>NC_044565.1:73411452-74890202 GCF_007565055.1 Rhinopithecus roxellana | reverse complement strand
GGAGGAGCTTGGCTCAGGCTCTGAAAGGCTTCTATCTTTCCTCCCTCATGCTGGACATGAACAAGTCACATGAACAAGTCACATAAGCAAGTCAGGAAGGGTGTATTTGTCCCTTTTCACACTGCTATAAAGAACTGCCTAAGACTGGGTAATTTATAAAGGGAAGAGGTTTAATTGACTCACCGTTCAGCATGGCTGGGGAGGCCTCAGGAAAATTACAATCATGGCAGAAGGCGAAGGGGAAGCAAGGCACCTTCTTCAGAAGGCGGCAGGAATGAGAAGGAATTCAGGAGGAACTAACAAACACGTATAAAACCATCAGATCTCCTGAGAACTCACTATCACAAGAACAGCATGGGGGAACTACCCCCACGACTCAGTCACCTCCACCTGGTCTCTCCCTTGACATGTGGGGATTATGAGAATTACGGGGATTATAATTCAAGACGAGATTTGGGTGAGGACACAAGGCTTAATCATATCAAGGGGCTAACACCGTGAAACCCCGTCTCTACTAAAAAAAAATAAAAAAAATTAGCTGGGCTTGGTGGCGGGCACCTGTAGTCCCAGCTACTCAGGAGGCTGAGGCAGGAGAATGGCGTGAACCCGGGAGGTGGAGGTTGCAGTGTGCCGAGATTGCGCCACTGCACCCCAGCCTGGGTGACAGAGCGAAACTCTGCTTCAAAAAAAAAAAAAAAAAAAGGACGATTATTTCCTCTCTTCTTGTGACAAAAGCAGAACACATTGATTTCAGGAATATACAGGTAAGAAAAGGCAAAGGCACCTAAAATTCCATCATCTTAGGGAAAATCACTATTACCCTCCCCCAACTTTCATCTACACATGTATAATAATGAAAGTAGTAACTTACTGAAGGCCCAGCACGGGTCAGGAGCTGGGCTGTGTGGTTTATATGCACCGTTCCACCTAACCCACACAACCAGTCTGCTGGTCACTCCACGGGGTCCCAGCATGGTGTGTGGATGGAGTGTGGGCTTCAGAGCCAGGCTGCCTGGTTTTGAGACCCACTCTGCCACTCATAAGTGTGATCTCTAGCAAGCTGATTAGCATCCATGCCTCAGGTCCTCACCTGTCAAATGGGGGTAATAACATCATTGGTGTCACACGGGTTGTCAGGAGGATTAAATGAGTAAATAGGTATAAAACACTTACTGCTTGGTACTTGCAAGTGCTCAACTCAGCAGAGTCACCTATTGTTTCCTTTGTAGAAATAAGGAAGCATGTTCAGAGAAGTCGCTGACTTGGTTGAGATCCCACAAGCATTAACTGACAAAGCCAGGTTTGAAACTTAAATCTCTTCTGAGTCCAGATCTCTTATGATATAATATACAAGAGAGACAGAGAAAAAAAATCAGCATTCCCCGCTCCTTAACACTATTCTTTAAGTTGCAAATATCTTCTGCTCGCTGTATAATACTCCAGCCCTAAATGTGCCCTTGACCGAGTCTTAGCCAGTGGGTAGAGACCTAGAGGAGTTGGCAAAGACTCAGCTTTGTTTAGTGCAGTGCCGTCAAGCACAGGAATCCCTGGGCCTCTCACTGACAGGCAGATTCATTTTTAACAAGTCCCCAAGTGAGTTGATGCTGCTGGTCTGGGAACCACACTGCAGAGAGGCTTTTGGGAATTCTGGCCAGTGAATCTGCTTTCGCTGGGACCTTCCTGCTGCTGCCTCTTTGGTTTACACAGTTGCCTTCCATCTTCCCTTGTGTCCCGAGTCTGGAATTCTGAGTCCATCGGCACCGTGCATCACAACCTCTGACCTCCAGAGGCAGGTTCCTTGGCTGGAGCCCAGGTGGACTCACCTGGGGCCCACCCACCTGGGGGTGCCAGGTCACTTGTCACAGTCACCAGTGTCAGCTCTGGGGGTTCTGCACAAACACTGGTAGGATTGCTGCTGATCCTGCCTGTCTGAAACACTTCAGGGGACATGTGTTTAGGATTCAAAAGAAAAGAAAGATTCACACTGGAGTCAAGCGAGCGCTGGGGGTGGTCGGGAGCATAGGAGGGTGTGAGGCCACAGCTTGGTAAGGGATCATCCACCTCCCATCAGCAAGTCCAGGGCGTCGAGTCCTTCCATTCTAAAACCTCTGGGGTCCTCAGCAATACAAACCACTATTCCCATCTAGTGCCCTCTGGGAGCCCATCCCTCAGACAGGAAAGGGAGGTCACCTTTGACACCCTCTGTGGAAATTCCAGGTAGTGGCGACCGAGTATAAGAGACAAATGAAGAATTCTGAGTGCGGTAATCAGAGTGGGCATTCATGTGAGTGGAATAGCCCCAGCTGCCCAAACCCCTAACCATGAAGGAAAATTCTGTCTTAAAAAGGTCTTTCACTGTGATTTTTCCATGACGTGACTAGCTTTTCATTCAGTTGTCTCTCCCAACAGATACCAGTAGGTCCTGACAAAACCTAAAGTATGGGGAGAGAGACACTGGAAATTAGAAATTTTTTCTTGCCTTCTTCCTCAGGACACTCTGTTTCCACAGCAGGCAATATCTGCGAGGGCTGGTTTGGTGTGCTATTTTCGACATTTTAGAATGAGTTTCCCTCACTTCTGGGGATTTTCCATGGGGACATAAATCTCTAAGCCTCGTTCTAGCAAAGCGTCCTTATTGCTACCTCAATTGGGACAAGTGAAAGATTTGGAAATTCCCATGGCCTTGGCCAAGACCTTGAAGGGGTGGGTTTTAAAAAGTTCTAGATTCCCTTCTTTCCATGGCAGCCAAGGGCACATTTCCCTGGCACGGCACATCCCCCTGGAAAAAGCAAGCCCCTGGATTGGAGGCCTCTGGAAGCCTGCCTATGTAGGCCCAAACATAGCATGAGAATACTCAATGTACGCAAATAAGCAGAACAGGAAACTCATTTATTAAGCTAAACCTCCCAATGTTGGGGAAAACTTCCTGTTATCAGACATCTGAGAACGGGGTCAGGCCTAGTCCCTCCAGCCCTTGTGACCAGGACCCTGGCTCAGAACCAGAAATCTGCCTGCTGGGCCTGCCATAGCAGGAAGAGGGCTGATAGGAGGCAAGCTTGGCCTTTCATGTCAGGTCTGTCCCTTCCTGGCCGTGTGACCTCTTGGAGCCAATGTTTCTTTAAAATGGGGACAAGGATACCTCACGGGGTATTGCGAGAGTAGGGCAACGTATTTAAAAGTGATTTCAAAGCTGTCAAGTGTTAGTCCATGGATCATATCTGGGTTTATTTTGAAGATTACACTAAATAAGAAACATACATACACACACAGTGGTGTTCTGGTAAATGTTTAACAACTGGCTTTCTAGAGGGGAAAATGCCCCGGTGTTTAGCATTTGTCAATTTCCATGCTGTAATATTCCCACCAGGGCTCATTTCAAAGTACTAGTGTGATGTCACTGAATGTCAAGTTGAGAAGAAAGGTACAGAGTTGACCCCTCTGGGCTGGTGTGAGCCAGCGGAAGCACACCGCTGTTCCTATATTTCACTTCCTCTTATATAAAGCACTTAGCACAGTGCCTGGAAAACAGGGGTGTTGACCTCTTCGTCCTTCTCTTTCTATTTTCATTAGCTCGAGGTTCACCAGCAGTTAGGGAAATGGCAGTCCCACCCTGTCCTGCTGAATCTGAATCTCCGGATGGTGTGTGTTTTAAAAGCTCCCCGGGGTGATTCTGCTATGCAGCCCTGAACAGGAACCGCAGCACAACGTGGCGGGCTCCCTGGGAGCAGTGACAGGGTCCTGCTTGTGTTTGCATCCCCAGTCCCAAAACAGGGCCCGACCCATTTGGTGCCTTCCTAAATGAAGTGATGGAAACTCATTATCTGGAGCTAAAATGAAAGGGGTCAGACCTGCAGAGAAGAGTCAGGAGTGCAGGCCCCACCGACGGCCATGCACCTGCTGGCTTCTCTCCACTCTTCCACGAGTCACCCCCATTGGCCTGGGCTGTCCCCATCACCACCAGCCAGGCTTGTTCTGCTGCTGCCCCACAGTCCTCTCTGCACAGTTCATCCTGTGGGACCTGTGCCCACTCACTCCACCTCTCTGAGTTACCCCTTTTGATCCTTGGAGCCCAGGACCCTTTCCTGCACCCTTTCTCTTATTACTGCATCTGTGGAGCTCCTCAAGAGCCACCCAGGACAGATGTGTCAGACTCAGACAAGGATGGGGGCTGTGAGTGCATGTGCACCTCTCCCCGCAATTTCCTCCTGCTGCCTTTTCCTGGGAGCTCTGCCCCTAGTACAGTGTGTGTCCCTAAGAGCCCTCAGTATATGTTCTTTGAATAAAGAAAAACAAGCTACTGGGAAGGGACAACAGGAAGGGAGGAGAGGAAGGCATTATAGGTGAATTAATTACTCCAGGAAAGACCTGAAGTAATTGGTGCTTCCTTGGCCTGAGTATAATAGCAAAGGAAATTTGATTTTTAAGCCAAAAGTGTTCACGTCTCCATCCATCACTGCATATATATGTCCCACCCATTTTTATGTTCTCTCTCAATCCTTCACGCCAATATAAACACCAGCTCCTTGTCTTTCTCAAGGCAATCCAGAGAAAATGAGAAGATAAATCCAAGGAGTGGAAAAAAATTCCTAAGTCATCTGTGTTAGGTACAAACACAATGACACAATTTTCCCAACTACTAGGTATAACAATTACACTTTGGAGGAGAAGGGAAGAGCTTACGTGCAAACGGACTAGCACAGACAAATCCAGCTTTACATGGTCCTGATGGCAGCATGACTGAGCTGAAATATACCCTCAGACCAAGTGTGTATTTTCGATTTAAAGAAAAAGAGGAAGGGAATTACACCTAAAATAGTCTTTTGGACAGTGTGCTCAGTGCATAAGCACTAATTCACACACAGCCCTATGAATATCTTTTTACCCCATCTTGAAGATTAGGTGAACACACAGAGCCTTAGTTAACATGCCAGGTGCACACAATCAATGAATAGCAGAGACAAAACTAACACGGGTCTCCTGACAGCAGAGCCTGTGGCTTTTTCAGCCATGGACATAGGTTCCAGACATGGCTACTGCCATCGCTTTACAGCAAGTCCTCCAAAACAGATCCTAGGATTAGAGTTGCCATGAGCATACAGGGAGGCAAGCACTTTTCCTTTTCCTTTCTTCTAATGCCCTCCTTCATGGAGGTGACGCACAAGAAGAGAGAGAAGGGAGGGACAGTGTTTCCAGCAGGGAAAAGGTGACCAGGGACCAGACAGAAATTCTTCAATTCACAGCTATCAAGTCTACAGGCTCAAGACACCCAGAGGAATGATGCTAGCTCTTAAAAAAAAAAAGACAATAAAGCTTAGAGACAAGACATGATTATTTAAATTAAAATTAGATATATTACCTACTACTTGGAATTCACGTTGCCTCTGGATTCTCTCTCCCTTAATCCGTTCCTATGAGTCTTGTCCAACTTCAGCTCCAACCAACCTCAGCTAAAGTCCTGGAAGGGAGGGAGTGGGCCTTATTCATCTTAGAACCCTTAGGACCTTGCAGAAAGAGTTGCTGGCAGAGAGTGTATTTAAAAAAAAAAAAAAGTTAAATTAGATTTTCTTTCTGTTACCTTTATTCTCAGGGTAACTTTTCTGCATCTTTCAACTAACTCTCATCCCAGGTTCTCCCTTTCCTCTCTGCTAAGTGCCTTCAACTGGTGCCTCCCCATCTCCTGCTTATGTGCAGGTGATAACAGAGTTTCAGCACTCGCAGAATTATGTTAAAATAATATGTTATGCTCTGAGTCAGAATAGACATTCTTTAGGGCAGGAACAGTTTATTATTACATTTTGTACCCTAAGCATCTAGCATAGTGCCTGACACATGGGAAAGGCTTATTCAACATCCATTAAATAGAATTAAACCTGGCAAAGACTGGTGAAATAGTAGGCGTCTAATATCTGAAATCTTTAGTCACTGCACTCTTGAGCAAAAAGTTCCTTGAGGACAGGAGTCACTATGTCAAACTAGTTATCAAATATGGTTCTAAATGCAATAGAAGTGGCTTAGCTCCTAACAGCGGGATTTGTGTATTTTTAGGAGGATCTGTTCAAAGCATTGTCCATTGAAATCGCCCTGGAATCACCTGTGACTAAACAAGGGAAATGAGTATAAAGTGTGATACATTCACAGTCTTACTGAGAGAAAAGAACAAAACAAAACACACAGCATCCACTCTGAGATGAGCTCTACATGGGCAGAGATCCTGTAGAGAGGTAAGTAGGCAGCTTCCACACCTTCTGCCCAAATCACAGCATTACAGAAAGCCAGAGCTGAATGTTGGGCTATGCCTGCTTCTTTACTGCAGGCCTTCTTAGAGACTTTAATCATCTAATGCCCAGGGTGGCTCTTCTCTTCATGGAGAGTGTCTTAGTCCATTTAGTGTTGCTATAAAGAAATACCTGAGGCTGGGTGATTTACAACAAAAAGGAGTTTATTTGCCTCTGCAGTTCTGCAGGCTGTACAGGAAGCATGGCACTGGCATATGCATCTGGTGAGGACTTCAGGCTGCTTCTACTCATGATGGAAAGCAAGGGGGACAGGCACAGTGGCTCACTCCAGTAATCCCAGCACTTTGGGAGGCCAAGGTGGGTGAATTACTTGAGCCCAGGAATTTGAGACTAGCCTGGGCAACAAAGGGAAACCCTGTCTGTTTAAAAAAAAAAAAAAAAAGAAAGAAAAGAAAAAAAGAAAGTGAAGAGGAGCCTGTGTGTGAAGAGAACATGTGGTGAGAGAGGAAGCAGAAGAGAGGAGGGGAGGTACCAGGCTCTTTCTAAACACCAGCTCTCTTGGGAACCAACAGAGTGAGAACTCACTCACCCCTGAGGGAGGCCATTAATCTATTTATGAGGGATCCACTGCCATGACCCAAACATTTTCCATTAGGTTCCACCTCCAACATTTGGATCAAATTTCAACATGAGATTTGGAGGGGACAATTATCCAAACCAGAGCAAAGGGACAGAGCGCACTTGGTTTCTCACACTACTTTCACCATAGAATCTCTTGTTAGTAGAACTTCTGTGAACACCATCTGGGTAATGCTGCACCACATCATGACCTGCCCTTCATGAAATTCAACTCTGCAAACACTGTGTGACCATCTCTTCACTATGCTGAAGGAGATGTTCTAGGTTGTAGGAAGGGCCACCAAGAATGAGGGACAGTTTCTGCCCTTATGTAGCTTTTGGTCTCACATGGGAAATCAGAAGAGGCTGAATCAGAGAAGAGACAGAGAGCAAACCAGGATGAAGGGCAGAGCATGCAAATATCCTAAGCAAGGCCAAAAGTGCTGTTGGAGTGTAAGGAGGAAGAGACAGAGTACCTGGCTTAGAGGTGGATGTGGGACCTGTAAGAAATCCCATGAAGGAGTGGTCTTGAGGAGGCGGGCTTTCCACAGCAGACATGAGGTAGAGAAAAGCAGGGAGAGCACCAGAAGGACAGCAGGAGAAAAGACAGATGGGGAGGGCAGGCTGCAGTGTGGAAAGGGTGGTCAGGAGTGGTGTGATGGGAAGGAATCTTGGGAAGGTGGTTTGGAGTCACCTTATGAATGTCACAGCAAAGAGTTTGTACTTCATGCAGAACTCCAGAAGGTCTCAGAGGAGTAACACTTTAGACCACAGAGGCTTCTTAACGCCTGCCCTTATATGATCTGTTAGTTTACAAATAATTCCCTAAGGAGATGACTTACTTTGACACAATGTGACATACAGTGAAAGCGTATCCAGTTTAATTATTTGGTTAGTCTATTATCTTTGAAATGATAAAATACATCCAGAAATATATTTTGTAATAATTAGTGACTATTAAGTGAAATATACTGTATTAATTACCTACTGCTTTATAATGCAGTGCTAAGATACAGTTAGCAACTTAAAAACCACACACATTTATTATCTCATGGTTTCTGAGGGACAGGAATCCAGGCACAGATGGGGCAGGACTAACTTCAGGGTCTATCACAGAGCTGCAGTCAAGATGTCAGCCTGGGCTAGGGTCTCATCCGAAGGCCCATCTGGGTTTGCCTCCAAGCTCAAGTGTTTGTTGGCAGGATTTGGTTCCTTGAGGGTTGCTGGGCCATCTGACTTCCTCAGTTCCTTGTTTCCTTCAGGGGTATGGGGACAGGTGGCCCAAGGCCACCCCTAGTTCCTGACCACATGGTCCTCTACAGAATGGTGGCTTGCTTTATCAAAGGCAGCCAGGAAGTGTTGCTGTTCACAAGATAGAAGTCACTATCTTATATAACCTACTCATAGAAATGACATCCTTTCAATGTTGTCAATATTTTATATAGACCCAAGGCACTCCAGGGATGGGGATTCCACAAGGGCGAGAACACCAGGAGCCAGAGATCACTGGGGGCCATCCTTCAGGCTGCCTGCCACTTTGATACTTCACAACATTCCCAGGTCAAAGTAAACTTACGAAAAACACCCATAACATTTTAAAATAATTATGTCCCCACTGTACCTATAGAACTTGGGATCAACATGGTGAAATGCCGTCTCTACTAAAAATACAAAATTAGTTGGGCATGGTGGTGCATGCCTGTAATCTCAGGTCCTTGGGAGGCTGAGGCAGGAGAATTGCTCCAACCTGGGAGGTGGAGTTTGCAGTGAGCAAGATCGCACCATTGCACTCCAGCCTGGGCAAAAAGAGTGAAACTCTGTTTCAAAAAAAAAAAAAAAAAAAAAAGAATGTGGGATCAGTGTGGGGAAGCAGTCAAGGATAAATAACCCTGTCAGTCACTGCTCCCTTAGCAAGACAAGACTCCATTATAAGAACAATCATGGAGGAAGGAAAGTTATCCCCCAGACCCAGAGAACCCCTCCCTCGGCCGGGTGCGGTGGCTTAAGCCTGTAATCCCAGCACTTTGGGAGGCCGAGACGGGCGGATCACGAGGTCAGGAGATCGAGACCATCCTGGCTAACACTGTGAAACCCCGTCTCTACTAAAAAATACAAAAAAAGAAAACTAGCCGGGCGAGGTGGCGGGCGCCTGTAGTCCCAGCTACTCCGGAGGCTGAGGCAGGAGAATGGCGTGAACCCGGGAGGCGGAGCTTGCAGTGAGCTGAGATCCGGCCACTGCACTCCAGCCCCGGCGACAGAGTGAGACTCCGTCTCCAAAAAAAAAAAAAAAAAAAAAAAAAACCCTCCGTCTTCCCTGCCAACCGTGTATCCATCCTTAGGACTAAGCTCAGCCAGTCTGCTTTCATTCAAGTCCTTAGACTCATGCAGGCATTGGAAAACGAAAGACACTCTTTTGTTCTGTGCAGATGAAATAAGATACTCTTCAGTCTGGTTCATACCCCTTCCTGGGATTGCCTCTTTCACATAAAGAATGTACCAGCAACATTCCTTAAGATGAGAAACCAAATGTTGTCAGGGTTGATTTGTGATTCTCGGAGGCAGAAAGTAAAGACAGACAGGGGAGGGTTTATCTGGATGCATGTAACAGTTAGAGAAGGACAGTCAGATTGGCTGGGTCAGGAGACGGCTAATAAAATACAGTGTCTTTGATCTATAGGTCACCAGTCTATTTAAGGTTGCCCTGAGACATTCCCTTGAAATATGCATTTTTGGAATTCTTCCAGAAAAACTTCAAACCTTAGCTTTATCTTTTTCTTTTCTGTAGTGTGCTGGATTTTGATTTATCATTCCCTATGAAGTTGTGGGTGAGATTTCCCCTTTATTTGTCCAAAACCATCCAGGCACACATAAGTGGTCTCCTTATAACCGGTGGTGTGTGGATCCTGCCAGGATATGACTAGCGGTATTTCTACTACAACTTGGTGAGAAATCACCACCCTAACTGGAGCTATGAAGTGGAGGGTCTCAAGGCTGTGCTATTCAACTTGGCCATCAGACATTAACAGGGACCTTTTCCATCAGTCTACAGAGCCCAAAAGAAATGCCATAGGATATTAAACATGTCAGCACCATGCTTTTCAAGAAGAAATGTGAGAAGCTGGCTTTGGTCACCAAGATGACCACACTCAATCACTGCCTAAATGCTGGCCTGGGTTGCCTTAGGTTGGTACCCCCCTATTTATCCAGACAGCCTAGGATCTTAACTGTATTAGACAAAAGAAATAAAGAATTTAGAGTGTAATATCAAATTATCCACATTTTGGCCTTAGGGTAAAACCACCTTGTAGTTGTAAAATGCTGTTATATTTTGTTTAAGGAGGTGTTTGGTAGTGGGGGTGGGTGGGGAGTTAAAGTTACATGGAGTTAAGTTTGGGTTTGTGTTGCCAAGTTTCACCTCAAAATGCAGTATGATTTTTCAAAAGTCAATTATATGAGTTGCGAGAAAAATTACTTGAGGAAAGAGGTCAGGTCTCCTCAAAAAGAAGGAAAAGACAAAGAGGTAGAAAAGTACAAAAACTTGGAGAGGAGAAAGCAGACATTCAGGTTCACATTAAGAGTTGACTGCACTCTTCCTAATATTTTAAAGCTTTTTACTATGAAATACAACACACATTTGGGAAGAATGCACAAAACAAAAATGTATAACTTGATGATTTGGCAGAAGAACGATGTTAGCCATGGGCCAGGATAATAACTATGATACTGCCAGGTCTCCGGAAGTCCTTTAGTACCATCCATCCATCACCCATTTGCACCCACAAGAGTAGCCATTAGTTTGTCTTTGGTGGTGATCACTTCCTTGCTTTCCTTTATAGTTTTTATACCAAGCATGCATCACTAAATAACACAGTTTAATTTAATCTGCTCTTGAACTTATTATACATGTAGAAATATGCAGCATGCACTTTTTAAATTTTTAAGGTTTTTAATATCTGGCTTCGTTTGCTGAACATAGTGTTTGAGAGATTCACTCATGTTGTTGCTGTGGTGTGGCTAGAACATTCACTTTCACTGATGCAGACCACATCATTGCATGAATATCCCACCATTTATGCATCTGTTTTACTGTTGGTAGATATTTAGATTGTTTCAATTTGGGGACTATTATAGATAATGCTGCTATAAACATTCTTGTATGACAGTTTTGGTGCCTGCATTTGTGCTTGGGTGTGTGTGCACCCCAGGAGTAAAACTGTTCAGCTATAGGGTATGCATATCTTCGAAGTTAGCAGATATCACCCAGCTGTTTTCCAGAGTGTTTCTATCAGGTGGTACTCTCATTAGCATTGTTAAGAGTTACTCCTACTCCACATCCTAACACTTGGTATGCAGTCATTTTAACGTTAGCCATTATTTTGAGTATGTAGTCATATCTCTTTATTTTAATTTGCATTTCTCTGATGACTGAGTCTACTTTTGTATTTTTCTTTGGATATTATCCTCTTTTGCAAAATACTTGTTTTTTCTCACTGGATTTTTTTTCTTATTGACTTATAGTTTTTATATTTTTAAACTTTTATTTGAGGTTCAGGGGGGATATTTGCAGGTTTGTTATATAGGTAAACTTGTGTCATGGAGGGGGAGGTTGTTGTTCAGATTATTTCATCACCCAGGTCCTAAGCCTAGTTCCCAATAGTTATTTTTTCTGCTCCTCTCCCTCCTCTCAGTCTCTATCCTCAAGTAGGCCCCAGTGTGTGTTGCAATGAACATTCACATGCATGTGTCTTTATGGCAGAACGATTTATATTCCTCTAGGTATATACCTAGTAATCACATTGCTGGGTTGAATGGATTTTCTGTCTTTAGGAAAATCACCATACTGCTTTCCACAATGACTGAACAAATTTATACTGCCACCAGCAGTGTATAAGTGTTCCGTTTACTCTGCAATCTCACCAGCATCTGATTTTTTGACTTTGTAATAACAGCCATTCTGGGTTTGAGATGGCATCTCATTGTGTTGATTTGCATTTCTCTAATATCAGTTATATTGAGCTTCTTTTCATATGCTTGTCGGCTGCATGCATGTCTTCTTTAGAAAAGGGTCTGTTCATGTCCTTTGTTCACTTTTTAATGTTTTTTTTTTTTTTTTTCTTGTAAATCTGTTTAAGTTCCTTATAGCTGCTGGATATTAGACCTTTGTCAGATGCATAGTTTGCAAAAATTTTCTCCCAATTTGTAGGTTTTCTCTTTACTCTGTTGATAGTTTCTTTTGCTGTGCAGATGCTCTTAATTAGGTCCCATTTGTCCATTTTTGCTTTTCTTGTGATTGATTTTGGTGTCTTTGTCATGAAATCTTCCTGTTCTTATGTCCAGGATGGTATAGCCTAGGTTGTCTTCCAGGGTTTTTGTAGTTTTGGGGTTCACATTTAAATCTTTAATCCAACTTGAGTTGATTTTTTTTATATGGTATAAGGAAGGGGTCCAGTTTCAATCTTCTGCATATGGCTAACCAGTTATCCCAGCACCATTCATAGAATAGGGATTCCTTTCCCCATTGCTTGTTTTTGTCAGCTTTGTTGAAGATCAGATGGTCGTGGGTGTGTGGCCTTATTTCTGGGCTCTCTATTCTGTTCCATTGATCTGTGTGTCATTTTTATACAAATACCATGCTGTTTTCGCTCCTGTAGCCCTGTAGTGTAGTTTGAAGTTGGGTAACATAATGTCTCCAACTTTGTTCTTTTTGCTTAGGATTGCCTTGACTATTTGGGCTCTTTTTTGGTTTCAATGAATTTTAAAATAGTTTTTTCTAGTTTTTGAAGAATGTAATTGGTAGTTTGATACAAATAGCATTGACTCTGTAATTGAATTGTTTTGGGCAGTATTTCCATTTTAATGATATTGATACTTCCTATCCATGAACATGGGATGTTTTTCCATTTGTTCATGACATCTTTGGTTTCTTTGAGCAGTGTTTTGTATTCTCATTGCAGAGATCTTTCACCTTGCTGGTTAGCTGTATTCCTTGGTATTTTATTCCTTTGTGGCAATTGTGAATGGGATTGTGTTTCTGATTTGGTTCTCAGCGTGGCTGATTGTTGATATATAGGAATGTTACTGATTTTTGTACATTAATTTTGTATCCTGAAACTTTGCTGAAGTTGTTTATCACCTGAAGGAAGGACTATAGTGTTTTCTAGATACAGAATTTGGGATGCTCAACCTCTATGTTTTAGAATCATATTTTTAAATTTCCACAAAAAAGTAGACTAGAATTTTTATTAAGATGCTACTGAATATATAGATCAGATTGAGGAGAAACAACATCTTTACTATATTGAGTTTACCAATTCATTCGCATAGTATTTCTCACCATTTTTAAATTTAGGACTTTGTAAAAGTTATTTTATTTTTTAATTGACATATAATAACATGCAGATATTTATGTGCTATAGTGGTGTTTCAACACATATAATGTATAGTCTGCCAGAGAATGTTTTTTCCTGCTGATATATGTGCCTTTATCAATCTTTAAAAAGATTTATTGCAAAGTATCTGAATTTTTCATGCTATTATAAATGGTATAATTTAAAATTTTTTCCTTTTAAAAATCCTTTAGGCTATGTGTATGTGTAAATTGAGGGGTGATTTTAAGTCTATGTGGATATTCTGAATTTGAGAATAATTTTCATCAATTCTGAAGAATTGTCAGCCGTTAACTCTTCAATTACTTCTTCCCAATTCTCTTTCATATCCTGAAATTCTGATTAGATATATTCTTCTGGAAATCTGTCCTATGTGTCTCTTAACTACTTTTATTTCTCTCCTTGTCTGATGTAGAATGTGCTGAATTATCTCTAGAGCTATCCTTCCTTTCACTAATTCTTTCCTTATCTGCCTAATCTGTTGTTTAACCTACTGGTTCTCAAAAGAGGGTGATTTTGTCTCCCAGGAGACGCTTGGGGTGTCATGATCCGCCAAGACGGATCACAAGTTCAGGAGATTGAGACCATCCTGGCTAACATGGTGAAACCCCATCTCTACTAAAAATACAAAAATAAGCTGGGCGTGGCGGTGGGCACCTGTAGTCCCAGCTACTTGGGAGGCTGAGGCAGGAGAATCGTTTGAACCCAGGAGGCAGAGGTTACAGTGAGCAGAGATCCCGCCACTGCACTCTAGCCTGGGTAACAGAACGAGACTCTGTCTCAAAAATAAATAAACAAACAAACAAATAAAAATAAAAATTCACAGGACAGCCCCCAACAACAAAGAATTATCCAGCCCAAATGCCAACAGTGTCAAGGTTGACAGACCTTGGTTTTACCTATCTTGAGAGAGAGACAGAAAGACACACACACACACACACACACACACACACACACACACACACACACACAGAGCGAGAAAGAGAGAGAGAGAGTTGGATTTGTCTAGTTCCTTAAGTCACTCCTCCTCCCTTGGAATAAATATGGAGTAAAGAGAGGCTCCTATTCTTTTCCTTCCTACCTTGTGGAACAGAAATTTTCTCTTTCAAGGAATATTAAGGAGAGAGGAATAGGTGTTCTTCCCAACAACTCCTATATGTCTGACACCATTTTCCCACCAGTACCACCCTTAAACCAAGGCAATGAATGCCTATGTTTTGGGACTTTCTGTTTCTCCCTCCTCGAGACACTTTTTGCTCATGCCTAGAGCCTGTATTAGCCCCATTTTCTAGACTGTGCTCAGGTAATTGGGACCCCAAGAGTTCCCTGCCCACAGGCCCAAAGCCTGCATCTGGAGGCTGCATGTGCCTCTCTTCTGCTGCCCATATTCCTGAGGGTGGAGTGCCCTCTGGTCTGTGAACTCCCAGGTCTGAGTGGTAGCCATGCAGAGCTGTTTGTGGGTGCTGAAGACATGCCTGAGACCTGTAGCCGGCATGTGCACATGTGTACCTGGGACCCTGCAAAGCAGGATAGGGGAAGGGAGCGGACTCTCTCTGCTCCCCCTTCTGGTTGAGTTCTGAGGTGTTTAAGAACTCCAAATTAAAATATGGCCTTCCAAGTCATCATAAAGGAATATTTATCACAATCAAAGCATAAAACCAATTTTATTTAACCATTTATTTGCTTGATTTTTAACTTTGAAATATTTAGATATATAGTAAGCAGGCATCTATATTTACTCTGGCCTGGAACTCCACAAATGTTCATAAAGGGCCTGCTTCCATGTGTTTTACTGAAAAGCTTAATTAAGTAAAAACAAACAAAAAGCCATTATCTCTCAGATATATGTGTATTTATTTATATAATAAATAGTCTGGAAGGAAATACAAAAAAGTTAACAGGGTTATATCTTCTACAAGGGTGGGATTTTGGATGATTTTTTTTCTTCTTGCTTATTTGTATTTTCTAATTTTTTGTAGATAAACATGGAATACTTCTGTAATTTATTAAAGGAGGAGGGTCAACATTAATCAGGGCATACCTATCTGAAGAAATCACCCTATGTCCTACTGATAATGATCAGGGGAATCAACTTCATATGTAAAGCACATTCTAGTGCTGTTTGCATGTGTATGTGTGTGTGTGTGTGTGTGTGTGTGTGTGTGACAGAGAGAGAGAGAGAGAGAGAAGGAGCTGGAGCTGTTATGGCATAAGCACGTCTTCTGACCAGACAGCTGTAAAAATACCAAGACAGCTTTTATCAACCCTGGCACCAGATATCCTCTAGGCCAAATTGATTCAGTAAATAGAGTGATGAAGGGCAAGACTGAAAGATATTCTGCAGCATTGTTTTTCAAACCCCAGGGTTATGACCCCCATGGGATTACAGAAACTGGAGTCAAGTTGCTGCATACTCCTATCCAGGGACTCCACCAGGCCCTGGGAACTGATAGACCATCCACAATGCCCCTTTCTCTTGATCATAACAATAACTAATTGTACACAGTTGCTCACAAAGTACTTCACATACATCATCTGATAAATTCAGTCTGGTCTGTAGGGTGGGTATTTGCATTTTTATAGCTGAGGAAATTGGAGCTGAGAGGTTCAGGAGATCAGGTGTGGTCACAGCTAGGAGGTGGTAAAGCTGAGACTTCATCCAGGTCTTCTAATCCTCTGACTTCATCCTAGTCAGCCACTTCCCCGTTTCATCAGTTTTTTGTTTTGCTTTTGCCTGTTCCTCCCCATCCTTCTTTTTCTTTCCTTTTCTTAGCACCAACCTGAGAAATCCTAATGATGGGAACTTGGTTCTTTCTCATTTACTTCATAAAAATCCATCATGTTCTCTTCTTTATCCCTTCCCTTATCACCACTTGCCGCCCAGAAATGGGGAAAAGGTTGCTACAGAATGAAAATGCTAATAAACATTTTGGTATTGCGGCCCAGCAGCACTGAATGTCATCAGGCTCCTGAGTGGGGCACAGAAAAGGTTGTCAGTGTTAATAATCAAACAGTTTTTAAGACACTCTTGCTTGCATCATGTTTCTATATCATTTATTTTTAAAGCACTTTATATGCATCTTCTCAATTTGTCTTGTATATAACACCCCTGTACAATATGGATCACTAACAGGCTACAGATAAGGGAACTGAGGCTCAGAAATTAAGAAACTTCTTCGAGACTCACAGTAATAGAGTCTTCAAGAAGCACGTCTGTCTGTGAACAGTGCTGTGCAATAATTTCTCTGTGCCTATAGACATTGATGTGCATCTGAGCCCCCAATCTGGAAAAGGTTAGCAATGCATGGGTTAGATCCTTAACATTAACATGATTTACCTCCCCCTCCCCCTTTCTGGCAGTAACATCACAAAAGATTAGAAAATGGCTGATACTTACCGTTCAGAAGACCACTTTAATAATACCAGTTTTCTGCCTCGTAGCCCTTGGCAGGACTCTCTTTTCACAGATCACAATGTTGGCACAGGGCCAGGAGATGGTGAAGTTGACTCAGAGGTCACTGCAGTTTATAAGTCAGAATAATAAAAAGGAAGGCAGATTTGACATCACTGGCAAGGGAAAAATTTTGGTATTGTGCTAAACAAACGGATTACAGCTAGCTCTGAGTAACACAGGAGGAGTCAAGAGCTATTGAAGGGGAAAAAGTCCATGTAAAAAGGCAAACCACTATAGTGAGAGCTTGTAAATGCTCTCAAAATTGATCATTAACTTGTTATTTATCCTAACATCAAAGAACAAAACAATGTGCTCAGGCGAACACTTCTGTTAACCAAGGTGAAAGAGAGAAATGCTTTATGATAAAGAATTGAGAAAACATACACAGACACACACACACACACAAATTGATTTTTGAATTGGCTTTGCTGCAAGCTACATATCTAGAGTAAAAAGCACCTCTTTCTTCACTAAGCTCCTGCAATTTAAAAAACAAGAATAGAAAAATTCCAAGATAAGCTCAGCTTTTAATCCATTCATGCTTAGTGTTCCATTATCGGAACGCTAAGTGTGTGAGAATTATTTATATTCTACTGCTCAAGATCATCACCAAGCTCTGACTGCAAACATTTTAGAAATTGCAACCTCCGGCATAAATGGGTTAAGTTCACTTGGTGAAAACCAAATACAGCTACAATTATTATTAGGCCTTGGTGTGTGAAGGACTCTAAGAGTTAAAAGCAAACCAGCACCACCTTTAGCCCATAAGGGATTACTCTTTTATTAGTATAGTCTTGGGATTAGTGGAAATGTCTGTCTAATGAATGCAGCTACTATATTTGAGCACATGCCTGAATAAGCTACTTGTTGATTGAAACGTATCTATTTATAAGCACTTCTGCATGTTGTGAAAAATCCATCTGTATTACCACAGCATGGCATCCACCATTTGAATAAAGGCTCTTTGCCATTTCACTATAGGGCCTGTTGAATGAACAGGCAGAAAGGAAGTGTGTTGCATCCACTTAACAGACTTTATTCCTCACTCTTGGCCAGTAAAGTAGAGTTACCTTATCTAAACAGCAATTTAGATTGATGTGGATGTTACAAAAACAGCAATGGAAAGAAAGAAATACTTTTCATCAGACTCACCCAGGGTTTTTAGCTAGTAAACCTACTATAATTTGGACAAGTGTTCACAAAGCCTAAACGAACCAGACCTCTGCTTAGGTCATAATCTTTGAACTAAGTCTAGAAAGTAGGTGGATTTACTACACATACTTCTTGTCATTTCTTTTTTACATTTCTGCTTATGAATACCACACTAATGGCATGCCCAAGAGAAACAAGTACAGCATAAGAATAGTCTTGATACACAGTCAAACAAGTCGATGCTTTCAATGGCTGTGGTCCTCATCTGTGCTAAGGCTCCATCCAAGGTGGGTCCAAGCCTTTCACCCGTAAATGGGGACCTCAGCGTCCACTCTGGGAATCTGAGCTCTGAGTTCCACCTGCTCCCACCTCTCAACACACGGCCACTGCTCTGCCTTCCAGTCTCAGTACCAGCTCTGCAAGCTTCTTGAGTTTGCATTTAGGTATTCCACTGAAGTCTATCTTCTCTCTTTTGCAGTTAGGGGCCCCATTTACTATGTTTATTATGCTACCTCTGGGGAAAAGCTAGTGAGGAATTTATTAAAATTTTATTTAAAAAGAGTAAATAATATATATATTTTTTGAAACGGAGTTCTGTTCTTGTTGCCCAGACTGGAGTGCAGTGGCACATTCTCAGCTCACTGCAACCGCCGCCTCCCGGGTTCAAGTGATTCTCCTGCCTCAGCCTCCTGAGTAGCTGGGATTACAGGCACCCGCCACCACGGCCGGCTAATTTTTTTGCATTTTTAGTAGAGACAGGGTTTCACCATGTTGGTCAGCTGGCCTCGAACTCCTGACCTCAGGTGATTCACCCGCCTTGGCCTCCCAAAGTGCTGGGATTACAGGCGTGAGCCACCGCACCCAGCCAAGAGTAAATCACCTTAACAAACCACAGGCTATTATTAACAGAGACCTCACAGAATTTCTCTTGGAGAACTTTATAAATGATGCCAGGCAAACTTTCCAGATCCCATTGTTAGAAAGAGAAGATTGAAATCAGCGGTCAACTGGAAGCTTCAGCACAAGCAGAAACAATGCAGGCTTTAGCAGTCTTCAAATCCTGGCTCTTTCTCTTTCCAGAGTTTGTGACCCTTAGTTTTCCAGTGATATCACGAACAGACCTAGCAGGGCTCTTTTGATGGTCAAAGATGATGCTATGTGAAGTGCCTGGTACATAGTGAGAACTCAGTAACTTGTAGCTATTATAATTATTATTCACAATCTGGGAAGGCAGTAAGATTAGAGGATCATATCTTCTCTATTTTTCTAATTGAAAAAGCAAAAGAATAATTCTGAAAGCAAAAGTGTTAATATTAGGAAACCAAAGTGAAACTTATAGAACATAAGGCATTTGGAAACACAAGTATTTAACCATAATATATCAACACAAAGCACCAAAGACCGTATAATAAATAATACAGCATTGTTTTAAGGTTTTTTCCATTTTGTTTTTTGAAACAGGGTCTTGCTCTGTCACCCAGGCTAGAGTACATACAGATTCTGTATCACTAACTCTGAGGTTAGGTGGAAACGTTTTAAGAGAGAGGAACAACTTGATGGAAAGTGCTATTATCACCATACTCATCTGTCAGATGAAAAAACCAAGTAGCTAAATTAAATATTAAATCTTAGCTAGTAGAGATGAGGCTTTAATTAGAAAACCCCAAGTTTTCCCTACTTTACCTCCCCACACATTTTCTTCAATTATCTTAAACACTCACATCAGTAAGATTAAAATAAAAAACAAAAAAACACCTAATAGATCTATGCCTTTAAAGAAAGGAAAACATCTAACAGCTCTTGCTTTTGTGAGATCACTCCAAGATAAAAGAGGGCACAGACTTTGTCCAGCACAGCATTGGAGAACGCCACTGTGAGGAGATAGCTCTTCTGTGACTTGGTTTGTGACTTCTCACAATCACTGATGCCTTTCTACCTTGAACCCAAGGAAAGCAAACTGAAGACCAAACACTTCTACAACTTTGATGTTCTACTTCAGTCTTCTACTTGATTGCTGAAATGATTGTCCTTTTCAGTATTTATTTTCTGTCCATTTTCTATTAGGGTTCACAGCTTGATACTAATAAAAATTAATCTTAAAACCTTATTCCATCTACCCATTCAAGCATCCACCCATCCATTCACCCATCTGTTCCTCAATGACTTCTAGAAAAGGTTTAAGTAGACCCTTAATGTTAACTCATTGTATTGGTCTTTCTCACAGGTATTGTCTCTGCTATAAGAGAAACTGCTTTGGGACATAGGCCCACTTTTGTTTTTAAGGCTAATATGCTAATAGAAAAGAAGCAGGTGGTTAAGAAATGAGAGCATTGAGCACTGGTAAGCATTCATAACCAAAATTCATTAATGAAAGAGTTTTTTAAAGACCGTTTTTAAATGGTCAGAATACTTAATGGATTATGAATTAAGTTTCCAAAGGCAGTTGAAACTCACAAGGAAGCTACGAGTAGAGAACATCACACACCGGGGCCTATCATGGGGAGGGGGGAGTGGGGAGGGATTGCATTGGGGAGTTATACATGATATAAATGATGAATTGATGGGTGCTGACGAGTTGATGGGTGCAGCACACCAACATGGCACAAATATACATATGTAACAAACCTGCACGTTATGCACATGTACCCTAGAACTTAAAGTATAATAAAAAATAAATAAATAAATAAATAAATAAATAAAAAGAAATTATTTACATCTTATATATAACAACATGGAAAAAGAAAAAAGGGCCAAGTGATTTATACATGGGACCCAAAATTTAGCAATGCAAGCCAGGACTTAGAATTCCTCACTATGACTTTTGTACTAAGATTATTAAGCTCAGCTGCTGCCTTCAATATTTGGTTCCATAGACATTGAAAGCATTTTACTTTAGCATTTCTGTAATATGGCACCATTAATAGCTGTCTTCACCCACAGTACCCTAATTAAACAACCATCTTTGGGGCCGGCAGTATACATAATGAAGTGGCAACAGCCTAGTTCCTAGTAACTAAGTAAAAATTTAGGTTATGCCATTTTTTTCTTGCATTTTCTTGATTTAGAAGTTAAACCATGCTCATTTCCAGTTTCACCAAGTCTGTATCTTTCTGAAACAAGCACAAAATCTCAAGAACCATAAATGTTTCTACCTCCAAATCCACTCTTTTATCACTTTTGAACAATAAAGCAGTCAATCTAATGATTTCACAAACTTGTAGTATGTGATTTTCACCTGTTTAGACTAAGGTTTTCCAAAGTATGATCCAATTAATGTTAGGCTGAAAGAAAATAAACCCTATATTTAAAACAAAATGAATTTATTTGCTCTTTGTGCCAAAATACCTCAAGAATTATAAAAATACTGAATTCAACTGTAATTAGACCTAAAGAAATAGGGAATTTTAAAAATTCAATGTACTTCAGAAAGCATATAAAATTGAGAACATCACAAAACCAAGAATGTTAAGTCATAAAACAAATTTATTTTAAAAATCAGTATCTTGCATTTCAGATATACAGATGTATCTTTTACCAGAAGGTGAAAACACCTTTTCCAGAATCTGCTTCCAGCAGAATCAATACTGATTTCGAAACTGGTTGCTTAGGTCTTGGAGCTCTAGCACTAAGGTGTCCATGGCTGTTATGTCATCAGCTAATTCCCTGGACATTTCTCCAGTGGCCACATCTGTAAAAAGTTGCTGTAATATAAAAAACAAAGCAGAAGTATTAAAACAATAAAAATTTCTTTAAAATAAAATAGATACAGAGGATGGAGTTAAAAAACCTTTTGCATAATAATACTATATAATTATAATAGCAATGGTAGCATTTTTTCTGTTCACTAGCCTCTAGAAATGTACAAGCTGCAATTAAAGGGTGAATCAAAACAACATGCGTGAACTTATAAATTCAAATCAGCTCTGCTCTTCAAAGCATTTGGCTAAATTCTGGTTATTCATTTCAATGTTATAGGATGGTTTTTGGATGAACAGGCATAATCCAACCAAACAAAACGAGTTTATTTATTGTGTATGCAGCAAAACAAATATGTTCTATATTCAAATTCATATAAATCATACCCTCTATGCTACTTATTTGAAAACTGATTTGGCTTAGGCCTCAGAGACCACAAAGATTATCCTAGCAAAAAAGTCCAGCAAAATAAAAATAACTGTGTCCTCTCCCTGAAAAAGGAATTGCCTTGGGAGGTTTAATGAATCATATTTCAATAATGCCACCATAGCTGAAAACATTTGGAAATGCCTCTCCAGGAACTGCCTGCTGAGCCAACACAGGCCCCCAAGAAAATCAGCTTCAGGATTTTATGACCCATTGTATGCGTGTGTGTGCACACGTGAGCACATGTGTACATGCAACTGTGTTTATGTTTTATTCAGAAATATCATTTACGTAGCTTGCCAAATATCTGTTTCATTGGATTTGATTATATGATTTGTACAGCATTTCATAACAAAATGCAGTAGGAACTGCTCCAATGTCATCAGTAGAGAAGACACCTTTTAGGAAAATAATCTAGCCTCACATAGTTTTTTTGTTTTTTTTTTTTTAGTTTTGTGTGTGTGTGTTTTTAAACTAAGACTTACAGTGCTTGCAAATCATAATCAATCTGCATCACTTCCCTGTGGGGTAAGGAGGAAGCACAGAGAAACTGAGGCTTAGAAAAAAAATGAGTAATTTGCTGAGACTCTGTTCTGTGTCCAGGCTCTCCAGCATTCTCATGAACAGCCCCTTCATGCCACTCTTGGCAGCAAACCTGTATAAGGACAGGGTGCAAATGGGCAGGGGAGTCACTCTGTCCTGGGAGAGCATGGGCTGGATGATTTGTTAGGTGAGTCTCTAGGTACTAGGAGCTTATTTCCATGAAGTCCCTGGCCTGGCAAGAAAAGACCTGAGATTCATTCAAGTAAGCCTATTTAACATAGGCTGTAAGCAATTTAACATAGTTATCCTCATTCATTTTCAATCTTAATTCATTTTCACTTTTTAAAGTATTCTAAAAAAGTGACTTTTTTGGAATGCATTTCAGTATGACAAACCTAATTCATTAAATAGAAAAGGTATAAGATCTATGAAACAAGAGACTACCAAATATATGTAAAATATGCTTCAGAGGAGGCACTGAGAAGTAATTTTTCCCATTTTTGGATAATCCAGTTGGCATCTAATGAGAACAAAAATCTCAACACAGATGATGTTCTGGGGCCACATTTTCATTATTTGGGACTCTACCATAATATGGAAAGGCGTGCAGTACCTGCACAGACAATACTATTCAAGTCATGTAAGTATAGATTTATATAAAGTAGTAATTCATAAGAAAAAGCTTTGCATAGACAAAAGGAAGCCACAGCACAGCCTGAAGAAGTAAACTAGTGTGGATGGGTTGGTGATATAATCGAAAGGTAGGAAACAAAGCTCCCACTTTAAGGAAAGTCACAGGAAAAAACCCTGCCTTTGTGACTTTGAGGGAGCTCTTACAGATTTCTGAGAGACACAATTCTGAAGTTGTGCTGCCAAGCTAGGAGGAAATATAGCTCTCCTGGGTCATGCAGATAAATAGGAAAAGTGAGTAAGTTAATTAAAGAGGCAAAAATGATGCCTTGATCTGAAAAGATCAAACTATTAATAAGAAAAAAAAAAACTCTGGAAAGGCAGTTACAGAGTAAAAAGGTATTCAGAAGTGGCCTCCGTGTACCAGAGACTTACTCTCAGAAGTAAGTCAAAATTACTTTGCAACCCAATATGCAATAGTGAAAGCAAGTAAAGGCTAGAAAAGTAAGTGGTAAATTGTGCTAGAAGTTATATTTGTCCAAATTTTGCTTCCAGAGGTATAATCCAAATCTGGCTGCACAGTAAAATCACACAGGAAATTCAACAGATCTCCTAGGTCCATCCCAGACCTGAATCTACATAGGTCACAGATAGAGCCCAGGAATCAATCCAGTTTTCGATAAAACTCCCTGATTGATTCTTAGGCATCTCTGGCCCAGCACTGGTCCACAAGTTAGTTGTTGTGAACTAATGGCACATTTCAGTTGTCAAACCTCAATTGCCATCTACCTTAACAATTTTGCTCAAATCCATATACCACCTACTTAATATTTTTATCTAAGTCAATTTTTTTTTTTACTTAAGAGTCTTTTTAAAAGGAAACATTACATTGCTACTTGAAATACAAAATAAGCAATAATATTGATGAAATTATAGGCTTGATGAGCTAGTCTACTTTTTTCTAATATGTACTGAAACGAATATATATTTAAACCAGAAGTTTACCAGTGGCATATATGCCACACTTTGGGGGAAAATGACAATAAATACAAGAGCATTGTTTTAATTTAATTTAAGGAAAGCATTAAGGGCTGAATTGTGAACATTAATTTCAAAGACTTTTTTTTTTTTTGGAGACGGTATCTCACTTTGTCACCCAGGCTGAAGTACAATGGCGCAATCTCGGCTCACTGCAACCTCTGCCTCCCGGGTTCGAGCAATTCTCCTGCCTCAGCCTCCCGAGTGGCTGGGATTACAGGCACCCACCACCACGCCCAGCTAATTTCTCTATTTTTCAGTAGAGATGGAGTTTCACCATGTTGGCCAGGCTGGTCTCAAACTCCCGACCTCAAATGACCTGCCCGCATTGGCCTCCCAAAGTGCTGGGATTACAGGCATGAGCCACTGCATCCGGCCAATTTCAAAGACTCTTAAGTCACACACATTTAGAGTGGTGTAGCCATTGGGCCAACAGTATCCTCACTAACACAATCAACCATGAGGGGGCTGCTATACAAAATATAACATGCGCCTAAAATTATCACTGATGTAAAAGAAGATTTAACAGCAATAAGCTGATACTAATGACCTTTTTCTATATGACAATTCCAATTAATTCACATGTCACTCTCACCTTGGCTTTAGATAACAAGCCCCGTAAATTGAGTCGAACTGAAGAAAGCATTTGTACAGCTTCTTGGGGACTGGATTTGTTTTTACTGCATTTTATGGCCACTGGAAGATAAATATGGAGAGAAACATCTATTAAAAAGTGTTAATAATAATTCACAGGGACAAAAGCCAATTATTTAATTAGAATTTTATAGTAACAGACTTTAGAAACACTTCTACCTGGAAAGTTTTTATTTTTGAAAAAGAAAAATTGTGTACATAGCTTTTCCCTTTATCCTTCTTTTTTTTTTTTTTAAAGATACAGCGTCTCATCCTGTCGCTCAGGCTGGAGGTGTGGCATGCAGCCTTGAACTACTGGCCTCAGGCGAGCCTCCTGCTGCAGCCTCCCAAAGCACTGAGATTACAGGTGTGAGCCACAGAACGCGGCCTTTCTCTATCCTCCTTTAAGAATGATCATTTACAGCTCCAGGGAATTTTGAGAAAAACAGGTGATTTTTGGTGAGTTATGGATCACTGGGGAGAGACCCTAAACACCTATACATGCATGCATTTGAGCACACACATGCACACATGTGCAGAGACAAATAAAATTAGGCGAGGAGACAAAATATTATTGAAAACAAAGTACCCACACAGACAAAAACAGATGCAGCACATCTTTGTGTGGCTTTCCATGCTACCAAGTCCCCAATGGGGACTTCACAACTGCTGATGACACAAGCCCAAGGAAGTGACGTGCCAGATCTGTATGGCTCAATTTTTACTGCATTTTCATCATCAGGGTTTGAAGCACCATTCAGGAAGCACTGACAACAACCTATGTGTCTTCATTTAGAGAACGTGACCGCAGCCAGGTTCTTGAGTTCCTGAGCAAGGCTTGGCATCAGCAGGGAAGGGGGAAGAGTGACTCACAACTCTGCTCACAGCACTCTGTGGAACCCATTTGACCAAAACCTGAAATTACGAAGAAGGCATCCTCCTTCCTGGTAGAAGGCCTGGCTATTAATGCTTTACGAGAACAAGTAAAGAGCTTTGTACAAACATAATGCCCAATATTTCCCCACTGACTTGTTCTTGGTTTTGTTCCCTAAATTATGCTCACTAAATTTAAACAGACTGATAACCAGATACTATTTTAACATGACACTAAACAGCACAAGGATTAAAGTCTACTTCATACTCTAGATTGTAGACCAAGGATAGAAAATCATTTTTTTCTTTTTGAGACAAGGTCTCGCTCTGTCACCCAGGCTGGAGTGCAGTGACACAATCATGGCTCACTGCAGCCTCAACCTCCAGGATTCAAGCGATTCTCCTACCTTAGCCTCTCAAGTAGCTGGACCACAGGTGCATGCCACAAACAACCAGCTAATGTTTTATTTTTTTAAATTTTTTGGTAGAGATGAGGTCTCACTATGTTGCTCTGGCTGATCTTGAACTCCTGGGCTCAAGTGATCCACCCATCTCGGCCTCCCAATTACAGGCATGAGACACCATACCCAGCCCAAAAGATTTCTCTTTGCATGCAAACACTAATCAATCTGTAGAGGCTGCCTATGCCTGGCAAAACAGAGTTCTGTCATTAATTAATAATATCTTCCAAGGCCAGCAAGAACTAGGTTTGACATTCCTATTTCAGAGTAATAATGAGGAATAATAATTAGACTTTGACATTTCTCATTAAAAGGTGAAAGGATGCATAGTAATTAGCAATGTTAAGCCCATTTTCAAAAAGCAGAGTTAGCCCAGAGGTAGTGAGGATTATTAGTCTGTTTTTCTTAGTAGAGGAAAGTTGCAACCACCATGTCAGTGGTATTTGAGCTGTTTAGTACCTAGCAGTTTAGATCAGAAACTGCTGTATTTCTTTTTTTAATCCCTTATTTGTATTCTGACAAAAACAAAAGTAAAGCAAAAAGACAGATATACTCTATTAGTTTTCCTACTCAATCCCATTTCCAAAAGGCATTATAGATTGAGACAGAGAGAGACAGCCAGAGGGCGAGAAATAACTTGCTGTTTCAAATCATCAGAAAATCTGAAGCAGCAGCGCCTCCTCTGTAGACTGCAGTTAAAATGCATTAACTCTTATTTTAAAAACTCTTGGATGGCAAAGAGCTAAAACACTTTAGCCCACCCTTTCCCAGAAAATAAAATAGCAGAAACTATAAATGTATACCTTCCAGACAATACAAATGAGCACACAATGACGACACTGTTATAGGGAGGCCTCAAATATTATATCAAGATTGCAGTATCTTATCAAGCTTTCTGAAGTGCATGGCCTTAATGATAGCAACCCAAGGAGTAAATCATGTGGAGATTTTTAAAAATGTTATGCAGTCATGCATCACTTAATGATGGGGATACAGTGTAAGAAATATGTGGTTAGGCAATTTTGTTGTTGTGAGAACAACATAGGGTGTACTTACACAAACCTAGGGGTGGTATAGCCTACTATGCACTCAGGCTACATGGTATATAGCCTACTACTCCTAGGCTACAATCCTGTACAGCATGTGACTGTACTGAACACTGCAGGCAATCAGAACACAATGGTAAGTATCTGTCTATCTAAACATTGGGAAGGTATAGTAAAAATATGGTTTGATAATATTATGGGGCCACGGTCATATATGTGGGTCCACTGGTGACCAAAATGCTGCCATGGGATGCTTGACTGTATTTCCTTTCTATAATTGGGTGGGGTGGAAGAACAATGTTTTGAAGAGACTCACACACAGAGAAACCCAGCTTATTCTTTGAGCCCTGATATACGAAAGTTAACAAGGAAACGGTTAAGATTTATCTTTGTAAATCTAAAATACCATTAGAAACTAAAGCTGGGCATCCACTCAAATATGCTTAAAATGCTGTAGGAGCATGAACACATAATTCAATGATGTCAAAGGAGAACTTAAAAGAATGGACACTTGTTTTTCTCCAAGTATTGCCCTGATGAAGAAAATGATGCCAATAATAGTTTAAATCCAACTTTAAGATGCAAAATAAAGATTTTTCCTAGAGTATCTCTTTAACCTGCATATTTCTCTTTGACAGGTTTAATACCATTACTTGGTGAGTACAGAAAATATCGTGGCTTTGACTGTTACAGACCAGCAGTTCATATAAATGCTTAGAGTTGGCAAGTTGAAGTAGATAAGATAAATTTTTCAAAGTAAATCCCACCCTGCTAATTATGTACCTAATACATCGGTGTGGGTTTCCCCAAATATCATACTATATCCACAACGACCAAAAGCATAAGGACTGGATCCCATCTAAGCCCACCCACATGAATTCTAACCACCCCCAAAACATCCTTCTACGCTCTATTAGCAATTACCCCAAACTTTTCTACATTGACTTTCAGCTATATAGAGCTCAGTACTTCTACCTTCTCTGCCAAAAGCTAGGTGACCCAGGAAATTAGATATTTATATCCTTTAGGTCAAACATATCAAAGGTCAAAAGTAGAATTTTCAACTACCAAGCTAATTTCTAAATTGTTTGAAAGTTCTGTGCCTTCTTTATAAGCAAGCCAAACTTTATCCTTATGCTTAATTTTTCTCTTTTTATTTTGAGTCCCTTATCATCTACAGCTCAAGTCCTCTATTTTGGAAGGAAGAGGGTGGTGGTGAGAGGGTAGGGTATCAACATCTAAACCACGTGTGAAATACTGCTAAGTGTTTGAATGTTTTCATTTATTCTTCATGGGTAGGTATTACCCCATTTTACTGACGAGCAAAGTACGGCTCAGAGAAGTTAAATTATTTACCCAAGGTCAACTAGCAAGCATGTGGTAGAGCATGCTTCCCTGTTTGCTCCCTATTTGTTGTAATCATTAGTGGCAGCAAGGAGGTTAGTTGGGCAGGGAAGTAGGAGGAGAACTTTAGGATTGGTTTAAGGTCCTTATGATTCAGTTCTTAACATTGGGGGCATCATTATTTTATTGGGACTGCATCACACACCCATATTCAAATATAAATATAAAAATGCATTACCAAATTTAACTGACATTTTTAAAAATTAATAATTGAAAGCTATACTTATTTGGACTATATTTACCCAGCAGGCATATAATTTTGTATGTAAGGTTAAACCTCTCCTCAAACAATATCCTCTACCGTTCCCCAAGGGTAAGGCTTATATTTTATATTTCTTTTGTATATGCTATAGCTCTTTGCATATTGCTATGTACTCCAGAGATCTATGTGTGAGTCAAGTTAAAGTTAACAGATTTCCTTAATGCTATGTAATCAACACAAAGAGACTCAGTGTGGAATGAAGGTTATATAAAGTTGTAAAGGTGTTTCACATCTGTAAAAAAGTTTCTAATTTCTGTTACTTATTCCAGCAGAATATAAGCCTCCATCCTGTTTCTTCTTATTATTCCAAAATGCCTATTACATAGTAGGTGGTCTATGAATGTTTGCTGAATTAAAAAAAACAATGTCAATATAATGAAATAATTTGATATTATTTATAATAGAACTTAACTTTTGACCAACACTCTTTTTTTTAGTAGAAAATAAGTCAAAACATTCCATGGATATCAAATGTTACATCAAATACCATGTGCAAGTCCTAAGGCTCTTTGAACAACTTCCTTAAATGATGTAATATCTTTCTCCCAACAATTGGACTGGGTGTCACACCTGCATGCCTTTGAGAGGCACTGGAATGCCTGAGGAAAGAGAAAGAACAACATTCAGTATAACAAGTAGAATTCACATTTCAAACTCTGTTTCCTGGAAGTCATATGGAACTAATTCCAATGTGAAAAAGCAGCATCTGTGTTGTACAGCACAGCGTCTAATACTCTCATCAAAGAAGGGGTAGAAATGCACACCCAACGGCAAGAAGCCATGGCAAGAAATCAAATGGATGTACCTGGATTGAGACACTTCCCTGTAACCAGAAAAATACAAAGGCCAGGTTTGGAAATCTGTAAATGTACAGATTTTCTCAGCATTTGTAGCCATCAGTTTAAAAAACCTGTTTGGAGAATGAGGCATGAACTTGGTTAAAACAATGAACTTGCTGGTAGATATATGTAATCTCACAGATGTTTAAAGCACCCTCTTTCAAATCCTTGAGGGAGAAGTCACAGATCAGAGAATTCTGGATACTGTTAATTCCATATATGCAAGAAAGTCCATAATTCAAGGAGAAATGGAAGGACATGAAAGTAGGAGTGTGCATGTGTGCAGGTGATACGTGTTCTCTGGGCTGACAAGGCCACAATGCAAGCCAGCTGTGTGGACTGAGGGAGGAGAGAATGGCTAAGAATCCCACAGATTAGCTGTGCCGTGGCTAATTCCAAACCCACGCAAGGAGTACACTTGATTTGTTGTGGGTGTTTTGAAAAGAAACATAAAACAATTATTCCAACCTTGGAAACTCTGCAGGCTCCTTTAAGTTCTAAGATAAGAAGCTAAAGGCATAACTTGAGTGGAACTTGTGTTCTATCACACTTGTGAGAAAGGGCAGGGTAACCTTTGTAAAAGTATACGTTTTGACTTAAAAGTTCTCTTCCAATATCCTTATCTTGTTCCTTTTTCTCTTTTTCCTTTCCTAGTCCCCACCTCAGATCTAAACACTCCTTCTGTCCTTATACCCATCTACTGTAGTCTTTAGCAACGTGCCTGCAGAAAGGGGTGTAGAGTAAATAACAAAAGCCAACTCTTGGCTGCAGATTTAGTAGCGGTGGCCATTTCAGGAGGCCCTTTAGGAGGAAACAGAGAACCATGTAAGAAAACTTCGTGGAAAATAAAAAGATGAATGTTACAGCCCACAATTCAAAGTATGTAGGTTAAAAACTCTGAATCAGAACTGAACTCAGGCATACTAATCTTATCTTTCAGATTCTTAAACTCTTCCTCCACCCATCAAAAAAGTAGATCTACTACAGATATGTTCAAATGAAAGGTAAGGACTCAGGAGGAATGAAGGACTTGCCTTTTCATTTTCATCAGGCTTTTCACTCTGCCCATTTCCATATACTTGAGCATACAGCCTCCAGATTTCTCCATCATTTGTCACTCTTGAAGTCACTCTGCCAAATAACTCCTGCAGCTTTCCTTTGAGGCCAGTTGTGACATCTCCACTTCGATCAGTCATCCCATCAATCACTGCCCTGACTAGAATTTTAAGGACCTTAAAAACGCACAGGAGAAACTGGTAAGCTAGAAACCAACAAAAAATAACAAAAACAAAGAGCTACCTCACCATCATCAAAGACAATGACAATGAAAAACCTTATGAAATTTGTTAAGAGTATCACCTTTAAGCTTTTGAAAAACAAAATAAAATTCAATCTTGAAGCACTCTCTAGGATCTCATGCTGACTACCTCTCTGGATGTCCCTTCAAAAGCTTCTGGAGAGGGTTCTTTCATTCAAAGGGCCCCATGTTCGGTGCTTGGCTCTTCTCACCTGGAACATTCTCTCTGAGGGACTGGAGGTTTCACTAGTGTCTATGCAACTCCAGCCAGATTCCCCTCTGGAGCTCCAGGACTGTGCACCTCAATACCTACCACACAGGTCGTACCGACATCCCTCTCCATCTATCCAAGATGAAACATAGATCTCAAATCGCTCTTCTTCCTGGAATCTCCAGGTAAGCCTATCCATACAGTTCCCAGAGCCAATAACCTGAGCATCAACCTAGATTCTCTCGCACTTCTGCCACAACTACTAATTTGATTTTCAACATTCCTAATGTTGATTTGATTTGGTTTTCAACATTCTGTTTCATGCTCCCCATCTGCATGTTCAATGGCCAGTGAAATAGCTGTTGTCCTAAATAGAACAACATTGAAAACAATCCTAAATACAGCTTCTCCTACCTTAGTTTAGGCCTCGTTAACTTCAGTCTGGGCTGCTATAATAACCTTTCTAACTCTGCTTAAAGAGGTCCTTAGCCCTTCCCAATTACTACATGACAAACTGCTAACACATGTGCATTAGGCATGCGAAGTATCTAGTAAGTATCTCTTTTTCCAACTACCTCAAGCTGGCTCACCATTTTTTTTTTTTTTTTTTTTTTTGAGACGGAGTCTTGCTCTATTGCCCAGGCTGGAGTGCAGTGGTGCGATCTCGGCTCACCACAACCTCTGCTTCCCGGGCTCAAGTGATTCTCCTGCCTCAATCTCCCAAGCAGCTGGGACTATAGGTGTGCACCACCATGCCTGATTAATTTTTGTATTTTTAGTAGAGACGGGGTTTCACTATGTTGGCCAGGCTGGTCTTGAACTCCTGACCTCGTGACCTGCCCGCCTTGGCCTCTCAAAGTGCTGGGATTACAGGCGTGAGCCACCGCGCCCAGCCTAACTTCTTGGCTATCTTATTATCATCAGTTAGTCTTTACACATTCTATCCCAGATGCTTTGAATGCTGACAGATGGATTAAACTGCATCCTGCAGCAGGTTACATTATAAAAAGGCACATCTATCATATCTACATTAGGCTGTGTATCTGAAGGCACAGAAAACACAACCTCAATCTTCCACTCCTTTGATGGTGGGACAGCAAAAGAACCAGCTTGAGGAAAGTACTGTAACACCATGCTAGTCAGCGCAGTCCATGGACTGACAGCACTGGCATCAGAGCTTGTTAGAAATGTAGAATCCTGGATAAAAATGCTGATCCATCTTGGACCAAGATTCTGCATTTCCAGTAAGCTCCCAGGTGATGCTGATGTTGACGGTCTGTACAGCACACTTCGAGAAGCAAGCCTCCAAGAGACAGCTGCCCGCATCTTTATTTTTACCGTGAACTGTGGGGAGAGGATGGCATTTTATCATTTTGTATCACCAGTGTTTAATATACTGCCTGGCATATGGCAATTGCCCTGACTCAATAAATGCTTGTGTCGGAAAGTGTAGCTAAGAGAAATGCAACCAGTGTGAGATCTTGCTCTCTCCTCCTAGAACATTCTGATCTGTGTATGAGATGTGGCTGAGGAGTAGGGGCTCCTCTGGAACGTGGATACTTTTAGGAATGTGAACTCAGACTCATGGTCCTAATTATCTATAGTGATAAAAGAAGACAGAAAATTCAGTTGTACTTTTTTTTTTCTTGTTTGGACAAGGTACATTATCTCTGTCTGTAAATTCATATTACAATCCCACATGTGTACTTTTAAATCTGAAAGTAATGAAATTCATATTACAATCTCATTGGTGTTTTAAAGCTGAAAGTAACAATGCAGAAGAAACAGTCTGAATGTGTACTACTTGTTTCAAGTGGTCATTCTATAAGCATGTCAGGTATTAACATGCTTTGAAAAAGATGGTCTATTAAAATAGTTACTAATATGTAAGAATGAAACACAATAATGAGTGATACTTTGCTTCTTCTGGAATCCCACAGTTGGCTCAACATCCTGTCCCTTCACTTTAGCCTACTGGGGAGACGATGTGGGGAGAGAAAGCTTTTGGTGTTCTTGCCAATAAAAATGAAGAGCTGTAGTGCTGGCGTTGAAGATGGAAAAAGTTGGTCAAGTGCGTGTGTGCCTCCTCTGTGCATGTGTGTGTGTTTGCAGGGGCATGAAGGGAACTGCAGAAGGGCAGGGAGGTGAAGCATCTGTCTGTTGTGGGGCTAGACAGGGGATGAAACTGTAGGTAGGGCAGATACTGAATGCCTCTGCCCAGTTCATATGCAGATACCACCCGAAGAGAGAGCAGGGGGGGCAATAACCAATTTGTTTCATGCTCCCCATCTGCATGTTCAATGGCCAGTGACATAGCTGGGCCTGGAGCTAAGAAGAGTTCCACACTGGAGGAATAGACAACGAGAGTCATTGAGGGTCATGGCAGATATTGCCTAAAAAGACTGTGTTGGGCAAGAATAAGGCTGAGGATAGAATCTTAAAGACCACAGCACTTAAGAAGAGGGCAAGCAGGCTGGGTGTTGTGGCTCACACCTGTAATCCCAGCACTTTGGGAGGCAGAGGCAGGCGGATCACCTGAGGTCAGGAGTTCAAGACCAGCCTGGCCAACATGGTGAAACCCCATCTCTACTAAAAATACAAAAAAATTAGCTGGGCGTGGTGGTGGGTGCCTATAATCCCAGCTACTCGGAAGGCTGAGGCAGGAGAATCACTTGGGCCCAGGAGGCAGAGGTTGCAGTGAGCTGAGATTGCGCCACTGCACCCCAGCCTGGATAACAAGAGTGAAACTCTGTCTCCAAAAAAAAAAAAGAGGGCAAGTAGAGAACTCACTCATCAAACTAAAGGAGTGGTCAGAAAGGTAACAAAGTGATGTCATGGAAACCAAGGAAGGAGAAAGTTACAAGTAAAGTACATCTACGAAGGATCAGGAATGGAAGATTCCACTGGATTTGGCAATCATAAGGGTGAGTGACCATAATCCAGAACCAAAGCCAGAACAAGGAAGGCAGGAGAGATCATGACTTCAGACAAGAGGCTTAAAAAGAAAGAGAAAAACATAAAAACCAAGATGATTATTAATATCACAAAAAAATGAAGAGAAGCCCCCCATAATCATAGTATCCTATAATACTAATTTTGAATATCATTTGCATAGGCATTTAGTGTATTTGTTTAACCAAAATTGTTAATATAAATATATTAGGATAAGAAAGAGAAGTAGTGGAAGTGCCGGTATGACAGTTCTCATTTACTATAAGAAGAAGTCAACAGATAATGCCTCATTTTGTTTAATTAAAAAATAGCAGTAATATAATACCTATTAATATGAAATATGGAAATGTGCAAATAGCAGAAGAGATGCTAAAGGGTTTCTTTTTCAGGAGAAGGATTTTGAAGAGTAAGGAGGGGTAAAGAAGGAAATTGGTATACTTTGTAACGAGCCTTTTACTATTATTTGACTTGTAAAACTATATACCTGTTATTGTAATATACATTTAAAAACAGAGAAAAAGCAGACATAAATACATTCAAAGATTGGCAAAGAAGAAGAAAAAAATGATGACACACATGAATATTCATTTATTAGACTTGCCTTTAATGTCCCATAGTGGTGATTACCTGGGGGTATTTGGGGGTGGTAGTGACTAAAAGAAGGAAAGGAGGGTTTGGGGAATTTGGGGAGTGCTGGTAATGCTCTGACTCACCTGGTTACACAGGTGTTTTCTCTTCATGAAAAAAATTCTTATGTTTACTTATGATTTGTATACTTTTCTGTACGTACACTACATTTCAATAAAAATTTACTTTAAAATTATTCCCTGTACTTAAGAAAACCTCATAAAGTGAAGGAAAAATATGTAGTGTTATTTAAATACATTAACAAATGAAGTTAATATTCAATCTTAAAAAGTGGTTCTAGAGTGGTAACGATTTTTTTTTTTTTTTGAGACAAAGTCTCGCTGTTGACCAGGCTGGAGTGCAGTGGCATGATCTTGGCTCACTGCAACCTCTGCCTCTCGGTTCAAGCGATTCTCCTGCCTCAGCCTCCTGAGTAGCTGGGACTACAGGTGCGTGCCACCATGCCTGGCTAATTGTTTTTGTATTTTTAGTAGAGACAGGGTTTCACCATGTTGGCCAGATGGTCTCGATCTCCTGACCTCATGATCTGCCCGCCTCGGCCTCTGATAACAACTATTTTAAAAAACCATTGCAGTAATTGTATAACTTACTGGCTAATATTATCATTTTTATTCCCACTAAGTCAGAAAATTCAAATTCCAGTTATCCAGACTGATTGCAAAAGCAATAAATTTTAATATAACATATACATAACCTTTCTTTAGAAAATAGATATTTGAGATTAAAATGAGTAAAGAGTGTTATGATAGTATTTCTTTGATCAAACGAATCACCCATGAGTACAATTACCTCTTGGGCAGTCTACAAGTTTACCAGCACTACACCCCTTGCCTCATCAAAAGTGAAAACAAATTTAACTAGGTAAATGTTTTTATCCACGGTTATATGTAAGTTGTTATGAGTAATTAACCTGTCAGCAACAAGTCAAAACTATAAATTACTACATATGTAAAAAGTGGCTCAAGGGTAGAAAATTGAAGTTTAAGATTTTAGAGGTGGAAAAACTCTTGGGAAACAGGACCCAAGATATGGCCACAGGGATGGGTTGTCACTGAAATAAAGACTAAGGCCTCCATTATGTCCAAAGTACTGGAGATATTATCTACCTAAACACCAAGTATCAAGATCAGCTAGATCTAGAATGGAGAGGAGGCTACATAGTTGCTGAAGTAGGCCATGAACATGGGGAAGGGACTAGGAGACTGGTAAATAGCAGTAATGAGCACAGGCTTTCTGTCCACTACATTACAGAACTGTTCTATTAAAGGGGCCAATATACAGGTAGAGCTTTGAAAAGTATGAAGCAATATAAACATATAAACTATTACGATTATCATTGATCCTCAACTACCTTACTCTGTTGGAAGTGGACAGTAACGCCCACATTGCTGGCTCACTCACTGTACTGCCCTTCCCATTAGCTCACTTCCATGTTTCCTTATGGTTCAAAACGGAACTCAAGAAAAACAAAATTCACCACCATGGTGTCAGCCCTTGATACCTCCCTACTATTTCTGCTGTGAGCACTCACTATGTGTCAAGCCCTGTGCTAAGTATGTGACCTACCTGATCTCATTAAGTTCTCACAATAACCCTAGGAAGCAGGTACTTTATTACCCCTACTTTACAAATAAAAAAATTGAGGCTTAAAGAGGTGAAAACAAACTTTCTCATGGTTACACAGCAAGCAAGTCATGAAGCTGGATTCTGATCACCAGAGACCTGTGACTCCTGAGCTTAGATAAGGATAAGGAGATGAAAACAATGAGGTAGATAACACCTCTTATATAGATAGCCCTTCCTATGTGCCACATGCTTTATGAGCCCATGTAACCCACCCAACAACCCTATGAGGACAATGCTGTTGTTATGTGCATTGTGCAGACGAACAAACTGGAGCACAGAGGAGCTGAAGAACCTCTCCCAGGTCACACCTAGGGAAAGCAGGCTTCAGGCTTGAATCTGAATTCAGTGTGAGTCCTGGATCCTGTTATCAAGCATTTGCTACATTAATTCACAAAGCACAGCTCCCCACTCCTCTTTCTTCCTTTCTATTAAGTTCTTTTACATTGGAAAGGTTTCTCTTCTAAGAAATATGTATGCTAGTAATTTTTATCATTTCATTATCATTTCTTTGCTAAATCTCGAATCAACCAGAACCAGAATGGGTTTTGTTTTTGTAATTTTTTTTAAATTAGAATTTCCCCCAAGTCAGAGCTAATACAACATTTAAAAAAGAAAATTCTTATTGGGTTTATCGGCCAATCACAAACATTACTAACAGAGTAAATTTCTTTCTAATCTTTTTATTATGTGTAAGTTTTATAATATAATATTACGTAAACTGTTTTATCTTCCTTTTTCACTGTAACATTATGCCATAGAATTTTTTTCATGTTTTCCACATACCCTTTAAGTATAGTATTTTGATAGATTAAAGATATTCCACTGGGTTGATAGACCATAATCTATTTAGCAATTCCCCCGCACTTAGATCACTAGGCTGTTTCCATGTGCTGCCACTGTTATCAGTAGTAGTATAAATAAAACACTTCAGTGCATATCTTTGTGCCTAAAGACTTTTTTCATACTGAACCTTTTCTTAGGTGAGAATTCCAGGAACGGAATTATGGAGTTAAGAGAATAAATATTTTAAGATATTTTAAGAGATAAATGAGGTATTCTCTAAAAGGGCTAAATCAAATTAGGTACCAATGAATAGTACTGTATATGAAAATGTCATTTAATTGCATATTACCAGCACTGGGTATACAAATATTTTTTAATCTTTGATATTCTATTCTACAAAAGGTATACGCAGCTATTATTCTGAACTATGTTTCTTTCATTATTAGTGAAGTTAAACTTTTCCACTTCCTTAAACATTTCCAAATGTTTGTGGACTAAATATATTTCCTTTCTAAGAAATTTACATTTTTTCTTTTTCTTTCTCTCTCTCCCTCTCTCTCTTTCTTTCTTTCTTCCCTCCTTTTTTCTTTTCTTTTCTTTCTTCTTCTTTCTTTCAGATGGAGTCTCGCTCTGTAACCCAGGCTGGAGCGCAGTGGTACAATCTCGGCTCACTGCAACATCCACCGCCAGAGTTCAAGTGATTCTCATGCTTCAGCCTCCCAAGTAGCTGGGACTACAGATGCACGCCACCAAGCACGGCTAATTCTTCATATTTTTAGTAGAGATGGGGTTTCGCCATGTTGCCCAAGCTGGTCACTCCTGACCTCAGGTGATCCACCAATCTCAGACTCCCAGAGTGCTGGGATTACAGGCATGAGCCACCATGCCTGGCTTACATTTTTTTCTTATTTTGTACCAAACTCATTTTTCCCCAATGTGAAGCTTTATTGTTAATCTTCATTATAAACTAACACAAGTTGCCAACTACTTCTGAATCCTAACCCCACACAACATCAACCTTGCTTGAAAAAAGGAAAGTTAATGATCTGAAAAAGTTACGGTAAACATGTGAGAAACCCTGGGGAGACAGAAGCCGGTTGGATCCTAATATGGTGGAGAATATAGCTCAGGTGGAAAAGGGCTAGGTGCCAAGGTTCACCGACGGGCTGAGAAAAGTGTTTATCTGTCCCTTTTACTTCCACTTCCTACTATCCAAGACATTTACCATCAGCATGGAGAGACTGAAACAGCAGTGCCAACCCAGTACAAAGCAGGGACCATGTGTGCACATCAAGGCAGAAGGCCTGGCTAGGGTGGAGAGCAGACAGCAAGGGCTTGGGCAGCCTGGCTGGCCCCTAAGGGTGCCCTTCTACTTTGCCCTCTACTCACTGAGGTTAGATAACTACTCAGAAAGATGGGTACTGGAAAAGAGCAATGTCTAGTGAAGGTAAGGGAGGTTTCCTGAGGAACCAGGCCACTTGGTGGTGGTGGGAGGTGGCAGTGGCAAAGTGTATCCAATGGGTGAGCTCCCCCTATGGCCCAGCCTCACCAGGAAGGTCACAAGTTAGGTCCTGGGCTTTAGCCCCTCCTATCAAGTATATATTACCAGTTGAACAGACAATACCCCGGGGGAAATATGAACCAACGGGAAAAAAATTAAGACATCCAAAAGTACAACCATGATAAAATAAACAAATTCAACAGCCTATGTGAAAAAGAGTTAAAGGGTCATGTGCAGAAGATCTTGTAACTTGTTTTTATAATATGTATTCTCAGGAAGTGAGAAGAAAACCAAGGGAAGAGATGAGCCCCCTTGGGTAGCAATATATATGGGGGAAAAAAAAATAATGTGAGGACTGAACTCGGGGTTGTTCTCACAGAGAAGGGAAGATGAGGATGAGTCTGCAAAGATTAGGATGCAGCAGCTGGTGTGATAAGAAGTGTGGAATTCTGGAAGCCAACGGAGAAGAAAGGAGAAAGCAATGGTGTTTAATATTGCTGGAAACCTGAGGACCAGCAACTGTCCACTGGATGTGGCACACGGAACTTGACAGCAGTACTCTAAGTGGACTAGGGGAGATAAAACTGCAATGGCGTAAGTTCCAAAAAGGATGAGGAGAGGAAGCAGAAATAATGTGGAGAATGCCTGTCTTGGGGGACTGACTACAAAAAGAGCACCAGAGAAATGGGCTGATACTAGGGAAAAGTAAGTTTTAAAAATTATTTATACACAGTTTAAAACATCGGTAACTTTTAAAAACTAGGGCACTAAATAAATGCATTTCGTGATATTTTCCTCTTTGTACTGTAACAAGTTATAAAGGTAAATTTTAATTCATGATGTTTATAAGGAAAGGCCCACTTGCCTTTTCATCTGAAAACTAAATCTAACAGTCTACTCCAAAGATAAGCTTTAATCTCTGGGTTTTTTTCCTTGGGGTTCTGGACACCCTTGTGGATCTAATGAGAGTTTTTCATCCTCTTCCTAGAATATGCACATACCATATATACAAATTCTTTCAGGGTATGTCAGGGAATGTCATAATCTGCTGAAGACTAATAACAGAAACTTCTCAGAAATCCTAATTTGTCCCACATGACCTGGGATTCCAGTCTTATCTCCCAATATTGTATATGACTAAGTTTGTGTCTCTTTTAAAAAGTTTTATTAGTTTTCCATCAACTCTCTTCCTAGTCTCATCAGCTCTTTTGTCACTTCCAGATGTTCAAATCTCTGGTGGTGTTCACTAAAGGCAAGACTTTCATAGGAGTGGTTGAGGTCTTTCTGGTCTTCCCTTGCTGTACCTCTGTGCCTGTCACCTCTGCTACCACTAACAGCTCCCAGTGAGGTACTAGATCTATTCCCCTCTTCATGAACACCGCTATTCTCAATGCTACTGCTACAACTGTTTTCTTCCTGAAATAGAGCACAAAAGCTGTGGTGTGGTGGGCTGAATAACATTCCCCCAAAATTCATGTGTACCCAGAACCTCAGAATCTGACCTGAAATAGGGTCTTTGCAATGTTAACTAGTTAAGATGAGGTGTCATTGTGGACTAGAGTTGGCCTAATTCTAATGATTTCTTCCTCAGAAGAAGGGAACACACAGAGGAGAGGAGGTGAAAATGGAGGCAGTGATGGGAGTTAGGCTGCCATAGCCGAGAAACGCCAGGAGCCACAAGAAGCTGGAAGAGGTGCAGAAAGACACTTCCCTAGCGTCTGCAGAGGAACATTGCCATGTCAACACCTTGATTTCGAACTTGACTTCTGGTCTCTAGAACTCAGTGGGGAGAACAAACTTCTGTTGTTTGAAGGCAGCAAGTTTGTGGTAATGTGTTACTGTAGGCCTAGAAAACAAACATTGCATTTTTAAGCAGAAAGACTAAGACAGTTAAAACACTGAGAAAAACTCTTCCTAGGGCACTCTCCTGGCTTCTGGAAATCATTTTCTGGTTTTAGTTCAGAAAGCAATAAACATATGAATGTCACTGTCACAGCCTACCCTTACTATGGCTGGTGACCTACAGTACCCCACTCACCGGCCAGAAGTCCTTATTTTTGCATGTGCATAAGTTTTAAATATCAAATCTCTTGATCTTTTCCTTAATGAAGTATGGCTTTTTGTCATGATAAAAAATGTCTTCTTCATCACCAAGCCAATAAAAATATTTGCCATGCTTTCTTTTAGTGCTTTTATGGTGTCATATTTTCAGTGATGACAATGAGAATGACAGCAGCTACATTTAAACAGCACTTGTGACCAGGCGCGGTAGCTCATGCCTGTAATCCCAGCACTTTAGGAGGCCGAGGCAGGTGGATCACTTGAGGTCAGGAGTTTGAGATCATCCTGGCCAACATGGTGAAACCCCGTCTCTACTAAAAAAATACAAAAATTAGCTGGGCACAGTGGTGCATGCCTGTAATCCTAGCTACTTGGGAGGCTGAGGCAGGAGAACTGCTTGAACCCAGGTGGTGAAGGTTGCAGTAAGCCGAGATTGTGCCACTGCACTCCAGCCTGGGCTACAGAGCGAGACTCCATCTCAAAAAAATAATAAAAATAAAATAAAAATAAAGTATCAGGCACAGTCGCTCACACCTGTAATCCCAGCACTTTGGGGGCCAAAGCGGGCAGATCATGGGGTCAGGAGTTTGAGACCTGCCTGGCCAACATGGTGAAACCCCATCTCTACTAAAAATACAAAAAATTAGCCATGCATGGTGGCAGGTGCCTATAATCCCAGTTACTCAAGAGGCTGAGGCAGGAGAATCACTTGAACCTGGGAGGCAGAGGTTGCAGTGAGCCGAGATCATGCCATTGCACTCCAGCCTGGGTGACAGGACGACACTCTGTCTCAAAAAAAACAAAAAAACAAAACAAAACAAAAAACCAAAAAACAGCACTTGTATGTATCTGCCAGGTACCTGTTCAAGTGATTCTGTTAATGCAGTCTATTACATTGATCTATTTCATATGTTGAACCATCCTCAAATTCCAGGAATAGATCCCACTTGGTCATGGTGTATAATCCTTTATATATGCTAGTGAATCAATTTGCTAGTATTTTGTTAAGGGTTTTTGCATCAATGTTCATAAGAGATTTTGGTCTGTGGTTTTTTTTTTTTTTCTTGTAGGGTCTTTGCCTGGCTTGGGTATCAGGATAATGCTGGCCTCATAGCATGAGCCAAGAGGTGTTCCTTCCTTTTCAATTTTTTGGAAAAGTTTGAGAAAGATTGTTGTGACTTCTTTAAATGTTTGATACAATTTACCAGTGAATCCATGAGGTCTGGGGCTTTTCTTTGTTGAGAGATTTTTGATTCCTGATTCTATCTCCTTACTAGTTATACATCTATTCGGATTTCTTATTTCTTTATGATTTAGTCTTGGTAGGTTTTGTGTTTCTAGGAATTTGTCTATTTCATCCAGGTTATCCACTTTGTTGACATATACTTGTTCACAATATTCTCTTATAATCTTTTCATTTCTGTAGAATCAGTACTAATGTCCCCATTTTCATTTCTGATTTCAGTAATCTGAGTCTCCTTTTTTTTCTTAGTCCCTCTATCTAAAGGTTTGTCCATTTTATTAATCTTTTCAAAGACCTAATTTTTAGTTTCATTGATTTTTCTCTATTATTTTTCTACTGTCTATTTCATTTATCTCTATTCTAATCTTTATTCTTATTTTCTTCCTTCTGCTAGCCTTGGGTTTAGTTTGCTCTTTACGTTGTAAAGTTAAGTTATTGATTTGAAATATTTTTTGTGTTTTAAAGTGAGCATTTAGAGTTACAAATTTCTTCCTTAGCAATGCGTTCGCTGTGTCCTACAAGTTTTGGTATGTTGTATTTTCATTTTCATTCATTTTTAGTATTTTCTAATTTCTCTTGTGATTTCTTTTTTGATCCATTGATTAAGAGTGTGTTATTTATTTTTATTTTCCATAATTTGGTGAATTTTCTAGTTTTACTTCTGTTATTGATTTATAATTTCATACTGGGGTAGTCAGAGAAGATACTTTCTATGACATTTATTTTTTGAATCTACTGAGACTTAATTTACGATCTACCATATTGTCTCTCCTAGATAATGTCCCATGTGCGCTTGGGAAGAATACGTACGCTGTTGTTGGGTAGAATGTTTTATATATGTCTATTATAAAATTCATTAACATACAAAATCCCTGCTTCTCTAACAGAGCCATACTCACCCCTTTTGGTTGTTGATGTCACAAAATTACATCTTTATAAATGGTGTGCCCCAAAACATACACTAATATGTTTAATGCATTAGCCTCTTAAATTACATAGAAAGCAAAATATGGAGCTACAAACCAAAGTTACAATACTATTAGCTTTTAGACTAATAACTGTTTTCTTTAGTGTATAGTCTCTTGAATCATGTGGAAAACAAAGAGTACAGTTAAAAAAACATCATAACAGGCCGGGAATGGTGGCTCACGCCTGTAATCCCAGCACTCTGGGAGGCCGAGGTGGATATATCAGCTGAGGTCAGGAGTTCAAGACCAGCTTGACCAACATGGTGAAACTCTGTCTCTACTAAAAATACAAAAATTAGCCGGGCATGGTGGCAGGCACCTATAATCCCAGCTACTGAGGAGGCTGAGGCAGGAGAATCACTTGAACCCAGGAGGCAGAGGTTGCAGTGAGCCAAGATCGCACCATTGCATTTCAGCCTGGGCGACAGAGCAAGACTCCATCTCAAACAACAACAACAAAAAACATTGTTGTAATAATATTAGTTTTTATCATTGATCTTATATTTATCTTTATTGAGATGTTTATTTCTTATCCAGCTTTGAGTTATTATCTAGTGTCCTTTCTTTTTACCCTGTAGGACCCCCTTGAGCATTTCTTGCAGGGCAGTTCTAGTGGTAATGAACTTCCTTAAGTTTTGTTTATCTGGAAATGCCTTAATTTCTCCCTCACTTTTGAAAGGCAGTTTTGCCAGATAAAGGATTCTTGATTGACAGTTTTTTTCTTTTAGCACTTTGAAAATATCTGCCCACTGCCTTCTGGCCTCCAAAGTTTATGATGAGAAATCTGCTGATAATCTTATTGAGGATTCTTTGTATGTGACAGATTTCATTTTAATCAGTATAAACAGCTCTATAGCCCTCATATCCCACCCAAACCAATACCATGCCACTGAGTTCATGTAATGGCCTTTAAATCCCTTACCCACATCTCGATTTCATTTAAGCAATAATAGAACTTATGTTTCATTCTCTATCTCAACCCTATTTCTCACCTCCATCAGGAACCACACTTAGGGAATGCAGCAAGCAGAGAATGACTGGCCTGTGAAGAGAGTTGAAGGCCTCTCACATAGAGGAGCGGCAATTCCAACATAAATGTAAAAGAATCTCCACAAAGAGAAACTTTATTGTTTCCCAACACTAACCTTGATTTCTCTGGGCTAGTCTCATCAAAGTCTTGGCCTACAGCGCAAGGCACTGACCCTTTGAATCCTGGAGGTCCTCATAGCAGGAAGGAATAGGACTGCCTTAGGACCCATTACAAAAACTTCCAGGAGGGCTCCAGGCCAGGAACGAAGCAATTTCCCACCTCCCCTGCTTGGCTAGCTCCCTGCTCCACTTGGAGCTCTCTAAGTACTTGTTCTATTTCCTGGTCTGATAACCCTGACCCTTGGCTTCCCCAAACCTCAGTTATCAGAGAGAGATAGGCAGTTTAGCATTGTCTTTTTTAGTGCTTCAGAAAAAAACCAAAAAAACAAAACACAACACAACAAAAAACAGTTCTTAGACCGTGGAAAGGGCTTTAGGTTAAATAGGCCAGATGTCAAGACTTAGCTTTACTGTTCGCTAGCTATAAGAAATCAACCTATTAATTCACTTTGCTGAGCCTCAGGTACCTCAACAGTTAAATGCGGAGAATACCTATTTTCTAAAGCTACACATTGTATAACATATATCCATTCCCTCCTCCTTTTACTTTCAGGTAATGCACAGCCAGCAAGTGTCCCAGGACTTCAGTTTCATTGGCAACTTGCCTCACTGTACATCAATACCATCTTCTCCTGTCCCCAAAGAAAGCATCAAATAAAAATACACACAAAGGACAACCTCAATATGCAAGAATACATATTGTATGATTCTATCTATATGGTGTTCAAGAAAAAGCAAAACTGAACTGTGGAGACGGAAATCAGAAAGTAGTTGCCTCATGGGGGGAAGAGGTGATATTTCAACTGACTGGAAACGCATGTAAGATAACTTCCTGTAATAATGAAAATGTTCCATAATTGTTTGGGGTGGTGATTACCTAAGAATATATACTAGTTAAAATTATCTGCATTTTTTTTTTGTTATTTTATTTCATATTTTTTTGAGATGAGGTTTCACTCTGTTGCCCAGGCTGGAGTGCGGTGGCACAATCACAGCTCACTGAAACCTCAAACTCCGGGGCTTAAGTAATCCTCCTGCTGTAGCCTCACAAGTATCTGGGGCTGTAAGCATATGCCACCATGCCTGGCTTATTATCTGCAAATTATGTCTGAATTTTTAAAAACCTTTGTTAGATACAGTTCACAAGCACGTTAATATGATGGGAAAATGTGCTTTTGACATAAATCTTCTCTACAGACTTCAAGGCGTGACATAAAGAAAAAAATAAGACATGCCTACCTATGATTTCTGTCTTCGGTTCCTACTAGCCAAATTACTGCTCAAGTTATATAAGCTCTCTGGGTCTCATATTAATCAACTATAAAATGAGGAATATTTAGTATCCACCTCACATACTGCATGCCCAATAAAAGATAATCTGTGTTAAGTGGCAGAAACATAGTAAGCATTCAATATATGTTAATCCCCTTTCCTTCCTCTTCCACATATAAACAGCAAATGAATGTCAATACTGCAATACTTAAATTATTTTCCCAAAATGTTGCCCAAGGTATCCAGAAAAAGAAAGAAGGAAGAAAAGGAAAAATATCCCAACAAATCAACATTAGAATTTACCTTGAGGAAAGAAGTATGGCTATATATGAGGATTTGTCTGCAAGGATATTCATGACATTATTTATAATAGTCAAAAACTGGAAAACTGAACAGGAACTAATTATGTAGAAACATGAAAATCAATTTTATTATAGATGAATAAAAATGTGTATAATCTAGAAAGAAATACATATAAGTGCTATTATAGAAAAGCATTCCTGGGTTTTACCAAACCATACATTAGTCAAAATTAGGACAAAGGTTTTTTTCAACATAGTACTGGAAGTCCTAGACAGAGCAATTAGGCAAGAAAAAAGAAATAACAGATATTCTAATAGGTAAGGACTAAGCAAAATTGTCTCTATTTGCTGACAATATAATCTTAGCAAAAACCCTAAAGAGCCCATGTAAAAACTATTAGATGAAATAAATTCAGATACAAAATCAACATACAAAAATCAGTAGCATATCTATAATACTAATAACAAACTATACAGAAAGGAATGATGGTCACTAGAGTCAGGGTAGGGTGGAGGTGGGGTGGGGAGGAAATGGGGAATTTTGGGGGAAAGGATACAGTTTCAGACAGAGGATTAAGTTTGAGATCTTCTGCACAGCACAGTGACTACAGTCAACGATAATGTATATTTCAAAATACCTGAGTAAAATGTCAAATATCTCACCATAAAAACATAGGTAAACAAGGTGATGGGTATGTTAATTAGCCTGATCTAATCATTCCACATTGCATACACATATGAAAACATCATATGTTACTCCATAAATGTATACAATTAGAGTTTGTCAATTAAAATAGTATTAATAAAATTATAAAATGGACAAAAAAGAAAGAAAATGATAAAGGTAGTATATCCACTCATTCTTCAATTACAAATAGTGAGAAAAAAACAGAAAAAATTGAAGCTAATTTACCCTATGTCTGTATTAAAATAAGCATGAATTTACTCCCCCTCACAAAAATTTTAATGCAATAATCCACATCCATAAAGTAGAAAAAAACAGGTACAGGATTAGAACATGTTAAATTGGAATCACAACACGATTTTGCTATATTGAAAATTCCCCATGATTAGAAAAGTAAGAAGCTAAGACTATGACCACTAAAATATGTTTGAAAAAATCTAAGATAAAAGTTAAATCATAGTATCTGAATTCATACTAGGAAAAAATAAATACATATATTTTTAGACTTTTTTTCCTTTTCTGAAAAATGCTCAAATGCATCTCTATGCATTTTGGGTCCTTTTATTCTTTCTTAAGGAAGGCCCCTGAAAGACTTCTCTTTTTTTTTTTTTAGAGACAGGGTCTTGCTCTGTCACCCAGGCTAGAGTACAGTGGTGTGATCATGGTTCACTGCAGCTTCAACCTCTCCAGGCTTAAGGGATCCTCCCACCTCAGCCTCCCGAGTAGCTACAGGTACATACTACGAAGCCCAGCTAAATTTTTTTGTATTTTTTTGTAGAAAAAGGGTTTTGCAATGTTGCGCAGGCTGGTCTCAAACCCCTGGGCTCAAGTAATTTTCCTGCCTTGGCCTCCCAAAATGCTGGGATTACAGGTAGGAGCCACTGCGCCCAGCTGGCTGAAAGATTTCTAAGCAAATGTTCTTAAAATTCCAATGATTTTGATTTGGCATCCAACAGGGCAAATCACAACTGAAAGTTTTATCAGAATCAACTGTCTACATACTCAGGTTATTTTTACCAAAATTATATTCTTTGGAATCTATAATACTACTGTTACTACCAATAGATTATTCTAAATATCACCTCTTTCCCTATACATTTACAGATACTCAAATACAGAAGTATTATCTAAACATTAGCAAAAATGTTTTTCATCCTGAGAGAGAATGAGACTCCTAATCTGGGGGTGGTGGGGGTGGTAAGAATAAAGAAATTGAAGTGAAATTGAAGTAAAATTGTAACTGCTTCTGCTTTGCTTTTTCTTGCCTTTCTTTTAGAATACATGAGTTAGCAAGATTTGCCATACTTAATTCATCTAAGTCAACTAAAATCAGCATTATCTTGATGACTTTATAACTCTTTATGATGTACAAGTAACAGCTCTTCCAAACAATCTTTGAACAGTCATTTTGTCTAATGTCAGTTTCCTTAAAACAAGTGGGTGGGGAGATTTATCCATCCATCCATCCATCCATCCATCCATCCATCCATCCATCCAGAGTTAGACATAGCTTATGATAGTATAATCCTATCCCCTACAGCTGTGTTGAGAATTAAATGAGCTAATACATGTGAAGTGCTTAGGATAGTTTCAGACACACAGCAAGCCCTCAGTAAATATTAATTATTGTTATTTTACCACACACCACTTTGACCTGCTCTACGTGCCTTGGGAAGTGAAGGAGAATAAAAGAGCAAACAGAAAAGCCACTTCCTTTCATGTGCACATAGAGTAAGTCTGTCTCTTATTGGAGGAGAGGCCTAGACCCATTTGGGTACCTTATATAAAACAACTCCTACTGGTGCCAAGCATGAAAGGATGATCAGGATTTTCTCAAGATCCAAAAAGCCAACCTGGTGAGCCAGTTGTTACTAATCCTTAGCAGATATGAAGGAGATTACTGGGGTTAAAGTATAGATTTAAAGGGGAAATCCCACTCACAACAGAAAGACAAGCAGATCAGTTAGAAAATGGAGGCACAGGACAGAAGATTAACAGGATCAGACTGACCAAGGAAGCCGATTCTAAGACAATTAAGAAAGAGATGACACAGCCAAGTTATCAGCAGCAATACCAAGAGGATAGAAAAGCAGACTGACAGCTTGAAGAAGCCCCCTGTCTGGCTTATCAGGAAGGAAGGGAGCTTCACACTCCTTTCTGACTTGGTGTGTAAACTTATTCAGCATAGCCCTAGAGGACTTCTAAGGTCCCTTTTTGCTCTGACAGTGTGAGATTCTAAAGAATTCTAAAGAATTCAATTCAGCAGCAATGTCTAAATGAGGAGTGTTGGATGTGAATGTTTTGTGTACATTTTTTTTTAATATGAAAGAAAACAATAGAATTTCCTTCAAGTGTAAGATGGAATATACTACCAATATAAATGATTTACATTCTCCTTGAGATTTTAGGAACAGGTTTCAGAAATCTTTCCTAGTGAAGAAAGATCTTAAAAATCACAATTGCAGTAAACAAGAGATATGCACTATCTTCAGTGGTCACAATATACCGAGATCTGTTCAATCTCATCAGTGGCCTTTGCCAAGGTGCTAAGTGTAGAAGAGGAAGAACTAGCTCAATGGAAAAGTTCAGCAGTGTGAACAGCACAACTATTGACTGTCAGGGGACTGTGCAAACAGATTCACAAGAGCCCCTACCCTTTCTAGGGATGTAAAACTCTGCTATCCCTCCATTCACTTGGCTATCATTCCATTCAGTTTTGTTTGCTTGTTTGTTTATTTGGAGACAGAGTTTCACTCTGTCACCCAGGCTGGAGTGCAGTGGCATGATCTCAGAGTATCACTTTATACTGAAGACAGCAAATTGTCTTCAACTACAATTAAACCAAAAAAGTCTTTTTTATTTAATCTTTTGGATGATACAATGGCTTTGAGTCTCCCATACATTCTGGAGGGATAACTTTATTCCACCAAATAGAGCACCATCTCATGAAACATTGCAAAGAAAACGTTATCCATCCTCTCTATATTGTTCATACCATCTGAAGGTATACAGTAAATGCTTGTTAAATGAATGAACAAATGAGTATAGGATTTATTCCAGCTACCACAAGTCAGAGAATACACTGAGATACCCAAAGTACTAAGTAATACAGTGTTTTATTTAGTTTCTGCAAAGTGACTATATATGTAACCCACACATCAGATTTTTGTAACTGAGTCACAGTAATACTCAGTTTATGACTGTACAAACAAATCTGACATTAGAATACCAGAATTCCATATATCATGAAGAATATTTGACTAGAAAAAAATACTTTTTTCATATGTTACGTATGTTTAACAAAATTTTCCTGTGCATATTCAAGGAAATAATTTATACCATATGATCAAGGATTCATATCAAACACAAACTGAAATAAAAAAATATGAATATCCTACCTGAACATCTTTGTATTTGTCACGTAAGTCCAAGAGTCGGTGATAAGCTTTAATGGCTTCTGAAAATTCCCCAACGTCAGTGCTGGTGAGGATGTAGTTTTCCCAAATTTGCCAGTGTTCATAGTTACACTTTAGAGCTTCTTGTAAAGTTCTAAAAGCTTTTACTCTATTGAAGGTCAAATTTTAAAGAGAGCAATAATGAACTCTTTTTTTATTAGAATAAAGCATAGCTAAATGTATAAAATGCTAATGTGGACCGTCAGTCCTTATTCATTCGTATTAACAAACAGAGACCCAAACAATACAAAACCACCTCAAACTTCCCTACAAAATTCAGTGACAGACCCTATAGTATATGTAGCATACATACAGAGATACTCCTTTCCTAATCTATTCACTGGTAACAAGGACATTATTTCAAAACGGGGCATCAATCCCAGTATCACCTCAGGAGAAGGCACACTCAGGTTCCAAATCTGGAGTCAGTGTGGCCAAGCAAGTACAATTGCAAAACTGTAAGACAAAAGGTGCAGACAAAAGGTGCAGACCGTAGTGGAGGGACCAGAGGCAAGGAGGTCAAAACAGAACAACACATTCCTCATGAATCTGCAATTAAAATGCTGCTAACCAAAATTCCACACCCTGTGAGAAAAAAAACCCTCAGTCAACAAAACTAACCAACAGGACATACATTTACTAAAGATAAAATTTTAAGGGGGCCAGGCATGGTGGCTCACATCTATAATCCCAGGACTTTTTGAGTGGCCGAGGTGGGTGGATCACCTGAGGTCAGGAGTTCGAGACCAGCCTGGCCAATACAGGGTAACCCCATCTCTACTAAACAAACAAACAAACAAACAAACAAAAATTAGCTGGGTGTGGTGGCACGTGTCTGTAATCCCAGCTAGTCAGGAGGCTGAGGCATGAGAATCACTTGAACCTGGGAGGCCAAGGTTGCAGTGAACCAAGATCATGCCCCTGCATTCCAGCCTGGGCAACAGAGCAAGACTCCATGTTTTTAAAAAAAAAAAAAAAAACCTGATCTTAAGGGGGAGAGGGAGGAGTGAAAAAAAGTTTTTCTTAATTGTTTAAGGAACAATCTATCAAGTCTTTAAATAAATTTGTTTAGAATACTGAGACAAAGAAATATTTACATTGAAAAGGAGCAGAAAATTGTGAAACAAAAACAGGGAGAAATGAAATATGAACAAGGAGATGTGAATAAAAACTAACTGGAAATTTTAGTATTGAAAGAGGCATTAGCTGCTGCTTCTCCGAGAAAACACCAAATGGCGGATGACGCCGGTGCAGCGGGGGGGGCTCGGAGGCCCTGGTGGCTCTGGGATCGGGAACCGCGGTGGCTTCCGCGGAGGTTTCGGCAGTGGCATCCGGGGCCGGGGTCGGGATCGGGGCCAAGGCCGCGGAGCTCGCGGAGGCAAGGCCGAGGATAAGGAGTGGATGCCCGTCACCAAGCTGGGCCGCTTGGTCAAGGACATGAAGATCAAGTTCCTGGAGGAGATCTACCTCTTCTCTCTGCCCATTAAGGAATCTGAGATCATTGACTTTTTCTTGGGGGCCTCTCTCAAAGACGAGGTTTTGAAGATTATGCCAGTGCAGAAGCAGACCCGTGCTGGCCAGCGCACCAGATTCAAGGTGTTTGTTGCTATTGGGGACTACAATGGCCACGTCAGCCTGGGTGTTAAGTGCTCCAAGGAGGTGGCCACCACCATCCGTGGGGCCATCATTCTGGCCAAACTCTCCATTGTCCCGGTGCGCAGAGGCTACTGGGGGAACAAGATCGGCAAGCCCCACACGGTCCCTTGCAAGGTGACAGGCCGCTGCAGCTCTGTGCTGGTGCGCCTCATCCCTGCACCCAGGGGCACTGGTATCGTCACAGCGCCTGTGCCCAAGAAGCTGCTCATGATGGCTAGTATTGATGACTGCTACACCTCAGCCCGGGGCTGCACTGCCACCCTGGGCAACTTAGTCAAGGCCACCTTTGATGCCATCTCTGAGACCTATAGCTACCTGACCCCTCTGGAAGGAGACTGTGTTTACCAAGTCTCCCTATCAGGAATTCACTGACCACCTTGTCAAGACCCACACCAGAGTCTCCGTGCAGCAGACCCAGGCTCCAGCTGTGGCTACAACATAGGGTTTTTATACAAGAAAAATAAAGTGAATTAAGCCTGTTAAAAAAAAAAAAGAAAAAGAAAGAAAGAGGCATTAAAACAACAACAGGCCGGGCACAGTGACTCACAACTGTAATCCAAGCACTTTGGGAGGTCAAGGAGGGTGGATCATGAGGTTAGGAGATCGAAACCATCCTGACCAACATGATGAAACCCTGTCTCTACTAAAAACACAAAAATTAGCTGGACATGGTGGCACATGCCTGTAGTCCCAGCTACTTGGGAGGCTGAGGCAGGAGAGTCCCTTGAACTTGGGAGGCGGAGGTTGCCATGAGCTGAGATCACGCCACTGTACTCCAGCCTGGGCAACAGAGCGAGACTCTGTCTCAAAAAACGTAAACAAAACCCTCAATAGCCAACAAAAACTAGAATGCACATAGTCAAGGAGAAACTGATGAACTGGAAGATAATAGTAAGGAGTTCACACAGAATTCAAATTATAAAATAAAAGCTGGAAAGAGACAGAGGAAAGAATGAGAGGTAAGACTCAAAACATACATCTGATAGAGATTCTACAGTAAACAAATGCAGAGCATGGCAGGATTCTTTATATCAAAAGATAAAAGCTGATAATTTTCCAGAAATGAACAAATTTCAAAAAATTTTTTGATCATAAATTCTATGATCAAAAGTATATTTCACATACTGAGCATTATAAGTAAAGATAAACATCTAGAAATATTGTGTGAAATTTAGGAAAGATATTCCTAAAATCTACAAAGAAGTGACGACAGATACTTATTTCATTAGCAGTAAGATGACAGAAGACAACAGAATATTACTTTTAAAGTGCTGAGTGAAAATAACTGCCAGCCAAAATTTTATAATCAGCTAAACTTACCACTCAAGAGTAAATGCAAAATGAAACAGTTTTAGATATACAAAGTTAAGAGCATTTACCATCTATTGACTCTAAGAGAACTATCTAAGGGATTCCTTTTTGCAAAAATACAAGGGAACTCAAAAAGAAAGAAAGGAAACATGTCTTCAATTTCAGTCATAAATTGTTTCCATGGAATACTTTTTTTTCCTTTCTCTACTCTACCATATCACCACCTCCATCTAATAACAACTGCCTCCAATAGTGTTAGACCAAGACTCCCCAGCTCTCCCATCCACAGGGGTTGGGGGTGAAGGATTTATCCTATTGGAAAATAACAAGTAAAAATCCACACCATGAGGATTATCCTTTTTCCTGTATGTCCTCCCTTATGATCCCCCAATCATAATTTCCTAGCCTCAAAATTGTTCCATGAATTCTTTTTTCCTTTTTGGTAAATATAGCTTCTTTGTAAGGTGCTTCATTTCAGGATTCGCTTATCAAAACCCCTCTATAGTAGAGATATTGCACCATTAAAATTACATCCGAAGATGAGACATTTTTCCGTGGGACTGGTAGGAACATGATATCGAGGGGAATCAGATGAAACAGCAAAGAGAGCACTTTAGTGAAGAATCTTGTGACCACAAAAGGATAAAAGAAATAGTTTAATGGGTCGTTTTAAGGCATGAATAGGATCTTCTGAGAGAAGCATTAATAATTGCCTCAGAAGTAACAATCCCATTAGCTTTGTCTGGAGCCTTAGCAAAGAAAGAAAAGAGTAAACAGGAAATAATAAAAAAATGATTTATCTCAGACCTTACAACTCCACCTTTGCACAAAAACCTATTTGTGGAGCTGCAAGAGGTAAGAAAGTTGAGCAACAATATGCAAGAACCCCTAAGAGAGAAAGCAGAATTCCTAACGTGATTGGGCTGGAAGACAAGGCATCAAGAGCTTCACTACGTACAAACTTATCCGAGTTGCCAGAAAAACTCACTGAGATCACTCTACAACTATGACAGGGACTTCCGAGCCTGTTGCTTTAAACCAAAAAGGTCTCCAGAGAGTTTTAGCACTCAGTTGCAATCAAGAACATAATATTATCTTCTGAAGAGAATGGCAGAACAGATAGTACTTTATTTACGTCATCCAAGAGCAGAGGCAGCATTTCATGATCTCTACATAATATGGATTTAATGATGTCTTCAGAAATTATCTTGTGATCCCACCAAGAAAAATTAAATTAAGTTTGAAAGTAAAGCCAAATAAAAATGAAAATATATCCATCTTTTAATTAATTTATTAGAGTTTTGGCAACAGCAGTCCTTGTCTCTTCCCTTTCCTTTGCTTTTCATAGCCAGTCAATAAGCCCAGTTAGTGGGTTGCCTCCTTTATAAAGAGTTTGGCATCTGCCCCTCCTTTTTCCACTCTAGTTATCTCATGCCTGAATTGTTACAACAGCTGTGTCCTAACTGGTTTCTCAGCCTCCAGTTTCCTCTAGTCTGCCTCACATACTGCCACCAGATAAATCTTCCCCAAAAGCTTCTTTCTTCATGAAATTACCACACTGAAATCTCTGGCTTCCTATACTCAACAGGACAGTCTCAACTCATTGGTCAAATAATCAGAAGATGCTGCAATTTTACTTCAACCTACCTTTCTAACCTTATCTCTCACCATATATTTCACATTACTCTATAGCTGGACTATTTTGCTTCCTATCTCCTAAAATACTACATTCATTCCTGTCATTCTGCATTTGGTCCCATCATTTCCCTTGCCTAAGAGGCATCCCTCTGTCCCTTCTATACATCCTTCAAATTTCTGCTTGAGTCCAACATCTTCTCAGAAGCATTTCTGATCCAGGATGACACAGTTTCTCTCTTCTTTGATCCTCATGAGACTAAATGAGTGGCCGGCACATAATAACTGTGCTACAAATATCATGTATGATTATTTTAGCCTTCTTTGTATTCTCACTTGCTATTTGCCACAAATAGCTTATACACTAATCAATTTTTTTAAATAAGATGGCATAGTATTTTATTTTTTAAACCTACATTCCCTGAGAGCATTGGTTCATATTTATTTACATTTCTCAATAATGTCTAGTACAAAGCAAGCAATGAATAAAAATAACTGTCGACTGAGTTGACCAACTAAATATATGTTTGCTTTTATCATGTAATAAAATGTAGAATGTAAAACTTCAGTACTACATAAAGATTTCAAGTAACATTTCTTATTTTATTACATATGAAATGTTTTCAAGAAATACACTGTATATTTAGAATTCAACTTAATTTAGTTTGAATCAAGCTATTCTACTTAAGTTATTCTATTTCATATACATGAGTGAGAAAGGTAAAACAAAGAGAAACATTGAAACAATGTTCAGTTGTAGAAAATCTCACACATTTATTTGGGAAGCAAAGTTCTTCATATTTGTCTGATGTACTTACTTTTGTTTTAATCGGATATAGGAAGTTGATAAATTGTTCCAAGCTTCAGCATTCTGAAATAATAGAGGACTCAGTTAATTAACTATTCTCATTTAGGTAAAATTATTGCTGAAACCAAAAGTACAACACACTTTCCTAGTCCAATATACGCTCTTTAAAATCACAATTTTTAATAAGGTGTGTTTAAAGGTATACAGCAAAATTAAATCAAGCTGAACTTTTATAATTTAGAAAAAGGTTAAAACAATCAACCAAGCAATATAACTATGATTGTACCAATCAGCAATTCAGTTAAGATTTTATTTTCAAATTTAGACTTACAAAATAGCTAATTTACAACATGCTTTATATAGTACATAGATTTATTACAAAAAAGACAATGCAGTATACTGTTTTTTCCTATCTTAAAAGTTTTTGCCATTATATCATCATCCTTCTTCACCGGATAGGTGGGTTAAAAAAGAATCTGTTCTCCAGTGTTACTACTAAGTATTTCATCCATCAAACATATTTCTCTACCTATTCCTCTACCCAATAACAAAAATAAAGCAAAAATGAATTTTTTTAAATCAGCTTTCAGATTGAATTTATATAAATGTTGGTTCAAACAAGAATGATATAAATTATATATTTCGCTTTGTTCCACTTTTCATCTAATATAGTATATATCGTTCTCAAGTCCCATACATATGATTCAAAAATTAAGTGGCAGTGGACCTCCACTTCCAGACATGGCAAAATTAGTAACTTTTTGAACTCTGGCAAAGAACAACTACCAGAAAGCTGTGAGCTGAATGGAGATTTTGGAGGTCACACTGTGCTAGAAGTTATTCAAGTTCCAAACGAGCCAAAGTGGAGAGTTCTTATTGATTGCCCATGGCATTAAATTCAATCCCAGAGAGGTTATACCTTAAGAAAAGGTTATTAGAGGGCTGGGTGCAGTGGTTCACATCTGTAATCCCAGCACTTTGGAAGGCCAAGACGGGAGGATCCCTTGAGGCCAGGAGTTCGAGACTAGCCTCGTCAAGAGAGCAAGGCTCCATCTCTATTTTTTTTTTTAAAGGGTTATGAGAAAATAAGGAGAACTCCAGACCCACTTTAACAAGCTTAAAAACAAGCTGATTTATGAGTAATTTAACTGAATGCCAAAATAAAACTCAATCCTCCTTAAGAGAACAGAATAAAACCAAGAAGCACAACAACATAGCATCCACAATGCGTAGAATACAATTTAAAAAAAATGGTGGACATGGGAAAAAGCAGGAAAATTTCCTTCATAACCAAAGGAAAAAAATCAGTTAATAGAAACTGTACCAGAAATGAAAGAGACGTTGAAATAAGCATAGGATTTGAAAGCAGTTGTTACAAACATGTTCAAAGATGTAAAGGAAAACATGAACATAATGAGGGAATGTTTGGGGGAATGTTAGTAGAGACATTAAAGCTGTTAAAATATCCAAATGAAAGCAGCCTGACTGCTGGAACTGCTTGTTGTAACCTGAAACCAGTTTTATCTGCAGCTTCTGAGATAATTTGCTGAAACTCTGGGACTAATTTTGCCCTCTGCCATCCCTCATCAATGGAAGCTTGCCAGCTCCCCACACCCTTACTGTAAGTGCCAATGAATTTCTCTAAGAGAAATATGTAACACTTCTCCTTTTTATAAAACTTCTAACCTTCTCTTTGTTCTTCAGACATATCAAAGACTACCTGGCATGCATATATGCTCTAAATTGCGATTCTTTCTTTCTTTCTTCTCAAATAAAACACTAAATTTAGATCTTTTATACAGAAAATCTTAAGGAGTCCAAAAAAAAAAAAAAAAAAAAAACCAAAACCCTACTAGAAGTAATAAATGAGCTCAGCAAGGTTGCAGGATATAATTAATATATAAACATCAATTGTGTTTCTATATACATGAAGAATTTAGCTATTAACTTATTTCCAGATTTATAAATCCTATACCTTGAGGTATGACCTTCCCTCAAATGTATACTTTCCTCTAACACAAAAGGAATTGCTGTTCTGAACAGAGCGAGACTCCATCTCAAACAAACAAAATTGGAATACAGTACAATTCCAATGACTTAGAGAGTAAAAAGCCATGTAAGGACAGAAGATCAAACAAACTTACATCGGGTTCTAGAGTCACACAGCGCTGAAATGCCTTTGCTGAACCTTGATAGTCTTCCAAGGCCAAATAAGCACAGCCGAGAGAAAACCACACCCCGAGCTGCAAAGACCAAAAAGTCAAAGTCATTCAAACACAGAAACATTTACAGAATATAATCTGAAAATTAAGATACTATCAACAAACACACTCCTAGAAAGAATGCAGAGCTATATAATAAATATTTGCCTTACATTTAGTTTAAAGGTAGAATATTTAGCAATGGACGTAAATTTTTCCGTATAATTTTCAACACTAACACTGAAAACATGCAATATTATTGCATATGTTTTGCAGAAAAAGTCCATACTTTGTGCTAACTGAACTCCTTACTGGGTGTGTTGGCCCTCTTTATCTGTGGGTTCCACAACTGTGGGTTCAATCAGTTGCAGAACAAAAATATTGGAGAAAAAAAAAAACCGGATGGTTGCATCTCTACTGAATATGTACAAACATTTTTTTCTTGTCATTATTCCCTAACAATACAAATTACACAGTGTTTGCACTGTGTTAGGTACCATAAGTAATCAAGAGATGACTGAAAGTTTACAGGAGGATGTACGTAAGTCATACGCAAATACTACAGTATTTTATACAACGGACTTGAGCATCATGGATTTTGGTATCGGTGTTGGGGGTGGGGCCTGGGAGCAATCCCCCATGCATTCTGAGGGACCACCATACACAACGTATCAGCAGATTCACAACTGATGAATGTACTACAAACTCAAAAAAAGAAATTTCCTTTTTCATCTTCAAACTAGACCACAAGAGCTTCTGCAGTTTGGCCAGGAGCCAAACTGCCCTAGCATATAGCTGCTTTAGGCATGCCTGAAAATAATTTAGAAAAAGGAGATTCAGAATCTGGATTATCAAATAGTTACTCAAAATGTAAAGTATACCTAAGCCAATTAGATTTGTAAACACTGAGATTTAGAAAACAGATAAAATAGGAGGTAGCTATACAGATTACAAAAAAAAAAAAAAAAATCTGTACATTATAAGGTTTCCTTAAAATTTGATAGCCTCTGTCAAAAGGGAGATAAAACTAACAAAAATTCGGCTGGGTGTGGTGACTCACGCCTGTAATCCCAGCACTTTGGGAGGCCAAAGTGAGTGGATCACTTGAGGTCAGGAGTTCAAAACCAGCCTGACCAACATGGTGAAGCCCCCGTCTCAACTAAAAATACAAAAATTAGCCGGACGTGGTGGCGGGCACCTGTAATCCCAGCTACTGGGGAGGCTGAGGTAGGAGAATCACTTGAACCTAGGAGGTGGAGGCTGCAGTGAGCTGAGATTGCGCTACTGCATACCAGGCTGGGTGACAGAGCGAGACTCCATCTCAAACAAAACAAAACAAAACAAAAACAAAAAACAAAAAACTAACAAAAATTCAACAGAATTAGACACAAATGCAGCTATTATGAGTTGTTTTCCTTCCAGACAGTCAGCAAAGCCAACTTTATAAGCAGATTGAAGTCTCCTTTCTTACTGACTTCCAGAAAGTCACTGAGTCAGCTGTCAGATTTGCCTGAACAGTTTAGGGTAGGAAAGAAAACAAGGTGCTCTGTTATCTATCCACAGCCTTCCACAGAGGCAGAGCAGGAGGCTGCCTCTACATCACTCCTCCTTCAGCCATTCCCACAAAACCTGTTCCATATGGCTAGCAGAGGCCTGAAAGTCCTTTAAGCAGATAAAGATTTTTAGCCAGTAATTAGAGACAAAGCTTAGAAAGCAAGCAGACTTGGGCCATTTAACACTTTGCCATGAATTCACAAGAGGCTATAAATAACTGTTATCAGGAGCCTTTATGGAGAACAGATTTTGTTAGAGGGACAGGGACAGGTAACCACTGAAAAGAGGATGGATATATGTCTAGTGGGAGCGGGGAGAAGCAGAGGTACTAGGTTGAAACTAAAAGTTAGAAGTTCACTTTTCTGAATCATGGGACTTTCAACAACCTAAAAATGAGCTCACCACTTTGCTTTCATCTGTTTTTTTTTTTTATAGAATTACATGAAAAGAGCTTCAATGCATCAAACCACACTTGCTGAACATGATACATTCTGAGAGAAACTAAAGTCTGATGCTAACATATAAAACAAGCTCTCTAAACTCCAACCAAGTAAAAAGTTTCAAAATCTGTGTACTGGCCGGGCGCAGTGGCTCACGCCTATAATCCCGGCACTTTGGAAAGCCAAGGCAGGCAGATCATGAGGTCAGGAGATCGAGACCATCCTGGCCAACATGGTGAAACCCTGTCTCTACTAAAAATACAAAAAAAATTAGCCAGGCGTGGTAGCACACGCTTGTAGTCCCAGCTACTCAGGAGGCTGAGGCAGAATTTCTTGAACCCAGGAGGCGGAAGTTGCAGTGAGCCAAGATCATGCCACTGCACTCCAGTCTGGGTGACAAAGCAAGACTCTACCTCAAAAACAAAAAAAAAATCTGTGTATTATATTTCATCAATGTTAAAGTACACTCTTTCCCCCACCATTTAACATTTCTGAAATACAGATGCATCTGAAAAACCAATAGTTTGTCAGTTTTATTGGCAACATTTTTGTTTTTCCATATAAAGTGGTACTTAAAGGTACTTCTTACAACTGATGGCATCTTAGATACAAAGAATTATGGTACCAAGTACACTTGGAATCAGGGATTCTTATTTTGAGATGAAATCAAGAACAATGAGAACAGACTTCAAGGTCCTCAAAATGCATGTGCTCTGCTTGTTTTCTGCACCAGCAAAGAACAAACACTATTTCCCATGTGTTGTTATAAAAACCACACGTGTGGCCAGGCGCAGTGGCTCATGCCTGTAATCGCAGCACTGTGGGAGGCCGAGACGGGCAGACCACGAGGTCAGGAGATCGAGACCATCCTGGCTAACACAGTGAAACCCCATCTCTACTAAAAATACAAAAAAATTAGCCAGGCGTGGTGGCGGGAGCCTGTAGTCACAGCAAATCGGGAGGATGAGGCAGGAGAATGGCGTGAACCTGGGAGGCGGAGCTTGCAGTGAGCTGAGATGGTGCCACTGCACTCCAGCCTGGACTATAGAGTGAGACTCCGTCTCAAAAACAAACAAACAAACAAAAACACATGTAAATTCAAAATCTAAATAAAAACTTCATTTCTCAATCCGTCTAAGAAGATTTACAAAGGTTGCAAATGTCCAAAATTAGCAATTATTCTTCTAGCTCTAAAACAGATTGATGATGAGGTTATCTTTTATTTTTAATTTTTAAAACTACTGAATGTTTTGTAACCAGTGTCTTTAAAACCAAAACAAATTTAATGAAAATCAGACAGACGACTTAATTTAACATAAAGTATTATGGTTCTCTTTTCGTTTTACTCTTGGTTATTTTTGCAGTGCTTTAATACTCTGCATTTGAAGGAAAAATCCTAGGATCATTAACTGCTAGGTTTTATCTACTGATAACATGAAGGGAGATGAGTTTTGTACATGGTAGTGTTCTTTGAAATCATCCAATGGCTTTTCTTTTTTGAGGTCTTCAGAATGTGGGTGACTACAGATAATATTTGGTGCCTCTTTTACTTTTTTCTTTTTAAACTATTACTTAAACTGCTATTACCAATAGCGACAGCTATCTCAGTTCAGAATAGTCATACTCTTAAGAACGTAAAAGAAAAACAAAATCAAAAGAAGCTTCAAAAAAAAGCTTTTTTTTTTTGTTTTTCAAAAGAAGAAAAACAAAATCAAAAGAAGCTTCAAAAAAACCTCTCGCGATTCCTTAGAACAGAGTTGTATATGTTTGGGTACAAAAATACCTACCTTCTAGTCCAGTGCCATCAGATAAAAATACCATGCTAGTAGCCTCATTATATTTTCTACATTTCAAAAAGTCAAAGGAAGGTGGTCCAGGCCTGTAATCCCTGCACTTTGGGAGGCTGAGGTGGGCAGATCACTTGAGGTCAGGCGTTCAAGACCAGCCTGGCCAAAATGGTAAAACCCTGTCTCTACTAAAGATACAAAAAAATTAGCAAGCATGTGTCTGTAATCCCAGCTACTCAGGAGACTGAGGCGGGAGAATCACTTGAACCGGGAGGTGGAGGTTGCAGTGAGCCACAATCACGCCACTGCACTCTGGCCTGGGCTACAAAGTGAGACTCCATCTCAAAAAAAGAAAAAAAAAAGGGTAAAAGAAAAGGTGAAATTTATTTTCATAACATTTTATTTAACTCTACATATCTAGTATGCGATCACTTCAATATATTATTACTATACAAAGTTATTGAGATAGTTTATAACCACTTTTTCATACCAAATCTTTGAAATCTGATGTGAATTCAACACAGCATGGATCAATTTCAGCTAGTCACATTTCAACTGTTCATTGTCACACACGACTAGTGGCTACCATATTAACACAGTTACACTATTTCTCTAAAACACTGACATGGGCTCTGGAATACTGCATCCTTCCCTTCTTTCTCCAATAAAAAACTAGCTCCTTTGGCTGAGACCCTCCCTTGAGCTTCTTTCATATACTATAGTTACTCCTGTTCCTCTCTTTACAATAACGACCAAAATAATTAGCTCTTAATGAGCATCTGCTATGTGTGCCAAGCACTGAAACCATGAGCTTTCCACACATTACTCATGCGTTCCTCACACCCACCCTGCAAGGTGGTCAATCTTACTCTCCTAAGAGAGGCGACAAAGAGTCACAGTCAGTCATAGACAGAGGACAGGTTCGACACAGTCAGTGTGACTCCAAAGACCACATCCTCTCTGTCTCTGACAACACCATTCTGCCCATACACAAGCCATGATTTAAGGCAAAATCATTCTTGTCACCAATAAAGAGAGAGGGGGGAAATAGGGCAGTTAACATGTGCTGGGAAAACCCAGAAGATAATTCTTTAAGAACCAGGAGCAACTCTCTTCCCCCACAAAGGCTCTCTAGATTGGGCTAGTCAGGTGGACAAAAGAAGACATAGAAAAATGGGTGGCCACAGGACGGGGCAAGAATGGAGGGAGATAATCACCTGACAGAGAGGCCCTGGTTGAGCTTTCTGCAGACCTTATTTCCAGGGCAAATCCTGAAGGCAAGTTGGCCGTAGGCAGGCAATAACCTTTAAAAGCTGACTAGCGTTTATCTCTCAGGGAGCCAATATAGAAACACAAAAGCAGGCCAACTTTTTATTTTGAATGTGATAATACCTGTACTTAACCAATGGCCTTAAATTATTTTAAAAATAATTCACAAAGAATTCAAAAGCTTGAGAGCACGGTTTCTCTGAATTTCCCTCACAAAGCCCCCTAGAGTGTGATAGAGGAGAAAGATGACTGGGATTCAAGCGGCTCTGGGTAACTGTTAAACGACCCTGGCTATGTCACTTAACCTTGTGTCTCAGTTCCCCGAGTGTGAAATAAGCGGGAGTGGACTAGGCTAAAATTCCTGAGTTCTTCAGATGCCCCAGATTCTGAAAACCCAGAGGGGACTGGGTTTGAAGGTACACTATTGCCATCTAGTGGCACAATAAGGACACTGACAATAGAATGGAATACACAAGCACTTCATCTTACGAGAGGGTTATGTCCTGATAAATCCATCGTAAAATGAAAATATTGTTAAGTCAAAAATGCATTAAATTCACTTGATTTGCTGAACCTAATAGTTCACCTAGCATACCTTAAACATGCTCAGAACACTTACATTAGACTACAGATGGAGAAAACCATCTACCACAAAGCCTATTTTATTTTTTAAAAAGTGTGGAATATCTCATGGAATTTATTGACTACTATACTGAAAGTTATCAACAGAATAGATGTATGGGAACTCTAAGCATAGTTTCCACTGAAAGTGGATCATTTTTACACCATCATAAAGTCAAAAAGTTATTAAGTGGAACTATCATAAGTCAGGGATCGTCTGGTATTTAGAATTAGCAGGTTTGAAGAACTAGAAGGGAATCAGTTCAATTAGAGACCTTAGAAATCAATTCAAAAGAGATCTAGAGGAAAATGATGCTTACAAAGGAAAAAACTGGCTTAAAGCCACACAATAGTCCCTTAATCCAAGTGTGAAATATGTGTGCTGAAGACAGTGACTGTAATACTTATTAAACCTTAATAATTAAAATAAAAATTAAAGTTTGCTACCCTGAGGGTTAGCAAAGACTAAGCACCACTAGATAACTGGCATAGATAACTTTTATAATTAAAAAGTTAATTTTTACAAGGGTTATTTAAGGCATCTTAAATAGGTACCACTTATGAGCCTACTACTCAAGCTTCCTTACTCCTGAAAGTTTCTACATAATCAATAATCAGTATTCACACTTTTGGCTGGTTTTCCTCATAGGATCAACTGTTTTGAATTTTTCTGTCACATATAATAAAGGTTAATGTAGAATAATCTAATCCTAAAGCCACACCACACCCTCCACTCTTTGTGTACCCCTGCCTCATTTCTAAGACCCCAAACGCAGATGAGTTGTTGAATGTAGTATCGTTAAACAGGAAATGACCACAGTCAAATCCAAGAGTGACATCAACGGTGTCTGGTAGTAGCTTTTCCTAAAGTGATTCTTAATGTTCATTTTTTTCCTAATGTGTACCGCCAACTCTTTCATAACCAAGTTTCTCATTTACTAAATTCTAAGTTCTCCTTCCACGAGGAAATACAAATCTTAACCTGCCAGCTTCCTGGTCTCTCCAAAGGAATAATTTCTTCTATTTTATTGTCTTCCCTTAAACTAAAGGATCAACTAAATTTTATACATAATTTTTCTTTTACTCTAGGCTATTAATTATTGAATGCCCTTCTCTTAATTCTTGACCTAGATTTGGTTATCACTGGTTTTTATATTTGCCCAGTCTTTTCAAATAATTCACAATGCAAGGTAACATAGGTGTTTATATGTCATCTGCATGTGAGATTCTCCTGTTAGATATATCTCCCTAATTTTAGCCTACAGATAATGGGGCAGCAATGGTTTTTCTACAGTGCAACAGGCAGAAAAGTAAAGAACCACTATGTAACATCTATTATTGTGAACTTACTATGGGCTAGGAAATATGTTAGACACCTAACATATATCAGCTCTAATTTTCTTAGCAGCAAATCCAGGTAGAGATTGTAAACTCCACTATTTAAAAGCTCAGAAAGACGAAGAGATTTGCCTTTGTTATCTTCCTCGGGATTACCAGAATTCAGAATCAGGTCTATGGCAGCAAAGCTTTCGGCCTCCCCACTATGCATCAGTCACAGCTACAGCCTAGATGTTATCACAGTGCTCACATTTCTTGGCAGTTATGCAAGTTACACCTTAAGAGTTTCATTCTGCTTACCAATATGAGAAGGAAGGAATAAAAAGGGAAGAATGTCTGTTTTCTGTACATATTATTCACACATGTTCATCCCGTCCTCTCTCTTGGATTGTGAGTTCCAACCTCCTTGAGTCTTCCCACCACAAATAACATAAGTTCAAAACAGAAACTATATAAAGCCATTTCAAATAAAAATATTTTATCCTTTCCAAAGCGAAAATGAAAGAAAAAGTTAAATCAAGGAAGAGCAGCATGTACAAACCACCAAGATGATTAAAATGCCAGAGTACTGTATCGTAGAAGTCTGGTCTTACTAAGTATAACAATAGCACTTAGAAAGGTCAGCTCCGTTAAATCTGTGGTCTCAAAGAGAGTCACTCACTAACACGTGCTGGATGGTTCCAAAACATCAATCTTATAACCTCACTTTGCTTCTGATGAAAGCCCCGATGGTTCTTCATTAAAGGATGAAAAAAGTTCAAACCTGACAGCCTGGTATTCAGGGCTTTTTATAACTTGACCTCGACCAAACATACCATTACTTCCTAGCATGCTATGAAATCCTCCAGGGCAAAATTGTGAAGAGGTTAAGAGCAAGAGCTCTGGAATCAGAAAGCTCAGGTTGAAATCCCAGCCCCATCCCTCATAAATTGTAAAATCTAGTACAAATTACTTAACCCTCTATTTCTTCTTTTATGAAAGTAGGGTAAAAACAGTAAGTACCTCAGTGACTGCAGAGAATTAAAAATAAATGGAAAATGCTTCTAGAACAGTACCTGGCACTGAGTAAACACCCAGCATTAGTTGCTATTTTCACTATTGTAACTGAATAAAATATAAACCGTCAAAACTGATAGTTACCAAGAAACTGCTCTCTGCAGGGTTGGTTTTTACATCTGCTAGTTTCCTTCCTTGAAACACATTTTCCCAATTTTTTCCACCTATCCAAATCCCAACCATTCCTGGTAGTTCATACCAACATTCACTTCCATCAGGCTTTTTCTGACCATTCACATCCTTATTTACAAGGCCACCCAAACGCATCACCAGGCACCCAAAGCATGTTGCCTATTCACTCAACTCCTTAGTTACACACAATGCTATTCATGTCTCCTCTCTCCATTTAACCTATATAAATCCCTGGAGGGCAGGAGTCTGTGTCTTAACACAACTCTCCTGTATCCCCCTCAATACCTCAATGGTTTACAAAGAGTTCATACTTACCTAAGAGCTTAGAATATAGATGCTTAATGAATAGAAATAGCTATTATGTTAATGTTCTCATTTTCCAGTCTTATTTTTAATACTATTCCTTATTTCCAAAGCTAATACCTTCATCTCTTCTCCTCATTCCACTCTCCCCTAGAATGATATTCCCTATTTATCTCCCCTCTCTCCTTACAACATTCCATTTCTCCTTTATCCACTGGAATCTTTCATTTCTGCCTTCCTCCATGTAAAGGACTCCAGTATCTTGAAATGTTTTACCTGACTTTTCTGCCCCTTTGAATACAACACTCTACATTTGTCTCTCATCTCTCTGATATGCTCCTAAAATGAACAGTCTATAGATTATATCTCCGTTTCTTCATCTATCACTTGCCCTTTAATCTCCTGAATCTGTTTTTGAACATCATTAGTGAGCTCAAAATCCAATGACCTCTTCATAGCCCTCTGGACTTCATCATTACATGTGACATAACTCACTGACATTTGCTCTTGTTTTAGGTGCCATGAACCCCTTTCTGGGGTTTCCTTCTATCCCTCTGACCAAGACTCTGATATACTCTGAGTCCTATTTCACTGGTGCCATTTCTCCTATCTTCTTCCAACTGCAGGAGATGCCCAAAGCTCAAGACATTGCCTGTTACTCTCTTCCATCACAGTTTTCTGTGAAGAACTCACTTTCATGGCTTCAACTAACTTCCACAGAAAAGCCCCATCTGCATGGTCAGGCCTCACTGTTGGGCTTTATCTCCAATGGACTAGCAACCATTTCTGCTACAATACAGCACCATCTCCTCATATTCAACATCCAAAACCACATCACATTGCTGGCAAAAGATATTTTCCCTTCCTCCTAAATTCCCTATAGCTATCAATAGAGACATTTTTCCTTTTTAATCAGACAATTGAGAAAACTGGCCTCCTCTCTGATTCCAACATCTCCCTCAGTACTGCCAGCCCAATGTGCAAGTCCCAGAAAATTTCCTCTGTAATGAGGCTTCAGTCGTTCTATCTTTTCCATGCTCCCCACTCAAGCCACTGATAACTCACCCATGATAATTCATTCCTTACTTAAACTTCCCATAATACCACTTTTGTCATATCACTTTTTAATTCAAAACCACAAAGGCTCCCACATCCACAGGGTTAGATAATCCCGATACAGGGCATTTAAGGCCCTTTGGAAACTACTTCTGTCCATTATCATTTCCTGGCAGAAACTCTCTGTTCTCTGTTGATAGGTTGACATAGCACAATTCATACCACATCCATATCTGATATACAAGTACTTGATAATGCTTAGTTAGGCAACCACATAATATAACGTCCAAACTGCATCACTTCTGAAAGTGAACCAGAGCACTAAAGAAAATAATTTAAATTATATGGTTTAAAAAAATATTTATCAACCTACAAACTGTTGATCAATAAATTGGTTTTACTCCATCAGGAGACTTATAAAATGATTCTATTAAAAAATTATTTTCAAAAATAAAATTTATTGAAAAATAAAACTATATTAAAGTAAAAAACTTTAATCCTGATTATGTGAACATTAAAAAATAATAAAGGAGCATTAATCAAGCTGTACAATTATAATTTTGTACATTTCCATAATCTATTACAGAATTAAAATTAATTATTCTAAGTAGACATTCATGTGTTTTAATCAGTATTTTAGTCATATTTGATGCTAATACCATGTCACTGAAATTTTACTAATGAATATATTTTTTTCAATATGATCTTAGTGTTTTTTATTTTTTCCTAAGATTACCTGCTACTTCAAAGTTGTTCTTTATTGCTAATTGTCAGATTCATTGTTTATACATTTAAAATTGTTGAAAGTTTTATTGACTCTTTTCTGGGGGACATAATAATTTTAATTGAAAATATTATTTCTAAGTATACTGATGTAGCTGGTAAGCTCAGAGCAATTTCTGCCAAATAGAACATATTCTTAATTCTAGCCTTGTTAATATTAAAACTTAAAAATATTTACTTAGTATCTTTTGGCTTCCATTTAGGGTACTTTTCTTCAACAAATATTTTTAACAAGACAAAATGTATCAAATATGTTGTCTCTATTTACAATTCTTTGTAATGTTTCACTAGATTAAGATGCTGCTAAATTAAGGGCCCCTATTACATTCTGTTCTAGTAAAGGATATAAATTTATTTCATTAAAATCAGAAACTCAATTAAAAGTTTCTTACAAATTATTACTGATGTTTTAAGTGCAATGGTATTACAGTTTTTAAAAATTGCCTATTTCTTAGAAAAATATACTCAAAATTTTTTAAATGAAATTATTTGATGTATGGGATTTTCTTTAAAATGGTATGAGGCCAGGCATGGTGGCTCACGCCTATCATCCCAACACTTCGTAAGTTCAAGGAGGGGCAGATCGTTTGAGCCCAGGAGTTAGAGACCAGCCTGAGTAACATAATGAAACTTTGTCTCTGCAAAAAATACAAAAATTAGCCGGGCGTGGTGGTGCATGCCTATAGTCCCAGCTTCTCAGGTGGCTAAGGCAGCAGGATTGCTTGAACCCGGTAGATGAAGGCTGTAGTGAGCAGAAAGCGCACCACTGCACTCCAGCCTGAGTGACAGAGTGAGACCCTGTTGCAAAAATAAATATACAAATAAATAAATAAATAATAAAGCAATATGAGGTGGCGTAGGGAAATACAAGTAAAACAAGTCAGCCATTTTCCCAACACCATATACTTACTTCGTGTCTCTGTCACATTTTGGTAACTCTCACAATATTTCAAACTTTTTCATTATTATTACATTTGTTATGGTGATCTGCAAGCAGTGATCTTTGATGCTACTATTGCAATTGTTTGGGGGCACCACAAACTGCACACATGTAGGACAGTGAACTCAATTGATAAATGCTGTGTGTATTCTGACTGCTCCACTGACCAGCTGCTCTCCTATCTTCTCCCTCATCTCAGGCCTCCTGCCTCCCTGAGACACAACAATATTGAAATTAGACAATTAATAACCCTACAGTGCCTCTCAGTGTTCAAGTAAAAGAAGAGTCACACATCCCCCACTTTAAATCAAAAGCTAGAAATGATTAGGGACTGCGGATCACAAAAGAACCAGAAGAGAGGCTTTTGAATGTCCTCACCAAAAGAAATGATAAATGTATAAGGTGATCTCGTGCTAAATACCCTGATTTGATCATAATACAACATATACCTGTCCTGTAACAGAAAATTGTACTCCACAAATATGTATAACTACAATGTATCAATTAAAATGAAAAGAAAGCTAAAAATGATTAAGTTTAGTGAGAAAGGCATGTCAAAAGCTGAGACAGGCCGAAAGCTTGGCCTCCTGCACCAAACTGTTAATCAAGTTATGAATGCAAAGGAAAAGTTCTTTGAGGAAATTAAAAGTGCTACTCCAGGGAATACACAAGTGATAAGAAAGCGAAATGACCTTACTGCTGATATGGAGAAAGTCTGAGTGCTCTAGATAGATCAAACCAGCCATAACATTCTCTTCAGTCAAAACCTAATTCAGAGCTAGGCCCTAACTCTCTTCAATTCTATGAAGGTTGAGAAAGGTGGAGAAGCTGCAGAAGAAAGTTTGAATCTAGTAGGGATGGTTCATGAGCTTTAAGGAAAGAAGCCATCCCCATAACATAAAAGCACACAATGAAACAGCAAGTACTGATGGAGAAACTGCAGCAAGTTATCCAGAAGATCTGGCTAAGACCACTGATGAAGGTGGCTACACTAAACAGATTTTCTAGGAAGACAAAACAACCTTCTTTTGGAAGAAGATGTCATACAGGACTTTCATAGCTAGAGAGAAGTCAATTCCTGACTTCAAAGGACAGGCTGACTTTCCTATTAGGGGCTAATACACCTGGTGACTTTAGGCTGAAGCCAATGCTCATTCACCATCTGAAAATCCCATAGCTCTAAAGAATTAGGCTAAACCTACTCGGCCTGAGGACTATAAGTGGAACAGTGAAGCCCGGATGACAATACTTCTGTTTACAGCATGGTTTACTGAATATTTTAAGCCCATTGTGTAGACTTACTGCTAAAAAAAAAAAAAAAAAAAAAAAAAAAAAAAAAAAAAAAAAAAAAAAAAATCCTTTCAAAATATTACTGATCATATTACTGATCATTGACATAGCACCTGGTCACACAAGAGCTCTGATGAAGATGTACAAGGAGACTAATGTTTTCATGCTTGCTAACACAACAACCACTCTGCAGCCCATGGAACAAGGAGTAATTTAGACTTTCAAGTTTTATTATTTGAGAAATACATTTCATAAGGGTATATAGCTGCCATACATAGTGATTCCTCTGATGGATCTGGGCAAAGCAAATTGAAAATCTTCTGGAAAGGATTCACCATTCTAATGTTCACCATTGAGAACATTCCTGATTCATGGGAGGAGGTCAGAACATCAACATTAATAGGAGTTTGGAAGAAGCTGATTCCAACTTTCATGGATGACTTTAAGGGGTTTGAGATTTCAGTGGAGACAGTCACTGCACACGTGGCAGAAATAGAGAACTATAATTAGAAGGGAGCCTGAAGATGTGGTTGAATTGCCACAATCTCATGATAAAACTTGAAGATATGAGAAGTTGCCTCTTATGCATGAATAAAGAAAGTGGTTTCTTGACATGGAATTTGTTCCTCGTGAAGATGTTGTAAACATTGTTGAAATGACAAGGATTTAGAATATTACATAAACTTGACTGATAAAGTAGCAGCAGGGTTAGAAAAGACTGACTCCAATTTTGAAAGGAGTTCTACTGTGGCCAAAGAGCTATCAAACACCACTGCATGCTACAGAGAAATCTGGCATGAAAGGAGGAGTCAATCTATGCAGTAAACTTCACTGTTGTCTTATTTTAAGGAATTGCCACAGCTACTCCAGCCTTTAGTAACCACCACACTGATCAGTCAGCAGCCATCAACACCGAGACGAGACCTTCTACCAGCTAAAAGATGATAACTCACTGAAGGCTCAGATGGTCATTAGCATTTTTTTTTTTTTTTTGGCAATAAAGTAGTTTTAAATTAAGGTATGTAGGGTTTTTTGTTTTTTGTTTTTTGTTTTTTTTTAGACATAATAGTATTGCACACTTAACAGACTACAGCATAAACTCAACTTTTATGTGCACTGGGAAACCAAAAACTTTGCATGACTTGCTTTATTACAATATTCGCTTTACTGCAGTGGCCTGGAACTGAACCTACAGTATCTCTGTGGTATGCTTGTACATATACTGTCTACAATATCATATAATCTCACAAAGGCGAGTGACTGATTGATTGAGGAGGAGGTTAAGGAAAATTAATTTTTAAAGAGGTAGAAGAGACTGACAAAAGTAAGGGAAAAATGTATGTGTGTTAAGTGGGAGATGGAAAAATTGATAGGACATAATATTTCTCTTTTTCGGTGCTACACACACTGGTTTGATAGCTGAGCAATTTCTTTTGTTTTTACTTTTTTGCATAAAAGTAGAGTGTAACAGGAAGAATAATTACCTAAGAATAGGAATAAGAACGTATATTTTAATTCTAGCTTCTGCCTGGGAAATTGTGCCTGGGAGATTTGGTCAGATTTCCCTCTCACTTTCTTCAGCTTTCACTATCCCACAAACCTCAGAAGTCTTAAGGCTGAATTTAAGTAGTTTCAGAAGTCACCTGCAAAAATGAAACAAGTGGGTACAAGTGAACAATGGCTAGCAATCTCCAAACCATAAATATCAGTGATACATGTCTTAAAAAAAAAAAAAAAAAGAAAGAAATAAGCTTTTGACTTTCAACTTTACAGTCAGACAAAATCTCTTGCTAGCCTCAGGTCAATGGTATAATGAAGGACTGGTGAATGTAATAGGTTGTGTATCATTTAGCACGGTGGCAAATGAAGTCATTACTACTGTTCAAAAAAGGCCCCAAGGCCATCCTATTATAAAGAGATAAATGACATGGAGTGACAGAACTAGAAAGAGACCAGGAGATACCATTGCTCTATGAGATCACAAGTCAGAAAGAAGGGACTGGGCTGAAATAAAACGACAGAACACGTGAAATGTCTCTTTTGTAATTTTAATTGAAGCAATCCTATTTTTTTTTTTAACTCTTTCTTATAAGCACTAAATTTTAATATCTAAGTCAATTTTTGGGGAAAGAAACACCATCAAGATCATCCCTCCAGCACAACAACGATGTTCACTCCTCCAAATATCCAAATTGAAGATCTACGAAAACAAAAACAAAAACAAAAGCCCACAGAGAAATAAAAAGGAACAAAAATCACATTCTAATGGCGGGGGGAGGGGAGGTCAGTGCATTTAGCAGTCTTCGCTGTGCTGTCTAACCATCCTTCAGCTGACTTTCAAAAAAAAAATAACACCCTAAGTTCATCAAAATATACATTTGCCATTTGCTTGTTTAAATTAAAAATAATTATTAAAACAAAGGAACACTTTAAGGAATTCACAAAAAAAAAAAAAAAAAAATAAGTGGTACATGTCTTTTGGTTCTCTAATGAATGTACCATAGACAATGTATTCAGTTTTGCATCCCATCCCTGATATAAGACCAAACTCCTCTACTTTGTATAGGAGCTCTCATTTTTTAAACTTGCGCTCTCACTCACTTTATAGAAGTTCTTTGTTTTTATTTAAGCTCTCACTTTAAAATGTGCTTAAATCTAAAAGATGAACAATAGCCTTTTTTCCTCCTAACCCTTTCCAGATACAACTATTCGTATACCAATTTGACTTCAGAAAGTTATTAAGATGTGCAAAAGCCACTCAAATACCACTTTTGGTTTGCCTAAATTTTGTTATTTAGCCTAATTCTTTGGATATTTCTAAAAAAGAGGATAGAATTTTTTTAATTCCATTTTTCTATTTTCCCTTTATTGCCAGTCTTAAAGGAGACAACATAGCATATATGCTTTCTCCCTCCAGACAGTTCAAACTTGGTTCACAAGTTAAAACGAGTCTATAGTGTTCAAGTTTGCATCTTGTAGTAGTTCTGTACAATTACAGCATCCAATGCCTGCATATTTTGGCATAGTTTACTGCCTGCCTGAATTGGATCCACATGAGAAGCTCTAAAATATTCTCACATAACATCTGTTTATACTGTGACTCTGCTTTGAGCAATTGTCATTTCTTTGTCTATGTAAATAATTAATTCTAAATTATATAATGAGACCAGCAAGCCCTGTCAAGTTCTCCCTTGTGACTTCCCTCTCTTCATCCCTTCCTTCCTATTGCCCCTCCCACACTGAGAATGGCCATGGCTAAAAACTAGGCTATTGGGCTGGGGGCAGTGGCTCATACCTGTAATCCCAGCACTTAGTGAGGCTGAGGCGGGAAGATCACAAGGTCAGGAGTTCAAGACCATCCTGACCAATCTGGTGAAACCCTGTCTCTAGTAAAAATACAAAAATTAGCTGGGCATGGTGGCACATGCCTGTAATCCCAGCTACTTGGGAGGCTGAGGCAGGAGAATCGCTTGAACCTGGGAGGTGGAGGTTGCAGTGAGCTGAGATTGCGCCACTGCACTCCAGCCTGGGCGACAGAGCGAGACTCTGTCTCAAAAAACAAACAAACAAAAACAAAAAAACTAAACTATTGCTACAGTCTCTTAACTCAGTCTCCATCTAGAATCTCCCACAGCCAGTGTTGCCAAAACAATATTCCTGAATTACCTCTTTACACACCACATTCCTTCATTTAAAACAAAGCTCCAAAGAAATCAACCCTTTAATGGCTCTCTATCTGTCAAATAAAAAACCCAACAGTTTAGACTCACATTGAAGATGCTTCACAACCTGGCTCCAGTCTAGGGTTCCCACTATAACTGCCCTACTTCCTTCCACCCTAAAAAACTAACCTATTCACCAAACCTCTGTTCCCCCTGCAAACACACACACACACACACACACACACACACACACACACACTTCTCTCTGTGTTTCTAGAGCTTTGCTCATACTCTTCACCTGCCTAGAATGCCCCAACCTCTGCCCTTCCTCTACCTATTCAAGTCCTACCTGTCTTTCAAAGCCAACTCCAACATCCTCTCTTCATTGTCTACCAAAGGTAGAAATGTTCTCTTTGGCCTCTATATAACTAGTGCTTTACATATAAATTGCTAGGTATTTCTTTGATGCATCATTATTGTTAGCTAGTTCTGTCTGTGTTTGCTTCACTAGATTGCCAGGGTACAAATGGGACTATCTGCTGACCTGCTGCTATGTCTTCATTCTTTGGCTCAGTGCTATGTGCAGGGCAGACAATTAGTATATATTTGACTGAAAAAAAGTAGTTGAAGATACTATTTATTCACTCATTTAACAAATATTTATTGAATATTTAATATGTACAAGGCACTTTCACAGGCACGAGGAAAATGTAAACGAACCATACAGATGAAAATTACCATCTTCATAGGACTTGCATTCTAGTGAAGACAAAACAGAACTTTTTTAAAGAAGTAAGCTATACATAAGTGCTATGGAAAAAAATAAAGCAGGGAAGGAAAATTAGGAATATAAGGTGGGAGTATGATTTTAAATAGAATGATCATGGAAGGCCCCTCCTAGAAAGTGACCTTCCAGCAGACTTGAATGAGATATGTGGAAGAAGGACATTCCAAGGAGAGGAAGAGCAAGAGGAAGACCCTGAGGCAGGAATGTGCCTGGCATATTCAGAAAACAAAGAAGGCAATGTGAGGTGAGAAAAGGGAAGAATTGGAGGAAGGAGGGAGAAGAAGTGCTGGGAGCTAGATACTGGGGAGAGTCTTGAGAGCCATTAAGAGACTGGGTATTACCATATCTGACCTGAGTTTGAAAGATAAATGTGGATGCCCTTTGAGAATAGGCAGATAGACGGGCAAGGAGAAAGGCAGGAGGTAACACAATTAATCAGGTGCAAGACAATGGGGATTTGGACCAGGATGACAGGAGGTGGTAAGAAGCAGTCTGATTCTGGACATATTTTCAAGGCAGATCTGCTAGGACTTGCTGATTGATTAGATGTGGGGTATACGGGAAAGAGGAATTAAGCATGACTCCAAGGTTGGATGGGGTTGCTATTTAAAGGGATGAGGATAAGGTTGGGAGGAAGAGGGATTAGGAATGGGGAGAACACTTCAGATACTGGAAATGCTAGGTTGGAATGAGGAATGGGGAGATTGGGTAAGCAGTTAAGTACTGGTGTCGAGTTCAGGGGAGAAGACAGCAGTGGAAATAAAATCTGGGAGGTTGTCAGTGTACAGTTGGAACTTAAAGCTCCAGCACCAGATGAAATCAAAGATCGGGTAAGCAGTTAAGCACTGGCGTCAAGTTCAGGGGTGGAGATAAAATCTGGGAAGCTGTCAGTGTATAGTTGGAACTTAAAGCTCCATCACTAGATGAAATCAAGGAAGTAAGTGCACACAAAGACAAGGTCCAAGGACTAAGCCTTTAGGAACCAGCAAGGGAGCCTGAGAAGGAGCTGCCAGTGAGGCAGAAGGAAAAGGATAATGCTAACGTGTTGACAACAGACTGTGGGCTGCAGAGAACAATTCATGTCTGTGAGGTACCTGGCACTGATTTAACTGAGATTGTGGCAGGCTAAGGGAGGGAACTCACTTACCCTAGTCATAAGGCAATCGCAGTTAGGATAAACTTTAGGCAGAAGCTTCCAAGATATGCAAGGATATGATACAGTTTTTCAGAAAAGTAAAATTTTAAAAACAATATTGAGTGAGTTCTCCCTTCTACCAAAAACCAAAAACCAACCCCTCACTCCCCACCAAAAAAAATAGAGTGATAATCAAGTTACAGGAGGGTTTCTCAACCATGGCACTAGTGACATGATAGGCCAGATAATTTTTATTGTAGGGGGCTGTGCTGTGTATTATGGGATGTTTAGCAGCATTCCTGGTCTCTACCCACTAGATGTCAGTAGCATATCCCCACACTTCCCCATTGTCAAAATCAAAAATGACTACATAAGTTGTCAAATGTCCTCTGGGGGACAAAATCATCCCCAGTTGACAACCACTGAGTTAGAGCCAACTGTCAACAAAAAACAATTCCTTAGTACACTCTAAGCATCCTTGCTGTCAAATACACCCATTAGTTTCTGCTGATATTCTGTACTTACACCTGTCCTACTCTCTTCTCCAGGCTTTTTACCTGATTTGGAAAGTTCTAATTATATCCACCATCCAGAGTACGGAAAGTAAGCAACTAGCTCAACCTGTCATTTAAAAAAACGTGCTTCTGATTTTCTTCAATGTAAAAGGCATTCCCTCAGTTATCCAGTTCAAAAATGATAATTTCTGCACACCCCTGTTCACAGCAGCACTACTCACAATAGTCAAGGGGTAGAAGCAAGCCGAGTATCCATCAACAGATGAATGGGTAAACAAAAAGAAGTATGTACATAGAATGGAATATTATTCAGCCTTTAAAAGGCAGGAGGTTCTGACACATGCTACAACATGAAGGAAGCTTCAGGACATTATGCAAAGTGAAATAAGTCGGTCTCAAAAGGACAAATATTGTATGATTCCACTTTTACGAGTGGAATCATAAAAATAAAAATCATAAGATAGTTACCCAGCTAAAATCATAACAGAGAAAGCAAATGGTGGCTGCAGGTGCCAGGATGGGGACCGAAGGGGAAATAGGGAGTTGTTTAACAAGAATAGAGTTTTAGTTTTACAGGATGAAAAAGTTCTGGAGATTGGTTGCCCAACAATGGGAATGTACTTAAAACACTATTGAACTGTACTTTCATTTAATTTTATTTATTTATTTTTTTCAGAGATGAGGTCTCACTATGTTGCCCAGGCTGGTCTCAAACTCCTGAGCTCAAGTGATCCCTCGGCCTCCCAAAGTGCTGGGATTATAGACGTGAGCCACCACGCCTGGCCCTGAACTGCACTTTTAAAAATGGTTAAGATGGTAATTTTTCTATGTTTTCTACCACAATTAAAGAAAAAAAGATAGTGTAGGCTCTGGAATCAGACCATCTGGAGTCGAACACTAGCAAAATGCTTAATGAGTTACCTGGCTCATAGTAAGTGCTTGGTGAACATTAGCCACTAATTATAAGTTAGTATTTTAACTGGTGATTACGGCAAATCAGTGTGCATGTTTTTCAAGAGCCATGATTGACAGTTATACATGCCTTTGATTGGTGAAATGGGAAGGCAGTTATAAATAAAGTTTGGTAGAAAAAATGACCATTTCTAATAATAAGACATTCTGATAACTGAATATCATTAAGTACGAAATAAGGTTAATCTCTCTTCCCTCAAAATTAGGTCCACTCCTGTGGATTTATCATGTCACTTAGTTTAAAGATCCAGACCCTTTTGTATTGTTTTGTCAAACCTTTAAAAACTTTTTAACATTTAAAGTTATTTGTGTGTATATAAATACACGTTTTTCTTAAAATGATCAAGAATCCATTCTATATGCTATCCTATTTATATAAAGGTTTTTCTTTCATTACTGATTTCAGCAAATACTTGCAAAGCCCTATGCTGTCTGCAATTTTGACTCTTGTTCATTTTCTTCCTAATGTAGCTGCTCAAAATTGTACCTAATTTTAATAGTTGTATGTCAATAGTTAAGGACAATGAAGGGGAAAAAATAACAAAATGAAACAGACAGTTAAAGTAAGAGAAAGTGAATTAAAAAAAAAATACCTATCCACTTTTTGCAACAAGCAAGTTTACAACAAGCAAGAAGTCCATTAGAGACTAAGTTCTTAGCTGTCAAAAACAAACTCACCAGTTATCAGGTTAGAAAATGGATACTCATTCTGTAAGATCAAATCCAAAGAACAGCACAAGCACTGAGAGCAGCAGGGGGTTATGAGTTGTCTAACCTGCATGGGATTAATCTTAACCGAGCGTTCGAAGCACTCTACACACTCTTGAAACTCCTTGTTCCGAAGATGAAGGAGGGCTTTGGAGCGCTGCGCACGAGCACTGCGGTACCGGGACAACTCCCAGGCTTTGTCATAGCAAGAATGGTCTCCAAGGACATCTCCAAGCAAGCAATATAAACTTGGTGTTTCTTTTTTCTCCAACTCTTGTCTAAGGATCTTTTCTGCCTAGAAACAATAGAAATAATGAAATTGCTTAAGAGTGATTAATTGCTTTTTTTTTTTTTTAGAACATATACATCTTTAATCTCACACAATCCAAATTTTTATTTTCAACGTTTGAGATTTCTTATTTCACACATCAAGGACACAGGTTGAGTAAGAGGATCAATACAAAATAAATACAGGCATACCTCAGACATATTTCGGGTTTGGTTCCAGACCACTGCAATAAAGTGAATATTGCAATAAAGCAAGTCACAGTTTTTGGTTTCTAGGATATATAAAACTTGGTTTTGGCCGGACATGGTGGCTCACGCCTGGAATCCCAGAATTTTGGGAAGCTGAGGCGGGTGGATCACCTGAGCTCAGGAGTTCAAGACCAGCCTGGCCAACATGGTGAAACCCTGTCTCTACTAAAAATACAAAAATTAGCCGGGCTTGGTGGTGGTTGCCTGCCTGTAATCCCAGTTTATTGGGTGGGAGGCTGAGGCAGGAGAATCACGTGAACCCAGGAGGCGGAGGTTGCAGTGAGCCAAGATTGTGTCATTGCACTCCAGCCTGGACAACAAGAGTGAAACTCTGACTCAAAAAAAAAAAAAAAAAAAAAAAAAAAAAAAAAAAAAGTTGTTTTTATACTATACTGTAGTCTATTAAGTATGCAATAGCATTATGTCTAAAAAAAAATATGCACAGCTTAATTGCTAAAAATGCTGACACAGAGACATGAAGTAAGCACATGTGGTTGGAAAAATGGTGCTGACAGACTTGTTTGACACAGGGTTGTCACAAACCTTCCATTTGTAAAAGGCGCAGTATCTGTGAGGTGCAATAAAGTGAAATGCAATAAAAAGAGGTATGCCTCTAAGGTGCAAGTAAAAGAAAGGAACGAGGAATAAAAGGGGAACACTGCTTCACTGGCCCTCTGGGGTTCTCAAGGAAAGGCACTGAAGAGAGGTTTACTTCATGGTATCAGGTGGACCCATTACCTGCACCAGGTGTTGCCACTGTGACCATATTTTACAGCAGTCTCTTTCATTCACCTCTACCCAAAGGCAATGAAAAGCATGTTTCTCCTTTTTCAAAATGGTATGGTTGGGGAGCCTGGGGTCACTGAGGAATTTTTAAAGGAGGGGTTTTTTAAAATGTCTATTAAATTGTATATAAATTTACATACAACTTAACAGGCACTGCTTAAAACCTACCTCTTAATCAAACTACATCCTACCTCACAGATAAAACTTGCTCACACTAGACCTATCTGATTCCAGACAGCCCATTCACTTTAGAAATTAAAAGTCATCCTCAATACATTGCACAGACTTCAGCATTATTCTCGTATGTCCACAGTTTGGAGCTACCTCATCACTCAGGCTGTGTACCTGTTGCCACCACTCCTCAACTCCCTACCACCGCCATGTCCACCACCCCACTTCTGATAAATTTCAACATAGAGCGAAAAGCACAGTAGCAGGTCTACTTTGCATCCTCATACACACACCTTAACATAAACAGCAGCGGTGCTGCCAAGGATGCTAAGATAGCCATTGCCAAAATGGATGTACATATCCAGGAAAGCCATCCTTTAGTAGCTAAAATGAGACTTTAAAGCCCCTAACATACATCAGCTGGCAATCCGAAAGTCTGTATATATGATTTTCTTTAGGTGGGCATAGCTTTACTCCTTAAGCAGTCTAATTTTTGTGAAATCTTTTAAAAGAAGACTGTGCTTCTAAAAGTGTCTTTGGATGTTGGCTCCTCTGCATTTCTGATATAGTACAGGTTATGTATGCTTTTTAGACCTAATCTGAAAGTGAAACTGGAATTTATAAAACAGTTTCTAAGAAAAAATACTTCTAAGTCCCAAATAGTCAAAATAAACATAAAGTTTTAGAATATAATCCACGTAATTCCTCTCTTCAAACATAATACAATAGCTATTGAAGTATCTAACTGTAACTCTACTCATCTATAAAGAGACGTATTCAACCACAGATTATAGCCACAGCAGAATTTTTGCTGAAATCATCTTACCACGTGATTGAAGGCATTTCTCTTGACAGCCTGGCATTGACGGTATGGTACCCATATCACCCCAGAAATTCTGGAAGCCAGTTCACCTAATAAATTCCTTTGTGCTTTAGCCAGTTACAGTGTACTGTAGTGGTCTGTAATTAAACAATGACCATTATAGTAACTAGGTATAGGAATGATTTCAGGCAATGTACTCCTGGGGCAAATGGAAATGTGTGATTGGTATCTGATCTGGTTGGGTTTGAAGACAGAGAGGCTGCAGTGATCATGAGGGGGTGAAACACTGGTAGTCCATGATATCCCATGATGAAAGAATTACTTAAATTACCCTGTGTGGTAACAGAACTAAGACACCTACCTAATGCGTGGCTTTGTGTATTGAGTGATAGGAGATTATGAGGGAATACAACAACTGTGAGGTAAGTTGGCTGTTTCCAAGTTCACTAGACAGCTCAAAGAAAGCAAATGACATTCAGTGTTTTAAATCCCCCAGGTCAGAGAACCAGGAAATTTCTATGATTATCTAAAAGAATTTATTTTCCCCTGTAGCTACCAACCTGGTATAGCCAAATTCAAAAGTAGGTAGATACTGCTCCTATAGGATAGCTGAATTAAAATGTAGAATGAATTCAGTTTTATTAGTTCTTTTATTTTTTTATTTATTTTTATTGTTTATTTTATTTTTATTTTTGAGATGGAGTCTTGCTTCTATCACCCAGGCTGGAGTGCACTGGCATGACCTCGGCTCACTGCAACCTCCGCCTCCCGGGTTCAAGCGATTCTCCAGCCTCAGCCTCTCGAGTAGCTGGTATTACAGGCATGTACCACCGTGTCCAGCTAATTTTTGTATTTTTCAGTAGAGAGGGAGTTTCGCCATGTTGGCCAGGCTGGTCTCGAACTCCTGACCTCAAGTGATCTGCCCACCTCAGCCTCTCAGAGGGCTGGGATACAGGTGTGAGCCACTGTGCCCAGCCCAGTTTCACTAGTTCTATGTGAATGTTAGGGCATTTGGGCTCGACGCAGTGGCTCAAGCCTGTAATCCCAACACTTTGGGATGTCAATGTGGGTGGATCATTTGAGGCCAGGAGTTCAAGGACAGCCTGGCCACCAGAGTGAAACCCTGTCTCTACTAACGATACAAAAATTAGCTGGGCATGGTGGCACACGCCTGTAATCCTAGCTACTCAGGAAGCTGAGGCAAGAGAATCACTTGAGCCTGGGAGGCAGAGTGGGAGGCGGAAGTTGCAGTGACCTGTGATCAAGCCACTGCACTCTAGCCTGGGTGACAGAGAGAGACTCTGTCTCCAAAAAAAAAAAAAAAAAAAAAGTTAGGGTATTTGATTGGATTAATCAAGTATGCTTTAGTCTTCCATTTTATTTTCTCTATTGGCTTTCAGTTATATATCATTTTATACTCTTTAGCGATTGCTCTGGGTGAGCATGGGACTATGGTAAAAGTGACACTATGCGACTTTCAAAGCTGGGGTATAACAGGCCAATCAGCCTCTGTGTTCTCTTGGAATCCTCCTTGGAGTCCTGAGCTGCTCAGTAAGTAGTCCTACTCCCTGCAGTCACCATGCTGTGAAGAAGCCCTAGCTAATTCATGTGTAGAAATCCCACTGAGAGGCCCTGACATCAGATGAAGAGAGTTGTTCAGCCAGTCTCCAAGTGTCCGAGACCTGCCACCATCTGATTGCAACTACATGAGTGATGCCAGACCACTGCTCAGTCAAACCCTCCCTAAATTCCTGTTCTACAGAAACCATGAGAGAGAAACAATGATTGCTGCTGTTTTAAGCCACTAAGTTTTGCGTAGGTTTGTTACACAGCAATAGGAACTGCAACCATTGTTTAAAGAGAGGGTAAGTCTAGTACCAGTTACTTCATCCTGGCCAGGAGCAGAAAAGGGCACTGATTATGAAAGAGCAGGATCCAAGAATTTAAATGGAGACATTTGGGAGGATTTAAATAACAGAAATTCCCCAAATCTACTAAGTTTCCTATACCAGCAGAGTGTATCTAATAAGACTAGTGCTACTTTGCTTAAAGACACCATAATGACTGTACCCTTCCATCCCTCATTGCCTCCAGACATAAAAATAAACCAACATGCAAAAAGAACAGTTCATTTTGTTAATTTACAGAGGGAAAACCTTGGGACCATATGGTAAAAGAGATTCTAACCATGCTAGACCAGAAAGCAAAAGGATCATAATTTAAATCAGGCTGAATTAAGATATTCATCAGAAATTTTTGATTCACAGTGCTAACTCAAGCAGCTGGGGATGGTTCTAAATTATTTGCTCAACTGCTTGACTAAAATCTGGACTCAAATGTGGCCAAAACTAAACAAAGTTGAGATGCCAGAAATTCCTTTGTGTAATGTACAGGAAGGCATCCAACAACTAAGAACAAAAAGGCTGTTGTCAATTTATCACTTGTAACCTGCTCATCTACCCCTAACTATGTCCCCAACAGGGCCAAGAAGATATTCCTTTTACATTTTAAATGGGAGAACCAGCATTTTTGAAAAGTGCTATAGTAGATGTTCCGTGTAAGCTGGGGAAAAGCATGGAGGTCCTTTGTTGAAAAGGGTTTCCTGATTTTAATGGGGGTGATTAGAACTCAGGGTGGGAGAGACTTGCTGATAGCACTGAATCTAGAAGCTTGATGAGCACAGTTATTTGCAATAAGCATGGCCAGAGTGATAATTAGATAATTAGGTTGGACTAACATGGATCTTACTTAAGTAGTGACTGACTGATCCTGAAGCTTCAGTTCCAAACTAGATGGGCAGCTGATGAAGTTCAAACTTGGTATGTATGACACTAAATTTAAAAAATTCTAGGTTTGGAGACCAAATGCCTGACTTGAGTCTCCATGCTAAGACATTGTCTCTCACCCAGTTCCTATCTTTGAGTCACTTCAAAGACTCACAGCCTTTTACAAAAAATAAACAAGAAGCCAATACCATTCAGGAAGGACTCTGGAATAACATAACAAGGATATATCATAGCTCTTCTCTAGCATTTTCCAAAGAAGTAAATATAAATATTTGCCAAATAATTGTATCCTGGGGAAAGAGAAATACCTCATCTTCTTAGGGTTAGCTCTTAATGTTAACCCTTTGGGACTCAGAACATCATCATGATGAGTGGTTGGGTTAATGAAAGTCTATCCATCCCATGGTAGGCCCAGTAAGTTTCTGAATCTACTCGGTGGTGATTTCTCTAGTTACCTTCTCTTCCCTCCACAGTAAACGTACAGTGAATTAGATATATTAAGCAACCAGCAGACCCTCTAGTAAGTGCTACTACAGTATAAAGGGCCAAGCAAAAGCCCCTGAAGTGTACTCCTCTCATTAAAAGAGTAAACTCAAAGCAACACTGCATATCTAGTAAACCAGAGGTCGGTGCCATTATCAAAAATGTGTGTGTGTGTGTGTGTGTGTGTGTGTGTGTGTGTGGGGTTTAACCTACCCATTTAAACTGAGCAGAACAAAAATGGGTCCTGGAAAATGTCATGGATTATGATAAACTTAACATAGTGGTGGCTCTGATTACAGCTACTGTTCTGGACATAATCTCTGCTGGAATAAATCATTACATGGGAAGCAGGGTACTGATACAGCAAATGTGCTTTTCTCTACACAATAACCAGACAACGCCAGACGTAGCAGCCTTTTACCAGCACAGAGAGAATAACACTTGTCCTATCTTGCCTGAGAACAACATGGACTTTATGATATAATTTAATCTGCAAGGAACTTGATTGTCTCACCATTCCATGGCCTTGATGACATCATGCTAATAAAACACAAACTAAGATTTAAAAAACTTCTGTGCCAATGTCAACTGAAAACCAATTAAAAATTATTATATAGTTGATATTAATACTTAGGGAAATGTTGAATTTATAAAAATCCATTTGATATATCACCTCTAAGGAACTCATCTATTAAAAAAATCAAGGTTTGTTAAATTAAATATTTGATGTTATATGTTGTAAGAATGCTTTAATATCTTATATTCCATTTGAAGAAACTTTAAAAGTTTCCCCATGTCAGAAACCCTTCTTTATGTAACACAGTCTATGGAATAATCTGTACCTGCTAGTATGTTGCTACTTTCCAAATAAGTAAATTCCCAAGTTAAACAACTAAACCGTTGCATAGTCATATGTACTGGATTACGCTATGTCAACTTGCTTAAACTGGAAACTGTTTCCTAAAATCCCTTTTCCTTGTGATTTCATGTTAGAGTTCATCATGGGAGAACCTATTAAGGATTTGAAAGGCAGAAGTGAAGCAACAGCCTTTACTCTTGGACAGCTGTCATGGTCTAATATGGTAACAAACAAGATGTGGAGATGCTCTGCAGATCCCAGATCCCATGCTCTGTGTGTCTACCTTGTCCTTCCAACTGCTGGCTCTGCTGACCTACAGCAACCTCAGGCCCCCATGAGACATTTGCTGTGTGGACTAACAGGGTTAATAGCTATATAGATATAATGTCTTTCCATAGATCCCTCCACAAGCCCCTGCTTCATGGTCCCATTTCAATGGCTGAAAGTATTTGGCTTCTTGGATTTCCCTTAAGTTCTGACTTACCCACTTGTGCCAATGTGTCAAGTGAACTAGTCAATGATTCTTGCCCTGATCTTCTGATTCCCTCTTCCATACCTTCATTTCCCAAGCTCTTCTCACACGTGTGTTAAGATTCAACTCCTTTAGTAAACCCCTTATTCTTTAAAATACTCAAAGTGGCTCTGCTTCCATAAAACAGGCCTAAGTGATAATATCTTTTTTTTTTTTTTTTCCTATTTCTACCTTTTAAACTTCCTATGTATTCTTCCATTTGGTAGTAATATATAGGTTAGTTTTTATCCAGTTCGTTCTTAAATGCAGTAATCCCTACAATAATTCCAAGTAGTATATATTAACATGCCCATTTTTGAGAGAAAGAAATAAAAGCTTAGATTTCTTAGTCAACTGATCACCCACAACCCAAAGAACATTAAGTTAAAAAGCAGGAACTTGATTCTAGGTTCATCACTATTCCACAGGCGGACATAATAGTATAAGGACATCTGAAAATTCCCTCCACTATAAAATAACCAGAAAACTGGCCCAAAGTGTCAGAACCAACGTTTTCAGAACTCTGAAAATTAACCAAAGACTTGCAATAATACAGGAAGCATTTATTCCAGAGAAATGGCTAAATCTTGGTAAGAAGAGCAAGCTTCATGGCATTTCAACTTGTGCCATTCCAGTCCCCTCTTCTCCAGTTCTGTAGCAGCCTTGAAAACCAAGAGCCTGCAATCATCGTGAAAACCAGTGGCCTGGCAGCCACTGGAGGGGGCAGAATGGATTTGAAACACTTTTAAAACTGCATTCCCGGAAAACTGTCATCATATGCCCAATCTACTGGTTCCCTGGAAAAGCTCACTTGCAAGACTGTCTTTATTTGACCTAATTCTAAGCTTGTCCAGTGAAAAGCCTTTCAAAAAACAACTAGAAATGACTGATTAATTTTGCAGCTGCCTGAGGTGGTAAATAACAGTTGGGGCAAACAAATGCAAAGAAACAAGACAGTATGTTTATACAGGGAAAAGGCAATCAACAGAAACTATCCCTGAGGATGCCCAGATATTAGATTTACTAAACAAACACTTAAAATCAACTATTTTAAGTAATCCCCAGTACAGGCATTAAGAATATAACTCAGGCCGGGCACGGTGGCTCATGCCTGTAATTCCAGCACTTTGGGAGGCTGAAGCAGGCGGATCTCCTGAGGTCAGGAGTTTGCGACCAGTCTGGCCAACATGGTGAAACCCCGTCTCCACTAAAAATACAAAAATTAGCCGGGCATGGTGGCGTGTGCCTGTAATCCCAGCTACCCATGAGGCTGAGCAGGAGAATCGCTGAAACCCGGGAGGCAGAGGCTGCAGTGAGCCGAGATAACACCACTGCACTCCAGCCTGGGTAACAGGGCAAGACTCCACCTCAAAAGAAAAAAACAAAAGAATTGTTAGAACAAAGGCAAATTTTTTATGATAAAATGTTCATTCCATCAAGAAAGATATAACAATCACAAATACATGTGCAGCTAAAAGAACTCCAAATTGCATGAAGCAAAAACTGAAAGAACTAAAAAGAAAAATAAATAATTGAACAATAGTATTTGGAGATGTCAATACCTAACTTTTAAAAATGGACAGAATAACTACACAAAAGATGTAAGTAGAAGACTTGAATAATGCTATAAACCAACTAGACCTAACAGACATTTAAAGAACACTCTAGCCAACAGCAGAATACACATTCTTGTCAAGTGCATATAAACATTCTCCAGGATATACTATATGATAGGCCACAAAAAAAGTTTCAACAAATGTTGAGACAAAAGACTGAAGTCACACAAAGTATGTTCTCCAACCACAATTGGGATAAAATTCAAAATCAATAACAAAAGGTATTTTGTGGAAATTAAACAATATACTCTTAAATAATCAATGAAATGAAGAAATTACAACAAAATTAAAAACACCTTGAGATTAATAAAAACAAAACCAAAATATGCTGAAACTTACGGGATGTAGCAAAAGCCTGATTCAATGGAAATTTATACCTATAAATGCCTATACTGAAAAAAAAGTTCTCAAATCAATAATCTAACCTTCCACCAAAAGTCACTAGAAAAAGAACAGCAAACTAAACCCAAAGCAAGCAGAAGAAAGGAAATAAAAATTAGGGTATAAATTTAAAAAACAGAGGATCAAAAAATAAGAGAAAATAAAAAAACCAAAAGTTAAATCTTTAAAATCAAACTACTAAAATTAGAAAGAAAAGAGGAGACATTACTATCAATCTTACAGAAATAAAAAGGATTACTGGGAAATACTATACTCCCCAGGTATCCTACACTGAAAATAGCATCCAAGGCTCATACATCAAATCACACTCTCAAAGAATCTGCTTGTTTAAAAACACCACTCTACAAATATTTATTCTACTTCAAACTATACCATATTATAGATTGTGAAGATTTACCAAAGTCTAATACCTAGTATTCTGCAACCATTGCAAAGACGACAAAATAAATATAAACAGTTCCCAACTTACAATGGTCTGACATACAATTTTTTAAATTTACAAAGGTAAAAAAGCAATATACATCTGGTAGGAACTGTACATCAAGTACTCAAAAAATCATTCTGCTTTTCACTTTAAACTGCATAAGATACAGAACACTTTATTACAAAACAGGTTTTGTGTTACATTATTTTGCCCAACTTTAAGCTAATGTGTTTTGAGCACATTTAAGGTAGACTAGGCTAAACTATGACGTTCAGTAAGTTAGGTGTATTAAATGCATTTTATATTTATATATTTTCAACTTACGATGGGTTTGTTGGGAGGTAACCCCATTTGTAAGTCAAGAAGCATCTATATACAAATGAAAAATGAAATCATAAGCAGGAAAATCTTCACATTTGGAAATGCTAGGGTACTCAGGATTTCATATATTTCCTCCACCAATTCCCACCTACCACAACTCTTTTAAGGATGAGGAACATAGTGGATGGTGTGCAACTTGTTGCTACCCAACAATATCAGTTCTGGATATTCTATTCACTGCAAGATGGGTCTGAAGGGCCAGAGTGTGCAGTTTTCCAGAGAAGGTGAGAAACACTAGAGCAGTCACCCTGCTTAGTCTGAACTGACTTCTTCTTTCCTCAAATTCTATCCCACATTTTTGTGTTAGATAAGTTAATTCTTTCTCCTTGAGATCTTATACCTCTTCTTTCTGCCAGCAAAATTATCTTTCCCAAGGGCAATGCTTGCAGTATTTCTTTTCTTCAGCTAGTCATATTGCATTCCTCATTCTTCTTCACTCTTTCCAAAATGTTCTGTTTTCTCTGTCTTCCTCCACTTATCCACTCAATTTACATAATTTATTACCAAATAATGAGCTATAAAAGATGTGCCCAGTGAACATAAATAAAGTACCAGGGCCTACATAACATCACTTCTGCAATATCAAAATGTGAATGGCCAGAAATCTTCACAGAATGCAAAAGCTTTAGAATTTCTGGCTATGGGTTACTATTTCCCCACGGGAATATACAGATGTGCTTTTTTTTTTTTGAGATGGAGTTTCACTCTTGTTGCCAAGACTGGAGTGCAATGGCGCAATCTCAGCTCACTGCAACCTCTGCCCCCCAGGTTCAAGTAATTCTCCTGCCTCAGCCTCCCAAGTAGCTGGGATTACAGACATGTGCTGCCATGCCCAGCGAATTTTTTGTATTTTCAGTAGAGTCAGGGTTTCACCATGTTGGCCAGGCTGGTTTCAAACTCAAGTGATCCACCCGCCTCGGCCTCTCAAAGTGCTGGGATTACAGGTGTGAGCCACTGTGCCCAGCCAGATGTGCATTATTATACGATGCAAGAAACTTTCCATCTAAATGTCTATTAAAAATAATAAAAATACATTCCCCAAACAAACAAAAACATATTTAAATGGGCAACTGATTGCAATGAACCTGCAGCACTTGGAAGAATCTTGTCAGATGCAAACTCCAAAGACCATTACCCCCCGACATACGTACAAATCTAAGCTGCTTCAACAGTCTGTTGTAATCACACACAACTAATTATTAATTTTAATACTTTTTTTGGCAATGACTATGCGTAGGTAGTGAATCTCAGCATAAAGCTAAGTTGGCCAAGACTTAAGCAGAACCTGTGATTATAACCAGAATAACATGCTGTTTACTTGACCAGGGAAACCTGCACTATTTAGAGTAAGGGCCATACCCTAAATTGCCCAGAGATGCGTGCCAATTTTTGAGATGAATGTAGTGGGCTGGTAGATGAGCATCCAAAGGAAAGAGTCACTGCTTAGCTCCAGCCAGTTACGACACCGATGTGGGACTCTGGTCACTCAGTGTTTCCGCATCTTTCAATTCTTTAAGAGAGGCCAAGAAATCTAGAATTTTTTTAGGTGAAATATCCTTAAAATATTTATTTATGTATTTATTTATTTATTTCAAAACACTGTGTAAGGCAAACAAACTGCCTCTCTGGCCTATATTCACCCATAAGCTGCCAGTTTGCAACCTCAGATTTAGGTCATTAAACTCCCACCCCACAGTGGACATCACAGTTGCTTTTTTCCTGTTTAGCATCCCTTCCCTGATCTTCCGAAAACTGAACTCCTCTTCCCTGAGGAAAACCCACTCCATGTGTGGTCCAGGTAGTTCCTATCAGATGAGAGGGCAGAAGGCACATGACTCAAGCCCTTCAGTCTTCCACTGAATCTTTCTTTAGAGATGTGGAATTGACTATATTTTTCCACTGAGATTACTAAACTTGGGCTTCCTATGGCCATGACGTCTGCCTCAGGGAGAGAGCTACAAAGTCCTGATGATATCATCTGAGCCCCTGCAGGAGCTCTCATGCGAAGTCTACTAGAATTTTCAGTTGCAGGAACCAATAAAATTTCCTTTTTTGCCTAAGCTAGTATGTGTTAATTATTTTACAATCAAAAGAGTTTTAACATATTGCTTAAAAAATTGTGTTTCATAATCAAGTTTATAGACTTCTAACTACAAGAAGATCTGTGAGGATGTATGTGCCTTTTTTTTTTTTTTTTTCCGAGACGAAGTCTCACCCTGTCACCCAAGCTGGCATGATCTTGGCCTACTGCAAACTCCACGTCCCAGGCTCAAACGATTCTCCTGCCTCAGCCTCCTGAGTAGCTGGGATTACAGGTGCCCACTACCATGCCCAGCTAATTTTTGTATTTTTAGTAGAGATGGGGTTTCACCATGTTAGTGGGATGGTCTCAAACTCCTGACATTGTGATCCACCTTCCTAGGCCTCCCAAAGTGTTAGGATTACAGGCGGGAGCCACCGCGACCGGCCATGGATGTACGTGCTTTTAATCAGATAGTTCAAATGTCAAATCTACTTACTAAATGAATGACCATGAACAAGTTAAACTAACATTTTGAGAGTTTGTTCTTCATTTTTGGCTTACCTACCTCAGATAGGTTGAAAGAAGCAGTAAGCCCTAAACTGTTTATCTTCTTCCTCAACTCCTTCCATTAGAAAACCAGACTGGGAAGCAAGACACTTGTGGTTGCCCTACCTCTAGGAAGAGGGGACTTGAACGAGCTTCGAGGAACATTAATATTTTCCATAAATAATCACACTGGTCAACTGTGTAGTTTCTCCAAAAACAGAAAAATTGCTGTTATCAACTATTAAATAGATGATTACAGAACTTGGCCAAGAAGAAGCAAGAAAGTGAGGTCAAAGAGAAAAAAATTACTGATAGTAGAAGATCAAAACTAAATTTTTCCACATAAGGCTAATTTCAACCAAACATTGGATTTTTTTATTAAAAGTGTGGAAAATCACAGGAGTCCTAGAAATCTCAGAAAGGAATCTATGCAAGATACAAACCAAGGGGATCATTGCTTTAGAACAGGACAGCAGAGAAAGAAATATGTAGCTAGAAATATGAGAGCCACATAGAATTTGGAATCTGTACATACTTTTATCTTAGCACTGTCATACTAAAATATTCGCTCATGTGTATCTATCATATCGGACTATAACTGTGTTGGGAGTAAGCTTTGTCTATTAGTCATCTTTGGAATATCCTTATCCAGCAAACAGTAGGTAATCTATAAACGTTGGATGAACTCAATTGGAAATAATACTAAAGTCACAAAGGGCTAATGGTATTTTCTAAGGTCCTTCAGATTCTAAACAGAAACATAAAAGATCCTTCCCATTTGGGAACAACAGGAGAACTCCTTTAGGTGACATGCTCTAGCTGAAATCAATACTGAGTATCACCATATGACTAAATTAGGACAGATCTAACAAAAATTTATCCTAGTAAATAGAGATGTCATATGGCAGAATCTGAATTTCACACGCCCTTCTAACCAAAGAGTGGTAACTAGGAAGCAACACTTCTTAGGACTATAAACACAGAGGAGCAAAACTATGGCCTGAAAGGGGATTTTGGGTATTTGACGGGTTCCCCATCCTGGTGGTGTATTTTCCGATCAAACAGTCCAGTGCTGAGAACTGAGAATTTCAGATATGTGCAAGCAAAGGAACTAATATGTTGAAAACCTGCCATATTGGAGCTCATTTATATTTATGACGATATGGTTTTTCTACAAGTTGCTATGTGGGAAATTTGAGATCTGCGGGAGGGAAGATCCTACCCTAAGCACTACTAGGATTCCAGGAAGCATTCTGTCAGGGGTGAAGCCTTGGGTTTGGGGTAAAGAATATGGGTGAAAAATTAAGCTAAGCCTCCAGTGAAAAGGTAGACAAAATATTTCAGGAAAATTATTCACACTTGAGTGAGAAGGAATGATCAAAACAAACTACCCTTTTTGGCTGTGATCTGTGCCTTAACTTTGTGAATTAGCGGAAATTCTGTGAATTAACAGAAAGAATTAAAATTCTAATGTGTGGTAAGAGTGGTTCTTATCTGATCTTGCATCTGGTCAGTATATTAGGAAGGGAAACTGGCAGATCAACAATTATAGGAAGCCCTCCACGTAAAAAATGAAGGGGAAAAAAATAAGCTCTAGACCCAGAGATGATACCAACTATGAAGAGCATCTTTGACGACTACAGGAAGAGCAAAATAAGGCTTAATAAACACAGGTTTGCTCCAGGGGAATGGAGAAAAGGCAGGCTAAGAGCTTAAGGTTCCCCAATTAGCCAGATTTGGCCTCTTGACAACAGCTTTAGGATTAAAAAAAAAAAAGCACACATGGGACTCAAAAACCATTAGCCATAGTCTAATTCTAGCCTTCTACCTTGAAGCAGAGAGCAAAAATGGATTCTGATTCTATTGAAGAGGCTGGTTCTCAACAGGGAGACTGACCACTGAAAGGTGCTCTACATCCTCAATATAGTACATAAAGATGACAGGGGCACAGCTGACAGAACTCCAAAGCACGTTTCACTCTCACCAAGAACAACCCTTTTAGCAGAATGGCAATTTACTCCTAGTCTAAATTCTTATTCTATGAGCAGCAACTGAGACCTGACAAGTGCAAATCGCTTTGGCCCACCCGTCAGACACTCCCAGCTAGACTTCTGTGTGGTGGTGCCTACTCCCACTTACTCTCTCATGGAGCCAAATATTCACTAATTGTTTTTCACAGTTATATGTGTGACAACACCATGCTCTGGCTTGATTTTTTAAAAGTTACTTGCCAACATAAATACTCAAGGTCCAATATGAAACAGAGTAACTAAAAACAGGCCTTATTATTCAATTAGTTTATCATCTCTTATTTGCATTACCAATTTATATTTTCAATTATTTTGCCTATTTTTCTCAATCAAGTGAGCACAACAGGTTTTAACTTACAAAACTAATATCCAATTTTTAAGGGATTAACAATAACCATGACAGAAGGCGGGTGTGGGGAAAGGGGTACCGGCTTTAAAGGAAAGAAAGGTCTGAGCTCCTATTCCAAAACTGCCACTTAGTAATGCTAATCAGTAAAGTGACAAAAACAACCCATATTTTGTGGGTTGTTATGAATAGCATATGACAATTATAAAATAATTATATAAAGAATGCAGTACATATAAGACACTCAAAATATAGCATTACATAATAATATGCTCACAGTGTCCTTAGCATTTACTGAGCAAGAATCAAAATTCTTGAAGGTTTGCTCCTATTTCTACTCCTAAAGTTAGAAGGTTCAAATGGGAGCAGAGGAATCTCAAAATTTGTTTTTGGAGAGAGAAGAGTAAAGCAGTGGTTGGAGGGGTATCTTCTCCCACGTGCAGATATTTATAAGGAGTGTCTTACATGGAGATTGCTTCAATGAGATAACTATTCAGTGATCACTTACTAGTTACTCATCCAGCAAATATGATTGACTTCTTGCTACATGCCAGAACTTTGCTAGGTTCTGGGGCAACAGCTGTTTTTTGTTTTTCGTTTTTTTTTTTTTTTTTTAATGGATTGTCGCTCTGTCACACAGGCTGGAGTGCAGTGGCGCGATCTCGGCTCACTGCAACCTCCACCTCCCAGGTTCAAGTGATTCTCCTGCCTCAGCCTCCCGAGTAGCTGGGACTACAGGCGTGTGCCACCATGCCCAGCTAATTTTTTTTTTTTTTTTTTTTTTTGTATTTTTAGTAGAGACAGAGTTTCACCGTGTTAGCCAGGATGGCCTCCATCTCCTGACCTCGTGATCTGCCCACCTCAGTCTACCAGTGTGCTGGGATTACAGGCGTGAGCCACCATGCCTGGCCAACAGCTGTTTATTTTAATAGACACAGGTCTGGTTCTTAAGCAGCTTACATTTAGTACATCAGATGAGCCAATAAATGGGGTACTAGAGTAGTCTGGGTGCTATAAGAGTACACAGGTGGACAGCACCACGAAATGTGGGAGGAAAGTATCTGGGAAGGCTCTCTGTAGAGAGCAATCTCCTAAAGAATAAGTAGCAGTTAGTGAAGGAAGACAAACGTTCTAGACAGACAACAACAATTACAAAGGTCTGAGGTGAGACAGCGCCGCAAAATCAAGAACTTACAAGTAGTTTCATTCAAGTTATTAAAGTTCTGCTGGAACTTCAGGTGCAACCTGGATGACAGAGTAGGTATGAAGCAGGGTAAAAGAGGAAGGAGAAAATGCAGTTGGCAATGGAAACAGGAGCCAGATCATAAAGTGAGGCTGGGCGCGATGGCTCACGCCTGTAATCCCAGCACTTTGGGAGGCCGAGGCGGGCGGATCACCTGAGGTCAGGAGTTCGAGACCAGCCTGGCCAACACGATGAACCCTCATCTCTACTAAAAATACAAAAATCAGCCAGGCATGGGCCACACACCTGTAATCCCAGCTACTCGGGAGGCTAAGGCAAGAGAATCGCTTGAACCCAGGAGGTGGAGGTTGCAGTGAGCTAAGACCGTGCCACTGCACTCCAGCCTGGGCGACAAGAGCGAAACTCCATCTCTAAATAATAAATAAATAAAATAAAATAAATAAATAAATAAATAAATAAATAAATAAAGTTGTCTGTAAGTCACTCATTCTAAACAGCTCAGACTTAACCCTGGAAAAACAGAGAGAAGTTACTTGGGGTGAGAATGACACGGCAAATTTGTCTTTAGGAAGACTATTCTGGTTACAGTGTGGGAAAGAACTTCTGGGAAAATCTTTTAAACTGTATAAAGAATCTCTAGGATAGAAGAAAAAAAAAAGCCCCCAAAACAGGAAATTCAAACCAATTGCTAAAAAAGTCTCAGCTGTTTTAGAAATACAACGTTAACTTGCAATTTAAAGGAAAACTTTTTGAGTCCATGATTACAATGATCTGCAAATGCAGCATAATAAAAGATATGACCATGTAATCTCAGGGAAGCCTTGCTTCCTAGAAACAAGAGAAAACAAGAGAGGTCCCAACCCTTATCTATTCCTAACCACTCACCCTCAGTCTTTGCCTCTCATTTAGAATCAAATTTGCTCAACAAAGTAAGAATACATCCATCAGCTAGGGGAAATTGCTATAAGTGGGTCAGATAACCTTTAAATACTAAATACTAACAGGTGAAAACCAGTTCTGATACCAACGTCGAGCAAAATTAATCTTAGCTATTTTGCCTATGGTCATTAAATAACAAGAATGTATGCAGGTAGTTTCTAAGCCAGAATTTCTAATACCCTACAACAGCAGGGTGTAAACATGAGCACCAGAACAAAATAATTAGAATTAAACATTTCTCCAAATTCACCTTTTAAAAATAAATTATGCCAATTGAGCATTAAATGCAAGGATTACAATTTCACAGACTTCTAGTTAAATCAAAATGTGGTGACAACTACTGGCACATGACCAAAAGAGTATCAGCTGTTTTAGAAATAAAACATTCGCTTCTAAATTATAGCAACTTTTTAGGGTCTGTGGTTAAAAAAATCTGCAAATATAGCATAAGAAAAACAGGTAAAGGAGGTCTTTTCTCGGTTAAATAAAATACTAAAATCAACTTTTAAGATCAAGATTTTGGGCCGGGCGCGGTGGCTCAAGCCTGTAATCCCAGCACTTTGGGAGGCCGAGACGGGCGGATCACGAGGTCAGGAGATCAAGACCATCCTTGCTAACATGGTGAAACCCCGTCTCTACTAAAAATACAAAAAGCTAGCCGGGCGACCTGGCGGGCGCCTGTAGTCCCAGCTACTCGGGAGGCTGAGGCAGGAGAATGGCGTGAACCCAGGAGGCGGAGCTTGCAGTGAGCTGAGATCCGGCCACTGCACTCCAGCCTGGGCGACAGAGCGAGACTCCGTCTCAAAAAAAAAAAAAAAAAAAGATCAAGATTTTGGGGAGTGTTTGGCTAAAACTCACAAAAAACTTAAGACAAAGTAAATGACTATACATGTCTAAAATTGTAAATATGCACATTTTCTAAAGGATTTATAAATAGAAGCATTTGTCATTATTACAGACAATTCTTATTTTTTTTTTGAGACGGAGTCTCACTCTGTCACTCAGGCTGGAGTGCAGTGGCACGATCTTGGCTCACTGCAAGCTCCACCTCCTGGATTCACGCCATTCTCCTGCCTCAGCCTCCCGAGTAGGTGGGACTACAGGCGTCTGCCACCACGTGCAGCTAATTTTTTGTATTTTTAGTAGAGATGGGGTTTCCCCATGTTGGCCAACACGGTCATGATCTCCTGACCTCGTGATTCACCTGCCTCGGCCTCCCAAAGTGCTGGGATTACAGGCATGAGCCACTGCACCCAGCCTACTACAGACAATTCTTACAAGGTCATGTACACATTAAAAAAAAATAATCATCGTTTGGACGAACGGAGGCAAGATGGCGCAGTTCCGGGTTCTTCACCGTCAACTTTCCCGTGCCCGGGAAAGACACAGGTCAATTGCGCAGGCGCAACCCGACCTCCGACGGAGAAAAACCAGAACCCGCCTAGCCACGCCTACCGCCCGGCCCCCAACCCGCCTATGTCCCGCCCACTGCCCTCCCACTCCCAGGCCCAGGACATAAAAGCCGCTCCCAGCGGGCGAGCTGTGCACACTTCCTCAGCCCTCACTCCTGTCGGGACTGTAGGAACTCCGCCCGAGAGCTCCACCGGGTGACTCCCCCGGCCTCCCCTGCTGGAGACAGAGGGACCTCACCCCTCCCCCACACCTTCTTTCCTGAAGCTGGGGGACCAAAAATAAATGTGCAGTTTTGCTCCTAGCCTTGCCTACTTGCTGGTCATTTAATACGCGCCCTGGTTTCCTAGAAAGCAAATTGGCTTCCTAGAAAGCAAATCAGCTTCCTAGAGAGCAAATCAGCTTCCTAGAAAGCAAATCAATCATCACAACTGCTTAGGGAGACATAGTCAAATCCTTTCTCTGAAGGGGACAGATTCATTATGTTTTTTCTCCTGCAATTAAGGAAAGTCTCATCTTTCCATACTTTCTAAAAATAATTAAATTAATATTCTAAAATATGTTTTGAGTATTTGTGATTTACCAACTTGCTTATTTCAAATATTACTATTTCAGAAACTACCATATTTTTATATAAAGTTATTACTTATTTCTTGGCCAATGTAAAGACTAGCACAGTAAAGAATGATGCAGTGGGAACTACATCAGACTGTAAATCAAGATATTCATTCATCCACTCATTCCTCTGTTAAACAAACATCTGAGTACTACTTTAGGGTCAGACAATGGGCACTAAAAGGATAATTTAAGTCGCCGAAGAAATACATTACTATATTTCATGAAATTTGAGATGCTATCAGTTGTAAGACAAACTCTGTTAATGAAAGAAAAAATGCTTTTAATTCATAACCTAATGCCTCTTGTTTGCTTTGATTTTTTTCAATCTATTCAGAAAAATTTGGCAATTCTTCCTGCCTTCAATACGTTGCTTGACATTTTAAATGACAACCTTTCTTTATACATCTCAGTACAAAACAAAGCTTCATCTACTTTTGGGTATCCTTCTTTCTTGGCTCCCATAAAGCACTTGGTTGCTGCTTTTAAAGAAAAGTAAATGGAATTGAGATGATTTATCCAGTGGCAAATGTTTATTTCAGTAACACCAAATTTTCATTTCTCTACTTTGGTTCTCTTTTTCTCTGTATTCAATAACTTTTTGTTTCAGTGCCAAATCATAATGAAATCCTTTTGAAGATATTTTAAATGGCAATTAAACACAACATACGTAGTGCTGACACCGTGTCCACAACTCAACTGAAATGGTGGCCTAAATGTAGCTATAATTAGCTTTCACATGCATGAGTATGGACAACCTGACAGGACAGTCACCTGACTTAGAGCAAAAGGAAGATGCCATCAATTGTTAAATATATTCCAATTTTAGAGACATTAAAATATGAAGAAAAAACATCTCATAGAATCATAGCAAGTAATGGCAGCAAGCACTCATGTCACCTTATGAGGTAAGCACCACTGTATGTACTTTACATACATTATCTCACAAAAACCTATAAAGCAAATAGATTAAGTGCTTCCAGATGAGGAAACTAAGACAAGGAAGATGAAAGCAACTTGCCCAATATCACAAAGCTAGCATGAAGCAAGGCTGGCATTTGACTACCGGCAGCCAGAGACCAGAGGCTATGCTTTTAGCCACTACGCCATACTACCTTGCAAGTAGTCAATAACCAGCTTGTGATCTGAAGCAAATCATAAGGGAAACCTTTCCTTATTTACAAAAGGAGGGAGCTAGAATGGATGTTTATGGGATTCTTTTCCAGGATAAAAATATTATAATTCTATCAATCTCTTTTTGAGATAGGGTCTCGCTCTGTCATCTAGGCTGCAGTGCAGTGGGGTGATCACAACTCACTGTAGCCTTAACCTCCCAGGCTCAAGTGATCATCCTTCCTCAGTCTCCCAAGTAGCTAGGATTACAGGCATGCACCATCACACCCAGCTAATTTTTAATTTTTTTAATTTTTTTTTCTTTTTTTTGTAGAGATGGGGGTCTCACTTGGTTGCCCGGGCTGGTCTTGAACTCTTGGGTTCAAGTGATCTTCCCACCTCAGCTTCTCGAGGTGTTAGGATTACAAGTGTGAACCACCATGCCCAGTCGATAATCTTCCACAGTAAAACTTTGTTCTTATTCTGGTTTCTCCTTAAGTCAATACAATTCAAAGACCTTCACTGCCATTAATCGATTAGTGAAAGAAATGCAACTTTCACTATTAATCTAAAATAGACATATTTAGGAAGGTATTTAAGAAAAACACATGCTTGAACCACTATTGCTCTTTTTTAGGGTGATGGCAAAAGGTTGACTGTAGGTATAAATGATCTAGTTTGTGGGCTTTACTCTGCTTGCCTGTGTAGTTAACTTAAGTCTTCTAAATTTTTAATCCAAAATTTAACATATGATTTCAATGTGTCAGTTTTTAAAGTGACCTACAATGCAGAGCCCCTTATTCTTCTTAAAATTCTGTTTATGTATGAGGGGAAAAAACAACAGATTAATAACAGATGCAAATATTGCAACATTTTCCCTCCTGACCCAATTTCAGGGTGGAATTAAATGTGCATTACACACTTGACAACTCTTTTGCCTCCAGAGGGGTCATCACACCCTTTGGATTTTCTTTTACAGACCAAGCCAACTGCTCTCACTCTCTCTCCTAGGTAACCTCCCTTGAGGCCCACAGCATCTGATTATCAGGCAACCCAGTGATCATTAAAATAATTCCAAATATTTCACTTTGAAGTCATCCTACGGGAGAAGGTGAGTAAAGGAAAGAAACGAAAATGCCACGTCTTCAAAGCTCTTGTTAGTCTCTTACATGTCAAATCCCAATCTCAGTCCACTTTTCTCTTCTATATACACATACCACAACGCATACACACAAAATAATCTGTCCCAATGGAAATCAGAGAAAACATTTAAAAGTTTTCTGGAAAAAAGTGAAAAAAAGCAATATAAGTGAACATTGGCAAAAGTGGGCTTGAAAAACAAAACAAGTGAGAAGATGCTCCCACAGGGAAGGCTCTCACCAGTACATCAGATTTGACTATTACGTACCTTTCCATGCTGCCCGGCTCTTTCATAACAAATGACAACATCTTCCCACATCTCTAGCTTTTCAAATATCTGAAGGGCTGAACTGGTACATCCCAACTCAAAGAGCAAACTTGCAAGTTGGCGCTAGAAAAATCAAGTTAAAATAATTAATACTTCTTGGTGTAAAGAGAGATTCCTGTTTCACTTCCAGGTATACCTAATCTGCCTTTTTAGGGGTCTGCTTATTGTAATAAATGTATAATTTCTAGAATCTCTACTACTTAGAAGTTTGTAATAATTCAATACATACCTTTACTTTAGAAAACAAGCCTCTTTATAGGGTATATGGATTAAAGAACAATATAGAAACTGTTGAAAATACTAAAATATATCCAATTTTTTTCTAAGAACTTAAAAAGCAAAAATCAGTATTTCTTTTTTACCTAGACAGTCTGTATACAACAATCTCTATGAGGCTGAGATCCAATAAATTTATTTTTAAAACTCTGAGCAGTCAATAGAGATGACATAAAATCTATGCATTAGCCCTGCTGAATTTTATTCAGAAGGGCATCGTATCTAGCTGTTTCTCACTCAAAGCTACTTAGATTTATTTCAAGCACATTCTAACAAACTTAGCTTTCTAATTTCCCAGTCCCTGTCAGATTGAAAAAAGAGCAAACTGAGTTAAGGTCAGTGAAGGTTAAACTTATTTAAAAATAAATATATTATGGTTTGTAAGTGTTAGCACCTGCATAAATGGAAAAAAAAAATTTAAAGGTTTAAAAAAGTAGGTAAGGTTAGAATAAGGTGTAGTTTCATATTAGAGAGAGCTGTGTTGCTCTCTCGTAAGTATACTTTTACTACTCTGAAAATTCAATACATATTTAAGAGTTAAGCCCAGAAAATCCAGGACTGAAAATATCAGAACGTAAATGAAATATACCTAAAAATTATAAGCTACAGATTATCAAAGTAAATAATGAGAATGGTCCAATACATCAGTAACCCATGAAATACAGGAGAATTTGGATATTTTAGAGAATATAATTGGACATTTTCAAAAACTGCCCATAGCATGTGAGAGCTGGAATAAATCTTAGTGCTTATGCAGTGAGCAGTACATCTTCATTTAAAAGATCAAGAAAGTTGATGACATCCAAGATGATATGGCTAGCTAGTAGCAAAGTAGAGACTAATTCTCTTTTTATAATACACTGTTCTGTTATTTCTCAATCTTTAAAATAATACACAAAGATATGGTTAGTCCCCATGATGCCAGAAAAAGTAATTAACTTCCTAATGAAAAAGGATCCTTATCTAACTGCCTGAAGATCCTGAAATCCACAGCTTGCTAAGCAGATAAGCATTTGGCCTAAATTCAGTTTGAACAATATTTAAGTTTCCTAATGTTTCTGTTCAGAAAAAGACAAAAAGCAACACCCACAATAGATACATTTTGTCATAACAGCTCATTCTGAAATGTTTATCCACCAAACCACATAATATAAAGCACCTAACAAATTTCACAGATCAGAGTCAAAAAACACACTAAAAAATTCCAGCTGTTAACACATTCTTAATGAAGAAGCTATTCCTTTTGAGATATCACAAAGCTTTTTTACTTGTCTATGTTTTATTGAGGTTCCTTCAATATGTAAACTGAACTCCAATGCATAATAAATAATAAATAAACGAGTTCACCCTGTGTTTAAGAATATAACCTACTCTAAGAAGTCTTATAATGGGGATTTTGAACAATTGGATGGTGGGTTGGCATTTATGTTTCTAACTCATTACCTATGTGTATGATCCATGATAGAGAGGACAGAAAACTGATTAAAATGACAATAGTAGATAAATCATCTGTAATCCCCTGGCTGGCTCCATCTGACTCCACTAACCTCTCTGTGACTTAGCTTCCTCATATGTAAAACAGATATTTTTAAAAACTGTTGCAATAAAATAAGAGAATATGTGTGGAATGCAGAATAAAATGTATGCATCATACTAAGTATGCAGTAAAAGTTGGTTGCTGTTAGCTGATATAATTACAACCCAATGAAAAGCTAAGGAAAAGAGGTAAAGTAGACTAAAAGTGAGGAAACTAGAAACCTAGTTCACGTACACTTGTGTGATCAACACTGGAAAGCTAATTGCACTGAGCCTCAATTTCTTCTCTGTAACATTAAGAAACTGGACCAGGTGTCTAAGTTATTTTCGGTGCTAAAATTTTACAAAATAGGGAGTTACACCTATAATACAGGAGAACTATGTAGACAAGGGGCCAGAATCCCCACCTCAGCATGTGGATTAGGAGCTACAGTAGGTATTCTCATACCCTCAGGAAGAAGAGAGTAGTCATGTGTATCTCACAACATAAAGTATACCAAATAAATGCTCTCTTTTGCTTTTTGTAAGCAACTTGGTTAAAAGATTCCTTCTTTGGTAGAAAGTCCTTAAAATAATTTTAGTATAAGAAATTATTTCAAAGCCAGGTATGGTAGTGCACATCTGTAGTCTCAGCTGCTCAGGAGGCTGAGGCAGGAGTAATTGCTTCAGCCCAGGGGTTCAAGGCTGTAATGCACAATGATCACACCTGTGAATTGTCACTGCACTCCAACCTGGACAATAAAGCAAGGCCTCATCCCTTAAAAAAAAAAGTTACTTTGAAAATGCAAGCACTTATGATTCTCCTATAATTTCTAGGATTCTATTTCATATAGTTTTAAATTCTTTTAAAAATGTTTTATGAGTGTAATATCACTTTAATCAAAATAGCAATTTGAAGTAGTTAGCAATTCCCAGGTAGATACATTTATTATATCAGCAAAATATTTGAAAATTCAAACATAAATTGAAATCATCAATTTATAATGCATTTACCTTTCTAATGCCAAGTATTTTCCATACCCAATGACTAACAACAAAACTACCTGAATGGCCCAGTGAGGTGGTACTTGACAGCAATAGAAAATCTTTAGGCGTTCCAATACAGACGTAGTTTTATCTTCAAATTGGTCTGCAAGAGCCTTAAAGAACATATATCACAGTCAGAATCTATATGTATAACTTGTAATAGAAATAAGTCCTTATTGTAAGTTATACAAATGCACATATAAACAATAAAGAACTTAAGTCATTTTGATAAGGTGATAGGATGTGTGAATTTTTTCTTGAATTTCTTTAAATGTTCAAAAAACTTTAAACCTAATCCACATTTACATAAACATGTACAATAAAAACTTACCAGAAAAAGTTTTCATTTCCTATAATAGTTCTTTCAAAGAGCTAGCCTTATTGATAAGCCTTTTCACTTCTTCTATGAAGAACTGTTCTTTAGCGTATCTATTTCACAACATAATACCACTTTGACAATGGCACTTTATTATGTAAATCAGAGAAAAATTATATGAAGAACTCTCTTTAGGATTATTTGCTCAGGAATAAAATTAAAGGAAAAAGTAGCCTATTTGATCACAGAGAGCAAATCTTCTCACTCTTCAGCAACAGAGCAATAAGGCTGGACACTCACTCAGGTGAGACCATCTGTATAGTGCAGTGGGCAGCTGCAACCCACATACATGAAAGAATCCCTCTGATGTACTGAAATGTCTACAGTGGTACTGAATAACTAAACTCTCAGAAGCTACATCAAGAAGCAAACCAACAAGACCAAAACAGCTGACTCTGAGACAAGGTACCAGGGCCAACTGCAAAGTCAAAGGCTAGTGCTATCCAGTGGTCAAGTGATCCGTCACAGAAGAGATCAGCATCAAAGTGAAGGAAGACACATTGTGAGATTGCTAGAGAAACATGTGGATAGCAGCCCCATTATCATGATCATTTTCTCTTGCCTCTTCATTTGCCATTCAGTTTACATTAAGTGTACATATTTTTCTGACATTATACACTTACACCTTCTCTCAACTGAGAATTATCAAGATCTTTTTTCTACAATGCAGTACTAAAATTTTATCTTTTTTGCCAGTTGACTAGTTTTCACAGACCTCTCTTATGAGGATTAGATGGTAGTAAGAAGTCAATGTTAATTTTCTGATTTTATTATACATACTGGGTTATGTAGGAGAATGTCCTTGTCATATTTGAGGACAATGAAGCACCATGTTGACAACTTACTCTCCAAAACTTCGGGATGCATAAGACAGTTGCACTGTTCTTGCAACTTTTTGGTAATTTGGAAACTGTTTAAAATTTTCACAAAATTAATTTTTTAAATGGAAAATTTCAAAAAATAGTAAAAAAGGTAGCAAGTCCAAGCCTCCGAAGAAAAAAAAGGATAGGAATCTACCATGTCCTGGTAAAAATCTAAGACAGGGAGACCAGTTTCTGAGCAGGGAGGTTTTCTCCTAAATCGAGAGTTCTCTATTTTACACTGGGTGGGAGATACATTTATCAGCCTAAGAATATCTTGTAGTATGAGCTCAAGTGTGAAAAAGCATACATTACACAAAACTTCGTTGACAATCCAAGATGTTATTCAGTCAAGTCAGTCAGAGCAAACTGAGACATAACCAGACTCCTAAACCATCTTGGTCAAAATATGTTTAAAGCTTTTTGGCCTTACTTCACAGAAACTTAATAGCAAAAAGATTGCATGCTGCTGCCCAAAGCTGTTTAGTTGTGGGAGGGAGGGTAGAGAAGAATAACTTCTGGCTGTATACATATGGTTACAATACATAAATAAAGAGATCACTGAGTTATTTCATAAAAGGGGAACAAATTACTTCATAGAGAAGGAATACATTTTTATCAATACAGTTTTTTTTTGCAAAGAAAAAATAACTAATGCTCTCTATTAATAATAAAAACAAAAGCAACATTGTATAATATACTGTTACTAACACCTAACAACATGCAAAAAATTTATTTTCAAAAAACTCATGCTGTTGGCTGTAGTTACTGCAACTAGCTAAAGCATAATAGGTACTCAGTAAATATTTCCTCATTTACTAATAAACACATTTATTATGTATTTCAGATACTCTCAGATACTTTTGGATGATCTCAGAGTATCTAAGTGTCTCTTATAACTCTCGGATACTCTCCAAAATGGCAAAGCCCACTGAAGACAACACTGTCTTGGCAGAGAACCAACACTCATTTGACCTGGATACCATGAATAAGCCCCCATACAAAAACCTGATTAAGCTATATGCATGATAAAGATCAAAAACAGAATTCTAGGTTGGGTGCCACCCCAAGCACTTTGGGAGGCCAAAGTAGGAGGATCACTTGAGCCCTGGAGTTCAAGACCAGTCTGGGCAACATGGTAAGACCACATCGCCACAAAAAATCTTTTAAAAATAGCCAGGGTTGGTGGCATAGACCCATGGGTCCAGCTACTTAGGAGGCTGATGCAGGAGAATCACTTGAGCCCAGGGAGGTCAAGGCTGCAGTGAGCTATGTTTGTGCCACTGCACTCCTGCCTGGGTGACAGAGCAAAGCCCTGTCTCAGAAGGAAAAAAAGGGGTCAGGCACAGTGGCTCACGCCTGTAATCCCAGCACTTTGGGAGGCTGAGGCAGGTGGATCAGGAATTCGAGACCAGCCAAGCCAACATGGTTAAACCCCGTGTTTACTAAAAATACAAAAATTAGCTGGGCATGGTGGTACATGCCTGTAATTGCAGCTAAGGCTGAGGCATGAGAATGACTTGAGCCCAGGAGGCGGAGTTTGCAATGAGCCGTGACTGCACCAATGCACTATAACCTAGGCAACAGAGTGAGACTCTGTCTCAAAAACCAAAGAAAGAAACAAACAAAAATGCAAAAAAAAAAACCCACAAATACACACAAAACGGAACTCTAGGCTATTTTCACTCCTGCACAGAAAATATTTCTTCCTACCTTAGGCATGACAACCACCTACATAAAATTTAACTATCAACGAAAACTAAGAACATTAAATTAATATACAAAAGTTAAGGCTTGGCCGGGAGCGATGGCTCACCCCTGTAATCCCAGCACTTTGGGAGGCCGAGGTGGGTGGATCACTTAAGGTGAGGAGCTCTAGACCAACCTGGCCAACATGGTGAAACTCCATCTCTACTAAAAATGATCAGCCAGGTGTAGTGGTGCAGGCCTGTAATCCCGGCTACTTGGGAGGCTGAGGCAGGAGAATTTCTTGAATCTGGGAGGCAGAGGTTGCAGTGAGTCAAGATCACACCACTGCACTCCAGCCTGGGCGACAGAGTGAGACTCCGTCTCAAGGAAAAAAAAAAAAAAAAAAAAAGTAAGAAGTCTTGATAGGTGTACTGTTCATTTGCCTATTTCCTCTACTGGATCCAAAGTACTCTTTTTTTATTTGCTAATTTACTAAAAAGACAGGGACATTGTTATAGTGCATCTCTAGGTTTTTCAGAGCAAGATTATTTCTAGCAACTCAATCTGAAATAATTCCATCATATTCAACCAAACTGGAGTCCTTTACAGGCACAGTAAATGGAAAAATATCAGTGATGGCAAGTCAAGCCACTTGGATTATGTCTTTGTTCTATCCCCAGCAAGCAAGTAGTTTAACTACAATGGCACTTATCTATGAGATGATTTTTTTAAACAATACTTGTATTTCCAATGGTCTAGGAGTATGGCTTTATCAAAAGAGTATTTTCTTTTACTTCAAGCATTTCAGAAGATCTGTTGATTAATTTTAAGCTGAGCACAAGTATTAGGTACATTCATGAGAAGCAAATCATGTGCCCAAATAGTCTGGAAGAAGACAATGGAAGAATGTTAGGTACTGTGAGAATGGGACGGAATGCAAGTGAAGCCTCACTACTATTGAGGTATTTATGTGCATGAATGTGAACATAAACAATGTGCTCCATGAGAAAGAAGTACCTCGCAAATTTTCACACACACCCAGAAATTTAGGTAAATGGTCTCTAAAGCAGTGTGTCCTACCCTTTCACTTACCCATGTTCTCTTTCCGGTTTCTAAAATTTCACTAATTTTACACCTGAAAATCACAGGACTTAGTCATAAGTAAAAAGTGGTATGAGGAGGTGGTCTTTAAGGAAAGATGATAATGTCAAAAATGGAGAGAGGGGGAGAAGAAGCAAATATACCTTAAACCAATCATTATGGGCAGTTTGAAGAAAGACAGAGTCTAGGCGGATGACTGAAGAGCTGTGAATAAATGGAAAAGGTAACAAGCAGAGAGTGAGGAGCCCCCTGGGGCGCAGTCCAGAAGTAGGGGTTGTCTATACCAGAGGTGACTTCATGTTGCATGGACTACTGTGACATGAGACTGTTTTCAAGTTTTAAGACTCCTTTTTAATGCCATTTACTCCCTAACTCCACCTAAAGGCATTTATACTTTCAGTGTCCTTTGAGAATATGTGTTTGTGCATAAAGACCCCCTAACCCCATGCAATAACAATTCCCAAATCTTCCAGGAGCCACAGTATCACAGGTCAAGGGATATCTCTAAGGAATGGGGAATAAAACCCAAGAAAGCAATGATGTGCCTCTCCTTTCAATGCTCTGTTTTCAACAGAGAAGGAATTTCCCAGAAAAACTACAGAAGATCAAAATTACATTTTAAAATTAGCACATGGAGAATGATTGAGTATAAAAGGACAATTTTGAATAATGTCTGGTATGATTTAGACTTATTTATGTGTTCTCATCTAAAAGTATGGCACACGTCTTCAAAAGAGTAGAGATAGTCCCAAAGGACCTACCCTTTTCCCGAAAGCTATTCATTCTCACTAGCATGACATCTACGTGTTCATCGGCTTTCTGAAGAGCCAGGTAGAAATTAGCTGATAATCTAAAAGTTATGACTGATCATATGCCAAATCACTTTATACTGGCTTTGCTGTGCAATCTTTGTACGTGTGTGTGTATAGGAAGATGGAATTTATTATAAAAATATGTACATAATCCAACAGGTGAGCTGAACAGCTTTCTCTAACAGGAGTCTGCAGTCAATTCAGCTGTGATTTACAAACAGACTAGTCAAGCTCATTGCCATCTCAAACCTCCAAGCCCAAGAAAATCGCCAATGGGAACAGGGAGAATAACAAAACTGTTAACACACCTAGTAAGTATCAACACTATCATTAAACTTATTGTGAACCCAGCCTTTCCTCATACATATAACACTGTTGCTCTGAGAGATAAAAATGACTTGCCCGAAGTCATAAGGCCATGAAATAGGTGAGCCTGCCAGACTCCAAAGACCACAGCTGGCAACTTCATTAAAACCTTCTGTAAAACTACATGATCAATGTCAGATCTGTGAAAATTGAAAGCAGCTTCTCATTGGAAAAATACTGAAAACTCTATCTAACTATCTTATTTACACATAAATCCAAAAATATGGGAGAGAGGGTGTGGCCTGATCAAGGAGATGCTCAGTTATTGCTTCTACCCCAGAAATGACAGACTTTAGGCTGTGGTTTGGTAGGATCTGGGTCTACTAATAGGAGATGGGAGAACCTAGATCACCTTTTTGTGATTACAGGCTGAAAAGATGAACATCAAGAGGCAGTCCTCTCAGGAGGCCCAAATGGCTATCATGCAGCCATCCCCTTAATCAGTCACACCTTGGGTCAGCAGTTCAACCCTCTGTTTCCAAGACCCCTTTAAAATCATACAAATTATTGAGGGACTCAAAGCTTTTCTTTCTGTGAGTTATAATCTATCAATATTTATCATATTAGAAATAAAATCAGGAAAATTTAAATGTTCATTAATTCATTTAAAAAGAAAATAAATCTATGACTAACAAAAATAGCATGCTTTTATGAAAAATAACTACCTTTTCCAAAACAAAACAAAACAAAACAAAAGTCTTGAAAAGAGTGGCACTGTCTTAATGATTTTGCAAATCTCTTTAATGTATGGCATAATAGATAATAGCTGGATTCTCAGATCTGCTTCTGCAGTCAATCTGTTGCAATATAATATTTTGCTTGAATTTTATGGAGAAAATCTGTCCTCACACAGATAGGTAATTGAAAAGGGGAAGAGTATGTTAGTAGCTTTTTCAGCTAATTGTGGATAGTATTATTTGATACTACACCAAAATTCAATTGATGCTGGTATCTTAAAGGTTATTTGTAATGTGGAATTTGAAATCCTATCAATGAACTTTTCTTTGTTACATTAAATGCTCTGTTACACCAAAATCCACTGGTCTGAAAACAAACAAAAAAGTACTCACTGGTCAATCCTGATGCTGAACACTAATTATGTAACATCATGCACTGGTTTTTTTGAAAATGAGCTGACCTTCCCAATGTTGACATATTTCGTAAAAATTTTTAAAACTACATGCATTGATATCACCATCAATCTCATCAGAAAAATCTTGTCTCAATATTTGAAATATTAGGAAGCTATGAAGTTCACAGTTACAGATAGAGGTTTTCTAAAACTCATTTTTTTCTTGGAAGTTCAAAATTTCATCATTGGTAACTGATATGGTTTGGCTGTGTTCCCACCCAAATCTCATCTTGAATTCCCATATGTGGTAGGAGGGACCCGGTGGGAGGTCACTGAATCGCGGGGGCAAGTCTTTCCTGTGCCGTTCTCATGACAGTGAATAAATCTCACGAGATCTGATGGTTTTATGAAGTGGAGTTCCCCCACGCAAGCTCTCTTTCTTTGCCTGCTGCCATCCACGTAAGATGTGACTTGCTGCTCCTTGCCTTCCACCATGATTGTGAGGCCTCCCCAGCCATGTGAAACTGTAAGTCCATTAAACCCTGTTTTCCTATGTAAATTATCCAGTCTTGGTCATGTCTTTATCAGCAGCGTGAAAACAGACTAATAGAGTAAATTGGTACCAGTAGAGTGGGGCGCTGCTGGAAAGATACCGAAAAATGTGGAAGCAACTTTGGAACTGGGCAATAGGCAGAGGTTGGAACAGTTTGGAGGACTTAGAAGAAGACAGGAAAATGTGGGAAATTTTGGAACTCCCTACAGACTTGTTAAATGGCTTTGACCAAAATGTTGATAATGATATGGACAATGAAATCCAGGCTGAGGTGGTCTCAGATGGAGATGAGGAACTTGTTGGGAACTAGAGCAAAGGTGACTCTTGTTAGGTTTTAGCACAGAGACTGGAGGCGTTTTGCACCTGCCCTAGAGATGTGTGGAACCTTGAACTTGAGAGAGATGATTTAGGGTATCTGGTGGAAGAAACTTCTAAGTAGCAAGGCATTCAAGAGGTGACGTGGATGCTGTTAAAGGCATTCAGTTTTATAAGGGAAGCAGAGCATAAAAGTTCAGAAAATTTGCAGCCTGACAATGCGATAGAAAAGAAAATCCCATCTTCTAAGGAGAAATTCAAGCCAGGTGCAAACATTTGCAAAAGTAACCGGGAGCTGAATATTAATCCCCAAGACTATGGGGAAAATGCCTCCAGGGAATCAGGGGTGTTCGCAGCAGCCACTCCCATAACAGGTCCGGAGGCCTGGGAGGAAAAAGTGGTTTCGTGGGCTGGGCCCAGGGTCCCTGTTCTGTGTGCAGCCTAGGGACTTGTTGCCCTGTGTCCCAGCCATTCCAGCTGTGGCTGAAAGAGGCCAATGTAGAGCCTGAGCCATGGCTTCAGAGGGTGCAAGCCTCAAGCCTTGGCAGCTTCTATTAGTGTTGAGCCTGTCAGTGCACAGAAGTCAAGAACTTGGGTTTCAGAACCTCCACCTAGATTTCAGAAGTTGCGTGGAAATGCCTGTGTCAGGGAGAAGTTTGCTGCAGGGGCAGGCTGTCATGAAGAACCTCAGCTAGGGCAGTGTGGAAGGGAAATGTGGGGTCAGAGCCACCACACAGAGTCCCTACTGAGGCACTGCCTAGTGGAGCTGTAAGAAAAGGGCCACCATCCTCCAGATCCCAGAATGGTAGATCCACTGACAACTTGCACCGTGTGCCTGGAAAAGCTGTAGACTCTCAATGCCAGCCCATGAAAGCAGCCAGGAGGGAAGCTGTACCCTACAAAGTCGCAGGGGCAGAGCTGTACAAGACCATGAGAACCCACCTCTTCCATTAGTATGAACTGGATGTGTGACATGGAGTCAAAGGAGATCATTTTGGAGCTTTCAGATTTGACGGCCCTGCTGGATTTCAGACTTGCATGGGGCCCATAGCCCCTTTATTTTGGCCGATTTCTCCCATTTGGAATCGCTGTATTTACCCAATGCCTGTACCCCATTGTATCTAGGATGTAACTAACTTGCTTTTCATTTTAAGGCTCATAGGCAGAAGGGCCTATCTGTTCTTAGGCCTTGTGTTGGATGAGACTTCGGAACGTGGACTTTTGAGTTAATGCTGAAATGAGTTAAGACTTTGGGGGACTGTTGGGAAGGCATGATTGATTTTGAAATGTGAGGACATGAGATTTGAAGGGGCCAGAGGTGAAATAATATGATTTGTCTGTGTCCCCACTCAAATGTCATCTTCAATTCCCACAGGTTGTGGGAGGGACCCAGTGGGAGGTAACTGAATCATGGGGGCAACCCTTTCCTGTGCTGTTCTCATGATAGTGAATAAGTTTCACAAGATCTGAAGGTTTTATAAAGAGTAGTTTCTCTGCACAAGCTCTCTCTTTGTCTGCTGCCATCCACGTAAGATGTGACTTGCTCCTCCTTGCCTTCCACCAAGATTGTGAGGCCTCCTTGGCCACATGGAACTCTAAGTCCATTAAACCCCTTTTCCCGTATAAATTACCCTATAAATTGGCTATGTCTTTATCAGCAGCATGAGACTAATACAGTAACAAATATTGTCAATTATTTTCCTTGAAGTGATGCACTTACTTCATTTATTTTTGGGGGAATTTCCACCAAATACCCAAGTCTGAATAACCAGTTCATCTGTCAATAGTCCTTTCAAGCAAAAATAATGTTCCATGGGAAAAAGTTTCTTCCTGAGACAACCATTGTACTTTAGCAAGTGGCACAAGTTTTTTGTAAGCACTTTTCATTTTATCACATAGAATTTTAAAAAGGCATGTTCTTGAGGGTAAAGATGACAAAATAATACTGCTTCATCAAAAACATTTGTAAACACAACCGTCTTTTTTAAAATTTTTTAAAAAACTGTGGTGGTGAAGCATTGAGTGACTACTAGCACAGTCTGGTGTCCCTAATCCAGTGCCCCTACCTTGATTTTGACAAAGGGGCCAGGAGTTTGACTCCCCCGCCCTCCCACTGCTTCTGGACCAATATGCAAATATCAACACAGTGAAAACGCAAACAATATCTCAGTGCCCTTATTATGAAGATGGTTTTGACCTATGGACACTCTGAAATGGCCTAAGGACTCCCAGGGATCCACAAGCCATATTTGATAACTTCTGCCTTAGGATTAGTAAAAGTACAAGCTCTTATGCCTTCCCTACAGCCCATCTACCTCCAGTTTTCTCCCAAAACTTCTCCAAGGGACTCTGCTTGGTGTCTTAAGACATTAGTGTCTTTGAAAGCACAAGTCGACCTGTTTACAATCTGCAAATTTTATGAGGGCAAAGAATAGCAAATATTTATTGATTATTAAAACCTGAGTGAATGTTTTAAACTCTTAGTATTATCCTTTCTAAAAAAAAAAGTTTATGTACGCCAGCTGGTGGCAATCGTAACACTTTGGGAGGCCAGAAGGATCACTTGAGGCCAGGAGGTTGAGCCTGCAATGAGCTATGATTATGCTACTGCACTCCAGCCTGAGTGATAGAGCAAGACAAAGAAAGAAGAAAAGAAAAGGAAAGGAAGGGCAGGGAAGGGAAGGGGAGCGGGGGGAGGGGAGGGGAGGGGAGGGGAGGGAGAGAGTTGCTGAGTCTAATAATAATTAGCTACTACTTTCCTAAGTGTCAGTCAAATGCAAGGCATCTGTTCTAAGTGAGCTCAATTTCAACTGGTCCCAGATAGTTGGCCCTCAATAACACCTTAAAGGTTCCTGCTGGCATTCATCCATTAAATCACAGCACTGTACCCCACAGCTTGGTGCATACCCATTTGGCCTCTGTTCTATGTGTACTTGGGGAGAGAGAAAAACATCTGGAGATGCTAAAGAATGACAGGCTACCTCTACTTAAGGCAGCCTTTCCCAAACATGCCCATAATCATCACCAACACTCTGACCCTGAATCTCTGGGGGCTAGGCTGAAGATCTGTATTTTAACCATCCCCCGCCATTCAGCAAATTTGGAAAATGCTGTGTAAGGATGTTAAGATGTACGCAGAGTGTTATCTCAGGGAAAACTAAAGCATGAATTCAATCATCATAATCTGACCTTGTCCAAAGAACTTAAGTTTGTTCCTCCTTGGGAATCTGACTAAAGTCATTATTTAGCGTCTTTGAAAGTGTGCTTTATGCGAGTATATTTTACTTCATCCCATTAATACATTCCTTTATTATTACCCACTTTTCACTTTTCTGTAACTTTCTAGGGCTGTTTTTTAGTATCACTAGTAAAGGTTACTTTATATTGTGTATTACTTGTCCCACTCTTATCCCACTTACCTATAAGCTAGTCGTTGCATATTTTTTACCCCTTTTTTCTCAGGAAGCTCATATCCTGGATTCAGTCCATCAGGGTTCCTCCGGGCAGCCCCCTTTCTTGGACTTATCAGAAGCCAATTTCATTCATCCATTTACCTGTTCTTTTCCCACACAGGACCATATCCTGAGATTCTGTGCCCTCCATTTCTTCCCTCCCCTTCCACCTTAATTATAGGCCTTAAGAGTTCTGCAACCTAAACCTTTCTCACAAAAGTCTCGATTAACTTCTTCCTGCCTGTGCTCATTCCATTCCTTTCCTCCAGATGATGCCAGTCTTCTACTGATATCACGTTTCCTTTGTAAGCCAGTTCTCATAGCTTCCTTAGAAAGTAGGGCATAGTGGATAAAAGCATGGACTTCTAAATCAGGTGGACCTGGGTTGAACTCTAGCTCAGCTATGAGACCTTGGGTAAGTAATTTAAACTTTCTGTCCCTCAGTTTCTTCATCAGTAAAAATGTAGATAATGCCTCCACCCTAGGATTAGTTACCATCTGGCATACGAGTGTTCGGTAAATGGAAGTAACAATACACAGTTAATTAAATGGTAGTAACTACACACAGCTCTGTATAAACAGTAGCAACTATAATTATTCCAACAAATAAAACCACAGCTACAATCACATGAGCAACTCCTAATATACTTTTCAATAACTTTCAAATGCACAGTTATTAATGCAGATGAAATACAGAGCCAGAATGAAAGACACATGTTCATATCTCAGATATTTGAAAATCTTGACAGCATGACCCAGCCACTATACAAGAGGCACTGTAATTATCTCAGTGTTGTTCAGGTTTCCCAGGTAGTAATGACTGCTTTTAATCAGTTATGAAGGAATGGCAGTTTTCTTATTCTTGTACCTAAACTTCCCCTCCTGTAAAGTGAAGATGATAATAAGAGTCGATGTTTATTGAAGATTGACTATGTACCAAGCACTATTCCAGGCATTTCACAAGTATCACCATTGGTATGAGGTAGGCTTGACAGCCATCCCCACCCTAAGGAAAGTGAAGCCAGGCACGGTGACTTATACCCAGAATCCCAGTACTTTGGGAAGCTGAGGTGGGAGGATCACTGGAGGCAGGAGTTCAAGACCAACCCTGGCAATATAGCAACATCTCAACTCTACAAAAAATGAAAAAGTTAGCCAGGCATGGTTGTGTGTGCCTATAGTCCCAGCTACTTGGAAGGCAAAGACAGGAGGATGGCCTGAGCCTTGGAGCTTATGGCTAGAGTGAGTTATAATCACTCCACTGTACTCCAGCCTGGGTGACACAGCAAGACCCTGAAAAAAAAAGAAAGAAAAGAAAAGAAGGAAGGAAAGAAGAAAGAGAGAAAGAGAGAAAGAGAGAAAGAAAGAAAGAAGGAAGGAAGGAAGGAAGGAAGGAAGGAAGGAAGGAAGGAAGGAAGGAAGGAAGGAAGGAAGGAAGGAAGGAAGGAAGGAAGGAAGAAGAAAGAAAGAAAGAAAGAAAGAAAGAAAGAGAAAGAAGGGAAAAAGAAAAGAAAAAGAGAGAGGAAGGAAGGAAGGAAAAGAAAAGAAAAGAGAGAAAGAAAAGTGAAGCCCACATGAAGTGAGGAAGTTTAAAAATCTTGGCCATAGCAGCTTGTGATTTCTCTTTCTCTTGGATTGTGAAGTCTATGGATAATGAAATGTGGTGCTATTGTGACAACAACCTTCCTGATACTGAAGAACGTGGAGAAAAGCAAAGATATGAGAATGAGGATGGGAAAAGAGAGAAGAAGAAAGGCCTGATGATCTCTTTGAACCCCTGAATCCAGCTGTCTCCGAGACTGGGATATCCCTAGAACTCTCAGTTATAATAGCCAATTTATTTCCTTTTCTATGGCCAGTTTGAATTGGGTTTCTGTCCCTTACAACTAAATGACTCCTCATTGAGACCTGTTCTTAAAAATTCTTAAATATTACTGAGACAGAAGGTCAAGAGTCATGAAAAGCTCTAAACTTCTTCTTTTTTTTTTTTTTTTTTTTTGAGACGGAGTCTCGCTCTGTCGCCCGGGCTGGAGTACAGTGGCCGGATCTCAGCTCACTGCAAGCTCCGCCTCCCGGGTTCACGCCATTCTCCTGCCTCAGCCTCCCGAGTAGCTGGGACTACAGGCGCCCACCACCTCGCCCAGCTAGTTTTTTTTTTTTTGTACTTTTTACTAGAGACGGGGTTTCACCGTGTTAGCCAGGATGGTCTCGATCTCCTGACCTCGTGATCCGCCCGTCTCGGCCTCCCAAAGTGCTGGGATTACAGGCTTGAGCCACCACTCCCGGCCGAAAAGCTCTAAACTTCTATTCGTCCATTATAAGCACCTTACATTTAGGGGGATTTAAAATAAGCATAAAAATCAAATGTAATTTTTCAAATTTTGAAGCCTTACCCACTCATGAGGCAAACCAAATACAGCCACAGTCAGCTTAAATGACTAGATCATGTGCTGCACTCCACTTCCCAGTCCTTCTTTAAAGACTCCATAATGGCAGCTGGAGATTCTCTACTCAAACAAATAGTTACACATCAAGGGCAATAACAAGTCTGCCAAGTATAATGCACGTAGACGTACTTCTGTGAAGAAGATACGTGAAAACACAATACAACACGTGAATATTCTGAGATGCTAACACATGAGAGAGAAGTCTTTAATACAGAATAAATGACTAAAGGAAAGCTTTGTCTTCTGGTATGCTAAAAAATACAGAGTGAACATATTCCCCATAAATTAAGGAGTTAATTTGAACTTTAGGCTCTTATTACTTCTTAGAAGCACATGGGGTAGTGATTTATGCATTAATTCCCTATTTTTTAGGAAACCCAATGAGAAAATGGCTTCATCTCTTTTCCCTTCCCTTAAAATAACACAACCAACCAAACTGAATTACTACCCTATGTTAATCTCAGTGTAATCATAGTGACTCTTCTGTTCCTGTTAGCTTTGGCATTGGGGTTTGTTATTACACTAAAAATTTGTACTGGAATGATATCAGAAAGGCTGGTCTCTACAGCTCTCAGATTATTGAAGTGCCAGATGAAAACATAGTCTCTAACTCAGCTAACTCTCAATTAGTCCTGCTAATAAGTAATTCAAAATTCTATTTTTCTAATTAATCATTTAGCAAACATCCATTGAGTGTTCATTTTGAGAATGTAAAAATAAGTAAAATATAGAAACTGACCCCTCAAGAAGCTCACATTCTAGATGTTATGAAGGAAAGGTTTCCAAATAGAGCATGATAGAATTAATAAATGCTAAAACACAGCTGTGACAACAGAGTCCAAAAATAAACCATACACATACAGTCAGTTGATTTTTCAATGAAGGTGACAATAAGAATGGGGAGAGGCCAGTCAGCGGTAAGGAGAGAAAGTAAGGAGTGTTGGAGCAGTCAGTCTACCTGAGAAGTGAAGATCCTGAAGTAACATAATTCACATATTATGTTGCTATTATTAGCTACAGGATAAAACTAGACTTCTGAAAGCCTCTTCTCATAAAATTTAGAATAGAGCTAAGACAGGTCAGAAGCTTGGGCCGCTGAGGGAGACTTACCCTCATGATCAATATTTGGCTGGGGGATGGGAGGTGGCAGGTGGGCATAAACCATCCTTTCCCCCTGTGAGAATACCCAGGGGAGCTTCTGGTACTGTGCCTCCACAGGGAGGCATCCTCTATCCCTGGATGTCTTCATGGGAAACTCTGGGGTACTGGGAAACCCAGATCTGCTTCTGAGATCATGCTGTATTGTCTCCAGCTTAGAGTAACTAAATATCACCTCCTGCAGTTGTGTCTGTTAGCTTCTCTCTTACCCCTTTGAGAACCACACACTTAATTATTCTCAAGTTGAGATGATCTTCATAAGCTAGCTCTCTGTCCCAAACTACTGCATTGCTGCCCAATGTTCTTCTTTATGACTACATGCAGAAGGCAATTCTGAAGAGCTGCTTTGACCTGAGATCTAGCTCTGGTCTAGGGGCATAAAAGGAGGCCCTGTGTTAATATATTTGATGCAGAGCTAATATAAGTTTCCCATATAGTTAACCTCAATACCTGTCATCTGGGTTGTTGCATCTCTTTCTGACCCTGCTATTCCATCCTTTAAACATTTTGACCTTTTTTCTTGATGACTAGGTCCCTCTCCCAATCACTGCAAAGCCTTTTGTATCTTTTGTAGCCTCCCTGAGTGTATCATCTAAGAATATCTCATACATTGTTTAGTCCACTGCTCTATGCACAGCTTCATCTGTTGGATGTCACTCTGGTGAGGGTGATCCTGCATTCCAGACTATGACTTCCGTAGCTCAGAACCACTGGCCAATGCTTCAGACACCATACTGAGAGGAGGTTCTCCTCACTGGGTCTCTATCCTTTGTTTGTGGCTTTTCACTTGGGATCTTGATCCTGCTACCAGCTCCTCTGGATGCCTCCTCTGCCCCCTAGGCTTGGTTAAGCACAGTGCCTTCTTGCACCACTTAGGAGATACTATCTCAGACCTCACATGTCTGTTCAGAAGGAAAGGAATGAAAGAATGAAGCAACAGGAGATATGAGGCTTATTTAAAAAGAGAAGCATCTTTGTTATAACAGCAAGAGTGCCCAGTTGCCTCAGATTCCCGGTTCAGAGTGTTAGGGGAAGATTTAGAGGGAAGACCCATGCCAACCCTATAGGAGCCTGCTAGTTAGCCACACTCAGGTCACAGTACAGAGTCTGCAGTCAGCCCTTCACTCAGTGGAAAAGCCTCTAAGACAATGAGACCCACACTGCTACAGAGGGGACTTGTGCTAACTATCAATACAATCAGCTTTGGCAATCATCAGCCATTTAAGAAAAAGCAATACCCATGAAAAAGAAAGGCCAAGAGGAACATATAAGACAGGTCATACCTGAGGGTAGATAATTCACAGGAATAATTTTTTAAATTCTAATTAATAATGCGCAAATAAATTTAAATGAGATACTGTATCTGTAAAACACAAAAGACTATTATGAAAAAGGACAATCAGAAAAATGCAGATTTACTGGAAATTAAAAATAATTGTCAAAATAAAAAAATTTATGAATGGACTAAATATTATTAATTGGGCTTATGGTCAAAATTAGTAATACAGGAGAAAAGATGGGAGAAATCTCCTATAACTTCAATCAAAAAGACAAACAGCTTAGAAGAGGCACAGAAGATAGATCTGGGAGGTCTCTACATAGTTCTACTAAAATTCCAAATGCAGAAGTGAATTGGATAAAGAAGCTTTTTAAAGAATGAAGAAAAAAGTATAATTAATTAAAGTATAATTAAATTGTTTCATCTATACAGCCATAATTGCTTCTATTTAAATAACCCAATATATAATCCAGAAAGAGAAATAATAATTATGTAACTAACATTTATTAAGCACTTCCAACCTGAGATGCTGATCTAAATATTAACTCATACAATGCTCATAAAAACTCCATTTATTCCATTATTTATGTGAGCCAACTGAGGCATAGAGACATTCAGTAGCTTGTCCAAGGTATAAGCAGGTATATTATATGGTAGCGCTGGGAACGGAAACCAGGCAGTATGACTCCAGAGCCCATGGTCAAATTTAGATACATCCAGAATTCCAAAAATAAAGAGAAAATTCTAAAAAATTTCAAAACAAGAAGAAAAGAAAGAACTTAAAACAAGACAAAAATCAGACTGCCATACTTATTAGCAAACTTGGATGACAGGAGATATTAAGGTAATGACTTCATTTAAAGTCCTGAAGAAAAATGATTTTGCAACTAGAATTCTATAAACCCAAACTCCTGAATTATGATGGAAAAATACTTTTCACAAAGATGCAAATTTAACTACATTTGTTCTTCATGTGAAAAAGTTACACAATGAGGCAATACAAAAAAGCAAAAAAGGAAACAAGAAAGATAATAACTAACAGGAAAGAAGCAGTGGTAGCTGACCATGCAAAGAGCAAAAAAAAAAAATCAGTGGAGAATCCCCTGGACCTTGATTCTTGTGACAGCTTCCTTCAAGTGGCAAACACTTAGACACAGAGCACTGCATTTCCTTCTCCATGGGTCCAATTGCACCATTTGGTGTATAATCAATAATCAGTACACTCATAGCATCATCATTACAATGCTGTAAGATTGGGTTGAAGTTTTAAAAAATTCAACATATAGGCCAGACACAGTGGCTCACGCCTGTAATCCCAGCACTTTGGGAGGCTGAGGTAGGAGTATCACTTGAGGTCAGAAGTTTGAGATCAGCCTGGGCAATGTAGTAAGACCCTGTCTCAACAAAAATATTGCAAATTAGTTGGGCGTGGGGGCCTGAAACAGGAGGATCACTTGAGCCCAAGAGTTCAAGATTGTAGCGAGCTGTGATCATGCCCTGCACTCCAGACTGGGTGACAGAGTAAGACTCTGTCTCAAAAAAAAAAATCTGAGCCAGGTGTAGTGGCTCACACTTGTAATCCCAACACTTTGGTGGGTTAAGGCTGGGGGATTGCTTGAGCCTAAAAGTCTGAGGCCAGCTTGGACAACATGGCAAGACCCTGCCTCTACAAAAAACTTAAAAATTAGCCTGGCATGGTGGTGGGTGTCTATGGTCCTAGCTACTGAAGAGGCTGAGGTGGGAGGATCACTTGAGTCCAAGAGGTCAAGGCTGCACAGTGACCCATGTTTGTACCACTGCACTCCAGCCTGGAAAACAGAGCAAGACCCTGTCTCTGAAAGAAAAAAAAAACACACAAAACATATAAAACAAACATACATGACAAAAATAACCCAACAGAATATAGAGTAACAACCCCAACAATTGAAAAATAACATAAAAATGGAAGAGGAGATGAGAGGTGCGCTGATTTCTTCCTTTGTTATAGTGTGGAATCAACAGATTTTATCTAAAAAGTTGACAAATCAAGAGACAGAAGTATTAAAGAAATGTAAATATTTAAAGTTATAATGGAAACCACTAGAATAACAACTAAAAAAGAAATAGCTAAAAGTAAACTCAGAATCAGGGAAGAATTTATATCTTTCATTTAAAATCCTCCTGAGTGAACTAATTTATTTTATTATATGCAGTACTAAAATTTTTAATATGCAGTTTAAAAATCAAAAATTAAAGGACACTTTCAAAAATAGAGGATTAGTTAAATAAGTTGTAGCACTTCTATTTAAAAGAGTGACATGGCTGCTGGAATGAATGAGCTAGATTCACAAGTATTGGCATGTAGAGCAGATCAAGCTGTTATGTTTAGAGGGAAAAGGTATAAAGCAATGAAGACTGATGATCCCACTTACGTCAAAGTATATTTGTGTTTACGCACAGAAAGAGGTTTAGAAGGTACAAATTGTTGAGACTGGAAGGCAAGCAAGAGGAAAAGAAAGCTGTTGTTTTTTACTTTCCACTTCCATATTGCTTATATTTTTATAATGAGCAGTATCATTTATATAATTAAAACAATTAAGAACAGTGACATAGTTTAAAAAAACAAAACACACTTCACTACTACTGACCGTGGACTTGGTCCAGGTGTTACATCTAATTCCTGCAGAGTGTGGTAATTCCATCAGTATTAAAAAAAAAAAAAACATAAAGGATCTCTTTCTCAAATTATTCAAACACATGTACAAGCCTCAGAGTAACAAATCGTGACAGTACATTACTGTGACTAATATTCCTCCAGTCAAGGGTTTCATTATGACATGCCCTTAATCATTACTAGAAATTAATGAGATAGGTCATGAGGGCCGTATAAAGAAAGGACTACCAACTTTAAAGAGAAATGTTTCAGCCCACACAGGAGCAATAATCTCCACAATGGTAACAACATGGTATTCTGGGTCTTCCTCCCTCCATAATTAACCATGATAAAAATCCCCACTTCTTCAAAGCATGCATGCAACTACACAGTATCAAGAACAGATGTTCTAAAGCTGGAGGAATCACATTAGCATACTTCAAACTGTACCACAAGGCCACAGAAACCAAAACAGCATGGTACTGGTACAAAAACAGACACACAGACCAATGGAACAGAATAGAGAGCCCAAGAACAAAGATGCACACCTACAACCATCTGATCTTGGAGAAAGTTGACAAAAACAAGCAATGGGGAAAGGACTCCTTGTTAAATAAATGGTGCTGGGATAACTGGCTAACCACATGTAGAAGACTGAAACTGGACCCCTTTCTGACCCCATATACAAAAATCAACCCAAGATGGATTAAAGACTTAAATGTAAAACCAAAAACTATAAAATCCCTGGAAGATAACCTAGAAACTACTACTCTGAATGTAGGGACTGGCAAAGATTCCATGATAAAGATGCCAAAAGCAATTTCAACAAAAACAAAAATTGACAAACTGAACCAAATTAAACAAAAGAGCTTTTGCACAACAGAACAAACTATCAACAGAGTAAAGAGACAATCTACAGAATGAGAGAAAATATTTGCAAATGCACCCGACAAAGGTCTGATATCCATAATCTATAAGGAACTTAAACAAAAAACAACCCCATTAAAAAGTGGGCAAAGGACATGAACAGTCACTTTTCAAAAGAAGACATATGCACAGCCAACAAGCATATGAAAAAAACGCTTAATATCACTAATCATTAGAGAAATACAAATCAAAACTACAATGAGATACCATCTCACAACAGTCAGAATGGATATTAAAAAGTCACAAAACAACATGCTAAAGAGGTTGTGGAAAAAAGGGAACGCTTATACACTGTTGGTGGGAATGTAAAGTTTGGCAATTTCTCAAAGAACTTAAAACAGAACTACCATCAGACTCGGCAATCTCATTACTGTGTATATACCCAAAAGATTATCAATCAGTCTACCATAAAGACACATGTGTGTGCATGTTCATTACAGCACTATTCACAATAGCAAGGGCATGGACTCAACCTAAATTCCCATCAACAGTAGAGTAAATAAAGAAAATAGGGTAGGCATGGCCAGGTACAGTGGCTCACGCCTGTAATTCCAGCACTCTGGGAGGCCAAGGCAGGCGGATCACGAGGTCAGGAGATCGAGACCATCCTGGCTAACACGGTGAAACCCTGTCTCTACTAAAAATACAAAAAATTAGCTGGGCATGGTGGCAAGCGCCTGTAGTGCCAGCTACTTGGGAGGCTGAGGCAGGAGAATGGAGTGAACCTGGGAGGAGGAGCTTGCAGTGAGCCGAGATTGCGCCACTGCACTCCAGCCCAGGTGACTGAGCGAGATTCCGTCTCCAAAAAAAAAAAAAAAGAAAAGAAAAAAATGGGGTATATATACACCATGGAATACTACAGAACCATAAAAAAGAACAAGATTATGCTCTTTGCTGCAACAAAGATGGAGCCAGAGGCCATTAACTTAAGCAAACTAATGCAGGGGCAGAAAACCAAATAGTGCATACTCTCACTTGTAATTGGGAGCTAAACGTTGGGTACACATGGACACAAAGAAGGGAACAACAGACATTGGGGCCTACTTGAGCATGGAGGGTGGAAGGAGCATAAGAATTGAAAAATTACTTAATAAGTACTATGCTTATTACCTGAGTTTCAAAATAATCTGTACACCAAAACCTGAGACACACAATTTATCTATCTAACAAACTTGTGAGTGTACCCCTGAGGCTAAGCTAAAAGACAAAAAAAAAAAAAAAAAAAAGAACAAATATTCTAAGAAGAAAAAAGTCATTTAAAAATTGTGAAATCTGACTTCATTACCACAGTTAAGAAAGTCAAATTGCTGTATAAACAGAATCCAGGGACAGAAAACTGCAATAATCTCAAATTTCCAATTCAATGCAATGTCCTCCCAGAAATCCAAGGAGGAAGAAAAATTTCCCTGTTGGGCAAACGTCTTCAGAGGCACAACTGCTTGGACAGGGACAGACTTTCACGACTTAAATTAACAGGTGTAAGAGATAACCAAGTAATTAAAATTCATTATCAAGATTATTTCAGTAATAAACATAAAACAATCTAACATTGATCTCCAAAGACTGAACTGAGTTTATCTAACACCAAGTAAAAGGAGTTTGATATGAAAGAAGACAGAGCTTGATATGAAAGAAAACAATGACAAATTTGGTTTGCACAATTTTTTTTTCAAAAATGTTTTGGTTTGGACATAAATAAGATGGTCCCTTTGAATGTATGTAGTTTCCATTAATTCGCTTCACATTTGGATTACAAAATGTTTTAGCCCCTTTGTGTTGCTGTAACAGAATATTAGGATTGGTTCACCTACAATGAGCAGAGATTTTATTTCTTATAGTTCTGGAGACGGGGAAGTCTAAGATGGAAGGGCCTGCATCTGGAAAAGACCTCTTGCTACATGATCCCATGGCAGAGGCACAAGAGAGAGAGTGAGAGCAAGAGAGATAGAGGGAAGGAAGCCAAACTCATTCTTTTATCAGGAACCTAACCCCTGAAATACTGGCATTAATCCATTAATGACCTAATCACCTCTTAAAGGTACCATTTCTCAATACTTTTGCATTGGGGATTAAGTTTCCAACACATCAACTTTGGGAGATGCACATGAACCAAAGCATATAAAAGAAAAGGATGTGATCTTATGATAAAATGTTGAATATAAGAATTTAAGGGTGGGTGCGGTGTGTCACGCCTGTAATCCCAACACTGTGGGAGGCGAAGGAAGGTAAATAGCTTAAGCCCAGGAGTTCAAGACCAGCCCGGGTAATGTGGTGAAACCTTGTCTCTAAAAAAAATACAAAAATTGACAGACATGATGGCGCACACCTGTAGTTGGGAGGCTAAGGCAGGAGAATCGGGTGAGCCCAGGAGGTGGAAGTCGCAGTCCCGAGATCATGCCATTGCACTCCAGCCTGGGTGACAAAGTGAGACTCTCTCTCATTAAAAAAAAAAAAAAAGAATTTAGATCAGATGGGGACGGAAAGGCTGAATGACGACAGAGAACACTATTTTATACTCCACTGGTAGAAAAGCAGGGTATAAATGATTACTGAAGAATATAATCTTATTTTATTTCAAGCAGCTTCTGAATCATAGCCATTAAAATAGTTTCCATAAACATGATTTTCTTCATTGTCACTAACATCACCACTGCCTTGAACATGCAATAAAAAATTGCAGCCTAAAATAATTTCAGAAGACAAGATGTTTTTAATAGATTGTCCTCAATTTGGAGTTCCTTCTTCTTCTGCGGACCTTATAATCATGATTTATTTACCTTTAGGTGTGATGAAACATTTTCTTTTCAAGTTTGGCACGTCTCACTTACAGATCTCTTCCAAATCTGCCATTCCTTAGGACTTGCCGTTGAAGCCTTCAGTGTAACTGCCTGCAACCGTGTTAAGTCTGTGTAGTCCAGACTGTCACTAACTAGCCAGACAAACTGGGGCAAGGTTACCTGACTTCATCACACCTGCATTTCCTCAATACATAATAGAACAAGATTAAACTTTTCCTTAAGGGGGTCCTTTCTAGCTTATTTTTCCTCAAGTCTTTTTTTTTTCTTTTTGAGACAGAGTCTTATTCTGTCACCAGGCTGGAGTACAGTGGTGCGATCTCGGCTCACCACAACCTCTGTGTCCTGGGGTTCAAGCAATTCTCCTGCCTCAGCTTCCTGAGTAGCTGGGATTACAGGCGCCCACCACCATGCCCAGCTAATTTTTGTATTTTTAGTAGAGACAAGGTTTCACCATTTTGGCCAGGCTGGTCTTGAACTCCTGACCTCAGGTGATCCACCCGCCTCAGCCTCACAAAGTGCTAGGCGTGATTACAGGTGTGAGTCACCGCACCCAGCCTTTTCCTCAACTTTTAACTGTTTATCATTTTATTACTTTACACTGCTGTGGAAGGGAACAGATATTCACAGAAACTAAAACAGAATTAAAAAAACACAACACTGTCTTAATATATACTTGTAATTTTAAAATCATTTTCCTCTTATTCCTCAGGGATGCAGTAACTTCAACAAACAAAGTAATATCAAGTTCTGAATCAGGGGAATTGGCAGAGGTTCAGATGATGAGCTAAATGCCTCAACATTAACAGAAACTTAGACAAATTGTACATTCATCCTGTCACATGATCTGACTAATTTCCAAGATTTCTGGGTTGGGGAAGTAAAGAGCATTTTCTACAGTACTACCCTGCGGAGGCAGAAGTAACAACTCTCTAATTCTGTTCTACAGTTAGTGGGCTACGCAACTCTCTTGATAATGCAGCATTTGAATGGCAAAATGAACGGACCCCAAATATAGCAAGGCCAATGCAAAGGAAAAATGCCAGAGCACAGTGATTTGACTCTTCTTCTTCTTTTTTTTTTTTTTTTGAGACAGAGTCTTGGTCTGTCGCCCAGGCTGGAGTGCAGTGGCGCAGTCTCGAATCGCTGCAACCTCTGCCTCCTGGGTTCAAGCAATTCTCCGCTTCAGCCTCTCAAGTAGCAGGGATTACAGGTGCCCACCAGCATGCCTAGCTAATTGTTTTGTATTTTTACTAGAGATGGGGTTTCACCATGTTGACCAGGTTGGTTTCGAACTCCTGACCTCAAGTGATCCACCTGCCTTGGCCTCCCAAAGTGCTAGGATTACAGGTGTGAGCCACTGCTCCCAGCCTTCTTTTAAATCCATGTTTTCCACTCAAAACACATTCTTGTTATTTGATATCTAAAAACATAATCTTCACAAATGCAGGTTTAGAATTGAAAAGATATATACAGGCTGGGCGTGGTGGCTTACACCTGTAATCCCAGCACTTTGGGAGGCTGAGGCGGGTGGATCACTTGAGGTCAGGAGTTCAAGACCAGCCTGGCCAACATGGTGAAACCCATCTCTACTAAAAATACCAAAATTAGCCAGGCGTGGTGGCATGTGCCTGTAATCCCAGCTACTTGGGAGGCTGAGGTAGGAGAATCGCTTGAACCCGGGAGGGCAGAGGTTGCAGTGAGCTGAGATCACGCCACTGCACTCTAGCCTGGGTGACAGAGTGAGACTCTGTCTCAAAAGAAAAGAAAGAAAGAAAGAAAAGCTATATACTTATAAACACATAAAAGATTCACTTTTTTAGTTTAATTAGATGCTATAAAAGAAAAATGAATGCTGACCTACTTATTTTATGTGCCAAAGTTATTGAAAGAGATGGCTGAAGGGCAAATTATTTCTCGGTCAATATGTCCTTCACCAATAAGTGAATGTAGTCTAGCACTATTTCTACTAAGAAGGCCAAAACTAGCCTGACCAACATGGCGAAACCCCAACCCTACTACAAATACAAAAAAGTAAGCAGGCGGTGCATGCCTGTAGTCCCACCTACTCGGGAGGCTGAGACAGGAAAATCACTTGAACTCAAGAGGCAGAGGTTTCAGTGAGTCGAGATCACACCACTGCACTCCAGTGTGGGTGCGAGAGTGAGACCTCCCATTTCAAATACAAACAAACAAAAAAAGAAGGCTGAAGCTTTAACAACAACAGACACTTAAGCTTTTTCCATAATGTAAAAAAATGTATTACGTGTATTTCCTTAAATAAACTATGTTTTAGTCATTTCAACATTTTACAATGTTAGTGTAAACTGAATTTTTAATAAACTTTAAAACAATGGTGTAATCCATCATAATTGAAGATGCTAATCAACTATATCTTCAACTTCCCTCTTTGCCCTACATGGTGGGGTCTAGCTGCGGGAGTGGGGACAACAGATTGCCTTGAACTATCAGCTGTTTCAGCGTCACCTCAGCTAGAGAGCACCTAGCCTGAGGTCATGCCCCTTCCTGAGGCTGCCCATATCCAGTGATAGGGAAGAGAAGCAGAGGACAGGTCCAGCCATTTCAGCCCAAGGAGACAGCAAAGTGGGAAATACTGTAGGCTCCACTGAGCCAACACCTCGGATTGACATTTTCTTCTGCTTCTTTCTATTTCTTGTCAACAGGTGTTGCACCCTAGTGACATGAATTTTGTGTTTAGATTTGGGTCCCATCCCCAAAATATCTCATTATGTATATGCAAATATTTCAAAGTCTGAAAACAATCCAAAATCCAAAACATTTCTGGTCCCAAGCATTTCAGATAAAGGATACTGAACCTGTATCAACGGTTTTATCACCAATGATATTAATCATAATCATGAGGTTACGGTAGTGTTTGCCAGTTTTTTCCACTGTAAAACAACACTGCTTTCAACTGTACAGGTTCACTTATATATGGGTTTTCTTCCGCCTCTGCCGTCCATGAGGAGCAAAATTCCTCCTCTTGCTCCTCCTCCTCAGCCTACTTGATGTTAAGACAATAAGGAGGAAGACCTTTATGGTGATCTACTTCCAGTTAATGAATGGTAAATATATTTTCTCTTTTTTTTCTTAATAGCGTTTTTTTCTCTCTACCTTACTTTTTTTTTTTTTTTTTTAAGTGAGACGGAGTGTCATTCTGTCACCCAGGCTGGAGTACAGTGGCACAATCTTGGCTCACTACAACCTCCGCCTCCTGGGTTCAAATGATTCTCCTGCCTCAGCCTGCTTACTTAGGATATAGGCTAAACTGCTATAACAAAAAGATCAAAAAGTAGACTTGAGCAAGACAGAATTCTGTTTCTCTTTCTTTTTTTTTTTTTTTTGAGACGGAGTCTTGCTCTGCCGCCCAGGCTGGAGTGCAGTGGCCGGCTCTCAGCTCACTGCAAGCTCCGCCTCCCGGGTTCACGCCATTCTCCTGTCTCAGCCTCCCGAGTAGCTGGGACTACAGGCGCCCGCCTCGTCGCCCGGCTAGTTTTTTGTATTTTTTAGTAGAGACGGGGTTTCACCGTATTAGCCAGGATGGTCTCGATCTCCTGACCTCGTGATCCGCCCGTCTCGGCCTCCCAAAGTGCTGGGATTACAGGCTTGAGCCACCGCGCCCGGCCTTCTCTTTCATTTATAAATTCAACAGTGCTATAGTTTGAATGTGTCCTTTAAAAGTTCATGTGTTGGCAACTTGGTGACCAACGCAACAGTGGTGGGGTTGGGGGCTCTACCCTCATGAATGGATTAATGCTGTTACCATGGGAGTGGGTTAATTACCATGGAAGTGGCTTTGTTAAAAAAGGGAACTCTCTCTTGCATATACTTCCTTTTGCCTTCTACCCTTCTGCCAGGGGATGACTCTCACCACCTCCTGGCACCATGGTCTTGGGCTTCCCAATCTCCAGAACTGTAAGAAATAAATTTCTTTTCTTTATAAATTACCCAGTCTGTGGTACCCTATTATCACAGCAGAAAATAGACTAAAACAATGAATGGCTCAGAACTGCTAAAAGGGCTCAGCCACCTTCAAAACATCTGTGGTCTAAGTTGGCGGTCCAGTTCTCCTGATTTCCCAGCCAACGGGAAGGGACAAAGTACCAGGAGAGCACACATTCCCTTTTAAGGGTATGATCCAGAAGTGGTACATATTACTTCATCCACATCTTACTGTTCACAACTTAGTTACCTGGCCTCTCCAACATGCAAAAGAGGACCGGAAGTCATATGCCTGGATAAAATTCAGGAGGTTCTATCACTAAAATAAAGAAGGGGGCCAGGCACGGTGGCTCACCTGAGGTCAGGAGTTCAAGACCAGCCTGGCCAACATGGTGAAACCCCATCTCTACTAAAAATACAAAAATTAGCTGGGTGTGGTGATGGGCGCCTGTAATCCCAGCTACTTGGGAGGCTGAGGCAGGAGAATCGCTTGAACCCAGGAAGCAGAGGTTGCAGTGAGCCAAGATCATGTCACAGCACTCCAGTCTGGGTGACAAAGCAAGACTCTGTCTCCAAAAAAAAAAAAAAGTAAGTAAGTAACGAAAATGTAAGATTACACCCCATAAAATAAAACAGGAATCCATGAGTTCACAATCAAGTAAATAAATACATGGAAAAACAAATGAGAAGGGAAAGCTCTTCCTTACAGTAGAATACCAATTTAAAAAATTATTAAAGAATCATGGAATTAGAAAATTACCACTTGGCAATACATAATGCTAACTTATGCAGAGAAGATACATCAATAAACAATAAAACCAGGCCAGGCACAGTGGTTCCCACCTATAATGCCAGCACTTTGGGAGGCCAAGGCAGGAGGATTGCTGGAGGTCAGGAGTTTGAGACCAGCCTAGACAACATAGTGAGATCCCATATGACAAATTAAAAAACTATCCAGGCACAGTTGCATGCACCTGTAGCCCTAACTAGTGGTAAGGCTGAGGGCTGAGACAGGAAGAATATTTGAGCACAGGAGGTGAAGGCTGCAGAGAGCAATGATCGCACCACTGTACTCCAACCTGGGCAACAGAGCAAGACCTTGTCTCTAAGAAGAAATAAACGAATAAATACACACATTTTTTAAAAATGCTATAACCGCCTCATTAGTATAGTGGCAAGTAAAAATAAATAAATAAAAATATAAAAACAAAAGAATAAATGCTAAAACCTATGGGTGAAAGTTAGATAACAAATCAGATGGTCTCAGAGTAACTCCCTGTGTTAATCTGTTTTGTGTTGCTGTAAAGGAATACCGGAGGCTTGGTAATTTATAAAGAAAAGATGTTTATTTGGCTCATGGTTCTACAGGCTATACAAGCACGGTACCTCAGCTTCTGATGAAGCCTCAGGAAGCTTTCAGTCACCACAGAAGGGGAGGGAAGCAAGTGGATCACATGGTGAGAAAGGAAACAAAAGAGAAGCCAGGCTCTCTAAAATAAGCTCTCACATGAACTAAAAGAGGGAGAAGTCACTTACTACTGTGGAGAAGGCATTAGGACATTCATGAGGGGTCTGTTCCCATGACCCCAACACCTCCCACCAGGCCCCATCTCCAACAATGGGAATCACATTTCAACAAGAGATATGGAGGGGACAAATACCCAAACGATACCACTCCCTGAAAATGTTTATTAATTACAATGGGAAAAGACTAACTTTACTTGGGGAGAAATCTCACAAACACAAGCTTACTGAATGATCAAATAACATCCCCAGTGACAGCATAAGTGAACATCATGTGCCACCTGAGGGGAGAAGAGTACTACATTATTTCTATAATATGACAGCCAAAATTCTATGACCTGAATCAAATAACGAAACATCAGACAAACTCAAACTGAAGGGCAGTCTCCAAAATAACCCATAATCTTCAAAAGCATCAAACCCATCAAGGTCAAAAAAGGACTAGGAATTATTCTGGAATAAAGGAGCCTGAAAGGATATGACAGTGAAATGCCAGGCTTGGATCCCTGTGCTACAAAGGACGTTATGAGGACAAGTTGATAAAGCCTAAACAGGATCTCGTGGTGAAGGGTATATGGGAATTCTTCATACTGTTCTTATGACTTTTATGTAGGTTTGAGATTTTTATAAAATAAAAATAAATTTTTGGCTGGGCACAGTGGCACATGCCAGTAATCCTAGAACTTTGGGAGGCAGAGGCAGCCAGAGCACTGGAGGCCAGGAGTTCGAGACCAGCCTGAGCAACATGGTGAAACCTCCATCTCTACTAAAAATACAAAAGTTAGATGGGCATGGTGGTGCATGCCTGTAATCCCAGCTACTCAGAAGGCTGAGGCATAAGAATTGCTTGAACCCCAGAGGCAGAGGTTGCAGTGAACCGAGACTGTGCCACTGCACTCCAGCCTGGGCAACAGAGCAAGACCCTGTGTCAAAAAAAAGTAAAAAAAAAAAAAAAAAAAAAAATCACTTTCATTAATTACTATAGTCTGAATGTGTCCTCCAAAATATATATGTTGAAACTTAATGGCCAATGTGAAAGTATTAGGAGGTAGGATGTTTAGGAAACTATTAAATCTTGAGGGCAGAGCCCTCAGAAGCCAGACTAGGGCCCTTATAAAATGGTGTAAAAGGATGGGTTCACTCTCTTCCACTCTTCTGTCATATGAGAACACCCAGACAGTGCCATCCATGAGCAATGAGGCTTTATCAGACACTGAATATGCCAGCACCTTGATCTTAGCCTTTCCAGCCTTTAGAACTGTGAGAACATGAATTTCAATTCTTTATAAATTAAATTACCTAGTCTCAGGTATATTGTTGTAGCAGCACAAACAGACTAAGACACTGATGTTATGAAATCCTGTACCTATTGCAAGATTTTCCATTTTTCTTGGTAATAAATTTGCATCATGGATAGTTTATGAGAAAATGTGTAAAAGAGACTAAATGCTATTGACTCATTGGATAGGAATAAACATTAGCATTAAATGAAGAACGTTACTTGAATATGGATTAATCTTACATGTGGTTAGTTCATTAATGAATATTTTTTGCATCAGGATGAATTTTATTTCTTTATACAACCCATACCTATGGGGCTGCATATCTTTATTTATTTATTCTTATATTGTCTCTTTTAATGCTTACCATAAACCTGTAAGTGCTATTATTATTATTTTTTTTTTTTTTTTAATTTTTTGAGACAGAGTCTTTCTCTTGTTGCCCAGGCTGGAGTACAGTGGCACGATTTCAGCTCACTGCAACCTCTGCCTACTGGGTTCAAGCGATTCTCCTGCCTCAACCTCCCAAGTGGCTGGGATTACAGGCAGCTGCCACCATGCCTGGCTAATTTTTGTATTTTTAGTAGAGATGAAGTTTTGCCATGTTGGCCACGCTGGTCTCGAACTCCTGACCTCATGACCCACCTGCCTCAGCCTCCCAAAGTGCTAGGATTACAGGCGTGAGCCACTGTGCTCAGCCTAAGTGCTGTTATTATTATTAACCTCTTTTACAGATGATGAAAATGAGGTTTGGAGAGGTTAAGTACCAAGTTCACAGAGCTGCTAAGTCACAGAGCTGGGCTTTGGAACCAAGAAGTTAAATTATAGAACTTATTCTCTAAATGGCAACAAATTATTTGAGTAAAATGTAAGCCGTCTCATTCTTTCATTCATAGCAAACATGTATGCTTATTGATAGCAATAGAGAGTTGGAAGAAACACACAAATTGCCACATTAATTCCTACCTGTGTCTGCCTCATTGCCCGTTCCACTCGGCGTGTACTTCCTCTCTCAAGTTTTGTCCGGAGGATCAAGGCTGATGTCTGAATGGCCCAGAACTTTGGTTGTGAAAGCAAACACTGATAGAAGCAGGAGGAAAAAAACATAGAAAAGAGATAAGCTAGGTGATCTCATTCTGAATAGGACAGAATTAATTCTTCCAAAAATATCAGGGTACAGTTAAACACAGATTTGAAAATCTTTCCAGTGAACAAAAAGTTCTCTTTTTCTCAATTTGTATTACAGAAAGCATTCTAAAACATATGAGAATGCTTTCTGGCATTCGTTAAGGTAGGGAGTCTCCAATTTTAATGAAAATGCATTCCTAGAAGGGGCATCTTAACAAAGACTGGCCTGTATCAAAACCGAATATGCACACAGTGAAACCTAACCCCAGAGAAAGCTGTGACCACCATTACTCAGAGAATATAGTAGAAACCATCCAATATGATCACAAATGTAGTGGGAAACAAAGCGAAAGTACTGGATAAGTGAAAACAGGGACAAAATGTACTATGATAAACACTGACTGCTCGGTATAATGAGCACAATTTAAACTCTCTTTGATGACAACTTGGAATCTGATATTGTCTCTGGGTTATCATTCACAACAATTACTTTCAGTAAAGATTACTACAAATAGAGAAGAAAGAGCTGTTTATTTATCTGAAAGTTGACGCCATCCTTGGTCCTTCTCTTGTTTCAAACAGTCAGGTCTGGAAAACATCTTAGAGTACAATTAACCACTGAAAATGTAGCTACTCATTAGAAGCACCTGGGAAGTTTGGTATTCTAAAAGCACATCAGATCTCTGAGAGCAGGATGTGGGTGGCTGTTTTTTGTTTTTTTGTTTTTTTTTTGAGACAGGATCTCACTCTGTCACCAAGGCTGGAGTGCAGTGGCATGATCACAGCAAGCTACAGCTTCGGCTTCCTGAGTTCATGCAATCCTCCCACCTCAGCTACCCGAGTAGCTTGGAAGGCAGACCTGTACCACCATGCCCAGCTAATTTATTTTATTTTATTTTTGTAGAGACAGGATCTCCCTATGTTGCCCAGGCTGGCATCAGTGTTTTTTAAAATACCACTCCCTTCCCCCACCCCAAGTAATTCTCAAGTGTAGCCAACTTTAAGAACTATTAGGCTAAGATAAAGTATTTGTCTTTTATCAAATTCATTCATAACTCCAAACTCTCATTAAAGGTTAGCAAGAAGTCCTTCAGCCTATAACTCCTTACAGTTCATTTCACTCATTTGTATTACCTGCTTGACTCCTACAGGCATTTGAATTTTTAACCTCTAACCTAGACCAACGAACCTCTAATCTAGACCAATCCCCTTACAATTAAGAGGAAAACGAAGCACCAACAGGTTAAATTACCTGCTCAATGTCACACCTCTATTAATAGCAAAAGCTGGTACTAACACTTAGTATCCTAAGCCCCAGAACACCTTTATATTATTTTATAACATTTTCTCCCAATAAACTTGTGCTCATTTAAATAGCCAAATTAAGATATGACTACTTCCTGGACATGGATGATACTACCATAGAAACATTAGAAAGTAGAGTAATGTAAAAAGAGGACTCAGTAAAGAGCCTTGCAGATGGTGAAGGAAGAGGATTAGGTAAAGAATACATGAATAAGAGAGGAGAATCAAAAGAACGGAACCTTAGTGAAATTTGTTCATTACTTCACTTGAGCACCTACTCCCTACATGGCAGTGTGTACTAGGCCCTAAGGACAGAAGAGCAAACAAAACAGACAGGATCCCTGCCCCCATAAAACATACATTCTGATCTTATTATTATTATTATTTTTTTTTTTTTTGAGACGGAGTCTCGCTCTGTCGCCCAGGCTGGAGTGCAGTGGCCAGATCTCAGCTCACTGCAAGCTCCGCCTTCGGGGTTTACACCATTCTCCTGCCTCAGCCTCCCGAGTAGCTGGGACTACAGGCGCCCGCCACCTCGCCTGGCTAGTTTTTTGTATTTTTTAGTAGAGACGGGGTTTCACTGTGTTAGCCAGGATGGTCTCGATCTCCTGACCTCATGATCTGCCAGTCTCGGCCTCCCAAAGTGCTGGGATTACAGGCTTGAGCCACTGCGCCCGGCCTCTAATCTTATTATTCTATAATTAACTTTGCAAATTAAAATATTTTTATCCCCTTGAAATATAGTTTCCAAGATTAATGTATAACCTCATCTCATTGGCCTCCATTAACTTAAATCTACAAAAAGAATGAATTTACTGACATAAATAGGTGCATATGGCCCTATAAAAATATGAATGATGAAAGAGAAGACATTAAAAAAACGAATTCTTTAAAATGTACAACACTACTTGTCAGATTTTATTATAAAATGTGATCTCAAGAATTTTCAGGCAGGGCATGATGGCTCACGCCTGTAATCCCAGCACTTTCGGAGGCTGAGGAGGGTAGATCACCTGAGGTCAGGAGTTCAAGACCAGCCTGGCCAACATGATGAAACCCAGTCTCTAATGAAAATACAAAAAGTTAGCCGGATGTGGTAGCAGGTGCCTCTGATACCAGCTACTCAGGAGGCTGAGGCAGAAGAACCGCTTGAACCTAGGAGGCGGAGGCTGCGGTGAGCCGAGACTGTGCCATTGCACTCCAGCCTGGGCAACAAGAGCAAAACTCTGTCTCAAAAAAAAAAAAAAAAAAAAAAGAATTTTCAAAGGAAAGGACTTTTCTCATTAGGTAAATCTGCAAAACTGATTCCACTACCCACAATGGGTCACATCACTGTCTTCATTTTCTTTGCATCTTATTAAAGGGATTATCATCTGTAATCCCATGACAACAGAATGGAAGAGTACTGAGGAAACGGCTCTGTAAAACAGTGGGAAAAGTCTGCAGAGTAAAAGATCAAGAGGCATCCCAGCCCCACCAAGTGACCTGGGGAAGTTACTCGATCTCCCTGGATGTCTCACTTTCCTCCTCTCTAAAATTGGAGCCGCATTCCCATCTCTCACAGAATTGGGAGCATTAAGTAAATATAAATAAGTAAAGCTTAATGGAGCCTATGAGAGTTCCCACTGAAGAGCACATCTGGCCCCTCCAGGAGCCCCAGTGTTAAGCTCACCCTTAACAGAAAATCTCTCTCCGGAGTGGGCATGGGCAACAGTGCTCACCTTCCAACCACACTGATCATTCTGCCAGCAACAATGGTGTAGTGCACAGACCAGCTCAGCCCATGGGCTTGTAAGAGTTAAAACCCACCTTTAAAAAGGTTGTCCCAAAGACTTGCACAGCAAAGGGATGAAATATCTTCCTCAGATAAACAACAAAGTCACACTGTTTTCTACACTGGTATGAGAACAAGAGGCTTGCCTAAGATTTTTATTTGAAGGTCAACCAAAACATTCTCACTAAACACTGAAAATAATATACAATCTGACAGACATTTGAAAAGCTTTGAAGAAGGAACTAACTGGATAACAGCATCACTAAAGAATGTAATGATGTCTATTTGGCTGGGAGATATAAAGACTTGAGAAAGTCTTTCTGAAAGAAAGCAATTGCACATAGGCTATATTCAATATATTTTATAAAACACTGCGCCCATGAGGTGAGAATTGATCATAATATGGGGCATTGGGTAAATAAGAAGAAAACTAAAAAGGAAATATGTTGATTTATGAAGCTCTATTGACGTATTAGAAAATGGCATTTTAAAAAAATTTCGGCAACCAAATGCAATGGAGAGAACACCAATCTAACCTACCTAAGCAGCAGGCCAACCCCAGCTGGTGAGAGCTCAAGCCATAATCTACACAAACATCTGGATAGAGTTAACTCAGAGTCTTCACCATGCCCCCCAATAGGGAGTTACTGCTCTTAATTCCATTCCATTTAGAACTTGAGAAGTGATCACCCCAATGCCTACAAGGCTGGTTCTGTCTCATTTAGGTCTTGGCCTAAATGCCACTTTGTGAGGGAGCCTTCTCAACCACCTCATCTAATGACTCCACCTCTATTCAGTGATTCGCTATCACTGCATCTAGTTTGGTTCCTCCAGGGCAAAAGTCCCAGCTATTTGATTCCTAGTGCCTTACATACTGTCTGGTACACCGCAAGAAAGGGATAAAAAGAGGGACAAAGAAAGAGACTTTTCCTCTGTCTTCTGTTACAAAGGGACAGGGGCATAAAAAGGTGGTTCTTCTGAAACAGAAATGTAAACTAACAGTGACTGGTACTTATGAAAATCAACCTAATAGATTCTTTTTTTGGGCATTCCCTAGATAGAATTGGGAACATATGCTCCCAAGGACACAATATTGTACATAACAACTAGCTACCATGACATAATACTTCTATTACTATGACCTAGGCAATCTTGGGTCTACATAGGCTTTTGTAAGGCAGCTCAGAAACTTAAAAACTACTTGAAATATTTTTTCTTTAAGACAACACGTACCAAACGCTAAAAAAAAAAAAAAAGAAAGAAAGAAAGAAAAAGAAAATTACTTTATGGCTGGGTGAGATGGCTCAACTATAATCTCAGCACTTCGGGAGGCTGAAGCAGCAGAATCACTTGAGACCAGGAGTTTGAAATCAGTCTGGGTAGCATAGCAAGCCCCTGTCTCCACAAAAAAATGTATCAAATTTGCTGGGTGTGGTAGCATGTCCAGGTAGTTCCAACCATGCAGGAGGCTGAAGTGGGAGGATCACTTGAGTCCAGTCACGGCTACAGTGAGCCATGATCATACTACTGCACTCCAGCCTGGGCTGAACAGAGTGAGACCCTGTATCAGAAATAAAAATTATAATATTCCATTTGCTTCATGGCAAGTAATAATATAATAAGGTACCAACATAATGTGCTACCGTGCTACGTAAAAATCTACAAATTAAGATTAATTATTACTGGCCAGGCACAGTGGCCACTTTTGGGGCTAGGGCAGGCAGATCACTTGAGGTCAGGAGTTCAAGACCAGCCTGGCCAACATGGTGAAACTCCATCTCTATTAAAAATAACAAAAATTAGCTGGGTGTGGTAGTGTGCACCTACAATTCCAGCTACTCAGGAGGCTGAGGCATGAGAATCGTTTGAACCCAGGAGGCAGAGGTTGCAGTGTGCCAACATCATTCCACTGCTCTCCAGCCTGAGTGACGGAGTGAGACTGTCTCCAAAAAAAAAAAAAAAAAAAAAAAAAAAAAAAAAAAAAAAAAAATTAATTCTTTTCTAAACTAGCTTGAATTCCTCTACCGTCCCAGCCATTATCTATGTGCCCTTGAATAAGCAGGTTAAGCTCTGTGGGACTAAAGATGTCTTATTCATAAAGAGAAAAATGTAAACTAAAAGTTGACCAACCACCTCCAAAATTCTGTAGTAATGAAGAGAAATTAAGTAATGAAGGGAAAATAAATTCCTAAGTTCATCTTTGTTGGATTTTGGTTATTTTCTATTTTAACATTAAGCTAAATGCAATTATTACAAACTTCATATTTACTGAAATATCTTATAAGCACATTTCTTTACTATTCAGTAAAAGTGTAAGAAAGAAGTACTTGAGAACAGCTAAATTGCTCAGACGCCAAAAATTGGTAAAGATAAAAGAAGACGTTGAAATTATCAAATTGTGACTCATCAGATTTGGAATGGTGTCTTACATATTAAGAGGTTAAATAAGCACAGAGTTTCAGCCTTGATAATAAGAGGCAATGTGTGACTGAGTACACAGACCTAAATATAAGCTAATATAATTTGTTATTACTATAGAATTCTAGCTACCCACTATTTCTTTTTGTTTGTTTTTGAGACAGGGTCTCACTGTGTTGCCCAGGCTAGAGTGCAGTGGTGCAGTCTCAGCTTACTGCAACCTCCACCTCCCAGGTTCAAGTGATTCTCCTGCCTTAGCCTCCCTACAGGCACTTGCCATCACACCTGACTAATTTTTTAAATTTTCTGTAGAGACAGGGTTTTTGCCCAGGCTGGTCTCAAACTCCTGGGCTCAAGCGATGAGCCCACCTTGGCCTCCCAAAGTGCTAGGATTACAGGTATGAGCCACCAGGCCCATTAGTTACTCACTAATTCTGTAAGTGGAAAACAAAATACATCAGGGAATAACAGGAACTGTAAAACTTTCAGTGACCGCTCTGCATTCTGCAGAAGATACTTTATGCTATCTTTGTATGAAAAAAGTAAATCTAAGTATTAGAAATAATTCTCTCCAAATTAAATATAGTATTCCACATGATTCAGCAATTCCATTTCTGGGTCATGCCTGAAAGAACTGAAGTCAGATATTTGCACACCAATATTCCTGGCAGCATTATACACATACCCAAAAAGCAAAAACAACTCAAATGTTTGTGAAGGAATGGATGATAAAATGTGGTATAGGCTGGGTGCAGTGGCTCACGCCGGAAATCCTAGCACTTTGGGAGGCCGAGGCAGGTGGAAGACTTGAGGTCAATAGTTTGAAACCAGCCTGGGCAACATGATAAAACCCAGTCTCTACTAAAAACACACAAAAAAATTAGCTGGGCGTGATGGTGGGTGCCTGGAATCCCAGCTACTCAGGAGGCTGAGGCAGGAGAATTGCTTGAACCCGGGAGGCAGAGGTTGCAGTAAGCCGAGATCGCACCACTGCACTCCAGTCCGGGCAATAGAGCAAGACTCTGTCTCAAAAAAAAATTTTTTTTTAATTAAAAAAAAAAAAAAAACGTGGTATAGAAACAACAGAGTATCAATCCGCTTTAAAAAAGATAGCATTCTGATACACACAACACAGATGAACCTTGAGGACACCATGCTGAGTGAAATCAGTCACAAAAGAACAATTTTTTTTTTTTGAGGTGGAGTCTCGCTGTTACCCAGGCTGTAGTGCAGTGGTGCAATCTTGACTCACTGCAACCTCTGCCTCCCAGGTTCAAGCAATTCTCCTGCCTCAGCCTCCCAAGTAGCTGGGATTACAGATGCATTCCACCACAGTCGGCTTATTTATTTATTTATTTTTATTTTTATTTTATTTTACTTTTTGAGACAGAGTTTTGCTCTCATTGCCCAGGCTAGAGTGCAATGGTGCCATCTCGGCTCACTGCAACCTCCACCTCCTGGGTTCAAGGGTTCAAGCAATGGTCCTGCCTCAGCCTCCCGAGTAGCTGGGACTACAGGCGTGCACCACCGCGTCCGGCTACTTTTTGTATTTTTAGTAGAGATGGGGTTCCACCATATTGGCCAGGCTGGTCTTGAACTCCTGACCTCGTGATCTGCCCGCCTCGGCCACTCAAAGTGCTGGGATTACAGGCATGAGCCACCGCACCTGGCCTACAAAAGAACAAATATTTTATGATTCCCCTTAAATAAGGTACCTAGAGTAGTCAAACTCATAGGGATAGAAAGTAGAATGGCAGCTGCAAGGGCTAAAGGGAGGAGAGAAAGGGAGTTATTGTTTAATGGGTGCAGAGTTTGGGAAGCTGAAAAAGTTCTGCACATGGATAATACAGATGGTTGCACAACACTGTGAATGTACTTAATGCCACTGAACTGTACCCTTAAAAATGGTTAAGATGGTACATTTTGTGTTATGTATATAAAAAAACATGTATTTTACAAAACCATTACTGTTAAAATCCTTAAAAAGACAGAGCAGGCTGGGTGTAGTGGCTCATATCTGTAATCCCAGCACTTTGGGAGGCCAAGACAGGAGGACTGCTTGAGCCCAGGAGTTTGAGATCAATCAGCCTGAGCAACACAGCAAGACCCTATCTCTAGAAAAAATAAACAACAACAACAAAAAAATTAACCCGGTGTGGCAGTGCACATCCCTGGTACCAGTTACTTGACAGGCTGAGGCAGGAAGATCGCTTGAGCCTGGGAGGCCCAGGTTGCAGCGAGCTGTGTTCATACCAGTGCACTTCAGCTTGGGCAACAGAGCAAGACCCTGTCTCAAAAAAAAAACCAAAGCAACCTTACATTCAAATTTAGCATTGCTAAAAACATAAAACATATATAAAGACAAAAATATAATTACACCCAAAATAATATTTCATTACTTTTTTTAAGCCACTAATAATTTCTTTCTTTCTTTTTTTTTTTTTTTAATAGAGACAGATCTTACAGTGTTACCCAGGTTGGTCTTGAACTCCTGGCCTCAAGTGATCCTCCTGTCTTGGCCTCCCAAAGTGCTGGGATTACAGGCATGAGCCACTAGGCCCAGCTACTAATAATATTTTGTATGAAGCATCCAGTGTGCATATATACAACGCTCCCAAATTTCAGAATTTTTTTCCCAAACGCTGGGTTATTTTAGCACATGAAAAGGCTCTGATATGTTTCTATATAATTATAGTAAACATTTTATTTTTACTTATTTCTCCCAAAGGACACATATTTACAAAGATATAAAATACATGTTGTTAATTCTTACAATTCATATTTTTATTCCAATAATTCATACTCATATTTCAGAAATGCTATGAAAATTTCTGAAGAGTTCGCTCTAAAACTGGTCCTAAATAACAGAGGTTACCAAAAGGCTGACAACTAGAGAGTGAGCCTCTGAGAAAAATGCAGTAACTACTCAACTGCAAAAGCCACTACAACGGGTGGTTCTAACTAGAATTTTATTTGTTCTGGATACAAGTTTCCTGTTTTTGCTGTTTTGTTATTTATTTTATTTATTTATTTTTATTTAATAAACACATAACACATTCTATGTGCTGGTCAGGCACTGGTCTAAGTGCTTTACAACAGTAATGGTATCTTTTCATAAAAAGAAGTGCTAACTATGGTCCAGCATATTACTTTCTGTTTTGTTAGAGCTTTACTGTCCTGTTTCACTGTCCGAAGGTCTCAAAGATGTTCTCCTACATTCCTCCTCTAAGAGCTTTATAGTTTTGCTTTTCACTTTTATATATTTGATCTATCTGGAATTACATTTTATATACAGTATGATGTTAAGATGCCCATTTTTCCTATAGATATATAAATTATCTAGCAATTATTGAAAAGTCTATCCTTTCTCACTGTATTACAACTCCACCTTTGCCATAAATCACATGAACTGTATATGTATGGATCTGTTTCTAGACCACTGGCTGATTTATATTTCCTTGTGTCAAAATGTCTTAATTCTGTGTTTTTAAAGAGCATAAAAACAACCTTGAGAGCCTGTTAAAACACAGAGTTCTTGGCTCCAACCTCAAAGGTTCTGATTGAATAGGGTTTAGGGTGGAGTCGGAGAAATTCCATTTCTAACAAGCTCCCAGGTGACGCTGATGCTGCTGGTCCAGGAACCCTTATTTGATGAGCGCTGTCTTAAAATAGGTCTTGCTATCTGACAGTAGAAGTCTTCCCCTACAGCTCTGTTCTTCAAGACTGCCTGAGCTATATCCTTAGCCCTCTGTATTTCCATATGAATTTCAAAGTCAGCTTTAGTTCCATGAAAAAACAACAGAAACAACAAAAATAACAAATTCAAACTGCTGGGACTTTCTTAAGGATTGTATTAATTATGTAGGTTAATTTGGAAAGACTTGAAATTTTAAAACATGAAGTCCTCCATAAACAAGACATATCCCTCCGTTTATTTACATCTTCATTAATTTATCTTAACGATGTTTTATAGATTTTTTTTTTTTTTTTTTTTTTTTTAGACAGTGTCTCACTCTTGTTACCCAGGCTGGAGTACAGTGGTGCCATCTCAGCCCACTGCAAACTCCGCCTCCTGGATTCAGGCGATTCTCCTGCCTCAGCCTCCCAAGTAGCTGGGATTACAGGCGTTCACCACGACACCTGGCTAATTTTTTTTTTTTTTTTTTTTTTTTTTTTTTTTGTATTTTTAGCAGAGGCGGGATTTTACCATGTTGGCCAGGCTGGTCTTGAATTCCTGACCTCAAGTGATCTGCCTACCTCGGCCTCCCAAAGTGCTGGGATTACAGGTGTAAGCCACCGTGCCCAGACAGATTTTTAGTATAGAGATCTTATAAATCTTTTGATAGGCTCATTCCTGGGAATTTGATGTTTTTTGACACTATTACAAATGCTTCTTTTCTCTTTTTAATTTTTAAAAACTGTGATAAAATACATATAACATAAAATATACCATTTTAACAATTTTTAAACACACAGTACAATAATGTTAAGTACATTCACAGTTTTACAACCAGTCTCCAGAACTCCTTTCATCTTGTAGCTGAAACTCTATACCCATTAAACAACTCCCAGTCCACCTTCCCCCAACCCCTAGCAACCCATACTGCTTTTTGGTTCTATGAATTTTGACTACTCTAGGCACTTCATGTGGAATTATATAGTTGTAAATGCTATCTTATTTTTAACCATGGATTCTATTAACTGTGGTAATTTGATGAAGTATCAGCTCACTGAAAGTATTTGGTTAAAAATCAAAATGGGTTTGAAAAAGAACCCTAAGAAATTTGGTGGATTCATAAATCCCCGCTTTCATGGCTGGGTGCGCTTGTTCACACCTGTAATCCCAGCACTTTGGGAGCCCGAGACGGGCAGAACACTTCAGCCCAGGAGTTCAAGACCAGCCTGAGCAACATGGGGAGACCTGTCTCTACAAAACAAACAAACAACAAAAAAAACCTAAAAAATTAAAAAATAAAACCCCCACTTTCAGAATTCTTCACTGCTGAAGAACCTCATGCCATTTGCAACCATGCACTTATCCATGAGATGGAATTTCCACCACTTTTACACATCAAAACAAAGGCCAGAAATCACTTACAAATGAGTGATAACATTTGTGTGCCTGTCTTAGGAAAAGTTCTCTCATTTCTTACCTCTCATTGACCAAAATCTATAAAAGGTGACCCACTGAACCAGTAACCTTTTACAAGTATATAATTTTTCATATACTTTTAATATTTTTATGATTGTTGTGAATAGTGAAATAAACTTTAGTAATATTTATTTTATTCATAGTTATAATGTTTTATAAATTGAAGAATCAATTCACTTCAGCAATTGTTGATAAGGTATGTAAGAGATATTTTGAGAACAAAAGAGGGCATTCATTAAAGATTAAGAGATGCAGGCTGGGCGTGGTGGCTCACGCCTATAATCCCCGCACTTTGAGAGGCTGAGGTGGGTTGATCACCTGAGGTCAGGAGATCAAGACCAGCCTGGGCAACATGGTGAAACTCTTGTCTCTACTAAAAATACAAAAATAAGCTGGGTGCGGTGGCGTGTGCCTGTAATCCCAGCTACTTGGGAGACTGAGGCAGGAGAATCACTTGAACCTGGGAGGCGGAGGTTGCAGTGAGCCGAGACTGCACCACTGCACTCCAGCCTGGGCAACAGAGCAAGACTGTCTCAGAAAAAAAAGAAAAGTAAATATTCATATGATGACGAACTATATATGTACATAAGAGGGACTTATTATTTTATTCAGCAAGCAATTTCCCACTGTATGGGCCCTCATGCCCCAGAAAAGTAGCAAAGAAAATTCTGTACCACCATCAAAGAGGATTTAGAGTGTTGTTTCTATTAAAAACAAATTTCCTTTTCATTCTTATCACTGCACATTGCAAATAATCTTCTTCCAAAGGTCACTAGGATCTCTTCAGATGACACACAACAAGGCTACTCCTTTAAACAATGAAGGCGCTTTCAGATAGCTGCTTTTTCCATACATAAATCAAAACCAGCTCGGAGCTCTCCTTGTGCATGATTGTTTGGCTACACTAAAGTCAAATCGAAGGATACCCACCCAGGTCATACTGACCTCCCAAAGCAAGGAACAAAGAAATACTATAAAAAGCAGAACTACCCCTGCTTTTTCATTATCTACTTAAAAGAGCATTCATTTCTGAAATCAGTACCAAATGACAATAAGTTTAAAATTCCAAGTTTAATCTATAAATAATTCTCAGTAGAAGTGGAAGAGCAGCCCAAATCCCCTATCCTTGCGAGGTAGGTCATTTAAAAACTTTCTCAAATCTATTTTTCCCTAAATCTCACTATTACCCTCAATGAAAGGACCCAAATACAACTTACATTCTCCCATCTCCTTGCCTTTGCTTACACTATATCACTCCATCTAAACCCTAGCTGTTGTTCAACTTCCAACTCAAGTCCTCCCTTAGTGAACAAAGCCTTCTTTGACTGCTCAGTCCTAAATATTGTCTTCCTTTCTTAGCAACTAGTGGATATCTTTATCTGTGCTATCGATTTGTAGTTTAAACTGCCTAGTATTGCTAAGTACAGTTTCATAAATTTATCTGACCTGGACTAAATTAAAAATTCCATGAAGGCAAGTCCCATGCTTTATGCCTTTGTTTTTTCTACAGTATCTAGTAGCATGCTTGAGAAATTTTGGGATTCTAGATCTTCTGCCTTTAAGCTTTTAAAACTCTCTCTGCTATGCAAATTTTCATATGGACAGCAAAGACACCAGAGATCAGGTCCCTTGGCTTCCTCAAAAAAGAAAAACCTCTGCATTCGGGAGACTTTAAGCAAAATGTTCTATAACAAAACCATGTTTTTTTTCCTCATCATTGTTAAAGCAAGCAATGTTACTCGAGGACCTGTTGTACACTGTCTCGATTCAAGTCAGTTTCCAAAAACCTACTCATGATGACCTTAAGCAAGGGCTTACTGTATATATCCTTCATCCAATTCCCCAAATGTTAATGTTTTGCCACATGACCAATGGTTTACTTTCCATACCAGATACAGATTCTACTTAAAACAGTATTTACAGACTTAAAATAAATTCTACTAATTACCTATTTTTATATCAAGTAACACAAGTTGCTACAAATCATATATTAATACTTCACTTTATTTCTATTACCTATGATATTCTATATGCAAATCTCATGTGCTAAGAAATCTTAAGATTTTACATTCATCCTAGCTATCTTTCTATTTGTTATTTCTGTCGACCCTCAATCACAAAGGGGAAAAAATTTCAATTCAACAAATATTTTTTCAATATCAATAATCTGTGTTAAATGCAAACGGTCAAAATTACCCCCAACTTGAGCTCTAAACAGTATATTCCTCCCATTAAATTTGGGGTTTCTTTTACATCCAGGTTTCCAAAAATATATGGGGAAACCTAGCTTGATTTTGCCTCGAAAAAGCAGTAAACTTCATAATGAATTTGAACACTAAGAAATTTCCTATTGGGAATTTGTTCTCCTATATTTTTGCACTTAATAATTAGGTAAATTGAATAGTTTGTGTTGTACTTCTGAAACTGGTGGCATAGAATAATCAATATTGAAACCCAAATCTACATTGATAATCTTAAATAGTATAGCTCTAAATAAATCTGTTCATGTGCATTCTTCCCTTTAGTGAAGTATATGACAGATGAATAAAATCCATATTCAGTATTGTGACCTGTTTCGACAAATGCATACACCTATATTACCACTATTAAATCAAATTGTAGAAATTGCTCATCATCCTAAAATGTTCCCTTGCAACATTTTGTAATCAATCTGTGATATACTTTCTGTCATTACAATGTAGTTTTGCTGTTCTAGAATTTTCATTAAATGGAATCATACAGCCTGGCTTCTTTAACTCACAATAATGTGTCTGAGATTCATCCATGCTGTTGCATTTATCAGTATTTCATACTTTTTATTGTTGAGTATTATTTCATCAGAGGGCTACACGGCACTTTATCATTCATTTGTTGATGGACATTTGGGTTGTTTCCAGTTTTAAGCTACTATGGATAAAACAGCCAAGAGTATTTGTGTACAACTCTTTGTGAGGACATATACTTTCATTTCTCATGGCTAAATACCCGGAGAAGCAATTGATGATTAATTTTATAAGAAAATGCCAACGTATGTTCCAAAGCAGTTGTAACATTTTACATTACCACCAGCATTGTATGAGAGTTCTAACTACCCCACATGGTGTTATGTAAGTCTTTTCAGTAATGTATAGTGGTATCTTGTTGTGGTTTTAATTTGCATTTCTCTGATGACTAATGTTATTACATATCTTTCAAGCTCCTTTTGGCCATGCATATATCTTTGTTCAAGTGCCTGTTCAAATATTTTTATCCATATTTAATTGGTTTGTTTCTACTATTATTATTGAGTTGAAAGGGGTCTTTATCCTAAGTAAAAGTCTTCTGTGAGATACATGCAGTGTAAATATTTTCTCCTACTCTACAGCTGGTGTTTTCATTTTCTTAATGTTGTCTTCAAAAAGCAGAAGGTCTTAATGTTAATAAAGTCCAATTTATCAATCTTTTTCTTTTATGGTTCATGCACTTAGTGTCCTAGCTAAAATTTCTTCACTACCCAATGTTATAACAATTTTACTTGAAGAAAACATAGGAGGAAAATTTTGTAACATTGAGATCAATGATTTAACTTCATGACTGACCTTCACCTATAAATTTCTTCTGTGTTTTCTTCTGTGGTCCACGGATAAAATATGCAGTTTAATTGTTTGGTTTACAAACATCTGGGGTTTTTCTAGATATGCAATAGTTATTTATGTCACTTAATTCAATTATGGAAAAAACTATGTACTATATATAATCAATTTCTTAATTTATTCATTCATTCTTTCATTTACGGAGATTTATGTCGCAGTATATGGTCTTGCTGCACTTACCATATACATTTGAAAAGACCATGTATTTTCAAGTGTATTCCATAAACATCAACTCAGTCAAAATGGCTGACAGCGTTGTCCAATTTATCTATGCATTTACTTGCTGTTTGCCAAGTTGTTCTAACAATTGCTGACAGAGGGGTGTTAAAATATTCAACTAAGATTGTGACATTGCCTATTTTTCAATTTAGTTCTATCCATTTTTGTTTCATGTACTATGTAGCCATTGTTAGATACATATACATTTATAATTATTATGTCTTCCTGATAAATATTCCCTTTATTATTATAAAGTTGTCCTCTCTGTCTCTGGAAATATTTTTTGTAATGAAGCCCATTTTACTTTATAATAATTTAGCAAATCTAGCCTTGTTATACTTACTGTTTTCATGGGATAATATTTTCCATCCATTTATTATCAACCCATCTGATTCTTTACATTTAAAGTACATCTCTTGCAGGAAGCATATAGTTGTGTCTTGCTTTTTAATTCCATTATCAATCTTTGACTTTTATTTGGAGTATTTATCCATTAGCATTTAATGTAATTATTCATATGGCTGGGTTTAAATATACCATTTTACCCTTTTTTATTATTGTTCCATTATGCTGCTTTTCCTGCCTTCTTTTTAGATAATCTGAATATATTTTATGGTTGCCACCTTGATTTCTTACTGGATTTTTAGCCAGCTGCCTTTGCATTTTTAAGTGGTTGCTCTAGAATAATAATACCTTTAATTTTTCACAACCTATAATAGTGGAAAATTAATAGTGTAATTCTTCACATAAAATGTAGAAACTTTGCAACCATATAGGACCACTTGTTCACCCTTGCATGCCTTCTAAATATGTTAGAAAATACCAAAAAATGGCCAGGTGCAGTGGCTCATGCCTGTAATCCCAGGTTTTAGGAGGCCGAGGCGGGTGGATCACCTGAGGTCAGGAGTTCAAAACCAGCCTGGCCAACACGGTGAAACCCCATCTCTACTAAAAATACAAAAACTAGCTGGTTGTAGTGGTGCATGCCTGTAATCCCAGCTAATCAGGATACTGAGGCATAGGAATTGCTTGAACCCAGGAGGCACAGGTTGCAGTGGGCCAAGACTGCGCCATTGCATTCCAGCCTGGGCAACAGAGTGAGACTCCATCTCACACACACACAAAAGAAACCTAAAAATAAAATCACACAATGTCATTCCCTTCTTTCAAGCAAAAAAGTCATCTCCAGAATCTTTCTGCCTTTGATCATTCCCCAGTATCACCAGGTAGTTGGATTTTTTGTTTTTGTATCTTGCCCACAGTTGGTAATTTTTTTCTGCAGAAGGATAGCTCCAATAATAACCACTACAGAAGCAGCCGGGCGTGGTGGCTCACGCCTGTAACTCCAGCACTTTGGGAGGCTGAGGCGAGCGGATCACTTGAGCCTGGCAGTTTGAGACCACCCTGAGCAATATGGTAAAACTCTGTCTCTACCAAAACACAAAAAATTAGCCAGGAGTGGTGGTGCACGCCTGTAGTCCCAGCTACTCAGAAGGCTGAGGCAGGATAATCGCTTGAGCCTGGGAGACAGAGGTAAGCTGAGATCGTGCCTCTGCACTCCAGCCTGGGTGACAAGAGTAAGACTACGTCTCAGAAAAAAAAGAAACACTATAGAAGCAGAAGTCCTCCAAATTAATTTTAGAATCAGCATGTCAATTTCTGCAAAGAAAAAAAAAGAAAGAAAATGCCTATGGGGATTCTGATTGCTACAGATTTAATTTTAAGCTCAATTTTACAAGAATTTTGAATTCAACATATTGAGACTTCTGATCCATGGATATGGTAAATCTATTTATTTAGATAATCTTTAATTTCTCTCAATATTCTTTGTCATTTTCGGCATAGAGGTCTTGCACTTTAGTTGTAATTATTTGTAAATAATTTGATTTATTTAAGGCTACTGGGAATGATTTTAAAATTCTTTTCCCAAGTATTCATTGCTAGTAAATATAATTGACTTTTTTATGTTGACATTATATTGTAAGAACTTGCTTGTTAGTTCTAGTAGCTTTCATGTTCATTCGTAAGGAGTTTTTCTATGATATAAACATGTCACCTATGCATAAAGGTAGTTTATATCCTAATTTCCAATCTGTATACCTTTTATTTCTTTATGTCTTCTTATCTATTGCACTACTGGGATTCTAGTTCAACGAGAAAAGAAGTGAAGAAAGCAGACAATCTTCCCTTTTCTCTGAGCTTAGGGAAGAAAGACTACTTTTCACCAATAATGATTTTAGCTAGATACACTTCATCAGGTTGATATTCTCTTCTATTCCTAGTTTACTGAGAGTTTTTATAATGAAAGGTGTTGAATTTTGTCAAAGCCTTTTCTGTTTCTATTAAGATAATCATTTGGTTTTTCTCCTTTGCTCTACTAATAAGGTGAATTGCATTGTTTCATATTAAACCAATTCTGCACTCCAGGGGTAAACACTATTTGGTCATGATATATTATCCTTTTTATACATCACTGTTTCACATATTTTATCCAATTTTATAGTTGTTGACAATGGGAATTAAAGTCCAGTAACAGTTGGCCAGAAGGGAAATTCTAATAAGCATTAACCTCAAGACATGGTTAACTGCAGAAGACAAAAAAAAGGCGATTATCCTGCCTCAGCCTTCTGAGTAGCTGCGACTACAGGCGTGTACCACCACTCCTGGCTAAGTGACTTAAGGAACAGGCAGGCTGGGTGCAATGGCTCATGCCTGTAATCCCAGCACTTTGGGAGGCCAAGAAGTGCAGATCACCTGAGGTCAGGAGTTTGAGACCAGCCTGGCCATCTGTACTAAAAATATAAAAATTAGCTGGATGTAATGGCATGTGCCTGTAATCCCAGCTACTCGGGAGGCTGAGGCAGGAGAATCACTTGAACCGGGAGGCAGAGGTTGCAGCGGGCCAAGATCGTGCCACTGCACTCTACCCTGGGGGACAGAGCGAGACTCCATCTAATTAAAAAAAAAAAAAAAAGAAAAGGAAAAGGAAAAGCAGAGCAATTAGTTTCAATGAGGTGAAGGTATTTGCAGTTATTGTTTCCTCTTACTTAATGAGGTTTTTTTGGGGGGGGGGTTGCTGTCCAGACATTCTCTTTATGTTTTCTTTTCACCAGGCTGACTATGACATGTGTAAGTACAGTTTTGTTCGTTTTATTTTGCTTAAGTCTCACTGTGCTTGTTCCTCTACTCTGTGAGGTAATTCTGAAGAAATTAACTCTAGTAACAAACTATCAAAAGTACAAGCACTAACAGTTATATTGCCTATCTTAATAAATTACAATTAAAAAATGAGTAATTCCCTAGAAGAAAAATAGGTAATCATTTCATCTGTAAAATGGATTAGTAAACTATGTTATGATCATAGATAAATATGTATTAAATAGCTTTAAAGTCAATAGCAGAAAAAGAAAATACATAAAATATAATGTGTAACTTCCAAAGATCTTTTTCCTTCTTTCATTTACAGAGATCTAGGGGCTTCAGGCAGAGTCAAAAGGCAAGCTGCCAGTATCAATTCACACTCACTTAAACAAACTTTTTTTTTTTTTGCTCTTCCCAGTCAGAGTTTCACTCTGTCGCCCAGGCTGGAGTGCGGTGGCGCAATCTCAACTTACTGCAACCTCTGTCTCCTGGGTTCAAGGGATTCTACTGCATCAGCCTCCTGAATAGCTGGGATTATAAGCATGCACCACCATGCCCAGCTGATTTTTGTGTTTTTAGGAGAGACAGGGTTTCACCATGTTGGCCACACTGGTCACAAACTACTAAACTTGTGATCCACCCACCTCGGCCTCCCAAAGTGCTGGGATTACAGGCATGAGCCACCCCGCTCAGCCTAAACAAACCTTTGCCAAGGAAAACTGAAACACCTGTATGTATTAACTAAACTGCTCCCATTTTCAACAATAAAAGGAAATTAAAAACATTACTGAATGTCACTGACTTGGCTCATCTGAAGGGAAATAATGTAGATAACACAGCTAATTTTAAATTATCAAGCTGATACAACATAAATGGCTCTCTAAAACAATATGGGTTATTTTTACTCTGACTCAGCTTTCCCGAAACATGCAGATACAATATCTCAGAAATAGCACCACATAACAGCAACCTTAAACAAGTAAATATATTCCTCTTAGGACAAGTTTCTGACCTTGCTAAATTAAAATATTTCCCCAGCATATTTCATATATATTTCAACCTGCCACACCAAAATGAAAACACTGGCAAAAATTTCTCCAAAAAAGAGATTTCACCATCATTCTAGTAAACTCTGGGACATTTAATCAAAACTGAACAAAATTCAGGACCAAGAGCCATTCATTTGTTTATTCAATATATATTTACCAAACACCAAATAACCACTGTCCCTATCTCTCCAAGTGCTTACAGACTTCTGGTAGGAGTATTAAGACTTCTACTGGTCGGGTGCTGTGACTCATGCCTGTAAACTCAGCACTTTGGGAGTCTAGGTGGATGCATCACTTGAGGTCAGGAGTTCGAGACCAGCCTGGCCAACATGGTGAAACCCCATCTCTACTCCAAATACAAAAATTACCCAGGTGTGGTAGCCTGTGCCTGTAGTCCCAACTACTCGGGAAGCTGGGGAAGGAGAATCGCTTGAACCCAGGAGGTGGAGGTTGCAGTGAGTTGAGATTGTGCTATTTGCATTCCAGCCTGGGTGACAAGAGCAAAACTCCATTGCAAAAAAAAAAAAGACTTCTATTATACTTGCTCTTCTACCAACAGAGGAAGACATCTTGTAGCCTCAATAGTTCACAACCCTAGTCCCAGGCCACTAAGCTGCTGCTAGAGCAGGGAAATGGATGTCCAGCAAGAAAAACCACGCTGTTTCTTTCCTCTCTGGTCCCTTCTCTTCCACATGTATGGCCAATTCCAAGCAGATCTTATCCATTTAGCCTGCTTGAAAATAGGAATGCTCTACTACAAACTAGCATCACTGAATGCTATGAGTGTACCAGCCTCTACCTACTCTGGAGTACTTTCATAGATGTTCTGCAGTATGATCCTCAAGTAAAGTCTTCTGTGTTGGGATAGGGGCATTTTACTCTTTCCCCCATTATACAGAAGAGAAAGATGAAACAGATGGTTATTCCTAGTATCACGTAGTACTGCCGAAATCATGCAACTAAGTAAGTGACGCAGGTCTTGAATAGAAATCAACCCTCTTCCAAGGTGTAGGGTATATATTTCATTCATTTTCTTATTCCGCACGCATTTATTCACAAGAACTATGAGTAAAGCATTGAAGCACTGTCACAACCCTTGTAGAGAGCCTAGAACAGAGCCCAGTCTCTAAAACTGAGAGTTTATAGTCTTGTAAGGAAAAGACATATATATATATGTATGTGTGTATATATATGTGTATATATGTGTGTGTGTGTGTGTGTGTGTGTGTGTGTGTGTGTGTGTATATAAAATAAGCCAAAATATGAACCCTGCAAAAAGAGAGGGACAAATAAAAGTTCAAGAGTTCAGAAGTGGGGTAGCACCTAAAAGTGGTCACTCTTGTCTCAAATACAAATGCCCCTTAACATATGATGGAGTTACATCCTGATAAATCCATCATGAGTTCCAAATGTCCTAAGTCAAAATGCATTTAATAACAGCTGTCCTACCAAACATCATAGCTTAACCTAGCCTGCCTTAAATACGTTAGCTTACAGTTGGGCAACATCATCTAACACCGAGCCTATTCTATAAAAAAAAACACCGGGCCGGGCGCGGTGGCTCAAGCCTGTAATCCCAGCACTTTGGGAGGCCGAGACGGGAGGATCATGAGGTCAGGAGATCGAGACCATCCTGGCTAATACGGTGAAACCCCGTCTCTACTAAAAAATACAAAAAACTAGCCGAGCGACGAGGCGGCCGCCTGTAGTCCCAGCTACTCAGGAGTCTGAGGCAGGAGAATGGCATAAACCCGGGAGGCGGAGCTTGCAGTGAGCTGAGATCTGGCCACTGCACTCCAGCCTGGGCGACAGAGCAAGACTCCGTCTCAAAAAAAAAAAAAAAAAAAAAACCCCAAAAAAACAAACAAAAAAAAAACACTGAATATCTCATGTGATTTATCGAACACTGTACTGAAAGTGAAAAACAGAATAGCTGTATAGGTATTCAAAGTATGGTTTCTACTTGAACGAGTATCATTTGCACACCATTGCAAATTCAAAAAAATCGTCAAACTATCGTAAGTTGGGGGCTGTTTGTACTCTTTTGGAGTTACATAGGATTTAAATAAAGCTTCTTTCTTCATTGAAACCAGGGACTACTTTTAATTCATCATCTCATCCACTTTGGTATCATGCACAAAGAAGGGACAGGAGGAAGGACTGATAGATCAAGAGTTGACGAGGGCTGACAGGTTTTTCTGATATATTTGTTTCATTTGGGATTTTAAAAAGGTCGGGAGGACAGTGCAAAGCCCAAAGTAAGTGTGGGGCTCTTAAAAGTCCTTCTTACATAGAAGCTTCTTGCCCTACTTCTCACCAATTAAAGATTTACTTGGGATTAATTCATCTCTTTAGAAGAGTTAGGCCTAGCACCATGAGTCACTGTAATCAAACATCTTTCCTCCAAAAAGAGGTCGGTCTTCAGGACGGTTCTGATTTGAAGGAGGGTGGGAGGAAAGCAGAAAAATTACACAGCATAAAGGCCTGAGGGGAAAAGTATAAAACCTTAATTTATGACCTCCACTGCAAGCTAGGAGTGACGAGTTGGCCACCTTCAGAAGAAGTTACTAGAGTTTATTACTTCACAGGTACCTCCCAGTGCAAGGAATGAGAATAGGTTAAAGAAGGGAAAAGTTTTAAAGAAAGGGAAACCCCCCCCCCACACACAAGAAATGCTAAAAAAATTAACTGTTTGAATGTAAAAAGAGTGTGTTAATGTCTTTTCAGGATAACTGTTAATATATATGCTGCAATATATATATTATGTATATATGTAATATATACATAATATATATGTAATATTTATGCTGCAATAAACTGCCTGTGAGACCAATTCCAAGAAACTGTTACTACTGGCCAGCAGGAACATTTCCTGTCATATGCCAAGCATCCAGGTCACCATTTATCACCTAGACACTTGAAGCCATCCAGTCCCTACCCTGACTCAAGCTCATAGCCATTCCAGACCTTCCCTATCCTTCCCCCATCCCTCATTTCACACAGATCTATGTTAATGTCACCTTCCCACTGCGACCTTCCCTGACCACCTTGTCTAAAACAGCTGTGCCCATCCCATTCTTAGTCTCTTAACCTGATTTATAGTTCTCCTCAGCACTTCATGAAATAGCTGGTTCTCTGTCTACTCTGTATTTGACATAAACTCCAGAACAGAAAAGGCTTTGTTTACTGCTATATCCCCAATGACTAGTACAATACCCGTATATATTATTTAGTAGATATATATCAGCTGATTCAATAAATGAAAAGTACATAATATGTTTTTATATGCCCTTTAAAATTTGTTAACACTTTGTCAATTCCTTTATAGCACATGTAATAAATAATGAGGAACATTTCCACAGTTACCTAAAACACACATAATATGATGATGCACACCAAAGACTTCGGAGAATACTGAAGTGGGAAAACAAAACACACAACCAGAGGACTCAAACGACTAACACCTAACCAGTTCCAACAGGGTGTGTAGGAAATAGTAATGTGAAAAATTTACATTACAGTACAAAATAAGATAGCTTTTTTTGTTTTGCTGTGCTTTGTTTTGTTTTGTTTTGTTTGTTTTTCAGGCAGAGTCTCGCTCTCTGTCACCCAGGCTGAAGTACGGTGTGGCTCACTGCAACCTCTGCCTTCCGGGTTGAGGCGGTTCTCCTTCTCAGCCTCCAGAGTAGCTGGGGTTACAGACACGTGCCACCATGCCCAGGTAATTTTTGTATTTTTGGTAGAGACACGGTTTCACCATGTTGGCCAGGCTGGTCTGAACTCCTGACCTCAAGTGATCCACCTGCCTCAGCCTCTCAAAGTGCTGGGATTACAGGCATGAGCGACCTCACCCGGCCACAATCTACCTTTTCTTTCTAGCCAGTAAAAGTACTTTATTTTGCCTTATCTGAAAAATAACAAAGGAAGAAAACATCAGAATTCTAACTGATTCCCAACTAAGATAATGAAAATGCCTTTGAAAAAATGACATATCTTAAGCAACTTGTATTCATTAAAGAACATATGCATCTTCCTTTATCCACAAAGCCAAATTATACTGACTGACCCCTTCGTCTGTGACTTTTCTCTTCTTAAAAGTCCTTCTTGATCTAAAATCCTCAAATATCTATTAGCCCATCTTTCCTTTTCACTGCCATTCTTCTCCAACTGTGGTCTTTATTAACTTTATTTCCTTACACCATAATCCCCCGAATTCTCTGTAATGAGGTAACTGTGCACAGAGTCCACTAAAACTGTCCTAGAAGTAACCAATGCACTCTTAATTGTCCAATCCAGTGGTCTCTTCTCCGTCCACATTTATCTCCTGACTGCTCTACACTGTTGAATACTGATGAACATACCATGCTCTTGACACCTCACTGACCCATGGTCTCCTGGTCCTGCTCCCAGCTCTCTTTTTCACCACAACCATGTAGGCATGGCCCTCGATTTTAGGCATAAGAGTTGCAGACTCTATCAGCAGCAAGATACACGTGACTTAGAAACTAAAATAAGATTTTTCTCCACTTTATTTCCTTAGGTGGCAGTGTTTCAACATACATAATCTAAGGCAAGACCATACCAGAGGAAATAATTTACCAGGAAAAAAATGAAATGGAAGAGAAAAAGACATTACTCACTGATGTAAATGCCAGAAGCTCCTCTTCAGTTAATTTATGCACTGGGTTATTCTTTTGAAAATTCATGCTTTAAATTAAGAAAAAAGGTAAATTAAGATGCATGTTGCAGCTAATGAAATATAATTTTTAAAAAGCAAAGTAAACTGCTATATTTTATATATTTGAAAGCAGATATTTAAATATTATGGGGGCCAGGCGCAGTGGCTCACGCCTGTAATCCCAACACTTTGGGAGGCCGAGGCGGGCAGATCACAAGGTCAGGAGATCCAGACCATCCTGGCTAATAAGGTGAAACCCCGTCTCTACTAAAAACACAAAAAGTTAGCAGGGCGTGGTGGCGGGCATCTGTAGTCCCAGCTACTCAGGAGGCTGAGGCAGGAGAATGGCGTGAACCCGGGAGGCGGAGCTTGCAGTGAGCCAAGATCGCGCCACTGCACTCCAGCCTGGGCGACAGAGTGAGACTCTGTCTCAAAAAATATATGTATAATGGCATTGTATACAAATGTGGAGTTTGTCAAAGACAAGCATAACAATAAAATGCTGACAAATAAAATGTGATTGGTGTACTAAATGTCAACATAATTTATCTTTTTTTTTTGAGACAGGGCTCACTGTGTCACCCAGGTTGGAGTGCAGTGGCACACACTTGGCTCATTGCAACCTCCACCTCCTGAGTTCAAGGGATCCTCCCAGCTCAGCCTCCCGAGTAACTGGGACTACAGGGATACGCCACCATTCCCAGCTAATTTTTCTATTTTTTGTAGAAACGTAGTTTCACTGTGTTGTCCAGGCTGGTCCTGAACTCCTGGACTCAAGTGATTGCCCACCTCAGTCTCCCAAAGTGTTGGGATTACAGCCATGTGACACCGTGCAGCCAACATAATTTATCCTCCTAGGAAAAATGAAATTCAATATGTGCCACTCAGCAAAGAAAATGAAAAGAATTATTATGACACCAAGTCTTATTTATTAAACTCATGCTAAAAAAAAATGTTTTTGTAACAGCTGTCAAGGACGCAGAACAATAGGCATTCTTAGATCTTGCTGATCCAGGATCAATTACATTATTGGTAGAATCATTTTAGAAAACAATTTGGGCTGGGCACGGTGGCTCATGCCTGTAATCCCAGCACTTTGGGAGGCCGAGGCAGGCGAATCATGAGGTCAAGAGATCGAGACCATCCTGGCCAACATGGTGAAACCACCTCTACTAAAAATACAAAAAATTAGCTGGGTGTGGTGGCGCACACCTGTAGTCCCAGCTACTCAGGAGGCTGAGGCAGGAGGATTGCTTGAACTCGCAAGGCAGAGGTTGCAGTGAGCCAAGATTGCGCCACTGCACTCCAGCCTGGGTGACAGAGCAAGACTCCATCTCAAAAAAAGAGAAAGAAACAATTTGGCACTATCTTTGTGAACATTCATATATCCTCGACTCAGTACTTCCATCCTAGATATGGAGCCCAGAGAAATTCTTGAACAGATACATCAAGAACGAGATACATAAATATCCACAGTAATATTGTGTATAACAGGAAAAATCTGGAAACAATCCAAATGCCCAAAAGGAAAATGACCAATTGTTGTATAATCATCCAACAGAATGCTATACTGCGAAGTAAACTGCAGCTACATATAACAACATGAATCACAGGAATACAATAATGAGAGAAAATAAGCACATCACAGAGGACTATATGTTTATTATAAGATACTACTTTTATAAAGCTCAAAAGCAAGTAAATTTAAGCAACTGACTTACAAGCATACAAAACATGAATTAAAATATTTTTAAAAAGGCAACAAAATCACAAACATGAGATTCAGAATAACAGTTGACTTTTCACCAGTGTTAGTTTTATTATTAGACTATTCCAAATGGAATATTAAATATTCTTAATATATGGAATATATGAAATATTCCACATATAATTATAATATATATGGAATATATATATGTGGATATATAATATATATGGAATGTAATTCCAAATACTCCATCTATTAATTTAACAAATTTTAAAGGGCATATAAATGTATATAAATATTCCATACATTAAGAATGAAAATAGGCCAGGCACGGCAGCTAATGCATATAATCCCAGCACTTAGGGAGGCTGAGGCAGGTGGATCATGAGGTCAGGAGTTCAAGACCAGCCTGGCCAAGATGGTGAAACCCCATTCTACTAAAAATACAAAAATTAGCCAGGCATGCTGGCAAGTGCCTGTAATCTCAGCTACTTGGGAGACTGAGACAGAGAACTGCTTGAACCTGGGAGGCAGAGGTTACAGTGAGCCAAGATCGTGCCACTGCACTCCCACCTGGGCAAAAGAGCAAGAATCCATCTCAAAAAAAAAAAAAAAAAAAAAAAAAAAAAAAAAAAAAAAAAAAAAAAAAATGAAAACACTGCCTTATAAAATAGTAACATATCCTTATAATTTTCAATACTGTTTAAGGATTTTATAATGATCATAAATTGTTTATATAATAATTTTTAAATGAACCAATTTTTAGTGTTGGAAAAGAAAAAATCAATGAATGGAAGAGGAAAGAACTATGAAATGATTTTTTTAAAAACACCTACAAGACAAACACACATGAATGCATACAAGCAGTCAGGTAGAATGAAGTGTAAGAGAGGTGGGGCAAGTTCCAGCATTTCGTCTTCAGGTAAAAATCCAACTCAAGCAGGAAGCCAGTGAACAGCAAGAGTCTAGGGAAGGAGCCTGAAGCTATCCCCACTGTTGTGCCAATCTACTATGTATAAGAATTCACCTTCTCAGGCTAGGCACAGTGGCTCGCAGCTATAATCCCAGCACTTTGGGAGGCTGAGGTGAGTAGATCACCTGAGGTCAGGAGTTTGAGACCAGCTTGGCCAACATGTGAAACCCTGTCTCTACTAAAAATACAAAAATTAGCTGAGCATGGTGGGCAGGCGCCTGTAATCCCAGTTACTCAGGAGGCTGAGGCAAGAGAATCGTTTGAACCTGGGAGTTGGACGTTGCAGTGAGTCAAGATTGCACCATTGCACTCCAGCCTGGGACGACAGAGCGAGACTCTGTCTCAAAAGAAAAAAAACAAAATTCTGTCACTGGAATCAATAATGTTACAGGAAAATTGCTTTGGATTTAGAAACAGAACTCTGTATGTGCGATCCATTTTAAAATAAAAAGGAACTGTAGGACTGAATTCAACTTTTATATAAATGAAAACTTACTGTTGCATATATGAAGTAAAATGCTATGTGGTGAACACTAAAGAGTGAGTTCTACTGAATTAAAAGAATAAGATTTTGGCTGAGCGCAGTGGCTCACCCCATAATCCTAGTACTTTGGGAGGCCAAGGCCGGTGGATCACCTGATGCCAGGAGTTCAAGACCACCTGGTCAACACGGTGAAACCCTGTCTCTACTAAAAATACAAAAATTAGCCAGGTGTGGTGGCACATGCCTGTAATCCTAGCTGCTTGGGAGGCTGAGGCAGGAGAATTGCTTGAACCTGGGAGGCCGAGGTTGCAGTGAGCCAAGATTGCACCACTGCACTCCAGCCTGGGCAACAGTGCAAGACTGTCTCAAAAAAAAAAAAAGAACAATATTTTTTTCAAATGCTCCCTTTCTTAAATTGCATATTACTAATTTAACTGGTATCAATATTATAGCTTTATGGGGGATTCTATTTTGAACATTAATAAATCTTTTGATGACAAATGGGATATTCATTTACTCTAAAAGTACCTTTCAAAGAAGTTGTTTCTTTTTGAAAAAGTTTTTTTTGAAAAAGTTTGTTTTTTTTGAAAAAGAAGTTGTTTTTTTTTTTGAGACAGAGTTTCACTCTGTCACCCAGGCTGGAGTGCAGTGGCGTGATCTCGGCTCACTGCAATCTCCACCTCCCAGGTTCAAGCAATTATCCTGCCTCAGGCTACCGAGTAGCTGGGATTACAAGCGCCCACCACCACACCTGGCTAATTTTTGTATTTTTAGTAGAGACGGGATTTCACTATGTTGGCCAGGCTGGTCTCGAACTCCTAACCTTGGGTGCTCCACCCTCTTCGGCTTCCCAAAGTGCGGGGATTACAGGAGTAAGCCACCGTGCCTGGCCAATAAAATGTTAATTACAAAATAAAAGAATAACTTTGGAGAAGCCTAGCAAACACCACTTTAATCATGTGATCAAAGTTAACATCACCAGTAGAGGGGCAAACCCAAATCATATTCTACTTGCTAGGATGCAATGAGAATAACAAAACTTCATTTCTCTGACATCCCAGCTAAAAACGCATAATGTGGCTGGGTGCAGTGGCTCATGCCTGTAATCTCAGCACTCTGGGAGATCGAGGTGGGCGGATCAGCTGAGGTCAGGAGTTCGAGACCAGCCTGGACAACATGGTGAACCCCCATCTCTACTAAAAATGCAAAAAAATTAGCCGGGCGTGGTGGTGTGCGCCTGTAATCCCAGCTACTCAGGAGGCTGAGGCAAGAGAATTGCTTGAGCCCAGGAGGTGGAGGCTGCAGTGAGCCGAGATCGTGCCATTGCACTCCAGCCTAGGCAACAACAGCAAAACTTCATTTCGGGGCGGAGGGGGGAAATGCATAAGGTGAATCCAACTATTAAAAAAAAATCAGACAAACTCAAATTGAGGGAAAGTCTAAAAATAATGGACTTGTAAATGTCAAGTGTCAAGATCATGCAAGTCAAGCAAAAATGAGGAACTATCCCAGACTGATAAAGACTAAAGAGACATGACAACTAAATGTGACACATATATTCTAGACTGGATCTTTTGCTCTAAAAGAGAGTATCTGGACAACTACCAAAATTTGAATGGGGTCTGAGAATTAAATGATAGCAAAGTATGAATGTTAACTTTCTGATTTTGATAGCTGTATTGTGACTATGTACAAATTATTGTTGGAAATATACACCAAATTCTTCAGGAATGATATAGTATCATGTTGGAAACTTATTCTTAAAAGTTATTTGTATTGCCCTGCCCGTAAACATTTTTCACGAATCTGATATTATTTCTAATCAGAAAAAAAAAGGAAAAACTATTTTGACCACAGATAAGGTTCTACAGTATTAAAAAATAATCCTATCCTTTGAAATGCAAATATCCTCAAATCTCAAAATAGTCATTCTCACCTGTCTTTAATATTTCATTAAGAATCTACTCGGCCGGGCACGGTGGCTCAAGCCTGTAATCCCAGCACTTTGGGAGGCCGAGACGGGTGGATCACGAGGTCAGGAGATCGAGACCATCCTGGCTAACACCGTGAAACCCCGTCTCTACTAAAAAATACAAAAAAAACTAGACGGGCGAGGTGGCAGGCGCCTGTAGTCCCAGCTACTCGGGAGCCTGAGGCAGGAGAATGGCGTAAACCCGGGAGGCGGAGCTTGCAGTGAGCTGAGATCCGGCCACTGCACTCCAGCCCCGGCAACAGAGCGAGACTCCGTCTCAAAAAAAAAAAAAAAAATCTACTCCTAGCTAAAGTTAAACAAAGAAATTGTGCTTATAAAGGAAACAGAAGAATACATATACCAACTCATAGGAGATTCGTAATGTCTAGTCCTTTAATTGGCTCTTCAAGTATTTCCTCTTGATCTTCATAAGCACTACAAAAATTCCCTATTCATTCAGAACTCTTGGAACCTCCTTGAATGAAGATTCTCCTCACATAAGAGAATCAATATGCAAAGTGTTCAAAGTAGTCAAGTCAGTCATTAACTTACCAGATTCCAAGGATAATAGCAAGCTCTTCAGCACACAGATCGGGCATCTGAAACTGTTCACAATCTGCTAACTTTATGTCATTCAGAATGGTGTCATCATTGAGCTCAAGATTCTAGTGGAATACAAAAGAAAATACTTAAACCAAAAATTAAATTTTATTCATTCACCAAAATGGCATGTAATAGATTGCTAGAAAGGATAAAGTTAACTTACCTTGTCTACCTATGGTCAACAGGTTGTTCCTTGTGAAACACATATTTGGAAACAACTTACCTTCCAGAAATGAAAGATGTGCCATTCTATACCTCAAGAATGCACTAACAATGACAATAATAGGGAATAACAGCTATCATTCATTGAGCCAAGTATGCAAAAGCCCCTCTGCAGATAACCTTACAAACATTTTTCAAATCCATCCTCACAATAATCACAGACAATAGGCATTTCTATCCCTATTTATTGATGAAAAACAAAGAATCAGATACTTGAAGCTCATCCAAGATCATACTCAAAGTATGTGACAGCATCAGGATTCAAAACTGGATCTTTCCATTCTGCCTCTAAATTCTAATCAAAAACATCAACTTCCCAACTCTGTGTCTCAGCAATATAGTGCGATCAGTTGAGAAATTTCTCACAAATAGCTTGTTATCAATGATGGAAATGCCAAACTGACAAGTTCGTTCTAAAATTTATATGGAAATGCAAATGATCGACAATAACCAAAACAATTTTAAAAAGAATAAAATACAAAGAAGTACTTGATTTCAAGAATTACTATAAAGCCCAGACAGTATGGTACTGGCATAAAGACAGACATACAAAGTGAATGGAACAGAATACAGTCCAAAATGTTAGACCCATGCATATGTGATGGATTGATTTTCAGTAAAAGTACCTAGGTGGTTCAGTAGATAAAGCCTTTCAATAAATGATATTAGAGAACTTTGGGAGGCCAAGGTGGGGGAAGCTTGCAGCCAGGAGCTTGAGACCAGCCTGGGCAACACAGCAAGACCCTGTCTCTCCAAAAAAAAAGTAACTAAATGATGTCAGAACAACTGGATATCCATTTGTAAAAAAAAATGATCCTTCACGTTTATCTCAATCATATACAAAAATTAAATCAAAATTAATCACAGACCTTAATACAGAAGTTAAAACTAAAAAAACTTCTAGAATAAAACATAAAAAAAAAAAAATTGTAACCTTGAGATGGAAAGGCACCAGTCCTTAATTAGGACACAAAAAGCATGACTTATAAGAGAAAAACTTCATAAATTGGACTTCATCAGATTAAAAACTTCTGTTCTCTGAAAACATTGTTAAGAAGACAAAAAGTCAAGCTCCGGATCCAAATATATTGACATAACACGTATCTGAAAAGGGACTTGTATCCAGAATATGAAGAACTCTTAGAACTCAATAAGAAGACAACCCAAATGAAAAATGGGCAAAAGAGGCCAGGCATGGTGGCTCACGCCTGTAATCCCAGCACTTTAGGAGGCCAAAGTGGGTGGATCACTTGAGGTCAGGAGTTCAAGACCAGCCTGGCAAACATGGTAAAACCCCGTCTCTACCAAAAATACAAAAATCAGCCAGGCATTGTGGCATGTACTTGTACTCCCAGCTACTCGGGAGGCTGAGGCAGGAGAATGGCTTGAACCCGAGAGGTGGAGGTTGCAGTAAGCTGAGATCTTGCCACTGCACTCCAGCCTAGGCAATAGAGTGAGACTCCATTTCAAAAATAAAAAGAGAAGAGAGAAAAAAAAAAACTTATATTCACACAAAGACTTACATACATATTTTCTAGGCAGGTTTATTAGTAATAGCTGCTAGAAATAACAAATGTCCACCAGCAGTTCATATTGGTATTTCAACATGGCTGAATCTTAAAACCATTAAGCCAGACACAAAAGATTACATACCATATGATTCCATTTATTGGAAATTCTAGAAAAGACAGATCTAATCTATGACAGAAAGCAGACTAGAGAGTAACTGACTGCAAAGAACTACAGGGGCACTCTTTGGAGAAACTTTTTTTCATTATAGTGGTGGTTACATGTGTCTAATTGTTAAATCTCAACAAAGTGTAATTCAAAATAGGTATACTTTATGTAAATTATTCCTCAATAATCTTGGGTGAAATTTTTTTCTAATTCAACAAAAAAACAAGGAAGACTTTAGGAGCTAAATGAAGCTAGACAGAAGCTGGGCATGGTGGCTCATGCCTATAATCCCAGCACTTTGAGAGGCTGAGGTGGGTGGATCACCGGATGTCAGGAGTTCGACAACAGCCTGGCCAGCATGGTGAAGCCCTGTCTCTACTAAAAATACAATTCCCCAGGCATAGTGGCATGTGGCTGTAGTCCCAGCTACTTGGAGACTAAAGCAGGCTACAGAATGAGACACCATCTCAAAATAAAATAAAATATATATTTTCACACTGTAACATTTCTTTTTTTTTTTGGAGAAAGTCTCACTTAGTCACCCAGGCTGGAGTGCAGTGGTGTGACCTCGGCTCACTGCAACCTCCACCTCCCGGGTTCAAGCAATTCTCCTGCCTCAGCCTCCCAAGTAGCTGGAATTACAGGCACACACCACCACCCCCGGATAATCTTCTCTATTTTTAGTAGAGACGTGGTTTCGGCATGTTGGCCAGGTTGGTCTGGAACTCCTGACCTCAAGTGACCCTCCCACCTTGGCCTCCCAAAGTGCTGGGACTACAGGCGGGAGCCACCACACTGAGCCACATTGTAACATTTCCAATCAGGATATATTTTGTAATCACTATAAATGCTATGGTAGTGTTCTTTCCTTTTCCTGAAAAATGGTTATTAAACAGATGGTGTATATTACAATCTAATAATGTGTTTGACACAAGGAAATATGATATATAACCAACTTAACAAACAATTATCTTCCACCCATGAGAATAAAGCTATGTTTCTATATAATCCATACCTACATCATACAACTTGTACTCTCCATCTTCAAGTAGTAATTAACAAAGACCCTAAGATTATCTGAATGTATTTTATTCGCATATAAAAAGATTAAATTCTGGCTGGTGCAGTGGCTCATGCCTATAATCCCAACAGTTTTGGGAGGCTGAGGCAAGTGGATGGCTTGAGCCTAGAAGTTCAAGACCAGCCTGGGCAACATGGTGAAACCACATCTCTACCAAAAATACAAAAATTAACCAGTCTCATAACCTGGTCTCTAAACAGACAAACAGGTAAAACTTTTTTTTTTTAATTTTTTTTTGAGACGGAGTCGCACTCTGTCGCCCAGGCTGGAGTGCAGTGGCACAATCTCGGCTCACTGCAAGCTCCGCCTCCCGGGTTCATGCCACTCTCCTGCCTCAGCCTCCCAAGTTGCTGGGACTACAGGCACCCACCACCACACCCAGCTAATTTTTTGTATTTTTAGTAGAGATGGGGTTTCACTATGTTAGCCAGGATGGTCTCGATCTCCTGACCTTATGATCCGTCTGCCTCAGCCTCCCAAAGTGCTGGGATTACAGGCATGAGCCACCGCGCCCAGCCAATATTTTTAAAATAAAATAAAATAATCCTGAAAAAATTTCTGATAGTCACATGTAATATGTTAAAAATGTTAACCATGTTAACCCTGTAACATGTGTTATATGGTTAATCCCAGTGGGAGTTGAAGCAGGAAGATTGCTTGAGCCCAGGAGTTTGAAACAAACCTGGGCAATATAGTGAGACATCATCTCCATTTAAGAAGAAAGAAAGCAAGAAAGCAAGCAAGCAAACAAGCAAGCAAGAAAGCAAGCAAGAAAGAACAAACAAGCAAAAAAAAATTAACTTCTGTATTAAATTATACATCATTTTCATACATTTCTCACAATACTCATCATATCCTATTTATCACCAGGAGATAATTTTCTTTTTTCTTTTTTCTTTTTTTTTTTTCAAAGGGAATTTTGCTCTTGTTGCCCAGGCTGGAGTTCAATGGTGCAATTGCACTCATTGCTCATTGCAACCTCCACTTCCCGGGTCCAAGCAATTCTCCCACCTCAACCTCCCAAGTAGCTGGGATTATAGGCATGTGCCACCACAACAGGCTAATTTTGTTTTTTTGGGTATTTTTCCTTTTTTTTTTTTGAGACGGAGTCTTGCTCTGTCACCCAGGCTGGAGTGCAGTGGCATGATCTCGGCTCACTGCAAGCTCCGCCTCCCGGCTGGATTCACACCATTCTCCTGCCTCAGCCTCCTGAGTAGCTGGGACTACAGGCACCTACCACCACACCCGGTTAATTTGTTTTGTAGTTTTAGTAGAGACAGGGTTTCACCATGTTAGCCAGGATGATCTCCTGACCTCGTGCACCCGCCTTAGCCTCCCAAAGTGCTGGAATTACAGGCGTGAGCCATTGCACCTGGCCTAATTTTGCATTTTTAATAGAGACAGGGTTTCACTATTTAGGTCAGACTAGGCTCGAACTCCTGACCTCAAGTGATCCACCCACCTCAGCTTTCCGAAGTGTTGGGATTACAGGCATGAGCCACCATGTTAGGCCAATCACTGAGAGATAATTTTCTATAGGACAACTCCACATTAAAAAACAGTAAACACAGCAGGGCACGGTGGCTCACGCCTGTAATCCCAGCATTTTGGGAGGCCGAGACAGGCAGATCACCTGAGGTTGCAAGTTCAAGACCAGCCTGATTAACATGGAGAAACCCCATCTCTACTAAAAATACAAAATTAGCCAGGCGTGGTGATGCATGCCTGCAATCCCAGCTACTTGGGAGGCTGAGGCAGAAGAATTGCTTGAACCCGGGAGGCGAGGTTGCATTGAGCTGAGATCGCTCCACTACACTCCAGCCTGGGCAATAGAGTGAGACTCCGTCTCAAAAAACAAAAAAGAAAAAAAAAGTAGTTGGGGGTTCCTGGGATCAGAAAACACATGCATAAATGCTAAAGGGCTCCATGGAAGCAGCTGGAGTGGACTATAATTAGGTAAACTGACCAAGAGTCATAATTCAAACTAAAGAAGAGAATTCATTAGACATGTCAAATAAACACACTAAGGCAACCACCACCTAATAATGACAGAGAAACAAAAGCTCGATCACAAAACTAGTGAAAAGGAATTCTGATAATCTGTTTATATATTTAGAAAAAGCCTAAGAGATTCCAAGAGAAGACAAACATAAGGAAACATGACAGCAGACAGAAAAATTGGTCTCCACCCAGTATGCCTTTTGAATTTCTAAAAGAGGGGTAATATATAACTAACTGCATTACTAATTCATAGTTACTGAATCCTAAAAGAAAAGGACTATTTATCTCTATATACGGGTTAGGAAAAAAGACGGTTTAAACACGGGTTCTCCCTGACCCATAAACCTTGAAAAGGCAAAAGAAAGAATAAAATGAAGTCCGCCCCCAACCCACTCAGTGTTTCTATGGTACTCACCTGTTGAAATTGTTAGACTCAGGTATTAATTGAATGTAATAACTTGCAATCCTACTTGCCTTGGTTAAATGTTCCTGAGGAGTGGGTGCTGGAGTGAATTCACAATTTGAAAGGACATCCCCTTCCCTTCTTACATCTAGAATCAGTTGTGCCACATAATTTTCCTGGAACCGTGTTCTTTTCCCCAAAGCACCTGAAAAAACAATAAAATGGTATCTACTGAGTTACCTATCAGATCTACTGTACAGTCATGAAGAGCAATATTTTCAGAGTGCTTTAGAGTTTACAAGATATTTTCTCCATTTCACATAAGAAAGTCCTGAGGCCCAGTCTCAGGTTTTAAATGACTTATAAAATTAGAAAGTCATTAAGCTCTGGTACCAGACTCAAACCCAGGATTTCTGCCACTAGATTTTTTTTTTATTATTATTATTATACTTTAAGTTCTAGGGTACATGTGCATAACGTTCAGGTTTCTTACATATGTATACTTGTGCCATGTTGGTGTGCTGCACTCATCGACTCGTCAGCACCCATCAATTCATCATTTATATCATGTATAACTCCCAATGCAATCCCTCCCCCTCCCCCCTCCCCATGATAGGCCCCAGTGTGCGATGCTCCCCTTCCCAAGTCCAAGTGATCTCATTGTTCAGTTCCCACCTATGAGTGAGAACATGCAGTGTTTGGTTTTCTCTTCTTGTGATAGTTTGCTAAGAATGATGGTTTCCAGCTGCATCCATGTCCCTACAAAGGACGCAAACTCATCCTTTTTTATGGCTGCATAGTATTCCATGGTGTATATGTGCCACATTTTCTTAATCCAGTCTGTCACAGATGGACATTTGGGTTGATTCCAAGTCTTTGCTATTGTGAATAGTGCCGCAATAAACATACGTGTGCATGTGTCTTTATAGCAGCATGATTTATAATCCTTTGGGTATATACCCAGTAGTGGGATGGCTGGGTCATATGGTACATCTAGTTCTAGATCCTTGAGGAATTGCCATACTGTTTTCCATAATGGTTGAACTAGTTTACAATCCCATCAACAGTGTAAAAGTGTTCCTATTTCTCCACATCCTCTCCAGCACCTGTTGTTTCCTGACTTTTTAATGATTGCCATTCTAACTGGTGTGAGATGGTATCTCATTGTGGCTTTGAAATATACAAGAAAAAAACAAACAACCCCATCAAAAAGTGGGCAAAGGATATGAACAGACATTTCTCAAAAGAAGACATTCATACAGCCAACAGACACATGAAAAACTGCCACTAGATTTCACATACTAATTATTGCATCAAACTACCACCCTTTTAAAAAAAAAAAAAAAGTAACACATTGAGTGTTGTAGGTAGAAGAACTATTATTATCTCTTTTTCACAGATGACAAAAACAAAAGTTCTAGAGAATACAATCACTTGTTCATGATCACAGGGCTTCTCAGCATCAGAACCAGAGCTGAAAGACAGGATCTTTTGGTTCTAAATCAACAGTTTATTACACTATCTGACTTCATGTAAGACCAAAATTTTTTCATTATGTCTCTGAAATAACTTGCTGCAGAATAGCTGTTTTCCAAACCACTTTAAGGGAGGCAAAAGTTCCAACATCCACTCTCTGGACAAGGTCAGATTACAAAAACCCTTGATTACAGAGACCAGTCTAGGAAGTCTGGATTTTACCCTATTACGAGTCTGGCTCTAAGTTATACATTAACCTTTTAAATATGTTATGCTAAATATAGACACTGAAATTGTTCAACACAGCTTACTATTTCATTTTTATTTTATTTATTTATTTGTTGTTATGAGACGGAGTCTTGCTCTGTCGCCAGGTTGTAGTGCAGTGGCACGATCTCGGCTCACTGCAACCTCCCACTCCCTGGTTCAAGTGAATCTCCTGCCTCAGCCTCCCGAGTAGCTGGGATTACAGGCTGGTGCCACTACGTCTAGCTAATTTTTGTATTTTTAGTGAGACGGGGTTTTGCCATGTTGGCCAGGATGGTCTCAATCTCCTGACCTCATGATCTGCCCGCCTTGGCCTCCCAAAGTGCTGGGATTACAAACGTGAGCCACAGCACCCGACCACAGCTTACTTTTTATAGTAAGGGTACAGATGAGTGGAAAAAAAGAATAAACTGATTCTTGTATTTGTGAACACCACATTTGTATTTCTAAGTTCTTCAACCCTAACTTAGAAAACAAAATATGAAGAACTAGCTAGTAAATACACCAACAATTAAGTATTATGCCATCAATAGTCCCAAAAAAGCCTCCTAGGATCAAAATATTTAAAAACATAACTTCTGAAACTAACCTCACAAGATACATTACTTATATTTTCATATACAGACAACTTACACATGGCCATTGTTCCAACTGATACATGGCCATTGTTTCAAGTTACAAGCTCAATATTAAACAATTTTATCCCCACACACAATGTAACAAAAGGTAGCTACGATCTGAGACAAGCCCACAAAATCATATTTATTCAAAATATATAGGAAGGATTTTACTTATAGAACTAGCTCGATAAGAAGCAGAGAATGTGGGCTGGGCGTGGTGGCTCACGCCTGTAATCCCAGCACTTTGGGAGGCCGAGGTAGGCAGATCACTTGAGGTCAGGAGTTGAAAACCAACCTGGTCAACATGGTGAAACCCCATCTCTACTAAAAATACAAAAAAAAAAAATTAGACAGGCGTGGTGGTGGGCACTGTAATCCCAGCTACTCAGGAGGCCGAGGAAGGAGAATTGCTCAAACCTGGGAGACTGAGGTTGCAGTGAGCTAAGATGGCGCCACTGCACTCCAGCCTGGGCAACAGAGGGAGACTCATTCTCAAAAAAATAAAGCAAGATGGAAGGAATAGGTGGGTATTTACAAGAAAGGGCAATGCGGAGAGGCCAAACTTAGTCAGGAAAGGCCTCTATGGGCCCATCCCCCAAAGGCTCAAAAGCATGTTTCTGTACTGCCTGGCTGCTATCTATTACTAACACTTCTAAATAGATCAGTGCTATAAATGGAAAACTCTAGAAATAAGGAAAATATATCATTTCAAATTTGTTATAAACTATAAATTTATAAATGAAACCTTTAAAGTCTACTTTTGTAAAGCAAATAGGATATAGAAAATCAAATACCAACATACAATAGAAACTGCCAATGTATAGTTTTATCATAAAAATAAAATCAATTATTCACAAAAAATAAAAGTCTTACCTGTCAAATCAATTTGTAATTGGCTGATGTCCTTAGCAATATTCAACTGATCTTTTGCTTTTCTGTACTCATAATAATATAAAAACACATATGCACATTCCAGATGGAATTGAATAGCCAAATATCGACCTGAATCATCTACAAACAGATTCTGTAGTTTCATCACTGTAAGACAAAAGATAAAACATTAAAAATTATGAGAATAAAAATATATTAATGTGTAAAATAGAGTCTATAATACATAAAGTATATAGTACATAGTCTCTGTTGTTAAATAATTTTAAACGTTAAGACGTGGGGAATACAGGAACACTAATAGTTACCAGCCAGCATTCTCTGAGCACTTACATGCTCCAGACATGAGCTAAGGACATTATGTACACTATCTCCTTTATTCCACACAATCCTGAGAGATATGATTCATAACCCTGCTCTTTCTCAGAGGATTTGTCTTAACCATGCAACAACAACAAAAAAAAATTGGTGGGGGGACAGGCGCAGTGGCTCACACCTGTAATCCGAGTACTTTGGGAGGTTGAAGCGGGCAGATCACGAGGCCAGTCATTTGAGACCAGCCTGACCAACATGGTGAAACCCCATCTCTACTAAAAATACAAAAATTAGCCAGCATGGTGGCTTCTGCCTGTAATCCCAGCTACTCAGGAAGCTGAGGCAGGAGAATCGCTTGAACCCGGGAGGCAGAGATTGCAGTGAGCTGAAATCGCACCACTGCACTCCAGCCTGAGCGGCAGAGCAAGACACTGCCTCCAAAACAAAAATGGCCAGGGGTGGCTGGCTGTCAAGATGGCCAATAGGAACAGCTCCGGTCTGCAGCTCCCAGAGATATCAAGGCAGAAGGTGGGTGATTTTTACATTTCCAAGTGAAGTACCAGGCTCATCTCTCTAGGACTAGTTAGACAGTGGGTGCAGCCCATGGAGGGCAGGCCAAAGCAGGGTGAGGAGTCGCCTCACCCAGTAAGCACGAGTTCTGGGAACTCTTTCCCCTAGCCAAGGGAAGTCTTGAGGTACTGTACCATGAGAAACGGTACATTCTGGCCCAGATACTAAGCTTTTCCCATGTTCGCAACCCGCAGACCAGGAGATTTCCTTGGGTGCGTGCCTACACCACCAGGGCCCTGGGTTTCAAGCACAAAACTGGGCAGCCATTTGGGCAGACACCAAGCTAGCTGCAGAAGTTCTTTTTCATACCCCAATGGCTCCTGGAATGCCAGCAAGACACAAGAGCCGTTCACTCCCCTGGAAAGGGGCCTGAAGTCAGGGAGTCAAGTGGTCTAGCTCAGCTGATCCCACCCCCACGAAGCCCAGCAAGTTATGATCCACTGGCTTGAAATTCTCGCTGCCAGCACAGCAGTCTAGTCAACCTGGGATGCTCTAGCTTGTTGGAGGCAGAGGTGTTCGCCATGACTGAGGCTTAAGTAGGTGGTTTTCCCCACATAGTGTAAACAAAGAATCTCTGGGACACAGCTAAAGCAGTGTTTAGTAGGAAATTTATAGCACTAAATGCCCATAGGAGAGAGAGGGAAAGATCTAAAATCGACACCATAACATCACAATTGAAAGAACTAGAGAAGCAAGAGCAAACAAATTCAAAGGCTAGCAGAAGGCAAGAAATAACTAAGATCACAGCAGAACTGAAGGGGAGAGAGACACGAAAAACCCTTCGAAAAAAATCAATGAATATAGGAGCTGGTTTTTTGAAAAGGTTAACAAAATACATAGACCACTAGCCAGACTAATAAAGAAGAAAAGAAAGAAGAATCAAATAGATGCAGTAAAAAATGATAAAGGGGATATCACCACCGACCCCACAGAAATAGAAACTACCATCAGAGAATACTATAAACACCTCTACGCAAATAAACTAGAAAATCTAGAAGAAGGCCGGGCGCGGTGGCTCAAGCCTGTAATCCCAGCACTTTGGGAGGCCAAGACGGGCGGATCACGAGGTCAGGAGATCGAGACCATCCTGGCTAACACGGTGAAAACCCGTCTCTACTAAAAAATACAAAAAACTAGCCAGGCAAGGTGGCGGGCGCCTGTAGTCCCAGCTACTCGGGAGGCTGAGGCAGGAGAATGGCATAAACCCGGGAGGCGGAGCTTGCAGTGAGCTGAGATCCGGCCACTGTACTCCAGCCTGGGCGAAGAGCGAGACTCCGTCTCAAAAAAAAAAAAAAAAAAAAAGAAAAGAAAATCTAGAAGAAATGGATACATTCTTGGACACATATACCCTCCCAAGACTAAACCAGGAAGAAGTCAAATCCCTGAAAAGACCAATAACAAGTTCTGAAATTGAGACAGTAATTAATAGCCTACCAACCAAAAACAGCCCAGGACCAGATGGATTCACAGCCAAATTCTACCAGAGGTACAAAGAGGAGCTGGTACCTTCCTTCTGAAACTATTCCAATCAATAGAAAAAGAGGGAATCCTCCCTAACTCATTTTATGAGGCCAGCATCATCCTGATACCAAAGCCTGGCAGAGACACAACAAAAAAAAGAAAATTTCAGGCCAATATCCCTGATGAACATCGATGCGAAAATCCTAAATAAAATACTGGCAAACTGAATCCAGCAGCACATCAAAAAGCTTATCCACCACAATCAAGTTGGCTTCATCCCTGGGATGCAAGGCTGGTTCAACAGATGCAAATTAATAAATGTAATCCATCACATAAACAGAACCGAGACAAAAACCACATGTTTATCTCAACAGATGCAGAAAAGGCCTTCGATAAACTTCAACACGCCTTCATGCTAAAAACTCAATAAACTAGGTATTGATGGAACGGATCTCAAAATAATAACAGGTATTTATGACAAACCCACAGCTAATATCATACTGAATGGGCAAAAGCTGGAAGCATTCCCTTTGAAAACTGGCACAAGACAAGGATGCCCTCTCTCATCACTCCTATTCAACATAGTATTGGAAGTTCTGGCCAGGGCAGTCAAGAGAAAGAAATAAAGGGTATTCAAATAGGAAGAGAGGAAGTCAGTTTGTCTCTGTTTGCACATGACATTATCATATATTTAGAAAACCCCATGGTCTTAGCCCAAAATCTCCTTAAGCTGATAAGCAACTTCAGCAAAGTCTCAGGATACAAAATCAATCTACAAAAATCACACATATTCCTATACACCAATAATAGAGAGCCAAATCATTAGTGAACTCCCATTCAAAATTGCTACAAAGAAAATAAAATACAACTTACAAGGGATGTGAAGGACCTTTTCAAAAGGAGAACTACAAACCACTGCTCAAGGAAATAAGAAAGGGCACAAACAAATGGAAAAACATTCCATGCTCATGGATAGAAAGAATCAATATTATGAAAATGGCCATACTGCCCTAAGTAATTTATAGATTCAATGCTATCCCCATCAAGCTACCATCGACTTTCTTCTCAGAATTAGAAAAAAACTACTTTAAATTTCATATGGAACCAAAAAGAGCCTGTATAGCCAAGACAATCCTAAGCAAAAAGAACAAAGCTGGAGGCATCACACTACCTGACTTCAAACTATAATACAAGGCTACAGTAACCAAAATAGCATTGTACCAGTACCAAAACAAATATATAGACCAATGAAACAGAGCAGAGGCCTCAGAAATAACGCCAAACATCTACAACCATTTGATCTTTGACAAACATGACAAAAACAAGCAACAGGGAAAGAATTCCCTATTTAATAAATGGTGTTGGGAAAACTGGCTAGCCATATGCAGAAAACTGCAAATGGACCCCTTCCTTACATCTTATACAAAAATTAACTCAAGGTGGATTAAAGACTTAAACATAAGACATAAAACCATAAAAATCCTATTAGAAAACCTAGGCAATACCATTCAGGACATAGGCATGGGGCAAGGACTTCATGACTAAAACACCAAAAGCAATGGAACAAAAGCCAAAATTGACATATGGGATCTAATTGAACTAAAGAGCAATCAGTATAGCAAAAGAAACTACCATCAGAGTGAACAGGCAACCTACAGAATGAGAGAAAAGTTTTGCAATCTACCTATCTGACAAAGGGCTAATATCCAGAATCTACAAAGAACTTAAACAAATTTACAAGAAAAAACAACTCCATCAAAAAGTGGGCAAAGGATATGAACAGACATTTCTCAACAAAAGACACTTATGAGGTCAATAAACATATGAAAAAAAGCTCATGATCACTGGTCATTACAGAAATGCAAATCAAAACCACACTGAGATACCACCTCATGCCAGTTAGAATGGCAATCATTAAAAAGTCAGGAAACAACAGATACTGGAGAGGATGTGGAGAAATAGGAACACTTTTACACTGTTGGTGGGAATGTAAATCAGTTCAACCATTGTGGAAGACAGTGTGGAGATTCCTCAAGGATCTAGAACCAGAATTACCATTTGACCCAGTAATCCCATTACTGGGTATATACCCAAAGGATTATAAATCATTCTACTATGAAAACACATGCACACATATGTTTACTGCAGCACTGTTCACAATAGCAAAGACTTGGAGTCAACCCAAAGCCCATCAATGATAGACTGGATAAAGAAAATGTGGCACATATACATTATGGAATACTATGCGGCTATAAAAAAGGATGAGTTCATGTCCTCTGCAGTGACATGGATGAAGATGGAAACCATCATTCTCAGCAAACACAGGAACAGAAAACCAAACACTGTATGTTCTCATAGGAGTTGAACAATGAGAACACATGGACACAGGGAGGGGAACATCATGGTGGGTAGGGGACTAGGGGAGGGATAGCATTAGGAGAAATACCTAATGTAGATGATAGGTTGATGGATGCAGCAAACCACCATGGCATGTGCATACCTATGTAACAAACCTGCATGTTCTGCACATGTATCCCAGAACTTAAAGTATAATAAAATAAAATTTTTTTAAATGGCAACATAAGGTGTTGATGCAAAGTACCATGAATATGCAACAGTTAAACATATTTATGTGGTATGAAAATGTATGCATGGAAGAAACCGGTTAGAACCAAACATTAAATTGGTAAGATAAAGAAAAAATAAAGAGTTGTACTTCGATGAGACCCTTAAAAAAAAGAAAAAAAAAAGAAGCAACACAGAAAATCTGATGAAGAGGATATCAGTTTACAAGTTTTCTTCATAGAGAATGTAGAATTTCTCCCTTGAAAGAAATGGGGAGGCTGGGCATGGTGGCTCACGCTATAATCCAAGTGCTTAGGAAGACCTAGGCGGAAAGACTGCTTGAAGCCAGGAGTTCACGACAAGCCTGAGCAACACAGAGTGGCTTCATCTCAACAAAAAAATAAAAACGTTAGTCAGTCATGGTAGAGCATGCCTGAAATTCCAAGTACTCAGGAGGCTGAGGCAGGAGGATCCTTTGAACCCAAAAGTTCAAGGTTGCAGTGAGTTATGACTGTGCTACTGCACTCCAGTCTAGGTGACAGACTAGACCCTGTCTCTAAAAATCAAAGAAAAAGGGAAACAGATAAACATCCATGTATCTAATACAATATGAACATCAAATAAAGAATAAGTGAATATTAGCTTGGCAGTCAGATTCCAATTTATTTCTCTCAATATCTAAGATGAAAAGAATGGAGGATAATAACCTAGTAAAACAGCATCTGAAATAAAATGACTGTCAAAATTAATTACATATAAAGACAGGCTAGTTGACATACACCAAGTAACGAGGGTGTCTAACAGGTACCCTTATCCAATAGATCCCCCAAACAGAATTCCCTTCTATAGTATCGCTGACAAACTATATCTCACAAATGTTTCCAATATGTTAGCCAGCATTTCACGAAATAACCTACCAGAATGAATACATAATGAATGAATGGAACACAAAGGCTCATGACAGTTTTCCCATCATTCAAACTGAAAGAGAAGTTATTTTTACTGATATCTACTTTGCCTAGCAATGGGTATTTTACATGTTGTGTTATTTAATTCTCACAATGATGTATTGGAGGCTGACATTATCTCCACTTAATTCATTATAAAATTGAGCTCAGGCTGGGCACAGAGCCTCACACCTACAATTCCAGCACTTGGGGAGGCTGAGGTGAGAGGATCACTTGAAGCCAGGAATTCAAGACCAGACTGGGCAACATAGCAAGACCACATCTCTATAATAAATTAGTCAAGCATGGTAGTATGCTCCTGTAGTCCCAGATACTGGAGAGGCTGAAGTGGGAGGATCACTTGAGCCCAGGAGGTTGAGGTTGCAGTGAGCTATTATTATACCACTGCACTCCAGCCTAAGCATTGGAGCAGTCTCTAAAAGAACTTTAAAAGGCGAGGTGCAGTGGCTCACACCTGTAATCCCAGCACTTTGGGAGGCCGAGGCAGGTAGATCACGAGGTCAGGAGATTGAGACCATCCTGGCTCACATGGTGAAACCCCGTGTCTCTACTAAACATACAAAAAAATTAGCCAGGCGTGGTGGCGGGGGCCTGTAGTCCCAGCCACTCGGGAGGCTGAGGCAAAAGAATGGCGTGAACCCGGGAGGCGGAGCTTGCAGTGAGCAGAGATCACGCCACTGCACTCCAGCCTGGGCGACAGAGCGAGGCTCCGTCTCAAAAAAAAAGAAGAAAATTTTAAATAGGGCCGGGTGCAGTGGCTCATGTCTGTAATCCCAGCACTTTGGGAGGCCAAAGCGGTGGATCACCTGAGGTCAGAAGATTGAGACCAGCCTGGCCAATGTGGTGAAACCCCATCTCTACCAAAAATATAAAATTAGCTGGCCGTGCTGGCACGCTCCTGAAATGCCAGCTTCTCGGGAGGCTGAGGCTGGAGAATCACTTGAACCCTGAAGCTGGAGGCTGCAGTAAGCTGAGATAGAGCCATTGCACTCCAGCCTGAGCAAAAATGAGTGAAACTCCGTCTCAAAAAAAAAAAAAAATTAAAATTAAAATTAAAAAAAGAAAAGAAAATTGAGCTCAGCTTACTGACTAGTCACCTCATTAAGTGGCAATGCCAGGATGTGAATCCAAGCTTGTAGGGAAAAGGGGTATGGAGAAGTTGTCAGGGGAAGGATAAAGGTGCAGAGCTGATGCTACAAAAGCTCAATCTACTTTATCACCTATAATCTGGCAGAAACACCTACAGCTAAGAAACAGATACCCCTTTGTCTTTATGTGAGTTGAAATTTAAATGGGTCTGAAAAAGAAAGATAGTGTTTTTCTATAGTCCACTTAAGAGATTCTCTGGAGTCAAAGAGAGTAAGTCAAGATGCACATGCCTCACCTCAGAAGGCACATAGGCATCCTAACGTGAACTTCACTATGAAAACCCCTGAATAGATTTCATCCATGCAAACCAAACCCAGAAAAAGCTGGATCCAATAATACTTAATGCTCTTGATGAGGGCTTCTTTTTTTTTTAATGTTCTTCTCCTTTTGTCTGCCCATTATTCCTGAGTGTCTAGTCATTACTCTCAGAAATATAATAACCTTCTATGACCTTAGTACAATTCACAAGTGACACAATTTTGCTTGGCTGCCAATGACAGTAATCTTCCCAAAATGTTCTGGATGCAAAAATCAAGGGACACAATGGTTGGCCAAGGTTCTTAAAAATCTTCTCTCAAGTATCAGAGAAAGGACAATTACTGCATTTAATATGGCTTACTAAGTTGTGATAGCTCAGGTGGGTCTACTATCGAATTTAAACTGTACTAAGAATACATAAATAAGTCACACAAATGCCCAAAGTTGGTTGTATGTATTTATCTTCCCTTCTATCTACCTACCGACTTTTCTGCCCACCTATCTATACATATGTATATATGCATGTACTATCAGTATAACTGGCTTTGTTCTTGTACTTCCGTGCTTTCTCTGCATTATCTTATACGTTCAGAGATCAAATGTTGGATAAATAAAGTAGGGGAGCTCGGGCACGGTGGCTCATGCTTGTAATCTTAGCACTCTGGGAGGCCAAGGCGGGCAGGTCATCTGAGCTCAGGAGTTCGAGACCAGCCTGGCCAACATAGTGAAACCTTATTTCTACTAAAACTACAAAAATTAGCTGGGCATGGTGGTGTGCGCCTTGTAGTCTCAGCCACTCAGGAGGCTGAGGTAGGAGAATTACTTGAGCCTGGGAGGTGGAGGTTGCAGTGAGCCAAGATCACACCACTGCACTCCAGCCTGGGCGACAGAGCCAGAACCAGTCTCAAAAGAAAACAAAAAAAAGAAAAAAAGAAAAAGCATCCATACCTACCTCATAGTCCAACTAAAGAACCGCAAATACAAAGTAAAAATCTTAAGATGAGCAAAAGAAAATAAGTGGACTAGTTACACAGAAAGAGCAATTGGACCAATACTGATTTCTCAACATCAACAATGGAAACCAAAAACACAGGCCAGGAGTGGTGGCTCATGCCTGAGGTCAGGAATTCAAGACCAGCCTGGCCAACATGGTGAAACCCTGTCTCTACTAAAAACACAAAAATTAGCCGGGTGTGGCGGCCTGCAATCCCAGCTACTAGAGAGGCTGGGGTGGAAGAACTGCTTGAACCCAGGAGGCAGAGGTTGCAGTGAATGTAGATTATGCCACTGCACTCCCACTCTAGCCTGGGTGACAAGAGTAAGACTGTCTCAAAAAAAAAAAAAAAAGAAAGAAAGAAGACAGAAAAGTATCTTCATGGTGCTGCCTAGAATCTTTTAGTCAATAGTTCAAGGAGAGAAACAAGAACATCTCCAAGCAAACAGAAACAGAGAGTTTATCACCAAGATATGCTTGTTCAAGTGGAATAACTGCTAAATTATTTTACATCACTTTTAGCATACAAAAACGTAACTTTTGAGTTTCACCTGCCCTAAGTGGAAAGAATAATGAGAAAACGTTGCCCAAAGGCAGATGAGAAAAGAGACAAAGGCTACGACCTGACACAGCAGTTTCAAACTTCAAAAAATCATACATTTTCAAAGTTTGGAAAGTAAGAAGGCCCAATCTCTATATGAACAAGTTTAAGAAGGATTGAGGCTTTTATCTACTTTTAAAGCTTCCGACATACAGTAAAAGTTGAAAGCTGTCAGAAGTATTCAGCAGAAAAACTTTCCAATGTAATTAAGCTACTGATGAAGACATAAAACTCTGAGGAAAAAAGAGCAATGAAGATAGAGAATTGCTGTTTCCCCCAGAGCAGTACCGTCATCCAAACATCCACATTCTCCTGAAAAGCTGAATTTCATAAATATCAGACAAGCATAAAGAAAAACAAAAAAAAAAAAAAAAAAAAAAAAAAGGCCGGGCGCGGTGGCTCAAGCCTGTAATCCCAGCACTTTGGGAGGCCGAGACGGGCGGATCATGAGGTCAGGAGATCGAGACCATCCTGGCTAATACGGTGAAACCCCGTCTCTACTAAAAAATACAAAAAACTAGCCGGGCGACGAGGCGGGCGCCTGTAGTCCCAGCTACTCGGGAGGCTGAGACAGGAGAATGGCGTAAACCCGGGAGGCGGAGCTTGCAGTGAGCTGAGAGCCGGCCACTGCACTCCAGCCTGGGCGGCAGAGCAAGACTCCGTCTCAAAAAAAAAAAAAAAGAAAGAAAAACAAATAACGGCCGGGTGCGGTGGCTCAAGCCTGTAATCCCAGCACTTTGGGAGGCCGAGACGGGTGGACCACGAGGTCAGGAGATCGAGACCATCCTGGCTAACACGGTGAAACCCCGTCTCTACTAAAAAAAAATACAAAAAATCTAGCCGGGCGAGGTGGCGGGCGCCTGTAGTCCCAGCTACTCGGGAGGCTGAGGCAGGAGAATGGCGTATACCCGGGAGGCGGAGCTTGCAGTGAGCTGAGATCTGGCCACTGCACTCCAGCCCGGGCGACAGAGTGAGACTCCGTCTCAAAAAAAAAAAAAAAAGAAAAGAAAAACAAATAACGTTTCCAGGTAATACCTGCATAGAGATACAGATTCAGAAATAACAAGAGTATGAAAGATGATGGCTTGAAATATATCTGAACCTAGGCCAGGCACAGTGGCTCACACCTGTAATCCCAGCACTTTCGGAGGCTGAGGCAGGCAGATCACTTGAGGTCAGGAGTTTGAAAGCAGCCTGGCCAACATGGTGAAACCCCGTCTCTACTAAAAATACAAAAATTAGCCGGGCGTGGTAGTGAGCACCTGTAGTCCCAGCTGCTTGGGAGGCAGAGGCGGGAGAATCGCTTGAATCCGGGAGGCAGAGGTTGCAGTGAGCTGAGATTCCACCAGCACGTTCCAGCCTGGGTAACAGAGAAAGACTCCATTTCAAAAGAAGGAAGGAAGGAGGAAAGGAGGGAAGGAGGGAAGGAGGGAAGGAGGGAAGGAGGGAAGGAGGGAAGGAGGGAAGGAGGGAAGGAGGGAAGGAAGGAAGGAAGGAAGGAAGGAAGGAAGGAAGGAAGGAAGGAAGGAAGGAAGGAAGGAAGGAAGGGAAAGGAAGGAAGGAAGGAAGGAAGAAAGGAAGGAAGGGAAAGGAAGGAAGGAAGGAAGGGGAAGGAAGGAAGGAAGGAAAGAAAAGAAAGAAGGAAAGAAAGAAAGAATAAGAAATATATTTGAACCTGCAAAATGAGGAAAAGTTACAGCTGGTAACTCTGGATTAGAATAAAAATAAGTAGGGGTAGGGTGTTGTGGCTCACACCTGTAATCCTGGCACTTTGGGAGGCTGAGGTGGACGGATCACTTGAGGTCAGAAGTTTGAAGTCGGCCTGGCCAACATGGTGAAACTCCATCTCTACTAAAAATACAAAAAAATTAGCCGGGCATGGTGGCGGGCGCCTGTAGTCCCAGCTATTCGGGAGGCTGAGGCAGGAGAATCGCTTGAACCCAGGAGGCAGAGGTTGCAGTGAACCGAGACCGCGCCACTGTACTCCAGCCTGGGCGACAGAGCAAGACTCCGTCTCAAAAAAAAAAAAAAAAAAAAAAAAGAATTGTGCTAGATCTTACTGCAAGGTTTAAGTCCTACTCTTCCCTAAAAACGGGGTGGGGTAGGAAGATCTAGGTAGCTAAGAAGCAAAGACACACAATCATTATTGAATGAGTCAATATGCAGTTAGTTTAATTCTAAATTGTGTGCCACTGACCAAAAGTAGCAGGGGGGAAACCCATAAAGACTGGATAATTGAACAAACCTTATCAGAAGGGTGGGGCCTTAAAAGATGGGTAGAATTTGGCCGCAACCTCACATCAAGTTTGTAAGGTTTACCAAGGAGGGTCTATGTGTGTCTCATCCACTGGCATAGGCCCAGCACCTATCACAACTCAAATAATATCCTCGGTGTGAGCAAATATTCTATAAACCCTTTCGTGGTGATCACCAAGGAGATGAAAATCCAGCATCCTCATGATCTAGCTCCTCCCCATCCGGAAAACCTCATCAGCTGAGACACACACCCTTCACACTCCGCTCCAGGCATTCCAAACTACTGGAATTCCCAAATTCACAAAGACGTTCCAAGTCTCTCTACCTCTCTTTGTACATAGTACATGTCCTTTCCAAGTTCTCTACCTAAAATATCCCCACCATTCTTTAAGATTCAGTGCAAGTATCAGCCACTTGGTGAAGCTTTCTCTGACCTCCCGGTTCAGAACAATCACATTCTCTTCCTCATTCCTTACTCTGCATTACCTATTTGTCCTACCTGTATTTTAGTCCTTATGTCACTAAGTTCACTGATATCCACAGCACCTAGCACAGTGTCTGGAACACAACAAGCACTCAAGAGTTTATTAAATTAAATATCAAATTCAGCAGGAGATAGAAGGCCAAAGATAAAACTGGGACAAATTAAAAATTTCCTTATTAAAAACATAAGACATTATGAAATTGGCATTTAGAACACTCAAGCCAGTCCTCAATAGCAGTGTTGTTCAATGCAACTTTCCCTGATGTTATTGAGCAGTTTACAGCTGCACTGTCCAGATGGCAGCCATTAGCTACATGTGGCTTCTGAACACCTGAAATGTAGCCAGTAACTGAGGAGCTGAATTTGCAATTTCATCTATTCTACTTTATTTGAATTTAAGTAGCCATACATGGCTAGTAGCTACTATATTGAACAGTACAGCTCTAGTTAGCAGAAATACTGCATGAAAGTGACAATATAAGATTTTGTAATTAATTTTAAAAGTACTGGGTGACAGAGCGAGACTCTGTCTCTCAAAAAAAAAAAAAAAGTACTTTGTAGCAATCATTAATCTTAACAATGAAATGAGCTCCTTCTCCAAGTAATCTCTGAAACTGTCCAATAAAAAAGGGGATAATTTTTTAGACACAAACTTCCAAGAGTCCACCATTAGCATGAGTGAGAAGCTGGACTACAAAACATCACATTACTTTATACCTGGAAAGAATTCAAAGATTATTTTATAAGGAAGCAAACCTTGGTTTAGAAGTCAAGTGAACTGCTTGAGTTCACACAGGAAATCAAGAACCAAAAACTAGATTTTAAAATGCTATGTCAGGCTGGGCATGGTGGCTCATGCCTTTAATTCCAACACTTTGGGAGGCCGAGGTGAGAAGATCCCTTGATGCCAGGAGTTCAAGACCAGCCCAAGCAATATAGTGAGACTTCTAAATTTTAAATTTCTCTATAGAAAAATTTAAAAACTAGCCAGGCAGGCCAGGCACAGTGGCTCACTGTTGTAATACCAGCACTTTGGGAGGCCAAGGTAGGCAGATCACCTGAGATCAGGACTTCAAGAGCAGCCTGGCCAACATGGTGAAACCTTGTCTCTACTAAAGATACAAAAAAACTTGGCCAGACGTGGTGGCAGGCGCCCATAGTCCCAGCTGCTTGAGAGGCTGAGGCAGGAGACAATCACTTGAACCCAGGAGACGGAGGCTGCATTGAACCGAGGTCATGCCATTGCACTCCAGCCTGGGTGACACAGCAAAACTCCTTCTCAAAAAAAAAAAAAAAAAAAAAAAAAAAAAGGCCAGGTGCAGTGGCTCACGCCTGTAATCCCAGCACTTTGGGAGGCTGAGGAGGATGGATCATTTCATTTGAGGTCAGGAGTTGGAGACCAGCCTAGCCAACATGGTGAAAACCCATCTCTATTAAAAATACAAAAACCAGCCGGGCATGGTGGTGGGCACCTGTGATCCCAGCTACTTGGGAGGCTGAGGAAGGAGAATCTCATGAACCTGGAAGGCGGAGGCTACAGTGAGCCAAGATTGCGCCATTGCACTCCAGCCTGGGCAACAGAACGAGACTCCATCTAAAAAAAAAACTTAGCCATGTGTGGTGGCACGTGCCTATAGTTCCACCTATTCAGAAGGCTAAGGTAGGAGGATCACTTGAGCCCAGGATTTCGAAGATGCAGTGAGCCGAGATCGCACCACTGCACTCCAGCCTGGATGACAGAGCAAGATCCTCTCTCAAAAAAATAGTAATAACATGAAATGCTACACCTTGTTAATCACCTTAATTGTGATTATTTCACAGGTGTATACATATACAACGTGTCACAAATTGTACACCTTAAATATGAGATCTTATTGTAGGTTAATTAAACTTAAAAAAAAAAAAAAAAAGCTGGCTGGGCACGGAGGCTCACGCCTGTAATCCCAGCACTTTGGGAGGCTGAGGCGGGCAGATCACGAGGTCAGGAGATCGAGACCATCCTGGCTAACACAGTGAAACCCCGTCTCTACTAAAAATACAAAAAACAATTAGCTGGGCATAGTGGCGGGCACCTGTAGTCCCAGTTACTCAGGAGGCTGAGGCAGGAGAAGGGCGTGAACCCGGGAGGCGGAGCTTGCAGTGAGCCGAGATCGTGCCACTGCACTCCAGCCTGGGCGACAGAGCGAGACTCCGTCTCAAGAAAAAAAGCTGTTTTTTAAAAGGCACACTATATCCACTATTACACCATCTTTGGCTCTACCTCATAGTTGTGAGGAATAAGCTAGTTAATATAATTAAAGACTTCAAAGAGTGCTTGATATGGTGTATACACTACAGAAATGTTAGCTGCATTATCAAAAGCAAGGGAAAGTGTCAGCAGGACTTGGAGTAAGAAACTCCACATCATTGTGCTGGTTCTTGGGCAACTTCTCTAAGTCTCAATTCTTTGTAAAATGATTTAGCTAGACAAAATTATCTCTAAAGGGCCTTTCCAAACTAAAGATTTCAGATTAGGATAAAAGCTGTAAATATGGAAAAGAGAGATCAATATGGGTCCCTTGGGGAAGAACTGGTAAGATTTAAGAACTGGTTAGAAATGCAGAATGGTGGAAAACAATGAGTCAACAATGGAAGCAAAGTTTTGAGCTTTGAAGACAGATAACCCAAGGTTTAAATTTAAAAAGGAGCATGTTGACCCAATAGGCATATATTATTATTTTAATAAATCAGGAGGTTCTCCCTGGAAATGAATATTTGTGACATTCTGGATCAAAATGTCACCCACACTTAAAATGTATGCTAAAACCAAAATCTCTTCTCATGAGATTACTTAAATGCTATGCTAAAATGAAATCCTTAATGAACAATTATAATTACAGACAATGATGTTTAGTACATTCAATAACATTTATTACAAAGTATCAAATTTATGAAAAGAAATCAATGTATGCATCAGTTACCAAATGACTGTTTTCGTTCTTTTTTTTTCTTTCTTTTTTTTGAGATGGAGTCTCACTCTGTCACCCAGGCTGGATGGAGTTCAGTGGTATGATCTCGGCTCACTGCAACCTCTACCACTGGGTTCAAGAGATTCTCCTACTTCAGCCTCCCAAGTAGCTGGGATTACATGCACACACCACAATGTCTGGCTAATTTTTAAGTTTTTAGTAGAGATGAGGTTTCACCATGTTGGCCAGGCTGGTCTTGAACTCTTGACCTCAGGTGATCCACTGCATCAGCCTCCCAAAGTGCTGGGATTACAGGCATGAGTCACCGCAGAGAATGTTTTTTTGAACACTTTTTCAATGTGGAAACAACCTAATCCCAGAGTCACAGAGTTGCCTGAAACATCACAGCAGGACTGGATGACAAAGTATTTTAACCTGGTTTCTCTTAGTGATTTTATGAGGTTATCTTCAAACAGCTAAAGTGCAATATTACATCTCATGCACTATGTATAACATGTTTTCAGCACTGGATGCCACAATCAATTGTTGTATGCCCCGAAGTAGTTCTTTAGAGAATCATGCTTTTATTTAGTGTGACATGCAAAAGAATGCTTTAGACTGTACTGAGGAATATATTTTCAAGATTCTGACCTACTCCTATTATAGACATAATCAGCCCAGCAAAGTTATGCTGACATTATGATAGGCTCCATTCCACTGTATTATACTGGTGTAACATGTCTGTACAAAAACCTAAATATCATAGTTGTTCATAAAATCCTTTGCTTATATTTCATAGAATGAAAAAAAAAAAAATCCTGCCAACTTTCTGATGATCCTTCAAGGGCAAGATTTCAAATATAATACCCTTCTCTGGGCACTGAATCGTATTTCAGTTATAAGTGACCATTTGGACAACATTTGGATCAAATCCCAGAACAAAACATTTTAAAAATGAAATCGTTCATGAAAGGTTATAATTCAGTACTATCTACAAACCTATTTAGACCTAGCCAAAATGGACCATTTTATGACTAGATAAACTGAAAAGTGCCATTGATTAGCCTAGAACAGCAACATAAAAAATTCTTAGCTGCAAGGCAAAGCAAATGACATGCTGAAATATAATACAGAAAAGAACTGAGACCTCTTGGGGAATGAGTCACTTAAAGTCACATTTTCCAGCTATCTTAGTTTCTGGTTTGGAACTTAATTTTAACTTATAGAATAGAATCCTCTCCAAAACATACCATATGGTTCCTACCTTTTGTTTTATTTTATTTTATTGTTATTTATTTATTTATTTTATTTTATTTTATTTTTTTGAGATGCAGTCTTGCCCTGTCGCCCAGGCCGGAGTGCAATGACGTGATCTTGGCTCACTGCAACCTCTGCCTCCTGGGTTCACACAATTCTCCTGCCTCTGCCTCGGCCTCCTGAGTAGCTCGGATTAAAGGTGTCCACCACCACGCCCAGCTAATTTTTGTATTTTAGTAGAGACGGGGTTTCACCATGTTGGCCAGGCTGGTCTCGAACTCCTGAGCTCGTGATCTAACTGCCTCAGCCTCCCAAAGTGCTGGGATTACAGGCATGAGCCACCGTGCCCAGCCTGGTTCCTACCTTTTAAAAAGATACATAAGGAAAGCATACAAGGATGTTGGTATGAGAGGGTCAGGTTCCAGAACCAATCCTCGGATACCAAGGGATGACTTACAACGTTTATGCTCACATCTAATAGGTCCCCTGCTTGACCCCCAGCCTTATGTTACCTAAACATCTTGAAAGAATATAAACTAAGTCCTGGAACAAACGACATAAATGAATCAATTATTATACTGATTGAATAATACTTTCATTATTATCTCTTTAAATTATGTATACATGGTTATTTTATCTAAGATTAGCATATGTTTATGTATTTCTGTCCTAGAATAAAATAAAAACTGAGAAATTAGTTTCAACCACTCACCTGGCTTAGGAATATTTATGACTAAACAAGCTATAGTCCTCTCCACTGTATTCTGGCCTAGCTTGTTACTGTAAAAACTCTTGAAGGATTGTGGGCTCAGTGGCTCACGCCTGTAATCCCAGCACTTTGGGAGGCCAAGGCAGGCTGATCACCTGAGGTCAGGAGTTCAACACCAACCTGACCAACCCTGTCTCTACTAAAAGTACAAAATTAGCTGGGTGTGGTGGCACATGCCTGTAATCCCAGCTACTCAGGAGGCTGAGGCAGGAGAATTGTTTGAACCTAGGAGGCGGAGGTTGCGGTGAGCCGAGATCGCGCCATTGCCAAGAGCAAAATTCCATCTCAAAACATAACATAACATAACATAACATAGCATAACATAACATAACATAACATAACATAAAATTCTTGAAGGAAACAGACGCCCAAAAGGTACAGAAGCCTCTTATATTATATATGCACACACGAGAGTTATGTTATACCTTCATGAATGTGCTACCTCCATCAAGTACAGATCACTTTTCTCCACACAGAATGATGCTAACTACCACTCCCCATGTCCCTTGGACTCACACATACATATTAATTCCATACTCTTTGAATCTGAAAGGAGTCTGGGCTTTGGAACCAGACACAGGTAAAGTCAAATCCCACTTCTGTAACGCAAAAACTCATGGTCAAGTCCAGGCTCATTTACGTTCACGTATTCCTTCACCACAAGAGAATCTGTTTTTGTTTTGTGTGGCAACTTTCGCCAAAAAAAAAACCATCCCCAAAACTAGGAAGACTGGAAACCAAGTGTTAAGGCACCTAAGATTCTCCTCTTTTTCAAAGTCTTTCCCTAGGATACAGGAGGGATATCTGCAACAAAGGCAGCAGGAGGCACTTACATGGATGTTTGGTTTATAATTATTTGGCAAATTTTTCATTTAGGTTTTAGGTATTTTTCTCCATGTATATTATACGTTACAAAAAATACTAATAAAATCAAATACAAAATAGCCTCCCTACCCATTGTTAACTTCAGTGAAACTTATTTTCTATCAACTGTTTTCTTACGCTTTTCTTGATGTACTCAATAGGATATAGGATAATTTCTTATTCTTTGTGTAATGTAACACAATTTACTCCAGCTTAAGTTAGTTAAGGACTTTTTTAAAAAAAAGAACTAAGGAGAGTACATTTGTTTCTAATGAGGCTTCCTAAAGAACAGAGAAAATATTACAATATCTTTAAACAATTTGAGATAAAATCATACAGCAAATCACCCTTTCTCAGTAGGTAAAGTAAGTGAAAGTAGATATCTTTTTTAAACTAAAATGACCAAAAGGAACTCTATAATCTGACAACATAACAACTTGTGATATTCTACATCAAAAAAAAAAAAAAAAGAAAGAAACAACTCCAAACAAAAAGGCACTACTACCGGACAAAAAAATAAACGAAAAAGGAGTATATCAGTCAAGTAATTAGAACAGAGCTACATGCCCATATCAAACAAAATCTGCTACATACCTTGATCAATACAGTTTTCAGCAAGAGTAAAAAGCAGAGGTGAGCGTTCCTCAAGCAAATGCTGATGAATATTCACACATCTCAAAGTCCACCATGGCAAGCTCTAGGAAAAAAAACACCACGTAAGCTGAAATGAAAGGATACTTTAGAAAACTTTTTACATTAACTGAGATTTTTAGAATTTTTTTACATTCATAAAATTAAATTTATTCCTCAATAAGATTACCCATCCACTGCTCTCTTTAGTAATACCAAAACCTACATCTATGTCTTCCACAAGAATAACACCTCACCTCCATTCTCTCAAAGCCTTTATTTTTTTTTTTTTTTTTTTAGCCACTTGGACTTCCTGATTCCATTTTGAACTTATCATCACCTCCTTTAAAATATAAGCTGTGGCTGGGCATGGTGGCTCACGCCTGTAATCCCAACATTTTGGGAGGCTGAGGTGGGTGGATCACAAGATCAGGAGTTCAAGACCAACCTGGCCAACATGGTGAAACCCCCATCTCTACAAAAATACAAAAATTAGCTGGGCGTGATGGCAGGAACCTGTAGTCCCAGCTACTCAGGAGGCTGAGATAGGAGAATCGCTTGAACCCCGGAGGCAGAGGTTGCAGTAAGCCAAGATCGTGCCACTGCACTCCAGCCTGGGTGACAGAGCGAGACTCCTCAAAAAAAAAAAAAAATATATATATATATATGTACACACACACACACATACACACACACACACACATATACACATATATACATATGCGCACACACACACATATACATACATATGTGTGTGTGTATATATACATATATATATGTTGTATTTGCCAGGTACAGTGGCTCCCGCCTTTGGGAGGCTGAGGCAGGTGGATCACCCAAGGTCAGGAGTTTGAGACCAGCCTGGCCAACATGGTGAAACCCTGTCTCTACTAAAAATACAAAAATTAACCAGGCATGGTGATGTGCGCCTGTAGTCCCAGCTACTCAGGAGGCTGAGGCAGGAGAATTGCTTGAACCTGGGAGGCAGAGGTTGCAGTGAGCTGGGGATGCGCCACTGCACTCTAGCCTGGGCGACATGGCGCGACCCTATCTCAAAAAAAAAAAAAAAGGCTGCATTCATCCTGCTCTGTGGCACTCTATTACCACTTTAATCCAAGTACCAACTCCTTCAGAGGGCTCCCGCAAGAACCCCCATGGGGGTGATTTTTCCATCACCTGAACTTCCAGCACATTATCTGTAATTCCCTTGCAAACACATCCCACTGCATTTTATGTATGTAATCCCAGGTTCCAATACTGTCTACTATCCAACAAGATAAGAAATCACATCTTATTCATCTCTATATCCTCCTCAAAGCAATATATTTTACACAATCTACACAGTAAGAAATACCCCAGATTCAGATGTTCCCCTAAACTGAGAAGACTGCTTCCACACCCGTATGAAACCTCTTCCTTACAGTCTTCTCCTGCTAGTGTGGCACATACTGATCTTTCACTTCTTTGAACTTCTACGATGTTCCTAGAAGTTGGCACCATATTGGACAGCACTTGTTTTTCAAATTTATAACTCTACCTGAGCCATACATTTCTGAGGGCAGAAACCGTTTTTGTTTTTGTTTTTTTTTCCTTTTTGAGGCAAGGTCTCACTCTGTTGCCCAGGCTGGAGTGCAGTGGCGTGACCACACCTCACTGCGGCCTGGACCTCCCCAGGCTAAGGTGATCCTCCCACTTCAGCTTCCTGCATTGCTGGGACTACTGGCCATGTCACCAGAAATTACGCCCAGCTAATTTTTTTATTTTTTGGTAGAGATAGGGTTTTGTCATGTTGCCCAGGTAGTCTCCAACCCCTGGGCTCAAGTGATCTACCTGCCTTGGCCTCCCAAAGTGCTGGGATTACAGGCATGAGGAAGTGCACCCAGTCAGAAACTGGATTTTATACACTGTCTTAAATAATGTACAAGCTGAGCATATAGCAGCTTTTTCTTTTATTCGCTCATGCTTTTTCTTACTTGATCAACATATATTTAAAAAAAAAAAAGAATAAAAACAAGAAACAGCAAGCCAATATAAAAGTATAGCCAGCTATGGTACCTCATACCTATAATCCCAGCTACTCAGGAGGCTGAAATGAGAAGATCCCTCGAGGCTAGGAGTTTATCAGCTGGGCAACATTGTGAGACCTAGTCTCTTTAAAAAAAAAAAAAAAAAAGGGCCAGGCACAGTGGCTCACGCCTGTAGTCCCAGCACTTTGGGAGGCCGAGGTGGGTGGATCACCTGAGGTCAGGAGTTTGAGAGTAGCCTGGCTAACATGGTGAAACCCCATTTCCACTAAAAATACAAAAAATTAGCCAGGCGTGGTGGCACACACCTGTAATCCCAGCTACTTGGGAGGCTAAGGCAGGACAATAACTTGAACCTGGGAGGCGGAGGTTGCAGTGAGCCAGGATCACACCACTACTCCAGCTTGGGCAACAAGAGTGAAACTCTGTCTCAAAAAAACAAACAAACAAACAAACAGTATATACAGTGAAGACTGAAAATCTCTCTTCCACAGTCCCTCCTCCTGCAGAATCCTCTTCTTGCAGAAAAATCTGTGACCAAGGTTTATATTCCTCTAGAGCTTCCTCTGTATATGTGCATGTGTGTATATGTACATGTGTACAAGCAATGATAGGTACTTTTGATAAGCTCATTATAAATTATTTGTAACTATATTACTTTACATTATATCACATGAAAGTCTAAGAATTAGTTTTCCTTTTAGTTACCTACAAATATGAGATGACAATTACCAAAAGGCTTTTTCTTTTGATATGGGGTCTCACTACACTGTCCAGGTTGGAATGCAGTGGCTATTTACAGGTGCCATCATAGCACACTGCAGCTTTGACCTCCTGGACTCAAGTCATCCTCCTGCCTCAGACTTCCAAGTACCTGGGACGACAGGTATATGTCACAGCATCTGGCTCAAAAGGACGTTTTTGCTTGAACTTAATTTCTTCATTTGACTAAGAGGTTCCCTTCTAAACTGCTACACACCATAGGCTGGTTCGCTTCTGAAGTGTTATACACCACAACTACTACAACCGCGATGCAACCACAAATGAATTTTGACTCCATGACAAAATCTTTTCGAATTAATACTGTTTCCTCAGTCCATGTAAGGAAATGTAAAATTATCTAATAGCAAAGAAATTTCAGACAGTTTTTAACTGAATTCCCTGAGGTGTTGCCTCATTTTCATTCTTTTCCTATCACTATAGCATGAAGTCAGTTTACATTTCAATTATCTGTCCCTTATCTGCTGTCAGCAATAAGTGAGTCAGGTCTGGCAGCTTATTCTTTACTTTTCTAGACACAGGAATTTAGATACATCCAGTCAAAAAGATTTCACTTTTAAGAAAACACATAATACAAGGCCAGGCACAGTGGCTCACACTTGTATTCCCAGCACTTTGGGTAGCAGGAAGCTCACTTGAGGCCATAAATTCAAGACCAGCCTGCGCAACACAGTGAGAACCCATTTCTACAAAAAAAATTTTTAGATAGCTGAGCGTGGTGGTGCATATCTGTAATCCTAGCTACTCAGGAGTTTAAGGTTATAGTCAGCTGTGATCACACCACTATACTCCAGGTTGGGCAACAGAGAAGAGACTCTGTCTCTTACAAAAAAAAAAAAAAAATATATATATATATATATATATATATATAAAAAATATGCTGAACTCTTAAAAATCACATCTATAAATTAACTCTCAAACCAAAAATCTTTATATGGGGGAGGGAAGAATAAAACAAATATAGAAAGCATAGCCTATTTTTCTACTAGTAAGTGTATCAGACCTTTTTTCAGTTTGTCAAGAATTGCTTAATATAAAAATAGAGAGCCGGCACAGTAGCTCATGCCTGCAATCCCAGCACTTTGGGAAGCCAAGGTAGGAAGATCACTTGAAGCCACGAGTTTCAGACAAGCCCGGGCAATGCAGTGAGATCCCATCTCTACAAAAATAAAAATTGAAAAATTGAAAATTGAGGCCGGGCACGGCGGCTCACGCCTGTAATCCCAACACTAAGGGAGGCTGAGGCAAGTAGATCATCGAGGTCAGGAGTTCGAGACCAGCCTGACCACCATGGTGAAAATCCATCTCTACTAAAAATAGAAAAAAATTAGCTGGGTGTGGTGGTACATGCCTGTAGTCCCAGCTACTTGGGAGGCTGAGGCAGCAGAATCACTTGAATCTGGGAGGCAGAGGTTGCAGTGGGCTGAGATAATGCCACTGTACTCCAGCCTGGGAGACAGAGTAAGACTCTGTCTCAAAAAAATAAAAAAGAAAGAAAAAATTGATGCATTAATAAAAAAGCAAACTTGAAGTGTTGCTTTGGATAATTTCTAGATTTTATCTCCTGATTATAACACTTATTACAGAATGGTCTGATTGAGAAGTCACAATAGTCAAGAACCTCCCAGACAGCAGGGAGCAGTAGTATACTCACAAGGCACCAAATAAATATTTGCCAGTTTATCCCATTTTATAAATGGAAACTGATATTCAGAGAAATTAACTAGCATAAGGTCACACAGCTGTTAATTTCAAAACCAAGACTCATTTTACTCAACCACTTACATAATACTAATTCTAGTCTATATACTTCATAGATTAGGGTTTGTGGGAAAATTTGCTTCTATAATTTTGCAAAAATAATATCATCATAAATAATTTGATACAATTCTTAGGAGTCAGGTTACTCAAAAATTAATTTAAAAGGTTAAAATTAACTTGGATAAGTATGTAATGTTTCTTTACTATTTTATCTTATTTCATCAAATAAGCCAGTTTTAATAACACCCTTAAGAGAATGATATAAGCCAGGTGCCTGTAGTCCCAGCTGCTCAGGAGGCTGGAGCAGAAGGATCACTTGAGCCCACAAGTTGAAGGCCATCCTGGACAACATAGCAAGACAACATCTCAAAACAAAAAAAAAGCCGAAAGGAAGGAAGGAAGGGAGGGAGGGAGGGAGGGAAAAAGGGAGGGTGTGAAAAAAGAAAGATATAGTAAAGACCCACAGGAAAAATCTATAATAGAAAGAATAATGCTTCAATTGAATGATAAGAGAAGCCAGGCAGGATGGTGTGCTCCTGAAGTTCCAGCTACTCAGGAGGCTGAGGTGGGAGGATCACTTGGGGCCAGGAGTTCAAGATCAGCCTGGGCAACATAGTGAGACCCTGTCTCCCATCTCAAAAAAAGAAAAAAAAAGAAAAAGAAACGCAAATTTTCAGCACAAAATGATGTATACATAGTGATATACTACAGGAAAATGGGTTTTTAAGCAGAAGTCAAAAGTTGTTTATATCTGCCAAGCAATTAAAGTAACTTGCCTCTGCAACCCTACAAGAATGACATCTACAACCAGTAGAGCACATATTTATTAATTCTCCTAAGTTGTTGACAGTATATATATTATTTTTCAAATGATGCTTAACATATTTTTTTTTTTTTGGGAGACAGTCTCACTCTGTCACCTGGGCTGGAGAGCAGTGCGCGATCTTGGCTCACTGCAACCTCCGCCTTCCGCATTCAAGCAATATTCCTACCTCAGCCTCTTGAGTAGCTAGGATTACAGGCATGCACCACCATGCCTGGCTAATTTTTTTTTTTTTTTTTTTGAGACAGAGTTTCGCTGTGTCGCTCAGGCTGGAGTGCAGTGGAACCATCTCGGTTCACTGCAAACTCTGCCTCCCGAGTTCAAGAGATTCTCCTGCCTCAGCCTTCCAAGTAGCTGAGATTACAGGGACCCACCATTACACCTGGGTAATTTTTGTATTTTTAATAGAAATGAGGTTTCACTGTGTTGGCCAGTTCGGTCTCAAACTCCTGACCTCAGGTGATCTACCTGCCTCGGCCTCCCAAAGTGCTGGGATTATAGGAGTGAACCACCGTGCCCAGCGACGCCTGGCTAATTTTTGTATTTTCAGTAAAGACAGGGTGTCGCCATGTTGGCCAGACTGGTGTCAAACTCCTGACCTCAGGTGATCCGCCGGCCTCAGTCTCCCAAAGTGCTGGTATTACAGGTGAGAGCCACTGCACTCAGACAACGCTTAACATACTTGAAGAAAATTTTTGAGCAACTTAAAAACCTTCTCACTCAATCATTAGTGACATAAGTTCTCACTAGAAAGAAAATAATGCCATTTGGCAGCCTCATGGCTTGGTGATACCTAACTTAAAGTGGCCGGGCACAGTGGCTCACGCCTGCCTGTAACCCCAGTAATTTGGAAGGCCAAGGCAGGTGGATTACTTGAGATCAGGAGTTTGAGACCAGTTGGCCAACATAGTAAAACCCAGTTTCTACTAAAAGTACAAAAAAATTAGCAGGGCATGGTGGCACACACCTGTAATCCCTACTAGGGAGGCTGAGGCAGGAGAATCGCTTGAACCCAGGAGGCAGAGGTTGCAGTGAGCCGAGATCACGCCACTGCACTTCAGCCTGGGCAACAGAGCAAGACTCTGTCTCAAAAAATCAATCAATCAATCAATCAATCAATAGCACAAAGTAATCGCCAGTCTATAAGACCATTTAACTCAGATCAACTTACTTAGGGGAAAAATGTTTTACTCAAGCTACTATCACTAAGAGCTCAAAAGATGAAGCCTCATATATGCTAAGACATGTTGAAATCCATGTATTAAAAACCCTTCAATTAGCCAGGCATGGTGGTACACACCTGTAGTCCCAGCTACTTGGGAGGCTGAGGCGGGAAAATCACTTGAACCTGGGAGGCGTAGGTTGCAGTGAGCCAAGATAGCACCACTGTACTCCAGCCTGGGCGACAGAACAAGATGCTGTCTCAAAAACAAAAACCCTTCCAGGCTGGGAATGGTGGCTTATGCCTATAATCTCAGCACTTAGGGGAGATGGAGACAGGTCAGTCACTTGAGTCCACAAGTTCAAGACCAGCCTGGGCAACAGGTGAAACCCTGTCTCTACAAAAAAATACAAAAATTAGCTGGGTGTGGTGGCACATGCCTGTAGTCCAAGTTACTTGGGAGGCTGAGGTGGGAGGATGGCTTCAGCCCAGGAGGCAGAGGTTGCAGTAAGCTGAGTTCATGCCACTGCATTCCAGTCTGGGCAACAGAGACAGACCCTGCCTTAAAAAAACAAAAACAAACAAACAAAAAAACACCCTCTAGTACAATGGATTCTAAATCCCCTGGCTCTCATGAGAGTTGCAAATAGAGGCATCACTTCCCTTCTTACCTCTTCTTTTAAAACAAATCTAGGCCAGGTGTGGTGGCTCATGACTATGATCCCAGCACTTTGGGAGGCCAAGGCAGGCAGGTTACTTGAGGTTAGGAGTTTGAAACCAACATGGCCAACATGGTGAAACCATGTCTCTACTAAAAATACAAAAAATTAGCCAAACGTGGTGGTGGGCACCCGTAATCCCAGCTACTCAGGAGGCTGAGGTATGAGAATTGCTTGAACCTGTGAGGCAGAGGTTGCAGCGAGCCAAGATCACACTACTATACTACAGCCTGTGCGACAGAGTGAGACTCCATTTCAAAAAAAAAAAAATACAAACTTTAGTGTGTAATCTTAAATGCTTAGGAAAGTAAGCCCTTACATAACACAGACCAAGTCTACTTTCACCTATAGAAATACTGTGATTCTTGGGCAGGGCACGGTGGCTCACACCTGTAATCCCAGAACTTTGGGAGGCTGAGGTGGGCAGATCATCCGAGGTTGGGAGTTCGAGACCAGCCTGACCAATGTGGAGAAATCCCATCTCTACTAAAAACAAAAAAAATTAGCCAGGCATAGTGGCAGCCGCTTGTAGTCCCAGCTGCTTGGGAGGCTGAGGCAGGAGAATGGCATGAACCCAGGAGGTGGAGCTTGAAGTGAGCTGAGATCACGCCACTGCACTCCAGCCTAGGCGACAGAGTGAGACTCTGTCTCAGAAAAATAAATAAATAAAAATACAAAATTAGCCAGACATGGTGGTGCATGCCTGTAATCCCAGCTACTTGGGAAGCTGAGACAGGAGAATCACTTGAACCCAGGAGGCGGAGGTTGTGGTGAGCCAAGATCGCGCCATTGCACTCCAGCCTGGGCAACAAGGGTGAAACTCCATCTCAAAAAAAAAAAAAGAAAGAACTATTGTGTTTCTTAAAAATTGTCAGCCAAAATTGGGAGATTTCACATAAAATTTAGATGTACTATTTCTGACACTATGGGGTCTGCAGCACACCAGGCTGCAACAATCAGATGAAGCAGGGGTCAGCCAGGCACAGCCTGTGCACAAATCCAGTCCACTACTGGTTTCCGCAGAGCCCAAGAACTGAAAATCGTTTTTACATTTTTATATCACTGGGAAAATCAAGAATAGTATTTTGTTAATGTGAGAAGTATAGAAAATGTAAGTTTCAGTGTCCACAAATAAAGCTTTATTGGAAGACCGTCATGTCCATTTAATGAAACATTGTCTACAGCTGCTTTAACACTACAATGCAGCAGAGTTGAATAGCAGCAACACGGACTGCACACTGCATGGCTGACAACCTCCACTAAACCTCCAAAGACTGTCTTTTCTTTCTGCATATTAGCATTCTGTGTGTGTATTTGTCCTCACTAATTTATATGAAGAAACCATATAACTCCAACCCAAATAATGATATAACATAGAATGTGAGCCAGGAAACAGAAATTAAGACCCATTAAATTTTGGTCACTGCTCATTATCCTATATGAAATTCATAAAAGACTATGAGGTATGTCTTTTTTTTCGTTGTTTTTGTTTTTGGTTTTGGTTTTGGTTTTTTTGAGACAGAGTCTCACTCTGTTGCCCAGGCTGGAGAGCAATGCCAGCTCACTGCAACCTCTATCTCCCAGGTTCAAGCAATTCTCCTGCCTCAGCCTCACAAGTAGCTGGGATTACAGATGCCCACCACCACACTCAGCTAATTTTGTATTTTTAGTAGAGATGGAGTTTCACCATGTTAGCCAGGCTGGTCTCGAACTCCTGAACTCAGGTGACCCGCCCACCTCAGCCTCTCAAAGTGCTGGGATTACGCACATGAGCCATCGGGTCCAGCCCAAGGCATATTTTTAATCTTAAATCAATATTTAAGATTTCTGCAAATGAACATTTATATCTATACAGTACACACATAAATCCTATTAAGGAGGTGCAACATAATCTCATTCTAAACTAGATCAATCTCATGAGGGAAAAAAAGTTTTTGCTTATTTTCATCAGATTTTTAAATTACATACATAGAAGACTTAGAAAACAAAATAGACCAAGACATTGTCAGCAACATCTACAGTCTGGTGTTAAAAAGCACAAAAGTCACACGAGGGTATGAATCTCATGGATCCTTTCCTTACCTGAATAGCTGTCAGTTTATGTCTTACATTCACTAGGATAATGCGTGCTAATAACAGCAGTATGGGCTTCGAGGTCAGGCTGTAGATCGATTCACCATCTAGAGCGAGCAGGCTCAGAACAAATGCATCCAGTCCTTTAACCTGAAAAAAGGACTATAAACTAAGATGATACAATTTAACAAAAGATTAATCTTTATAGGTCTTATAATAATACAAAGATTTTCCAGTCAACTCAGCTTTGAAACAAAGGCATTAATATATTACACAGCAATTGGCACTGGACAGAATTAAAACACTGCAAATGCCCTTAGACATCTATAAACCCAGCCCGCCCTGATGGATGGCCACCCATCTGATCAAACTTGATTTTTTAGGTTTTTTTTTTTTGAGATGAGAGTCTCACTCTGTTGCCCAGGCTGGAGTGCAGTGGCACGATCTTGGCTCACTGCAACCTCCGTCTCCCAGGCTCAAGTGATCCTCCTGCCTGGGCGAACAGCTGGGACTCCAGGCATGCACCATCACATCTGGCTAAGTTTTTGTATTTTTAGTAGAGATGGAGTTTCACCACGTTGGCCAGGCTGGTCTCGAACTCCTGACCTTAAGTGATCCCCTGTGTCGGTCTCCCAAAGTGCTGGGATTACAGGCGAAAGCTACTGCACCTGGCATGTTCAAACTTTAGAGAAACAAGGAACTAAAAAAAATGATAGCATTGAAGAGATATCATCACTTCATAAATTTACTTACAACAAAATATTATCTCAATGAAAAGCATCCCTATGTTAAAGTATTTATACTAAATAGTGTATTTGTTATTTATATTAAACGTCGACATTTCACTTAAGCTTCAACACACAGAAAATGTTATTACGAAGTAAGTCTCTCCTCCATAATTTCTATCAAGCCAAACAATCAACAAGGTCTCATACATCAAATGCTGAATGGGCATATGACCACGCACCAGAGTGAGCAGAAGACAGCAAAATAAAAAGGATGCCTTTGAAAAATACACTCCTGTGTTGTACAGAGATTTTTTACAATGGACAAGGTTGTTAAAATTTGGATGGCAGAATTTTAACAGCTGCCATAAAATAGCAAGCAAGAATCCTCACCCATTAGGAACACGGGTTCCAATGTCAAAGGATAGTGTCCTTTCTCTGCTTCTCATTAGTTTGTGAGTACATGTAAATTTTTCCCACAATTTTTTTCCTGATGAAGCCTCAGTTTCATCAATTATAAAATGAAATACCTGGGCCCGGCACAGTGGCTCACACCTATAGTCCCAGCACTTTGGGAGGCCGACGTGGGAGGATCACGAGGTCAGGAGATCAAGACCATCCTGGCTAACATGGTGAAACCCCGTTGCTACTAAAAATACAAAAAATTAGCCAGGCGTGGTGGCGGGCACCTGTAGTCCCAGCTACCTGGGAGGCTGAGGCAGGAGAATGTTGTGAACCCGGGAGGCAGAGCTTGCAGTGAGCCGACATTGCGCCACTGCACTCCAGCCTGGGCAACAGAGCAAGACTCCATGTCAAAAAAAATTTTTTTAAATGAAATAACTGAACCTATACCTCAGAGGGTTCTTGTAAGGATTAAACTAAACAATCCAAGTAATGCCACTCCCTGGCTCAATACTGAGTATTTTGAATACTAAATATTTGAATACTGAATATTTTGAATATTGTTTAAAGTATTCAATAGAAGAAAGAGGGAGGGTCGGGCACAGCAGCTCACGCCTGTAATCTCAGCACTTCGGAAGGCCACGCGGGCGGATTACCTGAGATTAGGAGTTCGAGACCAGCCTGACCAACATGGTGAAACTCTGTCTCTACTAAAAATACAAAAATTAGCTGGCAAGAGGGCACATGCCTGTAATCCTAGCTACTCAGGAGGCTGAAGCAGGAGAATCGCTTGAACCTGGGAGGCAGAGGTTGCAGTGAGCCGTGATCGCACCACTGCACTCCAGCCTGGGTGACAGAGCAAGACTCTGTCTCAGAAAAAAATAAAAAACAATAAATAAAAAAGAAAGAAGGAAATAACTGTGAGTTCATCCTCTGTCCTATTTTCATCATCATTCAAGAGTGTAATAGAGGAATAAAGATTTAATATGAATTAACCTTCACAACAACAAAGCCTACTGTTATCTCTGCTAAGCATACAAGGAATTATAAAAAAAAAAAACCTTCAGTAATTAATGAAATAATATTAAGTTATTACAACTGCCTCAACTTTAGAGGTGAGGAAACAGATCCTTAAAAATTAAGTGAAGCCCATGTTTCCAATTCCCAAATCAATTCCCAAACCAGCCCACGCTGGTAGAAGTAACATTAGTTTGGAAACTGGAAACAGATCTCTCTCCCTCTTCCTGCCCCTCAAGAAGGCCTAGGGCTATGCTAAGCATTTGGAGAGCCTCAAGGACATGGCCAGAATGACTTTTAGCCTTCTGACGGACACTACACCATGGTGGCGTGGGTAACTGAAATGCAGACACAAAAAGAGAAGATCTTCATCATGAGTTCAGTCTTGGACATGATGAGGACCAGCCTGGCCAAGATGGCGAAACCCCATCTCTACTAAAAATACAAAAATTAGCCGGGCGTGGTGGCAACACACCTATAGTCCCAACTACTCAGGAGGCTGAGGCAGAAGAATCACTTGAACCCTGGAGGCAGAGGTTGCAGTGAGCCGAGATTGCGCCACTGCACTCCAACCTGGGCAACAGAGTGAGACTCCATCTCAAAAAAAAAAAAAAAAGAAAGAAAGACAATCCTTCTCCTAATCACTCTAAGATAAGAAATATGTCTACCTGTTCTACCACAAATTTCAGGTCATTATCTTCTAAGTGAATCCCTAAATATAAAGGACAAACAAGTAATTTAACAGAGCAACAAATAAAAATTATACAGGGAGATAGCACATAGTACACTACCTGGAGAGCATTACCTGTGACACTCAAGCTAGGCTGTGAGTACAAAGGAGATTTAGTATTTAAATTGTATACATTTCATATGCTCTTTTAAGTGTTGGTGGTAGTTCCAATAAAAAAGTTAAAATCAAAGACTTACTCAAAGTTTCCTACAACCCCAAATGATCTCCATCAAGTCAGATTTTTCACTGCTAAAAGCGGCAAGCTCAAAGAATCCTTTTCCCACAAACACTACGCTGTTCTCTCCTCTAAATTCCTGCTCATATGACTGCACCTAGAATGTATATTTTCCTCTCCTCTATCCATTTTCTAACCAACCTTCAGGTTCTAGCTCAAGGTCCACTTTCAACTAAAAGGTCTTCTTTGACAAAATCCAGCTTCCAGAAATCTCTTTGTTAATGGCAATATTTCTTATGGTCTGAACTTCTCATGAAACTCATTTTCATACTGTTTTATTTGCTACCTGAATTTACAGGTGCTTCTACACTAGTATAGAAGAGTACTGGATTTTGGAACCAGAAAATGTGGATTCCAATGTCCCAGCTATAAGATCTCTGACAAGATTATTTTGCCACTCTGAGCTTCAGTCTTTTCATCTATAGATTACCTCAAATCTGTAAGGACCAAATTGACACAAGAAATGTGAATTAAGGCCAGGCGCGGTGGCTCACACCTGTAATCCCAACACTTTGGGAGGCCGAGGTGGGTGGATCATCTGAGGTCAGGAGTTCGAGACCACCCTGGCCAACATGCTGGAACCCCATCTCTACTAAAAATACAAAAATTAGCCGGGAATGGTGGTGAGCACCTGTAGTCCCAGCTGCTTGGGAGGTTGAGGCAGTAGAATCATTTGAACCCAGGAGGCAGAGACTGCAGTGAGTCGAGATTGCACCACTGCACTCCAGCCTGGACGACAGAGTGAGACTCTATCTCAAAAAAAAAAAAAAAAAAGAAAAGAAATGCGAATTAAGCACCATTCAAACCACACATCAGTGCTCAGGAGATATTTATGGCTTTGGCTGTTTGGTGGATTTCTAATTTATACTATAGGGCCATAGAAGCCAGAAACTGATTCATACATAAGAGAGGGAATGAGATGTTTCATAAATACATTTCTAGATAACTGAAGCTTATCTCTTTAAGTGCTACAGTCATTTGGGGTTTGGGGTTTTTTACCCCCGTTTTGGATGAAAACCTCTGTAGAACATAAATTCTAAATTCCCTTCATAGACATAAGATACAAAACATCTTTTAACCTTTCAATTATAATTAGGATCAGCATTATGAATTAAAATTACTCTAATGAAGTATATAGAGTGACTCACTAACCCGATATGCAAAGAGTTAATTATTGCGGTTTTCACATTATGCTTTGTTTTTGCACTTCTTTTCCCACTGCCCCCTCATCAAATTATTAAGACATATCTCTAATAATTCTATTCCACATTTACTTGCTACACCTAATTCTTTTTTTCTTTTTTTGAAATGGAATCTTACTCTGTTGCCCAGGCTGGTGTGCAACGGCACAATCTTGGCTCACTGCAACCTCTGCCTCCCGAGTTCAAGCGATTCTCCTGCCTCAGCGTCCTCAGGCTGAGCCTCCTCAGCCGTGCGCCACCACACCTGGCTAATTTTTGTATTTTTAGTAGAGATGGGGTTTCACCATGTTGGTCAGGCTGGTCTCGAACTCTTGACCTTGTGATCCGCCTGCCTTGGCCTCCCAAAGTGCTGGGATTACAGGCGTGAGCCACTGTGCCTGGCCTACTTGCTACACCTAATTCTGAGAAACCAGGTAACACTAGGTCTGTTTTACTGCAGAAGCTCTGGATGCACTTTGGTGATTTTGAACATAGCTATCAATCACTCAGCTTTTTCCAGGTTGAGTGGTTGATAGCTATGTTCAAAATCACCAAAGTGGCCAGATAAATCAAAGTTCTTACTTTGATTTAAACCATACTTCTTTTGTAGATATCTCATACTAGCCAGACCCTCTACATAGGAGCTCAAAAATTCCTGAGGAACTCAAACTTCAAGCTCTAATGATGGCACACTGGCACAGATCAATAATATTATCTCACAATGGATAATAATCACCATGAAGCAATGCTGTGCCAGGCACTTTAATAAAGTATTTGTAATTTAAAGCCACCCCTGGGAGCAAACCACTCCTGGGAGCCATTCTTAAGTATAGTATCAAAACTTACCTGCAAGCTGGGAATGGTGGCTCACACCTGTAAACCCAGCACTTTGGGAGGCTGAGGCAGGCGGATCACTTGAGGTCAGGAGTTCAAGACCAGCCTGGCCAACATGGTGAAACGCCATCTCTACTAAAATTACAAAAATTAGCCGAGTGTGGTAACGCACGCCTGTAATCCCAGCTACTGGGGGGCTGAAGCAAAAGAATTGCTTGAACCCATGGGGCAGAGGTTGCAGTGAGCTGAGATCATGCCACTGCACTCCAGCCTGGGTGACAGAGCAAGACTCTGTCTCAAAAAATTAATTAATTAATTAATTAATTAAAAACTTACCTGAAATAAAATTAAACAGATTTCCAGATTTGCTGTTTTGCCATTAAAGATCTTTATGTACAGCGCTCACATCTATAATCCTAGCACTTTGGGAGGCTGAGGCAGGCAGACCACTTGAGCCCAGGAGTTTTAGACCACCCTGGGCTACATGGCAAAACTCCATCTCTACAAAAAAATTAGCTGGGCATGGTGGCATGCGACTGTAGTCTCTGCTACTTGGGAGGCTGAGGTGGGAAGATCACCTGAGCCTGAGTAGGTTGAGACCTGTAGGTACAGGTCTAGCCACAGTACAACGGCCTGGGTGACTGAGTGAGATACCATCTCAAAAAAAAAAAATCTTTATGTAACTGAGGTGATACAATCAACTAAACAACTGGTGCAGCTGTCTGTACTTTCATTAAAAACACAGCCAACACGGCTCCATAAAATGGAGTGTGTATGAAGAGGAGTTTGACAATGGAACTTCTGGAAATACGTGAAAATCTGATCAACGAACAAGCATTCTTAGTAGTTTTGTGCAAACCATAAAGTCATGTTTCTTTCCTACCTACTATTAGTTCCAGTTTATAAAGACCTGCTTATAAAAAATAAATAACACAATAATAATTACATACAACATTTTCAACAAGCATACCTCACTGAATTGCTGGAACAAAACAGATGACAAAAAATCCTGAGGGTGTAAGTCAACAGGAGGCCCCGTCCAGTTGCTCTGAACAAAAAGTTGCAAACTGCTCACACCAAGTAGAAATATCAACTGCTGTCTGCATATAAGAATGGTTAAAGAAATAAATATGAACTACTATCACTGTATAATCTCAAACACACTATTCCATTTCAGTTTTATTAAGAAAATAATATCTATCAACATTTATTGAGACTACCCTAGAGTATTACCAAAAAAAAAAAATTTCTAAAACTTAAAACAATTTAGGTTAGCTAGGCACAGTGGCTCACGCCTGTAATTCCAGTATTTTGGAAGGCTACGGTGGGAGGATTGTTTGAACCCAGGAGTTCAAAACAAGCCTGAGAAACATAGTGAGACCCCGTCTCTACAAAAAATTAAGAAGTTAGCCAGGTATGGTGGTACATCCCAGCTACTCAAGAGGTTGATGCATGAGGATTGCTTGCAGTCCAGGAGTTCAAGGCTGTGGTAAGCTTTGATTATAGCACCGTACTCCAGCCTGGATGACAAAGCAAGATCCTGTCTCTCTTAAAAAGAAAAAATTTTGAGGCCTGGCGCGGTGGCTCAAGTCTGTAATCCCAGCACTTTGGGAGGCCAAGGCGGGCTGATCATGAGGTCAGGAGATCGAGACCATCCTGGCGAACACGGTGAAACCCCGTCTCTACTAAAAATACAAAAACGGCCGGGCACGGTGGCCGCAAGCCTGTAATCCCAGCACTTTGGGAGGCCGAGAACGGGCGGATCCACGAGGTCAGAGATCGAGACCATCCTGGCTAACACGGTGAAACCCCGTCGCTACTAAAATACAAAAAAACTACCGGGCAGGTGGCGGCGCCTGTAGTCCCAGCTACTCGGGAGGCTGAAGCAGGAGAATGGCGTGAACCCGGGAGGCAGAGCTTGCAGTGGGCTGAGATCTGGCCACTGCACGCCAGCCTGGGCGGCAGAGCGAGACTCCGTCTCAAAAAAAAAAAAAGAAAAAAATTTTGGTCTACAATATCCAATATTATAGCCATGAGCCACACATGGTTTAAATTTACATTAGCTAACATTAATAAAATTTACAATTCAGTTCCTTAGTCACACTTTCCATATTTCAAGTGATCATAGTTTATAGTGTGGCTAGTGGCTACCATCTGGGCAATGAAGATAGAGAGCACTTCTATCTCCACAGAAAATTATCCTGAACAGTGTTGGTTTAGGTTCTGATCAGACGTCTGTAAGTTTTTCTTGCATTCCCTTTAACAGCTCTGACATTGCAAGATGTATAGAAAACTGACTTTATACAAAAGAAAAGTGATGATATAAAGTTGTTGCTAACCTTTTACCGATCCCATACCACCAAATGCTAGAACAACAACAGCAAACAAAACATAGACATTTTGGTGAAACCTCTATTTTTCAGTCTTGCCGTGATGTGAGACAGGGATAGGCAAACCTTTTCTAAAGGGACAGCTAGGAAACATTTTAGGCTTTGCATATCACGTTTGTTTTTTTCCAACCCTTTAAAAATGTAAAAACCATTCATTCTTAGCCACTTAGTTAGCCTGCCAGCCATAACGTGCCAAACCCTTAATTAGGACCTAAATAGGTACAGATTCAACTCTAGCAAATAACAGCCGGGGAATCCTGGAGTTTCATTCTGAAGAGAAAGTATTAGGAGCCACTTTTTCCCCCACAACCCCTAGGCCTTTCCTTAAAAGGAAGATTCTTTGAGAAAAAGAAAAAAAAAAAAAAAATCAAACATACAAGCCTATGGTAGCAAAAATACAAAACTCCGGATGCAATGCAAAGAATAAGCAGCATTAGAGAAAAAAGATAACAAGAGAGCTGGTTTGCAATCAGAAGTTTGGTAATTTGGAGAAAACAGCCTTAATAAACTGTCCTAATCAAAAAACAAAATCCATAAGGTGAACTGAGAATACACTTTAACTTTCAAATATCTGAAAATGAGTCAACTGAAATGGCTCTTTTTAGCTTCATGTGACAAGACAGAAATCTGATCTATCAGTGAAACGCATTTGGGTGAATGTGTTGTTTTAATGGGGACCACAAGGCTAGTTGCTATGAGAATGCACACGTATCACAAAGCAGTAAGAATCTGGCTGGGCAGAGTGACTCATGCCTATAATCCCCACACTTAGTGAGGCAGAGGTGAGAGGATGCTTAAGCCCGGGAGTTCGAGACCAGCTTGAGCAACATATCAAGACACCATCTCCACAAAAAGGAACTAAAGAAAAAAAAAAAGAATGACACTGAAGGAACCTAACTACTAGTAAACTAAGAAAATGAAATGGAGGCCGGGCGCGGTGGCTCACGCCTGTAATCCCAGCACTCTGGGAGGCTGAGGCGGGTGGATCACCTGAGGTCAGGAGTTCAAGACCAGCCTGGCCAACATGGTGAAACCCCATCTCTACTAAACATACAAAAAGAATTAGCCAGGTGTGACGCAGGCCTGTAATCCCAGCTACATGGGAACCTGAGGGAAGAGAATCACTTGAACTTGGGAGGCAGAGGTTGCAGTGAGCCGAGATCACACCTCTGCACTCCAGCCTGGGCAACAGAGTGATACTCCACCCAAAAAAAAAAGAAAAGAAAATGAATAATATTAATTTTCAAAATAAAATTAAAAGCCTGTAGTAGCATTCTTTTGCAAACTCCTTATGAATATGGGTTATGCTTTATTCATCTTCAGAACCTCCACATCTACTATAATAGTTTGTTTTAGGACTAAATGAAGCTATTTCCTAGAAATAATGGTAAAATAAAATTGCATGTATTTATAAGATAATTAAAGCATGACATGGTTGCCACAGATAGTAGACGAAAGACAGAGGTATCAAATTTATAACAGTGAAATATAAGCCACTGAAAAGCTTAGGTTTCCCTGCTGTACTTGACCCTATAAAATTACACAAACTTTAACGGAAGAAGGTAAACCAAGGGCTTCATAACAAAAACATTAGTTCACTGAGTTCTATAAAGATAATAATCTAAAACATAAATAGTTACAAATTAGCACCCAGCTATGCAGAAATAACAAGTTTGAAAGTATGTTTTTTGGTATTTTTTTTTGAGACAGAGTCTCGCTCTGTCGCCCAGGCTAGAGTGCAATGTCACGATTATCAGCTCACTGCAACCTCCGCCTCCCAGGTTTAAGCGATTCTTTGGCCTCAGCCTCCCTAGCAGCTGGGATCACAGGCGCACGCCACCATGCCCAACTAATTTTTGTATTTTTGTATAGACGGGGTTTCACCATGTTGGCCAGGCTGTTCTTAAACTCCTGACCTCATGTGATCTACCCACCTCGGCCTCCCAAAGTTCTGGGATTTCAGGCATGAGGCACCGCACCCAGCCTGAAAGTATGTTTTTAAGTTAAAAGGAAATAAGGTCTAAAGTTTTGCTGGTGGGTAAAGCCAACAAGACCTAAGCATTTGGGAGCTCATGGGAGTGGGTTAGCAGTTAACACCCAAATATGTGTCAGTCTCATATATGAAACCATTTTATCCTGCACCACTTTACTTTTTCATTCTGGACAAGAGTTTTTACACAGATTACTTGGTACATCATGAGTCTTGAGTAAATGTAAGGCAAGGTTTCTCAACTGCTAAAATCAGTGCCTTACCCTGTCAAGGTGCTATTAAATGTATTGTCTGTTCCTCTATAAAAATTTCAAATAAAATTCTACCTTTCCATTGTGTCCAAATCTGTTGAGTAATCCAGGAATGTTACTACCTGCTTCTCCAGGTAGCTATCAATCTTTTCCTCAGCGGTTGTTGCTGAATTAAAAATATTTTGAGTCAATGAATTTAAGAATATGGCTTCATAGTTCCCTTCCAGCAGCAATTGTAGGAAAGATCCACTCTCTGTAACATAAAAAATCAGTGCAGTAATCCGAAAAAATTTTGTTTCATACCGTAAAGGATAACATTATTAGGTAAATCTACCATTTCAGTGTGCAAAAACAATCTATAGACTTAAAATGCTTACTGTATGTCAATCACAAGGCACTCAGTAAATCCCCATCATTCTACAAACATTTTCTCTCCTAGAATTAGCAGCTCACTCATACTGACTATGAGCCCCAAAGTGGAAGTCAGCCCCAGAAATAATATTGCTCATTAATAGGTATTTACTCTTTTGCTGGGAAATTCACAAAGATTCCTACTGACAACAGAAAAGTTTCCTTAGTCAAGGTTCTAAGACTTTTCACAATCTGGCTCCTTCTACCTCCATTATTTTCTCTTCATGAAAAGTCACTCCAAGAATGCTGGTTTACTCATTATTTCCCTAATGTTCCATGCATATTCCTGACTCCACACTTTGCACTTGTGATTTTGCCTGTTGAACTCTTCTCCACTTATTAGTCTTTCCCTTTAATCTAAAATCAGCTCAAGTCTGACTTCTTCTAGGAAACTTTTCCAGACCACCAAACTTCAAACTTCCTGTCACTGAAAGCACCTGTGTCACACGAGTGCCCCCCCACACACATTAACACAAAGTACTTTACACACTACACTATTCGTTATTACTCTTCTGGGTCCAGCCTAAATCCCACAACCAGACATGCCAGTAAACGTGCATTTTAACTTTTATCTCTCTGGTAAATATTCATTGCTCACAAGAATTAATCCTTGCTGCTTAGGCCGTTGGGTGGTGGCTCATGGCTGTTATCCCAGCACTTTGGGAGGCCGAGGCAGGTGGATCACCTGAGGTTGGGAGTTCCAGACCAGCCTGACCAACAGGGTGAAAGCCGTCTCTACTAAAAATACAAACTTAGCCGGGCATGGTGGTGCATGCCTGTAGTCCTAGAGACTTGGGAGGCTGAGGCAGGAGAATCGCTTGAACCACGGAGGCAGAGGTTGCAGTGAGCCGAGATGGCGCCACTGCACTCTAGCCAGAGCAACAAGAAGGAGACTCCATCTCAGAGAAAAAAAAAAAAAAAAAAAAAAAAAAAAAAAAAAAAAACGTTGCTGCCTCCTTTTAGCTTCTCTGCTTACCAACGTGTGACCTTAAACAAATTACTTGGCCGGGCGTGGTGGCTCAAGCCTGTAATCCCAGCACTTTGGGAGGCCGAGACGGGCGGATCACGAGGTCAGGAGATCGAGACCGTCCTGGCTAACACGGTGAAACCCCATCTCTACTAAAAAATACAAAAAAATAGCGGGCGAGGTGGCGGGCGCCTGTAGTCCCAGCTACTCGGGAGTCTGAGGCAGGAGAATGGCGTAAACCCGGGAGGCGGAGCTTGCAGTGAGCTGAGATCTGGCCACTGCACTCCAGCCTGGGCGACAGAGCGAGACTCCGTCTCAAAAACAAAAAAACAAAAAAACAAAAAAACAAACAAAAAAAACAAATTACTTAACCAGACCCGGGCGCGGTGGCTCAGGCCTGTAATTCCTGCACTTTGGGAGGCTGAGGCGGGCTAATCATCTGAGGTCAGGAGTTCGAGACCAGCTAGGCCAATGTGGTGAAACCTCGACTCTACTAAAAATACAAAATTAGCCGGGCGTGGTGGCGCGCGCCGTAATCCCAGCTACTCTGGAGGCTGAGGCAGGAGAATCAGTTGAACCCGGGAGGCAGAGGTTGCAGCGAGCTGAGATCGCGCCACTGCACTCCAGCCAGGGCAAAAAAAAAAATAAAAACTCCGTCTCAAAAAATAAATAAATAATAATAAATAGATAATAAATAAATACATAAATAGATAAAAATAAAATAAAATTACTTAACCAAACTGTATTTACAGGTCTTCACCGCAAGTGGGATTAAAATGGTATCTGCCTAAAGTATCTATTATAAGCATTAAATGACTGAGTACATGTTAAGGGCTTAGAAAAATAACTGGCATTGCCATTGTTATTATTACTGAACCTGGGCGGTAAGAAGTTTTGGGCAGAGCGTGAGGTCCACGCCCATGATGTCAAAGACTCAACGACTCAAAGCCTCAAAGAATGAGCTAGATTTTGTTAGCAAAAAACGAAGGGAGGGATGAGAATCAGTCGCTGCCATCCCTTTTCCTCACAGCTCCCACGATAGCCTAAGACCCTGGTAGGTGCGCCTCTCACCTGAACCGACGAACCCCTCCTGTTTCCATTGCTGCCGCTCTGCCTCAGTGGGGAATCCCCTCAGAATTGCCAGCTCCGGGGTCCACATCACCCCAGACACAGCTGCAGCCAAAATAGGCTCCCACGAGGGCCACACTGGAGTCAACAAAAAAAAGTGAAAAGTGGAGAGTCCAAAGACGCTGAAATCTAGTGGCGACAGTTACAGTAAATACACCCGCGGCCCTAGAACTCCATGTGCGGATACCACCACAATGAGGCGGCCATAACAGCAGCGCGGGGCACCTTGGGAAAAACACGCACGCTCTCTGGTCCGGCTTCCGCCTAGGAGACGAACCCGAGCTTGGGTACGGAGCCTGTCGCGTGGGTATGCCCCACCCCGGGGCGGGCAATAGGAGGAGTTGAGGGCGCGGTCGCGCTCAGCCCCGCCCCCAATGGGACCGCTTCCAAGAACTGTGAACGTGGAAGTGAGTATGCCTCCCACCGAGGGCTGGGATTCAAATGCAACTCAAAACGGACGTCTTAGCCAAAGCAGTTTGATTGGAAGGGCTAGAGTTGTGATTCTGAAACCATTTTGGGTCTGAACGCTCTTGACAACCCGATGAAAACCAGTCCTTCGCGCAGAGTGCAGGTGGGCTCTTGCTCTCACGGTTAGAGTACCCTCTCAGGGAATCACAGACCCTCTGACGTGGAGTCGGTGAAGCCCAGGTTGGAACCCCGTCAGCAGAGCATGGGTCTTTGGGTGAATGAGCGTGTACGGAAAGGATCTGGTTTTGACACTGCCACTACATGAATCATGGCCGGATGGGAAATCTGCCCCTGCCGCTGTTGAAGGGAAATTTTTGGAACACTGTCTGAACGCTGCAGAAGAGTGATCCCAGGGGTGATCACAAAGAAATTGCAAGGGGACAAACCAGCCTCCCCTGCGTGCTTGCTTAGAGGACAGAGCTGGTACCTTATTTGTACTTCTTTCAATCTTCCTAGCAACATTCCTAAGAAACAGCTAGAGGGTGGGCGCGGTAGCTCACGCCTGTAATCTCAGCACTTTGGAAGGATGAAGCGGGTGGATCCCGTGAGGTCAGGAGTTCGAGACCAGCCTGGCCAACATGGTGAAACCCCGTATCTACTAAAAATACAAAAATTAGCCAGATGTGGTGGCGCACCCTGTAATCCCAGCTACGCGGGAGGGCGAGGCGGGAGAATTGCTTGAACCCGGGAGGCGAAGGTTTCAGTGAGCTGAGATGGTGCCACTGCACTCCAGCCTGGGCAATAGGAAGGAGGGAGGGAGGGAGGGAGGGAGGGAGGGAGGGAGGGAGGGAGGGAGGGAGGGAAGGAAGGAAGGAAGGAAGGAAGGAAGGAAGGAAGGAAGGAAGGAAGGAAGGAAGGAAGGAAGGAAGGAAGGAAGGAAGGAAGGAAGGAAGGAAAAAAAAAAAAAAGAAAAAGAAAAGAAAAGAAAAGAAAAAAAAACAACAACAATAAAGAGCCACTCCAGAATGTGGAGGGAGAGGAACTCAGCTCAGCTCATTTCAGTCACTGCCAGCAGATACCAAAGGAAGCCAGACCTGACTGTGATTGGAGAAGAGCGGATGCCCTAAAATGTCCTCCCATTGAGAAGTAATTAAAAACTATTTTTCTAGAAAATGATACTTGACCAGAATGTCTGTTCATTTCCTTAAGTACAAAAGCCAGCACTGTCTAAACTAATTTGATAATTGTTAAAGATGAATGTCTGTAGAAACACACTGGCCGCTCTGCCAAAGTATGTAGCACCCCATTGATCCACATAGTAAACTTGCAACTTTCACTTTAACTTTCACTTAAATTCAAGGTTGGTTTGTTTTAAATATGGTATGCTAGACCATGACGGTGACTGAAGTCTGCCTCATCTCCCTTCAAGCAAAGTGAATTCCAGTAATAAAGTAGAGGGGGAATATGATCTCGATTAAAAATATGTACATAGTGAGTGGAAATTGAACAGGCAATGAGATATCTACTGTAGGATTCAGTATAGAATGCCTCGGCTGACGAGTCTGTTGGGAACAGAGGAGTCTGTATGTCACTATCTGAAAGTCTTTTTTTCTTGGGCTGGTCAGATTTCTCCAAAAGACTCTTTAAATCTCCTATCTGGAAGGTGAGGCTCTGGCTGCCACAGTTCCAGAACCCAGTGGAGACAGAAAGCCAGAAGTCTCCAAATTCAAGACCAAGAATGAGTTAAGTAAGAGATACTTTTAACATAGTTTAGCACTATCCTTGGCTTATTTTATGCCTCTAATCCATGTTGTTTCCTTTCTCAGTCTCTTATGTCAAATAGTTCCCAACCTATTACAAAATTTCATCTTCTCTAAACTAGTGATTCTAGCTAAGTGTTTATAGTAACATTTGGTCTACAGTAAAAAATAAATAAAATTATAACACCTCTATTTCAAAATACTGGGTGATAAGGAAACAAGGTTTTGCATCATTTCTTCCTAAAGGAGAAAAAATAGGAAGGAGGGTGGGTGGAGATGTAAATTCAACAATTATTGCAAAAGGCTAGGAGATTGGAGAAAATAATGGCACCATGGGAACATCAGAGGGGTCAAGGAGGACCCAGATCTGTTTGGTTGCACTGACTAGAAGGAAGCACAGGGCAAGGACTGGCTCACTCTCTGAGGGAAAGCAGTGGTTGCGGGGCCATTGTTCCAAGGGACACAGGGTTTGGAAAGAGCAGGGGACCAGCAGTGTCAGGAGAAGAAAGAATTGTTATGTCAGGAGAAGGCTTCTGGAGAATATTGGTCTTGGGAGACCAGATTTTAAGCTTCATACAACAATTTTATAAAAAGCATTACTCAGGTATAATTGGCAAAAAGTGCACATATTTTAACTGTACAATTTGTTAGGTTTTAATATATGTATGTACTCATGAACCATCAGTACAATCAAGATGGTGAACATACCCATCACTCCTCCAGGTTTCCTTGTTCCTCTTGATAATCCCGCCCTCTTGCCGTCCCCATCCTCCACACCCCAAGCAACCACTGATCTGCTGTCACTATTGATGAGTTTGCATTTTCTAGATTTATAGAATGGAATCATACAGCATATACGTTTTTCTGGCTTCTTTCACTTAGCATAATTATTTTGATATTCATATATAGTATATATCAACGTTCATTTAAAAAATATAACTGAAGAGTATGCATTGCATGAATATATCACAATGTGTTTATTTATTCATCTGTGGATGGATGTTGAAGTTGTTTCCAGGTTTGGCTACTTCAAATAAAGTTGCCACAAACATCTGCAAACATCTGTTAAAATTATTATTAAATGTGAGCTCTGTTAATGAATATGAAAGGAGATGGAAGGGTCATGAAATGCTGTTCGCAATCCTGACTTCCTTATGCTTGAGCTAATGACAGATCCTTTCACCACTTAAAAAGATAGGAGACAGAATTAGTTCAAACACATGGCTGGGTGCAGTGGCTCACTTCTGTAATCCCAGCACTTTGTGAGGCCAAGGCAAGCGGATCACCTGAGGTCAGAAGTTCGAGACCAGCCTGGCCAAGATGGTGAAACCCTGTCTCTACTAAAAATACAAAAATTAGCTTCGCGTGATGGCACACACCTGTAGTCCCAGCTACTAGGAAGGCTGAGGTGGGAGGATCGCTTGAACCCAGGAGGTGGAGGTTACAGTGAGCTGAGATGGCACCACTGCACTCCAGTCTGGGCGACAAAGCAAGACCCAGCTGGGTGTGGTGGTGGTGCACACCCATAATCCCAGCTACTAGGGAAGCTTAGGCATGATAATCGCTTGAACCCGGGAAGCAGGGGTTGCAGTGAGCTGAAATCATGCCACTGCACTCCAGCCTGGGTGACAGAGCCCAGACTCTGTCTCAGAAAAAAAAAAAAAGGTTTTGCGTCTTAAGTCCCATAGGTGCTAATAGATACTAACAGAAGAGGAGAACTATTGTTTGAGTATACTTCTGTAATCCCAGCACTTCGGGAGGCCAAGGCGGGCGGATCACGAGGTCAGGAAATCGAGACCGTCCTGGCTAACATGGTGAAATCCCGTCTCTATTAAAAATACAAAAAATTAGCCGGGCGTGGTGACGGGCGCATGCAGTTCCAGCTACTCGGGAGGCTGAGGCAGGAGAATGGCGTGAACCCGAGAGGCGGAGCTTGCAGTGAGCCGGGGATATCGCGCCACTGCACTCCAGCCTGGGCTACAGAGTGAGACTCTCTCTAAAAAAAAAGAAAAGAAAAATAGAAGATGGGGTGAGGTGGGGGTCGCCTGCTAGAAGCAAGGGCAGACTGATTGAAGGGAGGGGATAGGTGGTATGCTTCCGTGTCTCCACAGTGTGATGCTTTTTCTCTAGCAGTTGGCAAATTGAGGCCAACTGATAATGAGATTAAGCTATCAAGTACTAAACATAGGATCTAGCACATAGATACCAAAACATGTTAGCAATTATTAGCTAAGTATTAGGGGTTCCTCCTTTGAGGCAGACGAGGGTATAGTTTTCTCATTGTGAAATCAGAAGCCAGATGACTGAAAAGTATAAGCTTTTCCTAGAGCTGCATGAAGTCTTCTCAGGGATCTGTCCTTCCTTGACTCACAATCCGAGGTGATCGCTTCGGCTCAGAGACTGAAATTGGTGATAACTGGAAGACTCCCAAAATACTATTGAAATGATGAATATTATTTATTCTTTCATTAGACTGACAGCTTCCTGGGGGTAGGGTCAGACTCTTATATGACATTTTATCCCAAGAATCCAGCACATTGCAGAGCAGGTACAAGTGCTCAGAACAAGTTAAGGCGTTATCTTTCCTTGGTAAAGAGGCATTTACAAATCACACCTAAGGGTAGGGAGCTTCAGGCCTTTCTGAGCTCTCCCTTGCTAAACTTCTTTGGGCGATTAACTTGGCTCTTTGGGTCAAAGGAAGTATTTGCCTTGCTTCAGGAAGTAACTGCTACCTCTAGGGTATGGAGACTACTAGGGGAAGATTTTTTTTTTTTTAACCAAGACTACCATATGAGTGATTTGGGCTTGAAAAATATTTTTTTCGCTTGTGAATTTATAGACAAAAAAAATTTCTGACAAAGTCTTATGTAAAGAGAGAGAGAAAAAAAAAAAAAAAACCCCAACAGGACAAATATTTGAAAATTGTCCAGGCTTGGGAAATCTCATACTCATCTGGCAAGAAGGGCAATAACAAAAATAGCAGCTCCCAGAAAGGGGGCACAGACAGGTTAAAGGAGCTCTAGCTGGTTCCTCTAAAGATGGAAAAAGCTCCAGAGATGGAAGGCACTCTATGGCTGCATTGCTGACTTTGCAGACAGCAAGGTGAAAAAGGGAATAAACCAAAGAACAAAACCTATAGAAAGGCTGGGGGAAAGCAACAGCAAGGAACAGAAATGGTAGGAGTAACAACGAGGGAAATGCATGTCTACCTTGTGACCCAGAGCAGTACAGGGAGGTGGGGAGGAGCAGTATCCTGGGGAACCCAACAGGCAGAAGTGTCTAACCTGAAGCCATAGGTCTCCCAGCGGCCCAGGTCAGCCTGTAGCTGATGTGATTGGACTGGGTATTCCCTCCCTGGAGAAGTGAGGCGTGAATAAACTGAAAACAATTAAAATGGTGGTGGTCTGCAGTCTCTTCCTGCAGAGGAAAACAGCTGGTGCAATCTGAAGAGGGGCACACACGAAGGAAGCAGAGGAAAGCAGACTTTTAGTGGAGCTCATGGGAGCACTACGGGATCACATCCAAGAGCTAAGGGAGAAAGAAGGCCAGAGAATGCCTCTTCTATACAGGAAATGTATAGGCTCACAGGGTTCACGTCAGTCCCTTTAGAGCTTGAAGCATCAGGAGGCTAGAAACTGAGAGAAAGGAGGCCTGGATGGCTGCTAGAAACTGGGCAGAGTTTGAAGAGGAAAGAGAAAGGTTGGAGCTTCCTTTCAACGTGGCTTATATCTTCCATCCACATTTGGACTCTGGCTTGTCACCACCATGCCTGCCTCTGCAGGGTGGGAGATGGGAAGTAGCTCAAGCCTGTTGCAATTCAGTTGCAGCCAAGCCTACAACAACACCAAAAGTCAATCTCAGTTAGAAAATATATAGCCTTTTTTTGTCTTTGCATAGGGAATCACTTCAAAAGAATAAAATGTAATTAAAATCAGAAAGCAACAGATCAACAGATGACTTCACAATTTATTTTTTTTTTCTTTTTGAGACGGAGTCTCACTCTGTCGCCAGGTTGGAGTGCAGTGGTGCGATCTGGGCTCACTGCAACCTCCGCCTCCTGGGTTCAAGTAAATCTCCTGCCTCAGCCTCCCAAGTAGCTGGGACTACAGGCGCGCGCCACCAAGCCCAGCTTTTTTTTTTTTTTAGTAGAGATGGGGTTTCACCATGTTGGTCAGGATGGCATCGATCTCTTGACCTTGTGATCCACCCGCCTCAGCCTCCCAAAGTGCTGGGATTATAGGAGTGAGCCATCGCACCTGGCCCCACAATTTAAAACTTCTATGAGAAAAATTAAACAAAAATTAAAAGGCCATCTGGACAAATACATGGAAGTTTGACAAAACTAATAGTCTACTATAAGTAGCTGATACATATTAAAAGACTCTAAGAAAATACACAAAATAGGGAAAAGGTATAAATTGGTAACTGACAAAAGTAGAAATTAGAAATTCAAATGGGTAATAAATATAAACAATGTTGAATGCAGATTAAAACATGTTTGATGATAATGCAAATATCAGATCAAAAAATTATAATCTCCAATGCTGGCCAACACATGGCAACACTAAATGATTTTCCAAGCGTGAATCAGTACCTCTCCGGAAAGTGGTCATTATATGTCAAAACCTTTGACTTAGGAATTCTACTTCTAGGATTTATCGTAAGAAAATAAAAATAAGACCATACTCATCACAGCATTAGTTATAAAGCAGAGACAAAAGCAATTCCAAACTGTCCAACAGTAAGAGATGGGTTAAAAACATCCATTAATTTTCTTTTTAAGACAGGGTCTTGCTGTTGCCCACAGTGGAGTGCAGTCATGTGATCTAGGCTCACTCCACGTCCTAGACTCAAACAATCCTCCCACCTCAGCCTCCCAAGTAAGCTGGGACCATAGGCATGTGCCACCATGCCCAGCAAATTTTGCTATTTTTTGTAGAGACGGGGTTTTGCCATGTTGCCCAGGCTGGTCTCAAACTCCTGATTTCAAGCAATTCTTCCGCCCCGGCCTCCTAAAGTGCTGGGATTATAGGTATGAGCCATCACGCCCAGCCTACAGTCTGACTTTTTACATTTGTCTGACTTTGGAGATTTTTGTCTTAACGCTAGGAAGGTATTTAAGCAGTTTTACTTTTTGTTTTTTTACTTTTCATTAAGATAAAAACTTTTAAAAGTTTCACAAATAGACCAATTCACTTTACTGATTTTCACATCTCTTCAAGCTCTCCGCATGTGCTCTTGGACCCAGGTCATTTATGTCTGTTAGGCTTTCTCCATCCTTCCCCCAGGACTTCTCCCCTGGCTCCCCAGCCTGAAAACATGCTGAAGTTATTCTCATACCAAAATCTATGTATTTCCCAAAGCCCTGTCAACTGTCTCTTAATCTCCACAGTTTATGTGCCCTAGTTTATGACCTATTGCTTGGATGTGAGCAGGCTTTTAACTGATCTCCTTCCTTCCCAACAGCTTGCAGAATAATCTTCCTGAAATAGTCTAATCAGGTTGCTTCCTTAGAGCTACTTGTGAGTTCTCCTTCACCTACAGGATGTCAAAGCTCCTCAACAGCGCAAGCAAAGGCCTGGGATGAACTGACTCCTCCTCTCTTTCTAAAACCACTGCCTCCCATCCCATTTGACTATCCTCATTTGCCTGTTAAAAATCCTCTAACATGGTGCCATCAACCTGAGCTCTCCTTTTGCTCTCCTGTGACTGATTATCTTGTTTCTGCCTGACTTCTTTATCCTCATCCTTCAAGACTCAGTCTGCACTCAGGAAGCCTTTCCAGACCATTATCACCTCAGTGCCCACCCAACGTTTTGCCTGAGATAAGGATTCTCCTCTGTGCTCCCAGTATTACCCTGTAAGTAACTCTACCAGGAAACTTACCAGATGGCACTGACATGTTTTCATGTCAGTCATTCACTCCTCAAGTGCAGGAACTTGCAACTAGTAAAGAATGAGTGCTCAAATGTTTGCTGACAAAAAGTCTGGATCTCTGATGGAACGTTTTAATGTAATGGTTCCAATTTAGGTGTTTAGACTTTGGTTTTTAAAAAATATGAACTGGGCCGGGCGTGGTGGCTCAAGCCTGTAATCCCAGCACTTTGGGAGGCCGAGACGGGCGGATCACGAGGTCAGGAGATCGAGACCATCCTGGCTAACACGGTGAAACCCCGTCTCTACTGAAAAACACAAAAAACTAGCCGGGCGAGGTGGCGGGCGCCTGTATTCCCAGCTACTCCGGAGGCTGAGGCAGGAGAATGGCGTAAACCCGGGAGGCAGAGCTTGCAGTGAGCTGAGATCCGGCCACTGCACTCCAGCCCGGGCGAGAGCGAGACTCCGTCTCAAAAAAATAAAATAAAATAAAAAATATGAACTGGACCTTATAGTACTGGTATTGTTACTTTCATTTGATATGGAAGACAAACAATACATTTGATACAGCTTTTCATCCAGCACTTACAGTCCAAAAACAAACAAAAACAACAAAAAATAGCCTAGAGGATTAATGACTTTTATTATTGCTGATAATTTTATACTTAGATTTTAGCTGGCATGTCTGTGGGTGACATACAATTTTTTTCTTCTCGTAAAGTACCACTATATTGTCATTCTCGGTGTAGCTCACTGCCCACCAGACCTAACACTATGTATTTTAGAATCTTTGATTTCCTATCCAAATACTATTCGTTTCTCCTTTTTCCATGCTGAAGGAGCTCTATACTTCGTACATAAGAGAGTATCATTTCTCCAAGATCCCCTTTTTCTTCAGAGAACAATTAGCCTTTCAGAATACAGCTTCTCCTGGTTAGCTCCAGATTCAGGTCTCAGCTCCAGCTCCTGCCTCAGCTCCTGAATAGCTGGGATTCCAGGCACGTACCGCCATGCCTGGCTAATTTTTGTGTTTTTATAGAGACATGATTTCACCACATTGGCCAGGCTTGTCTCAGACTCCTGACCTCAGGAGATCTGCCTGCCTCGGCCTCCCAAAGTGCTGGGATTACAGGCGTGAGCCACCGTGCACGGCCGCCACTTTTATAAAAATACTGTCAAGGATCACCTTAGCCTTTCCCCTGCGGTAACTGGTCTTGGAAAAACATCCTTTGTTTTCCCATGCTTCAGTCTTGAAAGTGTTCAATTCTTTATAGAAATAGCATTTCACACCATGGCAAAGGGGTTTAGAAACAAGACATACTAATTTACCTAAGTCTTTATTTATTTGGCTCTAGGAAGAATTTGCATGAAAATGAGCCTGTATGGCAGGTACAGAATGTACTGTAACAGCACCAGAGAGGTACATCCTCTCTCCTCTACAGAGCCTCAATGTTTAATACATACATGTGACTTTAGTCATAAAACCACATAGTCCAGGAAAAAAGAAGCCCTTTAGAAAAAAAAAAAAATCAGTTTAGAATGACTTTCAAATTGACCATTCCTTTTCAAATACTTAAATTCAAATAACAGATACATTCAGAGGCCCAAATGTTGGCATAGAATAAAATCATGTTCATTTATTTTTTTCTGCATCTTAGAATTAGAAGGCATAAAATTAAATATGTTGAATGTAATAAATTCATCCATACAAGTGCAAGTCTCCAGATATAATGCATTTTATGGCAGATTTATTATTTTAAAAATGTACCAGTAAATCAAAAGAGGGAGTATGTCCATTTAACTTTTATTGAAGTGTATGTAGGAGGTCTTCAGAAATCAAATGTGAGCATGAAGATATGGCCAAACATAAAATCTATCAAATTCAGTGAAAAGTTGCTGACTTTAAATAGTAGTTGTAAGAATGACCAATATATATTCTTTGTTAACAACCCCTCACTCTACAGTAAAAAATAAAATAAAATAAACATTCAGTAAACATTCTTTCCTAAGGTAGTTTCCCTTATATAGCAGTGATTTATCCATTTCTTTGTATACACAAATTTGTTGAACATACCAATCAGTGGTTCTCACAATTGAAAAATAAAAGCACAAAAAAGTTTACAATCCTGTACAGGTAAATAAAAGATCACCTTGAATTAAACTGGATCTCCTTAAGGGCATAGTATAGTTTCAGTTTCATTACCTATTACATAATTAGTTTCTTACATACAAATATTGACATATTTGGCTTGTGCTTCAAAGCCTTTGTGTCTATGAAGTCCATGTCAATGCAGCTCATAACTGGAAGTCACTGGGGAGTTCTTTGCTGCTGCTGGGTTTAACCTGATCGTGCATTAGAGTCTCCTCAGCACCTGTTGTGGTCCTGCACACCTCTGGGGCATCGTCAGTGTCAGGATCCAAGCCTTCAGGGCAGGGAAGTTTTAGCAACTCTTCACGAAGCTGAGCAGTGTGACGCTATGCAGGAGAAAAGGACTAATGTTAGAACTGTAAACCCTCTAGCACAACATCATTTGAGGCAGGAACTGAATTTCAACAAAGCCCAAAGCATTAAGCCTACAAATGTTTACTGAGCGCCCCCTTGTGCAAGCCACTGGTAGAGGCACTTGATACAGCAGGTAGTAAGCAAAACTGACAAGAATCCTTAACCTCAAAGTAACTGATGTTGCTGAAAAGACGTCAGTAACCCACCAGTAGATCCTACGCATGTTCCCAAGCTATCACAGAAATAGCATTACTGACAACTTAAAGGACATTATTAGATACATATACTCTTTTATTTATTTATTTTTGAGACGGAGTCTTGCTCTGTTGCCCAGGCTGGAGTGCAGTGGCGTGATCTCAGCTCATTGCAACCTCCACCTCCCAGGTTCACGTCGTTCTCTTGCCTCAGTCTTCCGAATAGCTGGGACTACAGGCATGCGCCACCATGCCCAGCTAATTTTTTTTATCTTTAGTAAAGACAGGGTTTCACCATCTTGGCCAGGCTGGTCTCAATCTCTTGACCTTGTCATCCACCTGCCTCGGCCTCCCAAAGTGCTGGGATTACAGGCGTGAGCCAAAGCACCCGGCCTAGATATATATATTCTTTTATTTTGTTTTAAGATAGCTTTGTTTTGTCATTCAGGCTGGAGAGCAATGGCACAATCACAGCTCATGCAGCCTCAACCTCCTGGGCTTAAGCAATCCTCCCACCTCAGGCTCCCAAGTAGTTGCGACTACAGGAATGAGGCACCATGCCTAGCTAAGTTTTTATACAGATGGGGTTTCGCCATTTTGCCCAGGCTGGTCTCAAGCGATCCACCTGCCTTGACCTCCCAAAGAGCTGGGATTGCAGGTGTGAGCCACTGTGCCCAGCCTATACACTCTTTCAAATTAAACACTGTAATCCCTTGATTTGTCATACATGCTGACTCTGGCTAAATATTTTTGAGAGAAAGACAAGTCCATAAATTAAAATAAATCCACTCATACTTTAGTGAATGAAAAAAATATTTATCAGGTAGTAGGCCGTATGTAAAATGTCTGCAAATGTTCACACTAATTTTCCCACTTAATGCTCAGAATAAACCTTAGAAATAATTTTATCATTAGAATTTTTTTTTTTTTTTTTTTTTTTGAGACAAGACCTCACTGTGTCACCCAGGCTAGAGTACAGAGGCACAATCTCAGCTCACCGCAAACTCCACCTCCCAGATGCAAGCAATTCTCATGCCTCAGCCTCCCGATCAACTGGTATTACAGGCGTGCACCACCATGCCCAGCCAATTTTTTTGTGTTTTTGGTAGAGACGGGGTTTTGCCTTCTTGGCCAGGCTGGTCTCGAACTCCTAATCTCAAGCAATCCGCCTGCCTCAGACACCCAAAGTGCTGGGATTACAGGTGTGAACCACTGCACCCAGCCTATCATTAGAATTTTTTTTTAAAATTAAGTTAAAAAGAAGATCTATAGAGATTAAATAAACTTTGCTTTGCTCTATATTGCAACTTAGAGAAGGATATAGGCATGTTAATTGGGAGTGTGTGGTTGTCTACACATGCAAAGATTTGTTTCATAATTTTCTGGTGAGAGAGAAATGACCTTAAATAATCACACCAAAGGCTTTTAAAATTGTGTCGGCCAGGCGTGGTGGCTGGCTCAAGCCTGTAATCCCAGCACTTTGGGAGGCCGTGGCAGGCAGCTCACGAGGTCAAGAGATCGAGACCATCCTGGCCAACATGGTGAAACCCCAACTCTACTAAAAATACAAAAATTAGCTGGTTGTGGTAGTGTGCACCTGTAGTCCCAGGTACTCGGGAGGTTGAGGCAGGAATATCACTTGAACCAGGGAGGCAGAGGTTGCAGTAAGCCGAGATCGCACCACTGCACTCCAGCCTGGCAACAGAGCGAGGCTCCATCTCAAAAATCAAATCAAATCAAATAAAATAAAAAATAAAATAAAATAAAATAAAATATAAAAATAAATTGTGTTAACAGCTGACTTTGAAAATTAGCTAAATAACATTTATAGAACAATTTTTATGTATGAGACACTGTGTTAAATACCAACAACAAAAGGCAATGAGTAGAATGAGGATAAAATCTTTAAGCTTATGGAGTTTAAAATTCTGGCTGAAATTATAAGACACACAAATAGGAAAAAACAACTATACTTTGCAGCTATTTGCAAAGTTTCAAAGCATATTTACACGCCAGTAAGTGAAAATCTCCCTAGCCTTGATTTTCCTTCCACTGTGGACAACAGGTGAAAACACTAACTAGGGAAGGAGAAAGAAAAATCTGGCAATCATGAGGACCCAGTTAAGGTTGGGGATTGAGCTAGTTTGGATATTTGTCCCTGCCCAAATCTCATGTTGAAATGTAATCCCTGTGTTAGAGGGGAGAGAAATAGGGATCATGGGGACAGTTTCCTCCTGGACTGGTGCTGTCCTGAGATAGTGAGTGAATTATCACGAGATCTGGTTGTTGTAAAGTGTGGCACCTCCCATGCCCCTACTCCTTCTTGATTCTGCTTCGTCTTCCGCCATGAGTAAAAGGTCCTGAGGCCTCTTCAGAAGCGGAGTAAGTGCCAGCTCCATGCTTCCTGTACAGCCTACAGAACCATGGGTCCACTGAATGTGTTTTTGTTATAAATTACCCAGTCTCAAGGATTTCTTTATAGCAATGCAAGAACAGTCTAATACAGGGATACTATGATTTTATTGTGGAGTCAAGCTAAACAACTACATACTTTTCTTTCTTTTTATCTATTTTTGAAGAGGGAATTTTGCACCCTTGTTGCCCAGGCTAGAGAGCAATGGCGCAATCTCGGCTCACTGCAACCTTCACCTCCCAGGTTCAGGTGATTCTCCTGCCTCAGCCTCCCCAGAAGCTGGGACTACAGGCATAAGCCACCACACTTGAGTAATTTTTTTTTTTTTTTTTGAGACGGAGTCTGGCTCTGTCTCCCAGGCTGGAGTGCGGTGGCCGGATCTCAGCTCACTGCAAGTTCCGCCTCCCAGGTTCATGCCATTCTCCTGCCTCAGCCTCCCAAGTAGCTGGGACTACAGGCGCCCGCCTCGTCGCCCGGCTAGTTTTTTGTATTCTTTAGTAGAGACGGGGTTTCACCGTATTAGCCAGGGTGGTCTCAATCTCCTGACCTTGTGATCCGCCCGTCTCGGCCTCCCAAAGTGCTAGGATTACAGGCTTGAGCCACCGCGCCCGGCCACACTTGAGTAATTTTTGTATTTTTTTTTAGTAGAGTTGGGGTTACACCATGTTGGTCGGCCTGGTCTTGAACTCCTGACCACAAGTGATCCACCCGCCTTGATCTCCCAAAGTATTGGGATTATAGGCGTGAGCCACTGTGCCTAGCCAATTATGTACATTTCTTGTGCAGCACTCAACAGCAAATGTATAGTTAAAAAGATACAAAGTTGGATTAATTCAGAGATGGAAAATTCCAGGTGACAGTGACACAGAAGAAATAAAGGTATGTGGATATAAGCAAGAGACTGAATGAAAAGAAGCTGGACTTGAGCTAGTTTTGTATAAGTGAAAAACATATCTAAGTAGATATTTGGGGAAGATCAGCCTGGTAATGCACTAAAGGAGGAACTGAAAGGGGGAGAACCTGGTACAAGGAAGCTGGACAAACAGACAAGGCTGTGGGAACTCAACAGAAATCATGAGTTGGGGAGAGGGACAGTCCCCTCATGAAGTAATACTGACAGGACCTAGTACTGACCAGGGGTGCTGGATGAAGGATGAGATACATAATACTTGAAGATTCTAAGACAGAGAATAATGGTTTAAAATCAAGTAAAATTAAGTAAATAGAAAACTAGAACACTTGATTTGAGGAAAATTTCCTTTAAGGAGATGATGACAGAGCATCTATGTAAAAAATGTCGGTAATACAATTCAAGAGAAAGCTAAGAGCCGACAACAGTTTGAAGTGTCACTTTTAGAGAGTAAATGGCCAAAGTCAGGGTTATAGATACAATGAAGAAAAAACAGAAAGAGGAAAAAAAATCATTCTGAAGGCCAAAAAGTATGCCTCAGGTAAACAACTGCTCAGGAAAAGAGAAAAAGGAAAACATACTGAAAGGATTACGAGTGTAAGCAGAAAAGCCAAGATAGTCTACAGATGAAAAGTATACTACAAAAGACAAACATTAGGCAAATGTTATCAGTGTTTTAACAGGTAGGCACAGAGGGAGAGAGGGAGAGAGAGAGAGAGAGACAGAGGGAGAAAGGAGGGAGGGAGGGAGGGAGAAAGGAAAGAAAAGAGAAAAGAAAAGAAAAAAAGAAAGAAAGAGAAAGAGAAAGAAAGAAAAAGAAAGAAAGAAAGAAAGAAAGAAAGAAAGAAAGAAAGAAAGAAAGAAAGAAAGAAAGAAAGAAAGAAAAGAAAAGAAAGAAAGAAAGAAAGAAAGAAAGAAAGAAAAAGAAAGGAAAGAAAGGAAAGAAAGAAAGAAAAGGAAAGGAAAGAAAGAAAGAAACAGAAAGAAAGAGAGAGGAAGAAAGAAAAGAAGGAAGAAGGGAAAAGAAAACAAAATAAAAATACAAAAATTAGCTGGGTCTGGTGGCAGATGCCTGTAATCCCAGCTACTCAGGAGGCTGAGGCAGATGAAACGCTTGAACAAGGGAGGCGGAAGATGCAGTGAGCCAAGATCACGCCTGAGTGGCAGAGAGAGACAGCGTCTCAAAAACAAACAAACAAACAAACCAGTCAAGGCAGGGTTCCATGAAGTGAAATTTAAGCTGAAATATGAATGGAGGTGAGCAAGCATGTGTAAAAGCCTGGAGGAGGGAGAGCACACGAAGTGAATAGAGAAGTGAGCCGGGGTCACTCGCTTTGAGAACTGGAGACAGGGTAACTTTGGTAAAACAGAAGTCAAACTGCAAAAGGTTGATTAGTGAGACAAAGGTTAAAAAATGGAGGCAAGAAGCATCAACTGCTATAGTCTGAGGGTGAAAGAAGACAATCTGTTTCATAATAATAGAGGCAAAATAGAAGTAGCTTAGGGAAATTTTCTGCAAGTGTTTTTCTCTCTTTTTAAAAACATTTTTGTAGTGAAAAAATTCAAACATATACAGAAGTGGGTAGAAGAGTACAATGAACTCCCATGTATCCATCACACAGCTTCAACCATTATCAACTCATGGCCCATCTTCTTTCATCTATATCCCCAGACTTTCTCCTTCTCATTTTATTTTGAAGTAAATCCCAGACATCATACACTTTATCATTCACAAATATTTCTGTACATGTCCTGAAAAGATAGGGATCTTTTAAAAAATCACACCTAAAAAACTAACAAATCCTTATCATCAACTAGTTGCTTGAAGTGAAGACAGCTTTAAAATTAGAAGATAACAAGCCAGTAGAAATAGAAAAACCTGAAGATAGAAAAAGGGAGGATATTGGTGGAGGATGAAATGAGTAAAGACATTCAGATGCAGGAAAAAAGGAAGGCTGTTACAAGGAAAGATCTCCATAGGTAGACACAAAATCTTCCAAACCATCACATTTCACATTTCCACTCTGTGAACGTCCAAATTGAAAACAATTGCTTGTCCCCCTTAACACAGCCACTGCCACCATCAGCTGAGGGAGAATCTGCAACTCACATCTCCCTCATCCCTCTAAGTAATAAAAATATGGAAGGCAGGAGGCCTAGGGAAAGACTAAGAGAATAGAAGAAGTCCTTCAAGTCTGGCACGGTTGCTCATGCCTATAATCCCAGTGATTTGGGTGGCTGAGGTGGGAGGATCACTTGAGCCTAACCTAGGAAACAGGGTGAGAGCCCCTCTACAAAACTAAAAATAAAAAAATTTAGCTGGGCACTGTGGCAGCTGCCTGTAGTCCCAGCTACATGGGAAGCTGAGGTGGGAGGACTGCTTGAACCCAGGAGTTCAAGGTTACAGAGAGTCAGTCATGATGCCACCACTGCACTCTACGCTGGGACAACAGAATGAAATACAGTCTACAAAGAAAAAAAGAAAAAGGAAAAGGTATTCATGGAGCACATCTTGTCACCATTATCTTCAAGGAACTTTACAAAACTCTGCTGACTCAGTCCTTGGACCCACTTTTTATTTCAGGAACTGTCAATCTACTAGCAAAAAAAATGTATCTTTTCTACAGACTTCTGAGTAACAATGTATTCCTCTGAACTGAAAATAAATATTATGTTTCTTTAATTCCCTCCCTCCCCTTATCTTCTGGTAGGCATGGTTCTGTCAATAATTACACAACTCTTAAAGCAACAAGGCTCATGTTAGAAAGGCTTACTCACCTTGAGAGCTGCTGCATGGTGAGACATAGTCCTGCCTACCCGCTTATCACTGCTGTACTGCTGGATATCCGCAATCCACTCCTCACACTGGGCCATTATCTCAACTCTTTTCAAGTAAAAATGTTTGTGTATTACCTTGAGAAAAAGTAAGCAGGAGAACAAGCAGTGTTTACAGTCAAATTTAAAAGACACAGTAAATGAAATTACAAGGAAATAAAATGTATTATAAATACATTTAAATAAATATATGTATACTATACATTTAAATTAGTATTTAGAATATCATTACAAATACATTTAAAGAAATAAATATACAGACATTGCAATGTTTTTCTCTCCATAAAACTCAATTTAATCAACTCTACAATATTAGCAGGGAAAAATCAAGCTCATTATTTGAGATGACATGTGTTGAAATACATATATATGAAATTTATGGCCTGGTGTGGTGGCTCATGCCTATAATCCCAGCATTTTGGGAGGTCGAGGCAGGCAGATCACAAGGTCAGGAGTTCGAGACCAGCCTGGCCAATATGGTGAAACTAAAAGTACAAAAATTAGCCAGGCATGGTGGCGGGCACCTGTATTGCCAGCTACTTGGTAGGCTAAGGCAGGAGACTCGCTTGAACCCAGGAGGCAGAGGTTGCAGTGAGCCGAGATCCCATCACTGCACTCCGGCCTGGGCGACAGAGCAAGACTCGAGGGGAGGGGAGGGGAGGGCAGGGGAGGGGAGGGGAGGGGAGGGCAGGGGAGGGGAGGGGAGGGGAGGGGAGAGATTTATAGCAGAAAAGAGTGTACAATCCCAGTCAGACACTTGGAAAATTAATCCTGTTCAGAGACCACAAGACACATATGATACAATATATTCAGAAGGCAAATGCAAATAAATAAGTAACCAGGAGAAAAAGATTTTAAAAGATAACTCAAAGAACACCTAGATAAGTATATTCTAAATGCCAAAGGCATTCACACAGAAATCCCCAGAAATGGATCCCCCAGAAATGGCACTATTCTTACTTGCTTAATTGTATCTTCTGTTTAATTTATAGATAGGATTTTATTTTAGGAAGTTAAATTTCCTTATTATTACTGTGGTTTACATTGGCGATTTTTAAATTCTATCTTTGAATTCTATCTTTGAAAAACTGAGTAAAATTTCTACTAACATATAGTAGTTAAGAGTCTATTTCTGACAAATTCAAACTAGAAAACAATTATCAATTTGGAAACATTACTCTGTATTCTGGTTGAGCATTGCCCAGGGAGCATGTCTGCCCTAAAGAACAGACAATCAAACCTACAAAGGGGAAAATCACTAGAAAGCTCTGGGAATGAATGTCAAACACCAATACGATCCCACCACATTTAATAGTTATTGGGTTTGAAGCCTCTGGGATACAGAAGTATGACACAGCTTTAAATGAAGAACAGTGATAACAAAATCAGATGGGAGGTGAATGTACCAGAAAAATATATTTTAAAGAACAACAATAAACAAAAACAAAAAGCCCAGGGCATTCAAAGAGTAGTGAGTGGCATTTGATTAGGAAAACTGGGAAAGCATACATGGCCAAGGAGTGGCGCCTTTAATGCAAGCTAGGTTCTAAAGACTGAGAAAGATGAATTGTCTCAAATGATACATATTTGCTTTCTGTAAACGTCATCCCCTTCTCTGAGTTCCCTGTGTTTATCCTTCCTGAAAAAAATGATATGCATAAAACAAATTACTTTTTTTTTTTTTTTTTTTTGAGACACAGTCTCACTCTGCTGCCCAGGTTTGAGTGTAGTGGTGCGATCTTTGCAAAAGTAACGTATCCAACTTTGTCATTCAAAGGACACTGGAATATAAATTTACTCAGTAACAGCAAAAGCCAAAGAAAAAGAAATATTCATCAGTGCCATCTGATGAAGAAGAAGGCTTCATAGTATTCATGCAGAATATCTGGATAGTTATATTGAAGATCAATTTTATGTCAGGTAAATATGCCAATTTTTTCTCTAAAATGTTAACTTTCCAGCACAATTTAAGAAATTAATGATCAAGTGAAACAATTTTAAGAAAGAAAAATGTTTCTGGACACAACTACAGCAAGTTGTGATGCTAAAGTAATTTGATATGGCAGGTGAAAAGTATAATTGTATTTAGGCACACTATGGAGAGACAACTAATCATAGGCAAAGAGTTACACACACACACACAGAGCAACATTTCAGGATGAAGTGAAAAAAACCACTTCAGTGTATTAATACAGGTTTTGGAAACTCATATCATCCAATTTTTTCCTAAAGAAAAGGAAATGTGGCCAGGCGCAGTGGCTCACACCTGTAATTCCAACACTCTGGAAGGCCAAGGCGGGTGGATCACCTGAGGTCAGGCATTCGAGACTAGCCTGGTCAACATGGTGAAACCTGGTCCCTACTAAAAAATACAAAAAGATTAGCCAGTTGTGGTGGGGTGTGCATACAGTCCCAGCTATTTGGGAGGCTGAGGCACGAGAATCACTTGAACCGGGGAGGTGGAGGGTGCAGTGAGCCAAGATTCCGCCACTGTATTCCAGCATGGGCAACAGAGCAAAGCCTAGTCTCAAAAAAAAAAAAAAAAAAGAAAAAAAAAGAAATGGCATTCGCCTTATATATACACATTAGTATAAGGGCAAAATTTCTATTTGCAAGACAAATTTAGAAACCATCTTCAATAAAAAACAGTTTTATGAGAAATATTTCGGAAACATATTTGGAGAGTTTGCCAGTAGAATGGTAACTAATAAAAATAAAGACTAGGCCGGGAGCGGTGGCTCACGCTTGTAAATCCCAGCACTTTGGGAGGCCAAGGCAGGTGGATCACCTGAGGTCAGGAGTTGGAGATCAGCCTGGCCAACATGGTGACACCCCGTCTCTACTAAAACTACAAAAATATTAGCCAGGCATGGTGGCACCTGCCTGTAATCCCAGCTAATTGGGAGGCTGAAGCAGGAGAATCGCTTGAACTTGGGAGGTGGAGGTTGCAGTGAGCCAAGATCATGCCATTGCACCTGGGCGATGAGAACGAAACAGGATGGGACAGGAGGAAAGTAAAGCAGAGGAGAGGGAGACGGAGAGGGAGAGGAGAGGAAGAGAAGAGGAAAACGAAAGGAAAGGAAAAAAGTTCTCAAAAATTTAGTCAGATGTCGTTTAGAATACAGATGGTTTTATACTTCATCTGTACTATCTACTACCATTTTTTTTTTTCTGAGACTGTCACCTAGGCTGGAGTGCAGTGATGTGAATATAGCTTACTGCAGCCTCAAACTCATGGGCTCAGGCAAACCTCCTGCCTTAGCCTACTGAGTATCTAAGACTACAGGTGCCACCATGCCCAGTTAAATTTTTTTAACTTTTTGCAGAGATGGGGTCTTGCTATATTGTCCAGACTTATTAATGATCTTTGGGATTAACCCTAAAACCTACAGATTCATATACTAGATACATATAAAAGCAAATATAATACTTACAAACTATATTATAAAATGTGGTTTTTTTTGTTCTTTTTTTTTTGAGATGGAGTCTTGTTCTGCTGTCTCCCAGGCTGCAGTGCAGTGATGCAATCTCAGCTCACTGCAACTTCCGCCTCCCAGGTTCAACCTCATCCCCCAAGTAACTGAGATTACAGGCGCCTGCCACCAAGCCTGGCTAATTTTTCTTTTTCTTTAAGTAGAAACGGGTTTTCGCCATATTGGCCAGGCTGGTCTCAAACTCCTCACCTCAAGTGACCCACCTACCTTGACCTCCCGAAGTGCTGAGATTACAGGCATGAGCCACCGTGCCCAGGCTATATTGTAAAATGTCTTTAACAAAGTATTTCACTAATTTTATTGAACACATACCTCTTTAAAACATGGCGAAGGGTTTCTGATTTGTTCTAGCATTGCCCACTTAACTGTTGCTTGTCGAATGTTTCCATCATATTCTCGAGAACTCTGTGTGCCACTGGGAGTGCCTCTAGATCGTTCGTATCCCGGTTCATTAAAATAAGGCTCAGCTACTAATATAAGGGACTGGACAGACACCAACACCTAAAGAATAAAGGAAAAGAACAGCTATGATGGGACATTTTTACTATGGGTTAACTGATATCCTGCTCTATCCACAAAGACTCTTCTTTAATATGTGTTTCCACAAATTTCTATCACAATAAAACCAATGTTTATGATTATAACCTGAAACATTTCATTATAAAAGCAAAATAAAATTAGGCACGATACAGCCATAAGTAACACTTATACATCTGTTTTTACTCTTGAATTCTTGAATAATAATAGATATGAAGAACCTATAAAAAATTTTTGTTTGTAAACAACTCATACCAACATTCTGCTCAAACTATTCTTAAGGAGCATAAAGCCAGCCATGCACTTTTTTTTTTTTTTTTTTTTTTTTTTTTAAATAAGACTGAGTTTCACTCGTCACCCAGGCTGGAGTGTAATGGCATGACCTTGGCTCCCTGCAACCTCCGCCTCCTAGATCAAGCGATTCTCCTGTCTCAGCCTCCCGAGTAGCTGGGATTACAGGTGCCTGCCACCACGCCCGACTAATTTTTGTATTTTTAGTAGAGACGGGGTTTCATCATGTTGGCCAGGCTGGTTTTGAACTCCTGACTTCAGGTGATCTGCCTGCCTCGGCCTCCCAAAGTGCTGGGATTACAGGCATCAGCCACCGTGTCCAGTCTAGCCATGCACTCTTTAACAATACTCACTTAGAAAAAAACTGCCTGAGACCATTTTAAATTTTTATTCCAAGGAAAATTAACTGCTACGGTATCACAAAAACCTTATTAGAAATTCTTATTTTATTTTATTTCTTTGAGATGGAGTCTTGCTCTGTTGCCCAGGCTGCAGTGCAATGGTACAATCTTGGTTCACTGCATCCTCCATCTCCTGGGTTCAAGCAATTCTCTTTCCTCAGCCTCTCAAGTAGCTGGGACTATAGGCGTGCATCGTCACCAAGCCCGGCTAATTTTTTTTTGAATTTTTAGTAGAGATGGGGTTTTGCCATGTCGGCCAGGCTGGTCTCAAACTTCTGACCTCAGGTGATCTGCCCACCTTGGCCTCCCAAAGTGCTGGGATTACAGGCGTGAGCCATCGCACCCAGCCAGAAATTCTGATTGACGAGATGGTCTTATGGTTCTAAGACCACTTCCAACCCACCACTTATTTACCAGAAGGCTTGTTTCTCCAGATGTAACATATATTAACAGAGGTGATTTCTAGCTAATACAGTATTTCTAGTTAATAGATCTACAGAAGTCAATAAAGTAACATCTTTGAAGGCAGAAAAACATCAGATATTATCTACCCAATTCATAAATGAAAAAGAACAGCAATTACACTTTGTTAGGCACAATGATTAAACAGTCCCATGGATATGCATCTTATAAGTCAAAGTTAAAGAGAACTTTAAAAATGAGTACTCAAAAGTAATATATTTGACCCAAAACAGAAAGGGTTAAATATGACCTGAAGTGACCATACTGATGCCAAGGTCAACTATGGGAAAATTTTTAATTCATATTATTTCTGAGACAAAGATCTCATATTTTTAATTTTTATTTATTTATTTATTTTTTTGAGACAGTGTCTTGCTTTGTTGCTCAGGTTGGAGTGTAGTGGTGCGATCTCAGCTCACTGCAACCTCTGCCTCCCGGGTTCAAGCAATTCTCCTGCCTCAGCCTCCCGAGTAGCTGGTGTTACAGGTGCCTGTGACCCCATCCCACTAATTTTTTTATTTTTAGTAGAGATGGGTTTCTCCATATTGGCCAGTCTGTTCTTGAACTCCAGGCCTCAAGTGATCTGCCTGCCTTCCAAAGTGCTGAAATTACAGGCATGAGTCACCTCGCCCAGCCAGAGATCTCACATTTACTGACACTTCTGAGATAACTTTCCAAGGCATAGTTGTTAGTTACTGTCCTCTTCCCTCTTAAATAACTGTCCTCTTCTGTTAATATAAGTAGGGTATAATTGCATTTTTGTACAAAAGCACAGAAAGAAATTAAATATCCAATACAAATTTATAAAAAAGGACTCATTTATTTATTTAACCTCATCTCCTTTGATACACAGTATGGTTTTATAGATCTCAGGCAGTTAGAGTAATCTAAAAATTACTTTAGATTCACAGCCTATTTTGTTTAAAACAGCAAAATAAAGCTCACTAAAGGAAGCAAAATATGTTTTGCAGATGCCTATTTGACAGCGAAAGGTGGGAGAAGGGAAAAGATCAGAAAAAAATAACTACCGGCTGGGCGCGTTGGCTAACGCCTGTAATCCTAACACTTTGGGAGGCTGAGGCAGACAAATCACCTGAGATCAGGGGCTCAAGGCCATCCTGGTCAGCATGGTGAAACCCTGTCACTACTAAAACTACAAAAATTAGCCAGGTGTGGTGGTGCGTGTCTGTGATCTCAGCTATTCAGGAGGCTAAGGTGGAAGGATAGCTTGAACCCGAGATGCAGAGGTTGTAGTGAGCCAAGATGGTGCCCAGCCTGGGCCACAGAGTGTGACCCTGTCTCAAAAAAAAAAAAAAGAAAAGAAAAGAAAAGAAAAAGAAAAAAGAAAAAAAAAAATAAAACTACTGTGTACTAAGCTTAGTACCTGGGTGACAAAATAATCTGTATAGCAAACCCTTGTGACGTGAGTTTACCTATGTAACAAACCTGCAGTGGAACCCCTGAACTTAAAACAAAACAAAAGTTAAACAAAAAAGAATGAGGGTTTTGTGTACCAGAAAAAGGGAACAAAAAATTACATCTGAGAAATAAATGTGGCTATAATTTATTGTCTGCTAAGAGAGAAAAATATAAAGTTTGTATTTGATAACAGTAACAACAAAAGATTCATTATCAGAGACCAATACTTCCTGCAATTAAATTCAAAAAATACTTTATGACATGGGTTATCTTACCACTGGGTGGCCCAGCAGACATTACCTTTTTGGAAGAGCATAAATGCCACTTTATTTTTCAATAGTGAACTTAGCTATTTAATAGCGATAATACACATTTTAGGAAATTTCTGGACCCCTGGATTGTCTGAACTGGACAATCATTTTAATGCACACTACATTTTACTAGAGGCAGGAAATAAGCAGAGAAACAGTAAACCCTTGGGATGAAGGATTTCCTCTTTTAAAAAAATCTGATTTTTCAGTATTATAAAATAAAACTTTAGGCTTGAGAAACAGTGTAAAATATTTGAAGTCATAGGGATCACAGTATAGTTATCTGAACATTTAGAACCTATATTTTCATCATCTGTAAAACGGGCATCAGATCTACTTGTGTTACAGGATGAATGAGAGAGTTAAATAAACTTTAAACTACAGAACAAAATCAATTCTGCACTAAAAATAATTTCTATAAGTATATTAGAGGCATGCAAAAAAGCAGCCAGCATGAATTGTCTGATCAACAGAACTTCACTTAAAAAGCTATTTGGATCAAACCAAAAAATAGTATTTATTTTACTTTTACCAGGCTAAAGTGTTTTCTTAGAATCTGAGTCAAAAATCAATTGGTAATTAACATAAAAACATATATTATATATTATATATATACATATATTTACATTGATGTAATAATAATCAGTATTTATTTTCAATCCATAATGTAGGCTCACTGATTTGAGTCAATGTGTTGATATTTTCAGAGTAAAGACTTTTATTGACAGGCCAAATTTACTGTCCCTCTCCTTTTTATTGATTGCTTTTTATTTTTCAGATAGAGTCTCCCTCTGTCACCCAGGCTAGAGTGGAGTGCCGTGATCTCGGCTCAATGCAACCTCCTCCTCCCAGGTTCCAGCGATTCTCCTGCCTCGGCCTCCTACTAGCTGGGATTATAGGCATACAACACCTCGTCTGGCTAATTGTATTTTGTATTTTTAGTAGAGATGGGGGGGTCTCACCATGTTGGTCAAGCTGGTCTCGAACTCCTGACCTCAAATGATCCACCCATCTCAGCCTCCCAAAGTGCTGTGCCAACACATCTGACCCCCTCTCCTTTTTTAGTTTCATGTTAGCATCTGCACAACTATAAGAGGCTCTCATAATCTGTTCAGGAACTGAAATCAAGAAACACAGAAAACAGCGGGCACTGCGCCTGGCCTGGTATTTTTTTTGAAGGGAGTTTTGGCTAAACTCTATTTTTGTTTTATGTCCCAACTTGAGATTTTAGATTCCACATAAGATGAGACTCCACTATGCTAATTTCTCACCTATAAGCTATTTAATATGTATTTCCTAGTAATCTATCTTTTTTTGGGTTTACTATACTCTTGGTCACTAAAAATTTTTAAAAATACTACACAGTTCTTTATTTCTTAAGTGAAAATGTCAGAGAAATTTTGTTTACTTGCAAAAAGCTTGAGGTCTGAGGATTCCACTTCTCTTCTGGTCTTCCATGCCACGTGTTTAAGATGCTTAAACAAACCTGACAAAGGAAAAAAGCGTCAACAGAACTGAAAAAAGAGTGCTTAATAGAAATGCTGCAGAGTATATAAAACTTGAGATATTTTTGTAGGATGCCTGACGAGGTGTAGCCTTTTATCTTGTTTCCAGATGCGTACTCATTACGAGTATTCCGGTTAAATATTGAAAAGTTATATGCTGTAGTTTAGTATTTTGTCTTTGTAATTTACAGAAGTTATTGGAGAAAATAAACTTGTTTCATTTTGAAAAAAAAAAAGAGAGAGAGAAAAAAGAGTGCTTAAAAACAAACTGTCCTAATGAGAAGTAAAAACATAATGCTATCATGTCAAAATATCTCAGTTTTATATGTCTCCAGACAAAACCCTAAGGGTTGGTCTGTTAAAACAAATTGGCATCTTCAGATGTGATTCAAATTTGTGTGGCATTATAACTTTTTCATAATGCAAAACGGACCAGCACCCATTATATGTCAACACAAATAACATTTTAATGAAAACTAAATTATTTTAAAAGCAAAATATTTTAAATTAGCACATAGTTGTACATATTTATGGGGTACAGTGTGATATTTCAATATGTGTATACGATGTGTAATGATCAAAATAGGGTAATTATTGTATCCATCACCTCAAACCTCTCAGTGTTGGTAACATTCAACATCCTCTCTTCTAGCTGTTTGACAAAATACAATTTTTATTTACTATAGTCACCCTACTGTGCTATACAATAGCAGAACCTATTCCTCCTATCTAGCTGTAATTGTGTATCCATTAACCAACCTCTCCCTACTCCCTCCTCTGTACCTTTCCCTCCCAGCCTTTAGTACCACTATTCTACTCTCCACGTTGATTGAGATGAATTTTTTTAGCTTCTACATGAGTGAGAACATGCAGTATTTATCCTTCAATGCTTGATGTATTTCACTTAACATAATGTCCCGCCAGGGACTATGTTGCTATGAAAGGAAGGATCTCATCCTTTTCATGGCTGAATAGTATTCCACTGTGTATAAATAACCATGTTTTATTTATCCATTCACCTGTTGATGGCCGCTAAGTTGATTCTGTATCTTGGCTATTCTGTACAGTGCTGCAATAAATAGCAGTGCAAATATCTCTTCAAGCTTCTGATTTCTTTCCCTTGGATGTATTTTCAGTAGTGGGACTGATAGATCATATGCTAGTTCTATTTTTACTAAAATAACTATTTTTAGTAAAGAAAAGTGGTACTATTTCATATTTTTGTATATTTCTTTCTAAATTCTGAAAATGCAAAACAGCTTAACAGAAAAGACTTTGATTTAATTATCTGCCTCTACATTCAACTAGTTGCAATATACTCCTTTGATTCAAGTATATGGATCAAATCTAGCCTCACACAAACAGACCCCCTAAAAGAGTATTCAGGCTTCCCAGGGTTCCTCAAAATATAAAGATAACATTAGATACTTATTCACTTAGCAGGGAGAGAACTGGTGACACTTAATCTGACCTGTAACTACTCTTGTAATAAAAATAAAACTGGGCCATATCACATGTGTTCTTCTGGCATATACTCTATCAACATAAAATATACTCATCAGATTTTGTAAATTTTTAACAATTTTATATAATGGCCAACAGATTTGGGTAACAGGTGGATAGGTGGTTCTTTTTTTTTTTTTTTTTTTTTTTTTAAAGACAGAGTTTTGCTCCTGTAGCCCAGGCTGGAGTGCAATGGCGCAATCTGGGCTCAGTGCAACCTCCGCCTCCTGGGTTCAAGCACTTCTCCTCCCTCAGCCTCCTGAGTAGCTGAGATTACAGGCATGTGCCACCACACCCAGCTAATTTTCTATTTTTAGTAGAGACAGGGTTTCTCCATATTGGTCAGGCTGGTCTCAAACTCCTGACCTCAGGTGATCCACCTGCCTCAGCCTCCCAAAATGCTGGGATTACAGGCGTGAGCTACCAAGCCCGGCATAGGTGGTTCTTTAAATGCAGAAAGGTCTGTCTCCTTACTACTCTTTCAATGCTCTGTGAAAGCAAGAATGCAAAATACGTTAATTCATTCAACAGGTAGTTGATTAATAATTTAAAAAGAGTTGTATCTGTAAAGTTTTGTGTATTATTCAAAGTGCTGTCATACATATACCATTTGACCTTTAGCGCAAGCTTGTGCAACCTGCAGGCCACATGCAGCCCAGGATGGCTTTGAATGCAGCCCAAAACAAAATTGTCAAGTTTTAAAAAATATTATGAGATGTTTTGGCTATTTTTTTTTTTAAAGCTCATTAGCTATATTGTTTGTGTTAAAGAATTTTCGTGTGGCCCAAGACAATTATTCTTCTTCCAAAGTGGCCCAGGGAAGCCAAAACATTGGACAGCCCTGCTTTAGAGCATTCTTGGGACTAACAATGGCAGATATGTATCCTCATACCTAACTGTAGATACAGGACCTAAGGTTAAATGCTAACAGTGTGTAAACTTGAAAAATAAGTCCACAATTGTGTGTACCATGGAACACATAGGTAAGTATGATGGTAAAAGACTATTAATTTAAGACTCCCAAGCCCTGACCCTCTTCTCTATGCAATGAAGCCTTGAGAATTATTTTCTTAAATACATCTTAATATTTTACACTTACACTCTATTCAAGTTACAGTGTCTCAAGTAAAGTCAACGTTGCTATTTCTTCTTCCCTACTCACTTATAGAAAACCTGTTGTTTGTTCTTCCAAAGAAAGTTCTGCCTCTGGTCAAATCTTTTGCAACAAACCCAAAACACTAATTTTCATGATTTGAGCTAATGATAATTTGCAACCACATATCTGAGGCAGGCTGTACCTTTTGAAATTCTTCTCTTCTAGATTTTAAAACACTGAATACTCAGCAAAGAATTTACCACTGAAATTCCATCAAAGTATCCAAAATACCTCTGAAAAAAGAGATTATCTCCTAAATCTAATTTTAAAAGGTTTATGGTCATACGAGATGATTTTTATCTTTTGGTCAGCTTTTTTGTAAATGGGAATGCATCTTCCTACTTTTAATACAAGAAAATGTAAAAACACTTGAATATAAGGTACACCTTAAAATAAGTTCATAATAGTGTGTATCATAGAACTTTACGTTAAGTCCCTGAGTAACTTCTTAAGACTGTAAGTGCTTCTTAACACTTAACTGTTTCTGCTCTTTTCAGTTTCTTCTCTTCTATTCCTTAAGCTAATCTGGATGTAGGGAAGAGAAGTACAAAGAAACCCATGCTCTCTTAGAAAGCAGGTAACTAAAGCAAAATTTTTCTTCAAATTACAAAGAACCTTTGTATACAAACATTGGCATTTGAAACAAAAGACTGCAATTAAATTACCTTGCCATCATTATAAAGGTTTGGATTGAATCGCACGCTATGACCGCCAGTTGTCTCTAGATTCACAAGAGGGGGTGAACTGGGATAATCTTGAGGAAAATACACATCAAACTCAAAGCAGCCATTTGCGTAAGGGGTGTCCGCTGGACCAGTTATTAGAACCTGGATATATATAAACATACAGAAGCCTATGTTAATATTCCTAAACATTGATATTTAGAAAAATACAATCCAACATGAAATAAGAACAATCTTCGTTTTTGGAGATGGAGTCCCACTCTGTCACCCAGGCTGGAGGGCAGTGGCACGATCTCAGCTCACTGCAACCTCCACCTCCTGAGTTCAAGCAATTCTCCTGCCTCAGCCTCCTGAATAGCTGGGATCACAGGCACCTGCCAACATGCCTGGTTAATTTTTGTATTTTTAGTAGAGATAGGTTTCCCCCTGTTGTCCAGGCTAGTCTCAAACTCCCAGCCTCAAGTGATCCGTTTGCCTCAGCCTCCCTAAGCGCTGGGATTACAGGCTTGAGCCACTGTGCCCAGCCGAAATAAGAACAGTTTTCTTTTTTTTGTTGAGACAATCTCACTCTGTGGCCCAGGCTGGAGTCCAGCAGTGTGATTTCAGCTCATTACAACCTCCACCTCCCAGGGTTCAAGCAATTCTCCTGCCTCAGCCTCCTGAGTAGCTGGGATTACAGGCACACACTACCACGCCCAGCTAATTTTTGTATTTTTAGTAGAGATGAGGTTTTACCATATCAGCCAGGCTGTTCTTAAACTCCCGACCTCAACTGATCTGCCCACCTTGGCCTCCCAAAATGCCAGGATTACAGGCATGAGCCAGCATACCCTTTTTCTTTTCTTTTTGTTTGAGATGGAGTCTCACTCTGCCGCCCAGGCTGGAGTGCAGTGGTAAGATCTCAGCTCACTGCAACCTCCGCCTCCCAGGTTCAAGTGATTCCCCAGACTCAGCCTGCCAACTACTGGGATTACAGGTGCCTGCCATCACACCCAGCTAATTTTTGTACTTTTAGTAGAGACGGGGTTTCACCATGTTGGCCAGGCTGGTCTGGAACTCCTGACCTCAAGAGATCTGCCTACCTCGGCCTCCCAAAGTGCTGGGATTACAGGCATAAGCCTATCCAAAAAATCAAAAGGAGCAAGCAAATAAATAAAACTTTCTACAAGTCAATGAGCCAATAGTTTTAGCTGTGTATCTATGGAAGACAGAATGCTTAACCATGAATTAAATCATAAATATAAAGAAAAAGAAAATTTTCTTTTTCAGGTTAAATGTTAAACATTTTCTTGATGCAGCAGACTCTTGGAATTTAAGGCCAGATTATCATGTGTTAAACATAAAAGTAGCGATTATATATTATTGTATTACCCGCAATTCACAGATCTTAGGAATTTAAAAAAACATAAATTTCCTAGAAAAGAAAGAAAATGATTAAGTTTTGAAGAGTGACACTACAAAACAGGAGAGAAGTATCTTGGACGACAAAACGGAAATCCTGTAACATTTTTTAACTGATCAGCATTAAATCCTTTGATACTGTGACCAGCTTCATACAATCTTTGCTCAAGGATGATGGCTCTTTTGATATTTTCTAAATTTTTATTTTCAACAGCAGTGTGATCCACACACTCTGAACTAACATTAGAAAAGGGCTCTTTATGGAGGCTGCAGTGAGCTGTGATCACATCACTGTACTACATACAGCTTGGGCAACAGTGAGACCCTGTCACCAAAACAAAAGGAGTGGGGTGGGGGGACTCCTTTCACTGCAGTTTAAAATGGTCACCAAAATTTCTAGTGTTTTGTATAATTTATTTGTATAATATTTCTAGTTTTGTATAAATATTTGAGTAATCAGATGAGCCAAGGAGATAAGGGAGAATGCTTCGTTATCATTATTTTTTACCTTCATGATGTCAAGTCGCTCCTCATCACAGCGTACAAACACACTAGAGGATGAAGACAGAGGCAGTGAGGTTGAAAGTGTCACAGCTTCCTGGGCAAGGCGGCGAGCTCTGGCAGCACTGTTCGCATCATTAGCATTTTTCACCTGAGACATGTAGTGGTAATTGACTTTAAATCCCAATTTCCCATCTTCATCTTCAGAAACCATTTCAAATGTATCTAAAAGGAGAAGAAAAAATAAAACCAGAACTGGAAAAAACTGTTATAATGACAAAAATCACAAATAATCACTAGTCCTTCTCTCACCCAACTGGAGAGAACTTCCAACCATGGAAGAATAGCAGAAGTGTAAATGTTTACATAACACCTATATATTAGCACTGCCAGATGGATTAGCACTGCCAGATGGATGGACTGTTGTCTTTCACATGCTACAGGGATACATTTTAAATTTTATAAAAAACAATCTACCAGATGCAAGAAATGGGCCCATTACTATGCCCAGTGGAAAATTTTTATATCATGTAGAGGACAGGGTCTATTAACTCAAAGATTTTTTTTTAAATGATTCAATCAAAGACAATGGCTACTTGATAAAACATGCACAGCCTATTTTAATCAATAATTTCTCCTCTGTTAATTCGTCCTATAGAATCCTGGATATGCACAAATATTTACAGGTAATGACAGCCATTGAGATGTTGCATATGATATTTAAAAACTAGAAACAACCTAAAGCTCCACTTACTGGTTAAACAAATGGCAGCCAATCATATTATGGAATATTAGGCAGTTAGTAAGTATCAAGTTGTAAAAGAATGATACTAGAAAATATTTGATACATATGGTTGAAAATGCAGTTTCTTAAAAGAGCATCAACTGAAAACTTGTATGTTTTCCGACATATTTTGAAAGCCAATGGGGAGCAAACTTGATTATGTTTAAAGTCACATACTTGGAGAGTTTATGATTTTATGTAGTATGAGAGAACTCTTCTAGCTAGCTAACATTAATGAAGAGCTCTGGACATACGATTCTAAATTTCTGACAGGTAGTAACTTTAAACCAGAATCTCTCACACATAAGGATCCATAAACACATTCGTGTTCATGAAATGAAACTTTCCGGATTGAAAGAACTAGTTAAAGAATTTGTAGACATGAAATGTGACTAAACGCTTTCAAGTAAAAAACAATGCCACATATTTTTAAAAGCCATTAGCTGACATATTTTTGATGACCTAGGAAGCGGAATGAAATCTAAAGCCCAATAAAATATTTATGTTCAACAGAAACACACATACACAAACATATGTCTGCAAATTCTTTTCTGACCCTCTTCCCCTCCCCTTGAGTGTTGGCTGGACTTAGTGAGTGATGGTGTACACTTTCTAAGACAAGGTCATAACAGGCACTATGGCTTTTTCTGAATTCCTGACCTATGTAAAGAGTGAGATAATAAAGGTCAGATTTTTTTTTTTTTGAGACGGAGTCTTGCTCTGTCACCCAGACTGGAATGTCTCGGCTCACTGCAACCTCCACCTCCCGGATTCAAATGATTCTCCTGCCTCAGCTTCCTGAGTAGCTGGGATTACAGGCACCTGCCACCACACCCAGCTAATTTTTGTATTTTTAATAGAGATGGGGTTTCACCAGAGGAAAAACATTTTCTGCCTGCTTTGTAGACACTTGGCTTTGATTTCAGTTTTTCTTTTTTTTTTTTCTTTTTTTTGAGACGGAGTCTCACTCTGTCGCAAGGGCTGGAGTGCAGTGGCCGGATCTCAGCTCACTGCAAGCTCCGCCTCCCGGGTTCACGCCATTCTCCTGCCTCAGCCTCCTGAGTAGCTGGGACTACAGGCGCCCGCCACCTCACCCGGCTAGTTTTTTGTATTTTTTAGTAGAGACGGGGTTTCGCAGTGTTAGCCAGGATGGTCTCGATCTCCTGACCTCGTGATCCGCCCGTCTCGGCCTCCCAAAGTGCTGGGATTACAGGCTTGAGCCACCGCGCCCGGCCTGATTTCATTTTTTCTAGGCTATTACAGTCCTATTGAAGTCACAGTTTATAACTAAAAATATAGACATAAATTCAAGAGACAAAGATGATAAAAAATGTTGACATGTATGAAGTAAAATTCGTGTTACAAGCAATTTTTAAAATCTTTAATTTGCTAAAACACATTTCAAAAGCACTGTTAAAAAATGGAAAGTGAGATCTTGAGCAAATCAAAAACTTCATCTTACCAAACTGTAATTTCTTCATAACAGCCACATACTTTTCTTCAAGTGACTTTAATACCGACAAAGGTTTGGGTTTCATAGCCACCTTCTTGGAGTATTCACCTAGTTTTTTTTCTGTTATTTAATATTTCAAGATAAATAACGTTAAGTATGCATTTAAAATAATAAAACTAAAAACAATTCACCTCTAGAGTTCAAATTTTGAATTCCAAAAAATTGTCAACTTCTTCCCAATTGTCTTATTACAACCACTCTGAGAATAACAAATTTCTATTTCATAAACGTAATAAAGCAAACAACATAATCATCTTTATGAAAAGCAGAAATGAAACAATAGATAATTCAGATCACTTTCTTCAGCTAACATAGGAAAATCTCTCCCTCTCCCTCTCCCTCCCCCCGGCTTGGAGTACAGTGGTGCAATCACAGCTAACTGCAACCTCAACTCCCCAGGCTAAGGTAATTCTTCCACTTCAGCCTTCCAGGTAGCTGGGACTACAGGCACATGCCACTATGCCCAGCTAATTTTTCATGTATTTCGTAGACACGGGGTTTCACCATGTTGCCCAAGCTGATCCTGAACTCCTGAGCTCAGGTTATCTACCCACTTAGTCCTCCCAAAGTGCTGGGATAAAGGTATGAGTCACTGTGCTGGCCAAAAATATCAATTTAAGCTAAATTCTCATACATAGTCTTTTTTGCCGCCCAGGCTGGAGTGCAGTGGCCGGATCTCAGCTCACTGCAAGCTCCGCCTCCCGGGTTTACGCCATTCTCCTGCCTCAGCCTCCTGAGTAGCTGGGACTACAGGCGCCCGCCACCTTGCCCGGCTAGTTTTTTTTTTTTTGTATTTTTCAGTAGAGATGGGGTTTCACCGTGTTAGCCAGGATGGTCTCGATCTCCTGACCTCGTGATCCGCCCGTCTCAGCCTCCCAAAGTGCTGGGATTACAGGCTTGAGCCACCGCGCCCGGCCATCTCATACATAGTCTTAATGTACTATTTTCTATCTAATACAAAGGCATTTTTCAATTTCATGAATTTCAGTGGGAAGAAATATTTATGATGTATGTTCTCAGCCTACTAAACTTAGCAATCATATATAGCAGAAATATTTTAAAATTAGACTCTACATGACTGAAATCAGATAAAGAACAAAACCTAACAGAGAACAAAATTTTTAGGTAAACGAACTTGCTTTAAAATCATTAACATAAAGCAAAAAGAGAAAGGCAGTTTTCAGTAAGTGAATGAAACATCTTTAAATCAAATGAAAAGTGGCATAATAGGAAAAGTTTTGTACCTTGATTTGCTTGCCGCAAACTGGTGGTGGCTGCATAAACTATCTCAGCAGTCTTTTGGATGTCTGGTACCAAAAGAGTAAGTCCTTCTGGTTCTTGATCAGATGCATCTGGTTTTACTCCTGTTTTAACATTTTCCCTTTTAGATCTGAATTTTTTTTAATATGGAAAGAAATGCAAGGAAAATTAAGATTTTACGACTAAAACACCTCCATAAATCAATAATAGTGGCAGAATATAGAAATGAGTGTGTTTTTGTCACACACATGATCTGTATTAACTTGCTTTTGAAGCCATTGGTTAATAAAGTTATGGGTAGGTTTTCCCTTCTAACATAAAATCAGACAAGAGACAGACATTATACAAATGTCATCCTGTACAAGACCCAGATACCTGATGTCCTTAGAGACACACTTTTAAAAACACACCTAATTATAAATATTCAGAGAGAGAAATCACTTATATACCTAAAATATTTGAGAATTAAAGGACCACAAGCAGTTTTAAAATTTTAATACTATTTGTATTTCACTCAGAATTAAATTTCTAAGGAAAAAAACTATATTTTAGAGTAAAATGTAGGTTCATTACTGGGTGTCTTAATACAATGTGTTTCTATACACTGGATCTTTTAATGAAATACTAGGTTTTAGGGCATATTCATTTTAAAGATATTATTCTGTCATTTCCTATCAGGATCTAAAATGTATCCAATTTCATTTCAAATTGTTATCACAATAGGATGTATTACAGCAAAGTTTAAGTATATAGGACATTAAATTTTTATTTAAATTTTCTAGATAAATGTACTAGTAGTTTAATACAAGAGTCACTGAACACAACTAAACATTATTTCCTTTTCTCTATTCCAACTCTCAGCATGTTATTCACATAATAAACATCTTTACACTACTGCTTAGAACTTTAAAAATCTACATCTTTATAATTCCTTAAATAGATCATTTGAAACAAACTAAAATCATATATAAATAAAAGTGTTAAAAATATTTATGCTAAGGTATGATCTAAACTATACATCGCTTATTTTTTCAGTTGTATACCTACCTAAAAAGGGTCATTATATTAAAATACGATCTCACAAAGTGGTCATGGAGCCTTAGAAAACTATAAAAAGAATAACAGACAGTAGAAGAATCCTTAACAAATAGGCTGGGCACGGTGGCTCACGCCTGTAATCCCAACACTTTGGGAGGCCAAGGCGGGCGGATCACCTGAGGCTGGGAGTTCAAGACCACCCTGAACAACATGGAGAAACCCCATCTCTACCAAAAATGCAAAATTAGCTGGGCATGGTAGTGCATGCCTGTAATCCCAGCTACTCGGGAGGCTGAGGCAGGAGAATCACTTGAACCCGGGAGGCGGAGGTTGCAGTGAGCCGAGAGATCATGCCATTGCACTCCAGCCTGGGCAACCAAGAGTGAAAACCCCATCTCAAAAAAAAAAAAAAAAAAAAAAAAGAAGAAGAAGAAGAAGAATCCTTAACAAATAATACTATGTCATCTACATACAAATGAACCTTTCCTTGTCACAAAAACAAAAATCTGCTCAGAAGCAATTCAATCCTTAAGGTAGATAAATAGTAAACTAAGAAGCCACTCAAATGGGTAGGAAGAATAAATGAAAATAGTATAATGCATGTGTTTTGAATTTAGTTCCTATAACGTGTAAACAAAAACTAGTTTCTACAGAGATGTTTAACTAGAAGGTAAAAACTTATGTCACTTGACTTAACTGAAGGGTAGCATACGTCACTGAATGACTGCCTTTTCTCCTGTGGTCTCTTCTTATCTTCCCTGAGCTATAAGAAATCGGAGAACACACAGCCACTTTCCTTTACCACTCAGGAAATGACTTGGCAGATGTTACACTGTACATCATTTCAGTCATCAACTGTCATCTGTGTACATGTATCTGAATACATGTTTTTGTACATATAAGGAGAGTATAGTGTATGTCTGAAGACTGACATATCAGAGAATTTTACTGCTACAGTCAACTACTATACTGTGTCTTTTATAGCTATGAATTAAGGTGAGACTGTAGTTTAACAGTGAGTCACTTCTTAATAAAGATATGATTCTGGCAGAGTAACTCAGATTACCAACTTCTGCATTTGTCAATAGCTATTAACAATCAGTGTCGAACACTGAGAATGAAGAGAAGTGCATAAGCTGCTTGACAGTACCCACTTTGAATTTACAAGGACTCTTCCTCTCCAGTTGTAAATGATTCTCTATTACCAGGTCTTGAAAAAATTATTAAGTAACAGGGCCACTGAATAAGAAAACAACAGTAAGTTGTTTCAGAAAGCAGTTATGATTATAGCCATAATATCATTTCCTAAGTCTATAATCAATGAGTTAATCCACTGTACTCTCAATAAAGATTTCACTTAAAGAAACATATCTTGCAGAGAAGGAAGATATGAAAGTGAAGCTCTTTTTCCAGAAAGGTTATTTTCTCCTTGAAGAAACAAGAATCTCTAGCATGGAGCGTGAACTGCATTAATCCAATTTAGGTCTTTATTGTATTTACCACCCCAGTGTGCAGATTACCTTTGGAGCTACTGCTTGTAAATCTCAAGCTCTATTCATGCCAATTTCCTAACTCCACTTTTAAAAAGAAGATTAGTAGGAGATTATTAAAATAGTGCACAAGGTTAGGATGATAAAACTTTATTTTTTTACCATAATTAAGAAAAAGTAAAAGAAAAATAATTGTGCAAGAATCCTCAGAAGTTTAAAAAAATTATTTACACCAAATGTGTGAAAGAAATGATATGTATTTCATATTGAAGACAATGGTTGAATCATAAAGCAGATATATATTAGACCTTTGCACCAGGTTCTAATGAGAAATTTTTACTTGAATAGTCTCTTTGACAAAAACACACCAAAAAACAGAAAATATCTAAATGGTGAGAATACTTTGAATATATGAAGAACACACACTACCTGCCTATCAATGATTCTAACTAGTCATTGTCTGACATTAAACTATAGCCAGTAGTCTCTTTTCTATAAAAGTTGCAGGTTACTGTCAACCCATATGTAGGCCCAGCTCATGAAAAAAGGCCATACCTTAGCTCACATCCTGAAGTCTGTGTGAAAAGCTATTTGAGTTCAAGGCACCTAGCTGGAAGTAGGTCTTTGAGACTGACAATGGATCCAACATGGTAAAAGCAATCAGCGACGGCCGCTACCATGGTATCCGCTGCTTTGTGCATACGTTGAATCTGGTTGTGATCACTGCCCTGAAGAAATACGAGGAAGCAACTGAAGTTTCTACTATTGCACAGAATTATCTGCAAACATTTTCCACTATGCTGTGAATTCCAACTAAATAGCTAATTAGTTAAGAAAACCTTGGCTCTGTGACACATATCTGAAGTAGGATGTGAGCAAAATGGGCAAATCTTTCTCCTGAAAACAAAACAAAAAAGCAAACCCATATCTCAACATTCAATTATATTGAACTGCCTCTACCAATATCTACTGCCCAAATAAAGTTGAATATTAGTAAGACTAAAAACACCATGCCAGAATTTTCTTTTATAATCCATAAACCGAAAACAGCTTAATACAGCTATTTCCTTGATAAAACAAGACCCCTTTAGCCCTTTGCACTCCTAAATCTAAGCTAAATGTACTGCAAAGTTGCAATAAACATTTTAAAAAGGAGAGCCATTTGAAGACGTTATCTGGAGACTACATGCTGAAATGTAGATTCAGAACTATTAAGAATTAGCACTGCAGAAGAAGATTCTAAAACTGTAAGAGAATGAAACTTCTACATTTACCAAAAAGCACGGATCACACTGTACTCCTCAGTTCTAAAGCTCTTTGACAGTAATTATAGTTTAGATTAGAGGCAAACTGAAAGAGTAAATAAAAATATTACTGTAGGAAATTGCTTCTAATGTCTCTAGGATGCACGAAAATAATTCTTGAAATGCACCAGTAAATGGACAAAGATCTCCATACAATAAATGTTTGTTTTCTGTGATTAATTTAAAGCTTAGTTTTTAACTCTATGGTCCCCTTTTGTTTTTATTTAATCTCTAAGTGGAAGTACTAGTTTAATTTTTAATGATTTAAATGAATGTTGCAAGACAAATCCTCCTTGTCTTGGTAGCATATGTGAGAATGAAAGAAGGGAATACTTAAAATAGTTATAAGAAGCCTTTAAAAATAAAATCTTGATTTCTAATTAGACACAAATATACTAATTTTTAGGCCAAATAAAACACCACCAGACATACAGAAGGTACTGCATGCTACTGTTAAATAGAGTTGCCAGAAATAATATGCTTCAGCAGTTTACCAAGGGACAACCCAACTGAGCCAAAGAAGAGATATTAAAATAAATATTTGCCTATCTGTGTGAAAAAAGACTGACGAACAACTGAATTTGTTTACCACCATCAAAAACAGAAACGTTTAAAGAAATATATGAGTATAACAAATGCTACCTGTCTAAGAAATTAGGACGTTTTCATTTTTAGGTATGAGAAGCAGATGTAAAAGAGGAGAACCAAGGGAGTGTTTTTCAACAGAAATCACAAGTAGGAGGGCTAGAACTGGAACTGAATTTTTTTTTTTTTTTTAACTAAAGTACTAGAAGATCCAGCTTATGGGGGTTAAAATAAGAGAGTCTGGTAGAAAATATGCCTGGAAAGATGTAAATCAAGTGATCTCCCATTGCTGAGGTATATAAAAAGGAAGTGGGGTACTTCTACAAGTGACTCCAGTTATTTAAAAGTATGATGAACAACTTTCCATTAGGAAGAAACTTTGAGATAGGTAAGAAAAACAGCTATAAAAGATGCTTGCTTCAATGCTGTTCAAAGAGAAGTTAAATATCCAGAACACTTTATACTGAACACAGAGTCATTTGTGTCATGCCCTGATAGCAAATAAGACTTTTTGATTCACAGTAAGTTTCTCTCTCAAATTTTTGGTGAAACCATCAAACACCAACTATACTAAATATGATTTTTGCTTACTGGAGTACAGCAGAAGAAGTCTGCACAGAAGATCAGATATAAAAAAACTGCCTTCGTTCCTGCTTGAAGGAAGCTATGGAGTATCACATTTATTCAAAAGTAAAACTACTGTGGCTATATTTTAATTTCGTCTTCAGATAATACCAGCTGGAATGACCAGCAGGAGATGAATTTCACCAGAACTAACATGTAAAAGCTAAAGGGTCCCATCTTCAAAGTGACTATTTTGTGAGTAACAGAATTTTCACAATAGAAAATAATATTTAAATTCAAGTAAAAATAACATGTATATACAGATTAAAGGTATTACGTTATCCATGCCAGAAATCCCTTTACTAGTGGAGATAACTGAGAGTTACTTCCAAGTTCTGTCTTTTTTACCAGTCTAAAATAAAATGTTGAACAATACTCATAAACGGGGAGTGTTTTTGCTTACCCTTTAAATATCAAGTATTGCTGCATAAACCCTTTAATCATCTCTTCTTGACAAAGGAGCTAAAGATATTAGAAATATTGGGTACATTAAACCACATTAAATGCAGGAAATGAAAAATAATACTGTGTTCATGTGTGGGAGCAGGGGGCTTCTAATGGCAATGCCATTTTATCACCAACATCTTCCTCTATTCTACGAAAGTGGATACCAAATCTCTTGAAAAGACAGTAGAAGAGTACATCCATCAATAATTTAAAAAATTTCAGAAAAATCTTATTTATTTATTTATTTTTGTATGTATGTATGTATGTATGTATGTATGTATGTATGTATGCATGTATTTACTGAGACAGAGTTTCACTCTTGTTGTCCAGACTGGAGTGCAATGGTGGATCTCGGGTCACTGCAACCTCCGCCTCCTGGGTTCCAGCAATTCTCCCGCCTCAGCCTCCCGAGTAGCTGGGATTACAGGCACCTACCATCATGCCTAGCTAGATTTTTGTATTTTTAGTAGAGACGGAGTTTCACTATGTTGGCCAGGCCGGTCTTGAATTCCTGACCTCATGTGATCCACCTGCCTCGGCCTCCCAAAGTGCTGGGATTACAGGCGTGAGCCACCGCTCCTGGCCTTATTAATTCTTCTTCAATTAGTACAGCAAGAGAAACATCAGACATGGATAAAGCTGACCTACTCTTCATATAAGTGATTATAAAGTTGCTTATACCAGAGAGACAACCAAACACAATGAGACTCAGTTTACTTTGGTAATCTAGCAATTAGGCACAACTAGAATACTATGGATACTTAGTGAAATATGCTGCCTTTTAATATCCTATCATAGGATATTACAAATTATTCAGGGGAGTGAAAACACATGAGTAAAAGGAAAACAGTAGGAAAATTCTGTAAAATCCGTATTATTGTATGTAGTTTTTAAATTATCAAAAACATTATTTTCTTCTCTTTTTATTTTTCTGAGATAGAGTCCTGCTCTGTCGCCCAGGATGGAGTGCAGTGGCACCATCTCGGCTCACTGCAACCTTCACCTCCCAGGTTCAAGCGATTCTCATGCCTCAGCCTCCCGAGTAGCTGGGATTACAGGTGCACACCACCATGCCTGGCTAATTTTTGTATTATTAGTAGAGATGGGGTTTTGCCTTGTTGCCCAGGCTGATCTCAAGTGATCCACCTGCCTCGGCCTGCCAAAGCACTGGGATTACAGGCATGAACCACCACGCCTAGCCCAAAAGCAGATTTTTTTCAACTCAAAATATTTTATTCCATTGCCATCATTAAAAAAAAATTTTTTTTTCTTTTGAGATGGAGTCTCACTCTGTCCCCCAGGCTGGGGTGCAGTGGTGCAATCTCGGCTGACTTTAACCTCCACCTCCCAGGTTCAAACGATTCTCCTGCCTCAGCCTCCCGAGTAGCTGGAACGACAGGTGCGCGCCATCATTCCCAGCTAATTTTTGTATTTGTAGTAGAAACAGGGTTTCACCATGTTGGCTAGGATGGTCTTGATCTCTTGACCTCATGATCTGTGAGCCATGGCCTCCCAAAGTGCTGGGATTACAGGTGTCAGCCACAATGCCTGGCCCCTTAAAAATAATTTTAAAATATCGTAAATATTAGAACCAACCCAGAAGCTCCACGTTCTGATATTTAATTAATCATTTATGCATAAACCTAATTATTATTTGGGAGTTAAGTTTAATTTAGCAGATAAATGTATTTGATTGAGACATTAGGATATATGAGTTCTTATCATAGCTATGTCACTAACCATGAGAGAACTGAGAACAAATAACAGTCTGTATGAACTTTGTTTTGCTCATTTATAAAAAGGAGGAATTTGAACTACCCAAACTCTAAAATCCATAGATAATATGAACAAGTTACTATTGTAATGTGCCCAGAAAGACTTGATATGAAGTAAATTTTACTTAGCAACAGACTTCAAATTCAGTAATTAAGACTGGCTGAGATTTTGGCCAGGTGTAGTGGCTCACACTTGTAATCCCAGGACTTCAGGAGGCTGAGGCAGATGGATTGCTTGAGCTTAGGAGTTCGAGACCAGCCTGGGCAGTAAGGGGAAACCCCATCTCTACTATAAACACAAAAATGTGCCGGGAGTAGTGGCGCATGCCTGTAATCCCAGCTATTTGGGTCAAGGTGGGAGGATCGCTTGGGCCTGGGAGGTGGAAGTTGCAGTGTGCCGAGATAGCACCACGTAGCCTGGGTGACAAGGTTTAACCCTGTCTCAAAAAAAAAAAAAAAAAAAAAAAGACTGCTTGAGATTTTGTCTGAGATAATACAGTGAAAACTGTCGTGAAACATAAAGCTCATATGATGCAATTTGATACAGAATAAAGTGATCGTTCTATATTAATATGTGATGCTTCTGAGGTATAAACACTGAGTCAATTTATAATTTTTTTAAATTTTTTTTTTTTTAAATCACTTAAGTAACAGAGTAAGTTGTATTCTGGCATTTAATCAGTGTTTTCCAACAACCAATTAAGGCTTAAGTTTAGCCATTATACAAGTGTGAATCCTAATAATCAATGAACTATTTGGGTAGTGGGTAGTAGTGGTATATAAAACTAGAAGTAGCTAGACTATGCGTCAATCAACTTATCTTTCTTCATCAATACTCTTTTTGATGATGAACATCAACAGTATCAGGAGGCTTAGAAGCTAAATCTCAGCTTTATTACCTATTACTAAGTTTGTAATGTAACATTCTAAGTAACAGATTCATTTTCTGTCAAATAAGAATAGTACATACTTTCTTGCCTATTATATAGAGCAGAAAAATCAATATACACCTAAGCAATTCAGAAACTATAAATCCTACATAAAAGTTAGGGCTGTATTATTAACTCCTTATATTTTTATGTAACTATATGCAACTATGTATTTATTACAACATATGCTCCATTTAGGGCAAATTGCCTTATTTTCAAGAAACAAGAAGAGAAAAAAATGAAAGCACAGAGACTGGAAAAGAAATACTAAACTAATTGGCCAGGCACAGTGGCTCACGCCTGTAATCCCAGCACTGTGGGAGGCCAAGGTGGGTGGACCTCACCTGAGGTCAGGAGTTCGAGATCAGCCTGGCCAACAAGGCAAAATCCCATCTCTACTAAATATACAAAATTAGCCGGGTGTGGTGGCACGCGGCTGTAGTCCCAGCTACTCAGGAGGCTTAGGCAGAAGAATCGCTTGAACCTGGGAGGTGAAGGCTGCAGTGCACGGAGATCATGCCACTGCAATCTAGACTGGGTGACAGAGTGAGACTTTGTCTCGAAACAAAACAAAAACAAATACTGTACTAATCAAAATTTAATTGGCAAAACAAAAGGAATGCATGAAATAATTTTGTTTTGTATCTGCCTAAGTCATCAATCAGAACATTTCTAAAATTGATTTTCACCAAATTTTGAGCCCTCACAATTGGTATGGAATGAGGCTTGGAGCATATGCATCAATAAACATCTTTTCACAGGTTATATTTGGCCCATGTGCGACATTGCTTGCACCTGATATGTATCGTTTGTTGCTTTTCAAGTCTCTTTTTCTGTCTTGGTCCTTAGGAAACTATTTCTTCCCACTCTTTATAGGCCTAAACCTAAAAAATATTACATACAAAAATGACTAAATTATAAAGCTAAAGAAGTAAGCCAGAATCTAAGGCTTTGGGGATAGAATTAATGACAATCTGGTACATTTTTTTTTCTGCCAGAAAGAAAAGGGTTTCAATCACAAAGCGATTGAATATTGCCAGCCTAAGGGCATCTAAAAAAATAAAACGTTTATGGTAATAGGAATTTTCAAACACTAGCCCAGGGAATGGATCTCACCTACAGTGCAAGTCCTTGATGGGTGAATACTAAGTTTTTTTTCTTCTGCCTAATATGATAGTAGGCAAGTAGAGGAAATAAGGTTCTTAAACAATTCCTCTGAAATAAAATAAAGAACTACTTAACGTTATCCGGGCAAAAAAATTAAATAGAACCAACATTTAGGGTTTAATCAACCATTTTCATTCAAACTACTATTAAAAATAATTCTAATTGAACAAGAAAAACATACAATGTCAGCATCCTGATATGCTCCACTTTTTATTGTTTAGGTTTTAAAAAACTTTATTTTTTTTTTCTTTTTTTTTTTTTTTTTTGAGACGGAGTCTCGCTCTGTCGCCCAGGCTGGAGTACAGTGGCCGGATCTCAGCTCACTGCAAGCTCCGCCTCCCAGGTTTACGCCATTCTCCTGCCTCAGCCTCCCGAGTAGCTGGGACTACAGGCGCCCGCCACCTCGCCCGGCTAGTTTTTTGTATTTTTAGTAGAGACGGGGTTTCACTGTGTTAGCCAGGATGGTCTCGATCTCCTGACCTCGTGATCCGCCCGTCTCGGCCTCCCAAAGTGCTGGGATTACAGGCTTGAGCCACCGCGCCCGGCCTTTTTTTTCTTTTGAGACAGAGTCTCATTCTGTAGCCCGGGCTGGAGTGCAATGGCACTATCTCAGCTCACTACAACCTCCGCCTCCCAGGTTGAAGCGATTCTCCTGCCTCAGCCTCCCAAGTAGCTGGGATTACACCCACTGTGCGCCACCACATGCAGCTAATTTTTGTATTTTTAGTAGAGACGGGGTTTCACCATGTTGGCCAGGCTGGTCTTGAACTAATGTCCTCAGTTAATTTGTCTGCCTCAGTCTCCCAAAGGGCTGGGATTAAAGGTGAGAGCCACTGCACCCAGTCAAAAAATTTTTTTTAATTTAAATATTATTTTAAAGAATAGAGATGGGGTCTCACTATATTACCCAGGCTTGTCTTGAACTCCTGGGCTCAAGTAATCTTCTCACCTCAACCTCCCAATGTGCTAGAATTACAGGTGTAAGCCACCGCACCCAGCCTGTTCTTTAGGTTTTAAGTGATAGATGATATCATAAGAATGGTCTAAGTGAAATTTACAGGCCAGGCACAATGGCTTGCGCCTGTAATGCCAGCACTTTGGGAGGCCGAGGTGGGCAGATTGTCTGAGGTCAGGAGTTCATGAACAGCCTGGCCAACTTGGCGAATCCCCATCTCCACAAAAAATACAAAAAAATTAGCCAGGTGTGGTGGCAGGCACCTGCAGTCCCAGTTACTTGGGAGGCTGAGGCAGAAGAATCGCTTGAACCCGGGAGGAGCCGAGATCGGGCCACTGCACTCCAGCTTGGGCGACAGAGTGAGACCCTGTCTCTGGGGGAAAAAAAATTACATTACATTTTAGCATTATAGGTACAGGTAAGGTACACATTCAAAATGCTATTAAACTGATGTACGAAATGTCACATATATTCCTTAAAAAAAAAAAAAAACTTTAATTTCTGAAGAAAATCCTCAGAATACTTAACTCTAACCTTGTCTTTTAGTTCAAAAAATGCAAAATGTTGAATGTAAAATTCTCTATTTTGGCATAACATACTGGCCTAATCTTTTGTTCCTCCAGAAGGAATGTTATCTCAGAAATTGCCTTAGTTCAAATTCTGGTGATTAGTAAACCAGCCAGCATCAATATTCATCAGTTTATCTGTGTTAACTTTTCACACTTAACACAACGCAGTTATTACAAAGCGCGAATCTTGAAAGGGGGTATTAGAAAAGATAGTAAATTACAGAAACACAAAACCCTGAACCAAAAAATATTAAAACATCATCTTTATGAAGCTCTTAAAACAATCTGTAGAGTGAATACCCAACAACTGCCTAAGGAATTGTCAACTTTCAAAACACAGACTAAATCACAATGAAATACCCCTAGCTGCCACTTTACAGTGTCAATAGGTTACTATAACAAGTAAATCAGAAAAGATGAAATTAACTAAAAGTACCCTCATTCCTTGAGCAGTGCACTAGTTTACACTATCAATCCCATCAGAGTACTGTAATTATCACGCACCAAACTATAAGAGATTAATCACTTAGTATTAAGGTGTAATTGAGGACAATTTAAAATATGGCTTAAAGTCTACTATTTCAAAAATAAAAATTCAGAGGCTACCTTTCAGATATATGTATGTATGTATACTAGAGATATTATATGTAATTATGTACCTGATATATTACTATATATAATAGTGAAAACTCTATAGTAAGAGAACTACAGGACATAAAAGAAAATCCCATGGTATTAATCCCAAGTTCCTTCTTTAAGCAGTCATTCTGGTATTTTGTTTGTTTGTTTGTTTTTGAGACAGAGTCTTGCTCTATACCACAGGCTAGAGTGCACTGGCGGGATCTTGGCTCACTGCAACCTCTGCTTCCTGGGTTCAAGCAATTCTCCTGCCTCAGCCGCCCCAGGTAGCTGGGATTACAGGTGCGTGCCACCACATCCAGCTAATTTTTTTGTATTTTTACAGAGAAGGGGTTTTGCCATGTTTAACAGGCTAGTCTTGAACTCTTGACCTCAGGTGATCCACCTGCCTCGGCCTCTCAAAGTGCTGGGATTAGAGGCGTGAGCCACTGCGCCCGGCTAAGCAGTCATTCTTACCAAAATCTTTGGATGAACAGAAAGTTCAGTGATATGGCTGCAATATTGATTCTAGCTACTCTACTCCCCAGCACACCACCTAACCAAGGAGTACAGTGTACAAGGCCACCCAACTAATATATCAGGGTTTTACTTACCATGTTGCCCAGGCTGGTCTTGAACTCCTAGGCTCAAGCAATCATCCTCCCACCTTGGCCTCCCAAAGTGCTGGGATTATACACACGAGCCACCATATCCAGCCCAGCTTCCTTTTCAAAATTCAATGATACATCCAAGACCTGGCTGTTTTTACATCTAAAATACAGATAAGGCCGGGCGCGGTGGCTCACACCTGTAATCCCAACACTTTGGGAGGCAGAGGTGGGTGGATCACTTGAGGTCAGAAGTTCAAGACCAGCTTGGCCAACATGGTGAAACCCCCTCTCTACTAAAAATACAAAAATTAACCGGGTGTGGTGGGTGCCTCCATGAGCAAGATCACCATTGCTCTCCATCCTGGGTGACAGAGTGAGGCTCCGTCTCAAATAAATGAATAAAATAAAATATAGTTCACTTTTCTTTTCCATTGTTGCACAATTTTACATACATGAATATTCTGTGGTATAAACAATCCTCCTTTTGACGGACATGCATTTATTTTTCCAGTGTCTTATTTAACAAACAAAATCTGAATTATTCCTGATTGTGTCACTTTGCACAGATGGTCTAATATATTTCAAGGATTAATAAACACTATTTTATTCACAGTAAATGGTTCACTCATGTTTACACTATCTCCCATTTATGGCAAATGATAATGGTCCATCCGGGTAACTTGAAGTTTCCTCTTTAAAAGCCTGAGAAAAACTTGTTGTTTTTTTAAGTTGATCTAAAGAAAAATTCTAAGTAGAAAAAAAAAAAAGGCAAAGGAAAATTTAAGTAAACAGTAGCATAGGTGGTATAATATCTAAAAGTTCTTCCTCACAAATGTCAAGGTTCTGCAGTCTAACAAAGAATTTCCACCAAGAAAATTTCCTTCAGTTTTCAATCATGAAAACTGACTTATTTAATAAAATTAATAAAATCTCATTATCATATGAGTTCTCTTTTAGATTTGGGTATATCCCAAAATAATATAGACAACAGGACACAAAACTGAGTGTTGTATAAGTGTTCCATGTCTACAACTTTTAGCTGGGTGACAGCTTTAAGCAAACAGTAGAGAAACAGGAAGACATGAACATGTATGGAGTCTCACCTTGTCATTCCAGGACCTTAATACAAAAGATTTAAGATGGTTTTTGATTTAATGACTTAGCTTCTATCAATTGACGGATCATAGCTTTCTGCCTGAGTCAGTCAAATAATCAAGTAGTAGGATTAGTGTTGGAAAATTTCTGCCTAGCATTGTAGAGATCAGATTCGTATATAAGAACAAAGGAAGCCATGTTCCCAGATCCATATATGCTATGACACTTGTACTCTATTGAAGGAGATCCCTAGAGATAAATCTGCAGTTGCCAATATGAACACATACAATAATGCAATTAGTAAGTGACTTAAAGTCTGAGTTACATGATTGCTTTTTAAGACAAATATCTGGAGCATAGAAACTACTTCTACCTAGGAACTATCCATCTATTAAGTCCATAATATGACAGCAACAGTGCTGATGAGTACCAAGAGTGCTGATCAGTCCCCCAAAACAGTAGGACAGGGAGAAGACATATACAGCTCTATCTGCTGAGATGAAACAGATGAAAATCTCTTCCATGGTGGTTTAGTCTTGTTCCAACTTCCCCTCCAACCATTCAACTACACCTGGAAGACCATCTTTCTATAATGCAAACCTGATGAGAGCTGCTGAAAACCTTTCAGTGGCTCAACATCACCTTTAAAGGTAAGTAACTCTGTGATACATTCCTCTTTATCCTCTAGCCCCTGATTTCCTCTCCAGGCTCATCTCTCACCACTACCTTCCAGCTACACTATACTCAGACATACCAAACTTTTCAAGGTCCCCAGAATATGTGATGCTTTCCTTCACTGCTAACATTGTTTTCATACCCTTGGGACACCAATCCCTTGCCCCTCTTCATTTGTACTCTATTCTTGGTTAATTCCTGTATCTCCTTTAGGCCTCCAAACCTGGATTTATTTTCCTGTAGTGTCTTGACTTCTACTAATATTACTAATATGTCAGATACTATGTTGTTACAACTGCCAGGCTGGCCCAGCGCAGTGGCTCACGCCTGTAATCCCAGCACTTTGGGAGGCTGAGGCGGGCAGATTACTTGAGGTCAGAAGTTTGTGACCAGCCTGGCCAACATGGCGAAACCCCATCTTTACTAAAAATACAAAAATTAGCTGGGCTTGGCGACACATACCTGTAATCCCAGCCACTCAGGAGGCTGAGGCAGGAGAACTGCTTGAGCCCAGGAGATGGAGGTTGCAGTGAGCTGAGATCATGCCACTGCACTCCAGCCTCGCCAAGAGAGCGAGACTCTATCTCAAAACAAAACAAAACAAAATCTGCCTGGTTATTATTTCCCCCATTTATATGTCAGCCCCTTAGAAAGAAGACTAATTTTCTAGTTATGTGCCCGTGGACATAAAAAAAAAAAAAAAAAAAGTCTGTGAAGTGAATGCATCAGTAATGATTTTGTGACCAAGCCAGATCTCACCTACCAATGTTAATCATGAATGTCTTATAATCATGAATATGTTACAAATTAGGTAAATTTAAGGTAAGTGATCAACCTTTCCAGCTTTCTGTCTTTTTTCTTTTATTTGTTTTTGTTTTTAAACATGCGGATTGGGTCTCACTCTGTTGCCCAGGATGGAGTACAGTGGTATAATCACAGCTCACTGTAACCTCAAAATCCTAGTCTCAAGCGATCCTCCCACCTCAACCTCCTGAGCAGCTAAGGACTACAGGTGCAGCCCACGATGCTGACTAATTTATTTTTATTTTTTGTAGAGACAGGATCTCCCTAGGCCGGTCTTGAACTCCCTTGCCAAGGCTGGTCTTGAACTCCCGGCCTCAAGTGATCCTCCCACCTAAACCTCCCAAAGAGCTGGCACTGGGATCCAGCTTCTTAATGATGTCTTTCTATCTCCTCTTGTAAAGGTTTTGGGCTTGGGGGTGCACAAACCTATGGAATCTCCTCCAGTCTTTGAATTATCAGATCAAAATTAATTGGGTTTAGGCTCAGGATAGACTTCAAGATAGATAGGATATTCTCGGCAGTAATAGTAAACATCTTCTTTACACCTGACCTTATTTTTTAATGTCTCTCATCCCCAAAAGGAAGGTTAAAATTATATTACAAATACAACGTACACATCATTTCAATGAATATCATTATATGCAACCACAATTACCTAGAGATCTGCAGAATACACAATGAATCTATTTTATCTAAGATGATAAAAGAGTTAAATACAATTTTATTTGAAGAAAAGAAATTTTCATATCTTGTATATGCTTGTTAAAAACAGAGACAAAAGAGAAGAAAAAAAAAGGCAATATATTAGGTATATAAATAAAAATAAGTAGTAAACTACTATTTCTCTTACTTAAAAAAAGAACTATACCAAATACATGTACTTTATTAACCCCTGGATTTCACAGTAATAGAGACAAAAATACCGTAAAATGTTTCTGAGTGTGTGATACATTATATGTATGTATGTATGTGTGTGTGTATATATATATATATGTATTTATTTTTTGAGACAGTTTCCCTCTGCCACCCAGGCTGGAGGGTAATGGTGTGACCTCAGCTCACTGCAACCTCCGCCTCCCAGGCTCAAGCGATTCTCGTGCCTCAGCCTCCCAAGCTCCTGGGATTACAGGTATGTGCCACCATATCCAGCTAAACTTTTGTATTCTTAGCAGAGATGGGTTTCGTCATGTTGGCCAGGCTGGTCTAGAACTCCTGGCCTCAAGTGATCGGCCCACCTCAGCCTACCAAAGTGCTGGGATTACAGCTGTGAGCCACCACACCCGGCCGCGATACATAGCATTTTTAAAGTTATAGCTCCAAACCCTCAAAATACACTAAAATAGATCCTGAAAGTGATACATTAACAGAACATATTTTCCTGAATCATTCTATTCTCAGAGTATTCTAAGGTTTTTGTGAAATACAGTTGGGAATGAGGCAGACAGGTAGGGTGGGGAACTTTGAGTCAGTGTTAAAATTAAACTAAGGTCACTTTCTGTGGGTATACACTCTAAAGGAATAATGGATTATTTTGTGAATTCTATTAGAAAAAAATACATCTTAAGTCATGACAACTGGAAAAGAATAGATTTTACTCTCTCTGTGAAGCTGAAAATGAATTCTCTATATGGTAAACCTTGAAAAGGAAGATGTAATAACATTATTAGTCTTTACTGGTTTCTTCTTATAACAGAGACTGCATAGATTAGCAGAGACCATGAGGATTTCAACTAAAAAGTATATTCAAGTCTTAATACAAAATATAATAATGTTTATCAGTAAAAATAATTACTAAAAATATGCACTGCACAGGGTCACTGTAAAGATAAAATCATCTAATGAAATGAGTTTTATGGACAGTCATTGTATCTTCACATGCATATTTTGTTGGTACATAATTTATAAGTCTGAAGAATGTTCTCTGGCTGAAGTAAGAAGAAAAGAATTTAAATGGAATAATTTCATCCAGTTAATCAAATAGAGAAATAAAGAGCTCCAGTTAATTGAAACTCAGTTATACTCTATCTGAAATTAAATTTTCATAGGGAATTAAGTGGTATATTTTATACAGAAGATCTCCTTCTCAAAAAATTATACAGTGTGTTATGTGAACAGGAAATAGATTAAGCTAAGAAAAGCAAATAGACCAAAGAAGCACTATAGGTGTCCAAATTTCCTGCAGTAAGAATATTCTATAATTACCTTAGAATTCAATACTCTAGAACTCCATTTTTGCAGACTCTAATAGAAATTATAGCATAAGGAAATACACAGTTTAAAGAAGGATACGGCCGGGAGTGGTGGCTCACGCCTGTAATCCCAGCACTTTGGGAGGCCGAGGCGGGCGGATCACAAGGTCAGGAGATAGAGACCATTCTGGTTAACACGGAACCCCATCTCTACTAAAAATGCAAAAAATTAGCCAGGCGTGGTGGCAGGCGCCTGTAGTCCCAGCTACTTGGGAGGCTGAGACAGGAGAATGGCATGAACCCGGAGGCGGAGCTTGCAGTGAGCCGAGATCGCGCCACTGCACTCCGGCCTGGGCAATTGAGCGAGACAACGTCTCAAAAAATAAATAAATATATAAATAAAGAAGGATACTATTATTTACTGGTTCAATTTTCACTTTGTAACACTATAAATGTGTGATACTGTTTTTAATCAAGGCTAAACTTAAAACAACATTCGAAATCATTACATAATTTTTCATCTAAAAGACAAAATATACCTGGGTAGAAAACACTCAAGGTTTTATAAATTTTCAATTTTAGTTATAAGCTAACAGAGTCATCCCAAAACAGAAATATAAGGTACAGAAATACAGGGCAAGATTCCCCCCAAACGACATGATGGCAGTTTCAAAGCTCAGTATATATTACACATATTGATTTAAACTATGTTTATTCTACAAGAATAAGCAACACAGATGGCCAGGGAAGGGAGTAAGACATTTTAGTAGACATTTCTCAAGGAGGCATTAGCTCAATGAGACATTCAGATGTTCAGTTCAATTATAATACCACACTACTGTTACATTATTACACTGGCTTCCTTGGTTACCAGTAAGAAAGATTCTGGGTGGAGCTACAAGATAGGAGGGGACCAAATACAACACTATTCTCTCCTCTATAACAGAAAAAATACCACACTATCAAAGAAAATATACCTTTACATTTTCCATTACTAGTAACAGAGTTGCATGACTCTACAGCTTTTTATCTCTACCAACTGGCTCTTTTCATCTTTTTCATAATTTATGATTCTCACTGCCTGGCAATGAGCCATCACCACCATATAATTCATCCATGTAATCAAAAACCATTTGTATGCCAAAAGCTATTGAAATAAATAAAGTGATAATGACAACACATTAAGGCAACAAAGTCAGGATTCTTTCATAAGGTGATTATTCCCTCATAGGCAAAGACTGACAAGAACTATTCTTCCAATGACCAATTCTCTATGATCTTTTGACCTACACTATTTCTTAAGTTATAGGTTCTTAAAAAACAAGTGCGAAAAAGCAAAGTAAATACAGCACAAACACGGTAAACGACATTAACTGACTCAAAAGGTAATTGACAAAGGAGTAAACTTCCATTAACAGTATAAATGCTTTAAAATTCAGAATTAGGCCATCTTTGAGGAACAAACTAACAATCACTGAACAGATTCTGCCATGAGAAAAGAAAAGGTCACTGAACAGATTTTGCCAAGGGAAAGGAAAAGGTTTCCTAGGTTATTTAAAAAAGAGTTTTTGACAGAACTCATCCTCTGACTCTACTAATGTGTAAACAAACTAAAAATAACAATTCAATTTTCCATAAAGATAAGCATTATGACTTATTTTAATTCCATCGAATACTGAATCCTTTGACTTCTAAAATAAAACAGAAGCAATCCATAAACCTAACAATTATACTTCTAAGATTCTATCTGCAGAAATTTCTGCAAGCCCCAAAAGATGTATGTATGAGGTTATTATGAACTGAAAATAACCTAAAATCTACTAATAAATAGTTAAATAAAATATAGCATCTAAATACAACAGTGAATTCAAAGTATTTAGAACAATGTCAGTGATATATATTTACTGAAACTGAAAGATGTCTCTGACATCAACATTGTGTGAGAAACTAGCATCTATTTGTCTAACAGGTACAATGGGACAGCATTTAAGTAAAACTTGACACCTATAGCTATACGATCACACAGGGAGATACTGAATAAGCAACTGTGAATGAATGTTTCTAAGTGTAAAATTTGGGTGGATACTTTTTCTTTGTATGTTTATATGCCGCTTGTGTGTGAGGGTGTGTATGTTTTTTTTCTTTTTTTTCTTTTTTGAGACAGAGTCTCGCACTGTCGCCCAGGATGGAGTGCAGTGGCGCAATCTCGGCTCACTGCAAGCTCCGCCTCCCGGGTTCACGCCATTCTCCCGCCTCAGCCTCCCGAGTAGCTGGGACTACAGGCGCCCGCCACCACGTCTGGCTAATTTTTTGTATTTTTAGTAAAGACGGGGTTTCACTGTGTTAGCCAGGATGGTCTCTATCTCCTGACCTCGTGATCCACCTGCCTCAGCCTCCCAAACTGCTGGGATTACAGGCGTGAGCCACCGCACCCAGCTGAGGGTGTATATGTTTTTAAAAAGCATATATCACTGAAAAACAAAAACACACATGGAGTTATTTAAAAAACATTGTTAGAGGCAAACTCAAGAGAAATAAACATAATATAGTACCTTAAACGGTTGGTATAGGTATCAACACAGGTCTTCATTTTGGCTAATAATGTACCAACAGAAGTTTGACATTCTGACTGTTCTTCTTCCTCTTCACCATTCTCTGTAGAAAGGGGCAACAACAGGGGCACCATGGCAGCACAAGAAGCAATGGCCCGGAGCAATTCCAACAGCGCCCGATAAAGTGGCACATGTCTTGCCATGTCCAGCACTATAAGGAGAAGAGGAAAATGCACAAAATGAGAAAATGTACAATATAAAAGTAGGTCCACAGCAATGTAGCTTTTACCTAGATCTTACCTAGGTCCACAGCTGACCCAGCCGGGTATGGTGGCTCACGCCTGTAATCTCAGTACTTTGCAAGGCCGAGGCAGGCAGATCACCCGAGGTCAGGAGTTCGAGACCAGCCTGACCAACATGGAGAAACCCTGTCCCTACTAAGAATACAAAAATTAGCCGGGCATGACAGCACGTGCCTGTAATCTCAGCTACTCGGGAGGCTGAGGCAGGAGAATCACTTGAACCTGGGAGGTGAAGACTGCAGTGAGCCAAGATCACGTCACTTCACTCCAGCCTGGGCCACAAGAGTGAAACTCCATCTCAAAAAAATTACAGCTGACCCTTGAACAACACAGGTTTGAACTGCACTAGTCCACTTATATACAGATTTTCTGTCAGCCTGAGACAGCAAGACCAGCCCCATCACTTCTTCCTCATTAGGCTGCTCAACATGAAGACTCTGAGTATGAAGATTTTTATGATAATCCACTTCCATTTAATGAACAGTAAATATATTTTCTATGATTTTTTTCTTAATATTTTCTTTTCCTTAGCTTACAGTATATAATACATACAACATCCAAAATGTGTTAATTGATTGTTTATGTTATCAGTAAGGCTTCCAGTCAACAGCAGGCTATTAGGAGCTAAGTTCTGGAGGAGTCAGGAATTATATTTGGGGCCGGACACTGTGTTTCACGCCCATAATCCCAGACCTTTGGGAGGCCGAGGTGGGATGATTACTTGAGCCTGGGAGTTTGAGATGGGCCTGGGCAACATGGTAAAACCCCCATCTCTACAAAACGATAACAAAAAATTAGCCAAGCATGGTGGCGCACACCTGTAGTCCCTGTGACTGGGGAGGACAAGATCATGCCACTGCACTCCAGCCTGGGTGATAGAGCAAGACCTTGCCTCAAAAAAAAAAAAAAAAAAAAAAAAAAGTTACACTTGGATTCTCAAATATGTGGGGGGTTGGTACCCTTAATACCCGCATTATTCAAGGGTCAACTTAATAGGTTAGCTGCTAAATGGAAGAATGCAGCAGATATTTATGAAGCACCAATATACAAACTATAATAATAGGCACTTTTGGAAAACAAAAAAGTAAAGTATCAAGTTTAGGGGAGAACAAGAAATGTAACTAAAAATCTAGTTCTATTACATATAGAAACGATTAAATACCCCAGATAATATATTATGGCTGGAAATATATTTGTCAGTATGAGGTGGAAACTTTTTTTTAAACTAAATTGAAATGATGAAGTTATTTTATCTTTTGTAAAAATGAATGACAGAATTGCAATTTATCCGAACTCTATTTCAATAAACCAACTTTCTTTTTAGTAAAAAAGAAAATGTTGCCTATGTTAGCTTTAAATTACTAGTTATAAATCAAATTAATTCTGTATTAAAATCACTTGCATCTAAGAGTGAATTCCTTACTCTAGTAACATACATTGCTTCTAAGGCTTTTATAAGTTGTTTTGTTGGTTTTTGTGTTGTATACCAACTGGAATTTACTTTTGTGAATAATGTGAGATAAGGATCTAACATCTCTCTTCCAATGACAGTTACTGAACAGCCATTCCATAAACATTTACTGGCAGAGTGTGGTGGCTCATACCTGTAATTTCACCACTTTGAGAAGCTGAGGCTGATGGATCACCTGAGGTCAGGAGTTCAAAACCAGCCTGGCCAACATGGTGAAACCCCGTCTCTACTAAATAAGAAAATTTGGGCATGGTGGCGCAGGTCTGTCATCCCAGCTACTCAGGAGACTGAGGCAGGAGAATCGCTTGAACTCAAGAGGCGGAGGCTGCAGTGAGCTGAGATTGCACCACTGCACTCCAGCCTGGGTGACAGAGCGAGACAGTCTCAAACAAACAAAAAACATTTAATGAAAACCTGTTGCTGGACAGGCTGGAATAAGCAGTAAAAACAAACAAAAATCTCTACCATCAAGTATCTAACGTTCTAGGCGAAGGACATATGAGTTACATTCTTTTCAGGAGCTAGTAAGCATTCTGAATGCTATATAGAAAACTAAAACAGGGGAGGAGAATTGTGGGAGTCCAACTAGAGGTAGGAATTGCCTCAGTGCCCACAGAGCTATATGGGGATTAAGTTGTAACAGGATGAGGCATCACCTAGCATCCTGTACTTTCTATGGTAACTGATGTGAAAGAAATCTCTACAACTGATGTAAAATAGAGACAATCAGAGCTTAATAACAGTGAGGCTATTTGGAGTGACGTTCAAAGTGGTGGAAGAGAAGGTCATTTTATACCTTCCAGTGATGATTCAGAGGACAGGGTAGTATGACTGCCATTCTTTCCTTGTTTCCACACATACTTGAGTATGAAAGCCCGTTTTCCAAACCATGAACAATGTCACAACATCCTACTTACTATAATTTTATAGTATTATAAGACAGTATGTTATTCAGGAAAATCCAAAAGTTACTAATTGATAAGCATAAAACACAATGCCAGTATTTGTGAGGATGTGGAAAAGCTAAGACTCATGTACAAGTAAAAGTGCAAATAGGTATAGCCAATTTGCATTATCTATTAAAATTTTAAAGGCCTATATTCTATGACTCAATAATAGCACTTATTACTGTCTACTCTATGAAGAAATGTTCAATACAATACTGTTTTCAATAGTGAAAGCTGGAAATGGTCTAACAATAATACCATAATCAAACAGTAACATTCACAGTAATACAATAATAGTGGGAGACTTCAACACCCAACTCACAGCACTAGAAAGATCATTGAGACAGAAAATTAACAAAGAAAATATTGGACTTAAATTGGACTTTGGCCTAAATGGACTTAACAGACGTAGGACAGTCTACTTAACAATGACAGTATATACATTCTTTTCAACAACACATGAAACATTCTCCTAGACAGACCACATGTTAGTCCATAAAAGGAGTCTTAACAAATTTTTTAAAAACTGAAATCGTATCAAGTATCTTCTCAGACCACAGTGGAATAAACCTGGAAAATAATACCAACAGGAACATCGGAAACAGTACAAATACATGGAAATTAAACAGCATGATCCTGAATGATCACTGGGTCAACAAAGAAAGACACACTTTAAACATTTTTTGAAATGAATGAAAATGAAATGCAACATCAGAAAAACTGTGGGATACAGCAAATGCAGTGCAGAGAGAGAGAAGTTTATAGCCTGCATCAGAAAAGGAGAAAGGTAACAAATGAACAACTTTACATGTACCTCAAGGAACTAGAAAAGTAAGAACAAACCACACCCAAAATTAGAATAACACAGAACTAAATGAAATACAGCCGCCCCCCAACAAAAACATACAAAGCATCAGCAAACTGAAAAGTTGGTTTTTGAAAAGATAAACAAAACTGATAAACTATTAGCTAGACTAACCAAGAAGAGAGAAGATCCAAATAAACAGAATCAGAAATGAAAAAGGAATACAACTGATACTACAGAAATACAAAAGATCAGGGACTATTATGATCAACGATACACTCACAACCTAGAGGAAATGAGTAAATTCCTGGAAACATACAGCCTCCTGAGATTGAACAAGAAACAAACTGAACAAGTAGTGAGATTCAATCACAATAAAACAGCTCCCCCCCCAAAAAAAAAAAAAAAAAAAAAAGCCCAGGACCACATGAATTCACAGCCAAATTCTACCAAATATAAAAAGAACATGCTAATACAAACCCTCCTGAAACGATTTTTACAAATTGAGGAGGAAGTTATTCTTCCTAACTCATTTTACAAGGACAGTATTATGCTGATACCAAAACCAGGCAAAGATAGATATAATAAAAGAAGAAAACTATAGACCAACATCCCTAATAAAGTCAGACACAAAAATCCAAAACAACAAACAAGTAAATCAAATCCAACAACACATCAAAAAGATAATACAATAACTGGGCATTGTGGTTCATGCCTATAATCCCAACATTTTGGGAGGCTGAGGCAGGAGGATCACTTGAGACCAAGAGATCAAGACAAGCGAGGTCAACAGAGCAAGAACCTGTCTCTACAAAAAAAATTTTTTTTTAATATTAGCCAGATGTGATGGCAAAAAGCCTGTATTCCCAGCTACTTGGGAGGCTAAGGTGGGAGGACTGCTTGAGACCAGGAGTTTGAGGCTACAGTGGGCTATGATGACAACACTGCACTCCAGCCTGGGCAACAGAGCAAGATCCCATCCCTTAAAAATTAACAGGCCAAGCGTGATGGCTCACACCTCTAACTCCAGCATTTTGGGAGGCCAAGCGTGATGGCTCATGCCTGTAACTCCAGCATTTTGGGAGGCCGAAGTGGGTGGAAAACCTGAGGTCAGGAGTCTGAGACCAGCCTGGCCAACACAGTGAAACCCGTCTCTACTAAAAATACAAAAATTAGCTGCGTGTTGTGGCACAAGTCTGTAGTCCCAGCTACTTGGGGAGGCTGAGGCAGGAGAATCACCTGAACCCAGGAAGTGGAGGTTGCAGTGAGCCAGGATCACACCACTGCACTCCAGCCTGGGTGATAGAGCGAGACTCCATCTCAAAACAAACAAATAAATGGCCAGGCACTGTAGCTCACACCTGTAATCCCACCACTTTGGGAGGCCAAGGTGAGTGAATTGCTTGAGGCAAGGAGTTCGAGACCAGCCTGACCAACATGGTGAAGCCCTGTGTCTACCCAAAATAAAAAAATTAGCCAGTCTCATAAGCTGATCTCAAAATAAATTAAAGGCCACATACGAAAAACCCACAGCTAACACCACACTTAATGGGAAAAAGCTGAAAGCATTCCCTTTAAGAACTGGAACAAGACAAGGGTTCTCACTTTCACCACTCTTATTCAACATTGTCCTGGACATCCCTACCAAAGCAATGAGGCAAGGGTGAAAAAAAAAAAAAAAAAAGGCATTCAAACTCAAAAAGCAGGAAGTCAACATTTCTCCTGTTTGCTGATATGATCTAGAAAACCCTAAAGACTCCATCAGAAACTCTTGGATTTGATACATGAATTCAGTGACGATTCAGGATATAAGATTAATATATGAAAACCAGTAATGTTTCTAAACACCAATAATCATCTAGCCAAGGATTAAATCAAGAAAGCAATCTCATCTACAATAGTTACAGGAAAAAAAAAAAATGACCAGGTGTAGTGGCTCACGCCTGAAATCACAGCACTTTGGGAGGTCCAGGCTCGAAGATTGCTAGGGTCCAAGGGTTTAAGACCAGCCTGAACAACATAGTGAGACCTTATCTCTATAAAAACCAAAAAGGAAATTAGTCAGGTGTAGTGGTTCATTCCTGTAGTCCCAGCTACTTGGGAAGCTGAGGCAGGAGAATCGCTTGAGCCTACCAGGTCGAGGTTGCAGTGAGCTCTGATAGTACCACTGTACTCTAGCCTGGGGGACAGAACAAGACTCTGTCAAACAAAATTAAAAATAAGATAAAATAATAAAACATAAAACAAAATACCTAGAAATATATTTAGCCAAGGAAGTAAAAGGTATCTATGAGAATAACTACAGGCCAAGTGTGGTGGCTCACGCCTGTAATCTCAGCAGTTTGGGAGGCTGAGGTGAGAAGATCACTAGAGGTCAGGAGTTCGAGACCAGCCTGGCCAACACAGTGAAACCTCATCTCTACTAAAATACAAAAATTACCTGGGCCTGGTGGCAGGTGTCTGTAATCCCAACTACTCGGGAGGCTGAGACAAGAATCACCAGAACCTGGGAGGCAGAGGTTGCAGTGAGCCCAGATCGCACCACTGCACTTGCACTCCAGCCTGGGCAACGGAGGGAGACTCCACCTCAAAAAAAAAAAAAAAAAAAAAAGACCCCGGAGACTCCAAAAGGTGGGGTTTGAAAAATATCTACTGGGTACAATGTTTACTGTTCCAGTGATGGGTACACTAAAACCCCAGACTTCACACTATGTGTAAGAAATGTGTACTTTTTTTTTTTTTTTTTTTTTTTTCAGACTGAGTTTTGCTCCTGTTGCCCAGACTGGAGTGCTATGGTGTAATCTTGGCTCACTGCAACCTCCGCTTCCAGGGTTCAAGCAGTTCCCCAGCTTCAGCTTCCCAAGTGGCTGGGATTACAGGTGGATGCCACCATGCCTGACTAATTTTTGTATTTTTGGTCAAGATGATGTTTCACCATGTTGGCTTGGCTGGTCTCGAACCACTGATCTCAAGTGATCTGCCCGCCTTGAACTGTCAAAGTGCTGAGATTACAGGCATCAGTCACTGCGCCCGGCCAAAAAAGGTAAACTTCTAAAAAATAACTTTACATTAATATTTATATTCTTTTTTTTTTTTTTTCCACCAAGGTCTCACTCTATTGCCTAGGCTGGAGTGCAGTGGTGTAACCACTGCACTTTGTAGCCTCGACCTCCTGGGCTCCAGGATCCTCCTGCCTCACATGCCAGAGTAGCTGGGATTACAGGCACATGCGACCATGTCCAGTTAATTTTTTCTATTTTTTCGTGGAGTTGGGGTTTCACCGTGTTGCCCAGGCTGGTCTCGAACTCCTAAGCTCAGGCAATCTACCTACCTTGGCCTACTAACATGTTAGGATTACAGTGATTAATATTTCAAACAGATTATCCTGAAAAAAAGATAAAACTTTCATTACAAGGCTATAGTTTCTTTTGACCATTTCTCTCCTTCCCCACTCTTGTTTTTTTTTTCTTTGAGATGGAGTCTCACTCTGTCGTCCAGGCTGGAGTGCAGTGGCGCGATCTCGACTCACTACAAGCTCCACCTCCCAGGTTCACGCCATTCTCCTGCCTCAGCCTCCCGAGTAGCTGGGACTACAGGTGCCCACCACCACGCCTGGCTAATTTTTTATTATTATTTTTATTTTTAGTAGAGACGGGTTTTCACAGTGTTAACCAGGATGGTCTTGATTTCCTGACCTCATAATCCGCCTACCTCAGCCTCCCAAAGTGTTGGGATTACAGGCGTGAGCCACCGCGCCCGACCTCCTTCCCCACTCTTTTACCAGGTACGTCATTTTGGTATACATCCATCTAATCCATTTTCTATATGATGATGTTTCTATGTGTGTACTATTATGTGGATTAGGTATTATCATCCCCATTGTGTGTATGGGAAACTAATATTTACTAAGTTGCACAAGCAGCTAAATAGGAAGTAAGAAGACCAACAGTGAAAACCTGGTACATTTAGCTTTAGTGTTTTTCCCATTATCCCATGATACTTCCTGAACTATCCAGCATGGCAGCTACTGACCACATGTTATTTAAACTAAAATGTAAGAAAACTAAGAATTCAGGTCTTCAGTTGCACTAACCACATTTCAAGTGTCCAACAGCCACACAAGTCCTTAATGAATGGCATAGATACAGAGTGTTTTCATCACAACAAAAAGTTCTTTTGGATAGTATCATCTTCAAGAGACAAATTCCTGACATTCTGTTTTATAAATACAAGCCAGGAAAGGTATGTGCATACGGGGATTCCCTCCAAAAAAATTTTTTTTTCTTAAAAAAAAGCATAAGAAGTTGGAAGGCCAAGCGCAGTTGCTCACACCTGTAATCCCAGCAGTTTGGGAGGCCGAGGCAGGTGGATAACCTGAGGTCAGGAGTTCAAGACCAGCCTAGCCAACATGGCAAAACCCTGTCTCTTCTAAAAATACAAAAATAGTCAGGTGTGGTGGCGTGCGCCTGTAATCCCAGCTAATTAGGAGGCTGAGGCAGGAGAATCACTTGAACCCTGGAGGTGGAAGCTGCAGTGAGCCAAAATCATGCCACTGCACTCCAGCCTGGGTAACAGAGACTCTGTCTCAAAACAAACAAACAAAAAGAAGTGGGAAAAGAGTAATTTCTTCATTCTCAGAAAACTGATTCTCTATTTGGAAAATAAGACAAATCCACAGAAATATTATTAGAATACTAAAGTCTGTGGATGCAAAATTCACATAAATGAATACTGTTAATTTTATATAACAGTCAACTGCAGAATAGAGAAACTGCACAACAAACTTATGATGAAAATATCTATGCTGCAGGGCAGAGATGACAGTCTCAATAAACAGGTATCATATTTAAAATGGGCATATTCAACAGAATAAAAATGTCAATTAAAAAAATATGTGAGCTGCATGCAGTGGCTCATGCCTATAATTCCAGGATTTGGAAGGCTGGGGCAGAATTATCGCTAGAGCCCAGGAGTTCAAGACCAGCCTAGGCAATATAGAAAGGTCCAATCTCTACACAAAATTTTAAAAATTAGCCGGGTGTGGTAGTGCCCGCCAGTAGTCTCAGCTACTCATGAGGCTGAAGTGGCAGGATCACTTGAGCCCAGGATGTCAAGGCTGCAGTGAGCCATGATCACACCACTGTACTCCAGCCTGGGAAAGATCCTGTCTGTATAAAATTTTAAAAATTATCCGGGCATGGTAAGCTGCAGTTAGCCATGATTACACCACTACATCCTAGCCTGCGTGACAGAGTGAGACCTTATCTCAAAAAAGAACCTATTTCTGCTTATTAAATGCAATTTTTAAAATTACTAAATGCCCATTATGTAGTCATAAAAAATGAGAATACGAGCCGGGCGCAGTGGCTCACGCCTGTAATCCCAGCACTTTGGGAGGCCGAGCCGGCAGATCATGAGGTCAGGAGATCGAGATCGTCCTGGCTAACGCAGTGAAACCCCGTCTCTACTAAAAATATAAAAAATTAGCCGGGCGAGGTGGCGGGCGCCTGTAGTCCCAGCTCCTCAGGAGGCTGAGGCAGGAGACTGGCGTGAATCCGGGAAGCGGAGCTTGCAGTGAGCCAAGATCGCGCCACTGTACTCCAGCCTGGGTGACAGAGTGAGACTCTGTCTTAAAAAAAAAAAAAAAAAAAATTAAAAAAATTAAAAAAAAAAAATGAGAATATGCTTCATGTTGTACTGCAGGAAATTCGAAAGTACTATAATGTCATTTTGGGGTGGGGATGGGACAGCAAGGTGTAAAAACGGGTTATATGGTAAACATAACCCATAAATGTTAATAAAAATAAATGATTATTTGCGTAAACATAACATACAACAAAACACAACAACAAAAACATAAAGAGGGAGACTACATGACATGGTTTGGTTGTGTCTCCACCCAAATCTCATCATGCATTGTAGTTCTCATAATCCCCGTGTGTTGTGGGAGGGACCCGGTGGGAAGTAACTGAATCATGGGGGTGGTTATCTCCATGTTATTCTCATGGTAGTGAGTTCTCACAAGATGTGATGGTTTTATAAGGGGCTCCCACTGCTTTGCTCTGCACTTTTCCTTGCTGCTGCCATGTGAAGAAGGACATGTTTGCTTCCCCTTCTGTCATGATTGTAAGTCTCCTGAGGCCTCCTCAGCCCTGGAGAACTACAAGTCAATTAAACCTCTTTCCTTTATAATTCACCCAGTCTCAGGCAGTTCTTTATAGCAGTGTGACAATGAACTAATACATATTTATATTTACTTGTTATATATAGATTTCCTATAAATAAATATAAGAAATTAGTAGCACTGGTTAGTACTATCTATAACTATTAGTACTATTATTAGTTAGATAGTTTATCCCTAGTGAGCTGTTATCAGCAGGCTATAGGAGGCAGAAAAACAGCTACCACCTTAAAGCTTTTGAATTTTGAAATGTGGAGAACAGAATACTTAAGAAAAACTTGATGTAATTTAATTAATAAAATGTGTTTTACAGGGGAGAAGTACATGATATTGTATATTTAGGTATGTGTTGAGTTTTATAAAAACTAGATACTCCATAGTGTCTAACTTCCTCTTTCTACCCAATATGAAGATACATGGTTTCTAAACTTGATGGATGCAAAATATTCTACTGTCTAAAACATTTAATTAGTAAGAAAGTTTGAATATTTTATTTGGTTTATGAGAACTCAGTTTTTCTTGCTAGCATGAAAGAGGGAGGATCACTGCAGATCTGCTCCCTAGTGAAACTGGTACATACTCTTTAAAAGAACACAACTATCTAAAATCTCTGGAAATGGTCCTAAAAGCACGCAGCAAATGAAGAAACATTTAGTAGGAAACTCAGTAAGAGAAGCAAGAGTCTGTGGTTTGTGAATCAAGATGCTGCTCCTTTCTTCCCCAGCCTCAGCTCAATAAGAAAGAAAAACCACTCCAGCTGGCTACAGCCAAGAACACAGGCCTCCCTCTCCCAAGAGTCCAAGTTGGAAAGCTATGCCTTAGTACACAGCTGAAAGCCTGTCTTCCTAGCGGGGTGAGGGGCAGGATGTCAGCATTTCTAATCCACCACAGCAACCTGCTGCTGCTAAGTTAGAGGCACACATGGCTGAGAAGTTGACATTCAATCCCCTCTTCTAGCCAGCCCCCACTCTTGGGGCAGAGAATTTGTAATATTTCTCTGGAAAGGATACGTGAATAGTCAATGAACACATGAAAATATGCTTAGCATAATTAGTCATCAGACAAATGCAAATTAAAACCACAATGAGAGACCAACTCATACCCAGTAAGTGGCTCATGCCTGTAATCCCAGCTATTTGGGAGGCCAAGGTGGCAGATGATTTGAGGTCAGAAGTTTCAAACCAGCCTGGTTAACATGGTGAAATCCTGCCTCTACTAAAAATACAAAAATTAACCAGATGTGGTGACACGCCTGCAGTCCCAGCTACTCAGGAGGCTGAGGCAGGAGAATCGCTTGAGCCTGGGAGGTGGAGGTTGCAGTGAGCTGAGATCGTGCCACTGTACTCCAGCCTGGGCCACAGAGTTAGACTCCATCTCAAAAAAAGAAAAAAGAAAAAAAAAGTATATCACTTGCAGGTCAATTTTTTTGAGATACAGTCTCACTCTGTCACCCAGGCTGGAGTGCAATGGCACGGTCTCAGCTCACTGCAACCTCTGCCTCCCGGGTTCAAGTGATTCTCCAGCCTCAGCCTCCCAAGTAGCTGGCACTACAGGCACCTGCCACCAAGCTCAGCTAATTTTTGGACATTTAGTACAGATGGGATTTCACTATGTTGGCCAGGCTGGTTTTAAACTCTTGATCTCATGATCCACCCGCCTCAGCCTCCCAAAGTGCTGGGATTACAGGCGTGAGCCACCGCGCCCAGCCTACTTGCAGGTCAATTTATAAAGCACGAGATGTTATATTAAAAAAAAAAAAAAAAAAAAAAATCAAGTCGGGCACAATGGCTTATATATGTAATCCCAGTGACTCAGGAGGCTGAGACAAGAGGACTGCTTGAGGCCAGGAGTTTTGAAACTAGCCTGGGCAACATAATAAGAACCTATTTCTACAAAAAAATTAAAAACTTAGCTGGGCATGGTGACAGGTGCCTGTAGTCCCAGCTATGGAGGATGTTTAAGCCTAAGAGTTGAAGGCCGCAGTGACCTATGAGCACACTACTGCACTCCAGCCCAGGTGACAGAGAAGACTATGACTTAAGAAAAAGACAGAAAAAAATATAGTTACATTATATTCACATGTAAGAATAAAGGCATAGATAAAATAAGACAGCTCCTCTGAAATAAATGAAACATGCTATTCCCTCTTATTTAACTGGTATCTATTTTACTCTATTGAGTTAGCATTAGGAGAGGCCAACTGGGAATCTTACATTATGGAAACAGAAGAAGATATTCTCTTCTTATGAAGGAGTATGAAGGCAAAAGCTAGCAAAACAAGGTAGTAATAAGCATTGGCCCATGAGACTGGGAATAGTCCAAAAAATGTGAGAGATAAAATTGTGTGTTTATTTCACAAAAATCTTTAAAATTTAAAAAATAACTTTAAATTTCATTACTATACTTTTAAAAATATCTCAAGATATCAAATTTCTTTATTTTAAACTAAAAATATCAAGTTTTTTGTATTTCTGTATTTTTCTTGACAACCATTAGTTACGTAAGTATGCTTACCTTTAAGTCAAATACTATGAGATATTAATGCATATGACAATCTATGCCTATGTCTGGAAACTGACGTGTTATTTATATCTGACTTTTAATTATTATTAGTTTTCAAAGATTTTGAAGACCCCCCCAAGAGGAGAACTTGGAAAACTAATGGAGAGCTGATTTATGCTCTCCTTTTAAGACATGTGCTTTTCTTATCAATTAATGTGTACCAGTGGTCAGCCAGCAACAAGAATGGAGAAAGATAATAAACTCTTAATAAAAACCTGCCTGTTAAAGCACAAAACAACATAAAAACTATTTCAATCTTGAATTATTTAATTCTATTTTTGCCATGAAGAGTTTCATCAGAAAACCCTTAGGTATCTTTAACTTTAGCTCCTTTACACATACTTCATTGCTATTACACGATTCAATGTGCTGCCTGCCTGACAAAGAAAGAACAGAGGCACAACACGCTGTTATGCAATGCCATGTCTCCAAGTGGAGCTTGTAGCTCCTTTACTCAGCAAGGACCAAATGCATGTTTAATTAGTGTTACAGCTTACAACCAGGCAAGTAAAGTCACTATCCTTCCAATCCTCAAAAGGACCTGTTGCTGAATTATGCATAGCTTGAAGACTATCTTGGAATTATCATTAACAGCTACAGATGCAGGTGTGTGACATTACTATACTTACGCCAATAAATTTTTTTTTTTTTTTTCATTTTTATAGTAGTAACTGGTAGTAGGGAGAGGAATAAAATCACTTTCTGCATTTGGAACTATAACATTTCAATGAGGAAAAGTATCTTCAAACAGTTGAAAAGAAAAAGAACAGTGTAAAGGTTCATCAGACAGAAAATTCAAGAGAAATAACCGTAAACATTAGCATTTTGGAGGAAATATGTGATTCAGCATATACAAAAACCTAAAAATACTAAAAAATAGAACCTATTTACAGTGTGACTTATTACTTGCAGAGGCCAGCAATTTACATCAAGTAGTTACAGTGAAATTCACCACAGATTGCTAACAGAGAAGATACATTCCTTCAGGATATACTGAAAACATTTGCCATCTTTGATATGAAGCTTGTCCAGGTTTTGTTTGGAAGCCCTCCATGAAGAGAAAAGGTTCATTCATCACTATTGTGGACTAAAGCAACATAACTGATAACACTTTATGCCTGATGCAATGTAGGGTAAGCAGCACTTCTCTTTTAATTATTTTAAAACTCTGACATTTAGTAACTCCATTATTTCAAGCTTAAATATGTGATACGCTTAATCTGTGGAAATAAATATTTTATTAAGAAGAGATAAACTTGGATATTAATTGCTTTACCAAATATTAGTAAAATGGAATTAGTTTCAATACTAGATTATAAAATTAATGACACAATGATCCCCTAATCTTCAAAGGAAAAAATTATTTTAAATCCCTATTCTGCTCAACTGCTCCCCAAGAGTTGCTTTAAAAAGGAGTTGAGGTTCTAAACTTACCAAATCGTATACACTAAGTGCAGTTTTTTTGTATATAAATTGCAGTTCACATTAAATACATCAGCCTAGTTAGATATGTAAAAAATTTTAAGGATCTTTGTAGCTACTAAATATAGAATACACAAATGGCAGAATCTAACTTCTACATTTTCATTATATTTTCGGCTCTTCAGCCCAACTGTTAAAATAACAGATTTTAAATTCTATTAAAACACACTCATTTACTATCATTTTCTAACACGTTAACAGACTAAAGTAGGAATGCACACTGAAAAACTATGCAAGAAATGCAACACATATAATAAATACATTTACCAGCTCTCTGCTAGTAAATACATTTCCTAGCAATTTTCTAGTATTTACTAGCTAGTTAGTACTTCTTGTCTAGCAATTTTCGAGTATTTACTAATATTTCTAATAAATATATTTTCTAGCAATTTGTTTCACAATCATTCTCTTTTTCTCTAAATGAAGACATTCTCTGGGAAAACTGGCACTTCTGTCATCACTACAGCAGAAGATGTAAAGAAGCAAGAAGAGAAAAAAGAAAAAGGAGAATGTATCTTGACTATGTTAGGTATAGCTAGAACAGTATTTAACCTCTTAGCGATTGTTTTTGTCTACATCCATACTACACTCTGAAGGTCTCGTTCAAGGGACTGCATTCAGGGCAAAATCTGGCTCTAACAAGAAAGCACACCTCCAGAATATTAAAACATATATCCCAGGGTAACTCCCTGCTCTAAGAGCAATTAATGTATGATGCTTCCAGCTTGAGGAATAAAATTACAACAAAGCAAATAGGCAAATTTTAACTTTTCACGGAGAAAAAAAACAGGGAAGACAAAGCAATTAATATGGACACTGAAGATGGACTACTCCAAAACATACAAGATTTGGTAATGTATACAAGACACAACAGCAAAAATGCCACAACAATTTTTCTAAGAGTACATATAAAATATATATTAATTAAAATAAAACTGCATTTAGGTTTACGTTTTCTTTAAGCCTCTAGTAATCTACTTAAAACAGGAAAAGGAAATTTAGTCAGTATGGGACAGAAGACTATGAAAATGTTTAGAAAAATGAAGTTTTAGTTAGCATTAATGAACACTGAATATTTTAAAAACTGTCTTTGGAAATTATATTTTAGTATCTCAAAAGAAATAAGCATTAGAATGACTTTTGGTAGTTAAGCAGTTGTAAACATAAGGCTACACAGAAAAATAAAGACTACATAGAAAAGAAACTTTCTTGTTTCAATAAAGTATTGACATTATTTCTCTTGATAAATGTGGGTAATACAAAATAAAATTACCATTGTTAACATTTTAATATATTCCCTAAGTAAACTGGAGTAACTCTTCTTTTCTTTTTGTATTCTGAGATGGAATCTTGCTCTGTCACTCAGATTGAGGTGCAGTGGCTCGATCTCGGCTCATTGCAAACTCTGCCTCCTGGGTTCAAGCATTTCTTGTGCCTCAACCTCCCAAGTAGCTGGGACTACAGGTGCCCATCCACCACACCCAGCTAATTTTTGTATTTTTAGTTTCGCCATGTTGTCCAGGCTGGGCTCGAACTCCTAACCTCAGGTGATCCATCTGCCTCAGCCTCCCAAAGAGCTGGGATTACAGGCTTGAGCTACTGCATCTGGTCTGTAGGACTTTTTTTAAGCATTTCATGATTTACCATAAAAACATCTAGTTTGCATAATAATTATATAGTGTAAATACAACTGGCATAAACAAATCTGGAAACAAACACAACTCATACTTAACTGGGATGTTTGATAGAAGAAATGGAGAGTTACGGCTAATCTGGCAGGTAGTTATGTGGAAATCTGATTAAGAAAGTACATACTAGGCCGGGCGCGGTGGCTCAAGCCTGTAATCCCAGCACTTTGGGAGGCTGAGACGGGTGGATCACGAGGTCAGGAGATCGAGACCATCCTGGCTAACACCGTGAAACCCCGTCTCTACTAAAAAATACAAAAAACTAGCCGGGCGAGGTGGCGGGCGCCTATAGTCCCAGCTACTCGGGAGGCTGAGGCAGGAGAATGGCGTAAACCTGGGAGGCAGAGCTTGCAGTGAGCTGAGATCCGGCCACTGCACTCCAGCCTGGGCAATAGAGCGAGACTCCGTCTCAAAAAAAAAAAAAAAAAGAAAGTACATACTTTCTTAATAGCTGTACTATAATGTGAAAGGTGACAATATAAGGATTAGGTATGTGAGCAGCTCATAGGAGAAAGGACTACTCTGGGTAATCAAGAATGGTATCCCTAAAATGTGTGAGAAGTGAACATACTTTATCCTTACAAATCTGTACAAATCAAAGCAATTCAAAACTCATCTAAATTTTAAGCAACCTGTCCTCCCCTTATAAAACTTACCAGTCATAATTATTTAACACATAGAGTGATATGTTCTATACGAAAGTTATTTCCACATTGGATGACCTTGACAAAAATGAAAACTCTAAATAAAAGGAATTGACATCTGTTGATAAGCACTTACATTATAGATACTTAGTGGCCATCAACATATTTTGTGAGTGACCACATATAGAAATAAATACATTAAACATGGGCAAGTGTTTTAAATTTTATTTGTATTGCTCAGCTAATTCTCACAAAAACTAGAGTCATAATAAAATACTATTAAAGTAAAGTTTGGGCTAAAAATAAAGTGTCAGATTACTCTACCTTTTTTTTTTTTTTTTTTTTGAGATAGGGTCTCACTCTGACACTCAGGCTGAAGTGTAGTGGTGTGATCATGGCTCACTGCAGCCTCGCCCTCCTGGGATCCCACCTCCCGAGTAGCTGGGACTATAGGCAAGTGCTGACTGATTGTTTTTTATAGAGACAGGGTCTAAGTTGCCCAGGCTGGTGATCCTCAAACTTCAGCCTCCCAAAGTGCTGGAATTGCAGGTGTGAGCCACCACTCCTGGCCTGCTACTCTACTTAGTAGAATAATCTGATAGATTATTTTATTATTTATTTTTTTGAGATGGAGTCTCGCTCTGTCGCCCAGGCTAGAGTGCAGTGGCTCACTGCAACCTCGGCCTCCAGAGTTCAAGCAATTCTCCTGCCTCAGCCTCCTGAATAGCTGGGATTACAGGCACGTGCCACCACACCCAGCTATTTTTGTATTTTTAGTAGAGACAGGGTTTCACCATGTTGGTCAGGCTGGTCTCAATCTCCCAACCTCACGATCCGCCCACACTGGCCTCCCAAAGTGCCAGGATTACAGGCATAAGCCACTTCACCCAGCCTATTTTACTTTTTAATAGAGATGAAGTCTCACTATGTTGCCGAGGCTGATCTCAAACTCCTGAGCACAAGCAATCCTCTCATCTTGGCCTCCCAAAGTGGTGGGATTACAGGCATGAACCACCACCACAGCATCCAGACTCTTTATTAAAACAGTACAAAGAAACTGGCATAATTTGACAGTTTCAAATGAACTATTACCATGAAAGCTAAAAATAAGGATATACAGTTAAGTATCATGTTATGACAGCTCAGTAATTTTTAATTATTTGTTTCTCAGGCAGTGTATATCAACAAAATAAAGTATTTAAAAATTACATATTTTCTATTGGTATCAAATCTTCTCTTTTCCTGTAAGAGCACTAATACAATATCTATGTCCTTTTTAATCTGGAGAGCCCTGAGACCCAGCAAGATGGCTAGGTTTCCAACTGCAAATTCACTTTGAAGTAACTACTAAGTAATTTGAATTTAATAAATATGGTCATATTTAAATTAACACATCTGGGCCGGGCGCGGTGGCTCAAGCCTGTAATCCCAGCACTTTGGGAGGCCGAGACGGGCGGATCACGAGGTCAGGAGATCGAGACCATCCTGGCTAACACGGTGAAATCCCGTCTCTACTAAAAACTACAAAAAACTAGCTGGGCGAGGTGGCGGCGCCTGTAGTCCCAGCCACCCGGGAGGCTGAGGCAGGAGAATGGCGTGAACCCGGGAGGCGGAGCTTGCAGTGAGCTGAGATCCAGCCACAGCACTCCAGCCTGGGTGACAGAGCGAGACGCCGTCTCAAAATAAATAAATAAATAAATAAACAAACAAACAAACAAATAAACAAACAAACACATTTGTCATAACAACAAAATTAACCTTATTCTCAAACAGTATACTCATGAAATCAAATACCGACTCTTAAAGAAACATATCCCAAGGTAATATAAAATAACAAAAACAGCTTTAAACACACAAAATACTCTGTGAGAAAAATCAGATGGTATATCAAAACGCAGTAATGGGTTTTGACACATTATAGCTTGTCATAAAACTGTCAAACCAATATTAGGGAAATTAAAAATTTTAATCCTATCATTTAACTAAGATAACCAACCAAATCAGTATTTTATAATTTTCCCAATGAAGTCCTGTGCCTGCTCTCTCATGTCTACCTTACTCTAACATATCAGTTACTCATTTTTCTTTCTCATAATGATGACAAAATCCATTTATACCTTGCTTTTAAACTTGAAAATAAGTGAGTTTTATAATCACCATGTTACCGCTAACCAGTTAAACTCGAACTGAATACATTTCTCTATATTTCATTTGTTCTTTCCTAATCTGTAAATTATCAGATTAACCAGGATAACAGCAATTTCCCTTTATACTCTGAAAGAATATTCATCCCCATATAATAAGACCAGTATTAAAATGGTAAAGATTTGATTTCAATAAGAATTTGTAGCATACCTCACTAAGTTAATGGCAAATAATTTAATGTGTGCTGAGTTTTAATATGCTGTTTTCTTAAAAAAGGAACATATCATTTTCTAAAACAGAAGGCTAGGGTCTCTAAAGTAACATTCTGCCTGTTAACATTAACATTTGAATGTTACCAAATACTTCTAAAAATGAAACAGGAACTCCATCTAGTGGCCAGTGGGGTAACTCCATACTATACAGCGGCTGGAGAAAAAAAGATTCTGGCATACAAAATGAAACTTCCAGAATACCATTTGTTATGAAAAGTGGAAGTGAAAATGTTGAGAAAGAAATTAAAATGAGCAAATAATTAATGTATTTTCCTATCTAGAACACTAACATATGTCTTTATTTTAATAAGCAATAAGAAACAAAGTATTAAAGCATCAAACTTACTATTTTGAGTAACTGGAACCATGATGTTAACCTTTGATAAATCTGATTAATTTAGCCTAAATATGAAGATTTATGTTTCTGCTGTAATGCCACCAAACACTTTTTTAAAAGTCTCCATTCATTTACAGGCCGGGCGGTCACTCATGCCTGTCTGTAATCCCAGCACTTTGGGAGGCCGAGGGGTGTGGATCGTTTGAGGTCAGGAGTTCGAGATTGGCCTGGACAACATGGTGAAACCCTGTCTCTACTAAAAACACACAAAAGATCAGCAAGGCGGGTGGCAGGCGCCTGTAGTCCCAGCTACTCGGGTGGCTGAGGCATGAGAATTGCTCGAACCTGGGAGGCAGAGGTTGTTGTGAGCCAAGATCATATCACTGCACTCCAGCCTGGGCGACAGAATGAGACTCCATCTCAAAAATAAAATAAAAAGTCTCCATTCATTTACATATCTAAATTTTCCTCTCCACCCATTTTAAGACCTACAAAAAGATGTCAAAATAGTAGGAAAACTACCATTAAGTCATAAAAATTTTAAGCTAGAAACAGTGAATTCAAAAAGATGAAATATCAGGAATTTATCTTTTTTTGTTTTTGAGACAGTTTCACTCTTGTCGCCCAGGCTGGAGTGCGATGCGGCCATCTCGGCTCACTGCAACCTCCGCCTCCTGGGTTCAAGCAATTATCCTGCCTCAGCCTCCCACGCAGCGGGGTTACAGGCATGTGCCACCATACCTAGCTAATTTTGAATTTTTTTTATTTTTTATTTATTTATTTTTTTAGTAGAGATGGGGTTTCTCCATGTTAGTCAGGCTGGTCTCGAACTCCCAAACTCAGGTGATCCGTCCGCCTCGGCCTCCCAAAGTGCTGGGATTACAAGCGTGAGCCACCGTGCCTGGCCAGGAGTTTATCTTAAGAATACTAAATGTATAAAGCTCTGGATACGGCCGGGCGCGGTGGCTCAAGCCTGTAATCCCAGCACTTTGGGAGGCCGAGACGGGCGGATCACGAGGTCAGGAGATCGAGACCATCCTGGCTAACACGGTGAAACCCCGTCTCTACTAAAGAAATACAAAAACTTAGCCGGGCGATGTGGCGGGCGCCTGTAGTCCCAGCTACTCGGGAGGCTGAGGCGAGAGAATGGTGTAAACCCGGGAGGAGGAGCTTGCAGTGAGCTGAGATCCGGCCACTGCACTCCAGCCTGGGAGACAGAGCAAGACTCCATCTCAAAAACAAAACAAAACAAAACAAAACAAAAAGCTCTGGATACATAAATGTTCCCAAAAGCATCTAATAATTTTAAATTTTACAAATTAAAATAACAATCTAAAAGTAAATTAGGTTAAATAATGGCACAGCCATTATTGTGCAAGTAAAAAGTTCTTAGGCAACTATTTAATGGCTAAATATACTTAATGATTATATCACTAAATATAATCAGTGCCTGCCTCTGGAGAATAGGATCTGTGTCTCAGTTGTAGAATTGCGACAAGTTAGTAATGGAAAAAAGGTTGTCCTTTCCCCTAAGGAGCTTGTATGCTTCCTCTATTCTGGTAATGATTTTACAACTAACAACATTCTCTTTTCACCTTTGATGCAAAGATGTTCAGAACTAAAACTGAAGATCAATTTTATGTGCAATTATTGTTGATCCTTATGGCCAGCTTAGTATTATCATTTAATATGTTCAGGCCAGTTTTTAAACTTCTATTGAAATAAAACAGACTTAGCTAACCAGCTACATAGTAAACTCATTAATATGAGAACTTGAAGGTTTTATTAAAATGAGGAGCAGACTCTGGTATTCATCTCAATCTTTAATAGTCATTAAACATAAAAGTTTGAAGATTACAAAGTATCTAACGTATACCTGTAGCCAGAAAATAAGGGCAAAAAGGGTGTGGGACAGAAACCACAACTGACATTTAAAATCAATGACATTTAAAATCAATCTCTGCACTGAAAGTAGGGCATAAACTAGTGTGTTCCCTATATTTTCTTGTCTTGCCCACCAATCATTTAAAAACATGTTATAGAACGAAAATGGACATTATTTTCTGAAGTTCTCAGAAAAGATTATTACATTAGGCCTGTGTTTTTGCATACCATCTGATAGCAACATAAGCAAGTCATCTCTTGAATACAATTATCTCAGGTAAAATTATGAGGACTACTCTCACACTCACAGACCAATCTGTAGAATATTCTATAAAATAAATTGTTATATTCTATAAAAATATCAGTATTATGAAAGATAAAGATAGACTAGGAACTCTTCCAGATTATAGGAGAAGAAAAGGACATGACAACTAAATGAAGTAAAAGATTGTGGAGTGGATCCTGTCACATACCTCAACTCCCACATTGCCAAAAATAATACTACATACACAAATGAAAAAACGGGAAAATAAACTTTAGACTAATTTTCCAAAATAGAAATTTTACTAAGTCTAAGGAAGACTCTGGCTAGATAATTTGTTCAGATTTTTAAATGCCACTTAAGGCAGGGTGTGTTGGCTCACATCTGTATATCTAGCACTTTTGGAGGCCAAGGTGGGCAGATCACATGGGCCAGGATTTGAGACCAGCCTGGCTAACATGGTGAAACTCCATCTCTACCAAAAATACAAAAATTAGTCGGGCATGCTGCTGCATGTCTGTAATCCCACCTACTCAGGATGCTGAGGCAGGAGAATTGCTTGAGCCTGAGAAGTAGAGGTTGCAGCAAGCCAAGATCGTGCCACTGCATTCCAGCCTGGGTGACAGAGGGAAACCCTGTCTCAAATAAATAAATAACAGCCACTTAAAAAATTAATTATTACTATTCTAACCAAAACTGATAACTATATATTTTTACATTTATATTTACTTATATAATTATGTATTTACTTACATATTTTTACTTATATAATATTAAGCTGTGTTTTCCTGAAAACAATCCATATTTAATATCATTTAGGAGGCATGCTACCATTTAATCTACCGAATACAAGTTACATCATTTTATCTTAATACAAGGTATTATCTCAAAATAAGTATTTGTTACCACATCCAAATATATCAATTAGAATTAACCACTGGACAAGGTACCAGATTCAAGAACATCTAAAGCCTGATGAAAGAAATTTATTTTTTCCAGGAAAATAATGAATCACAAAAGAAAGGTCAAACTTTGATCTGTCACATTCAATTTCTAAAACAGTTCCAAGATATAATATCTAAGTCTCTGCAATTCCATACATTTACAAAAATCAGTTTGTTAACATACACGCCTTCCCAGGAAGTGCACTTACATGAGTAGCAATTACTGTAAATATTACGTAAATAATCCTGGATTTCCTTTTTGACAATGAATCATAAAGGTAAAAGCTCAGTGTTATAAGAGAGTCAATTTCACACTAAAACAGAAATTTAAAATTTTTGGTAGGTCAGGTCTTCAAAGTATAAGGATTAAGAAAATAATACTTCAATAATAGAGACGTGAGATAAAGAGAAACCCATCTCACCCTATTCAATTATTCTATATAATCTAAAATTAAAATTATAGTCTCAAAACATTTTAATCAAAAAATATACTACGCATTTGACATCTACTTTTTTAAAAAGACCAATCTGATGTACCAAACAGGTCAATCTAAACAAACAAAAAAATCAGTCTAATACTTTCATGAAGGAGTCTGAGACAGACTGAGAAATGGCACATTTTTAAAGGACAACAATCCTTCTGATACTGGGGAGTATGGGCAATAATCCCTTCAAATACTAACACTTTTACCAAACATCCAATTGTGTCACTTAGCTGCTACCAACCACAAAATAGACTATCAAGATTCACTCCCATTGTTTTCCTCATCTATTCTTCCTTAATAAATTAATGAAATACATACATGTTTATTTTCATGAGTAAGAATGTAAATAAAGACAGAGATAAGAATATGAGAACAGAGTTGAAATAATAAATAATAAAGGTTTTGGCTGAAAGAAGTAGCTGTTAACTGCTTGTTTCTCTTGGAAATATCTATACATTTCTGAACATGTAACCTTCTATTCTTAGGAAAAGAATATATTTCTTAGATGATAATTCCGTAACCAAAGAAATAATAAACTATATTATTCAATCAATAATCAGTTGTATACTGGCAAAATAAGTAGCTACAGTACTTTTATTATTGAATTTTAAGAAATAAATCATCTTCTTATGAAGTACCTATGGACTTGAGTGATTTATGTATCTGCTTTTCTTCAAAAATAACTGTTGTCAGCAATAGTGTTTGACAAAAATATTTAAAATCCACAGAAGTTTGATTATATTCAGATCAGAATGATGTCATGAAGTTGTTAGACTTTGTCCTATTATTTTCAGTTACAGATAATTAAAAGGAAAAAGTGTACTTTCACCTTTCACAGATAAAGACAAAGGAATAATGAAACTTTTATTCTGTGTTCTAGGGTAAGTGATGACACAGTATCAAATTAAGGGCACCAAAAAACAACCAAATATTACCAGAATACTTTTTAGGAAATAAATCCATCAAGTATTTCAACTGAAGCTTACTATTAGACAACGATAAAATAAGCAAACAAAATTATTCATCCACAAAGACATTTACAGGGATTATTTACCTGAATCATTTCGTAGATAAGATGACATGGCTGGGATGAGGCAGGACTGACTGAGAAGCTCGAGAAGTACAGAAGGAAGGGCATTACTGTTCTGCCCTCTAGTCTCATGAGATGACTGAGCTTCTCCATTTACCGCACTACTCACAGGATTTATGTAACTGGCAAGAACCTAAAAATTGTTGAAATTAATTTGGATTTCAGTTTCACATACTTCAAGAATTTTTATGGTAGGTTAGAAATTCAATCTGAATACTAACAGTACATATTTTCTACTTAAACAGTACCTTATACGATGTTTTAAAATTACTATTTGTTTAAATTTTCAAAAGGGAAGGATCTGTTTTGTCTGAGAGTGTTGCTTACAAAGGATGGTACATTACATAGGACTAGACATATACAAACAATACAACTGCGGATATAAAAACAGCAGCAACTCTGTATTATTTACATATTTTATTGAATAGACGCAATGCACAGTTTGAGGGTAACAAAATCTTAGAACTTTATACTACAAGGAGCATTTTAGAGTTGCAGAAGACACATTCAACGTGTTAACCAACTTCAATTAGCTGATGCAGGAAGCAAAGCTAATCTTTTCATTAAGTATTTCCCCTATACATTTCTGTGGTATGAAGACTTTCTATTCTTGTTCAACTTGCCTGAATCTAGAAAAGTTATTTATCTATTTATTTTTTTGAGACGGAGTTTCGCTCTTGTCGCCCAGGCTGGAGTGGAATGGCGCAATCTTGGCTCACTGCAACCTCTGCCTCCTGGGTTTAAGTGATTCTCCTGCCTCAGCCTCCTGAGTAGCTGGGATTACAGGTGTGTGCCACCAAGCCTAGCTAATTTTTGTATTATTAGTAGAGACAGGGTTTCACCATGTCTCAAACTCCTGACCTCAGGTGATCCACCCACGTTGGCCTCTCAAAGTGCTGGGATTACAGGCGTAAGCCACCACGCCCGGCCGAAAAGTTATCTTTAAAAATGTAAGCAACCATGAATCTGGGAGGTGGAGGTTGCAGTGAGCCGAAATCACGCCACTGCACTCCAGGCTGGGCCACAGAGTGAACTCTGTTTCAAAAAAAAAAAAGAAAAAAAGTAAGCAACCAAAATGCATATAAAAAAGTAACAGTAAAAAAAAAAAAAAAGCCCACATACAACACATTAAACAAGAAAATGCCTGTAGGAAGATGCATCTTCCAGCTACTAGATAATTTCATCCCTGCCACTTTCCTCTCAGAGAAGAAGCTAGTTGAGAGGGAAGAAATACAGAGTTACAAGTAAGCAAGAACAATCTTTATCCAGTAGTACCTTAGAATGCACTGGGAAGAAGAACCACAAGTGGGCACACACACAGCTGAGGATAGTTGGATTAGTTATCAATATTTTAAAATAATACAAAAAAACACATTATTATGAACAATATCAAATTTACAAAATATACCTGCAGAAGGCAGGTAACATGTTCCTCTTCCAGCCTTTGTTTAGTTAAGGCTTGTTCCACATCCCACCCAGAAGCTGTAGAGCCTGTTCCAAAGCCAGTTCCTTTGGCCCAATATAACTGTTGTTCTTCTGTTGATGTAGGGTTATGAGAGCTTGACACCTGTGGCTTAAAATAACAAAAAATGAAAATCCATTACAATTTGTTTTTGCTTATCTTCAAAAATATTTATCACTGGGAAAGTAAAATGATGCAGCTACTATGGAAAACAGTTTGGTGGTTGCTCAAAAAAACTGAACACATGCCGAGCGCGGTGGCTCAAGCCTGTAATCCCAGCACTTTGGGAGGCTGAGACAGGCGGATCACGAGGTCAGGAGATCGAGACCATCCTGGCTAATATGGTGAAACCCCGTCTCTACTAAAAAATACAAAAAACTAGCTGGGCGACGAGGCGGGCGCCTGTAGTCCCAGCTACTCGGGAGGCTGAGACAGGAGAATGGCGTGAACCCAGGAGGCGGAGCTTGCAGTGAGCTGAGATCTGGCCACTGCACTCCAGCCTGGGCGGCAGAGCAAGACTCTGTCTCAAAAAAAAAAAAAAAAAAAAAACTGAACACAGATTTTCTGTATGGCCCAGAAATTCCACTTCTAGTACTAAAACAGATTAAAAACTGGTACTGAAATAGACACACGTTTACAGTAGCACCATTTAAACTAAAAGATTATTAGAAAATAGCCCAGATACCAATCAACAGATGAATGGATCAACAAACAGGATATTTATTCAGCCATAAGAAGAAATGAAATACTGATATATGCTACATGAATAAACCTAGAAAACATTACACTGAAAGAAGACAGATGCAAGGAACAATACATTACATGATTCAATTTATATGCAATATCCAGAATAGGTAAATGCATGGAGACAGAATGCAGATTGCTAATTGCCAGGGGCTGGGGGAAGGGGTAAATGGAGAGAAAGTGCTTATATTTAAGAATAAATAAATAAATATTTTAAAATATTTATCAAGAAAAGAAGGGATAAACCACCCTAGAACCTAAAAGTCAATGACTCAAAATTGAATTGAGATATGAGCAGATCTTTTTAGGATATAGTAAAAGGGTATCTCAACTATTCCTAACCCTTTGCATGTTTATATACATTTTATAAATGGCTTGTAAACTTCCTCCAAAATGAACCTGGAATTGTATCAAACTTAAGGATTGATCTGGGAAGAAATAATATCATTGCACTACCATATCTAACCCATCAAAGATATACATGAGCACAGACAGATTCCCCTGCCTCAGCCTCCCAAGTTGCTGGGAATATAGGTGTGAGCCACCGGGCCCGGCTAATTTTTGTAATTTTAATAGAGATAGAGTTTCACTATGCTGGCCAGAGTGGTGTTGAAATCCCGACCTTAAGTGATCTGTCTGCCTCCACCTCCCAAAGTGCTGGGATTACAGACATGAGCTACCATGCCTGGCCAAAAAATTCATAAAGAGGTATTATACATATTTTTCAGATTTATTCATAGATATTTTCTATTTTGGGTGCTATTCTAAAATATATCTTTATAAAGTTCATTTTATGTGTCTGTTGCTAGTATGTAAACATTAACTAATTTTTATATACTGACCCTATGTTGTATCATTAATAAACTCACTTATGCCACTAACTATTTTGGTGTTTTCTTCTCTTCTTTTTTCTTTTTTCTTTATTTTTGGAGACAAAGTTTCGCTCTTGTCGCCCAGTCTGGAGTGCAATGGCACAATCTCGGCTCACTGCAACCTCCGCTTCCTGGGTTCAAGTGATTCTCCCATATCCGCCTCCCGAGTAGCTGGGATTACAGCCGCCCGCCACCACATCCAGTGAATTTTTGCATTTTTAGTAGAGACGGGGTTTCACCATGTTGGCCAGGCTGGTCTCGAACTCCTGACCTCAGGTGATCCACCTGCCTCGGCCTCCCAAAGTGCTGGGATTACAGGCGTAAGCCACAGCACCCAGCCTATTCTGGTATTTTCTACAATACAATTAAATCATATTGAAATAATGAGGAATTTTTCTCTTTCTTTCTTGAATTTCCTGTCTTACTGCACTGGCTAGATCCCCACCCACAACCCCCATTCTATAGTATTATTCTTAAAAGTTCAAAAAGGAAAGCAAGAAGGATCACAGTATAAATTCAGCGTGTCTTGGCAAATGTGAAAGCTTATTAAGCACTTAAATCCTTTCTGTTTTTCAAGTAGATAGGTTTCTTTTTGGTTTACTGAAGGAGACTAAAAGAGAAACCAATTAATTTATAATGTCTGTTTTAAATATCCTCTTAGATGTGAAAATGGAACACCCAAGTCTCTGAAAGATTACTTCAGAAAAAAACTTTACTCTGTACTCCCTAATTAAAACTAGTTTTTTTAATAACTGAATTAATTAAAAGTGAACCTACCTCAGTTTGATTCACGCTAGAGTTTGGAACTCGTGGGGCATGGTGGCTCAAAGCAGAGAGACAGACAAGAATGAGGTGTAAGGCTCCAATTTCCAACGCCATCCGCCTTAGAAGTACACCATCATCAGTTGTCAAAGGTGTAGTGCTAAACAAGCTACGAAGGACGTGGAAAGGAAGGGTTGGAAGCACATTGGCTGATGGAGATTGAAGAATATGACCTAGATTGAAAAAAGAAGAGGACTTCAAGATTAAAAACAGTTAAAAGCATAATAAGAGGCTACATACAGGATCATAAATTAATAATGACACTGTAATACAAAATAATATCACTAAACTATTTGAAAAACCAAATACTACAAATAGAACAGTAATATCTTAAAATTTAATCACGAATAAGTGTCAGGAAAAACTCTGTCAGACACAGTACACATAAACCTCAAAAAAAATGGAAACGTACAATAACAGCTATAGATTATGTCAAAATTATTACAAATAGAATTTAAACTAAAACCTGAACAATAGAAAAGAAGCATTAGTAGTATCTTACAACAGTAAGAAAGTAACTGCTTTCCTTAGGAGTAGCTTTAACCATGAACAGATAATGAACAAGTAAAATTATTTTTTTTCCCCAATAGTGTTCTACTGTGTTCTAGCCAGGAAGGGGTATTAAATGCAAAGAAAGCAATGCTACGTGGATGGTACACGAAACAATTATTACAGAAAGAGATATCATAACTATGCTTTTTAATAAAAATTCATTGTATATGCATTAAAAATAGTGTGAAATTATAGAAAGGCATTTTTTTTTCCTCTTCTGCTTAGGGTTACACCTACTTTAACACTGTAGTAACAGAGTGTTGAAATATCATGGTTCTTATTACACATTCTATGTTTGTATCAAAATATCATATGTTTAACATAAATATGTACAACTATTATGTATGAATAGAAAATGGTTCTTACCCCTCTACCTACTTAAAAAAAAAAATCAGATCAAGCAATTAGAAATTCCTGACCTACTAAAATAAATATAGTTGATACCTGAGTAACAAAGGTTTAAACTACACGGGTCCACTTATATGCCAACATTTATGAGGGATTTTTATTGTTAGGAAAATACAAAGGAAAAAGTATTTACTTTGAATTTTGATAGCTTCAGAGTTTCGAGATCTACAAATAAATTCATATAGTTTTATTAGATTAAATATACTTTGTAGTACAGGACTTAACAGTTTATTCTTTCTAAATGGCATGTGAAAGAAATCAACCAAATCAAAACCTTGTGATGTTAAAATAACATAAGGAAGTATTAATTGTCTAGTAAATATTAGGAGAATAAACAGTAAGTGAAAATGTACAGGTCACCCAAATGAAAATCTACTTGTGAGGCTATCCTGTAATTCTTCAGTTTTTCTTTCTATTAAATAACAATGCCAACCCAAAGGAAACAATCATCACAGCTTTCTCTTATTATCTATATTATCATGAATACATATTATGGCATTATTTTCCTGATTCTGTTCTCTTTAATCTAAGTATTCCTACCAGATTCATTTTCTAAAAAAACTATATTCAACACATCACTGATCTTAACACATTTTAATCAACCTTTATTGCTATTCAAAATAAAATCTAAAGTTCTTAAGCAGGTTTTTTCCATGATCTGTTACCAATATTAGCTTTTAAAATGTTCACAATGCTGCCTTTTGTACAAATTTTCATCAGCTAACTTATCCCTTCTCATAGATTTTAACCTGGAAACACTGCTCATTCCATTTATTTTCTTTCTGAGATAACTCATCGCAACCTAAAACTAACCTGTCCTTCAAGGCCCCACTAAAAACTACCACCCCACTTCATTCACACTGCTGTGTAGTAAATAAATAATCTCACACGTGTGTTTCTCCATAATACTGCACTCAAGAGTGCTCAAGGGATTTTATAACTTCCTAAGTCTACATGTTTATATACATCCCATGTTACTATTACTGGAGAACATTAGCTACTTGGGGGTAGCTCTAAATAACTGCTTCATGTTTAAATCTCTCCAGTGATGCCCAACAGTTTTGTCAGCACAAGGAAAATAATTTTTGAATGAATACAGAGATGAAAATGAAGATTCTTTACGATTTATTATAACCACTTACAACACCACCTACAACAAATCATCTAACAGCTTAACTATGAAGGAAATAAATGATGAACAACAGGCAATGATCTGGATAACGTTACACAATCTATTCACATATGTGTTGATAAATTTAATACTAAACACTTACTTCCTTCTCCATCATCTGTTACTCCCAATACCAATCGAAGAAGGCACTGGGCATGTTTTCTCTCTTTCAGTAGCACTTCGGCATAGCCCGGAAGACGAAGAAATAATCCAAAAGCAGCCAAAGAATGGGCAGGTATGGGGGACATGGTCTGTACTGCTGACTTGATAGGTGGAGGTTCAGCCGCGATAGTTTCTGGTGCTTCATAAACTAACTCCCCTGACTGTTCAATGGTCACCCATTCAAACTGATCGCTATCCTTTGGCTTTTCCTGAGTGGTGGATGTTACAACTGGAGCACTCACCTAAAGAAAAAGAAAAGTGTTTGCTTGGCTGTTCACATTTTCAACATCAGATTCAAAGTGAAGACTTAACTTTAAATGATCTCTTTAAAATACAGGACTATAAGGATTAATAAAACTACTTGCTTTAAAAAACAAGCTTCCGGCTGGGCACAGTGGCTCACGCCTGTAATCCTAGCACTTTGGGAGGCTGACGCAGGTGGATCACTTGAAGTCAGGAATTTGAGACTAGCCTGGCCAACACGGTGAAACCCCATCTCTACTAAAAATACAGAAATTAGCCAGGTGTGGTGGTGCGCACCTGTAGTCCCAGATACTCAGGAGGCTGAGGCAGGAGAAACACCTGAACCCAGTAGGTGGAAGGTGCAGTGAGCCAAGATAACACCACTGCACTCCAGCCTAGGTGACAAAATGATCTCAAAAAAATAAATAAAAATAAAAACAAGCTACCAAACATCAAGACGCACATGACATCCAAAGTATGGCAGCGTCTGCCAAGTGTAGCTATATTAGTTATTATTTCCACCTCTATAATTAGTTAAGTATCTGTATGCAGATTCTTGAGACTATTTAAATACCTTATTTCTCGCCAAACTTTTGAACAGTTAGTCTTAGCATTTTTATAATTGTTCCTAAAACAATTATTACTACTGTGGTTATCAAAAGGAGACTTTCTGTCATTCTTTCTACATTTATTAGTTCGCATCAAGCTATAAGGAAAAACATTCCCTTCTTGTCCATTAATTTCTATCAGTATGGACTCTAACTTTATTATATAGGTATATTGTTACTATCATTATGAATTCTGATGTTTGAGGGGAATAAGAATTGGTCTCTGAGACCCCATTAAAGCAGGATCCTGCTTGCTATTAACTTATCCCCCATCGTTCTTTAAGCATTTCCTTGCTTTCTAACACAGCAAAACATTCTAGGCTCATGTTCTATATACCCTTCCTCAATACCAGAATTTCTCCAAGGAGCCCTGATTTCTTTTAGTGGAAACTTTTTTAAATGACAATATGGAAGATATATATGCATACATCACTAGGGGGAGTCTGCCTCTGGGTCCTATCAGCAAACATACCTAGAAAACACATGTATGTACATATGTGTAAATATATATATAGGCATAATTTCTAGCATGTATTCTTGAAAACTGTCAAGACCATCAAGGCCATGAAAGATAAATAAAGATAGTAGAATTGTTACAGATTGAAGACTACAAGACAACAAAATGCAACAGATGATCCTGAACTACTAGTACCCTCAAACCATGCAACAGAAAACTGATTTTTCTTTGGCCCTAAAGAACATTAGAAGGACAATCGGCAAAAGCTGAACAAGATTTGCAGTCCACTGTAGAGTCAATGCGAACTTCTGATTTGTATAATTGTACTGTGGTTATCTAAGAGAAGTTTCCTGCACTTAGGAGTAAAGAAGCATCGTGTCTATAATTTAATCTTAATAATTCAAAGAGAAACTCCAATTCTGAGCATGCCTGCCCTACAAACTTTTCATTTCATTTAGAAATATTCTATTTATCTTGCTTGGCCATGAATAACGCACTTCACTAAATACTAATTTGAAGTTCTACATGCAAACATATAATTAAATGAACAGTGAGCTAATCACAGAGTTATCTCACTATTCACTTAAAACATGAGGATCATTCCTAAGCTTCCTGTATGACTTCAGTAGTAGATCGATAGGTAACTCTGTGGGGTGATTTTTAAATGAACGGTGAGGTAACTCTGTGATTAGTTCACTATTTCTTCCTTCTTCTACATATATATGTAAAAGTCTTAAGCTGATCTACAGCTTAGATCAGTCTTAAGTGGATCTACAGCTACACTACATGCATCTGTACACTGAATAAAACAGCTGCAATTTTGATGCCAGCCTATTTTGACTACTGAAGCTTAGGCCAGAATGACAATATGAAATAGCCTAATTGTAAGAACATGGGAATTTGGGCACTTTTCACTTCTAAACCATTTTGAAACCCTTTATAGGTAACTTTTTTTAAAGTACCTCTATATTTATTATTTTATGCTGCACAAAAGATAGTTTCATATAAAAGTGCCTATATGATAATAGAACATTGTTATAGAAGCAGAACTTTACCTCAAGTGTTTACCTTGTGTTTTCTTAAAAGACTATTTCTCAAATGATGCCACAAAACAAACCAAATACAATGAAAGCAAAAAGACAGCAAAACTAAACAACTCTTGATTTACAGTATTCAAATTCCTCAACAAGTGAAAGACCCTCAACTTCATGAATATCAGAAGAGCAAATCAAAACCACTATCATGTATCATTTCCCATCTCCCATTACACAGATAAAAATTTTTAAGTCTTAGATACATATACAATTCTTCACAACAACTTTTTTCATTATAGCTAACAACTGGAAACAATAAAAATGCTAGTCAACATTAAGACTAATACACACAATAAGGTATAGTTAAATATACAGCAAGTATATTACAGCTACACAAATGAGACAACCACAGGTTTAGGCATCAACAAAGATTAATTTCAGAATACAGGTTCAGCAAAAGCAGCATAAAGTAGAATATAAACTGATTTTTATACAAATGTCAAAAGTATAACTATTCAAACAGAACTGCTTTAGGGTATTAAGATGGATTTAATTTTTTAAACCATATATTATATTCACTTGTATTATGTCACATTTTGAAAGTCAAAACTGAAAAGTACATAAAAGCATGCTTTTGCTCGATTAACAACAAAGAAATTTTATTTCTGATATACTAGGATAAAACAGCTCAATTTCCCAAAGGAAAGAGTCTAATAAGGACGTGTTCACTTTGAATAATGTCTAAAACACAAATAAATTATTTTAAATTCAATAAACAAGATATGATTTATATCACAGGCTTTTAGGAATTACGATATTCCAACCATGAGATGTCTTTAATTCTGATACTCATTATATGTCACAGCAAACTGAGAAGACATGATACTTTCTAAAGCAGTCAAATGCTCCAATTTAAGAACAAAAAATGAGTTTTAGTTTAAATTGGAGAAACGTAGGATTAACGTGATTTCAAAATCATAGTCATGGTACTTACAAATGAAAACAGACTAAAAATTCAGTATATTTGATTATAATTCTGTATGAGTGTATACACACAAACGTACACATGTACTTCTTACGTTGATTCTGGTTGTATTTGTCAAGGAATTTATCCATTATATCTAAATTATCAAATATGCTGGCATAAAGTTGGTTATAATAGTACCTTATTTTATTCTATAGAAATTACAACAGTGTGCTTGCCATCATTTGTGGATGTCCAATTTGTGTGGTTTCCCTTTTTCTTGAAAATTTTTCATAGTTCATCAATTTTACTAAAAGTCTCAAAAGACAAAATATATAGTTTTCTTATTTCTCTTTTTTTGTTTCATATTTAACTGATTCTGGCTCTTACTATAATAATTCCTTGCTTCTGATTTTTGGTTAACTGTATTCCTGTTTTCCTAGTTTCCTGAGGTGGGAGTGTACATCACTGATAAATCTCTTAATTATAAGCATTAGCTATATCCCATGTCATGCTGGCATTATCATTTTGAAATATATTGTAGTATGTATTGTGATTTCCTCTTTCATCCATGTGTTATTTAAAACTATACTGCTTAAGTTACAAATATGTGAGGTTTTCTAGATCTTACTGCTAATGATTTCCAATTTAATTCTGATGTGGTTACAGAACATACTGGGTTTGATTTTAATGTTTTTAAAATGTACTGAGACTTTTATACAGGCCAGCATACTGTCTATCTTTCTTTGGAAAGAAGTACATCCTGTAGTTGGTAAATCCTGTGTTCCATAAACGTTGGTTAGGTCCATCTAGAAGTTTTGGTCGTTTCTCCCAAAATCTCCTACATCCTCACTTTGTTTCATTTACTGAGAGATAAATTATAATCTATTACTGAAATGTAGATTTATCTAGTTCCTCCTTCAGTTCTATAAATTTCTGATTCATGTACTTTGAAGCTATTAAATACAAATTTAGGATTGTTATGACTTATTTTGAATTAATATTTTCATATTTAATGATCCTCTTTATTTCTTATATGCTGGTCCATAATTTAACTTTGTCATATATTAAAAAATAGGGATAGCAGCTTTCTTCTTTCAAGCACATCTCTTTAGACAGCATATACTTGGGCTTTGTTTTTTTCTCTATTCTGACAAATGTTTGCTTTTCAAATGGGGTATTTAATACACTTACATTCATTTATTCATTCATTTAACTACAGAGATGGAGTCTCACTCTGTCACCCAGGCTGGAGTGCAGTGACACGATCTCAGCTCACTGCTACCTCTGCCTCCCAGGTTCAGGCAATTCTCCTGCCTCAGCCTCTCAAGTAGCTGTGATTACAGAGGTACACCACCACTGCCGGCTAATTATCCTATTTTTTAGTAGAGACGGGGTTTCACCATGTTGGCCAGGCTGGTCTTGAACTCCTGAGCTCAGGTGATATGCCTGCCTTGGCCTCCCAAAGTGCTGGGATTACTGGCGTGAGCCACCATGCCCTGCCATACACTGTACATTGTTGATGAGATGTTGTATCAACTCTTGATTTTAAAATCTTCCTTGCAGTGTGTTTAGTTTTGTTTAGCAGATAGGGAAATTATTGGTATATCACCCTGAACTTAGAGGCTTTTGTAATTTATTAGAAGGTCTATTTTGATTTTTCCCTCATTTCTCAAGTGAATCTTCATTAGGATGTAGCCTTTACTCTCAATGTATGGGCCATTTGGAATTCCAATGGAAAAGCCAAGATTTTTATCTCTGAGCAGGACTAAAACTGCAAATTGTATCTCCTCTCTGTGATAGACAGCAGCTGAAATCTCTGCCCAGCTTTTTCAGCATTCTAGTTCATGCTTGCTCTCAAAATGCCTGTGTTTAATAATTCTGGAGCAAGCTAGAGATGTGCAGAATTTGGAGCTGCTCAGCTTTGGCTTCCTCCTTTCTGAATTCTTATTTTCCAGCCAGTATGGAAGAATCAAACTCTAGCCAATACGACTGTGGCTTAAGTCTGAGTTCTACCTGTCTCACCCAACAAAGACTGAGGAATATCCCCGAGAAAAGCTGTATAGACACTAATATCACTGAATGTGATTCTATTAATTCTGTGTTTAAATCCTCTTAAATTCTGTCTTTAAATTTCTGCCTGTTTCTAGCTGCTCTTTAAAGCCTTTAAGTAACTTTTAAAATATATTTTGTCTAGAGTTTTTAACTATAGAGACAACAGAGTTAATCCCATACTTGTTATTCTGCCATCACTGATTTTTGAGAGGCGATGGGCAAGATCGGTGAAGAATTGTAGAAAATGTTCTCCAATGGGTATAAAATTCTAGGATGACAGATTGTTTTGCTTTATCTTGTTGCTTGCTGTCTTCTAGCATTTTAAAGCTGTAATTCCCTGGCTCATATGGTTTCTGTTGAAAGGCCAGTTGTTAGTGTTATTGCTGCTGTTTTGAAAATATAGGTCACTTCCTTTATGGCTGGCTTTAATATTCTCTCATTGTCTTAGAAATTTTCTTTTTTATTTTTGGGGCGATGAGGTCTTGTTATGTTACCCAGGTGGTCTGGAACCCATGGGCTCAAGTAATCCTCCCACTTCAGTCTCCTGCGTAGCTGGGATTTCAGGGATGCACCGCAGTGGCCAGCTGTCTTTGTTTTTAATCACTTTTACCATGACAGTTTCAGGCATGCATATCCTACATGAAGTTAACAGTTTCTTACATGTTGAATTGAGATTTAAGTTTTACATCTATTTGGAAAATTTTTCTTCTTCTCAATATTGTTTCTGTCCATGTTTCAACTCACTCTTTTTCTGGGTCTATAAATTCAGGTACGTTAGAATTTTTCACTTCAATCCATACAGCTCTTATGTTCTTTTCATTCCTTACACTTTCTATGCTTCAGTTTGAACCTTTTTTTTTTTTTTTTTTTTTTTTTTTTTTGAGACAAGAGTCTTGTTCTGTCACCTAGGCTGGGGTGCAGTGGCGCAATCTCGGCTCACTGCAGCCTCTGCCACCCAGGTTCAAGCGATTCTCCTGCCTCAGCCTCCCGAGTAACTGGGATTACCAGCGCCCACCACCACATCCAGCTAATTTTTGTATTTTTAGTAGAGACAGGGTTTCACCATGTTGGCCAGGCTGATCTCAAACTCTTGACCTCAGGTGATCTGCCTGCCTCGGCCTCCCAAAGTGCTGGGATTACAAGCGTTGGCCGCTGCACCAAGCTGAATGATTTCTTTTGATACATCTTCCAGTTCACCACTGTTATTATCTGCAGTGTCTCTTTTTTGTTTTTTGTTCTGTTTTGAGATGGAGTTTCATTCTTGTCGCCCAGGCTGGAGTGCAATGGTGCCACCTCGGCTCACTGCAACCCCCACCTCCTGGGTTCAAGCAATTCTCTTGCCTCGGCCTCTTGAATAGCTGGGATTACAGGCACCTACTACCACATCCGGCTAATTTTTGTATTTTTAGTAGAGACGGCATGTTGACCAGGCTGATTTCAAACTCCTGACCTCGGGTGACTCTCCTGCCTTGGCCTCCCAAAGTGCTGGGATTACAGGCGTGATTACAGGATTACAGGCTGGGGTTACACCATGCCTGGCCAGTGTCTCTTATTAAACACACCTAACAGTATCCCTAATTTGATATATTAGAAATTCTCAACCCATCCCATATAGCTAGTATTATCCTGACACCAAAACCAGACAAGGGCATTACAATTATAGACCAAACTCTGTATTAGTTTTCTACTGCTGCTATAACACATTGCCACAAACTCAGTGGCTCAAAACAGCACAAATTTATCATTTTAAAATTCCAGAGGTCAGAAATCCAAAATAGGTCTTATGGGACTAAAATCTAAGGCTGCATTCCTTCTAGAGGCTCTTGGGGAATAATAGTTCCTCACCTTTTCCAGCTTCCAGAGACTACTCATGTTCCATGGCTGTTGGGTGCTTCCATCATCACATCATATTCTCTATTCCTGGCTTCTGCTTAGACGGCTGAGGAAATCCACGAGTTATATGCCTAATCTCTTCAAAGAGCCCTCTATGTGACTGAATACTCTGACTTTTGAGGTTTCTAAGGCACTAGCAAAAAGTTGTCCAGCCTCTCCCTAGGCTTATACTTTGAAGCATGCTTTTCTGATAGTGAATCTCTAAATTTTAGCACCTTCTGTCATCTGGATAGGTAATTTCACAAATTGACAAGCACTAATTGCTTGTATTTCAACAGTTCTTCTCTCAATTTCTATCTTTCCTCTCACATTTCACTATAAGAAGCAAGAAAAAAACAAGTTGTACCTTCACCACTTTGTGTGGAAATCTCAGCTAAATATCCAAGTTCATTACATCAAGTGCTGCTTTCTACATTTAGGACACAATGAGCTAATATTTCCACTACTATATGACAAAGATCCCTTTTCCTTCAGGTTCTGGTAACGTGTTCCTCATTTCCTTCTAAACCTCCTTGTCAGCACTTTTTTAAACACCGTATGTATACCAAGTCTGTTTATGACAATTCAGATATTCTCTAAGACATTATAGGTTTTATCCACTATGATCCTTACTTTCATCTAGGCCCTCACTGGCAGAAGCTTTATCATCCACATTTTATCTAATAATCTGTTCAAGGTAATCTAGTTTTTTTTTAAATCATGCTACTCAAAAGTATTCCATACTCTGCCAAGTACCCAATTCAAAAGTCACTTTCACATCCTTAGGTATGTATTACCAGGACCCCATTTCCAGTTACTAATCAATATAGTGAACCACACTGAATACTAAATTAGAAAAAATCATTTATGTTGAACCATAATAATGCTGAAAATGTTGGGGTCTTTTCTGCTTCAAACTTTTGAGTAATTATGTCATTGTCTAGTAAGAAATAAAATTTTACTTATTCTGTGTCAATCACCTTATAACATAGTTATATCACCTTATAATAAAAATATCTTTTTGAATAGTAGGTAAGCAATAACATAAATAAGTATTATTGGGGGTTGCATTTTGTCCTCCCAAGATATGTTCAAGTCCTAACCCCTAGTACCTATGAAGGTTACCTTATTTGGAAATAGGGCCTTTGCAGATGTAATCAAGTTAAGATGAGGAAATAATGGTTTGGAGGACCCTACATTAAATGACTGGTGTCCTTATAAGGAGAGAGAGATATAGGGACACACAGGAAAGATGCCCATATGACGATGTAGGCAGAAATTAAAGTGATACAGCTACAAACCAATGAACAGCAAGAACTACTGGCAACCAATAGAAGCCAGGAAGAAGCAAGGAAGGAGTCTTCCCTATAGCCCAAATTCAGAGGGAGCATAGCCCTGCTGACATCTTGATTTCAGACTTACAGCCTCCTCAACTGTTGAGAATAAATTTCAGTTGTTTTAAGCCAGGCAGTTTGTGGTATTTTGGTATAGCAGCTCAGGAAACTAGAATAGAGTCTAGAGCTACTATACCAAAATAAACACACACACACACACACACACACACACCCGACATGAAATCAAACAGAATAATTCCCCTACTTCATTCGACAAACATAAAGTTTTGTTTTTACAACTCTCCATGCACCAAACTTCCTACTGATTGATACAAGAGCATGGAAAGCACAGACATTGACAGCATCGTAAATGAACACGGGAATAGGTTATGTTTTTAAATCACCAAAAATGGAAATGGCACCTGAAACAGGAAAAAAAGGTAAACAAAAAGATATATATTGGTAGCAGTATACACTCCTATTTTACTCTCCTGTTTCCAATAATATCTCTGATAAATATCACACTTAAAGCAGTATAGAAAAGAGAATGCTAGTGTTACAACCATGAAATCAAGATAAATGCTATAGTGTAGTAAGTTTGGCAAATGTGCTTAATCTTCAACATTTCTTCCATACCCACTAAAGGTCAAGAAGCTCTGTACAGGCCGGGCGCGGTGGCTCAAGCCTGTAATCCCAGCACTTTGGGAGGCCGAGACGGGCGGATCACGAGGTCAGGAGATCGAGGCCATCCTGGCTAACATGGTGAAACCCCGTCTCTACTAAAAATTACAAAAAACTAGCTGGGCGTGGTGGCGGGCGTCTGAGGCAGGAGAATGGTGTAAACCTGGGAGGCGGAGCTTGCAGTGAGCTGAGATCCGGCCACTGCACACTCCAGCCCGGGCCACAGAGCAAGACTCCATCTCAAAAAAAAAAAAAAAAAAAAAAAAAAAAAAAAAAGAAGCTCTGTACAGACTGATCATTGAAAGAGTTATATAATGTTCAAAAAATATAAAGCAAAGGGTATTTCTACAAAGTTAATCCAAGTACATTAAAAAACAAACATAAAAAGAATGAAGGGCTTAGCTACAGAATGATATACTCAATTAGGAAATCTTATCTTACCTGTTGAATTACTTCTGGATATAACATGGGTAGTCTCTCAGCAATAAGAGCCAGTCCACCCATTCCTGCAAAAACTTGTAATGGTGACTGAATGGGACAGGTTTCAAGCAAAGATTCATCCAATATCCCATCCATGCATTCATCACCTGGAGTGAGAGCCTCATCTTCTGGACAGCTAGCAAGTAAGTCTCCATGATCTAGACAATAAATTACAAATAACTGAATAGGTAAGAAAGTGTATATTTTTATAACATTCTTTCATTTACAAAAGCAGGTATTATTACTGTTTTCTTGCTACTCAAAAAAGAGCACAAAACATCATTTATTTAGATATAGCTGTATTATGGCTAGATACTACAACGACCTTTAAATGACTTATGATACTACCTTCTTTAGTCTTGTTATTGGAAGAATGGTTCATGGACTAGTAGCATGGGCATCACCTGCAAGCTTGTTTGAAATGAAGAATCTCCATTTTAACACTATGACGCAGGTCATTTGTAAGCATACTAAAGTCTGAGAAGCACCGTCCTTTAGGGCATACTTATAACTTATATCCTATGTTAAAATAAGTAAGTTCTCAAAAGTACTCATAGCAAATAATATGCTCTAAAGTATCCTATTAAGAAAAATTAATGACAAAGACTTCTCTTACTGAAAACAAAAAATTATACCATATACCGTATTAGTTTAACTCTGAATTACTCACAAAAGAAAACCAAAAGATCACGTAAGGAGACCCTTTAAATATTAAAACAAAAGAGAGAAATAATCATGCTGAAAAACTGGGCAAAGAAAATGTACCAAAATTTGCTGAAGAATACAAAAGACCAATAACTAAAGATTGAATTTTAGTCATGAAAAAGATGGTAAGTTTAAATAAGTTCATACCATACTCACACTATGAAAATTACTTATATAGCATTTATAGGAGTAAAAAATTGGAAACAACCACAACGTTTCAATGATTGGGAAACAAATAAATTTTCTTACATTTGTATAAAAAAATAGCCAATTCAAAAATGGACATTCAAAAATTTTTAAAGGAATATGAGGGCCAGGTGCGGTGGTTCATGCCTGTATCCCAGCACTTTGGGAGGCCAAGGCAGGCAGATCAGTTGTGGTCAGGAGTTAAAGACTAGCCTGGACAACAAGGTAAAACCTTGCCTCTACGAAAAATACAAAAATTAGCCAGGCATGGTGGTGGGTGCCTGTAATCCCAACTACTCAGGAGGCTGAGGCAGGAAAATCACTTGAACTCGGGAGGCAGAGATTGCAGTGAGCTGATTGCGCCTCTGCACTCTGGCCTGGGAGACAGAGCAAGACTCTTTCTCGGGAAAAAAAATAAAAATAAATTTATGGAATATATAAGTAAAAAACAGAAATATGTGATCCCAATTACATGAGAAAACATGTTTATATGCATGAAATGCCACTCAATATAAATTATAACTAAGTTGTAAGTTGAGTTTCTCACTTTTATTATAAAACAATTCACATAGCTCTCACAGAAACATTAGAAATTAAAGTACACGCACTCATGAAACAAATGATGTTATAAGAAGTAATGCAACTTAGTTTCCAAATGAAATCATGGCCATTTTCTATATTTACAAAAATTCAGTCATAAAAATATTATATCTTACGTTGATATAATAAAAACACAAGTCAATTAAGTCATTAGCTATAGAAATCTCTGCCTCTTTGTATGACAGTCTGTAATTTTTAAAGCAGTATTACGCACATACCTTTTTCAGGGTGTAGTCTTTTATAAGAATCTGTTTTTGATAGACTTGGGTCTGTTATAACTCTTGATCCCAATTTAACAGTCAGATCTATTGAGCGGTAACCCTGAGGAAGTTTTCGGTCATATAGGAGAGTTAAAAGCTGGGCAAGTGTCATTTCAGCTGGCAATGGCTGGCCTAAAATGATATAACTAAGTTAAATCTGGACACCAAGAAAGAAACATTTACTTGGTTTAATTATTAACTACTTTTACTAAATTACAGGCAAGAGTTTGATTCTGAAACCAATTTCAAAACAATTAAAAAATTCAACAGCCATTAGAAAGTTTACAAAAAGTGAGTTTATTTCTGACATAATGAACAATAATGTCTACAAAGTGTTAAAAAGTCATGGGCAAAACATAAACAAAGGAACAGACATTCCCATAAATCTGATGTGGGCCATTTTTTTCTATAAAGGGCCAGCTAACAAATACTTTAAGCTAGGGGAGCCATATAGTCTCTGTTACAACTGCTAATCTACATTGTAGCAGAGAAGCAGCTATGGACAATACACTAGTAAACGGGCACAGCTGTATTCCAACAAAAGTTTATTCCAGGCAGAAGGGGAGACTCACATCACCTAGGTAATGGGCCATGAGAAATGTCATGTCACAAGGACCTCTCCGGACAGAGGTATCCAACCCACCAGTCAATAGTTAGTTGACCTCCACCATGAATCAATAATGTAAAGCTAAGAAGAAAAATTGCTTTGAACTGAGTTGGCAACTTCATTTTAATACAGCATGAAAACGGTGATAAAATAGAGGATGGGTATCCCTCATCCAAAATGCTTGAGACTAGAACTGTTTCAGATTTCAGATTTTTTTTTTTTTCATTTTCTAATATTTGCATGTACACAATGAGTTATCTTAGGGAGGGCATCCAAGTGGAAACACAAAATTTATGTTTGTGTGTATACACACATACACACATCCCTTATATACATAGCCTTAACATAATTTTGTATAGTATTTTTGATTATTTTGTGCCTGTAATAAGGTTTGTGTACCCTGAACCATCAGAAAGCAAAGGTGTCACTATCTCAGCCACCCATGCCAACAATGTGTGACTGTTAGGCATCATCATCATTCCTGACTCTTAATCTACATGCTACCGATAGGCAATCGTTTTCTTACATTTATTCACACATTAAGTACTTACCAGTAAAAATATGACATACCATTAACAGAGTGAAAAAATAATGTGTCAGGGCAAATAAGCAGCATAGTAGCATCACCAGGATACCTGTTTCAGTTATTAAACAAAACCAACCACAGGACCAGGCATGGTGGCTCATGTCTGCAATCCCAGCACTTTTGGAGGCTGAGGCAGGTGAATCACCTGAGGTCAGAAGTTCAAGACCAGCCTGGTCAACATGGTGAAACCCTGTCTCTACCAAATATACAAAAATTAGCCAGGCATGGTGGCGGTCACCTGTAATCCCAGCTACTCGAGAGGCTGAGGCAGGAGAATTGCTTGAACCCAGGAGGCAGAGGTTGCACTGAGCCGAGATCACGCCATTGCGCTCCAGCCTGGGCAACAAGAGTGAAACTTAATCTCAAAAAAAAAAAAAAAAAAAAAAAAAGGAAAAAGCAACCACAAACAGCAGCAGGCTTTCAGTCTTCACCTATGATGCTGTATTTTTATTAAAAGGTTACTATAGACTGTGTTTTTTAGGTAAGAAGAAACATCAGAAGTAGCTGAGGGACCAGGAAGTGGATCCTACAGGGGATGAAGAGACATTCTGCTGGAAGGCTCTTAAAAATTCTTCTTGCAGAGTCATCTGCCTCATTAACATGGTTTTTAGCTCAGAAGACTCTCTTCGATTTTGAAAACTGACAAGGTTTGTTATTCTGTTGTTAATGCACGCTGCCCTAGTCCTTCAGTATGCCCACCATACATTTTCACCATGTCTTCTTCTATAAGCACCTTTTCTGTGGTGTTAACTTGATCTTCTTCGACACTATCATCACCCTGATTCAAAACTATTTCAGTTATTTTACCACCAGTCAATGAATGAATAATTGAAGCATTATTATCAAAGCTGACAACTTCTTTGACATCTACTTCTTCGAGCTTACTGCTGAACTCTGAAGGTATAGTTTTTACATATGTAAAGAGGTCAGACATCTTTTTTTTTCACTTGACATACAGAATCCTTCAAAGTCACACACAGTTCATCATTATCACTAAACATAGTTGCAGGCCAGAGGTTGTGCCAGGCATGCTCAACTGTGTCTTTGCCACTGTGTTCCAAGTATTGGCAACAACATATATGGCATTCTTTATACTAAACTCCTTTCAAAAATTTTCTGCACCCATGCCTCTGTTCACTGCTGCCAGCATGCTGTTCAAGAAAGGGAATTTATATTTTCTGTTCATTGATCTAAAGATACCCTGGTCACATGGTTGAATTAATGAAGTCACATTTGAGGGAAAGTACACAGCATAAACATTAGTTTTGAGAATTTTAGCTGGAGGATGAACTGGGGGATATCAAGTAATAACAAACTCCTACATCGTCCAGTCTAGCTTACGGGCAGTACATACAAGTCACTGGTACAAAATGTTTATGAAACCAATCAGAAAAGATATCTGTGGTGATCCATACCTTTGTGTCAGTGTAACCATGGACTGGTAAGAAATTCACTCCTTGAAAACAGCAAGTGTGAAAGGTTTTGCCTATCAGAGCGTGTTTGTACTTATGTATGCCAGTTGCATTAGGACATCCCAGGACAGTTATTCTGTCCTTGGTATCCTTAATTCCTGGAGGGGCTGTCCCATCAACTGTAGTCCATGTCTTTTTTGGGACAATAACACCAGAACAGTGATATTTCATCAGCATTATCAACTGTTCTAGGAGCAGATTTTCATCAGCCATGACTTTTGCAAATTTATCAAAGAACTTCTCCATTGCTTCATGATCATCAGATGCTTTATCACCAATCTTTAAAAATGTAATGTATCTTCTCTTAAACTTTTGCAACCAGTGTGTTGAATATTCACAGTCCCTTTCAACGTTCAGTTCATCATGATAGATCGTTACTTGTTTCATGATCAGCATACCATTAAGAGGCACATGTTCACTGCCAACACTGATGGATTCACTATTTCAATACACAATCAATATGTTCATTTTTAGCTTTATGAAGTGCTTTTCCTATTTTTCATTAAACTCTATCCACCACTTGCAGCAGAGAACATCAATGGTTTATCTTTGTTCAGGTCATATATGGTGGTCATTCCAACACCATACTCTCTTGAAAGACGTTTCACACTTACATTGCTGTCCAGTTTCTCCAATAGCTTGTTTTTCTGTGCTACAGATAAACATAAATACTTCCTCTTTTTATTACTATTACCCATAGGGGCATCTGGGGCCTTTTTGAAATTTCCAACACCACAGAGCAAAAAAACAGTAATGCACATACATGTTTGCACCATATGGGGCATCACGGGAAACCTGCTGTTGGCACGTCTGGCAGGTACATGTGCAATTTTGTTACCCACTGTGGATATGTAGGGGGGAATCGAGCATGCTAAAAAATACCTGAAGGGGGCTGGGAAGGTCTTTTTCCTCTTGCGGACGCTGAATAAACTGTGTGTTGTGTACCTGTGTTAGACTGCAAACGTCATATGAGGTCAGATGTGGAATTTTCTACTTGTGTCATGTCAGCACTCAAAAAGTATCAGACACTGAATTTTTGGATTAGGGATGCTCAACCAGTTATCACCTTGAACAACAGACAGGATAGTGCTCAATAAATTTGTTTTATCTGGGAAGAACATAAGGCTTAACTACCAGTGGTCTAAGAGTTCCACTGATTGAACTAGTCCTACAAATTTGCCCCACGATGTTTCCTAAATAACTTATCATGAACTCTCTAAATATTTATTTCATCAATCATTTCATGGCACACTGACAGAAAAACTTAGAAAACCAGTGAAATAGAAATATATTTAACTTGACAGTGTTAAACAGGACATGTAATAGATTACTACTTTGCTCTCACTTCTCTTCAGAGGAACTGTATGGAAGAGGAAGTCTCACTAACTCATTGATCTCATCAATAGCACCTGATTAAAATGATTTTGGTGACTGTGCCTCTGATTTACATAGTTTTAAGGCTACTAAAATTTCTTTGATGTTTATTAATTGTGGAATATTACCTGCCAAGAGTTTGTGAAACAGGTGAAACACTGGGACAGTAATTATTTTGTTGGCAGCCTCTGCTCCTGAAGTACTTCCTATTTTATCAGGTATTGTCCTCCCCCTCCTGGATGGTGGGCGAGGTGGTGTAGCTGACACAGCACGTTTAGACTGAGACTTCAGCCCTAAAAGAAAAGAATCAGTAAGATTCTACATAGTCAACACACTAATATGAAGGAAAAGAGTGTTTTTAAAATATTTTCATAAGGCATGCATTCCTAGCTAATGTCAAAAGACAGAAATGTTCTTTCTAATCCAATATCTAATCTCCCAATTCTATTCGTTCTTCATGACAATAAATAAGTAATTCTGGCATTGCATCTGTAACTATTTTCCTAAAAAGTAAAAACTACAGCTAGCTGCTATAATCTCTGAAATACACATGACAATCCATTTAGTGGAAACTGAAAAAAAATAAAAAGATAAAAATCTAGTATTAAAACATCATTACAAGTCAGCTTTGTATGTTAGTACATTGTATTACATAAATTTCCTGTAACTAAAATAGTAGTATTTTATAGAAACCCAAACAAAATCAAGATTATAAAAAATAAAAAGCATACCAGAGGCAACAACAACACTGTAATTGTCTTGAAATCCATTTTCCGCTTTAACTTTTTCTTTCTCTTCATGGTTTTTCTTTTCTTTGTCATCTTTTTGTTCACTAATTAATTTAGCTGTGATACTTGGAGTATCTGTAAGAAGATATTATCTAAAATACGCTGCTTTTCCAAATCATTAAGAAGGGAAGTAATAAATATTTCAGAGAAAGATTATGCAAGATAGTATTTTCCTTAATACTAAGGCAATATAAAGGAATTTAGGAGAAATGACATGAGGTAACAGCCTGATATCTAATCTTTACTGACATTGATGAAGAAGACTCGCCACTGCACTTAAGCCAGAGTATTTCAGTTCTAATCTTTATAAAGTATTATATACAGTATTTTAATGGTACCACCTCCAGAAACAATAAAAAACCAGTAGCATGAAAACTTGCTTTATTTTAGCCATAGTTCAATGTGCTTGGCAACTGCATCTAATTCAGTCCTCACAATGTAGAAATCAAGAAAGAATGTTATTTTCAAAATGAAGAAACAGCCTTAGAAAGGCTACTGATATAATCTGTATATGGCAAATATGGGACTCAAGTGCAAGATTCAGTCTACAGCATTAAACTAGACTTCTGCTTATACTGCAAATGAAAGTATAAAGGAATAAATTTCTGTAACCGATTTCCTGTTCTGTTAATTTTTATTTAGGACAAACACAGGAATCTTAGACAACAAAATAATGTGTTTTAAAATTTAATGTGTTTTACTTTAAAAAATGAATATTAAGGGCTTTCATAGACTGTTATTACTCTCTATTTCTTTCATTACTATGGCATATAGCACACCACTAAAAATTATAAAATAAATGGGTGATCATATAATGTGATTTAGTTATTAAGAAATTTAAAGGCTCAATGAATTGTTTTGAAATCATAATTTTTTTTCACTATATAACTATTATCAATTCTCCAATTCTCTCTCTCTATTTTTAGACAAGGTCTCGCTGTGTTGCCCAGGCTGGAGAGCAGTGGTGTGTGTAATCACGGTTCACTGCAGCCTCAACATCCCAGGCTCAAGTGATCCTCCCACCTCAGCCTCACAGGTAACTGAGACCACAGGCATATGCCATGAATTTCTGTATTTTTAGTAAAGAGGAGGTTTCGCCATGTTGCATAGACTGTTGTCGATCTCCTGGGCTCAAGCCACCTGCCTGCCTCAGCCTACTAAAGTGCTGGGATTACAGGCATGAGTCACTGCATCTACCTCAATTCTCTTTTTACTTCCCTAATTTAACACAATTATGACCCAGTCTTTTATGTTAAAAAGGTTGAAACAATAAAACAATAAACAACATCTTTTGCAATAACTCCCATTTTATAGTTTTTAGTAGATGAAAGTGATTTCAATTTATACAGCTTGTTAATACTAATCGCTAATTGACTATAGACAGTTTTGTGAAGTAAAAAATTTATACACGTTACAAATGCATGGTGCAACAACACATTTTACTTTCTAACAAAAACAACCAAGCAACCAAAAGTGGCAAACATACTGATACAGGTCAGAGTGAAACATTTAAATAATAAGAAATTCACAAAGTTAATTCATAGCATAGGCCGGGCGCGGTGGCTCAAGCCTGTAATCCCAGCACTTTGGGAGGCCGAGACGGGCGGATCACGAGGTCAGGAGATCGAGACCATCCTGGCTAACACGGTGAAACCCCGTCTCTACTAAAAAATACAAAAAACTAGCCGGGCGAGGTGGCGGGCGCCTGTAGTCCCAGCTACTCGGGAGGCTGAGGCAGGAGAATGGCGTGAACCCAAGAGGCGGAGCTTGCAGTGAGCTGAGATCCGGCCACTGCACTCCAGTTCGGGCGACAGAGCAAGACTCCGTCTCAAAAAAAAAAATTCATAGCATAATCAGGTAAGAAAAATACATAAAGAATATTAGGTAACAATTAGTGCAATTAGAAGTTTAGCCAGTTTTCATTTATTACCCTTATTTCAAAAGTAAGTATAAAGAATAAAAGCCATTCAAACACTGAAAAAAGTTTTCTCAACTTCCTTTTAAAACTGCTCTGGTTTCTAATATTAATTTCATTTTTTATTTTTTAATACAAATTTCTATTTTATTTTTTTCTCTGTACTGGAATGGATGCAAAAAGCTGCTCTGTTTTAGAATTCCACTTCTGGCCAAGAAGGAATTATAAGGATCAGGTTCATTCTCCCACCTGAAATAACCATTAACTAGAAATATATATTAATAATACTTTTCAGACCCTGAGCATCAGGCAGGGCAGGGCAGTGATGCCTGGGTGAGAGGAAACCAATGAGGTGACCCCTAGGATTGTGTGAGCTGTCTGGAAAAGAATTCCTAGGCCATAGCTCAGCACAACCTAGGTGTCACCCTAGACTGAGGATACAAGAGCCGGGAATCCAGGAAGAAGAGATCCGCATCTATGCAGATTTGCATCTAGAGATCTGGAGATCCCTGAATCTCCAGAGATCTATATAGGGTCTTCAAGACTTCAACATGTACTGATGAACATATGTGAGCAAACCACTGAAGGCCAGGAAAAGTAGCAGGGCAAACAAGCTCCCCAAGGTTTCAGGGAATAAAATGCTTTGTGTTCTTAGACATCTAGTGAATTCCTAACAGAGTACTCATAAGGACAGAGCCTTAATAGTGGGGTCAAATGGGATTTAGAAATGCATTTTCAAACCTGGTACTTTAATTCTACTCTAATGTAGTACATATTTAAAGGTAAAATTCATTAAAATTAAAAATTCAATTTAAAAATTTAGTTTCTTAGTCTCATTTCATGTGCTTAACAGTCACCAAACTAGACAACACTGGTTCATAAAAAAAATACCAATAATTACAGTAAGTCTGTCCTTAGATTAAAAGCTGCTCTGATCCTACTTACAAAGATTAAAAGCAAGTCTAAAAGCAACAGTTTTCAAATAATATCATTACATTTCATGAAAAAATAAAATACCTATATTAGAATACAAAATATTCAGCACCCCAAAAAGTAAAATTTACATTGTCTGGCATCCAAGAAAATTCTCCAGGCAAATAAAGAAGCGAAAACATACAATCCATAAGGAAGAGAAAAATAATACAAACAGACTACTATGTTCAAGAAAGTTGAAGAAAATCTATATACTTTCAGTAAGGACAAGGAGATATAAAACTTCTAACAGATCAGACACAGGAAATTATCCAAAATTTAAAAATAGAGAAAAAAAATGATGGGGGGAAAAGAGGAAACACAGATTTGGGGAGGTGTCAAACAACTTTGCATGGCCTAATAAGTGAGTAACTGTAAGTATAAAAAAAGGGGAGGCAATTATTGAATAAATAATTGCCAAAATATTTCTAAATTTAGTGAAATATAAAACACACAGATTCAAGAAATTCAATAAACTCTAATCATAAGAAATGTGAAGAAAAAATTGTAAGGCACACAATCATCACACTGCTTAAAACCAGTGACAGAAATTTGTAAAAGCAAACAGACTGACACATAAAGGTTATTATTTGAAAGTAATATTGTTGGCCTGTAATCTCAGCACTTTTGGGAGGCTGAGGAAGGCAGATCACTTGAGGCCAGGAGTTTGACATCAGCATGGCCAATACGACAAAACCCCATCTCTATTAAAAAAAAAAAAAAATTAGCCAAGTGTGATGGCATGCACCTGTAATCCCAGCTACTCTGCAGACTGAAGCAGGAAAATTGCTTGAACCTGGGAGGTGGAGGTTGCAGTGAGCCAAGATCACGCCACTGCACAGCCAGGGGGACAGAACTCAGCTACTCTGAAGACTGAGGCAGGAAAATTGCTTGAACCTGGGAGGCAGAGGTTGCAGTGAGGCGAGATCATGCCACTGTAGAGCCAGGGGGACAGAGTGAGACTCCATCTCAAAAAAAAAAAAAAAAAAAAAAGACAGTGATAGAGAAAATAATAGGTCACTTCCTTTTTGGCTAGTTTTCATATTCTCTTGTTGTCTTTGCTTTTTTTTTTTTTTTTTTTTTTGAGATGAGGTCTTGCTATGTTGCCCAGGTGGTCTGGAACTCACGGGCTCAAGTAATGCAGAGAAAGACTCCACCTCAAACAAACAAACAAAAGAAAGTAATACTGTCAAAAGCTATAGATAGTAGGTAAATTTACGGAGGCAATACTTCTGAATTACTTATTCTTATACATGTTGATATAATATAAACATACAAGTAAATATATCATAAAGTATGGCTAAAGAGTATAAATCCACTTCAAAGAACCAAAAAAAATTGCCAAATAGAGGTTACACTCAGCACATATAACTTTTGAGGTAGTGTACTTCCAAAGCAATTTGCTTTATTTTTGTGCAATACAGAAAACTATTTTGTAAAATATTTTGAATGCTAGAATGTTTTACAATAGCATTCTTCCACGGTAAAGACTAAAATGTTCAATTTTCAGTTATTTTGTATTAGAATGCCTACTTTTGCACTTCAAGTTAAACATATGAAATATCAATATCAATAACTGAGCTTTAGTGCTCTGCTCCACTTTCTTCATTTATTTAAATTTGTATGTTTTTTGAGAGTGTCTCACTCTGTTGTCCAGGCTGAAGTGCAGTGGCGCAATCTCGGCTCACCGTAACCTCCACCTCTAGGGTTCAAGTGATTCTCCTACCTCAGTCCCCCAAGTAGCTGGGACTACAGGTGCACACCATCATGCCCAACTAATTTTTGTATTTTTAGTAGAGGTGGGTTTCACCATCTTGGCAAGGTTGGTCTCAAACTCCTGACCTAAGGTGACCCACCTGCCTTGGCCTCGTAAAGTGCTGGCATTACAGGCGTGAGCCATCATGCCCAGCCCATTTATTTGATTTTTAATTTTCATTTTTCTTCATCATGTAGAAGGGACAATTTCAGGAAACTGATAGAAAATACCCTCTAACATCAAGTTTTCAAAAAAGTTTCTCTGTAACAGATAAGGCAGTCATTTTCAAATAATTTTTTAAAATATTTCTAATAGTATGCTAACAACTTGTAAGTTGTAAAACTGTAGGAAAGAATTATGATTTTATGCATACACAGGTTAGACACAGTGATTGCGAGGTAGAAAACAATCTTGCCTACCTATAGTGATTATATCCATTCACATGGTTTCACTTACCTTCTATGTATGGTAACAACTCCCAAATCTCTTCAACTCTTATTCTTGGCTTTAGATTTGTATTTTAAACTGATAAATAGACATTTTCAACTTTTTTCTTTTTTTTTTTTTTTTTGAGACGGAGTCTTGCTCTGTCGCCCAGGCTGGAGTGCAGTGGCCGGATCTCAGCTCACTGCAAGCTCCGCCTCCCAGGTTCACGCCATTCTCCTGCCTCAGCCTCCGGAGTAGCTGGGACTACAGGCGCCCGCCACCTCGCCCGGCTAGTTTTTTTGTATTTTTTAGTAGAGACGGGGTTTCACCGTGTTAGCCAGGATGGTCTCGATCTCCTGACCTCGTGATCCGCCCGTCTCGGCCTCCCAAAGTGCTGGGATTACAGGCTTGAGCCACCGCGCCCGGCCTTCAACTTTTTTCTTAGATACTCCTATTACTGCTTCAGTTCACAGCTTCCATTAAAAATTTAGGTCCCTTCTTATATATACAGATAGAAATATACCTACTTACATTTATGTTATAACACAAGCAGACATTTCTAGTTTATTTTAGAAGCTGACAACAGACATAAGATCACAACTATCTAGTGGGGTGGAATGTCTATCTTGCTTATGTTTATCATCTTAGGACAAATTTGTGCTTGCACTTTGCAGATGCTCAATAAATTCACTCACTGATTAATTAGAATTTCAGAAAGGCAATACACTCCAACTATCTAAAGTTGATATGGGCCAGGCGCAGTAGCTCACACTTGTAATCCCAGTACTTTGGCAGGCTGAGGCGGGCGGATCACTTGAGGTCAGTTCGAGACCAGCCTGGCCAACATAGTGAAACTAAATATACAAAAAAATTAGCTGGGCGTGGTGGCACAGGCCTGTAATGCCAGCTACTCGGGAGGCTGAGGCAGGAGAATTGCCTGAACATGGGAGGCAGAGGTTGTGGTGAGCCAAGATCATTCTACTGCACTCCAGCCTGGGTGGTAGAGTGAGACTCCCTCTTGAAAATAAATAAATACATAAGTTGATATGCCTTTGTCATCAAAACCTGCTTTTTAAAAAAGTATTCCATATGTTGTTTAAAGGTATCATCCTGTAAAATACAGGCAAGAACCTAAGAGAAAATGTTCTCTCTGCTTTCTTCACTGACTACAATAAACAATAAGGTCACTAGTCAATTCTACCTACTCCATTTATGTCTTGATCACTGATCACCATCTTCAATTTAGTAAATGTTTATTAATTAGAATCTTGCTATTCAACCTAATATCCTGCAATTCATCTAATATAAAATGACCACATGGTTTATTGTGAGAACATGCCATCAATGATTTGTCTGTATTTCTAGCTGCCCATTTGTCACAGTGATACTTTAAACCATAAAATTAGGGGTGCCTAAATGTATTTTACATTTTGTCTACTTGACTGGCTTCTTACTTATGCTTCAAACTATAAAGATGTCTTGAACTTTTCTAGTCATTAATGGTTGCCAAGTGGATGCAGAAAATGAAGTTATAAAAACAATAAACCTCCATATATATGAAACATAAAGTTAAAGAAAAACTAATACTTAAATCTGACTTGCCTGACACTCTGTCAAGAACATCTGATAATGTTGTTGAGACTGGCAAATGAAGAGTACGGAATTTGTGGCCTGCTCCATACATTGGATGCTGGATGACGTGGCTAGTAGCATTAATTCTACCTTTGTACAGCTGAAAATCAAGAAATCAAAGAAATCAGGAAGTAACTTTTTGGAATACATATTATTATAAAAAAACTCAAAAGCATCTAAGAATAAAATAATAAATACTGCAAGATACAATTAATTTATATACGGCATATTTGTCATGATTTGTTGGTCAACTTTTGCATTATCACTCTGTACCTAATATTTTTTCATTTTTTTCCACAAATCAAACTATAGTACTCAGGGTAAGGTAAAATTATGTTATTCCTAGGCATAAGGGAGAGTGAGGAATTGTCAAGTTCTGTCATTAGGTATAAAGGCTGTGCTAGTTTCAGTTTGCTATATTAGAAGTTAGAACATAGAAGATAACTGCAGGCTCTGATAGGAAATTATAAAATACATGTATACACAGCCAATGATTAAGTGTTAAATACTCACTGGACATGGAGACTGAAGAAACATTGTCACTTTCTCATCTTCCAGCATCAACTGTAAAAATAATCTTCGTATAAACCCTGAAATGTTCCCAGATGTTGGAAGGTTCCCTCTTTGAGGAGATGTCTGAAATAGTTCACAAAGAACCTGACAAGACAAAATATTTGAAAAGTTAAATGCAAGATTTATATGCAGCTTTTTATTTTGAAAGATAAAAAGGAAATAGAAAATACAAATTAAGTTTATTTTAACATATCAAATCAGCAATTATAGAACAAATGTCTCTGGGGGTCTAGGGTTTAAGATTTTTTTTTTTTTAAGGAGGAAAGAAATGATTTTATCTTAAAATATATGAATACTGAAGGAGATAAAAGTGTAAGAAACATATCCAGGGTTAGAAAAAATTACTACTAAAGGGTGTGCACATAATGAATACCTCGCATAATGAACTTCTGTTAAATTTAGTCAATATTGTTGTGGTTATCATAAAATAAAAATTATGAAAAAAGTACATTAAAAATATGTAACAAGGCCAAGCGTGGTGGGTCACGCTGGTAATCTCAGAACTTTGGGAAACTAAGAGAAGAGATCACTTGAGCCCAGGAATTCCAGACCAGCCTAGGCAACATGGTGAAACCCTATCTCTACCCACTCCCCCACCAAAAGAAAATTAGTTGGGCATGGTGGCATGTGCCAGTAGTCCCAGCTACTTGGGAGGCTGAGGCAGGACTGCTTGAGCCCGAAAGTTTCAGTGAGCCATGATTGTGCAACCGCTCTACAGGCCTGGGCAATAGAGAGATCCTGCCTCACCCCAGCCCCAAAATATATATAAAGCCTTAATAAGAAACCAAAAGAGAAATTAATGGGACACAAAGAGTTCATGCTACCCAGAAGCAGAAACCAAATTTTCAAATACCTAGAATCATGCCCTCGGGTGAAGTTGTTAATTTAAGCATTTTCTTTTAATATGCATATTTAGCAGCGATATTTTCCCAGTAATTAATTACTACAGGCAGTAAAATATCTTTCTCTTCTTCTTCTGTTTTGTTTTGCTTTTTGTTGAGACAGGGTCTTGCTCTGTTGCCCAGGCTGGAGGGCAGTGGTGTGATCTCAGCTCACTACAGCCTCAACCTCCTGGGCTCAAGTGATCCTCCCACCTCAAGCGTCCTGAGTAGCTGGAACCAAAGGTGCATACCACCATGCCCGGCTAATTTTGGTTATGATTTCTTTTTTTGGTAGAGAGGAGGTTTTGCCATGTTGTCCAAGCTGGTCTCAAACTAAGCCCAAGTGTTCCACCCACCTTGGCTTCCCAAAGTGCTGAGATTATAGGTATAAGCCACAGCACCCGACCTGTCCTTCTTCTTAATAAAACTAACTCCTTCACTATTTTATAAAACTTACAATATCTATTTTTCTAGGTACTACTAAAGTCTGACTTGAATGAGCACTATTAAATAAGAAGGGGAAAAGTTATTTACCAGTGTCTACCATATCTCATATAGGCTCTATGCTAGGTACGTTATACAAATTTATTTAACCATCTCAAAAAAATCCTTGAGGCAGGTATTGCTAGCCCCATTTTATAAGATTAACCCATATGCCCAAGGTCACGAGGTAGCCAACAGCAAAATTTGGCAAACAGCCAACTAGAATTAATCTTGAAATAATTCTACCTTTCAGGATATTTTTTTTTGGCCACATAGACATAATATATGATAAATTATCTTCCACTTATTTATTTTATTTTATTTTTTTGAGATGGAGTCTCACTCTGTCGCCCAGGCTGGAGTGCAGTATGATAAATTATCTTCCGCTTTTTTTTTTTTGAGGCAGAGTCTCACTTTGTCACCCAGGCTGTGAGTGCAGTAGTGCGATTTCGGCTCACTACAACCACCACCTCCCTGGTTCAAGCAATTCCTCTGCCTCAGGCTCCCGGGTAGCTGGGATTCCAGGTGATTGCCACCACACTCGGCTAATGTTTTTGTATTTTTAGTACAGACGGGGTTTCACCACATTGGCCGGACTGGTCTTGAACTCCTGACCTCAGGCAATCTGCCCGCCTCGGCCTCCCAAAGTGCTGGGATTACAGGCGTGAGCCACCACACACAGTCTATCTTCCACATTTTGTATGTGATTTATGTGGAGTCTCCTATCTGAAACCTAAACTAATGCCCATGTAAAGACATGCAAACTATCAGTATGGCAATCTCGTTACACAAAAATACAATGCCTCAATGCACATACAGTATTCAGTGACCAGTGTCAATACTGTTCCAGCAGTTGAAATTTTTTCTTGGTCTTTTTCTTTTTGTTTGTGGAAATTTTTTAAAATGAGGGTTGTATGATCTAGCTAGGATCCCAATGCATTTGCCAGTCATCTCATTATAAAGAAGTGATTCAAGTGACAGCATATTTTGAGGGGGAGAAAGGAGATATCAGTACTTTATAGTTTAAATTCGGATCCTTAAAAGCACTCAACACCTACCAAATTTATGTATTTATTTATTTATTTATTTTTATTTTTATTTTTTTCGAGACGGAGTCTCGCTCTGTCGCCCAGGCTGGAGTGCAGTGGCCGGATCTCAGCTCACTGCAAGCTCCGCCTCCCGGGTTTACACCATTCTCCTACCTCAGCCTCCCCAGTAGCTGGGACTACAGGTGCCCACCACCTCGCCCGGCTAGTTTTTTGTATTTTTTAGTAGAGACGGGGTTTCACCGTGTTAGCCAGGATGGTCTTGATCTCCTGACCTCGTGATCCGCCCGTCTCGGCCTCCCAAAGTGCTGGGATTACAGGCTTAAGCCACCGTGCCCAGCCACCTACCAAATTTATTATCACCTGGCCTTTATACATGGCCCTTTCTTATGTAATAAAACAACTAAAACATAAGTTAGTTTTTCTCTTACCTGTGCCATCAGCTTTTGATTATTTGGATGGCATGAAATGCACTGCAGAAAGAATGCAACAGTTGCATTCTCAATTGCTGTGCGCTGTTGAGTAGTCAATCCTGTTGTAGCAGCTGAAGAAAGAGAAGCTGATCTTGCACTGGTCTGAGGTGCACCTAAATTATGGCTTCCAGAAGTGGACCCAGAGTGACACAATAAAAACAGAAGTGCTGTCCAGAGTGGATTGACTTCAGAACCACCAAGCCAATCTTTCATAATATGGCTATTGCCAACTTCTGTCAAAAACCTAAGAATAGGAGCAACTAGGTCTACTGTGATGGGCATCTTATTACATTGTTGTGGAACATGATGGCGTCTGAGTTTGTCCTGGGAAATATCTATTGACTGAGCAATGCTTTCTGAGTTAGAAATGTGGCTAAAGCAGAAACTAGCCAGACTCCTCACAAGAAGAGAAGGCAAACCTGAGTCTAGTAATTGTTTAATAGCTTCAGGAGATTGAGAAGAGGAAGCAAGGGTAGCCAAATGTGATTCAGTTAATGCAAGAGGTGCTTGTGCATTTTTAGAGTCATCTGTTAAAGATGAACTAAGATCCTGCTTTTTGCTATCATCTGTCATGGACAGTCTATGGTGACATTGCACTGGAGGAGGGGTAATTCCCATCCAGCCCATGAGCAAAGAAAAATAGTTTGGGTGTACGTGACACATTGAGCAAAGTAGACTGTCAACAGCTTTCTTCAAAACCATATTGCAGGGAAGAGACATGGACCAATTAAAAAGTAACCTAGAAAAATAAGAGATATCATATTAATGATACAAGTTTATTTTTAGAAGAAACTGTTTCAAATATTTCTATTATAGTTCAATCTATACTCTGACACATTATTTGACATTGAGTAACATAACGTTGTAAGATTTAAGACTGCATATATATGTATGTACACATATATTTAAAATTTAAGAATGTAGGTACACTGGAAGTTGAGTTAGACTCGTACATGAGTACAGAAAATCAAGTAAACTATTTTAAAATGGTTCTACCATTCTTTGTGACCTAAAAAAGTCATGTAGAGAAACAAACAAAAAAGATCATGCCAAAGAAATGTTTACGTTAAATTCCACATGACAAATGGCTTAAATTCATGTTTGCAAATAAAAAACTATCAGTGAGGCTCAGTAATTAAGTCATGGATTATGCCAACTGCTAAGGCCAAATATGATGACCTACTAAAGAACAATAGGCCCACTTTTTATGTGTCACAGGAACTCTTCAAAAATATATTCTGCTGCCGACTTAACAGTTACCTATCAGTAAGTTCAGCAAAGACTTAGCTAAATATGGTGAAGAAACATGGGTAAATAAAAACTACTTGTCAAAAGGACAATCTAGAAAAGTCTCAAATTTTCTAGCTTTACATCTTTGTTCTTTTTTGAGATGACATCTTGCTCTGTTGCCCTGGCTGCAGTGCCAGTGGTGCCATCATCATAGGTAAATGCAGCCTCTAACTCCTGGGTTCAAGTGATCCACCCACCACAGCCTCCCAAGTGACTAGGGCTAGAGGAATGTACCACCATGCCTGGCTAATTTTTAAATTTTTTGTAGAGATTCGGTCTATTTTGGCCAGTCTGGCGTCAAACTCCTAGTTTCAAGTGATCCTCCCATCTCAGCTCCCCAAGTTATTTTTTTTGAGACGGAGTCTCGCTGTGTTGCCCAGGCGGGGCTACAGTGGCGTGATCTCAGCTCACTGCAACATCTGCAGACTCAAACAATTCTTGCACCTCAGCCTCCCAAGTAGCTGGGACCACAGGTGCATGTCACCATGTCTGGCAGACTTTTTGAGACAGAGTCTTGCTCTTGTCGCCCAGGCTGGACTGCAATGATGCAATCTTACCACACTGCAACCTCCGCCTCCCAGGTTCAAGTGATCCTCCTGCCTCAGCCTCCCAAGTAGCTGGGATTACAGATGCACACCACCACGTCAGGCTAATTTTTCTATTTTTAGTAGAGACAGGGTTTCACCATGTTGGTTAAGCTGGTCTCGAACTCCTGACCTCATGATCTGCCCACCTCGGCCTCCCAAACTGTTGGGGTTACAGGCGTGAGCCACCGCACCCAGCTTTCTGACTTCTGCATTTTTGTACAGACAACGTTTCGCCACGTTGCCCAAGCTGGTCTTGAACTCCTGACTCAGGTGATCTTCCCGCCTAGGCCTCCAGAGTGCTGGGATTACAGGTGTGAGCCTCAAGCCTGTAATCCCAGCACTTTGGGAGGCTGAGGCAGGCAGATCACAAGGTCAGGAGATCGAGACCATCCTGGCTAACACGGTGAAACCCCGTCTCTACTAAAAATACAAAAAAAAACTAGCCGGGCGAGGTGGTGGGCGCCTGTAGTCCCAGCTACTCGGGAGGCTGAGGCAGGAGAATGGCGTAAACCCGGGAGGCGGAGCTTGCAGTGAGCTGAGATCCGGCCACTGCACTCCAGTCTGGGCAACAAAGCAAGACTCCGTCTCATTAAAAAAAAAAAAAAAAAAAAAGATAATATAATCTGGTGGGAAAATTTGCAATTGAGAATAAACACTATGAACCACAGAAACATCTACATTAAGCATACTTTTAGGTTAAAAAAAAAAGCAGTACTGCTAATACATCTTCTTAAAACACAAAAATAAATTAATATTTGACAATTCATTTCAAAAGTATACTTGATTATATTTGCTACTTTCAAAATATTATGTTTCTCCGAATAAACATGTAAAATATTCTATCAAGTAAACACTAACTGATCTAGTACTAGCGGGGGGAAAAAAGGATTTCACAAATCATACTTACTCAAAGAGCTCTTGGTCCAAGAGTGCTGGTAAGTCGTATTCTACAAGCAGCTCATAACTATGCCACAGAATGGCAGCTACACAGTGCAAATGAGAAGGAGATGGCATCAGAAGACCATACTCTATTGTTGAGGAGTTAGGACACATGTAGTTCATCCTGCCACTTCTCTTCATAGCAGCCACTCTTGCAGAATCACTAACCCATTTTAACAAGGCCTGAATTCTTAAACAAAGAAAATGAATTCATATAACCAACTATAGCGCAATTGGCATTTCATATAGATAAACATCATCTCTGCATGGTGAGTAGGGTATTTATGAGAATAATATACTAATTGTTCATGATTGTTTTAATCTAAAATAGGGAAAAAAGGAAATCAACAACAACGATATAGTAATTTCAGTTCCAATTTTCCAATAACCTTACCAATTTCAACCATCAAAAGGTTTGAGATAACACACTAGAACAGTGATCTGGGGCTAATTCTTCTTTGTGCAAAGTCTCATGAAATACAGCATGTTTCACATCCCTGGACCCTAGCATTAAACCCTAGTAACAGCCACCCACACTCATTCATTCTGACAACAGAATACACCCTCAACACTTACATATATATTTTAAGTATAATTTTTATAAGATGGAAATTAAGCTTCATTTATTTTCTCTGCACAGTACTTTTAAAAACACAGGTATCTGTCATTTAGAACTGACATTAATAACAAGATTATAGGTCAAGTACCACAGTAATCCCAATCCTCTGGAGCTGGGAACTAGTAAAACACAACCCAATTTTGAACCACTACCTGGGAGCAAAAGACTTTTTAAAGCGACAACACTATAGAGTTTTGGGCCGGGCGCGGTGGCTCACGCCTGTAATGCTAGCACTTTCGGAGGCCGAGGCGGGCGGATCACGAGGTCAGACGATCGAGACCATCCTGGCTAACATGGTGAAAACCCGTCTCTACTAAAAAATACAAAAAATTAGCTGGACGTTGTGGCAGGTGCCTGTAGTCCCAGCTACTCCAGAGGCAGAGGCAGCACTTGCAGTGAGCCGAGATTGTGCCACTGCACTCCAGCCTGGGCAGAGCGAGACTGCATCTCAAAAAAACAAAATAAAAAAAACTATAGAGTTTGTACAAAAAACAAATGGGATGAGATTTCTCAAGTTCTTAAAACACTGTGTTTACATTTACTTTATTTTCCTTCAATTTCTATTTCAGAATATAAGATTCTTGGCTTCACACTAAAAACAATGGGGATAGGAAGGTATATAATACTAATTCTGAAAGATAAGACTCTTAAACTTTCGATTTTACATCATGAGGAATAAAGAGAACTCAGAAGACAAGGAAGACAATTTTCTCAGTCTAACAATCTTGTCATTAATGTCAGGTTTTTTTTGCTTTTTTTTGTTTTTTTGAGACGGAATCTCGCTCTGTGGCCAAAGCTGGAGTGCCACTATGGCGCAATCTCAGCTCACTGCAAGCTTTGCCTCCCGGGTTCACACCATTCTCCTGCCTCAGCCTCCAGAGTAGCTAGCACTACAGGCGCCCGCCACCACGCCCGGCTAATATTTTGTATTTTTTTTTTTTTTTAGTAGAGATGGGGCTTCACCGTGTTAGCCAGGATGATCTCGATCTCCTGACCTTGTGATCTGCCCGCCTCGGCCTCCCAAAGTGCTGGGATTACAGGCGTGAGCCACCGTGCCTAATCTCAGTTTTATATAACAAACATTCAAGTTTTAAAAAGTACTATGCAGAGAAAATCAATTAAACTTAATTTTATTCTTATTAAAAAGCCACAACAATATTTAAAAATTAAATAATCCTAACAGATTTCAAGCAACCTGTTCTGGAAAAATATTTAACAGTGATATTTTAAATATATTTTAACCACTACTAACCATTATGATTCAAATTTGGCATAAATTGTTATTTACTTTATCAAAAACAATTGCAATCTATGTTTAAATGTAATCCATAATTTTAATAATTTATGAATATATTAATAAAACATCAAATGACTTCATTTTAAACATAATCAAAATATTAAGAAGTAACATAAATCAGGAAGAAATCTCTATAAATATGTTTTTCTAATATGGATGCTACACATTAAAAACAGAGAATGCCAAATATTTGCTCAAAAATTTATCAACAAAAATATGTTTCAAAAATACTTCAAGTTGGCCGGGTACAGTGGCTCATGCCTATAATCCCAGCACTTTGGGAGGCCTAGGCGGGCGGGTCATGAGGTCAGGAGATTGTGCCACTGCACTCCAGCCTGGGCGACAGAGCAAGACTCCATCTCAAACAAAACAAAACAAAAACTTCAAGTTGGTATCAACTTGGAAGTAAAAGACATCAAGGTAGAATGACATTAGGACAACTGATCAAAATTACCTAACTGTAAAAAATATTATATTAAATTAATATATTTATTTAATATAATTAATGAAATTAACATATTTATATTATATTTAAATATTCAGCCAAAGTGTTCAAATGTCATTTACATGGTATGATATTGTTTCATTCTGTGGTAAATAGCAGGAAAGAGTACAGAAAGTAATGAAAAGACTTTGATGAATATGATAATCAATAATAAACAGAATAACCATTATCAAAATAGTCGAAGTACTAATTATAGACACAATATTCCTACATTCATATACACGTATTAAGTACTACCTAAGACAGTATGACTCTGATACTATCACTTTACAAGCTTCCTTTCACAGCACAGCCAACTTAAAAACATGTTTTATTCCACTCCTCAAAAGCAGTATTAACTAAGAATTCTATTTAAGTTCAAATTTGCTTAAAGTATGTCCAAATATATATAAATGTATGTTTAATGTTCATGAAAACTTGCAGAAGTTACATCGTGTGAGGCATATGGTAAACATACAATATATAACAGTATTGTCTTTTATGAGATCATCTAAGGAAAAACTGTCAGAAACATTCACTACAGCATGATTATGTGCATGTGTGTGCTTAATTAAATGAAAAATAAAATCATACCTGTCTTTTGTACCAGGATCCTGAGTTGTTCCAAGCTGGTAAAGAATATCTATCGTAGAGTCAGAAGAGAGTCCATTTAGTCTTCCAAAAAGTAAAGGACTATTCAAATCTTGCAACAAAGAATCCAAAGAAAAAGTTTGCTAAATAAGCAAGTGAACCATGGGAAGATTTACTTAATTTAATTAAGTTATTCATTAAAAATGAAGCTTCCATAAATTCCAACAACAAAGAACAAACTCCAAACTAATGAAACCAGCTTGGGTGCAGTGGCTCACGCCTGTAATCCCAGCACTTTGGAAGGCCAATTTGGGTGGATCACCTGAGGTCAGGAGTTCGAAACCAGCCTGATCAATATGGAGACACCCCGTCTCTACTAAAAATACAAAAATTAGCCGGGTGTGGTGGCAGATGCCTGTAATCCCAGCTACTAGGAAGACGGAGGTTGTAGTGAGTCGAGATTGCACCACTGCACTCCAGCCTGGGCAACAGAGTGAGACTCCGTCAGAGAAGACAGAAGACAGAAGAGAGAAGAGATAAACATAAACTAAAAGAAAAAATAATTCCCAAAACAGAGCTCAGCACAAATATCGCATAGTTCAACTGCTGTTACTTTACAGACATGTAAACATTTAAATATCAAAGTTAATTATCACCTGTAGGATCACTGCCTGATGCTGCACAATTTCTCAGGAGAATGTCTATGAGCTTCAGGCCAATTCTAGTAGACTGCAGTCCTATCTTTACAAGCACAACCTCGATGTTGGGTGAATGCATTCCACAGTAAGGTGACATCAATAAGGCCGCACAAGTCTGCAGCAGATTGGCAGTAGGTGCAGCTGCACTTGCCATCATTCCTTCTAGATCACTTATGTGAGTAAGGCAATGATGTAATAACCGTAACCATCCAATACTGAAAATACAAAATGACTTGTATGATCAATATAAGTCGCTCAAATCATTTCCGGGTAGAACATAACTTTTTAAAGATCAGCATGTTGTGTTTCATAAATAGCACTAAACAATCTAAGAAATGTTTTTTAGAATGCTGCAAATTCAGTAAACAGACAATAAGTTTCCCCTACAAGATAAATCACAACTGGGCGGGGTGGCTCACACCTGTAATCCCAGCACTTTGGGAGGCCGAGGCAGGCAGATCACGAGATCAGGAGTTCAAGACCAGCCTGGCCGACTTGGTGAAACCCCTTATCTACTAAAAATACAAAGATTAGCTGGGCATGGTGGTGGGCGCTTGTAATCCCAGCTACTCAGGAAGCTGAGGCAGGAGAATCATTTGAACTCAGGAGGCAGAGATTGCAGTGAGTCTAAATTGCACCACTGCACTCCAGCCTGGGCGACAGGGCAAAACTCCGTCTCAAAACAAACAAAAAGATAAATCACATACAAAAGGACTTGTATTCATAGCACGTGTTTGCTTTTTTTAAGAAATCAGCCAGAAATCTGCTTTGCATGCAATTATATATATTGATAAACTGATTACTGCCATAGACTTCTAAAACTGTGTAGTCTTAGCACCTTGAGAATAGAAATCCCAAATTCTTTTTTTTTTTTTTTTTTTTTTTGAAGATGGAGTTTCACTCTCTCACCCAGGCTGGAGTGCAGTGGTGGAATCTTGGCTCTCTGCAACCTCCACCTCCTGGGTTCAAGGGATTCTCCTGCCTCAGCCTCCCCAGCAGCTGGGACTACAGGTGCACACTGCCATGCCCAGCTAATTTTTTGTACTTTTAGTAGAGACGGGGTTTCACCTTGTTAGCTAGGATGGTTTCGATCTCCCGACCTCGTGATCTGCCTGCCTTGGCCTCCTCAAGTACTGGGATTACAGGTATGAGCCATGGCGCCAGGCCTTAAATTCATTTTTATCAGGCAAAACTTTCAACAAAATCCATCTATAAAACATTCAGCCATCAAAATTTATCAGAAAAATGTTGATTAAAAAATATATTGAGGTCCTTGTTTGTTTGGTTCAGACACAATCCTTCTGTTAACTAACATTTAGGAATTACCATATAAAACTAAGTCCCTGTTTCTAAGGTCAGTTGGTATGGTTCAGATGAGCTCCTGGTCATAAGCATTTGCAAATCCTCAAAACAGAGTATGATACAAAAAATTACAAGCCATAAAATTAGAATGTACACCTACATGTAGTATACAGATCATCTCAAAGACTAAACATACAACTTAATTTTTTTTTTTTTTTTCCTGAGACGGAGTCTCGCTCTGTCGCCCAGGCTGGAGTGCAGTGGCCGGATCTCAGCTCACTGCAAGCTCCGCCTCCTAGGTTCACGCCGTTCTCCTGCCTCAGCCTCCCGAGTAGCTGGGACTACAGGCGCCCGCCACCTCGCCCGGCTAGTATTTGTATTTTTTAGTAGAGACGGGGTTTCACCGTGTTAGCCAGGATGGTCTCGATCTCCTGACCTCGTGATTCGCCCGTCTCGGCCTCCCAAAGTGCTGGGATTACAGGCTTGAGCCACCGCGCCCGGCCCATACACCTTAATTTTAATCAGTGTCAGCATTCTGTTTCCACAAAACTGTCTCTATTACACCTAATAAAATTGTATTATTTAGATACCTATGGAACAAAGACCTTCCTAAGACCTATAAAAGAAAAAACCCACAAAATAAGTAAGTCCCCTATCTCCCAACCCTGCCAAAAAAAAAAAAAAAAAAAAAAAGGACAGAAAGCTTTTTTAAATAATAGGAAACAAAACATACCTTGTTTTAGATACCTGATCTTCAGATGGAAGGAATGGATTATTAACCGTTGCTGAAGAGGTGGTACCAAAAGCAGTGAGCCCCAATAATTTAATTTGTGAAAGGCCTAATGTGCTGGCATCTCGTGGACGATGTAGTCTAAGGCAGACAGCAGAAGCTACTTCGGCTTTCACAAGCTGAATTTTTATGTAGGTGAGGCCACTTGTGACAACAGGCGTGGACAAAGGTAGCATATTTACCCCATCTGCACTTACTTCAACAGACACTGAGGAAGGGCAGGCTATAAAAATAAAACGGAATCATCACAACAGACAAACTAGATTGAACAGTTTGTTAAAATCCCAGGAAAATAGCAGCTTTCACAATTGTATTCATCATGAACTTGTAAAAGAAAATGTATACAAGAAAATATAGTTCGACAATGACTTTCACCATAATTAATGTTGGAGCTACTTTTCAACTCAAAATATTTGATCTACAATAAAAATTAAACAGTCTAATATTCACCTAAAAAAAGAGGAACCAAAGATGTGTGAAGCACATGTACCTGATGTTCCCTATGAATAAAACCAGGCAAATAGGTAGTTATATCATCATTTCTACTTTACTCAAAATTATCACAAATAATATAAAACTACATTTGATTAATATGCTATGGTTTACTGTTTTAAATAATTTGGGGGAAAAATGTAACAAAACTTGTTTTTCTACCAATTATTCTATTACTACTAGATTGTGATATTTTTTAAACACTGAGTTTAACCTCACAGCTGAGTTTAGAAATTGCTTTTTTTTTTTTTTTTTTTTTTTTTTTTTGAGGGACAGTCTTGCCCTGTTGCCCAGGCTGCAATGAGTACAGTGGTGCGATCTTAGCTAATTGCAACCTCCGCCTCCCAGGTTCAAGTGATTCTCCTGCCGTAGCCTCCACAGTAGCTGGAACCACAGGCAGGTGCCACCATATCTAGGAATTTTTTGTACTTTTGGTAGAGACAGAGTTTTGCCATGTTAGCCAGGCTGGCCTCGAACTCCTGACCTCAAGTGATTCACCTGCCTCGGCCTCCCAAACTGTTGGGATTATAGATGTGAGCCACTGTGCCCAGTCTCCTTTTCAAATTAAGCCAAATATCCACGGGATTTTTTTTTGTTGTTTTGGGGTTTTTGTTTTTTTTTTTTTTTTTTTTTTTTTGAGAAGGAGTCTCTCTGTGTCGCCCAGGCTGGAGTGCAGTGGTGTGATCTCGGCTCACTGCAAGCTCCGCCTCCTGGCTTCACACCATTCTCCTGTCTCAGCCTCCCGAGTAGCTGGGACTACAGGCGCCTGCCACCACACCTGGCTAATTTTTTGTGTATTTTTAGTAGAGACGGGGTTTCACCGTGTTATCCAAGATGGTCTCCATCTCCTGACCTCGTGATCTGCCCGCCTCGGCCTCCCAAAGTGCTGGGATTACAGGCATGAGCCACCGTGCCTGGCCAGGACTTTTTTAAAAATCAATTCTTGCTGAAATTTAAGGAGTCCCCAGTGAACAAACAACTGGAACTACTACCAGAAAATTATTTCTTTCTAGCTTAACATGGAACCCCATATAATAAACATATGTCAACTAAAGCCTTGGAAATTTAGTTTTATTTTTAATTTCAGTGGTAAAATAAGAAGGAATTACATGCCAGCTTTACACTGATTACTAGACAGTCAACTTAATTTTGAAATTTACACTTCAAATCCTTTTGAGGAAAGTATTATCTACATTTTACACAAGCAGACATAGTAAAAACAGATTAATCCATGCTCCCACAGGAACAAATGTCACACCTTAGATTCAAGTTCATGTTTGCTTCTAAAGACTGTTATTTCCACTGTATCACAACATATTTTCAACTTCTGCTCTAATCCAGTAATAAAACCAAATTTCTTAATCAAGAACACTTAAGTAGGGAACACTTAAACCAATTAATTTTTCACAGGAGTTCCCCCTTTGTAATATGCTTCCTATTTCAATTCCCATGTGCAAAATCCAGCTGAACTTCAAAAGCCACTACTTATGACCAACTCCTCTGCTTTCCAAATAAAAGCAATCACTTTCCAATTTTAGAGGTAGTGTAAGTCTTATATTGACTTATATTTTGCCTTTTAATATAGTTATTTTTGACTTCCTAAAACACTCTGTATTAGCATATTTTCCTTCTACCTTTATATTATCTGTTTTTTATCTAAGGAGTGTGGATGCCACAAGTAATTAAGATATATCAGTCTAATCTTGCAAATACATAGAAAAAAGCTGTTTTCTCCAAAGATGCCAGGAGTCTACAAAATTTCCCATAGCTCCTCATGCAATTATTGAGTGATATTTGATAGCAATGAGAATCAATCCATAAACGTAAGCATGTGTATTACTTTAAACAATTCTGGCAAAATTATAACTATATTGAAAACATTTGTGAACCATATAAAATACAAAATGGGCTGGGTACAGTAGCTCACACCTGTAATCTCAGCACTTTGGGAGGCCAAGGCAGATAGATCGCTACAACCCAGGCATCATAACAAAATCCCGTCTCTACAAAAAAACACAAAAATTTAGCGAGCCATGGTGGTACACGCCTGTGGTCCCAGCTGTACATGAGGCTGAGATGGGAGGATCATTTGAGCCTCAGAGGTCAAGGCTACAGTGATCTGAGATATCAAAACTGCACTCCAGCCTATGCAACAGAGACCTTGCCTCAAAAAAAAAAAAGAAAAAAGAAAATGAGTATTTCATATTCTTTATAAATACCTGAAAGAGTTCATTGCTCTTAAGTGATAATTAATATTTCGCAAAAATTATTTTGAATTATTTGCCTTACAGAGTTCAATAAAATATATTCAATGAACATGCATCAAATAAATGATACAATATTACAAGAATACTGACATATTACAACAAACACAGTATGAATCTTAAAATCACATTGAAGTAGTCAAAATATAATATCATTCAAAAAGATAGTTATCTTCTAAAGAAGTCAGAGGGCAGGCACACAAATCTATGCTAATTTCATATTACAAGGCTAGGACTGAGATCTGGGCTGAAAAAACTAACATGGTAAAAAACGGGAGTGTAATAAACTCATTTCAGCTTAATACTGAGGCTTAGTAAATTTGAGAGAAAAGAGAAAGCAAAATAATATATAACTGGAACACACTTGTTTAGACTTCATGACACAATCTTTTTGTCTGAGGTTAACAGTCATTTCCCCTAAAATGACTTGGTAGTATTAATTATTTCACTAAAAACTGTTCAGAAGTTACACACTCTGGTAATCACATCTAAGTGTATTTCTGCTTACTAAATATTTTTATTTTCAAATGTTTCTAAATTAAAGTCTGCTCTCATGTTGCTTCTTTATAAAATATTACTCACTTGCAAGAGATGCAAGATGAGGCTGGATATGTATCTCCTTAAGCAGCACTGCTGCGGGAAGGTGAATGGTAAGGTCACACCAAGCCTCCTCTGGAAGAAAGATGTAGGACCAAGCAGCAGAGCGAGCTCTTCTATGAGGAGGTGTGGCCTGCAATAGCACTTCAGCTGGCTGGGCAGTAGGACTGCTAGATGTGATTGTACCTAGAGAAGATATTTTACATAAAATAAGAACTTGCAAAAGAAACGTAACAAAGCTTTAAAATCTATACGAATAAAATTAAACTAGAAAAATTAATTGAAAACATGAACAACTGATGCTGGTAATGTACTTAGTATCCTAAGCATGACTGTAGAGGTATTCACAAAACATTAGGAAATCCCGTCAACTGACAAGGTGACAAGTTCATTATTAACTGCTGTCTAATTTATACTCATATGATACATGAAAACTAAAGATACAGCAATAAATGTAGCTCCATAATTTTCTAACTATTTAAGTAAAAAACAATGTCCAATATATCTCCACCTTTAAAATAATCATCTTTATTCTAAGATGCCAATGTCTATGATTTAGAAATATGAAAAGAGGCCGGGTGCGGTGGCTCAAGCCTGTAATCCCAGCACTTTGGGAGGCCGAGACGGGCGGATCACGAGGTCAGGAGATCGAGACCTTCCTGGCTAACACGGTGAAACCCTGTCTCTACTAAAAAAAAATACAAAAAACTAGCCGGGCGACGTGGCGGGCGCCTGTAGTCCCAGCTACTCGGGAGGCTGAGGCAGGAGAATGGCGTAAACCCAGGAGGCGGAGCTTGCAGTGAGCTGAGATCCGGCCACTGCACTCCAGCCTGGGCGGCAGAGTGAGACTCCGTCTCAAAAAAAAAAAAGAAAAAAAAAGAAATACGAAAAGAAAAATTAAAAAGAAACTACGTAAACTAGATAAAAAAGTAAATACCTAAATTCAAAACTTTTAAAAAAGATAGTACCACTTTAAGGCCAGGCACAATGGCTCACGCCTGTAATCCCAACACTTTGGGAGGCCGAAGTGGCGGATCACTTGGGGCCAGAAGTTCAAGACCAGCCTGGACAACATGGTGAAACCCCATCTCTACTAAACACACACACACACACAAAGCCAGTGTGGTGGCACATGTCCGTAATCCTAGCTACTCAGGAGGCTGAGGCATGAGAATTGCCTGAACACGGGAGATAGATGTTGCAGTGAGCGGACATCGCACCACTGCACTCCAGCCTAGGTGACAGAGTGAGACTCTCTCAAAACAAAACGAAACAAAACATAGTACCACTTTAAGAAGGAAAATGAGATTTAAAATTGATTAACATTTACAGAGAAAACTTACTGAAGAATCTCTACTTAGTTTCTTAAATTGTGCTTCTATTTTGACTCACAAATAAAAACAAACTTTACTGCTAAAGAACTGTTAAAACAGTCCCTCTCGGCCAGGCGTGGTGGCTCAAGCCCATAATCCCAGCACTTTGGGAGGCTGAGGTGGGCGGATCACCTAAGGTCAGGCATTTGAGACCAGCCTGGTCAATATGGTGAAACCCCATCTCCATTAAAAATACAAAAATTAGCTGGGCATGGTGGCATACACTTGTAATCCCAGCTACTCAGGAGGCTGAGGGAGGAGAATTGCTCAAACCCAGGAGGCGGAGGTTGCAGTGAGCTGAGATCGTGCCATTGCACTCTGGCTTGGGCAACAAGAGCAAAACTCCATCTCAAAACAAACAAAAAAATTCCCTCTTGTAAGTAGAATGTCGAGATATCCACTACCTCTAAAATAAACTGTTTGTAATTAAAATAGCAATATATGGTATCATCAACTGACTTCAACTTATTTTGTTTCATACCAGCTAATAAACTGAATAAATTCACATAAGATTTAATAACACTTTTCTTACCAAGGGGTGCAAAGTTATGAATCCCTTCGGCATTGTCAGGCTCAGAAGCTAGTATTCTTGTTTTCAATGTGCTGTCAACAGCTTTATTTGGACCACAGTCAAGAAATTTCATAATAGTTGATACCATACTTCTTGCAGTGTTCACAATAGCCCTTGTACTAGTGACCATATTATTGCATATGAGCTGAACACCACCTAAATTATAAAGAATAAGAAATGAAATCAGTATCAGGACAGATGGCTCAACATCAAAAGTAAACTTCCACAAAAGACTACAAAAATGAAAATGTAACATACTATCACATAACTACACTTAAATTATAGTTACTGAAATATTATCTTACCCATATCATGAAATGCTTTCAAGGCATCACTAGTATCCAATACTCTCAAAATGAACCACAATAATGGCTCAGATAACTGGCAAGTAGCAAGAGAGCCCTAAAAAATGAAATATGTGTATTATGACTTTATACACTCCTGCGAATAAGAACTCAATGCATGTAATATTCCTTCCTAGTTAATTTTTGTAAACTGACAGCCTTAAATACACTAAATACAAAATGTCTGCCAAAATACATAAGAAATCTTACCTGAATAAGAAAAAACCATCTCCCTCAACTCAGATTTTAATTTTTTAAAGCATCTGTCTTCATCCATTATCTTTTCCCTTTATGTGCATTTAGATACCAATTTCATTTAAAATTTTAACCATCTAAAGTACCTTTGTATTTTCTAATAGAGAAATATACACATTCAACAAATGTTTACAAAAATGATAATTATACACTGCTATATAGAAGACAAAAGAAATTGTTCTAATATCTGCATTTCAAAATGGGAAATGGACAAGAAAGTAAAATAATCTGATTCCTGTAATTTCATTTGTAAAAATGAAATACAGAAGGGAAAAATTTTGTAACCTATTTTCTTTAATTAGCTTAATCCCTTTTAATGGGGAAAAAAAAGTTGAATACACAACATAAGTTTCAAATAATTTCACATTACATCTTCTTACGTAACATCTATGGAGAACACCTCTGTATTACACTATGCTATTTTTAGGAAAAAGAGAAGAACTTCTTGAGACACAATAAATGTTTTACTCTTGTATTACTGTGGTCATGTCTGAAAATACCACTTCAAAGAAACTTTATTCTCCAACTTTTATTAATAATCCATAGCCCTCTTGCACTGATGCTTTTCACTGTCCAATATATAATAAATATACTTATTTGTCTCTGTCCTATAATTTTCCACTTACATTGCCAGAAATTTATTTGAATCACTGCAACTGTTGTTGGCTTGAACTTACTTGTCTGCCCATATATCCACAGGCCATGTATGTTAAAATTGGCTGCAGCATCATGTGGACTGTAGAAGCTTTTTTACTAAGGGTTGTCAGTATGGTAAATAATCCATCCCCAACTGATATAGCATCCAACCCACCATGAAAGTTTTCATGTTTAGTGAGATGTAATCCGCTTGCTCCTAGGAAAAATAAAAGATTCCACATTAAAAGATTAAAAGTATATATATCCAGCCAGGCGCAGTGGCTCACGCCTGTTATCTCAACACTTTGGGAGGCTGAGGCAGGTGGATCACCTGACATCAGGAGTTCAAAACCAGCCTGGCCAACATGGTGAAAACAAATAATAATTAAAATATAGAAGCTGAAAAGTCATTTTTTCCAAAACTGCTGAAGAATTAACATGTAACAGCTGTTTATACCCTCTACACATAACCCGAACGGACTCCTGGAGACTAAAATATCAATGACAATATTCAGTAGAGCATGGTTTATGGCTATTTTCTTACATGAGATTCCTCTATATCACCAACAATAAAAATAGGTTGTTCTGTTACATGACTGAGAACATCACTCTACATACTAGCTATATATATCAAGAAGACAGGACATAAATAGAAAAATAAGTGAAACCAGCACGTAACTATTCTTTTTAATCTAATCAAAAGGAAGATATGGCTGTTTCCCATACACTGACAAAGAAAAATATACCACCAGGCAAAAATACATTGATGTTCAATTATTTTAAAAATTTAATGTAATGTATTAACATTCAAAGAGGTAAAAAAAGCTAAGCAACAGCATATAAACTTAACACTGATACGTGTCATAGAAAATGTTACAGTATGAATAAAATTTTATATTTTATTTTCAAAGCAAATGTGAATAAATAATACTTGTCTTTAACACAAAATGATGTGAAATAAGAACTCAAAATCAACCTGGCTAACATGGTGAAATCCCGTCTCTACAAAAAAAAAAAATTGGCAGGGTGCAGTGGCTCACACCTGTAATCCTAGTACTTTGGGAGGCTGAGGTGGGAAGATCACCTGAAGTCAGGAGTTCGAGACCAGCTTGCCCAACATTGCGAAACCCCATCTCTACTAAAATACAAAAAATTAGCCAGGCATGGTGGCACATGCCTGTAATCCCAGGTACTCAAGAGGCCGAGGCACGAGAATTGCTTGAACCTAGGAGGCGGAGGTTGCAATGAACCGAGATCACACCACTGCACTTCAGCCTAGGCAACACAGCAAGACTTCATCTCAAAAGAAACAAAAACAAAAACAAACAAAAAACTAGGAGGGGCATGGTGGTACACGCCTGTAATTCCAACTACTCGGTAGGCTGAGGCAGGAGTATCACTTGAATCTGGGAGGCAGAGGTTACAGTGAGCTGAGATCGTGTCATTGTACTCCAGCCTGGGAGCAAAACTCTGTCTTGTGGCGGGGCGGGGGGGGGGAGAAAAAAAATTAGCTGGGTGTGGTGGCAGGCACCTATGGTTGCAGCTACTTGGGTGGCTGAGGCATGAGAATTGCTTGAACCTGGGAGGCATCTCAATATAAAAGAAACAAAAAAAAACCAAAATGACGTAACATTTTTCAATATTTCACTTTAATTCATTAATCGAAGCCCCTATACAAAAGTCCTCACCAATAAAAATCAGTCATGAAAAGCTTAAAGCAGTTTTACACTACAAAGTAAAAAGAGACTGAATCCATATATTGCTTAAAAAAAAAAAACAATTATAGTACCAGAGACAACGGTAAGATTAATATTCTCAATACATACCAATTATCATTGCCATGGCACTGCTATTACACAGGCCCAGAGCAGACAAAATCTGGCTCATAATTTGTTGGTTGGCTAAGACTAAGTCAGCAACATATGCAGGCGATCCTTGAACACTGGTACTGCTTCCATTGCCATCTTTGCCTCCTGAGACTTTTTCTTCATCTGAAACACTATCTGTTGTATTTGTGGTCACAGACACTCTTGCACTGTATTCCCTATTGCCTGAAAGAGGCAGCTGCACTAAAATGTTAACAAGTTTTAACAAATCAAACATGAGTTGATCCCTTGTCATTTCGCCACAAACTGCTTTTGCATCACCTGGACGAATCAGGTTGGCAAAGAGTCCCCCAAAGCATGCTCGAGCACCCACGGAGCTATCTGATCCACTTCTTGACATTACTTTGTCTGAGCAAGTGATATAGTGGTGCACTAAAAATGTAACAGATTCTATCACAGCAGAAATAGTACTAACTGAAACGACTTCAAAATTCTGCTCCAGAGTGAATTCTAAGAGCTTCACTTGGGCATCGAGAGGTCCTTGGCCTGTCTGGAAAGCACCCCTGCAGAGAGAGACAGAGAGACAGAGATACAATAAGAGAGAGGATTAAAAATTAAACGATTTTAAGTAGTTCTGAAAGCAGTAACTTATCACAATATAAGGAAGTTAAACAAGTTCTTGGTATTCACTATTTCATTAGGTAGATAATAGTTTTAGTCTCTTTTAGAATTCTTGTTCTTGACTCCATTTTAGACACACTCAAAAACAACCTCCCTTCCAAATACAAAACTAAGGGACAAGTATATACGGAAATGATTTTGAAGCTACAGAAAAAAATACTTCAAAATCACAAGGCACTTCTTATAATGAAATGAGTTATAATTTTTTCCATTCTCAAATAATGCTATTGTAAACATTCCCTAGTGATAATGATACTTAAAAATTAAGATTCAATCAAATCATTCTTATGTATCAAAACTGAATGCTCTTCAAATTCTGCTTATGCCTAAGATACAGAATGCTGAAAAGAGTATCACCCTCAGTCTAACAGCAAGAAAAAGGCAAATTAGGCCAGATGCAATGACTCATGCCTGTAATCCCATCACTTTGGGAGCCCCATGCAGGCAGATCACTTGAGGCCAGAAGTTCGAGACCGGCCTGGCCAACGTGGTGACACCTCATTGTTACTAAAAATACAAAAATTAGCCGGGCATGGTGGCATGTGACTGTTAATTGCAGCTACTCAGGAGATTAAGGCAAAAGAATAGCTTTTGAGTTTGAGACCTGCCTGGCTAACATGGCAAAACCCCATCTCTACTGAAAATACAAAAATCAGCCAGGCATGGTGATGGGCCTGTAATCCCAGCTACTGAGAAGGCTGAAGCATGAGAATTACAGGAACCCAGGAGGCGGAGGTTGCAGGGAGTCGAGATCACGCCACTGCACTATAGCCTGGGTGACAGAGCCAAAATCTATTTCAAAAACCAAACAAGCAAACAAAAAAAGACTGCCTAAAGCAAAATAATATATAAATACATAAAAGGCTGCACAGTATTGCGTGTTTATAGCATAAACAGTAAAAACACGACAACTATGTCACAAAAGATGGAAGAAAGGAATTGAAACTACACTGTTAAGTTCTGACATTATACATGAGTGGAATGATATTTGAAAATAGAATGTGATTAAATAAAGGTGTATCTTGTAAAGCTAGGACAACTAATATGAAACATTTTCGGTTAGAGGCCAGGCACAGTGGCTCACGCCTATAATGACAGTAACCCAGGTGGATTACTTGAGCTCAGGAGGTGGAGACTAGCCTGGTCAACCTGGTGAAACCCCATCTACAAAATATACAAAAATTAGCCCTGTGTGGTAGCATAGCTGGAGCCTGTAATCCCAGCTACTCCAGAAGTTAAGGCATGAAAATCGCTTGAACACAGAAGGTGGAGGTTGCAGAGAGCCAAGCTCACACCACTACGGTCCAACCTGTGTGACAGAGCAAACCAACGCTGGCTCAAAAATAAATAAATAAGAAATTCAGTTATAAATAAGAATGGAAACGAAATTATTTTAAAAGTTGCTTAATTCAAAAGTCAACAGAAAAAGATTTTTTAAAAGGAATCAAAAATAGATGAAATAAATAGAAAACTGGCAAAATGATCAGTTCTAATCCAGCATGTCAATAATTACATTAAATGTAAGTAGTCTATATAGGCCAATTCTGACATTGTCAGTAGTCTATATAGGCCAATTCTGACATTGTCAAATGCTTGTATTAGAAAAGAAGAAAGGTCTAGAAAAGAAGAAAGGTCTAAAATCAATTATCTAAGCCAGAAAGATCAAATTAAATTCAAAGAAAGTAGAAAGGAAAAAATATCCATAAGCTGCTTTTTTTGAAAATAATATTGATGAACTTCTAGCCAGAATGACCCCAAAAAAAGATAAAAATTACCAACATCAGAAATAAAGGAAGGAAACTCACTATAGATCCTATAAACATTAATAAATATATATTTCAACTAACAAATTCAACAATGTAAAGGAATAACTTCCTTCACAAAATTACCAAGGCTCACTCAAGAAGAGAAAACCTGAATAATCCAAGACCTAGAAAATAAGTTGAAAATTTTGGGGGCAAAGAAAACTCCAGCCACAGGATGCTTCAATGGCAAACGCTACCAAATACGTAAGTAAGTGACAATACACATATTACACAACCTCTTTCAGAGAACAAATTCAGCAAGTTATAAATGGATTGATATGTTATGACCAAGGGTGTCTATCTTGAGAATGCACATTAACTGACACTTAAAAAAAAAAAAAAAAATCAAACTTGGTATAGTGGCATATGCCGATTGGGCCAGCTAAGAACAGAATGAGACTGAAAGCTTGCTTGAACTCCGGAATTCAAGGTCAGCCTGGGCAACATTGTGAGAGCCCAACTCTTTAGAAAACACCAATATACTTCAACGTATGAACAGATGAAAGAAGAAACAACCTATGATCATTTCAACAGATGCAGGGAAACATCTAACAAAATCTAGAGACATTCATAATTTTTTTAATGTCTCAACAAGTTAGAAACAAACTGGAACTTCCTCAACTTACTATCACGTATCTAAGAAAGAGCTCCAGCTAGTAACATATCTAATTATGAAAAACAATGTTTCATAAGATATTAAGATTAAGAAAAAGAAGGAAGAGCAATTTTTACCATATGTACTCAACAGCATACTGGGAAGTCCAAACAAGTACAACTGGAGCGGGGAGGGGAACCCATGAGACATATGCATAGGAAGGGCAGAAATAAAACTAACTGTATTCTCTGACATAGCCAAATAAGCAATACATCTGCCCAAATTGATCTACAGAATGATGCAATCTCACTCAAAACGATTTTTTTCTGGTAAATCATTAAGTTGACTATAAAATTTATAAGGAAAAGGAAAGGAATTAAAATAGCCAAAATTACTCTAAAAGAACAAAGGTGGAGGGCCTACGCTACTAGATTTCAAAAAATACTGTAAGGGAACTAAGACACTGAGGTAATGCACAAAAAATAGACAAAAACATAAATTCTATATAATACACTGTATGAACAAATGAAGCTGGGTGTGGTGGCTTACACCTGTAAACCCAGCAATCTGGGAGACGGAGGCAGGTGGATCTCTTGAGGCCAGGAGTTTGAGAACAGCCTGGCCAACATGGCGAAACCCCATCTCTACTGAAAATACAAAAATTAGCCAGGCATGGTGATGGGCCTGTAATCCCAGCTACTTAGGAGGCTAAAGCATGAGAATTGCACGAACCCATGAGGCGGAGGTTGCAGTGAGCCGAGATCACACCATAGCACTCCATTCTGGGTGTCAGAGCAAAACTGTCTCAAAAAAAAAAAAGAAGTGTATGCATAGACCAAAACAAATATCATTGACTGATATTTGAAAAACTACAAAGGGAAGCCAATGAAAAAAGGAAAGTATTTTCAAAAAATGGTATAGGAAGGTGGGGTGCGGTGGCTCATGCTTGTAATCCCAGCACCTTGGGAGGCTGAGGCTGGTGGATCACGAGGTCAATAGATCAAGACCATCCTGGCTAACATGGTGAAAGCCTGTCTCTACTAAAAATACAAAAACAAAATTAGCAGGGTGTGGTGGTGGGGGCCTGGAGTCCCAGCTACTCGGGAGGCTGAGGTGGGAGAATGGTGTGAACCCAGGAGGCGGAGCTTGCACTGAACCAAGATGGCGCCACCGCACTCCAGCCTGGGCGTAAGAGCGAGACTCCATCTCCCAAAAAAAAAAAGGGGGGGGGGGGGGTAGGAACAATTGGACATCCACAGGCAAAGGAAAAGGAAAAAAAAAATTATCCTGAAAGCAAAAAAACAGAAAGTCTAAACATAAAACATAAAATTGTAAAATTTCTAGAAGAAAACGGAATATTCTGTGTGACTTTGTGTGAGGAGGGTATTTAAAAAACAATAACAAAAAATATGTAGACGTTGACAATTTAGATTACATCTAGAATTTTAAAATTTCTGCTTTTTGAAGGATACTTAATAAAGTGAAAACAGAGTCCAAAGACCAATAGATAGCATTTGCAAAACACTCATCTGATAAAACTGAATGCCTTCTTTATACTGAGTATTTCTTTCAGTGTATATTATATCATTAATCTAACTAAAGAGCTGCTGGATCTTTCACGGAATACCAGAACCTTTATTAAAAATAAACATAAACTAACATTCTTCTTGGGCCACAGCTTTGTGGACCCTATTAAATAAACTAGGCCATAGAAATGTACTGGGTATATGTGGGGTGAAGTGAGGTGGAGAAAATTCCTAAACAGTTTTTGTGGCATATAAACCTCAAAACATCTCTGCTCAAATATTAGACGTGACTCAACTACAAACAAGATTAATAATCCTTTAGAAAATGTTAGAGCAAATGTACTAAAAGTTTAGTATGAAAATCTTCACTGTTGTGAACTCTATGGATCAGACTATGCTAAAGCCTGCAGAGCTAAAATTAAAAAGCCTAGTTAAAAGAAAAATAAAACAAATGGTGACTAATCTTGACTCCTCAGGTGATTCTATTTATGTCATTCAAAATTTCACAAAATCCTCACAAAGTATGTATAAATATTGTTTATTTGAATAAAATTAGATGAAAAAGTGGCAATAACCACTACTGACTTATTGCTGATCATTAATTTATTTGAAACAGAGTGTTGTTCTGTCACCCAGGTTGGAGCACAGTGGCACAAATCAGGGCTCACCGCAGCCTCCACCTCCTGGGCTCCACTAGTTCAATCAATCTCCTGCCTCAGCCTCCACAGTAGCTGGGATTACAGGTGTATACCCACACCACCCAGGCTGCTCTCAAACTCCTGGGCTCAAGCCATCTCCCCACCTCAGCCTCCCAAGGTACTGGGATTACAGGCGTGAGCCACTGAGCCCAGCCCTATTCCTTATATTAATGGAGATTTTTTGAAATACTCAAGCATGTCAGATGTTTCATTAATTATGTAATTTGTTCATCATGTAGTTTTATTGTAACTTCAAAACCAAAATAACACTTTATAATTCATTAAGTTTTCAGCCAGGCACGGTGGCTCAAACCTGTAATCCCAGCACTTCGGAAAGCTGAGGCGGGCAGATCACGAGGTCAGGAAATCGACACCATCCTGGCCAACATAGTGAAACTCCGTCTCTACTAAAAATACAAAAATTAGCCGGGTGTGGTGATGCATGCCTGTAATCCCAGCTACTCGGGAGGCTAAGGCACGAGAATTGCTTCAACCCAGGAGGCAGAGGTTGCAGTGAGCCAAGACTGCACCACTGCACTCCAGCCTGGCAACAGAGCAAGACTCTGTCTCAAAAAAAGAAAAAAAAGAAAAAAAAAGAGTTTTCATCAGAAAGTAATGTTGGATTTTAAGAAATATAGAATGAAAAACAATGACATTAATAAGAGATATATGATACTGAAACATTCATGCATTACAATAATCAACCCATTATGGTCAAAATTTATTCTTGTAACAGAGTCTGATTTTGTTAATAAATTTATTTAGAATTTCTACAAAAGATTAGTATGTAATTTTCTTTTATAAGCTCTATTTTTCAGGTTTTCTTATATATAAAATCACTGGCAACTTTAAATAGCTTCAAAATAAATTTCACCTTTTAAAAAGCTTATAATAACTATTAACCATTAAAAGCAAGTCAACTGTATTCCTTTCATATTAAAGACATTAGAGACAGAAAGACTTAGGAGAACCATAATGAAATGAAATGAAAACAATCAGGAAACACACCAATAAATCCTTCCCTCTTACTTCCTACTGTCCTCCTGCTTATTTGTTTACAGATAAATTCCCAACAAATGTTAAAGAAAGGTATATTCGGAGAATTACATGTTACTTCTATATCAGGAACAAATTAGTACACAAAAATTTACCTTTCAGTTGAAAGTATATGAATTAGCTTGAGCAAAAATTCACTGAATATCTGAGGACATGTTGAAGAAAGATGCACTTGTAATCGAGTAAGAAATTCTTGCATAGCTTGTGTAGCTGTGGGACCAACCTGAAGAGAAATGTATATTCACTGAAAACTGCTTACTGATAACATTTAAAAAATCATTCATTTAAAAATTATCAGGTATAAAGTCAAAAGCTATACACTGTAACTTTTAATAGGAAGAAAGCAAAAGTATTAACAATGATAGCAGGAAATGAATTTTTTAGGTCTTGATGTATTCATTTTGAACTGCAAATAAAAATACTGTTAATACTTTTCCATTATGGTTTATACAGCACAACTATATTAGGTTGATCGAACTCAATACTGAAAAAAGTTCACCTGAATTACACAATAAATACTTTTATAATGCTTTCTAGAGTATAAATAACTTCAACACAGATTTTCACAAATAACCTTCTTAATTATCCCATTTCAAAATCAAATAACTCATGAGCAGAGAGGTAAAATGATCCATAAAAGGTCATGTTTCTAACAACTAGCAAAGCAAACATTAAGCTAAGTGAAAAACAAAACAAAAACTAAATAAAAATAAATTTATACCAAGTCAAAAAAAAAAAAAACTGCTTCCCCAAACTTCTAACTCATCAATGAAAGAAATGATAGTGAACACTGCACTAAGTAATCTGAAGTACATTTTGGAATGTGCTCTAACACTTCTACATATTATTTTACTTGATCCTAATTTGGCTTCATGAACAGTTCATAAAACCTTGGAGGAGTTCTGGAAAAATAAAATAGAACATAATCCTCCGAACTATTTTAGAGTTAAATAAAGTTAATTTCTGATACTGAGCATACAAATCAGAGCTTTCTTATCAAAACTTCCTATACAAAACCAAGATATCAGTAGGAAAGCTCAATCTTCAATAACTTAAAAAGTTTTAAAAAGTTATTTCCTCCTTTTATTAAAAAACAAAGAAAATATTATTTTTTGCAATGCCTTGTTCACTGACACCTAACTATACCAATAACTAGTTATGTAATTTGGGGCAATGTAGCTGATGCATGTTTTCTTACATGTAAAATAATTAAGTCAGAGTTGGTAATCCTGAACAGTCTTCCTGTTACAAATTCAATCAATCTTTAAGTATAATAATCACTTGATAACATGCCTCTGCCCCTACCAAAACCCTGTCCCAATCTAATTGTAAGTTAGTTTCCTCTCTCTTACTTGTTCCTTGTCTCATTTATTTTATTAAGACATATAATATTAAAATATATTAAGTATTAGAGTATTGACTAAAGTTCTATGAAGGCAGATATTTGATCTTGGTAAATACTGTATCTCTAGTAGCTAGAATAAACACATAGAAGCCTCTTAAACACCGAATAAATGAATTAATAGGAGAAACAGGACTGTTGAGGACAACTAAATCAGAATTTATCTGGCAGCAAATCCAAGAATTTTAAAATGATAAACTTGCAAGATAATCTTGAATAACCTTGATTTTAAAAGACGTTTTAAATGCTAAATATATTTTTACTGTAAAAGAAATATAATGAAGTAGAAATATTTACACAGAAGCAGTACAACATAACAAGAAATCAAACTGATATAAAGGAAAATTTACCGTGAAACAGAAAATGTTTATAAGCCCTGAGCAATATTGTTATTTTTTGCTAAGCAAAATCATTAACATCATAAAACGTTTAAGGTAAATTGATAATCTTGATGGAAGTAATCAAATATGACATATTAAAATTTTGATTCCAAAATTTTTGAAACGTTTCTCTACCTTTGCAGTATTTACTCAGAATGTTTCCAGTTATCCAAAATTAATGCCAAAAATATGTATCTACATGAAAACCTAGTATCACTGTTCTAAGAGGTTAACTTACCACCTGCTATTAGTGTCAGTATAGCTATTATTACAAATAACAAAACCTTTTTTATTATATTGATACATAAAAGGCCATTATTTAATACTTTAACAATTTAAAAATTACATAGCTTTACATTACAAATACGGTTTATTGAATAGTCTGGGCATATCCCAGGCTAAACATCATATTACCTGTGGACTGTGTTGATTTGTTCCATGTGGACTGGTGCCAGAAAGAAATTTCACTAATACATAGATAAGGTTTGGATCTGAAACCAACAAATGAGCAGTACTCTCCTGAGTTCCAATGGCACTGCTGGAACCAGCTATAAAACATTTTTTAAAAACCTCTTAAGAAATGAACAATGAAATAATGGAAATGCAGCATTTAAAAGCATCTTTTAGTTCCATGGAAAATTCATATATTCCTAGTAGTTACAGTTTATTAAAGGGGTTTCAATTTCTTTTTTTTTTTTTCTTTTTGAGGAGTTTTGCTCTGTCACCTAGGCTGGAGTGCAGTAGCGTGATCTTGGCTCACTGCAACCTCCACCTCCTGGGTTCACGCCATTCTCCTGCCTCAGCCTCCCAAGTAGCTGGGACTACAGGCGCCCGCCACCACGCCTGGCTAATGTTTTTGTATTTTTAGTGGAGACGGGGTTTCACCATGTTAGCCAGGATGGTCTCAATCTCCTGAGCTTGTGATTGGGCCGCCCGCCTCAGCCTCCCAAAGTGCTGGGATTACTATCTACCATCTGTCTCCTCCGCCCCCTTCTGATTGTGAAAACACCTCAAGCTTAATGTACATCTTATTTAGTAAAGTCAAATAGAAAAGATATAACTAGGTCCTGACTCTTATTTGGAAAGCCTATTCTAACTATCTTCCCCTTCCAGAAACAGTCAGAGATCTACTTTTCAGGTAAACTTTTGAGTTTTCTAAAATAAGTTGTGGCGAAATTATTCCTTTCTGCATGTTAGCTGTATACAGGTTAACAGTGAACTAACGTAGAGGCAACACAATAGTTTTCTGAGATGAATAAAATATCCTTTGCATGAAATTCACTTTCAGTATCATAGTGATGCTTTTGAGCTCGTATTTGGAAAATATATTCCAAATGAAAAAAGATAATAGCATTTTAAAGCTAAGTAATTATTTAAATTATTAAACAAAACCCAGGAATCTAGTTATGTATGTTTATGAATATAATAACAAATAAATCATTTTTAAATACAAAGGTATCTTAAAAGAATAACATAAAAACTTAGATGAAATGTAAAAACCTGCCTTTGTACTCTAAAAGCAATTTTCTTTTAATAAGTTTTTAAAAGGTAAAAATACGATTTGAACATCTAACAAGACATATGAGACTGTATTATCAAAGTAAACACGCACAAAGGATATACAAGAACTAATTCAGAACAGACATGTTAAAATAAAAAACTCAATCACTTTTATTGGAGACAGAGTCTTGCTCTGTCACCCAAGCTGGAGTGCAGTGGCGTGATCTAAGCTAACTTCAAACTTCGTCTTCCAGGTTCAAGTGACTTTCGCGCCTCAGCCTCCCAAGTAGCTGGGACTACAGGCGACTACTAACTTTTGTATTTTTAGTAGAGATAGGGTTTCACCACATTGGCCAGGCTGCTCTCGAGCTCCTGACCTCAAGTGATCCACCCGTGTTGGCCTCCTAAAGTGCTGGGATTACAGGTGTGAGCCACCACATCTGGCCGACTCAATCACTTTGACAAGTGTACCACTCCTTCGAAAATTCTAAGAATCCAACAGTAGAGGCCGGACGCAGTGGCTGAAGCCTGTAATCCCAGCACTTTGGGAGGCCGAGACGGGCGGATCACGAGGTCAGGAGATCGAGACCATCCTGGCTAACACGGTGAAACCCCATCTCTACTAAAAATACAAAAAAAATTAGCCGGTTGAGGTGGCAGGCGCCTGTAGTCCCAGCTACTCGGGAGGCTGAGGCAGGAGAATGGCGCGAACCCGAGAGGCGGAGCTTGCAGTGAGCTGAGATCTGGCCACTGCACTCCAGCCTGGGCGACAGAGCGAGACTCCGTCTCAGAAAAAAAAAAAACAAACAAAAAGAATCCAACAGTAGAACACTAAAGTACATGTCAGAGATTTAAATGAATAAATTTATGAACTTACAATTAAGCTGCATGTTTGTCATGAGTGTTAGGCTATGAAGCACAAGGCACCACGTCCGGAGCAAAGTATTGGGATACCAAGCTAGCACTGTGAGAAAGCTAGTTATTGATGCTATGTAGAAAAGAGAAAGGGAAAATATTTTTCAGAAAAACAATGTTTATGAAGAATTAAAAGTCAAAAGAATAAATTAAAAAACAAGACAATACTTCTTTAAATCAGCTCTTTAGTGTCTCCAAAACATGCAAATAAAAGGAATTCTCCATTAAATACAACTAAAGCGTGAAGAATCAGTAACATTTTAGGATAAGGTTTAAAGCTCAGCCCACTACACCTGAAATGACATGTTATCACTATCAGTATGTAGTACTTTCCAAACTAGAGGCATTTCTACTTCAATACAATTTACTAAAAATCCTCACACTCTACAAAACCGGCAGCTGAAAACAATAACAGATATTGGAAAAACTGGTATTACAGGCGTGTGTCAACACAGCTGGCTAATTTCTGTGTTTTTTTTCTAAAGACGGGGTTTCACCATGTTGGCCAGGCTAATCTAAAACTTTTGCCCTCAAGCGATCTGCCCACCTCGGCCTCTCAAAGTGCTGGTATTACAGGTGTAAGCCACTGTGCCCAGCTAGAAATAACTATTTTTTACTCTTTTGTTTTTTATATATATTTAATATTTTTCATAATAAAATTAAAAACAGATGAAAACAAATTTTCTAATAATAATAATATAGTGGAAGAGATGGAAACCTATCAATTAAAGAAGGGTTGGCTGGTGCTGAGACAGTGCAGATGTAAGTAGAACCCATGACACAGTGGGGCTGGCACTAATATTGGAAGATACACCGTGTAAGAGCCAAGCAAGCTACAGGATGCAACACTCAAGGAAGAAAGCATCAGGAACAGATTCTCATTTTTATTTTTCTTAAAATATAACTAAAATAGATTCCTGTAGCTAGAGCTGAAGGCTAATTCTTTTCCTGTTGTATTATTTTACTACCACCATTCCCACACTCTTGTATTTGCCAAGAAACACACACAACTTCTACAGGAAACTGACAACCTTCTCCAGCTGACTAATTCCTCCAGGGGCTAACTCATAGTTGTAAAAAATGAAAAATAATAAACCAACCTGCTTTGACAGATCAGACAAAACTTCAAGAAAATATAAAAGAGTAACAGAACATTGTAAATTTTAGTGGCATACAGGCATACCACAGACCAGAGAGTAAGAGTCTTCTATTCTCAGCAAGGTCTCCCTGTATCTTTCCTGCTAATCAGTAAGTCAGTGCATCTTTTTAAAAAGGTATTCTGTTTTTTCCCCACTAGAATGTTATAACCTTTAATGACAAAGATTACGTATATTTGAACCTAATAATTACCTTTTAAGCTTGTTATTTAGACTATAATGATTTTTCTCCTAATAAATCTTACCTTGATTTAATGAAATGACAGGTATTCTATTAGCATTATACAAAAATATGTCTGTTCCATTTTCTTTGTTTCCAGAATTCAGGCTCAGTGTGAGCCACAATTGGAGAAGTGACTCCAACTGAAAAAGAATGAAAATTGACAGGAGAAAAATGTGCCTATTATATTATGAAACACAATTTAAACAAAAATCTTGTTTAAATTCTTGTCATGAGTAAATAACCTTTTCTATTAAACACTTCTTCTTCACACTTAAAAGCATCTTCTAGTTAATTAAATTAGTTGATCAGCAAACACATCTTAAAATTCTTGAAGAAACAAAATTTACCTGAATTAAAACTTATAAATTACCTCATAAAAAGATTCTTCTAAATTAAAACAGGTGATTCAAGTCATTTTTTTTTCTTTGAGACAAGGTCTGCTATATCTTGAACTCCTGGCCTCAAGCCATCCTCCCGCCTCAGCCTCCCAAGTAGCTGGAACTGTAGGTATGTGCTACTGCACCTGGTTAATTTTTTTTACTTTATTAGAGACAGGATCTAGTGTTATGCTGCCCAAGCTGGTCTCGAACTCCTGGCCTCAAGCAATCTTTCTGCCTCAGCCTCCTGAGTAGCTAGGACTACAAACTCAAAACTACCACGCCCTGTGATTCACGTCTCTAAATCACAGGTGTGTGTATGCGTAGTAGGAATTAAAGTACTGAAGCTTAAAATCATTAAAATTATCAGTGGTCCATCATTGAGAAACTGTGATTACTTCGGTAATCAAAATATTTCTGATGTTTTTCCAACTGAATATAATAAAGAACTCATCCCTGACAGGTTTAGAATGAACTTCCCAATTAGTTTCATTTTTTACCAGGCTAACATTAATATGTAAAAATACACCATTTCTCCTGAAGTCATACCTGAACATGATGGACTTGAAGCATGGAAAAAAGTTTGTTGAAACAAACATTTAACATTGGGACAGATGATAACTGTATAATAAGCTGGCTGGTTTGGTTTGCTGCTTGTAAACCCCCTAGAAGGGAATCATCTGTTCCAGTGGGAGACTGTGATACTGAAAATTAAACACAAGTATAATTTTATACATAAAGTATCAGGATATGTGTTAACTGGTTATTCATATGTATAAATAGGTTAAATTGCTTTTAAAAATCAAAACCGCATTCTTTAGAATGGTTCAGAACAGTATTTAATATTTGAAAAACGTGTTTTTATAACATTACTTGAAAGTAAAAAAGACAATGACCAAAGACAGAAGTTCCCAAATTCATAGGACTCAACCAATAAAAAAAGGCAAAGAACCTTTTCTAGCAATTTTTATTTGCATTTTTTTCCAATTAATAAAGGAGGGAAAGTAAAGGGAAAGAAATAAGACTCCTGACTATTATTGATAAGGCAGTTTTAGAATAATCTAGATTCTAATTTATTCATCTTTAACAATGACTACAGATTAGAATCATCTGGGGAGCTTTCAGAAGTTCTGATGCCCAGGTTACATACGAAACTAATTAAATGAGAATATATTCATGGGAACCAGAGAAATACAAGGACACTAAGAGCTTTATCATATATTTAGAGCCTTATTTTATTATTATACTAAAAAGAGACAGTTGTGCAGAGGATAATCAAAAGACAGAATATAAGCCTGGGCGACAGAGCGAGACTCCGCCTCAAAAAAAAAAAAAAAAAAAAAGATAGAATATAAAGAGGATACACCAATTTCAAACAGATTTTCTTTTTTATTCCTTTTTTTTTTTTTTTTTCAAATATCCTTTCAGTAGAATTACAAAAAGATATTCTAATAAGTGGTTTTAAATAAGAAATGTCTAACAAAGGGCTGCTTTGGGCAGTACTGAGTTATCTCTAATCATGCAGACACTGGACCCTACAAAAGGGATCCCCATATTGCCTGGGAGATAAGATACAAGAATATTTGTGTACCAATACTAAGATTATAGAACACTAGACCATTCCTTCTGTTTTTCCTTTTTCCCTTCTTTTGATACCCTCTAAAGCAAGAAACAAATGAAGATTGCAGACTGAAAGAATTCAATTTAACATAAGGAATATCTAAAAACTCTAATTTCTCTGTTGAAATGGGTTGTGAACTCTCCATAAGAGAAGTATCTGTAATTTTACTGGGTTCTACCTACTATCTCTACCCCTTCTTCACTCTGCCCTAGAAAAGGTGAAGCAATATGCAGGCCTAAGAAAACAAAAAACCAGCACCCTCTTCTCAGCCCTGCTCCCCAATCTGTCCTTGAAAAACGCAGTGCTATTTCAACTGTACTCCCCTGAGGTCTATCCAGTTCCAGACTTGCGTACACCTCATCAAGGAAAGCAAACCATAACGGGATGGCCAGCTCTTGCAGGCTACCTGTTTCTTGTAACACAGCCATGTCCATTCATTTACATATCATCTATGGCTGTTTTCCTGCAACCAAGTCAGAGTTGAGTAGTTTCAGTACACACCATATGGCAAGCAAAGCCTAAAATATTTACTATTAGTCCTTTATGAAAAAGTTGGCCTTTCTTTTCTGTAGGTTATTAGGTAGTAAATCCTCTCAATTCTGGCGTTCAGTTAACAGGTCTATTTGGCTGTCATCCTATACTATATCCTCTATCCTCGTCTTTAAGGATGATAAAGATGTTATTATAAAAAATCTATTTCATCATAAATTTGGAATAGTGCAATGATTTCACAGGCAGGTATGCAGGCTTCCATAGGAATTTTAACCTTACAACAATACAGTAAACAAAAAATCTCCACAAAACACAGTGGAGGTTTCTGCACTGAACTGAGAGCACTACACAGAGGTATTCTGCATGACACTCCCTGCATTTGTTAATCCTTTGTCTTAGTTTTCAACTTGCTAGTAACTTGGAGCCGGCAAAGTGCTACATACTAAGTCCCCTCAGACTCACATCACAGAATTTAAAAATCTGTCCTTGATGAATCCACCTGAAAATGATGAAGAATTGAATCATTCACCGCAATACTCTAAAAATGGTAATTTTACTTACACGTAGGAGATGTATTTGTTAATGCCTGTAAAATGGAATCTGCTTCCAGGGTAGACATCATTTTCAACATGAGTTCTGCTTGCTGTTCAAGTCCAACTTCTAGGCGAGCATCCAGGGCTACAAAAAGCAAATGAAAGAAAAAGAAAACATTGACAATTATTACTCATGTCCTACCTCCTACAATAAAATGTTGACATCTGAACCCAAAAGAGGATGAGGAGGAGTGTGTTCTTACAGAACAACCACCTAGCATGCAGTATCAGAGCCACAGCAGGAGAAGAATATCTGTGGAAAGGAGGGTAGAGACAGGCAGTTGCTTATATAGAGACAGAAATATTAAATAAGTGAAGTAACAATAATGGAAACAGACATTAAAGATAATGAGAAACAGGTTTCTCACTGTCAGAATAAAGTGCTATAAATATAGAAAAGAAGAAAGCTAAAATGAACCCTATGGAGTTAGATTAAATCCAGATATACTGATGTGAACTGATCATATTCAAGATATACAGACAGACATAGAAATATAGATGCCAAGTGTGTGTGTTCACACGCACACACAAACACATACTCCCTAGCTCTGTCCACCAGGAGGAAATGGAAACAGTCCCAAAATAGCAACACATTTATCTTTGACAAAATCATCATTTGTTAACCACATTTCTCCTTTGAAAGTTTTTGAAATACCATGCTCCTTTAAGAAGTGACTAATTCCCGGGGGTGGGGGGAAGCAGGGGGCAGCAGATTAAAGTAAAAGATGAGCATGGGCTATCATGTTTTGCCAGAGAACAAGGAAGTGCTAAAACAATGATGAGAAAATCTCAAGGGGGATCCTATCGGTCAAATTTGAGACGATTTGAACATCAAAAAACAGATGACAACACTGTGAATATACTCATTGACAGTGAACTATACACACACAAAAAATGGTCAAAATAATAAATTTGCCAGGTATGGTAGAGTATGCTGTAATCTCAGTTACTTGAAAGGCTGAGGTTGAAGGACTGGGCTCACCCAGCCTGGGCAACATAGTGACACCCTATCTCAACAAATAAAAAGGAAAAATTTTATGTTATCTACAGTTTTCCACAATAAAAAAAAAGTGATAACGTATAATTCACTGAATAAAAACAGGCAACCATGAGTCCATTCAAAACTAAATGAATAAACTATTACAGTAACTTTTTCTTTCTGTTTTGTTTTTTTTTTTTTGAGTTGGAGTCTTGCTCTATTGTCCAGGCTGGAGTACAGCGGCATGATCTCGGCTTACTGCAACCTCTTCCCCCAAAGTTTTAGCAATTCTCCTACCTCAGCCTCAGCTCCCGAGGATTACAGGTGCCCGCCACCATGTCCAACTAATTTTTTTATATTTGTAGTAGAGATGGGGTTTTACCATGTTAGCCAAGCTGGTCTTGAACTCTTGACCTCAGGTGATCCACCTGCCTTGGCCTCCCAAAGTGCTGGGATTACAGGCGTGAGCTACTGCGTCTGGCCAGTAATTTTTTCAAAAAGAAACTTTGTAAGGAACAGGATAGCTATAGTTTCCAAGTACCATTCTGCTCCCCAGCCCCCAAAAAACTTTTTATAGCGGCCAGGCACAGTGGCTCACACCTTTAATCCCAGCAATTTGGGAGGCTGAGGAGGGCAGACTGCTTGAGCTCAGGAGTTTGAGACCAGCCTGGTCAAAATGGTGAAACCCCATGTCTACAAAAATATAAAAATTAGCCAGGCGTGGTGGCGCACGTCTGTAGTCCCAGCTACTTGAGAGACTCAGGTAGGAGAACTGCTTGAGCCCAGGAAGCAGAGGATGCAGGGAACTGAAATCATGCCACTACAATCCAGCCTGGGTGACAGAGCAAGACCATGTGTGTACCCCCAAAAAACCCAGAGACAACAAAACATTTTTACAGAGGGGAAAAGAGTAACTTTACAAGGGAGAAGTCGAGCAGACAACTCATTCATCAAGTGGTTAAACTCAACATCACCAATAGTGAGAGAGATCAAAATCATGGGCCACCTAATTGAATGAAATGGAGGGGGGAGCATTATTTGTGGGCTATTCCTGCAAAGATACATTAACTCCATCTAATCATAAGGAAATAGCATACAAACACAAACTGAGGATCATTCTACAAAATAACTGGCCTGCTATCTTCAAAAGCATCAGTGTCATCAAGGTCAACTCCGAGGAACTACTGCAGACTGAATGAGACTAAAGAGACATGACAATTAAATGCAATGCATTATCTTCCCTGGGCTCTTGTGCATAAAGAACATTATTTGGACAACCACTATAATTTGAATGGGCTCTCAGTATTTGATAGCAGTAACGTTAATTTACCGATTTTGAGGGAATATACTTCTTGATGTGTATATGTAGAACAATGTCCTGATTTGTAAAACAAAACAAAACAAAAATGACATCAAATTATCAATGTACTCTCAAATGGTTCTGGAGAATAAACATTCTCTGCATTAAACTTGAAACATTCTGGTAAATGTGTGTTTCAAATTTTTAAAAAATATTTTATAACAGAAGGAGCACGGTTGATAAGGGAAAAATATATTTTATTTAAAAAATTAAACACATCTCATATATTCTACATGACTAGAAAAGTGCAAAAATAAAGCCGGGCACGGTGGCTCACTCCTGTAATCCAAGCACTTTTGGAGGCCAAAGCGGGCAAATCATTTGAGGTCAGGAGCTCGAGACCAGCCTGGCCAACATGGTGAAACCCTGTCTCTACTAAAAATACAAAAAAGAGCTGGGCTTGGTGGCATGCACCTATAGTCCCAGCTACTCAAGAGGCTGAGGCAAGAGAAGCACTTGGACCTGGGAGGCAGTGGTTGCAGTGAGATGAGATCACCCCATCCTGGGCAACAGAGCAAGACTCCGTCTCAAAATAAAAAAACCGCAAAAATAATATTTAACTATTTAATGTAGCTTCATTATCTTTATAAATAAAATACAAGTTTACTATTAAAGTCAACAATTAAAATACAGCACAATTAATTAAAATCATTGCCAATCCCACACAACACTTGCTAGGTGTTATTCTGACAGTCAAAAAGATAGAAGTTCCTCCAAACTGACTACAGAGAAACAGCTCTGAATGGTACTCATGGCACAGCTGTGATACTAAACCCACTGGCATACGCCCAGGCTCAATTTCTCAAGGGACAAAGTATACATAAATATGAGACTTGTTTTAAGAATAGCATATGCCTTAAAATACAAACATACACTTACCCTGAGAGACTGAAACACTAACTGTCTGTGATCCATTCTTCTCCGTGTTTGCTGGTGGCTTTGCTACAGGAATTCCCAGACCTCCAATGTAAGGGTTGTAATTGTAGGTCCCATAATCAGCACCCCAATAATCATACCATGTACTGCTTATTGGCTTAAAATAATGGAAAAAAAACTGTGGTTTATTTTTGCCTCTTGGCTGAGTGACACATTATTTACATTATCTAAACCCAAACAGAACTACAAACTAAATATTCTATCTACCCTTTAAATTTCCCAAATCCCCTTATAATTTTAATGATTTATAAGAATCATCCAGTAATTTTCTCCTCACTTTCTGCCAAAATCTAAAAATACCTTATATGTTTAGAAATTGAAAGTAGCATCGCTAATAAAATCTCTTACGGACCAAAGAACAGTACCACCATAAAGTATTATAGGTGATTCTCCTTTAAAAAAAAGAAGTAGGCTAACATACAAGTAGAATCTGCAATGAACTCAGCTCAGATGAGGTTTAAACAGCTGTCTGAAATGCTTGTGATCTATAATATACTTCTGTATACTTAAAGGTGGTTCTCATTACTGTATGATAATTATGAGTAGCTATATTAATAAAAATGTAAGTTTTCTTTATACCATTTTAAACTACAATAGTAGTACCTACAGCAATTTAATTTTGAATATGCTGAATAATGAGCTGCATTAGTGGTAAGTATGTATATTTTCCTCTTTTAAGTAATTACTAACGCCAAAAGTATGAGACGGAAGACTTTCCTTTCAAATATATATATAAATTTTTTTTTTTTTTTGAGATGGAGTCTTGCTCTGTCGCCAGGCTAAAGTGCAGTGGCACGATCATGACTCACTGCAACCTCCACCTCCCAGGTTCAAGCGATTCTCCTGCCTCAGCCTCCTGAGTAGCTGGGACTATAGGCACGTGCCACCACACCCAGCTAATTTTTGTATTTTTAGTAGAGACAGGGTTTCACTGTGTTGGCCAGGCTGGTCTCTATCTCTTGACCTCGTGATCTGCCCGCCTTGGCCTCCCAAAGTGCTGGGATTACAAGGCATGAGCCACTGCGCCCAGCCTCTTTTCAAAGAATATTCTAATGTATCATACCTTAAAAACCTTGGCTGCAAGAGGGTCCTTTTCCAAATCAATATCTAAAGGATCAATATCAACTTCCATTAGATCCTGAAGTAACTCAAGGTCAATTTCTTTATCTTTTTCCAAAGAGGACAGAGGCGGTGCACCTTCAAACAATTAAAAGTGATCTTATTGGTGGAGTATATCACATAAAATTTAGATGACATAATGCTTTTAGTTACAAAAAGTTATTTTACTTGCATGTTACATATGCCTAATAAAAAAGACCTCTATGTATGCAAACATTTCGCTCCATAACACATAATAAAAACAAAGATGCATTGATATTTGCTTTCCTAAAGACCACAGTATTAGCTCTTGTCGAAATAAGTTGCATAAACTTTGCTATCAAAAATAATTACCAACATTACTAAATAGTATACATTCTATTACATCTAACATGTAAGTCATTATATTACATTCATTATTACAGGTAATGTTACCCAGTATTAAAGAGAAAAGCAAAGAGGACTGAAGTTATAAGAATGCCATTTACTGGCCAGGCACAGTGGCTCACAACTGTAATCCCAGCACTTTGGGAGGCAGAGGCGGGCAGATCACGAGGTCAGGAGTTTGAGACCAGCCTGGCCAACATGGTGGAACCCCATCTCTACTAAAAATACAAAAATTAGCTGGGTGTGGTGGTGGCCACCTGTAATCCCAGCTATTCCAGGGGCCAAAGCAGGAGAATCGCTTGAACCCAGGAGGCAGAGGTTGCAGTGAACTGAGATTGTGCCATTGTGCTCTAGCCTGGGTGACAAGAGCAAGACTCTGTCTCCCAAAAAAAAAAAAAAAAAAAAAAAAAAAAGGAATGCCATTTTTACCTTATTTTTCTGTTATGAATTAGAAATTACTCTCTCTCAGATGTCTCCAAATTTTTAAGTAGCTTTCTTATAACCCTTATAAGTACCCCCTTATAGCTCTTACTTTTCCATCATTCCCATCCTCTTAATCAATACAACTTTATAGAATGCCTAGTAAATGCCAGCCTGTGTGAGGGTTTGAGTATAAGTACATGAAGATTAATAAAATAAAACTCTCCAATCCAATAAATTAAGAGAAATTCAGAGGTGGGGATGCACTATAATTAAAATTGATTAGACGACAAAGTCCCAAACTCTGCTGGGAATGACAGAAAAAGCCTCTTGGAGAAAGGCATGCTTTATGTGAACCTTGGGTAACGAAGTGTTCATCATGCACACAGGAAATCTATTCCAGATAAAGAGAATATCAAGTCAAAAACAGAAAATCGTGAGCAAATATAAGATTAAGGAATGACAAATGGTTAAAAATGACTGCAGCATCTGACATATACCAGTTAATAGCCAAAATAGATTTTTTAAAAGTAAGGGGTATGGAGATGATAAAGGATGATGCATGCTAATTTATAAAGATACTTTTTAAAAAGAAAAAAAATTAAATACACCAAAAAGAAAATCACATGCTGGATCTTAAAGAATAAGAGCTTTTAAACTGCTGTCTTCATCACTTTGTATCTTTACATGTTTTCTACATTGCGTTTTCTTCATCATTGCCAAATCACACTATATCAACATAATTAGGACACTATGAAATGACAGCATTTTGTTGTAATGAGCATTCATTCAGAGAACCAAGACAAAATGTATTTACGAGGAAAATAATGGATCTAGTTTATAAGGCCAAACAAGTAATAGAAAAATATAAAAACCAACTTTATTTTTCTCTAACATTCTTTATTTTGAAACGTGTTTCCATTCAATAGAATAAAGAAGAAACATAATGTAAAATTTACCTGTTATGTCATGTGTCAAAGGTTCATCTATAGTTTCCAGCAACGGAACTGAGGACTGTTGAAGGGAGTCATCAGAGTCACCAGCTGTCGCACCTACATCATCACCCACTGTTCCTTCCTCCATGGCTTCTGCGGCTACTGGAGCCAGTAATTCTCCTGTATGTAAGGGGATAGTCCTGTTTTAATAATTAATACAGATTTCGAAAACATATTAAGGCATATTTCTTTCCTCCAGTTTAGTCACTGACAGAATAAATGCTCTACTAACTATAAAAGAATCTGAGGCAAATGAGTTCCCACCCACCTAAGGAATGCTAGGACTCACTCCATTACCTTCAAATGCTAGAGACAAGTATCTAGTAAACACGTAACATGTACAAAGAGTTATTTTAAGTACTTTACATACATTAACTCACTTATTCATAAAAACCTTATACAAACATTATCCTTATTATCCTTATGTCATATATGAAGAAACTGAGGCAAAGTGACTTCCTCACCCAGTAAGCGGCACACCACTGATATTAATAATAAAGCAGTCTAGCTCCAATATTCATGCACTTTAACAACCTAACGCCTTTCTAAAGCCTTGCATTTATCACAGCTATCAATATACTTAAATACAAAAGTAATTCTCAATGGTTACTACTGCTATAACATTAAACCGATTAAACAGACCTTTATGCTTTTAGGGGGTTAAAGATCCCTTTGAAGATTCTTAGTTGAGCAATGACAAGGTAATTCTGACATACTCTATGAAAAAAAATCCTAACACACCTGCTAAAATATCCTGTAGCATACAAGTTAAGGAATACTGAGCCCAAGCACCACCCCAAGATATATCTCCTCTATTGAAGTCAGTTCCAACCAAAAGTAATAGCAGTCTTTCCAGTTGGGGTTCGTTCACAATCTCACACAGATGAATAGTTGGCCTCGTCGCATTTGCAATGCGTGCAAGAACCTGTAACACATTTTATAAAATCATATACTTAAAGAGCAATTACATGTTTTTTTCAAACAATAACAGAAGTCTACCAATACTTTAGCACTGAACAACAGGTTTCAATAACGATGTATGAGTCTGGTGTCAAAAAAAAACTGCTTGAGATGAAATGCAAAAGAATGTAATTTCATGAATCAAATATTAAAATCTGGTTTAAAATCTAATTGTATAGTTAAGAATTAAATTTCTACGAACAGTGAATATGCCACAGAAAAGCAATCACGACATTAAAAGTCCTTTTTTTTTTTTGAGACAGTCTCGCTCTGTCACCAGGCTTGAGTGAAGTGGTGCGATTTTGGCTCACTGCAACCTCATCGCCCTCAGGTTCAAGCAATTATCCTGCCTCAGTCTCCCGAGTAACTGGGACTATAGGTGCATGCCACACCATACCCAGCTAATTTTTGTATTTTTAGTAAGGATGGGGTTTCACCATGTTGGCCATGATGGTCTCCATCTCTTGACCTTGTGATCTACCCCTCCGCCTTCCAAAGTGTTGGGATTTCAGGCGTGAAGCACCACACCCGGCCAGAAGCCCTTCTTTAATATAATCTGACACTTATTTGTGTATTTCCTATTTTAATTAATATAAGAAAGGCAGGTTGGAGATAAACATATCCACATTACTTGCATTTCAAACCCTCAAGTTTTAACTAAATTAAAATATAAATCAGGTTTCCTTAAGAAACAATTTGAAAAGAGTTTTTTTATCTTTTAAGACACAATAAAAAAAGTAACTGCAAAAAAGCAAAACCAAAAGAAGCATCATTTCTCTTAATCAAAATTGACTAAAAACATCATTCTTTCCTTGTTTTTAAATCCCTGTAAGTCTACATTTTTTTTTTTTATTTGAGAGACGCGGTTTTGTCACGTTGCCCACACTAGTCTCAAACTTCCTAGACTCAAACAGTCCACCCACCTCAGCATCCCAAAGTGCTGGGATTACAGACATGAGCCACCGCGCCTGGCCAACCCTATAAGTCTATACTTATAGTTTACGTACCTTACAAACAAACAACAAGAGATCAGCATGACATGTAAAATCCATGGAGAGAAGAAACAGAACAAGTTTCTGGACTACGGAGATACAACGTTCATGGGCCAGAGTAAATGGAAGTGGTTCTATCTCAGGACTTTCTTTTGTTGTTGTAACTTCTGTATCTAAATTAGAACGGGACCATTCTGCTGTCCGACGTAAACGAATTAAATCCTTAAAGTGCTGCACACAAAAAATCACAGTATTTAAATCAATGTTTACTTAATGAAAAGTTTTTCAGTAGAGATAGATTTAAGTAATGAAAATGTTCACGCCATATTACAACTTCTAAAGAGCAAAATTTTTAGATACACTGTAAGTTTCAAAAGTAAGAATATTAAAAGCTAAACTGACCAATATGCCTTACTTCCTACTTGGAGTAAAGTATCAGACATATAACAGAATTTCAGAAAAGTGAAATTCTACAGATGTTCACTGTAGATAATACATTAAGTTATTAAGTTGAATCTAACAACATAAACATTACCGTAACATCCTAAACATAATCTGTAAAAGGTTGAAGGTAAAGAAAACTAACATAACATCAAGTACAAAATATTAATTTGAGTTACTTCAAAATCTGGCGGAATACTTATAATTTCACATTATAGAAAGACTACAAACTTGTTTGATATATATATGGTATCCCTCAAAATTTTAAAAAGTAAACATCAAGGTTTTAAAACTTCCGAATCAGTTGAACTTCACTTTCACTTACAAAAGACATACTACATTTGAGCCTTGTGAGCACCACTGGACACAAGTTTCAATTCTAAACTCAGACACCAAAATATTCCAATAACAATACAAAGGGGAAAGAGAATGCCACATTTTTTCATTTTACATATAAATTTTACTTGTGAGGCTGATACAATGATATTTGCAATCATCTTGTATAATTTTGTATTGTAAAATGGAAATAAATCACTCTATCAATGCCACATTAGCAAAACTATACATTCCACTGTCCTTTAATTTACTGAAACTCAATCCACATTGAAGGTAATACGTTAGAATAATACTTAAAGCCCACATTTATCATACATTTCCTTCAGTTAAACTACCCCACCAAAAAAAAGTCCAGAGTAGATTGACTTCTCTGTTAAGCAGAATAATATATATTCAAGTTTCTTGATCATAATTAAAGATCATAAGTCCTTGACTTTTCTGAGATAATTATATTGAGAAGTACAGATCATACCTTTGAAGTGGCCTGCTTTAGTTTTGCTTGTTCTACCAGGAGTTTATATGACGATCCTTTGTTACTTTGTATTTTTTCTTTTTCCATCTGTTCTACCAATGCCTTCTGCTTTGCTTTTAGTAGGTTAAGTTGCTTTATAAAACAAATAAACATCTTTAACAATGTTAAAAAAAAAATTATTATACTCCTCACAGAATTCACACATCAAACTAATGGAACGCATATTATCTTGAAAGATGTAGTATAATTTTAACTGTTAATTTTTTTAAAAATCATTTCAAATCCCGACTTTGAGATCTCTCCCCGTTTTCATTAAAATCTCCCTTCCCCATGAGAGTAAGAAATAACTGGAAGACTTTCTTACATAAACCACTAACATAATTGAGTGATATGTATTTTTTAATAGAGGGGAAAAAAGTTTATTTTTAATTAAATATATGGGAAAAATATTTTACTTCTTAATATTTCTTAGCTCCGTTTTTATGGAAATCTGAAGAGTAGTACACATTTTGGTATGCCTATATTTTTAATTAAAATTTGGATTGAGATCATTGTAGTTACTTACTACAATGTAGCTTAAGAAATAATTAACCTATATATAAATAAGAAATAATACAGAAATCTCTTGTATACTTTACACAATTTTCTCTAACGATGACATTTTGCAAAAACTATAGGATAATATTACAAGATATGGACATTGATAGAATTCGCCAATCTTATTTCTCCACTTTCAGTTGCATTCATTTGTGTGTGTCTGTGTATGTATTTAGTTGGATACACTTCTACCTGTGTTAGTTCATGTATCCACAATAGTCAATACCAAACAATTCCACCACAAGGTTCCCTCATATCCTTTTATAACTATATCCACACTTCCCTCCTGCCCTATCTCCCCCATCTCTAAACAATGGCAATCAGCAGTCAACAACAATGAACAAACAGACAAAAGAAGAGAAATAACTCTCTGTTCATAAAGACCTTACAATCTGTTGAATGTGTTCTCCATACAGCAATGTACACAGTGTACACAGAAAGTTACTTTAAAGTACTAGAAAGACACAGCCACAACTATAAATGAATAATAATTTAGTCAGTAACTTATTATTGACACTTTTTTGTTGTTGTTGTTTTTTTTGAGACAGAGTCTCCCTGTGTCGCCCAGGCTGGACTAGTGGTGTGATCTCAGCTCACTGCAACCTCTGCCTCCCAGGTTTAAGTGATTCTCCTGTCTCATCCTCCTGAATAACTGGGACTACAGGCACACCCCACCACATTGGCCAGGCCAGTCTTGATCTCCTGGCCCCAACTGCCCAACTTGCCTCAGCCTCCCCAAGTGAGCCCTGCCTGACACCTATTTTCGTATCAGGAAAAAAAACATTACTAATATTATTATTATTATTATATATATATTTTTTGAGACGGAGTCTCGCTCTGTGGCCCAGGCTGGAGTGCAGTGGCCGGATCTCAGCTCACTGCAAGCTCCGCCTCCCGGGTTTACACCATTCTCCTGTCTCAGCCTCCTGAGTAGCTGGGACTACAGGCGCCCGCCACCTCGCCCGGCTAGTTTTTTGTATTTTTTAGTAGAGACGGGGTTTCACCGTGTTAGCCAGGATGGTCTCAATCTCCTGACCTCGTGATCCGCCCATCTCGGCCTCCCAAAGTGCTGGGATTACAGGCTTGAGCCACCGCGCCCGGCCTTACTAATATTATTTTTAAAAATCCACTTGGCTGTTATCTCCATAGATGAAAAAAACTCTATCCTAAATTAAAACTAGCATGTACACATAATTTTAAAAACATTAACTGAGAATTTCTACAAATCAGCATTTTGAGAAAATAGTTTCCAAAGTTCTATAATTAATGTACACAAGAAATATAATCAAGAAAAAAAATCGTTTTTAATTTATTCTGAAACAGCCAGTTTTAATTATTGTACAAATACAACTGGTTTTCACTAAGCCATTTGGCAGTAAGTTAGTAACCTGATGACCAATCGCCCTGATTACTTTCGTGTATAATTCCTAGAAATAAAAACAGTCTGCAAATGACAGTTACAACCATCAAAATCAGAGAAGTAATACTGACGCCTGACCACCAATTATCCCTCAGAGCACCTTTTAAGTTTTGCCAACTGTGCCAATACTGTCATTCATAATGAAGAATCAAGTAATAATATTCTACAGACAAATACTCACTGAGTGACACACTAGGTTTTGTTTTCTATCCTAATTAAATGCACTGAGCATAAACATTAAAAGATACAAATTACTACAACCTAAAATTGGTTAAAGGTCTCAAAAAGAAAAGCCAATTGAGGATGATGCTTCTCATCATTTTTCCTGCAAAGGACTGAACTAGCTCATAGTTGAAAAACTTAGAAGTGAAAAATAAACAACTTATTGCTAAGTCTACCTTTTAAAAAAGCCCCATGAATTAAAAATTTTTTTAAATATAAAAAATAAAACAACAAAATAAATTTCAAAAGCCCAAAGCTTTCGTAACATGCCAGAGCTAATGATTTTCACATAGAATCTTCGTACATCTTAAAGCAATAACAAAAATATTTTGTGGCTGGACACAGTGGCTCAGACCTATAATCCCAACACTTTGAGAGACCAAAGTAGAAGAATCGCCAGAGCCAGGAGTCCGAGAGCAGCCTGGGCAGCAAAGCCAGACCCTATCTCTACAAGAAACAATTTACAAATTAGCCTGGCATCCCAGGCTCTAATCCCAGCTACTCGGTAAGCTGAGGCAAGAGGACTGCTTGAGCCCAGGAATGTAGAGACTGCAGTGAACAGATTGTTCCACTGTACTCCAACCTAGGTAACAGAATGAGACCCCGTCTCACAAACAAACACACACACACACACACACACACACACACACGTATGAAAAAGGGAAAAAAAAGAAATGGAAAAAGAAACCAAAATTAAAACCAGAAGCTAGATAGAGGGGCAGAAGATGAATACCCTTTATCCAAAGGTCAACTAAAAGCCACTGAGAATTAAATGAAGGAAAATGGATTGAATTTTAAGCAAAACAAAAGAAGAGAGGTTTTTGACTAGGCAAAAGATAATGACAACCTCATTTAGAATGGTAGTAATAAAGATGTGTAACAGTAAATAGTTAAAGGAACATCAACGAAGTCTGTAAACTATATATTGTCATCATTTTAACAATTAAGGAAACCGAAGTCTCCAAAGTGTTAGGTAATTTTCCTAAGCTAAGAGCCCATTAAATGTCATACCTCGTATCTGATGGCACATCTATCTCATGCAACCTCCAAAACAATATTCTCAAACATTAAAAAATTTTAAATGTATTGACAATTACCTGTTTATGATGAACAAGCTGCTTTCTGATTTTTCTGGAATATAATCTATCAAGGCTACTGCTGCCTTTAGAAGATCTATTTAAGCTCTGAGTGTGTAGATTATTGTTAATAAAACTCCACTGATTACCTACAGGCGAAGGAAAACTTGTATTAATCATTCTGTTAAATGTGATTTTAAAGTACCTTTCCTACCCAAAAAACAAACAACACAATTATACATGTGCCAATCATGAAAAGCAGTTTTAATAAGAAAAACATTGTAAAGAAATTGCTAGAAGATCTGACTCTATAAAGACTGGATAACTGTCAATTATCTAATGTAGAGCCTAAATCATTTTAAAACCAGAGTTCCCTCTGTCTCCAATCTTTCCTTTAGATAATAGCGATTTTCCTCTACAATTAAGATTCATCTCTATACAACTCTGATGATGTCATTTAATTTTAACAACAAACACTACTATTGCCTATTTCAAACAAAGATGCTTTTAATCAGGGACCAAAAAAGGATACTCAACAATTTAATTAATAACTGCCAAAATAAGCTTAGATACTTCAGAATGCATAACTGTCTACCTATACTTACTCTCCTTTTTTGGAATATGTCCAGACTATTCTGCTTCATTTAATTCAGGCCCAACATCACACTTTACCTATCTCCAATCCTAAAACATCTTTTCTTAATCCTAAAAACATTTTTCTCTCTTTACTACCTATTTATCAAGTCTTAGTTCAAGTTCTTAAAACCCTAAAACTCTTCCACCAATGTTTCCATAGTATCTACATGTATAAACAAACATACCCCCAATACTATCTGTTATATTCCAAGATTACATTACAGTTTATTTTATATTTTCTTTTTTCAAGACTGTTTCTCAGCCAGGAGCAGTAGCTCACATCTGTAATCCCAGCAATTTGGGAGGCTGAGGCATGTGGGTCACTTGAGGTCAGGAGTTCAAGACCAGCCTGGCCAACATGGTGAAATCTTGTCTCTAACTAAAGATACAAAACAATTAGCCAGGCATGGTGGTATACGCCTATAATCCCAGCTACTTGGGAGGCTAAGACGGGAGAATCCTTTGAACCCAGGAGGTGGGGGTTGCCATGAGCTGAGATCGTGCCACTGCACTTAACCTGGGCGACAGAACGAGACAAGACTTTCTCAATATGAATGTAGTTTTATTTATGTTAATTGTATTTCTTACCTCTATATCCTACAACTGAGTAAACTAACTATAGATATACATTATTTTTTTAAAATCACTATAAAACAAATTCCTTATACATATGAATTCCCCATCATCTTCCTAAACACAATATGCACTATAAACAACTGATTCCACTATAACATCTCAAGGGAACTTTTAAAAATACTGAGTTCCTGACAATGTACAGAATTCCAAATTTTATGGATCTCAATGGCTTACATACTAGATGTAAACTGTATGTAGGCTTACATATCTCAATGGTTTACGTACTGGATTTAGCTATCTCAAATCCTTTATCTAAAAACCCTTATTTTCAGAACAAGAATCTCTGAGGAAAAATAAAAATAAATAAAAATAAAAAGCCTTGTTAATTGGGAAGAGGGGAATAAAATAATTTTGCAGGTTGATTTAATTTTTAAATTTTCCTGTGCTTTGAACCTATATAGAAAGCTTACAACTCAAAATCTGAGAATTTCTGTATTTAAAAATAAAGGTCATTTGTAGCTAATTAGCAGATACCAATAATGCTAAATGAAATGACACATCATACTAAGAAAAAATAAGAGCTCTCCGATTTCCCTTTCTTTTTTTTTTTTTTTTTTTTGAGACGGAGTCTCGCTCTGCCGCCCAGGCTGGAGTGCTGTGGCCGGATCTCAGCTCACCGCAAACTCCACCTCCCGGGTTCACGCCATTCTCCTGCCTCAGCCTCCTGAGTAGCTGGGACTACAGGCGTCCGCCACCTCGCCCGGCTAATTTTTTTGTATTTTTTAGTAGAGACGGGGTTTCACCGTGTTAGCCAGGATGGTCTCGATCTCCTGACCTCGTGATCCGCCCGTCTCGGCCTCCCAAAGTGCTGGGATTACAGGCTTGAGCCACCGCGCCCGGCCGATTTCCCTTTCTTAACTCATTTATATGCATGCTATTATAAAGTCTTTAAACGAGCCTGAGGGAAGACGCGTTGTGAAAGTCATAACTGTATTTAGAAACTAAAAGTCATGTCCAGACAAAGGAGCTTGTCTATGAAGTCCACCAAGTATAAATGTTATATTTAAACAGAATTGTAGTAAAGTTCATTTGTATTTTCTATAAATTACATACAGCTGGTAGCTCCAGGCCAATAGCCAGTTCTGGAACAACTGCGAAGTCACTCAAAATCCCCACCAACGTATTATTATAAACTTCTGATACCTGTCAGAAACCTCTCCCTGTCTTTACCATTCAAAGGTTTCTTTGCAGCTGCTGCTTCATCTTCAACAGTTGCCACATAATCCAGCAGCCTGGACACTAGCATAACAACCCAACTGATCATGGGAATATCTAGTACTCCTGTAGAGAGATGAGAGTAAAGGAAAAACATCCAGATGACTTTAGGATTCCTAATTAGGTATGATACTATAAGTGAAACAAAAAATTTTATAAATCCAAAACATATCATATCATTATTAATACTTTTATATGTAGTAAGTCTAAAAAATAGACACCAACAGCCAGAAACTGAGCAGAACATCAAATCTAATGAAAGACAAAGACTTCAAGGTATAAAAACAGATTAAGTGTAGGCTGAATCCAAAGTATAATATATAAACTAGAAAGCAAGGTATAAGAGGCTATTCTTAGACTCACAGGAACTGAAATAAAACATCTAACTCTCAGCTTATAATTCATATAGCACTAAACTATGTTCTAATGTTTTTATTCTTACAAAAAAGTTTGCTCAAACAAAACTCATTATTGTTGATTGGAACAAAACTGTGCCTTACAGCTTAAACTTATGTAAGGGAGTTTGATTTTAGTTATAATAGTATAGGAAAAACATACTATACTAAGTTCAAATAATGAAAACGTAATAAATTTTAAAAGTAATAACTACATGGCAGTCAATCACATGAAGGTTGCTCATTCTTTAAAGCTTACATCATAAAAATATTAAATGTGCTGCAATTAATATTAAAGTATTTCACAGAAGATATTTTATAAAAGCAATATTTACAGGAATATTGTTTTTACTAAAGAACACTGCTTTCTATTAATACCTTCTGTCCTCCTATGCATGGGTAACTGTGGCTGAAGAGGTGACAATAAATTATCCAAGAGATTAAGTAAGCTTTCTAATACTCCACTATTACTAAGTGATCTTTGACCAATGCAGGAAAGTAACATGAAGACCCTAAAAACAAAACAAAACAAAAAAAAAGAGAAAATAATAAGAATCAATTTGAGTGTTCAATTTTTAAAATAGCTTACACAGAAATTTAACAGAGTAATGACAGAATGTTTGCTTTCTTAAAACATACCATATATCAGACTGGGAAAGCAAGATTTGTATCTCGAGGTATGAAGTTAGAATTAGTTATTTTTCTAACTACTGGTTATATTTTCTAATGTTATTAACAAGAAATCAAGCACTTAGTGAATAAGAGAACTTTATTAGCCACAAACACATTTAGCACATAAAGTAACATAATCTAATAGAAATACTTATAAACACAGATCTATGAAGTTCACAAGTTCAATTAGAAAACTAAAGAGTAGAGTCTAAGTATTACTTATTATCTTCTTCGATACACAGTGCTGGTGCCCTTCACTGGTCATTTCACAAACTCTGAGATCTGCTTCATATTCACAACTTAGTATGCACATTTCAAAGATTTCAAAAGCTGACCAGTAACTGTGAAAAGTACAAATCATTAATAACAAATACCTCCAACATTTGCTGACCTACCTATCCTGTGGAAAGATGAGAAGCTGCTCTGAATTGTACAATTCCTGAAGGACATTAGAAAGAAATTGACCCCACCATCTTTCACCACCACACAGTTGAACAAGCAGAAGACCAGTATGTAACCGTATCTTTGGGGTTCCACTGATGCACAAGTGTTTAAAGAGCTCTTCACAGGCCTGGGCATGAAATGTGCTCTGCAAAACTGCAGGAACAGAGTGTCCTATTACAAGAAAGAAAACAGTAAACTTTCCTATTTAAATGTATTGTATAATATTAAAGCATGCCAAAACACACTTTCCTCTTTTCTAGTAATCAGTAGATAATTACATTCCATTTATTTTGCAATGTATTTACTCCTTATATGTAGAAATCTATTAGATACTTGGAGAGGGAAATATTTAGCATTTCTTGCCTATGGAGCTGGATGTATCAGATGACTGTGTCAGTGAATGTGTGAGCTTGTGTCATGATCAAAAATACCTCCTGGCTAAAAAATGATACCTTTATATTAGCAATTTATGAAAAGTTTCACTGTTGAATTTCCATGCAATACTTAATACCATGCCAGTAGCACAATGATGTGCATGTCAATAGCAGAAACCCAAAAGAAAAACACAAAAATTCATTTAAGAAATATTTAAAATAACAGGGAGAAATGGATTAACCTAAAGAGACATTTCATAAATATTGACGTTTTTAAAAATACCAAAATTTACAATATAAAATATTGACACAAATCCTAAAACATGCAGCAAAATCATATCAAGTATATTCCCAGCCTTTAAAATATGTAAGCCAAATACAAACCATTAGAAGCATGAAGCAGGCTGAGCAACGTGTCCAATAAATATCTGATGATAGTACGTAACTGCTCTGTGGAAGATGTCTGAATTAAATCTTCTGGATTTGATGTTTCACTCAACATCTTCCGGCTTGCACCTAGCGCCACTTTGAGTCTCTGCACTGCATTATGAGCCAAATTTAGTTGAAGCTGTAGCTGAATACAATCTTGATAAGCAGAAAAAACCCTACTGTCTTCCTCGACTGCCTTATCTGGTTTTCGTAAAAAGTACTGTGCATTGTTAGCACTGTTTAGAGGAGGAAGATCAATACTTTGCAAAAGAGTTTCCAGACGATGACAAGCCAAGTTATATCTAAAAGTAAAAAATGATTGAACAAAATAATTCTTGTAATGTCCTTTTTATGTACATGTACAAATACTAAGAATTAAATCTCTTAAACCTGTTAACATACAACCATTAAAAAGAATTACCCACTTGATAGGTACTAATACATGCAGCCCATTAATTAATCACAATATTTTCGTGCATTAGGTGTTACTGTAACGTGCTAATCTCCTACTTCCTTTTGCTCTTATCTGTACACCTATGAAAAGGTATTTCTTGACAGAATTATAAGCAAGACATTATATAAAATACAAAGTTTCAATAAAATTTGTACTCTGTACTAACCTGCACTGTATATCCTCCTGTAGAGCAACCATCATTGCTAAATGCTGGTCAATTTCTGGCTGGTTTGCAGATTCTCCTTCTCCCTTTAGAGGATCATGCATTAACTTCAGTTCACTTTCCCAAGGTAAGATGTAGGTGTGACCATAGTAAAATCCTAATGGGATTTTGGCTCTGGCATTTGTACTCCCATAACGTCCAATGACAGTGATCTGAAATGAAAAATTATAAATATACATATATGCACATCTGCCACAACAAAAATCTGAGCAATGTACTTTAAAAGATAGTTATATTTTTAAATTATCTTTATTTTTCATAACTTGTCAGAAACATAGAAAGCATATCAATTTACTTTCTTAAAGTTCTTTACCTTCATGAATCTGCACACAGGAGGTGGTATTAAGTCATGAAGAATTAGTGAATGGGTGCTTATATCAGTTGCCACTACCAACCGCCTTCCATCCACCTCTTCTCCTAATGTCCAAATGTCAATTGACAAAGAGGCCAAGTCTCCACAAGTGGGAATCAATACATCAGTCAACAATATAGGCCTCCCAAAATCCAAGGTCACAAATCTCCTTGCTCCTATGAGAGAAAGAAGAAACAGTTGACCAAAAATATATCAATTAACCAAATGATACACTCAAAAATAGTTTGGAGCACTCATCTTAAAATATGAAATCAACTCACTAAACTACAAACAGGAAAAGTAAATATGTAAAAACGGCCTTATCAATTGATTCAAAAATTTTCTGAAATACATATCTGTGTTAGTTTTGAACCCCAAGACTTAAGTAGAAAATTAAGAGTAGCTGGGCACAGTGGCAGGTGCCTCTAGTCCCAGCTACTGGGGACCTGAGACAGGAGAACTGCTTGAGCCGAGGAGTTCCAGGCTGCAATACATTAGACTGCTAATGCGCCTGTGAAGAGCCACTGTACTCCACACTGGGCAATACAGCGAAACCCCGGTCTCTCTCTCTCTCTCTTTTTTTTTTTTTTTTTTTTTTTTTTTGAGACGGAGTCTCGCTGTCGCCGAGGCTGGAGTGCAGTGGTGCGATCTTGGCTCATTGCAAGCTCTGCCTCCTGGGTTCACACCTTTCTCCAACCTCAGCCTCCCAAGTAGCTGGGACTACAGGCGCCTGTCACCATGCCTGGCTAATTTTTTGTATTTTTAGTAGAGACGGGGTTTCACCGAATTAGCCAGGATGGTCTCGATCTCCTGACCTCGTGATCCACCCACCTCGGCCTCCCAAAGTGCTGGGATTACAGGCGTGAGCCACCGCACCCGGCCACCCCTCTTTAAAAAACAAAAACAAAAAACAAAACAAAGCAAAAAAACAAGAGTAAGACTGTTACTGTTACAGTTAAGGCAATCAACAAACAAGCTTCTTTAAAACATTAGAGTTTTTAAAAATTAAATCAGCAAATGCAGTATATTAGTTAATTTTGTAAAGGATGAATCTACTCTTCTTTCAGCCATTAGCAACTTTTTTCTCAATTTCACAACCAGATGCATTTAAATACCAAACAGTATTACTTGATTTAGTTTCCTTAAGCCCTGCTTAACTTCCTGTGAAGTTGCATACTGCATTCATTGGGGTTTAGATGCAAAGTGAAAGCAGGACTACAATCATATATAATCAAACTACCACTGAAAAAGGCCTTGGGAAGGTCCTCTAATGGATCTCAAACAATGCTTTTTCCCAGTATAGACGTATCCCAGTCTCTTCAGCTCAATGCCAGATAAAACAGGTGAAGAAAAAGCAGATTTGCATCCCTCATTTCACCCACATTACAAGAGTAAGTTCAATTAGTAGAACAGAAGGCAGATCATTAATAATGTCATAATTCCTTTTCTTCTTTATTGTGTTGGGGTGGGTCAGCTAGTAACCTTACCAGCTACATTTTATAGTGAAGGAAAACAACTAAATTAAACTTCTAGGAATAGTGCTATTCTCAACAGAGCTAGTTTAAAAGAAAACAAGGCAGTTACTAATACTTCCCTAAAAAGAAAAATTATTAAAAACAAAGAAAGAATATAGTTATCCTCCTCAGGAAGCTTATGTACTGCAGTCACTGCTATGTATAAAAAACCAAATTACAATGTAAACAACTGCTCATCTCCCATAAGACTGCAGAATAACAAATTTCCCCTCTGAATGTCATCAACACTAATGTTGTTACCAATGAATGATTAGTTGGGCAGAAAATACCATAAGACTTTTATTTTAGCTTTCAAACTCCTTCTTAAAAAGAGGAAACAACCACATTGCAATAACGCAGATATTATTTAATTCTTCATATAATGATACATGTTACAGTGTATACTATAACCTTATTACTTCCTTGAGGATTTTCTTCAACTCTCCTGCTGCTAAACCACAAAAATGTTTGTGGTAGTTAAAACCAACTTTTTTAAGAGAAAAACTGCCTACAGTTTATTCACAAATATGTTGCAATTGAAAGCATCTATCCCAATCTCAGTTCTCTAGCATATAAGCAGAAAACAAACTTAGGTAACACTCAAACTATTCAGAGCCTACAATATGTTATTATTCTTATCCAGTTATTATAGTAAGCAGTAGTTCTGTTTGCTCTTCTCAAGAAAAAGTTCCCCTATAAGAAGGCTAGTTTTCGGAATATTTTGAGTGTAATTTCTAGCATAATGGTGATTTGGCCAACTACAATGAATTATTTATGTCAATAATACATCAGCAGTCAAGATTCATAAACAGATCAAATCCATTACCCAACAGCACTCTTTATGCAATATGGTGGGCACAAAGCTTGACATGTAAGTGCTTATTCTTGATAAAATGTACTTTACCGAAGAGGAAATGCGATTTGCAAAACAAAACAAAACAAAAATCAAACTGAAGAATAATGAGTCTTAAAAAGGCTGGCAGACTAAGCAAAAAAAAAATATATATATATTTTAAGAAAGTGAAGATTACCTGAATGCATTCGCTCTATAATAATGGACTGGTGAGGCGGAGGTTGAAGAAAATGCGAAGCATGAGAAATTGCAAGGGCTAGACCAGAACCAAGTGGATTCTAGAGCGGGGGGGAAAAAAAAGTCTAACTTTATACTGATATTACTACAGTTCTATAAAAACTACTAACCATAATATCAAATTAGTAAGTTTCTTCTCTTAATGTACTGTAATATTTTATAAAAGAAAATAATTTGATACATCAAGTTGTTATTAAAAATTTTGCCTTCTAGAGTATATTTCAAGATATTTTTAAATGTCTAAGCCGACACCTATTTAAAACATAATTTACCATTCTGGACTTGTTGGAATTTTTGTTATGTGCAGCAAGATTGACTGCTGGGGGATCAATGACTGAGCCTGGGAAAAGCTGTGCAAGTTCGGCATTAATCACAACGGAAACTGCTTCATTGGGTGGAGTGAGTGGTGGAGTCATAAAAAGAGGTGTTGTTTTTGGAGTGGGTGGAATAACATCAGATGGATGAATGAAGAATCCAGGGGCAGCCACTGGGTTGGAAGGCACAGAGTTGTGAACAGGACCTACTGCTGATGCTGCTGCAGCTGCTGCAGCTGTTGTCTGATGTAACTTGGCTTCCAGCTTTGCTTTCTGCAAAAGAAGTAAAAGCAACATATATAGACTAATCCTGCCTACCTAAATTGTAGCAGAATACCATATGGGCATATATTATGAAGATAAACATAATTAAATTGATCATACTTAAAGATGAAATTAAATCAAAACTGGACTCAATATAAATGGATCATTGCTTTGCTATGTACACTTTAAATATTTAACACAAAATTTCCTGTGTTATTTGGGAACTAGGACTCTTCCAAGGTAGTGGTGAAAAGGAAGCACAACAATTAAATGTAAATAAGGAATATCTGCTCAAAACAAAATATTTTAAGGAGGTGAATTCTCAGGTTGACTAATGTAATACAATTTGTCACCTGAAATTGCCACAGATTTCATTTAAACCAGCGGTCCTCAACTTTTTTGACACAAGGGACCAGTTTCATGGAAGACAATTTTTCCACAGATGTGGGGAGATGTGGCAGAGGCACAGGCGACTGGTTTCGGGATGAAACTGTTCCACCTCAGTCATCAGGCATTAGACTCTCATAAGGAACGTGCAACCTAGATCCCTCACACGCACAGTTCACAATAAGGTTCATGCTCCTATGAGAATCAAATGCCCTTGCTGATCTAAAAGGAGATGGAACTCAGGTAGTGCTCGCTTGCCCACCGCTCACATCTTGCTGTGCAGCCCAGTTCCTCAAAGGCCATTTATTGGTACTGGTCTGTGGCCCAGGGATTGGAGACCCCTAATATAAGCCACAATAAAATTTATAAAGCATCTGTCATTATTTGTGAATTTTAAGTCACATTAATTTAACTGTTCTATAAAACTTTGTTTTAGGAACTATACTCCATGTAAACAGTAACTAGTAACTGTACATATTCTTTGATCGAGTGTTTAGAGAACGGATTTACTTCAACACTGCACAAAAAATATCAATCATATTCCCTCAAATATGTATCAAATAAGATGTACTCATACAGTGTCAACCAATTTAAATATCACAACGACTTTACCTCAATTTTTGTTGAAAATGATTAGCTCAGATCAGTCAACCTACATTTCTTTATGAAAATAATGGTCATTTTTAAAGTACTTTTTCAGCTTTTGAAGTTTAGAGACAGCATGAACAAAGAGCCAAATAGTCTCCAACCTGTTGCTGAAGCTTCAAAAGCTGCTGCTGTTTCTCTTGCAGCACCTGTAGCTGTTGCTCGGCTGAAGCCATTGCATGAGAGAGAGACTGCAAAGCTACCTGGGCTGCTGAACTCAGGGCTGTCGAGGCTTCCCCAACTGTCCCAGATGATAGTCCACCTACTGCAGGAGTAACCCCGAAGGAACTCACTGGCATAAGACAAGGGGTAAAAACAAAAACAAAAAACACCAGGATGAAGAAAAGGTTAAAGAGAAAACATGTTCAAATATTTTGGCACTATTTTGATGCTAAAACTATAGTTAATTTTCACTCTAAAAAAGAAATCTGGAAAGTATAAATAAGGAAACATTAATGGTAAAATAAAGTATATTGATAATACTATCACTAAAGATCTAGGAAATCCAGGAATGACTTTTTTTTTTGAGACAGGGTCTCACTCTGTTGCTCACGCTGGAGTGCAGTGGTGTGATCTTGGTTCACTGCAACCTCCACCTCTGGGTTCAAGAGATTCTTGTGCCTCAGCCTCCTGAGTAGCTGGGATTACAGGTGTGCACCACCATGCTGGGCTAAATTTTGTATGTTTGGTAGAGATAGGGTCTGTCATATTGGCCAGGCTGGTCTGGAACTCCTGGCCTCAAGTGATTCACTAGCCTTGGCCTCCTAAAGGCTGAGATTACAGGTGTGAGCCACCACGCCCAGCCCAGCAATGAGGAATGACTTCTTAAAGCAAAGCAAAATCAGAGACAGTATACTTTTGAGTTTGCAAATATTTTTGTTATAGTAAAGTGATCATTAAAAATGAAAGTAATCTTACTACACAATTTGAGCATAAGAAATAAATTTGCTTTACTAAGTTTTCTTACTGCAACAACACACCCCACTTCACCTACCAAAGGACCCAAAAGCCCTTCAAATATAAGATCTTCCTTTAAAAACAGATGAAGATGACACTTCCTCATTGTAAAGCATATCCTATACAGAGACAAGGCCTACACAGAATAAGCTACCCAGAATACCAAATGTTTTACACACACAGTAAAACTAGCACACACTTACCCATGAACATTATCAGTAATAAAGACTCGATAAAACCCTACAAGAGATTTCTTTGATTTTCCATTTCATTGTTATTCAAACAACATTATAAATAATTCTTTCTGCATTGTTTTCCAATGTTTATGAGAAATATATTGGAAAAGCTGGGATAAAAACTTCATTTCACAACTTAATCCAGTATGTCAGCACAAAACAAAAGGTAGGTGCCAAGTTTAATAACAGCATAAATATTTCTAACAGGCCTTACTACAAACTCACAATGGGGGGAAAGATAACTGCTATAAGAATAGCAAATATTTCGTATGCATTACCATGTGGCTTTGTTTTAAAGAAAAACTACAATTCACTTTATGGGCAAATTTATGGCCCAGGCATCATGATTCCCCCCCCGCCTTTTTTTTTTTTTTTTTTTGCTGATTAAGTAAAGAAGGCTCAGAGAAATTACCCTGTAAACTGGTAGTAGTAGAACTAGAAACAGAACCAAAGCATATGTAAAGCCAAAGCCAATGAAGGGCATAGTGTTAAGCATGGAAGCTACATCAATTTATTTAATCTCGGCAAGAGAAAAGTATTAAGTACTAACTAGGCAAAGTTTTTGTTGCTATTATTATATGTATGAGGTACTAAAATAATCCCATTTTCTACATAATAAAACTAAAGCTGAGGGAAGTAATTTGTTCACAGGTAGTGGATAAAGGGGAAAATCCAGGCAATCTAACAGCCCATCTCTTTAAAAGCAAACAAGGGCTATATTGTGCCAGAATTCCAATAAAATTAAAAAATAAGCTAAAATAAACAACATACCAATAACAAAAAATGTACATATCCTCTCATAATTAAATTTCCTTATGTAAAAAAACAAAACCACCACTCATTACAATGCAGTCATACTGTGCCCTTCATTTAGCCAATACCAATTATAAGCTTGGTCAAAGACAGTGCAATTGGCTGGGCATGGTAGCTCATGCCTGTAATCCTAACACTTTGGGAGGCTGAGGTAGGTGGATCACTTGAGGTAAGGAGTTCAAGACCAGCTTGGTCAACATGGTGAGACCTGTCTCTACTAAACACACACACACACACACACACACACACACACACACACACACACACACGCCAAGCATGGTGGCACACGCCTGTAAGCCCAGCTACTCAGGAGGCTGAGGCACGAGAAACACTTGAACTCAGGAGGTGTAGGTCGCAGTGAGCTGAGATACTGCCACAGCACTCCAGTCTGGGTGATGGAGAGGGAGGGGGAGGGGAAGGGAGGGAAGGGCAGAGCAGAGCAATTGCATCTCACAGAATATGCGTGGTCCCAAAATAAAATTCATCTGCTCCTTCAAGTGTTCCACACCAAATCCACAGTTATTAATTCTAACAGTCAAGGGGAAACTGTTAGACTTGCTAAATCATTCATACCATGCTTGTATTTTGGGGTAATATATGTGGTTTTTAATACTGTGAACATTTACATTTAACTGATTTTAAAATCTAATGCCCAAATAATACAAGGAAAACCAAGTGAATCACTACAAACAAACAGAAGATGTAAACAATCCAAGGAAAAATAAGCCATCCTGATACTACAGACTATAGAACTAATCAGAAATCTTTTGCACAATCCGAGTTTTCAATATCCTTTCTATTTTTATACTGCAAAGGGCCTCAAAAACTCTAGTTATAAAAAAAATAGGGCTCAGCCAGGTGCGGTGGCTGATACCGCCAATCCCAGCACTTTGGGAAGTCAAGACGGGCAGATCACCTGAGGTCAGGAATTCAAGAACAGCCTGACCAACATGGCAAAACCCTGTCTCTACTAAAAATACAAAAATTAGCTGGGTGTGGTGGCGGGCACCTGTAATCCCAGCTACTCGGGAGGCTGAGGCAGGAGAATCACTTGAACCCAGAAGGCAGAGGTTACAGTGAGCCAAGATTGTGCCACTTCACTCCAGCTTGGCAACAGAGTGAGACTCCGTCTCAAAAAAAAAAAAAAATATATATATATATACACACACACACACACACATATATATATATATAAACAAGACAAAGATGAGTACTAGTATTACCATTTCTATTCAACAACATATAGGAAGACCTAGAAAGCACAATATAACACAAGGAAAAACCAATAATAAAATGATTAGAAAGAAAAAAGTAAAACTATTAATAGATGACATGATTGCAACATATTAAAAATTCTCTAAGAAACTACCATCTACAAACTACTTTTAAAATAATATAGCACTGTCACCAGATGTGACAGTAACATATACAAACCAATTATAGTTTTACACACTAATAACAAATGAATGGAATGTAACATTAAAAGGAAGATCGCTTATAACAACATAAAATTAAATACATAACTAAGAATCTAAAAAAAAAAAAAGTATAACTATGTTGAAAACCACAAAGCATAACCAAGAGAAATCAAAGACCTAAATATATTATAGAATATATACCGCCAGTGTGTATTCTGGATCACAGAAAAAAAACACACACACAAGTGTTAATGTATTTAAAAGCTCAATATTAAGATGCCGACTCTCCTAAACTCATTTACATATAGGCCCTAAATTTTAAAAACAAGTATTTTGTGTAGAAATTGACAAACTAAATCTAAAATTCAAACAGAAATACAAAAGACCTAGAATAGCTACAACAATCTTTTTAAGAAAAAGAATATTCGTAGGTTGTACTCGTAGGTACATACCCAAGAGAACCGAAAACACACATTGACCAAAACAAAACAAAACAAACAAAACCTATCCAAAAATGTTCACAGCAGCATTAGACATAACAGCCAAAAAGAAGAAATCACCGAAATATTCACCCATAGATGAATGCCTAAACAAAATGGAATATTCAGCCAGAAAAACGAGTAACGTACTGACACAGGCTAAATGGATGAAACTCCAATCTACTGGTTGCCAGGAGATTGGAAGGGTTTGGGGAAAATGGGAGAAAACGCTAATGGATGAAGAGTTTCTTTCGGTAGTGATGGAAATGTTCTAGAATTAGATAGTGGTGATAACTGCATAACATCGTGAGTTTTATTTTTAAAAAATTAGAGGCCGGGCGCGGTGGCTCAAGCCTGTAATCCCAGCACTTTGGGAGGCCGAGACGGGCGGATCACAAGGTCAGGAGATCGAGACCATCCTGGCTAACCCGGTGAAACCCCGTCTCTACTAAAAAAATAAAAAAATAAAAAAAAAACTAGCCGGGCGAGGTGGCGGGCGCTTGTAGTCCCAGCTACTCGGGAGGCTGAGGCAGGAGAATGGCGTAAACCCGGGAGGCGGAGCTTGCAGTGAGCTGAGATCCGGCCACTGCACTCCAGCCTGGGCGACAGAGCGAGACTCCGTCTCAAAAAAAAAAAAAAAAAAAAAATTAGAAAATCAATTTTTAGATTTTTACTATCAGATATAAACACTTAATATAAAGCTACACTAAGACAACAGAGGCTGGGCACAGTGGCTCACGCTTGTAATCCCAGTACTTCAGGAGGCTGAGGCGAGCAAATCACTTGAGGTCAGGAGTTCAAGACCAGCTGAGCCAACATGGCAAAACCCCACCTAGGCTAAACATACAAAAATTCACTGATGGTGGTGCATGTCTATAATCCCAACTATCAGGAGGCTGAGGTGGGAGAATCACTTGAGACCAGGAGGGGAGGCTGCAGTGAGCTAAGATTGAGCCACTGCACTTCAACCTGGGCTACAGAGCGTCTCACTCTGTATCAAAAAAAAGAAGGCAATACAGTATTAACAAAAGACCAAATAAATGACCAATGAAACAGAAACAGACCCATATATATATGAGATACTTACTACACAGGCAACACTACAGTAAAGTGGGAGGAGAGTAGTTTTCCCATAAATGATTAGATAGCAGAAGATAGAGCAAGTATAAAAAAAGATGGATTAGAAGAAAATATGCATAATTAACTAAGGAGAGATAAAACAACTGAAAATTCTATCAGTTATGATGATTAGATATAACATATACAAAAATGAAGGCTCAAAAAGACAGGAGACAAAATGGAGCAGAAGCAATATTTAAAGAGTTAACTGGCTATTTCTCTAAAGCTGTGAAAGCTATCAGTTAAAACTTTAGGAAGCTATCAACTAAAGATTCAAGAAGTCCTATCAATCTGAAGCAGAATAAACACAAATGAAACCACATGTAGGAACATCACAGAAAAATTCTGAAAGCAAAAAAAGGGGAGAAGGGCAATCTCAGAAAGTTTGAGAAACGACCTTTAAAAAGCAATAATAAGACTGACAGATGGCTTCTAACAAATACAATCTAAGCTAAAAGACAAGGAAAGATTACCTTTAAATCACTAGTAAAAATAACTAGTAACTTAGAATCCCTATAGAATTCTTTATTATATTAAGTTTAATCATGTATTGAAAATCAGATGACACTGCAAAACTGATTATGTTACTTTAACTGATTACAACACGGGTTTCATAATAAATTATAATTAATTTAGGTAATTATGATCAGATATTAGATCTGTTTTGAAGTATTTTGGCAAAGAAAAAAAGAATAGCCAAATGTGAAAAAATAACAATGATATTGGAATTTAGATAATGGCTATGCTGTTTGTTCATTCGAGTATTCATAAAACTTTGAACTTTTTCCCAAAAAAACCTAATTGAATGTGTCATCTGTAGATAGGTACAAAAAGAGATATTAAGAGTATTTTTCAGACCTAAGAAAAATCATACCAGATAAAAGCTCAAAGACAAAGGAATAAAAAGCAATGAGAACAGAATTATGAGGTAAATTCAAGTGAATACTGAATATAAAAAATTATAATAATGTATTATGGGAATTCATATATACTTCTGGAATCCAGACTATATATTCTGGATTATGGGAATTAATTATGTATTATGGGAAAAAACATATACTTCTGGAATCAGAGTAAATACTGTGATCTCAATGATATAATTACTAAAAGAATGGTTCAAGAATAAAATGGAAAAACTGACCAGTAAAAAATATAATAAACCCTAAAAACAGAAAAGGAGGAAAAAGAAGCATGCAACCAACCATCAGGACAATGAGAAATAGAACAGTACATATAAAAAATCATGGCAGACTTAAACAGGAATATATCACTAATTACATTAAACGTAACTGAATTAAATTCTTCCACTGAAAGACAAAAGTATCAGGCTGGATTTTTAATAAATCCAACTACATGCCACTTATACAAAGTATATCTAAAACATAAGGAAACACTGAAAAGTTGAGAGTAAAAAGATGGAAAAATATATACCATACAAACAGCAGTCAAAGAAGGCTGGTGTTAACTAAGTAAACATCAGACGAGGTAAATCCTAGGAGAAATAGGAAACTTAAAAAGATAACTCATGCCAGGTGCAGTGGTGTGTGCCTGCAATCCCAGGTACTTGCAAGACAGGGGCAAGAGGGACATTTGAGCCCAAGACCAGCCTGGGCAACACAGCAAGACCCAATCTCAAAAAATAATAATAAAAGATAATTCATAATGATAGAAGAATTCCCAAGAATTCACAACCATTCTAAATTTATATGATGGTCTCAAAATGTATAAAAATTGATGACAAAAAATAAACAAATCTACCATTTTTTAACATACTGGCCTCAATAACTAAAAAACAAACAAGTAAAATAACCAATAAAGATAGAGAATCTGAAGAACACAATTAGCAAACTTGACCAAAAGGATATATAGAGTACACTTCATCAACAAGTGCAGAGTTAACATTATTATGTTATGGATGTAATATTTATAGAATTTGACCCTCTACAATTCTCAACAAATTTGCAGATCAATAATCTGAGTATTTGACTCCACAGGATTTAAATAGGAACCAATAGCAAAAAGATTAGTTACTTACTGAAGCTGAATATATGAATACCCTATGAAGCAGTGAATCAACTTCTACATTCCTATTCAAACGTATATCCATCAGTACTATTAGCTCCACAATGAAACAACTCAAATGTCTATCAGCAGTATACAAAGCAATAGCGGACACATAAATTTTGTTTTATTCGGACAACAGAATCCTAAACAGCAACGAAAAAGAACCAACTGTCTATACGCAATGATATAGATTAATGTAATAATCATAGGATTGAAAAGAAGGCAGACCAAATATACATACATGTGCAATTCTATGTTATACAGACCTTACTCAATCACTATTCAAGAAAGCATCATTAAGTGGTTATTCAAAGAAATCAACAAAAACCAAGAAGTAACTACTCTAAAAGGATGATGTTTAGCTTCTGGAGAAAATGAGGAAGAAATAAATGGAAGTGGTCATGAAGACACCCTTTGGGGTGCCGGAAATGTTCTTTCTTTACTTATCAGTCATCACATAGACGGCGTGTATCATGATAAACTGAGCTATGCAATTATTTTCTGCACTTTTCCGCATAGGTATTATATTAACATATTTCAAAAAAGTAAACAGGAAGTTGAGAGACTACAATCATCTTTCAGCTCCTTATAATCACTAGTCAGCACTTTGCCTTAACATTTAATAAAAATCTCTCTTTAGGCAGTTTCATTTTGGGTGAAATAAAGAGGTGGTGGCATATATATACACAGACTACCTCTGTAAAGACAAGAAACCGGTTCCATTGCTTGCTTTGCAGGGGGAGAAATGGGTGAGGAGTGTGGAGAAATACTTCTTCAAACCTAACCTTTTATCTTTTAAAAATTATGTGCCTTCTAAAAGCTTTACTTATGCAAACACATGAATTTTCTTAAAATAAAATAAAAACCCAGGATACTTAATTTCTTTCTCTTTTTGAGATGGAGTCTCACTCTGTCACCCAGGCTAGAGTGCAGTGGCACAATCTCAGTTGACTGCAACCTCCACCTCCCAGGTTCAAGCAATTCTTGTGCCTCAGCCTCTCAAGTAGCTGGGACTACAGGTGCCTGCCACCACACCCAGCCATAAGTTTTGTATTTTTAGTAGAGACGGGGTTTCGCCATGTTGACCAGGCTTGTCTCAAACCAGGATACTTAAATTTTTTTTTTTTTTTTTTTTTTTTTAGGACGGAATCTTGCTGTTTGCCCAGGCTGGAGTGCAGTGGCACAATTTTGTCATAGCATGTTTCTATTCTAGTGTAAATGTAAAAGTTTCTACAAAATGACTCTATATTCCAAGAAAACAAATACAAATTAATTTTGACCTTTCTAGAATCACCATATAAAGGAAATATTAGGTTTTTATCTAAAAAGCTCATATTCACTACATAAACTGTGAATTTCACATAGTAGTTACCTCCACAATTGCATATATAAGGCAATTCCTAACCAAAAGACACTCAAATAAAGAACTGATAAATTCCTTTTAAAACCTCTTGCTATTCTGAAACCAGCTAAGATTAAATTTTTCATAACTTTTGTAGCAAAGCATTTTTGCTTTTTGTTAAAACTGCTAAGGAGACCAAGATGGTACCCAATTACACAAAACCATCAACAGAAGAATCACATTAAGACAATATTCAAACCCTTCAGTGACTGATATAGACATAAAATCATAAACCAATCTTCTTAACTGAAAGACGTCTATTATTCATGCTGCAATAGAAGTAACTAAATAAATACCGATCTTCCTACGTGAGGAGGAAAAAAAAACACAGAAAACAAGAAAGAAAATAAACAAGTTTCCACTGATTGATGGTCAAAGACTTAATTTTTAAGTGAAGGTATTTAACACACCAAGAACATCACATATTCAACAAACCCAAATAGTACCTTATCACATATTCAAGGTGGTTTTAAACTAGTTCGAAAAACAGTATTCCCTCTTTACTCATATCAACCTTCTCAAAAACATCATTCTGTAGTAGAAAACATGTAGTCTATTTTTACTCTTCCATTTTCACCATATTTGATATTTTTCAAATTAAAAAATTTCTGAAAGTGCATACACATAAAAACAGAATGATTTAAGACACTGTTCTAAGTGGGTACAGGGAGAAAAAAACCTATGAACTGCCTTAGCAAAGAATATAAAACAATTTATATTTCCCCCAAATGTCCCTCCCACAAATAAATTTCCACTTAACATAACAGCAATGAAAATTACATAATTAGAACTAATAATTAAATATATAAATATCACTCTATTACTGCATAAAGTATATAATAAAAGAAGGTATATACCAGTAAACGTACTTGCATCATCCCTTTCTATTCTGGTTCCATCACTAGTTGACACACAAGTAAAGTGCAGAGGTTCAACTTCCAAAAGTCCAGTGAGAGATGTGAAACTACCCTCAGCAGCTGTGCAACTACTGACCTTTCCATTTCCTAATGGCAAAAGACAAGTTTTATAATATATGAAGATAATTTTTAAAAAGCAATAGTCATAACAATAATTATAGCTGCAACTTCAATTTTAATTACAACATACAAATACACAACTCTTACACAGTGCTTGAATCATGGGCATGGTATTAAGAAAACTGACAAAACAGCAGACACCAGTTTCCCTGCTACAAAAGCGGATTTGGATAAAAGCAACTTGGTAGCCCTTCACATTAACAGAAACATAAGTGGTAGTTTCCTATAACATGAAACTTACATTTAGTAACAAGTGATTTCAATCTCAAATGGGGTGAAAAAGGTAGTAAATCAGCTACTGACATTAGCTATCACCTAATCTGTTGGCTATATGTAAAATCAGAATACATTCTATGATGTCAACTGCATAAATATAAGACATAAAACAAAGGACGATCATTTCAAAATATTAACAAGATTTATACATTGTTTCTTGTATTTTGTTCATATTATCAGTTTTATAGAATGAGGCACACTACTTCATAGTCACAAAAATAGTTTAAGCTAGCATAAGTAGTTTTTAAAACAAAAAACCATGTAGCCACAACTATATGACCAATAAAACCACAGCAAGAAGACTGGAAGGAAGAACAGAAATGAATTCACAGGGACTGTGTATGTAGTTTGGGAAGGCAAGTATTATATTCACTACTTTCCAATTTTTTTTTTTTTAAATTAGCACTCATATAAACAGAATTCACAGATGAAAAGAATGGGGAGATATAAAAACTGTCATTAACAGCTGAAGTTTTAAACTATCATAACCTTGTTTGGTTATAACCTTCAAATAGTTTTAAACTATCATAACCTTGTTTTCCAATGTCTTATTGGGGGTCAGCATAGGGCCTGACACGTGTTCCGAAAAATGCTTATTGCACACTTACTCAATACAAGAATTGGGAGACCAAAGAGTAAAAGGATAAGTCCCAGTCCTCATGAAGACTATATTCTATGTTAGTGGTTATTAGGAATTAACGCAACTTTTTTTTTAAGCTGCAAGGTTTTACTTAAGAGAAATTTAAAGGACTAGTAAGTCAAGGGGCAATCAATACTAAGTCATGGGATAACAAAATGCTTCTCTGATGAAATGAGGGCATTCATGGCAAGAATAAGAGAGTTTTATACATTTGTTCCCTTGAAGTGGGAGAAAAGCCATGCAGAAAGAACATGAGTGAAACCCCCATAGTAAAGAAACATGGCACATTTAAGGAACTGAAAGAACAATATAGCTAGAGGGAACGGTTCTCAATTCTAAGATCCCTCTAAATATCTTTAAAATATTAAGAACCCTGAAGAGCTCTTGTTTCCATTGTTTTACTGGTACTTACCATAGTAGAAATTTTAAGATGTGAAATTTAAATATTAATTCATTTATTAATAAACCCATTAAATGTTAAAATAGCATAATTTGATGAAAAATAACTGTTCTCTGAAGCAAAAATAATTTGATGAAAAAAGTGACAATGTTTTACCTATTTAAAAATCTCTTTAAAATGTGAAGTATCAGGCCGGGCGTGGTGGCTCAAGCCTGTAATCCCAGCACTTTGGGAGGCCGAGACGGGCGGATCACGAGGTCAGGAGATCGAGACCATCCTGGCTAACATGGTGAAACCCCGTCTCTACTAAAAAATACAAAAAACTAGCCGGGCGAGGTGGCGGGCGCCTGTAGTCCCAGCTACTTAGGAGGCTGAGGCGAGAGAATGGCGTGAACCCGGGAGGCAGCGGAGCTTGCAGTAAGCTGAGATCCGGCCACTGCACTCCAGCCCAGGCGACACAGCGAGACTCCATCTCAAAAAAAAAAAAAAAAAAATGTGAAGTATCAGAGGATACTTGGATTCTCCTACCTGCCTCTGCATTCGACATGTTGTAATATGTCATTTTAGTAGAAGTAGGTAAAAAAATCTTGCCCAACACAAATATGTAGTTGGGAAAAGAATACTTTAACATACTTGCATATTCAAAAACTTGGCAAGTGGTAATTTCTTAAAGGTTACAATGTGGTATCTGAAATCTTACCAATGAACTTCTCAAGCTCTGTTACATTAAGATCAGCTGATATATCTTATACTTTTAAGGAACTTTACCCATGCATAATGGTGAAACCATTGCATTGATCATTTGGAAAATATTGGTTCACCACTGTATACAAATATTCCAAATACTGACACATTTCATTATCCAATATTGGAAAATTACTCTCTAATATCAGATCCCATGAGAAAAGTCCACATACTGGGAAGCTATCAAGCTTACTATGGGAGATATGTTTCTCATTCACTTTTCAAAAAACAACTGTCAAGTAACGCAGTGTAACTGAGCGTAGTTTGTCTGTCAGTCATTACTGCAAATAAAAATGGTATTCCAAGAATCAAGCAAGTAGTTCAGCTTGTAACTCAACTGCACAATTCCCTGAAACAAGCATGGTACTTTGGCATGCCACAGAAGTACTCTATGCATATATATCACTCATCTCAGAATAAAAGATGTGTATTCATGGGTTAAAATTTTAATAAAATTAATAATTTTTTACTGCATCAAGGGCATTTTAAAATGAAACTGACGTTTTTATTACAAGTGCATAGTGAATAATACCATGCTTTTTCACAATTAATAAAAATGTCAATGAAATCAAAAAGACAAATAACATCATTCTACGATCATCAAAATAGTTATGACCATATAGATCCCCTTAATGATCTCAGGAACCCTTTGGGGGTCTATAGAACACACTTTGAGAATCACAGGGCCAAAGAAGACTAAACGGGGCAATGACACAAGATAAAGTGGCAAGGAAAAGACAGCCAAATCATTTAGGATTTTCAATGCTGTATTACAAACTCTGAACTTCAGAAGATGGGAAGACATGAGAAGTATTCTAAGGAGAAAGGTAAAGTAATTGAACGATCACACTCAATGCAATGTGGAAAATGTACTAAAGTGAGGCAAGAACAGATGTAGGAAGACCACTGTGAAAGCTATTATTGTAGTCTGGGTTCAAGATGACTGTAACTTGTGATCATGAGAGGTAAGAGAGTGAACAAACTCGAAATCCAGTCAGCTCTCTGTATCTGTGGGTTTGGCGTCCATGGATTAACCAACTACAGACAGAAAATATTAAGGGGAAAAAAATGAATGGCTGAGTCTGTTACAGCCTTTTTTTCTTGTCATTATTCCCTACACAATACAGTGTAACAAGTACTCATGTAGCATTAACACTGTATTAGGTATTATAAGTGATGTTGAAACAATTTAAGGCACACAGCAGGATATGCGTAAGTTATATACAAACTGCACTACACCATTTTTTATAAGGGACTTTAGTATCTACAGATTTTGTTGTCCACGAGGAGTCCTGGAACCAATTCCCCACGGATAGAGAGGAACAACTGCGTACACTGGTGGAAAAATAGGTGCCATATGGTGGTATCCTCAATGTGGGAGATAAGAAAGATATAAGTATCAAGAATAACACTCACATTTCTGTCTTGTGCCACAGATGCCATTAAGAACAACAAAAACAAATGCTGTAGAAAAACTAATAATGAGGAACAACATGACGAGACATTAAAGTGGAGACATATCATGATTTCTAAATCCCTTGTTCTGAGTCTTCTTTACTCATTTGCAAACTTGACTACCTCAGAGCTTGGAATGAACCTTACAGTCTTTCCCTTACACTTTTACCCTGACGGATTTAACTGCTTCTTTTGGTATACTGAAGGCATTGGTATCTCCAGTTCTAGTCTCTCCTCTTAGTTGCAATCATAAATTGCAATGGCCTAATTGATGCGTCACTTGGATAGAGAAGACAGAAAATGGTGAGATGGGCATAAGGCAATCAGAGCCTAAGGCATCAAATACAGCAATAACACATATATCCAAGTCAGCATAAGCACTTAAAAAGCAAGTGACAGACCGGTACGTGTAGTATGATCTATCATTAGAAGTTATATTAACGAATATGGGTAGCAAACAAGTTTAAATAGCTAAACATCCAGTTAACAATAGTAACTTAAGAGGGTGGAAAGGTTGGGGTTGAGGCATTTTACATTTCATTTATATTTCTGTATTTGATTTTTTTAATTTTGCTTTTATCACACCTCGTAAGTTACTTTTCAACAAAATTGAACTTCTCCCTCAAAATTTATTTATATCTGGTTATTAATCTGTTTGCAAATTTTCTAACATTTTTGTTTCCTAACAACATTTGTAGTAAGTGTAATTAGATGGAAGAAAAAAATTAAATGGTCACTGTTTTATCTAACAAAAATAGACAGCAAATTTTAGCACTTAAAAAGATTATGTAAATAGTGTTATGCATACATCCAAAAAACACATTCTTCAGAAAGTATAAAAGGATATATGTAATGTATACAAAGCTTACCTCAAGAAAGTGACAGATGCAGAAAATTATCTTTTGTTTGTGCATCCTTATTTATTACAGTAAGTATATATTACTAATTTTGTATTTTTGAAATAGGAAATTTTTTTAACTTTATAAAGGCAGTAAAGGTACATCAAATAAAACTGAAAAGGCTACAACAAATAAATCAAATTTTAAATAGTTCATATAAGCATTAAAATGACACTGAAATGAAATGCATAACAGAAACAAAAAATTAAAGTCACAACCCTTTCAAACATGACTTTAATATACTGGGATTTTCTTCAGGGGGAAAGAGGAGGTTAAGAACTTCTAGCAAATATTTTAATGATTCATATGTTAAGTTCTAAGGAATTTTAGTTTTCTAAAGAAAAAAACATCATGACTACAATCTATTAAGTCAAATGGCAACTTAAATCCAAGACACAACATTCAGAATTTCCTTTAATAAAAGAAATCACTACCTGAAAGGACATCTGATAAATCAATTTCATCTGACTGGACACCAATGCTGCTGTTATAAACATTTTTACAAGAAGAGCCACTGATCTCCAGATCAAAGAGGACTGGATCAAATGGTGAGCTATATAATCCATATCTGAAAAATAAAATAATGCACTAACAATTTTCCTTTCAACCATCTAATTAACAAATTACCTTTACTTAGTTTTAAAAGCAGTCTAACAGCGCAGAGGGAGATGCTGACTACATTTGACCCATCAAATTCAGTGAATCTCAACTATGTTCCCTGCAATCCATACTTTAAAGGACACTGTCCAGAGACTCAACATATGTGATTCCAATAAGCTGGCAACTAAGGTACTAAGACTGCCACCTGCAGATTGAAGCGAGGGTAATCAGGCACTATTCTCTCCCCTGAATCATTACAACACAGCCTCAAGTACAAAGGCTTTGAGTAAAATGTCATCAAAATCAGAACATCTAATCTAGGAAATTCTAAAATCTCTGCTCTAAATAAAGGAACGCCCTACTTCTAACGTAGACAATCAGGCAAGAACTTAAATCTAACCTTTTGCTATTGCTTAATTCATCATGTTACAAGTTTTAAAATATAAGTAGCAGGTAGAATACTAGTTATGGGACAGTAAGTGATTCACATAATTCCATCCATAAAGTGCATAGAGAAACAGACACATTATATTCTTCTTCCATTAGCAGGGGATACCACTTTTCAGTATTAAATAAAATTAGCCCTCTGAATAATTATCATAAGGATATATCAAACTGTTAAAGAGTAATTTCTGGCTGGGGACGGTGGCTCACGCCTGTAATCCCAGCACTTTGGGAGGCCGAGGTGGGCAGATCAACTGAGGCTGGGAGTTCACGAACAGCCTGACCAACATGTAGAAACCCCGTCTCTACTAAAAATACAAAATTAGCCGGGCCTGGTGACGCATGTCTCTAATCCCAGCTACTCGGGAGGCTGAGGCAGGAGAATCGCTTGAACCCGGGAGGCAGAGATTGTAGTAAGCCAAGATTGCGCCATTGCACTCCAGCCTGGGCAACAAGAGCGAAACTCGGTCTCAAAAAAAAAAAAAAAAAAAGTAATTTCTGAGAAAACAGAAGAAAATAAAACCTCAGGCTATTACCATGTGGAAAAAGGTATAAACTAAACATTTTTGTAAGAAAAATACTATTTTCAGCATATATACATAAAATAATACTTCTCTGCAACGGCATGATCATACTCAGAGATGCCTGCTATTAATCATTAGATACACTAAAATACCTTGTCTGAAGTAAAGCCTCCATTGGTGTTAGCCTGTCCTGTAACTGTCTGGACACTGCAGTAAGCAAAGATGCACAAGCTGTACTGCATCCAGCCAGATCTTCATCTTTCACATAATTCAGTAAGACAAAATACCAATAGACAGAACCTGGAAACAACAACAACAAAATAAATGTTTCTTTTTCCTCCTTTTCCTCTAATAATGAGAATTTAAGATTACCTGTTTATCAGAATACCTCCTTTTGCTAGAAAGACACTCCTTTTTCTGGAAAAAAAAATCTTATGGGCAATTTACAAAGACAACTCCTTGGAGGGATCGAAGAGGACACTTAAAATATAAACAACACACTGAGGCACAGTCTTACACTAAAAATTTCAAACATTTCTGAAGAGTTTCATAAAGTCAACATAGGCATTTAGGTGCATAATAACGTGAGATGACTCTGAGGGACACTTCAAAATAGCTGAAAAAGTGAGGAGACTGCAGGTCCTTCAAATCATCCTTACCGACATACTGTTTCTCCGTACAAAACTTCTTAAAAATAGTGGATGGCAGTGAGCTTCAAACAGCCCATTTTAGTGAATGAATGGGGAATAAAATTATTCTATAATGTGTTAGGTACAGATCAACATTGCTTAAAAGATTATCATGACAGTGTATTTTTGCTTTTTTTATTAACTGCTACATACATGCCAAAACTTAAGCATCCTAACTTTAAAATCATCCTTAAGAAGCTTTTAAACATTAAGAGACTATCGTAACTAGTTGTAATGAGCAACTGAGTCAAAATGTTCTATTCCAGAGTTAATAGTTGTAGCCACAATACGTTCCATGTAAATATAAACACACTTCATCTAAATTAAGAGAATGATATAACTTTTTAACAACTCTGAACAAGCTTTTTTTTCTTAACACAACGATGAAATCTTTATGAAATACATAACTCACTGAGGTACTTGTTGAATAGGTTGTTTTTTAAACTCCTGGCCTCAAGCAATCCTCCCTCCATGGCCTCCTAAAGTGCTGGGATTACAGGTGTGAGCCACTGTGCCCAGCCTGAATGGTTTGTTTTTTAATAAAACAGATTGTGAAAAATGTCTATCAATAAATAAAATTTGACTTCAAAGGCTAAATTAGTAGCCCTTTATAGTAACACTATGTACTAGCAAAAACAGTAAGCATCTTTAAAAATCTTCACCACCTTATATATGTGGTATTTTAGAGAACTGCTTTATGAATTCCTACTTGATAACTACATTCATTCTTTTTTGATACACAATAATTGCACATATATAGGGGGTACATGTGATGTTTTGACATATGTATGCAACGCATAATGATCAAATCAGGGTATTTAGGATATCTGTCACCTCTCTGCATTGGGAATATTTCAAATCTTTTAATTATTCTGAAATACACCACAAATTACAGTCACCTTACCTTGCTATCAAACACTAGAACTTATTTCTTCTAACCATACGTTCATACTCATTTATCAACCTCTCTTCAAACCCCACTCACACCCTCCCAGACTCTGGTATCCATCATTCTACTCTGTACCTCCCATTACATTCATTCTTGAAAGGCATTTCCACAGAGTCCTCAGGTGCTTTAAAACAACAACAACAACAACAACAACAACAACAACAACAACACTGGCCCCTTTTAGGAAATTCCAGTTTGCCATAGTTCCTACCAATCACACAAAACATATGCGTGTGCAATGACACCTGGACCGTTTTACTTATTTATGTCACCTCCCTGGCACATGCTGGAATTCTAGCTTCTGATATCTGATCTGTTATAGTCAGTAAACAACCAAACAACTCAATGATTGTAATGAAGTACAGAAAAATAGCTATGAATTAAGATGACTTGATAGTAATGTAACTGTCCCATCAATCTTTTCCTTGGAGTATTACTGATGGAGTATATGCCCACCCAGCCACAATCTATCGATCCCTTCAAAAAATACAGATAAGCTACAGAAAAGTGAACTTTAATAGAGAAAGCATAGTTACAAAATAATCCTAAGTAATATATATGAGATGTTCCATATGACTACAACTATTTGTGATTAATTTTACATACCACCAGTTGCTGCTGCAGGTAAAAACGACATATTATCAAGTAAAGCCTTCAATAGAACAGATCCAAATCCTGGTTGACATGGGTCACATTTGCCATTACTGAAAAATTTTTTAAAAGAAAAATTGTAAAGACATTACTCAAGGTCTAAATTGTACCCTAAACCTGGTGTGGTACTTAAAAATCTTAGCTCTATAAAATACCAAAAGATAACAGGGACTGATCATACTAAGGATCACCGTAAATTTTTTCTTATGCATTAAACCATTATCTTTACAACAGTCAATACTGACCATTAGCTCTTAGACACTTCCTAGATACAGCAGCAAGTAGGAACCTTTAAACATTAAGAACCCGTATATGCAGTTTCAATTTCTACGGTTTCAGTTATACATGGTCAAGTACAGTTCAAACACAGGTGAGTACAGTACAATAAGATATTTTGAGAGACCACATTCATATAACTTTTATCATAGTATATTATTATAACTGTTCTATTTTATTAGTAGCTATTGTTAATCTCTTACTATGCCTAGTTTATAAATTAAAGTTTACTGCAGGTATGTACATATAGGAAAAAAAAATACCATATATATGGCTCAGTACTACCTACAGTTTCAGGTATCCACTGGGGAGGGGAGGGGTCTTGGGACATATTCCCTGGGGACCAGGGCAGACTGTTCTAATTTGTTTCAGGGTTTAGAAAAAAGGGGTTTGCACAATGCTACAAAAAAAAGTCGGTAAGATTGTTACATAACAGATAAAACACTTTAGGGCAAGAAAAGACAACCAAGGAAAACAGGAGTGAAAGGGGTGTAAGAGTTCCCTTGCCAAATTCTCCAAACTGCTACCAATAGGCAGAGAAGCTCAGCAGACTTCTTTTCTTAAAAGTTAAATAGGCTAGGCACGGTGGCTCACACCTGTAATCCCAGCACTTTGGGAGGCTGAGGCGGGCAGATCACAAGGTCAGGAGATCAAGACCATCCTGGTTAAAATGGTGAAACCCCATCTCTACTAAAAATACAAAAAAAAATTAGCCGGGCATGGTGGTGGGCCGCCTGTAGTCCCAGCTACTCGGGAGGCTGGGGTCGGAGAATGGCATGAACCCGGGAGGCAGAGCTTGCAGTGAGCCGAGATAGCGTCACTGCACTCCAGCCTGGTCAACAGAGTGAGACTCCATCTCAAAAAAAAATTTTTTTAAAGTTAAATACCCTTATTTAACATGACACTTTCACCTAAGAACCCAAAATTCTTGCTAAGATTATCAACAATCTTCATCAACTTTTGAAATTCTCTTAAATTACACATACATTAAACAAGGATCAAATTACACTATAAACAAGGTATCACCCACTAAATTGCAGGTGTACCTAAAAAGTATGCTTTCAACTTAAAAACATACCAACCTAATGCACAAGGCTAGAAATCGGGCACACTTATGGGCTATACTTCGTCCTGCCTCAAAGAAGCAAACACGTATGATGTCTGACAGACATTTTCGTGTTTTTGAAAGTAAGCTCTCATTTCCTTCCTTTGAGCTGCAAAACAATAGCAGACATTTAGACTCATCTTGTATTTTCAATCACAACATCCAAAAGGCAATCAACAGTGGTAAACAAAATTTTAATTATTAACCTTCCAGGTCCATTTGAATGAACTCCAGCTAACCAACAGAGAGTATCCAACACAAGGCTCTGGGCATGTTCTGTGATCTGGCCATCATCTGTTTTTCTGCAAAGAGTGTTGAGAAGCTTCTCATGAAATTCTGAAAACTGTAACATGGCACATCGTTGCACTCTACAAAAAAAGAAAATATAAACACATTACCGACCAAAACAGAACAACTAAAGCTATCACAACCTGGCTGGTAATGCAATGTTTCATTTTAAATCATGAACATCGCAAGTACATTTAAAAACAATTAATAGCTATATGTCAAGTATTTCATCTGTAGAAAAAAATTTAAAAAATTACATTTACAATAATGTGTTGTAATATAACAAGGAATGTGTATAATTTCTTTTTGTTTTGTTTTTTTTTCCTCCAGAAATTGGGTGTCTCTCTGTTGTCCAGACTGGACTCAAACTCCTGGGTTCAAGTGATTCTCCTACCCCCACGTCTTGAGTAGCTGGGACTACAGGTACACGCTCCCTTGCCTGACGAGTGCATGTCAAATTAATATCTATTATCCACTCCTGCTACATAACAAGCACTGTGCAGACACAAGAGACAAACCAATGAAGTATAAAGACAACTCATACTCTCATCAAGATTATAATTATTTAAGAAAAATGAACAAACAAAAATTTTCAGGTAAAAGATTTTTATATTTGTGTGTCTATGTGTGTGTTGCTGTTTTGCACTTTCATTACTATAAGAATAGCAAGATAATGCGATGAAATTACCTTTCCTTAGAAATTGATGTTTTCTTAAATCTTCGAATGGTGACAGAGACCTCTTGAAGTAAATCACAGCCCCGGAGGTTTTCAGATTTACGGGTGCCACTTGTATTTTCATTCTTAACATTAGATGATTTTTCCTAAACATTACAAATAATAATAAAATTCAAAAAAAAAACTAAACTAAAAATCATTTACCATTAAAGTTATAAAATAAAGGAAAATAATTGAACTGTGGCCATCAAAACATAAATCTCAAATTAAAATGATAGCTTTTACCCTCATATTCAGTAAACGACTAATTTTCTCCAGAATTACAACAGGGGGAAAAAAAGAAAGACACAGCCACTATTTTAAAGGCAATAACCCAATGATTACAGATGATAAAACCAAAGTCCTAAGTTCAATTCCCGCTGAGTGCGGTGGCTCAGGCCTGTAATCCCAGCGCTTTGGGAGGCCAAAGTAGACAGATCACTTGAGCTCAGGAGTTCGAGAACAGTCTGACGAACACAGTGAAACCCCGTCTCTACCAAAAAATACAAAAGTTAGCCAAGCATGGTGGCAAGTGCCTTTAATCCCAGCTACCTGGGAGGCTGAGTCAAGAGAATCACTTGAACTCAGGGGGTGGAGGCTGCAGTAAGCTGAGATCACATCGCTGCACTCCAGCCTGGGCAACAGAGCAAGACTCTGTCTCAAAAATAATAATAATAATAATAATAAATAATAAAATAACTACGTGAGATATGTCAGGCTCCCCAATTGCTAAGGTTCACTTACTTTCAATATTTAAAAAAGGGAGATAACAGAACCTGTTATGCCTACCTCAGAGTTATAACGAAGATTACATCAGATAAAGTACACAGAGGTCCTTGAAAAACTGGAAGACCTATATATATGTAAGATGATTGGTATTACTGATCAGTATCAGTATGATACCTTATGAATAATGATGATAAACAAAACCTCCTTCCTGAGTTCCAGGAAATCCAAGATAAGTCAATTGTAAAGAGCTGCACGGTTCACAGCTACTTTCAGAAAATCAACCATGAGGATTAGAACCTATCTTAAAATTATTCCCCAACTTCTTTCTGTATGCTCCCAAATATTCACCAAAAACAAGATTGTGAGTTGCCAATAGAGGGCATATGAAGAAACTCTCATACCAAAAAAAATAAATATTATGGTCTAAAATAATCATAAAGGGAAATATCTGCTAACAATTACTCTCTATTCAGTACACATTATAAAAGCTAGGTAATTTGCCTAAAGTTAATTCAGGCTGGGTGCGGTGGCTCACGCCTGTAACCCCAGCACTTTGGGAGGCCAAGGTGGGCAGATCACCTGAGGTTAGGAGTCAAGACCAGACTGGCCAACATGGTGAAACCCCGTCTCTATTACAAATACAAAAATTAGCTGGGCGTGGTGGCACATGCCTGTGATCTCAGCTACTAGGGAGGCTAAGGTGGGAGGATGGCTTGAACGTGGGAGGCAGAGGTTGCAGTGAGCCGAGTTTGCGCCACTGCATTCCAGCCTGGGGGAAAGAGTGAGACCCCATCTCAAAACTACAAAGTAAAATAAAATAATAAAGTTAATTCAAAACATTTCTCTTTCCAAATATATTTAAGTCACGCCAAAGAAAAAATACAAACAAATCAAGTGTATAGTAAAACATCACTGAAGGGTCATACTACTTTTAACAGTGTATTAAATCCGATCCACAATGTTTACAACAGTATTGTTATTGTTCAAAATGACAGTTTCATACCTTGCCTGCTGCAACTTTAGCCAAAAGTGAAGCAAGTGAGTAACCCTTGTTACTCTGGTGTTTTAGGGATGGAAGCCTTACTACAGGACGTATTCCACCATTACAAATCTCTTCTGTTCCTCTTTCATTCACTGCCTTGACATGGATTAAAAACGAACGATATTTTCCTCCTGCCATACCTAGAGAAGTGGAGTAGAATGGGGAAAATAACTGAATCACCAATAAATTCCACTGTTTTTCATCTTCATAGAACAAGATCAACAACTAACTCCACAAAAAGTACAGTAGGCCAGAACTTTCAAATTACACTGTTTGAGCAGAAGAAAGTTGAACCACCTGCACATGCTGTCAGCAAAAAACAATGAACAAAGGAATGATATGAATAGTATAAAACCATTATCTTTGACTAACTGAGATAAACATTTGGCATGTTTTTTCCCCCAATCTTATTCATTTTAATGGTAAAAATGTTGTAAACTACACACACACAAACACACACACACAAAACTGTCATTAAGCTATCATCCAGATAATTACAGAATGTATATCCATCCAGTCTTCTTGTGCATACATGTACACACATCCATATATATGTGCATATACACACATAGCATTACAGTACTGGTGGCTAAAAATGTGCATGCAGGCTTTAGAGTCACTACCTGGGTTTGAATAAAGGATCTGCCATTTATTAGGCACGTGACAAATTATCCTCTCTGTGGCTCAGTTTTTTAATGTAAAATGATACTAATAGTTCCTACCTCAGAGTTAACTAAACCACTCTTAATTGTGCTTGGCACAAAGAAAGCATTCAAGTAATTATTATCACTAGTACGTGTTTTATATTAACTAAACTGGGATACTATACAATCTATATATAAAATACATTTCTTAATTATCATCAAATTACTACATCTGCCTGCAAACTATCAGTCTGTTGCTGCATTACTAGGTATTAAATCTTTTCAAGATTATAAATGCTATCACTCTACTTAGCTACCTGCCTGCTGTGCTAGCACTACACCGTTACATTTTTCTTAACACTACTGTACTATTCTCTGTGTTGTGGTATCTGACATTCTGTTTCAAAATTTCTTTGGCCAATGTTACCCCTTTACTCTTCCATAAAAACTTAGCACTTACCTTGTTCAGTTTCAAAGACATTGGGGAGAATTTTATGGAAAAAAATCTTAGTATACTCTAAGAAAATTAATATTTTTAACAGTACTGAGGCTTTCCAAATACGTGTCATGTAATTCTACACTCCATTTTGTCAAAATCGGTACTTTTGGCCAGATGTGGTGGCTCACACCTGTAATCCTAGCACTTTGGGAGGCCAAGGTAGGAGGACCCCTTAAGCCTAGGAGTTGGAGACCAGCCTGGACAACACAGGGAGACTGTGTCTCTAAAAAATAAAAAATTTTTAAAAACACCAATATTTCTATTTCCACATAAAAATTTAAGATTCACACTCTCATTGAACAAAACTTATAATCTAAATAATTTGAGATTTTATTACTTTTTGTTCACATGAAACCTAACACATAACATCTCGAAAACCTAATGACAATAAGAAAACACAAAACCTGCATATATACAGGCTGAGTATCCCTAATCTGAAAATCCAAAATGCAAAACTCTTTGAAAGCCGATATGATGCTAAAAGGAAATGCTCATTGGAACATTTCATAGTTTGTACTTGTAATACAAATATTACAAGTATACCACAAATATTCCAAAACCAGAAAAAAAATCTGAAATCTGAGACACTTCTGGTCCCAAGCATTTCAGATAAGGGATACTTGACCTGTACTATGTCTGCAATTAAACGGTTATGTGTGAATGTGGACAAACATTAGGAAGCAAACGTACACAAATGTAAATAGTTGCCATATAGATGCTCAGCTATTTTCTTGGGTTGGAGAAGGATCGCTACATCCCACCCCACCCCAAATTTCTTTAACAACTGAACTAGTCATTTTGTGTCGTTTTTTTAAATTCATCCCCAGGATACAAAAGCCGAAAACGTCCTACTACTGATATTTCTATTTATTATCAACATGATAGCCCATTATTTTAAAACATTCATTATAATCTGCATTTGTTTATGACACTCAAATCATTGTATATGACACTGTCAAAGCTCTTCTAATAAAAATCCTCTTTCGGCCTGGAGCAGTGGCTCACGTCTGCAATCCTAACACTTTGGGGGACCCAGGCAGGCAGATTGGCTGAGCTCAAGAGTTCGAGACCACGCTGGGCAGCACGATAAAACCCCGTCTCCACTGATACTACAAAAAATTAATCAGGCATTGTGGCACACGCCTGTAGGCCCAGCTACTCAGGAGGCTGAGGCACGAGAGCTGCTTGAGCCTGGGAGGCAGGTGTTGCAGCAAGCTGAGATCACAGCACTGCATTCCAACCTGGGTGACAGAGTGAGACTCTGTCTCAAAAAAACAAAACAAAAACCTCTCTTGGCCAGTGGCAGTGGCTCACGCCTGTAATCCCAACACTTTGGGAGGCCAAGGTGGGCAGATGACTTGAGGTCAGGAGTTCCAGACCAGCTTGGCCAACATGGTGAAACCCCGTCTCTACAAAAAAATACAAAAATTAGCTGGGTGTAATCCCTGCTACTTGGGAGGCTGAGGCAAGAGAATCACTTGAACCTGGGAGGCAGAGGTTGCAGCAAGCAAAGATCGCGCCACTACACTCCAGCCTGGGTGACAGAATGAGACTGTCTCAAAAAAACAAAAACAAGCCAAGAAAACCTCTTTTAAGGGAAGATACTGTAATAATATATAATAAAACTCTGAAGAGATAAGACTCTGATGTGATAGAAAGGGTAAAAATGGCAGAACATAATGTCTGCTTACTCAAAAGAGCTGTTACATCACACTAAGTCATCCTGTAGTCATTTCTTCAATGTTTTTTTCAAAAAGCACTGAGACCTCTAAGACACAAAAAGTGGGATCAGATAACCATACAGTTACTTATGACAGGAAATGACCTCAGCTACCAGCAAACTGATGAAATTTCAAATGAAAGTCCCAAAGAAAACAATCTTATTTTTTTGAGATCAGGTTTTTTAAATTTTTTTTACAACTGTGGTATTATTAATTCTGCTTTTGTAAAATACATTACTTCACCTTTAACAAGTTTGGGGCTTGTTAACGTCAACATCCCAGCATGCCCTGATAGATCAAGGCCACTAGCAAGCCATACTGGCCCACATAGAATGTCTTCTTTATGATCCTCCAAAAATGGACATAATCTAAGACCTAAAAAGAAAAATACATATTTTTCTTTTAAATTCATTTATTTAAAATGTAATATTTAATAAGCAAATATCATCCCATTTACATATAATACCACCACAAAAATTACCATACTTAGAATGTGTTAAAATAAGAATTATCATGCTAAGGAACTATAATCAATTATTTGTTATGTTGCTTTCCATTCCCATATTATTTTCCAATTCACCTTTATTTTCAAAAAATTATAAATCACGACTTGATTTCAAATCCCAAGATATTAAAAACCAAGAATGCAAGTATTAGCGCAGCTGTGTTCACAAAAGATGAGCTGAAAGTTAAAGCATATTGCCAAAGCAGAATTATAGGTTATTTTTTAATTGTGTTCTTGAAACCAAGTTTTTGCAAGCCATAAGGAAATCTTGCCCGACATGTTGCATTCAGATCACTACTCCTTTTACTGTCATGGACAACAGCTCTATAATTTAACTCACACTGTGATTCCTCTACATCCATGTGCTGCATTTCTTCATTCAAATCAACCAGGGACGGTTTCCCATTTTGTTCCACTTCAATGTTAAGAGCTGGAGACAAAGGAAAGGTGATCTGCCTATCTACTGCTGTTTCTAGAGGATAAAAATATTAGTAAACTTAATTTTCTTTAATATCAATGATTTATGTGCCTAAAAAATCTAAAATTTCCTGTTAACTTGGGAACTTGTGTGATTTTCATCACAGATGCTTTAAAATGGTTGGAGGAAAATTTTGATTCAATTGTTTTATACATTCTTCTCTCTTTTAACAGTAATAAAATATTTACCTCAAGAAACAATCTGCAGGCACCTAAACTAAAATTTCTTACCCTAGGCTGCATAGTACAAGCACTTGCAGAGCTTTAAAACTACTAAATCCTGAGTCCTCTACCCAATTAATTCAAAATCTGTCAAAAGATTGCACACATACGAACACACCCATATACACATAAACTCACATAAATACACAGACACACATACAGTCATCCGCTCCTCGGGATTGTAGGGAATTAGTTCCAGGACCCCCCCAGATGCCAAAACCCACAGATGTTCAAGTCCCTTATATAAAATGGCATAATATTTGTATATAATCTTATTCATATCCTCCTGTATACTTTCAATCATCTGTAGTTTACTAATAAAACCTAATACAATGTGAATGCCATGCAAATACTATTTATTTATTTCAGACAACATCTCACTCTGTCACCTAGGCTGGAGTGCAGTGGTACAGTCATAGCTGACTGTAACCTCCAAATCCTGGGCTCGAGTGATCCTCCTGCCTCGGCCTCTTGAGTACTGCCATCTGAGTAGTGCCATAGGTGCGCACCACCACACCCAGCTAATTTTTTTTTTTTTTTTTTTTTGAGACAGAGTCTTGCTTTGTCGCCCAGGCTGGAGTGCAGTGGCCAGATCTCAGCTCACTGCAAGCTCCGCCTCCCGGGTTCACAGCCATTCTCCTGCCTCAGCCTCCCGAGTAGCTGGGACTACAGGCGCCCGCCACCTCGCCCGGCTAATTTTTTGTATTTTTTTAGTAGAGACGGGGTTTCATCATGTTAGCCAGGATGGTCTCGATCTCCTGACCTCGTGATCCGCCCGTCTCGGCCTCCCAAGTGCTGGGATTACAGGCTTGAGCCACCGCGCCCGGTCTAATTTTTTTTTTTTTTTTTTAATTTTTGCAGCCATGTGGTCTTGCTACACTGCCCAGGCTGGTCTCAAATTCCTGGGCTAAAGTGATCCTCCTGCCTTGGCCTCTCAAAATGCTGGGATTAGAGGCATGAGCCACCATATGTGGTCTAATATTACTTTTTATCTGTATATTTTCTTATTGTATTGTTTTTTTTATTTCCCAACCCCCCAAAAAATATTTTCAATCCATGATTGGTTGTTTCTGAGGTTGGCAGACTGCTGGGATGTGAAACCCACAGATAGAGAGTGCCAGATGTATGCAGTGCCAGATGTATGCGTACTTTTTCAAAAAGGAAAATTTTCAAGTTTCAATGTTTCAAACTGGAGTTAAGTTGCCATTTTACCATGAAATTATCTCCAGCCCCTTAAACTAACTTATTAAGGAGAAAACACTGAGTAGTAACAGCTAGTTTCTAACCATGCTAAACGTGTATAATCTACTTTAATAACTCAGTACAACAAATTCTGAACTTGTAAGAAAGCTAAGTAAAAATGAGCGTATTTTTATTACATGAAAGGCTGGCTTCACTAATAACCTTGAAAGTAACTTCCATAACAGTTCTATTCACAATCAAGTCTTCTCCTAGGAAAAGAAATACATAAAGCTAGTAATGCTAAAAGTCAAACTAATTTACACAGGAACTAATTCCACTTCCAAAAAAACACAATTATATGATTCAAGTTTATGCAATTCTGAACATTACAGGGTTACTGAAAAGTTTTGAAATATTCTCTGAATTACTTTTCTAAATAAAATCACAAAAAGTAGAGCAGGCAAATGGCAATAACGGGCAGAAAGGGACACGAAACTTAGCCAAGTTGAAAATTAGTTTTCAGAAATCAACCACAAAATAAAATCTTCAACAATAAATTTTGATCCATTCTTACCATTGACTTTCCCTAATCCTGGAGCTTTATTTTTCAGCAGTGTCACTTGTATCTGTGGAATATTGGTGATGTTCGAGTTCAAAACGAATTTGAAGTCCACATGTCCAACCATACAAGCTTTAGGTAGCACTAATTCAAATACATGTTCATCCCAGCTATTGCTGTCAAATAAGGGGAAAAATGCTAAATAAAGCAAATATCTTACTTCAGCCACAACCATATTATCATTAAGGTCACCTTTCCTACTTTTTGCTTTGCAGCTTCCAACAAAATTTAGTGTTTCTCAATGGGATCAAGAGAGAAAATAGCTCCCAATGGGGAAGGTTAAACACAGGGTAATGAATGATCTTACTTTAGAAATCTACACCTGCCTTGAGACTTGCACATACCAATAAACTCTTATTCCTCAAAGTGTGAACGATTTAATGTGAATATCTTGCAAATTCCTGGTACCCACCCTAGATCTATGAGTAGGGTCCCAGAATCTTCACTTTAAAACAACAATTTCTTGCATTTCTTACATATATTCATTCTTGGGTTTTAAATGCTATATATATGCTGGAAAATAAGAATCTCCAAACTGCTCCACTAAATTTAAGGCTCACATCCAAATGTCTACTAAACATCTCAAACTCATTATGAAAAACCCACTCTCAAATCTCAGTAAACAGAAACTTCATTTTTCAGTGAACTCAGGCCAAAACCTGAAAGCCATCCTTTATTCTCTTCTCTCACACAGTATGTTCAATACATCAGCAAATTCTATTCCTTGTACCTCCAAATTATATTCAGAATCTAACCACTCTTTTCACTACCTCCATCACTACCACAATGGTCCAAGCTACCATCAGCATTCCTGAATTAGCACAACAGCAAACAAACTAGAAGCACTCTATCACTGCCCTCCACCACCACAACCATCATTCTAAATACAGAAGTCAAAGTAATCTTTGTAAAATATAAATCATACCACATCACTCCTGTATTCAAACCTGCTAACACTTTCCCATCTCACGTAGCATGAGAGTCTTTTTTTTTTTTTTTTGAAATGGGGTCTCACTCTGTCACCCAGGCCAGAGTGCAGTGGCACAATCATGGCTGGACTCCCTGGGCTCAAGTGATTCTCCCACCTCAGTTTCCCAAATATCTGGGACCACAGGCACATACCACCATGTCCAGCTAAATTTTTTTTATATTTATAGAGACGAGGTCTCCCTATATTGCCCAGGTGGGTCTTGAACACCTGGGCTCAAGTGATCCTCCTGAGTCAGTCTCCCAAAATGCTAGGATTACAGATGTGAGCCACCGTGCCTGACCTTTTATAAAGGCATTCATTATCCAGCTCCCAGGTACCCTCTACCTCTTTTTTTCTTTTTGAGATGGAGTCTCTCCCTGTAGCCCAGGCTGGACTGCAGTGGAGCGCAATCTTAGCTTACTGCAGCCTCCACCTCCCAGGATCAAGCAATTCTCTGCCTCAGCCTCCCGAGTAGTTGGGATTACAGGTGCACACCACCACACCCAGCTCCTTTTTGTATTTTTAGTAGAGATGGGGTTTCACCATGTTGGCCAAACTGGTCTCAAACTCCTGGCCTCAAGTGATTTACCTGCCTTGGCTTCCCAAAGTGCTGGGATTACAGGGGTGAGTGACCATGTAGCCCACAGCTACCTCTTTGGATCTCCCTCCCTACCACTCTTCTCTATGTTGACAGCATTCCAACAACAATGGTCATATTACTCTTCCTAGAACTCACAAAATATACACCTCAGGGTTCTATATTGCTACTGTCATGGAAGCCTTTCTTAGGCCCCTTATATTGAAAATATCATACACACTGTCTCTCTTTTTCTCTCACTTTCTCACACTTACATGCAATTACCTATCCAACAACTACTCGATTGCCATACTCTGTTTTAACAGTCTTCATAGCATCTATGCCCATACGGCATGGTATATGTATCTGTCTACTTTCTATTGCCATTAGGAGGTAAATTCCATGAGACCCATATTACTAGTGACTATAACAGTGCCTGCTTTTATTAAATACAAAACAAGCATTTGAGTATTTGTTAAATAAATCTGTGAACTAAGTGACCAAACTAATTGCAGTAGTAAATTACTCTCATTATTTTATCCTAAAATTAATAAGAATAAGAATATAACAGTTTCCAAAATCAGTATGACAAATAGAAGGAACAAAGTCATCAACATGCAAAAATTAGCTTACATATTTGTTAGAGACAACACAGAATTCCTAGGTATATTACTATTTATCTCTTAGACAGTTTAAAAGATAAACAGGTCAGGCACGGTGGCTCATGCCCATAATCCCAGCACTTTGGGAGGCCAGGTGGGTGGATCACCTGAGATCAGGAGTTCGAGACCAGCCTGGCCAACAGAGTGAAACTCCGTCTCTACCTAAAATACAAAAATTAGCTAGACGTGGTGAGGCGCGCCTGTAATCCCAGCTACTTGAGAGGCTGAGGCAGGAGAATCACTTGAATCCAGGAGGCAGTGGTTGCAGTGAGCCGAGATCATGCCACTGCACTCCAGCCTGGGTGACAGAGTGAGACTCTGTCTCAAAAAAAAAAAAACAAAACAGTAATGTACCTAGGAATTCTACATTGTCTCTAACAAATATATAAGATTAACTTAAAATTAAACATCTTCGGAAAATCTTTTACCTGTCGGTCTGTAGTTTCCAAGTTCGAGTATGCTGAGCAGCATCACCATGGTGTTGCTGATGCAAATGTTGAGGGTGCCTCCTTTGCTGCTGTTCTTGTTGAACTTCTACCCAGCATGGAGGAACAGTCGCTGAAAACCTTGGAGTCAAAGTCTCAAAGCGGGTTAGCTCCACTAGAGATGTCAAGATTTCGAGGGTGAATGGCTGGTCCACCAATAAATCAACTCCTTAAAATTAGTGAGAGTAGTATTTGAAATAGGTGTTAAAGAAAAAAAAAAAAAGAAGACAATGAAGTTTTAATTCATGGTTATGTTTTCTATTGCAACACTTGCCAAATATTCTGAAAGTTAATAAAGTGGACTCAGGTATCTACATATAACTAAGATAACTAACTCTGGCTAAATAATGGCAAAGAACAAAATTCTAACTTAAATATTTAAAATTAGAGACAATACTCACTATTGAAGAAACCCAAACCGGTTAGTAAAGGTCTTATTGAACTTTAGCCCTAATAAGGACGGCAAGAAAAGTAGTGGTACTAAAGTGCAAGCCAATGTACATCAGACCAAAATTCACTTTTAGACCCTGTTTTTTACAAAATAAATGCTAGACGTCAGCAAGTACATAACATATGCCCTTTTATAATGAATAAAAAATTAAAACAGTCAAAAGCTATATGGTAAATAAATACTTACAAACTGAAAAATTAAATTGTGAAAAAAAATTTCTATTTCTGTGGCAGTTAAGAAAATCTTGTGTACATGCTAGTATTATAAAAGTAATAATGTGCTTCATACTGATTAGGTTTCTTTACAAATGCTATACATGTATTCATATCAGTGAAATGTGTAACATTAAAAAATGCTGAGAAGCTGTTGCTCCCATTTTTAAAAATTAATGAAATACTAAAATATAAAATCTGGTAGGTTTAGAATATTTTCACAATGAAAAAAATGATGGCAAGTTCTATAAAATTATTACAAGTTTAATTCAAATTACATCTTTTTCTCAAAGTCTAGACCCTTTTAAATCTGATTAGTTTGTAAAAATTAACAGCATGTCAATCTCCTTTCTTTACATTATTTCTTCATTACAAAATTCATCTTTCCTCTACTAAAAAGTAGTTTTCTGTACTTTATATAAAAATTTTTCTCCATTCAACCAATAACCTATAAAATATGAGAATATTCAGTATTTTAGCTTTTTATACCAAGTTGTATACTTAACCAAGACATCTTGGTTAATTCAAGTAACTGGAGATTGAGAAGCAGACTACAATGATTTCATAAAAGTCTACAAGGCAAATAACGATTTTTAAGCAGGGAGTAACATGCTAGCAAAACTTCTTTTGAAAAAGCTCTGGAGGGCAATGTGGGACAAGGATGGGGGAAAAAAAGGCAAAAACAACAAACAAATATAAACAAATCTATCTGGAGATTCAGGATGGGACAACATATGTGTGAATATACCACCTAAATATATACTCAGTGACAGCATTTTTTCAGCTTTTCAATTCCAGTAGTAATATTAATAAATGAGCCAGTCTACTAATTTTATACTTACTTAATGAATTCTCTTTTATATGATTTTTCCCTCCTCTAATTAGACTAAAAGCTCATTAATGGCTGAAATGTTTGTTTTACCCTCTTAGATGACTTCACAAATATTGAGTAACATATCACACAGGTTGAGAATCACTCCTTACTTTAATATGTTTACATCTTCCAACAACTAGAAAAAAGACAAATAATACCTAATCATTTTTTTAATCATTTAAAAATTTAATATCATACCTGAAATGCCAGGACTTGAAGGATTTGATAAAGGCTTGGAACCTTCTGAAGATGGTTCTATTCCTTTAGAAAGAGATCCATCCACTAGTATATCAGCTTCATCAATATCATCACAGGTTCCTCCAATTTGGAGAAAATGAAGCTCACCACCTACAGTGCAGCAAATTTCATAGATACATGAAAAATGAGTAAACATTCAAATATTCAAATGTAACACTACTTAGGAAACAATTTAATGTCACTTCATAGGCAGATAAGGAAAGCTACCAATGTGATGTATTTCCAAGAGTTTAGAAATTTAATTGCCAAGGAACTACAAATTGAAACCAAATTTTTAGGAAGAAAATGATAAATACATAAACATACATGAAAGCAGGTATTTATCTAGTACTTACTTTTATGAGACAGTATTTTAAGTGCTTTAATTAATTCATTTACTCTTTACCAAAAACCCATGCGGTAGAACTATTACTGTGGCTATTTTACAGATGAGGCACTAGCTATACTGGAATCCACAGCCAAATCTCTTAATCTCAACAGTAACAAAACTTGACAAACACTCTTATTTTTTAAAGCATTCACAATGAAATGAAGGCAACAAAAATTTCTAGTTTAAAATCTCTGTCACAGGAAAAAAACTGACAGCAAATTTAGCATTAATTAAGACAAAAAAATTAACGGGTAATAGTATATTCTAACATTCTAATTTGGAGATTCACTTCCAGCATGGCAGAAGAAGGAAGATGATAAATCCCCTTCCTGAAAGGCAACTATAAAACTAGACAAAACTGTAATTTAACGAGGGTGAGGTAAGCAGGGAAAAGCAGTAGATTCATTGCTATCTCCAGATGGGACTTGATTGATGGAGAGTTTCCAGTTTAAAGTGGTGATTTCAATGGGAAACAAACAAGGTCTGCTACTTGAGGTCACAATTCTGTCTGGGGCAAACAAAGCACTAGAAACACCAGGGATTTAACACGGAATTACATGTAGTGAGAGAAGCACAGGGGGCCTGGTAAACGCTCCACAAATCCCACCTTGACCAGAGGCTGTGCACATGTCCAGCAAAGACAAGAGGGAGCCCAAGCCATTACTACATCCTCAGTCAACTAAGCCTCCATGCCTATGCAAAAGAGACCTGAGAGAGCACAACAGAAAATAAAAGCCAGGGCACACTTGAGCACAGCCTTACTGGCTAAAGGTATTTGGATACTACAACCTATCAATCTTTGGCTGAATACTAAGCTATGCTGCCACAGAAGAAACAAAGTAAGAAACAAGTCTTACAAATTAAAACTAGGCAGAATAAACGACAGAAATCAGCAGCTGCACAATACAAAAGAGATTTCACAGATTCAGCCAGATGAATTACAAAACAAAGCAATAACCACCTGGCAAAAGGTAGGGAGATCCAAATCTAGATTTCTATAGTGTTGTCTTAAATGTCCAGTAAGTAAATAAAATATCACAAGACATGCAAAGAAAGAGGGACCCACATTCAACATGTAAAACACACACGCGTGCACCTTTAAATGCCTTCTGAGGCTTCAGATTTAGCAAAGACTTCAAGGATTCTATTGTAAACATTTTTATAGAATAAGAGGAAGTCAGGGGTATAGAGAATTACAGGAAATAACGGAATAAACGACTCAACAAAAAAAATATTTAAAAAAAAGGCTGGGAGCAGTGGCTCACGCCTGTAATTCCAGCACTTTGGGAGACCGAGGCGGGCAGATCACCAGAGGTCAGGAGTTCGATACCAGCCTGGCCAACATGGTGAAACCCTGTCTCTACTAAAAATACAAAAATTAGCCGGGCAAGGTGGCAGGCGCCTATAATCCCCTTAGCTACTCAGGAGGCTAAGACAGGAAAATCACTTGAACCCAGGAGGTGGAGGTTGCAGTGAGCCGAGATCGCGCCACCGCACTCCAGCCTGGGCGACAACAGCAAGACTTCGTCTCAAAAAAATAAAATTAAATTAAATTAAACAAAAATTAAAAGAAGTTTGGAGACCTATGGGACAGATAAAATATTAAGAACATAACATGTAATGGGAATTCCATGAAGAAGAGAATTCCACCTGAAAAAATAATGGGCAAAAACTTACCAAATCCAACAGAAAACCACAAATTTGGCCGGGCGCAGTGGCTCAAGCCTGTAATCCCAGCACTTTGGGAGGCTGAGACGGGCGGATCACGAGGTCAGGAGATCGAGACCATCCTGGCTAACACGGTGAAACCCCGTATATATATATAACTATATATATATATAGTTTTTATATATATTCATATATTTACACATGATTAATTTATAAATTAGGCACAGGAAGAGATGAACAGTAACAAAATAGAACAATGATAGCAATATGCTGTTCACAATTTCACAAATAGAAGATTTGTTCTTACCATAAATCTTAGAAACTTGCACATAAAATTTTTTTCTTTCCTTTTTAAGTCAAAAATGTTCACCTTTTCAACGTAAAGAAAAGACTTCAAAACGGCTTCACTTTGACATATCCGATAGCCAGCATCACTATTCTGGAGCTTTAGGGCCATTACTAAGTAAAATGGTTACCTGAACACAAGCACTGCGATACCAGTGACAGACAATCTGAGAAGCAAGACAGCTACTAAGTGACTAACAGACAGGTAGTGTATACAGCATGGAGACACTGGACAAAATGATTTCTGTCCTGGGTGGGACAAGAGATTTTATTACACTACTCAGAAGAGTGAGTAATTTAATAATTATCAATTATTGATTTCTGAAATTTTCCGTTTAATATTTCCAGACCATAGCTGAGCACAGATAAATGAAACCACAGATAAGGGGCAGGGGTTGGGGGGGGTGGAGGGGCCCTACTGTAATGGAATATTATTTGGCATAAGAAGGAACAAAGATGTGATACATACCACATGGGAGAACACTAAAAATATGCTGAGTGAAAGAAATCAGACACAAAAGGACAAATATATGATTCCACTTATATGAGGTATCTACAATAGGCAAAGTCATATAGAAGTAGAATTGAGGTTACCAGCTGCTGAGGGTAGAATGAATGGGAAGTTACTGCTTAATGGTTAGAGTTTTTGTTTAGGATGATGGGAAAGTTCTGCAAATCAGTACTGGTGGTTATACAATATTGTGAATGTATTATAGCCGCTATATTATATGCTGTAAAATAGTTAAAACAGTAAACTTCATTACATATATTTAACACATTTTAAAAAGAAAAAAAAAAATTATAACCCATGACCCAACAATTCTACTCTTAAGAACTGAGAGCCTCAGGCCAGGCACAGTGGGTCACACCTGTAATCCCATCACTTTGGGAAACTAGGGCAGGCAGAGCACTTGAGGTCAGGAGTTCGAGACCAGCCTGGCCAATATGGGGAAACCCCGTCTGTTTTGTAAAAATACAAAAATTAGCCAGGTGCCTGTAATCCCAGCTAACCTTGGGAGGCTGAGGCAGGAGAATCACTTGAACCCAGGAGATGGAGGTTGCAGTGAGCTGAGATCAGCACCACTACACTCCAGCCTTGGCAACAGAGCGAGATTGTCTCAAAAAAAAAAAAAAAAAGAATACAAAGCCCCTTACATATGTGCACCAAGGAACTTACACAAGATGTTTATAGCAGAAAAAACAGAAATAAACAAGATGTCCACTGACAGGAAAATGGATCAATTATTTGTGGGTTTTCGGCACACTGGAGTACTAAGTATAAGTGAAAATTAAATGATCTACAAGGCATGCAACAAAACAGGTAATCTTAAAACATAATGAGAGGAAAATCAAGTCCCCCCAAACTAGTTAGAGTTCGATATCATTTTTATAAAGGGCAAAACCAAGCAAAATCAATAAAATATTCACATCTGAAGCATAAAACCAGTTTTCTTTACAAAAGGAAAGACATAAAAATTATTGAGTAACAGTTATCTGCAGGAAAAGGGCAGAGTTTGGGAGAGGGGAGGAGGGACACATTCATAAATGCACGATATCCGTACTGCTTTAGCTCTTGGTTTGACAGTAGGTCTCTGGATGTCCCTAATAAATTATTCTTTACTAACGTTATGTAAATTTTTTTCTAAAAAAAATCAACAAAGGGATTAAAATGGTGTAATAAAAATAGCAACACAAAAGAATGCAGTGAAGGAGTAACAAAGGAATGTAAAAAACATTTTAAAAAATCAAAATGGCAGACATAAATGCAACCATAGCAATAATTATATTAAGCGTAAAGTTATTCCAATTTAAAAGGGTACAGGTTATCCAACTGTATAAAAAAGCAAGACCTAATTATATGCATCTAAGAGACCCACCTCAGATTCAAATTCACAAGTTAGTTGAAAGTAAAATTGTGGAAAAGATACATAATGCAAACTGTAACCATAAGAAAGCCAGAGTGCTTTTATTAGTATGACACAAAATAGAGACAGAGGAATATTTCATAATGACAAAAGGGCCAATACATCAGAAAGATGTAACAATTATGAAACAGTCTAACAAAAGAGCCGAAAGACAAGTGAAGCAAAAGTAGACTTAAAAGTGAACAATTCAACAAAAACATAGTTGGGGATTTCAATACTTGCTCTCAAAATTGATAGAAGAAGGCTCGATATAAGATCAGGAAGACTTTAAAAACTCAAAAACATACACTTACACAAGTGAAATTTATACAACACTCTAACCCATGGGTGCCCAACATACATTCTTTTCAGGTGCACGTAGAACATTCTGCAGGACAGACCAGATGCTGGGTCAGGAAAAAGTCTCAATAAATTTCAAAACACTGACTTCATATAAATTATGTTCTCTGACAGCAATGGAAATAAGTTAGAGATCCAGAACAGAAAGAAACCTAGAGAAACCTCAAGTATTTGGAGGCTAAACAAAACACTTTTAAATAATCTCTGGGCCAAACAAGAAAACAAAAGGGAAATCAGAACATATTTTGATCCAAATGAGAAAAAAGGAAAAACAAAATGTATCAAAATGTAGGAAGTATCTCTTAGACAGTGCTTCCAAAAATATTTATGGCTTTAAATTTCCTGTATTAGAAAAGATCTCAAACCAATAACCTAAGTTTCTACTTTAAGAAACTAAAGAAGGCCAGCATGGTGGCTCACGCCTGTAATCCCAGCACTCTGGGAGATCGAGGCGGGCAGATCACGAGGTCAAGAGATCAATATCATCCTGGCCAATGTGGTGAAACCCTGTCTCTACTAAAAATACAAAAATTAGCTGGACGTGGTAGAGCGGGCCTGTAGTCCCAGCTACTCGGAAGGCTGAGGCAAGAGAATCACTTGAACCCGGGAGGCAGAGGTTGCAGTGAGCCAAGATCACGTCACTGCACCCCAGCCTGGCGACAGCGAGAACCTCGGTGAAAGACAGACAAGGAAGGAGGGAAGGATGGATGGACGGATGGACGGACGGACGGACGGACGGACGGACGGACGGAAGGAAGGCAGGCAGGCAGGCAGGCAGGCAGGCAGGCAGACTAGAGAAGAGCAAAATAAACCCAAATCAAGCAGAAGGAAACAGTAACATTAAAATGGAAATCTAGTATAAGGGAAAACAGAAAAAAAACAAAGAAACAAATGTTATTTAAATCAGAAGCTGGTCGTTTTGGAAAAAAAAAAAATTCAATAAAACAGATAAACCTCTAGACAGATTAATCAGGAAAAAAAGAGAACATACAAATCATCAATCAGTATCACAAATGAGAGCAGTGACATCAGTAAAGAGTCTGCAAATATTAAAAGGAATGTAGGGAGCCGGGCATAGCAGCTCACATCTGTAATTCCAGCACTTTAGGAGGTCGATGCAGGTGAATCACTTGAGGTCAGGAGTTCAAGATCAGCCTGACCAAGAGTGAAACCTCATCTCTACTAAAAATACAAAAATTAATCAAGCATGGTGGTGTACCTGTAGTCCCAGCTACTCAGGAGGCTGAGGTTAGAGAATCACTTGAACCCAGGAGGCAGAGGTTGCGGTGAGCCGAAACTGCGCCACTGCACTCCAGCCTAGGTGACAAAGCGATACTCTGTCTCAAGGAGAAAAAAAAAAAAAAAAAAAGGAAATAAAATAAAAGGATTGTGGGGAATATTATTAAATTCTTTATATGCTAAAACTTGATAACTTAAAAACGGACAAAAAGACTATCAGAACTCACTAAAAAATTAAAAAAAACCTCAATAACTCTCTATAAACATAATTGAATTTATATATTCAAAATCTTCCCACTAAAAACATCTCCAGGCCCAAAGAGCTTCACTGGCGAATTCTACCAAATATTTAAGGAAAAACAAGACCAATTCTACGCAAACTTTACCAAAAAATTGAAGAGAGAATACTTCCCAACTCACTGATATCAAAACCAGATAAAAATTATAAAAGGCAAAAACTAAAAAAGATTACAAGGAATATATAATATCCCTGATGAACAATATGCAAAAATTATGAACAAAATTTTAGCAAAGTGCATCCAACAATATATAAGGTAATGCATTATGACCAAGTGGGTTTTATCCCAGGAACACAAAGTTGGTTTAATATCCAAAAGTCAATCAATATATTTCAACATACTGAACTAAAAAGAACAACCAAATGATCTCCATGGATGCAAACAAGTATTTGACAAAATGTAACATTCATTCCTATTGGAAATTCTTAGCAAAGCAGGAACAGAAGACTAAAGGAATGATTTCCACAAGAAACAAGTACCAAAACAAGGATGTGACCATATAGTCCAATAATCCCAGATTGTGAGATTATTAGACTTTCAAAGCTATTATGGCTCAACTTCTTCTTATTCTCCTTCTGAATATCAGTACAGGTATATAGACTTTATGTTGTTGGGGTCATATTTATATTCAGTATTGTTATATTTCACAGTATGTTCCCAATTAATTGTGGCCTTTTAAAAAACCTTATTTTTTAAGCATTAATATTTTGTCAGGCCGGGCGCGGTGGCTCAAGCCTGTAATCCCAGCACTTTGGGAGGCCGAGACGGGCGGATCATGAGGTCAGGAGATCGAGACCATCCTGGCTAACACAGTGAAACCCCGTCTCTACTAAAAAATACAAAAATCTAGCCGGGCGTGGTGGCGGGCGCCTGTAGTCCCAGCTACTCGGGAGGTTGAGGCAGGAGAATGGCGTAAACCCGGGAGGCGGAGCTTGCAGTGAGCTGAGATCTGGCCACTGCACTCCAGCCTGGGCGACAGAGCGAGACTCCGTCTCAAAAAAAAAAAAAAAAAAAAAAAAAAAAAAAAAAAAAAAAAAAAAAATTTTGTCAGGTATCGTAACTGCACGCTATCCTTATACTCCACTGATACATCTTAGTCTTATTTTCTCATTTAAGTCTTTCCTATTGATTTTAAATGTATTTGCACCAAGCAGAATACCAATTTATCTTTCATTTTAAACTCTACACTTTTATAAAGAAATTCATACTATATTTTATGCCTTTTACAAAATTTCATATATGCAGTGTGTATATATTCTATTCCTGAATTATCAAAGATAGCTTAACAAATCTACATTTAGTATATTATTAATCCCATATAAAATTAACTTAAAACATATATTAACTATAGATTTATTTTTATGAAAAAACTCGATTCTCCACAAGAAAAAGAGTTTTATGTTATTTGAATATACTCAGAAGACAGGGTCACATCCATTTGATTCAGTGTGAGATGGTTTTTAAAAATCATACATGTACATACATTTTAAGACATCAACTTTTCTTTCCCCTTTGTTGTTATCTTTTCAAACGCACCTTCTTTAGTCAATCCCTGAAGAATTGGGAGATCATTTTGAAAGCAACTAACTTCTCAGGTTTTTCTTGTCTTTCATCTGGATAAATTCCCTATCATATGCGATCATGTTCTAGGAATTCCGGACTGTACAAACTCCAAGAAAACAACCATCTATTTTAAATACTTTTTTGTTTGTTTGTTTTGTTTGAGACGATGTCTTGCTCAGTCACCTAGAAGTGAAGTGACGCGATCTCAGCTCACTGCAACCTTCTCCTCCTGGGTTCAAGTGATTCTCCTGTCTTGGCCTCCCAACCAGCTGGGATTACAGGCACGCCCCACCACGCCTGGCCAATACTTTTATTTAAATGTTAAAAACCTTAATAACTTAAATATTTAAGGTGTAAATACTATTTCTCCTCTGAGTTACCTAAAGCATATCTCATCAAATAATTGAAAGCATTAAAAACCCTTATTGCATTTCTGGAAAATAGTAGTGTCTTATAAAGATGTGCCCCAAGGGGCCATGCCACCTAGGTTCGAGTCCAGCTCCATTTTGGATGACCTACAGCAAGTTAATTTTCTATTTTTAAATCTTGCAGGTAAAAAGAATGCAAAGAATTCAATGTAAGATTCTTCATCTTTTGTTGTATTATGGCAGTATAACGCCATTTAAAGTGCTCAGATGTTTGAATGCTGGCTCTGTCATTTATTAGCTCTATTACTTAACAAGTTACTTAACCTCTCTTTCCTTCAGTATGTTTATCTATAAAATGGAGACAATAATAGTACATTAAAGTTGGTGTGATGACTAAACGAACACAGGTAAAGTTCTTACAACAATGAACTGGAACATATATGACCAATAAATTCAAATTATCTCTGATACCACACAGAATTTTAATGGTTGTTCTGAAATCCTCAACTGTAATTCAAAGTTTTATTAGTCTAAAGTTATTAGACTACACTGTTCATTTTCTAAATTAATCTAGTTGGGTTTTTATGATATTTGAAGATTTTTTTCCATTATACTTTCACTAGAAATTACAGAAATTTCACCAGGCACGGTGGATCATGCCTGTAATCCCATCACTTGGGGAGGCCAAGGTAGGCGGATAGCTTGAGGTCAGCAGTTCGATACCAGACTGGCCAACATAGTGAAACCTCATCACTACTAAAAACACAAAAATTAGCCAAGTGTGGTGACGCGCACCCAGCTACTCAGGAGGCTAAGGCAGGCGAATCACTTGAACCTGGCAGGCAGAAGTTGCAGTGAGCCAAGATTGCATAACTGCACCCCAGCCTGTTGACAGGGTGAGACCTTGTCTCAAAAAAAAATAAAAATAAAAGTAAAAAAATAATTTCACTACATACAGTTCAAAGAAGGCAATCTAACCACTACATTAACCATTGTGTTCCTTGGCTAAACTCTTGAAATCTATTTAAAGAGAGGAAAAACAGTCTAATTACTATCAGAACCACAGATGAGATGCATACATAACTCTGCTCAAATCCTAATTCCTCTGCCATGCCTTAGTTATAGTCACTTAGGCTTCAACTATCTCCTAGTTCTAAATTCCTACTATACAATCAATAGAACTATTCCTTTTGCCTGATATTGTCAGTAATCCTTTTCAAAAACTACTTTATCTCCCTAACTTAAAATGTACATAAAGAAAAAAATAGGCCAGGCACAATGCCACATGCCTGTAATCCCAACACTTTGGGAGGCCGACGCAGGCAGATCACTTGAACTCAGAAGTTTGAGACCAGCCTGAGCAACATGGCGAAATCCCATTTCTACAAAAAATTACAAAAATTAGCTGAACATGATAGTGTGTAGTCCCAGCTATGCACTGTAGTCCCAGCTATTCAGGAGGCCGAGGGGAGAGGACAGCTTGCGCCCAGGAGGTTGAGGCTGCAGTGAGGTAAGATAATGCCACTTGCACTCCAGCCTGGGCAACACAGCGAGACCCTGAGAAAGAAAACAAAGGGCCGGGCACAGTGGCTCATGCCTGTAGTTCCAGCACTTTGGGAGGCCGAGGTGGGTGGATCACCTAAGGTCAGGAGTTCAAGACAAGCCTAGCTAACATGGTGAAACCCTGTCTCTACTAAAAATACAAAAAATTAGCCGAGCGTGCTACCACGCGCCTGTAATCCCAGCTACTTGGGAGGCTGAGGCAGGAGAATCACTTGAACCCAGGAGGCGGAGGTTGCAGTGAGCTGAGATGAGGCCATTGCACTTGAGCTTGGGCAACAAGAGTGAAACTCGGTCTCAAAAAAAAGGAAAAGAAAGGAGGGGAGGGGAAGGGAGGGGGAAAGAAAGGGGAGAAAAAAAAGGAGGTGAGGGGAAAAGAAAGGGGGAAAGCAGGAAAGGGGAAAGGAAAAGGAAAAGGAAGGAGAAAAAAAGAAAAAATAATTGCACACTATCTTAATCTATATAACGCTTCAAAATTTGCAAAACTAATCCACTGCTAGCCAAAGATCAGGAGTAAATCGGACCCAAAAAAATGTATTCAGCAAAACTGAAAATTGTTTGCTAAGTATTTTTATTTCAGAAGGAAATAAAGACCAATAACTGTGCCAGAAACTTTGCAGACATTATTTCACTCTAATAAGCCTAGGAAACAGACCTTCTTATCCTGGTTTATAAACAAATAAAAACAGGTTTAATGAATTTAATGTAACTTGCTAATTCCTCTCCATCTATTTGAATTTAAAATTCATACTAGGTATGCACATAAACAAATGCCATATACACATGGATTTTATAAGATTTATAGCATAATCAAACAACTTACCTTTGGTGCACGCACACAGCCTGTCTGTGCCAGAGCAGTAAATCACAGAAACAAATGTGTCCTGTTCCTCAGTGCCCTCCTTTTTGGGAGGCTCCACTTTGGCCAAAATTTCAAAGTTTGAAAGATCTAGTATTTTTACATATCCTCCCTGAGTAGTTATTACCAGGTGTCCAAGAGTAGAAACGTCAGACGTTTTTTCTCTCTCAAAACCATTCTTTGAGGTTAACTGCATGTCCTCAATAGGTTCCTCACAGTCATCCTCTCGATTATCCAATATATCTGGTGGAAGCAAAATGAGCGAGGTAATTGTGTCCTGGGGATCTTTGATATGTTGTATTTTTATTGGTTCCTCTTCTAAAGTCACTATCCGAGTGGCATAATTCATTTTATAAAGTACTAAATATCCACCACTAACATTCCTCTGCTCAGGCTGAATTATCAAAGGAGTCTGTACATCTGCTGGTGATTCATGTTGGATTACACTAATATTTGCACCATTCACTACAGCAAGATTTGATTCCAGCTCACCTTTCCGTCTATTACATAGTGCAGAGTTTAATTTATTTAAATTATTCAAGGCCTCTACTTGATTTATTGCACTCAAGGATTCAACAGGGCATGTCCGCAGTCCTACCAACAAATGAATTCCGTCAGCACAAGGAGTTATTGAGTCTACACAAAGATTCTCCTCCTCTGCAAACTTTGGCAGCCTCAAGCACTGAACCAAAGTCCCAGGCTTGGGAAACACAGAGTTCCACTTCTCAGAATCCGGAGAGGTAAGGTTGGCTGCTGCATCTGCAAATTGCTGAATGTAAGTCACAGGAGGATCCTGCAATAACAACTGCTCCTGACTATCCAGCTCCATTTCAATAATCTGTGGAACAGTAAAACCATCATCATGCAAACTTTTACTCATAATATTGTTCATCTGTGAAAAGATCTTTCCTGCTTTCTCATCAGATTCCTTGATGCTATAAAGAAGCAAAACCGGTAAAGTCCTCCTTACCAGAGGAGAATTCAGTTCTGAATTAGTGCAGGATTCATTGTCAGTTGACCCTTGTTCTGATATACTTTCACCCTGAGTTCTGCTCAAACCATCCAGTGACCTGTGAGAATTACTACTAATGGGTGAGGTAGCAGGAGATTTATATGTTAATAAACCTCCAGCTAATAAACACGGAAAAGGAATGTTGTGCTGTTCCTGATGCTTTTCCTTTGTCTTTTCACTCTTAGAGTTTGTTAAACAAGGATTTGCCCCAAGTTCTTCAAGATCCTTAACAGTATCTTCAAGCACATTTGCAACAATCTCCCACTGAAGTTTTTCTGGCTGTTGCAGAATGCTGAGTGCTGTTATATCAAGGCTTACTTCCATGGCTTCCTTCTGTGATGTATGCCCTTTAAAAAGGAACAATATTCATTAGACATAGCCTTGTAAAGATAAATAAAAATCAGTGGTTTAATGTTTTCATTAACTTTTTCTACTCATCCAGTCAGTACTTTTTTTTTTTTTTTTTTTTTTTTTTTTTTTGAGACAGATTCTTGCTCTGTCACCCAGGCTGGAGTGCAGTGGTGTAATTTTGGCTCGTCACAACCTGCGCATCCCAAGTTCAAGCGATTCTAGTGCCTCAGCCCCTCCCAAGTAGCTGGGATTACAGGCGCACACCACCACACCTGGCTAATTTTTATATTTTTAGTAGATACAGGGTTTCACCATGTTGTCCAGGATGGTCTCCAACTCCCGACCTCAGGTCCATCCACCTCAGCCTCCCAATGTGCTGGGATTATAGGCGCGAGCCACCGTGCCCGGCCTAAAAAAATTTAAAGTGCAGTCAGCCCTCCATATTCACAGGTTCTACATCCACGGATTCAACTAACTGCGGATGGAAAACATTATTTATTTATTTATTTGGAGATGGAGTTTTGCTCTTGTTGCCTAGGCTATAGTGCAATGGCGTCATCTCGGTTCACCAAAATCTCCACCTCCCAGGTTCAAGCAATTCTCCTGCCTCAGCCTCCCAAGTAGCTGCATCACCATACACAGCTAATTTTGTATTTTTAGTAGAGACGTGGTTTCTCCATGTTGGTCAGGCTGGCCTCGAACCTCCCGACCTCAGGTGACCCGCCCAGCTCAGCCTCCCAAAGTGCTGGGATTACAGGAATGAGTCACCACGCCCAGCCAGAAAACATTTTTTTAAAAAAATGGATGGTTGCATCTCTACTAAACATGTACAAACTTTTTTGTCATTAAACAATAGAAAATAAAGACTTTTTACTCAATATTTACACTGTATTAGATATTATAAGTAATCTAGAGATCATTTAAAGTAACAGGAAAAAGTAGATGTGCATAGTTTATAAGCAAAACTATACCATTTTATATAAGCGACTTGAGCATACCTGGATTTTGATATCTAGAGAGGGTACTGGAACCAATCCCCCATAGATACCAGGCTATTTTTTTTTCTTTTCTTTTTTTTTTTTTCAAACATACTCAAATCTAAGATAAACTTCCTTAGAAAAACCGTAAAAGTATTCAAGGGACTCAAAATTATTTTCAACTTAGGCCAGGCACAGTGGCTCACACTTGTAATCCTAGCACTTTGGTAGGTTGAGGTGGGCAGATTACCTGAGCTCAGGAGTTCGAGACCAGCCTGGGCAATATGGCAAAACCCCGTCTCTACTAAAAATACAAAAAATTAGAGGCTGGGCGCGATGGCTCATGCCTGGCTCTATTCTGCTTATTTGGATAGTGTCAACCAAACTTCCTGAGGTAAGCAATTAGGTTTTATCTAGGCACTCTTCTAAAACTCAAATTCCAATTTGAACCCTTCTTTAACTTCCTACCAAACATTCTTCTCAGTCTTCACAAGAAGCCATGTATACTTAATTCAGATCTGTGGTTCAAATACCAAACTTTTCTCTACGCAATCTTCTTAGATATCTTCAAACCTCATAACCTTCAACTAAAAAACAAATGTCTCTTCATCTGCATTCACATTTTTGAAATTAAGAAATATATTTCAATAGGCCTGGCACAGTGACTCACATCTATAATCCCAACACTTTGGGAGGCTGAGGCAGGTGGATCACTTGAGGTCAGGAGTTCAAGACCAGCCTGGCCAACATGGTGAAGTCCTATCTCTACAAAACATACAAAAATTAGGTGTAGTGGCAGATGCCTGTTAATCCCAGCTACTTGGGAGGCTGAGGCAGTAGAATCTCTTGAACCCAGGAGGTGGAGGTTGCAGTGAGCCAAGATCGTGCCACTGCACTCCAGCCTAGGCAACAGAATGAGACTCCATCTCAAAAAAACATAAAAACAAACAAACAGAAAAAAACAAAAAAGAAATATATTTCGTAATTCTTCAGAAAGTATCATCCAATTTGACTAATACCACTTAGAAGTGTGATTTCCATTAAATTGGACATCTTCTGATAAGCTTGAAATGGTACTTTATCACTTTTTAAATACTTCGGGAAGAGAAGACATCATTAATATCAAATATATATATAGGACTATCCTATAAGCCTCCATAAAGTCACCAATAGTCTTTCAATGTAACGAAATTAGTTTACAAGATACATACTTTTACTGTGAATGAATAAGCTACTTACAAATCCTTGAATGAGGCAATTAAAAATTTTGAACTAGAAAGGTATTTTCTCTTACCATAGCTACTTTTTAATACTACATAAAGACAATGTTTAAACCCCTAAATGAAGTGTTATATGTAGTGGACAAAAACACATGATAATTTTCAAGACACTAGGAGCTAAAGTAAACATGGTATCTTTAAAAAGTGTGAAAAATCAAACAGGCATAGATGAAAAGAACAAAGGTAGAAAAAGGATAAGAAAACTGACCAAATATAAGTACTATAATTGCAAAAACATGTACTGAGGTCCTTAGACCCAGGGAAAATAACAAAACTACAGCACACAAAGGAAAGGTTCCAGTGAGAATCAAAAAAACTTAAAACAGCAAACACTTTACAAAGGAAAAACAGAAGCCCACATTTTAAGTAACTTAACAGGACTAAGGAGTTATTTTTTGAAAGAGTTCAAAAACTTGGCTGGGTGCAGTGGCTCACACCTGTAATCCCAGCACTTTGGGAGGCTGAGGCAAGTGGATCACCTGAGGTCATCAGTTCGAAACCAGTCACGCCACAGAGCGAAACTCCGTCCCAGAAAAACAAAAGAGCCAGCCTGGCTAGGCGTGGTGGCTCACGCCTATAAACCCAGCACTTTGGGAGGCTGAGGCGGGCGGATCACCTGAGGTCAGCAGTTCGAGACTAGTCTGGCCACAGAGCGACACTCCATCTCAAAAAACCAAAAGAGCCAGTCTGGCTGGGCACGGTGGCTCACGCCTATAATCCCAGCACTTTGGGAGGCCGAGGCTGGTGGATCACCTGAGGTCAGGAGTTCAAGACCAGCCTGGCCAACATGGTGAAACCCTGTCTCTACTAAAAATAAAAAACTTAGCCAGGTGTGGTGGCAGGCACCTATAATCCCAGCTACTCGGGATACTGAGGCAGAAGAATCCCTTGAACCCGGGAGGTAGAGGTTGCAGTGAGCTGAGATTGTACCACTGCACTCCAGCCTGGGTGACAGAGCAAGGCTCTGTCAAAAAACAAAAAAAAGAAAAAGACAAAGAAAGAAAGAAAGGAAGAGTAGTAGTTTTTGCGGAAGGACAATAAAATGGGAAAAGAGCATTAGCTTCCTCAGTCTACCCTTTTTAAAGAAAAAAAATTTTTTTTTAACTTTTCTAGAACGAATTACACATTTATACATTTTTAAGGGCATTTTCCTGCCTTATTTGGTGATTTTTTTGTTCATTGCTAAGAACTGCTTCAAAAGACTGCTAAGGATTAACCCAAAATTGTCCAGTGTTCCATTTAGTGACTTTCAAAAAAATTTGATGACAAATTAGAATTTAAAGACTATTTACTACCAAATGTTAACTATAATTTTTGTGAACTGTACTACACAAAACCATTCCTCTTCTAAAAAGATTTAAGTTACATATGTACGTAGTACACAGCATCTGACATTGAACAATAGCCACAAGTTAATAACAGTCACTTTTTAAAAACACTGGCTACTTCCCACTGCGCTTTATATGCACTTACCTTATCTAATTCTTTTTTTTTTTTTTTTTTTTTTTTGAGAGGGAGTTTCTCTCTTATTGCCCAGGGTGGAGTGCAATGGCGATCTCAGCTCACTGCAATCTCTGCCTCCCAGGTTCAAGCGATTCTCCTGCCTCAGCCTCCTGAGTAGCTGGAATAGGTACACGCCACCACGCCCAGCTAACTGTTTTTTATTTTTAGTAGAGACAGGGTTTCACCATGTTGGCCAGGCTGGTCTCAAACTCCTGACCTCAGGTGATCCACCCACAGTGGTCTCCCAAAGTGCTGGGATTACCGACATGAGCCACCAAGCCCGGCCTAATTCTTAAAACTCTAACAGACTTTAATATCGCTATGCCATATATCAGAAGTGCAATCAAACTATATTAAGTAGAAGAGTTAGGATTTAAATTCTGACATAGTAAAACTATTTTGAAGCATATTAGCTTTTCCTACAAAATAACATTAAAATATGAAGTATATTATTTTGCCCTAATATTTTATAAGCTAGTAAGGCATTTTACTTGATATTTTAATGTCTATAATTTCATACAATAAAATGTAGTTCTGTATTCACCTATATGAATAAAGAGCTTTAAACACTACTTTTAGTTAACAGAATACATTATACAAATAAAAAGATTTAATTACCTGACATGTGACAAAAATTTAATGTAACTATCCACTTTAATTCCTTTGGCTCAAATAGGTACCATTTAAACTTTAAATATGGAACACTATGTACATACTACTAATTTGAGATCTCTGACACACAATATTTCAGTCTTCTGTGTATACTAGCAAAAATTTAGAGTTAGCATTAAGTAAGAGACTCAGAATTAAGTGGTAGTTAGCTGTATATACAACTGTGTAAAGAATTTTTTGAATACATTATCTAATACTTTTTACATACCTGTCACAGAATCTGATCTGGAATGCTCTTCACTGTCTGAATCCTCCAGTAAATCATCACTTAAATCAAAAGACAGAGTAAACAATTTGAATTTCCAAAAAAGCATACATCATATGAGCAAGCAAAGAAAAAAGAACAGTTGTTTTTTGAGTTTTTTTGAGACAAGGTCTCACTCTGTCACCCAGGCTGGAGTACAGTGGCAGGAAAACAGCTCACTGCAGCCCTGACCTCCTCCTGGCCTCAAGCAATCCTTCCGCCTCAGCCTCCCAAGTAAGTGGGACCATAGGCACACGCCACTATGCCCAGCTACTTTTTTTTCAATTTTTGCAGAGATGGGGTCTCACCATATTGCCCAGGCTGGTCTTGAACCTTTGGGCTCATGCAATCTTCCCACCTCTATCTCTCAAAGTGCTGGGATTACAGGCATGAGCCACTATGCCTGGCCTGAAAGTACAGTGTTAAAATCACTACTACATATCTCAAACATAAAAAACAATTAAAATTGGCTTAAATGAGATATAAAGAGTAGTTTGATAACATAACTGATTAACAACACTGACAAAAATCTTCTTAAATCATTGTCTAACTGAAATAGGGTGTGCAAACCTCTAAGAATCTATAATAACATCTGTAGGAATTTGAAGACTACTGTGTGACTAAGGACAGCTTGGGCAAACAAAAAAATAAAAGACAGCAGCAGCTAATAAAATCAAGCACCAGCTTGCAGTAGTAAAACGTTACAAACTATTCTATTACTGAATTCAGGACAGCCTAAAACCAGACATAATAGTTGTATAAGCACGTGTGTATGTTTGTGTGCTCACATGTACATAAAATTTTATTTTTGTTTTATATTTTGTTTTGGAGAGGCTAAGAACTCCTTTACATACAGAAGACAGGGGGTCATCAGGACAAGACAAAGTCTTGTCTCGATCTCCTGACCTTGTGATCCACCCACCTCAGCCTCTCAAAGTGCTGGGATTACAAGCACAAGTCACCGCGCCTGGCCTATAATGTTATTTTAGACATAATATAAATTGGCATTCTGCATTGAAAATGCTTAAGGATATTACTGCACTCCAAGGCAATGTTTGAAATATTTTGGGGCAGCTAAGTGGAAATTCACTTATATATTTTTGAAAAAGTTTCTCTGTTTTAGTTTTGTCAGGTGATATAGTCGCCCATAAACCAATTTAGTGCTATAATTTACAAAAGCAAAAAATGTAAAAAAGTTTAATATCAGCTGCTAATTCATTAGTCTCATTGGCTGGTTTCAGAGAAATAGGGTAAGTATAAAAACAAATCCAAAGAATAAATATTAATAATTGGGAATTATCAAAAATGAGTAAGTGTAAAAACGAATCCAAAGAATATTAATAATTGAGAATTATCAAAAATGAAGAAGTCCAAACCAAGAAAATACAATAGGTTTTAAGTATAGAATGGCTGTTACAGTAACAAAAATAAATAACCAAGTATTAACCTGTTGTACTAAGATGAACAATTAAAATTAAGTAGTAGTATGTTTTAAAGGAATTCAGGTGTCTTGATATTTCAAAGAGGGCTGCCAGATAAAAGCCTTAAATTAGCAAAGAATGTTTTATTCTGAAAGTTTTCAAAAATACAATCAGGGAACAGGCACAGTGACTCACACCTGTAATCCCAGCACTTTGGGAGGGCAAGGAGGGAGGACTGCTTGAGCCCAGGAATTCAAGACCAGCCTGGGCAACATAGTGAGACCCCATCTCCACAAAAAAAAAAAAAAAATTAGCTGGGCATGGTGGCACATGTCTTTAGTCCCAGCTACTTATAAGGCTGAGGTAGAAGGATGACTTGAGCCTAGGAGGTAAAGCCCAGGTGACAGAGCAAGATCTTGTTTCAAGAAAAAAAAAAAATTGTAAAATCACATTCTTTTAAAATATTTTGTGACAAAAATATTCTCAAACTATTACATCACAAATTATACGGCTAAGGCCAGGCACAGCGGCTCACATCTATAATCCCAGCACTCTGGGAGGATGAAGCAGGCAGATCACGTGAGGCCAGGAGTTTGAGACCAGCCTGGCCAACATGGTGAAATCCGTCTCCACTAAAAATACAAAATTTACCCGGGCATGGTGGCGCGGGCCAGTCCCAGCTACTCAGGAGACTGAGGTATGAGAACTGAACGTGGGAGGCAGAGACTGCAGTGAACCAGGATCGCACCACTGCACTCCAGCATGGGCGACAGAGTGAGACTCCCTCAAAAAAAAAAAAAAAGAAAAAAAATTATATGAACAAAATAACTAAATTGTACACTCACATGAATTTTATGGTTTGAAAAATTACACTTCAGGCCGGGCACGGTGGCTCAAGCCTGTAATCCCAGCACTTTGGGAGGCCGAGACGGGCGGATCACGAGGTCAGGAGATCGAGACCATCCTGGCTAACATGGTGAAACCCCGTCTCTACTAAAAAATACAAAAACTAGCCAGGCGAGGTGGCAGGCGCTTGTAGTCCCAGCTACTCGGGAGGCTGAGGCAGGAGAATGGCATAAACCCGGGAGGCAGAGCTTGCAGTGAGCTGAGATCCGGCCACTGCACTGCAGCCTGGGCGACAGAGCGAGACTCCGTCTCAAAAAAAAAAAAAAAAAAAAAGAAGAAGAAGAAGAAAAATTACACTTCAATAAAACTTTTTTAAAAATCACATGCGGCTGGGCACAGTGGCTCACGCCTGTAATCCCAGCACTTTGGGAGGCCAAGGTGGGTGGATCACCTGAGGTCCGGAGTTTGAGAACAGCCTGGCCAACATGGAGAAACCCTGTCTCTACTAAAAATACAAAAAATTAGCCAGGAGTAGTGGCAGGCACCTGTAGTCCCAGCTACTCATGAGGCTAAGGCAGAAGAATCGTTTGAACCCGGGAGGCAGAGGTCGCGGTGAGCCGAGATCGTACCACTGCACTCTAACCTAGGCAACAGGGTGAGGCTCTGTCTCAAAAAAAAAACAAAAAACAAAAAACAACAACAACAAAAAAAAACATGCATTTTAAAAAGAAACTAGAATACATATAAATATTACTATAATTCCATAGTGTGATTATGACTACTCTGTGATTATGACTACTCTGTATTTCATCAATTTCCATTCCTGCATTTTCCCATTTTCCTGCAATAAGCATGCACTATTTACGTAATAGGCACTGTGTTTACTAAAGCCTTCTACATTTTGCAAAACATTTACAAAGCAATACACATGCAAAATAAATATTACAGTTAAAGTAAAAATGTTTAGTTAAGATTGTATGTTTCTGAAAACTAGACATACTAGTAAGGGTACCTTGGTTTATAGCAATCCCATAAACAATTTCATTTACATTCAAGAAATTTTTACCAATCTGACCTGAATCATCTAGAACAAAATCTTAATTCATTAAAATGTATTACCAAATCTTCCTTAATTCAGAAAACAAATATTGTCTTCTAAGAAAAAATGGTCAAAAACAATTCCTCATTCCCTCAATGTAAATAACAAAGAAAAATAAATTTTACAAAAACGATTCTAAGCAAGCTATACTGCTAATTACTTTAAACTTCTTGGATAAGCTTAGATTTTTTCCAATTAATGTATTATTCTTCAAGCTAATGAAACCCACATAGCATATTTTATAACCAAATATATTAGATCTTGTGCCACATGAAGTCAGAGGTAGTATGGCTCATTATATTCACTATCAATTCCAACAGGACTGCTTCTACTTCTTGGGGAGGGGAAGTGCAGATAGGGGGCGTAAGGTTAGGGATGAAGTTTCACCTCTTCAGCTTCCTCCTACCACATTAACTTAATGTTTTTGTATGATTTGTTTAAGACTTTCTTCAGAGAAAACCGACCTTCAACCCTAGATTACACATTTCTTAAAAGCAAGTAGAGATTACCTCAACTCAAGCACGTTACCCCATATAATGTTGAGGAGTATTTCCACTAGTAATACAGAATACATGTTTATCTAAAATGTACCTTTTACCTGGGAGGCTGTGACTATATGTGTGTGGGTATATGTAATCCTAGAAGTATATTTTGATTCAATTTTTAATCCCCAAATTACAAAACCTCAAGACAAAGTTCAAATTAAAGTAAGAGCCTAGAAGGACATATAAATTTCATTATCTTCTATTACTTTTCCACTAACTTCTAAGAAATCAGAGAAATCAAGCATGCTTAATATCTAGTCCTACTGGCAAAATATGGTCAGAAACTCAGACAACAGTTAAGCTGCTTTCCCATTAAGCTTTCACAGAGATTTATATTAATAAAACAACCACAAGGCTTTATTCAATGTTATTACCAAGAGGAACTAGATAGAATACATATATTGTAAATTTCCACTAATTCCATTAATGAAATAACTTCCATTAATAAAATTTTACATTACTCCTTAATGAAAGTACATCCCACCAAAGAGATTGTGAAGGAAAATGATAAATCACTGACTACAGAGTAACACCCATCACATAGCAGTAACATAAGGAGCCCCTGGAAGTGAAATGGCAGATATTCTCAGTCTATCAAGACATCTGATCACAGTCAAATAGCTCCATTTCACATGGCTGCCTAGAGAATCTTTTTCCCCCCACCTACACAATCTTACTAGCCCAGTTCAGTCAAAACCGTAGTGGTTCTTAGGAAACAACTAAGTGAAGGAGGGTGATACTTAGACTCTCCCACCCCACCTACATCAGATGCAGCACAAAAATCAGGAATCTCTCAGAGAAGTTGAGTGAAGGAGAATCCAGAACAGCAATTTTACCAAAATATTTCTCTAGCAATAATTACGGTACCTCAACTCACTGTTGACTACCGGTACACTGTTTTAAACAATTAGATCCTCTTACTTCACCTCAGGTTATTCCATTATTATTATTCATTAGCACTGCCATAATTTGAGGGGCTAATGAAAAAAGGGAAACTGAAATCATCTAGTTCAACTGCTCTATGAAAAAGATTTAGTAGAAGGTGAAACTGTAGTATAATTTCATTTCATTATTTAGACTTTTCAATGTGACTTTTCATGATCTATTGTTCAATGTGGCAATTATTTCCAATTGACATAGATTGTGATAGAATGTTAAGTATATTTTATAAACTATGCTGTTTCTGAAGATTTTTCTTCAAGAATCACAGATTTCAGAATTCTAACCAAACATTTACTCTCTGATCTCTTAACTGCATAACTTTTTTTCCCTCCTCTTTAATTATTAGAACTATGAGAATATAAAATTTAGGAAAACATGTTAACATCTATTAAATACTACTAAAACAAACTCACATACCTATCTCCTTCCAATTTTGGTATATCTGAGCAACTAGAGGAGTCCTCCAGCCACGCCAAAGTTGGTCTCCTTGAATCAACTCCTGAGCTTGGGTCTCCTGACAGAATAAGCTGTTGTACAATTGCTGGATCATAGGCATTAATTTCAAACTTTAAGTGCACCTAAACAAATGAAAAGCCTAAGTTTACAACTGATTTTTTTTTTCAGTTACTAATTTGTTACTTCAAAATTCAAACATACCTTCATAAGTTTGGAAACATCCCATATGCAGATCTTCCCTCGTTTAGTTGCAGCAGCTAGAAAATGAGGGCAGCTCCCCGACCCAAAGCAAGATATTCTGTCAGTTCCATCCGTACAAGGAAACTGTGCAGGACTTGTTGCAAGAGTGACTGACAACGGCACATTCTGTGTGTGCTCACCTTTCACAAATGGGCAGTTTGGGGAATGTCTTTCGTGTTCAGACCTTTACACAGATTAAGAAAGGAAAAGTTTACTAAAAATAAAGCAATTCAGTTTGTACATTAAAACAGAACTCCAGGATCATCATCTTTTTTTATCTGAACTTAAACTATTCATCATTAAAGACTTAATATAACCAAATCATTCAATATTATGAAGATCACTCTAACATGTTCACCATTTATAATATTCACACATTCAATATTCCAAACATTTAACAATAGCAGTTGTTACTCACTTTAACTGATTATAAAGTCAATCTCAGACAAAACTGAGAAACTAATACTATAGTGTAAGTAATGCTATATTACATACTACAAAATTGTTTAAACTTCTGTTATTTCCTCACACTGGTTTCCTACAGCTTTGAATGACTAACCACTATGTTTCAATTTAAAATTCTCCGTATCTATCAGGGGCCACAACTATCAATAATATACAGTTGAAACTCAATAAATGCCACTCATAACACAAAAAGTTATTTTACTAAATATTTTACTACACTATTTTACTAAAAAGTTTTTTAGTAAAGATCTGAAAGCAGAAAGATCTCTAGTATGAATAAAATAATATAAATTAAGAACACAAATATACCTTATGTATTCACTATACAATCAAATCAGACAAATAACTTTTAAATAAAATTTATTTCCTAAGAGCCTTAGGAATGTAAAGTTAATAAATTATACACTACTTCTTTCAAACAAATGCTTACTGAACAAAAAGAAATGTTAAATTAAAAACGTAACAAGTTTAAGAAATATAAAACACAGGCTGGGCACAGCGGCTCAACCTGTAATCCCAGCACTTCAGGGGCCAAGGTGGTTGGATCCTTGAGGCCAGGAGATTGAGACCAGCCTAGGCAACATAGTGGGACCTCATTGCTACAAAAAATAAAAATAAAAATAATTAGGTGGGTGTGATAGCATGTGCCTGTAGTCCCAGCTACTCGGGAGACTCAGGTAGGAGGATCCCTTGAGCCTGGGAGTTCAAGGCTGCAGTGAGCTACGATCGTGCCACTGCACTCCAGCCTGAGTGACAGAGCAAGTCCCTGTCTCTAAAAAATAAAAAATTTAAAAATTTAAATTGAAATATTAAATAAAATACTAGGACCTCAGATCAAGACTGGTATAATGACCCAAATATTGTAAGCAGGATCAACTTAGCACCTATCTGCTCAACTTTATGCTTCCTTTATATTTCTTTCTGGTTATTCCTTATTTTTATTTCTATTAGCTATAATTATAAGGCATTAGAAATGTCAGGATCCTGCTACCAAAACAAGAACCCATGAGCCAGGCATGATGGTAAAGCATACAGTCCCAGTCAGTCAGGAGGCTGAGGCAGGAGGACTGCTTAAGCCCAAGAATATGAGGCTGCAGTAAGCCGTGATCACACCTGTGTATAGCCATTGCACTTCAGCCTGGACAATATATCAAGACTTCGTATCTAAAAAATAAAATAGGCTGGGCGTGGTGGCTCACGCCTGTAATCCCACCACTTTGGGAGGCCAAGGTGGATGCATCACTTGAGGTCAGTAGTTCCAGACCAGCCTGGCCAACATGGGGAAACCCCATTGCTACTAAAAATACATATATTAGCTGGGCGTGGTGGCGCACACCTGTAGTCCCAGCTACTTGGGAAACTGAGACACGAGACTCTCTTGAACCTGGGAGGCAGGGGTTGCAGTGAACCGAGATCACGCCACCGCACTCCAGTCTGGGCGACAAAGTAAGACCGCATCTCCAAAAGAATAAATAAATAAATAAATAATAAAATAAAATTTAAAAAATAAATGTTTCTTAAAGAACCATTGTTTTTAACTCATTGTTTTATTTCCATGTCAAAGAAAGAACTTTACACATAAAACGTGCTACTCCATACAATGTATGTATTTATTTTTACCATGCACCTACAACTTACACATATAAATCCATATATAAATCCTGGGCAGTTTTTAATATGCAGATGTCTTTCCTAATCCTTTTACAGTACATCTCCAAGCAAATGACATTTGGGCCAGGTTCCCTCCCAGCTAAATCTAGTGTACTTTACCACTTTCCATCTCTCTCTTTTTCCTGAGTTTTAACTTTTTCAATAAAATTTTATATATACAAGTTACACATGGCTATATAAAATAAAGCTAAAGACCCACATCAATTTTAAAATCTAATCCCAGTAATTTCCAATCCCACCTCCAGGAAACCACCATTATAAATTTAAGTGATACATTTCTAAAATATTTTTAATAAGTTTACATACATAAATGTACATATAGATGTGGAAGTATGTGTGAAAAAATTTTTTAAATAAAATACAGGATTTTAAATTGTTAAACAACTGGTGTCAATGTACATGACATATATATTTTATCATGTATTCAATCACCAATCATTCTATTAATACAAAAGATTTCTTGATACAATAACATATCTGAAAGTTACTGAGGGTGATTAACAGAGATCTTACTGTTGATTCCCCTTAACTGTTGGACCACAGTCTATTATATGAATATACCACATTCTACTGGGCTATTCCCCTCCTGATGGGCATTTAAAAGGATTTGATTTTTAACTGCAGTGACCATCCACTTTATGCCTCTGTGCATACAAGAGCAATTAACTCCCTAGGATAGGTAAATAGAAGTGGAAATGCTAGTTACTAGGGTATGGTCTATTTTTTTGTGTTTTTAACTTCAACCTCCCTCCAAAGGAACTCTATCTAAACTCGCAGTCAAAATATTGACTCCCATTCGCCCTTTCAAATTTTTCCTTTCCCCCTTACCATTCAGAAGGTATCTAGGCTCCCCAGCCTCCATCAATCCTCTTTCCTCCTACCCATTTGGAGGACTTGCCCCAGGCCTTCAGAGACCCCATCAACTTCTTGAGTGTTTGAGGAATCCCAAATGCTGGTGCAAAGAAGAGGTAGAATCCCTGAATCCCTGGCCATGTCAAGAAAACATGGGTTTTTAACAGCCCAAGTTGGAAATTTTAATCAACTTTCCATAAAAAATATTTACAAAGAAGATAACATTTGATAATATTGCACAATTTTTCAGGTATAGGTTAAATAACTTTTTGAGGATTGGCATAGGGACCTAAAATATATATATTAAAATGGTTTATATATATATACATATATATACACACATATATATACACATATATATACACATATACATATATACACATATATATACATATACGTATATATATACATATATATACATATATATATACACGTATATATATATATACATATACGTATATATATATATAAAGATGGCTTCTATGGGGAAAGACAATTCCAAACAGAAACTCAAATTGAAAACTGTTCATACAGTAGGTCCCGGTCCCCCTCTCATCCACAGCATCACTCTTTTTTTTTTTTTTTTTTGAGATGGAGTTTCACTCTTGTCGCCCAAGCTGGAGTGCAATGGTACAATCTCGGCTCACTGCAACCTCCGCCTCCCCAGTTCAAGCGATTCTCCTGCCTCACCCTCCCGAGTAGCTGGGATTACAGGTGTGTGCCACCATGCCCAGATAATTTATTGTATTTTTAGTAGAGACAGGGTTTCACCATGTTAGCCAGGCTGGTCTTGAACTCTTGACCTCAGGTGATCCACCCGCCTCGGCCTCCCAAAGTGCTGGGATTATAGATGTGAGCCACCATGCCTGGCCCACAGCTTCACCCTCTATGGTTTCAGTTACTCATGGTCAACCATGGTCCCAAAATAGATGAGTACAGTACAATAAGATATTTTGAGAGAGAGAAATACAGACAGACTGACCACAGTCACAGAATTTTTATTACACTATATTGTTAGAATTGTTCAATGTTAGGACGGGCACAGTGGCTTACACCTGTAATCCCAGCACTTCGGGAGGCCAAAGCGGGCAATCACCGGAGTTCAGGAGTTGGAGACCAACCTGGCAAACATGGCAAAACCCCATCTCTACTAAAAATAGAAAAATTAGCCAGGCGTGGCGGCACACGCCTGTAATCCCAGCTACTCAGGAGGCTGAGGCAGGAGAACTGCCTGAACCCAGGAGGTAGAGGTTGCAGTGAGCCAAGATTGTACCACTACACTACAGTCTGGGCAACAGAGCAAGACTCCATCTGAAGAAAAAAAAATTGTTCAATTTTATTAGTTATTGTTATTAATCTCTTTCTGTGCTTAATTTATGAATTATACTTTATCATAGGTTATGGATGAATAGGGAAAAAATATAGTATGTATATGGTTCAGTACTATCTGCTGTTTCAGGTATCCAATGGGTCCTGGAATGTATGCCCTGCAAACAAGGGGGACTACTGTATTCAACTCTCTGCCTGCAGATAGATACAACTTGAATTTTTCATACAGATTGGAACTTGAATTTTCCAATCTGAACTCCACAGGTACACTGCAATATGTTTTAGCAAGTTTGCCCCACGCACATCAGGTGATTTAACATTCAGAGACTTCAAACTAATTTTAATACAAAGCAAGCAACATATCCTAAAACCAAAACCTGGTTCTATCACTTACTAGCCATATGCCCCTTCAGCAAATTTTATTCTCTTCATTTTAAAATGGGATAGTAACTCCTATCTCACAGAGTACCTATAAATGTTAAACTGGAGAATATTCATAATTCCCTCCTATAAAATGGAGATTACAATAGTACCTACTTCACAGGGAAACATGAGAATTAAATGATTTAAAAATATATAAAGTATTCAGAATGGTACCTAGTATACCATCTTATATAAAATTTGCTCTAACAATGTACTATTATTTCTATTAATAAGACCTCAGAATAGTTATTTGTGAACATGAAGTTTCAATACATGATCTCTAATGTTAAAACCAGGTTCTAAAATTTCGTGCACTAAAATTCAGAGATATCAAAGACTCCCTAAAATTCCTTCAAAATTAGAAACGTATACTATAAGGCTCTCTTCATGGATTCCCTATTGACAACCTGCTCTCAACAGACCAAGATTCAACTGCTAAAGCTCATGCTGAGGTTCACTTTACCATAGCTTTCTGGTTTTCAGTTAGAGCGTGGTTCTATTGTTTGGTACTTCCCTCGTGTACAAATTTTAGAAAGTCAAACTTAACAGACACTGTATGCCAAGTGGTGTGACAGAGTATAGACAGGGCTATCTCATTCTCAGGACAATGACAAAAAAATAGGTGGCAAAAGGCAAAAAATTATAAGCAGAAAAGTAAAATTTAGAAGCATATTTACATGACTGACTTAGCCTATTATGTCCAGAAACATCACGACTCACCAAGGTTCATCAGTAGGTTCCCAACAAACGAGGCATACACTACAAGTAAAACACATGGCTCTATCGTCTCCAGATGAGGCAGGCTGCAAAATTATAAAGAATAGAGGCAGAAAGGGTAAATCATTATTAAAATAGCTTTATAACAAAAGTGATTTTTTTTTTTTTTTTTTTTGAGACAGAGTCTCGCTCTGTCGCCCGGGCTGGAGTGCAGTGGCCGGATCTCAGCTCACTGCAAGCTCTGCCTCCCGGGTTTACGCCATTCTCCTGCCTCAGCCTCCCGAGTAGCTGGGACTACAGGCGCCCGCCACCTCGCCCGGCTAGTTTTTTGTATTTTTTAGTAGAGACGGGGTTTCACAGTGTTAACCAGGATGGTCTCGATCTCCTGACCTCGTGATCCGCCCGTCTCGGCCTCCCAAAGTGCTGGGATTACAGGCTTGAGCCACCGCGCCCGGTCGATAAAAGTTATTTTTAAAAGCTCATAATTTTAAGTAAAATTCTATACTGAAAATGAGAAAATTAGCCTATAATATTAGGTCCAACAATACACTGAAACCTCCAAATATTTATTAACTGCCTGCATTATTTGAAAATTCAGAAAATGAACCACTAAATCAAAGAGAGGTACACATATATGCAATCCCTGATCTAGTACTTTTCTAATTGCTATAATAAAGTATCTGAACTATTAAGTATAAAAGAAAGATTCTGGCTGGTTTACACTATTTGTTGTGGTTGTTGTTGTTGTTTTTGAGACGGAGTCTCGCTCTGTCACCCAGGCTGGAGGGCAGTGGCGTGATCTCAGCTCACCGCAAGCTCCGCCTCCCCGGGTTCAAGTGATTTCCTGCCTCAGCCTCCCGAGTGGCTGGGACTACAAGCGCCCGCCACCACACCCGGCTAATTTTTTCGTATTTTTAGTAGAGACGGGGTTTCACCATGTTAGCCAGGATGGTCTCAATCTCCTGACCCTGTGATCCAACCCCCTCAGCCTCCCAAAGTGCTGGAATTACAGACGTGAGTCACCGCGCCTGGCCTCTTGTTGTTTGTTAAAGAGACAGAGTCTCTTTAAAAATCTGTCTCTTTTAAAGACACAGAGTCTTAGGCTGGAGTGCAGTGGCACAAACATAGCTCACTACAGCCCTGAACTGAACTCCTGGACACAAGTGATCCTCCAACCTCAGCCTCCCAAGCAGTTGGAACTACAGAAGTGTTCCACAACACCCAGCTAATTCTGTTATTTTTTTTGTAGAGACACGGTCTCCCTAAAGTATCCAGGCTGGTCTCAAATTCCTGGGCTTAAGTGATCCTCCTGCCTTGGCCTCCCTAAGTGCTGGGATTACAACTGTGAGCCACTGCACCAGCCAATGGGCTTATTATTAAATAAATACTAAATCCCATACAACTATACAAGAAGGGCAAGTAAAAAGGGAAAGCAAAGTAGTCAATCTAATTCACATAATATGGAATCTAATTCATACAACATGGGACAAAATGCTATATATATTTCAATCCAAGGGCCAGGTACAATTTATATATATATACACACATATATATGTATGTATATATATTTTCAAAACCTGAACTGAAATATACCTGAAAACTAATATGAATATGTGTGAACATTTACTTTATAGATGCAAATTTATTACACATTTTAGAAGATTACAAATAATCAGCTCCTAACATTTCCTAGAATCAGAGGATTCTAGGAAACCCATTATTGGACCTCTCTGCAAAGATAGAATATAATGAACAATAACTCACCAGAAAAAAAAATATCAAGGCATCACTTAACAGAGACTCTTAGAAAATTACACCAAATTAAAAGAAAGATGACAAGTTGCTAGAAAAATGGTCCATGTTCAATCCTTAATTTAGGGAAATAATTTCACTGATTCTAATATTAGCCAGTCTCCAAACTTACCTATCTGTAACTGGAAATCTGACAAATTTTGAATAAAATATTCATATATATATATATAGTTTTCTAGCTTAATTTTAGTTCAGATGTTCAGAATACTTGAAGATAACAAAGGAATAATCAATCTTCAGATTCTAAATGACAGTTACTTTAATGTACTTCAAAATGTACTTGAATTCTTAAATTAGGCCAAGTGCAGTGGCTTACACCTGTAATCACAATACTTTAGAAGGTTAAGGCAGGCAAACTGCCTGAGCCCAGAGGTTTGAAACCAGCCTGGACAACATAGTGAATCTCATCTCTACAAAAAATAAACAGAATTAGCTGGGCATGGTGGCACATGCCTGTAATCCCAGCTACTTGAGGGGCTGAGGTGGGAGAACTGCTTGGGCCTGGGAGGCTGAGGCTACAGTGATCACGCCACTGCACTCCACCTTGGGTGGCAGAGCAAGACCCTGTCCCAAATAAATAAACAAATAAAGTTAAATAAGCATGCTTTATTTAAACCGACATATAGGTATTAGATTTCTTAAGATTCTTTTAGCAGTGGTAAAACAGTGACAAGCCAGTCTATACCACTCAGTTTAAGTTTCCCATTAAATAACATATTAAATAACATCTAAGGCCGGGCGCGGTGGCTCAAGCCTGTAATCCCAGCACTTTGGGAGGCCGAGACGGGCGGATCACGAGGTCAGGAGATCGAGACCATCCTGGCTAACAGGGTGAAACCCCGTCTCTACTAAAAAAATACAAAAAAAACTAGCCGGGCGACGAGGCGGGCGCCTGTAGTCCCAGCTACTCGGGAGGCTGAGGCAGGAGAATGGCGTGAACCCGGGAGGCGGAGCTTGCAGTGAGCTGAGATCCGGCCACTGCACTCCAGCCTGGGCGACAGAGCGAGACTCCGTCTCAAAAAAATAAATAAATAAATAAATAAATAAATAAATAACATCTAGCTAAAATCATTTTTCTTAACTTCCCTGTAATTCAGCAAAGCTTTTTATAATGTCCCATTCTTATGCCTCTGTATTGTGTTAATCCTTACACCTTATACCCTCCTCTTTTCCTACATAAAACTATGACTATTTTTCTTGACTAATTCTTGACCTGTGCAACTTAATCAGTTCTTTAATGCACAGATATTCAAGTTGCAATGTACTACTTGTAATGCTGCTTCTGTAATTATCTAGTATATGGATAATTTGTACCCCAACTAAAATGAGAATTTTGAAACTGTAAACAAACTTCTTTTATTGCATTACCCTAAGCATCTACTACTGAGTTATGAATGCAGATGTCAAACACTGGAAATAAACATGCATCAAAATAGAACACTTGTCAAAAACCCAATCTGAAGAATATTGTCTATTTGTTGATTTTATTAAAAAATTATGGCCTAGCGTAGTGTCTCACACCTATAATCTCAACACTTTGGGGAGGATGAGGTATGTAGATCACTTGAGCAGGAATTTGAGACAAGTCTGGGCAACACCAGAAATCCTGTCTCTATAAAAAAAAAAATTAGGTTGGTGCAGAAGTTAGCCAGGCCCAGTGGCATACACCTGTAGTCTCAGCTACTCAGGGAAGCTGTGGTGGGCGGATTACCTGTACCTGGGAAGGCTGAGGCTGCAGTGAGTGGTGATAGTGCCACTGTACTCCAGCCTGGGCAACAGAGTGAGACCCTGTCTCAAAAACAAAAAATAAAAATAATTGCTTTTAAAAAAAGTTGTATCTAATCTGAAAGAAAATACTCAGTTGTTAATTGCTTAAACAATTTTTTCCTGGCCAGGCACGCCTGTAATCCCAGCACTTTGGGAGGCCAATGCAGGCAGATCACCTGAGGTCAGGAGTTTGAGACCAGCCTGGGCAACATGGTGAAACCCGATCTCTACTAAAAATACAAAACTTAGCCAGGTGTGATGGTGCACACCTGTAATCCCAGCTACTCAAGGAGGCTGAGGCACAAGAATCACTTGAACCTGACAGACGGAGGTTGCAGTGAGCTGACATTGTGGCACTGCAGTCCAGTCTGGGCAAACAAGCATACTTGCATACAAGCAAGCATGCAACCAAGTTGCATAAAGTAAGTTTCTGAACAAGTAAAACAAAAGCGATAACTTTGCTGAAGGCTACAAAGGCATACTGAGAAAAGTACTTTTCTACATTCTTTTTTTTTACCTGATGATAAAATCCAGCTTGAGCCATGGGATCTGGTTGTGCCCACCTATAGCCTACATGAGGCCATGAGGTAAATGTCTCCCGTCTGTTAGCTTCACTATACATCAGTGATCTAAAAGTAAACATACTTTATGTAATTCAAGTTAGGCATCAAATCACAGTGAAACTTCTATTTAACAATGCAGAAAATAATTTTACTGGGTTATCAACAAAAACTGCAAATGGTCTGATGATCAAGTTCAATATTTTACTTTAAACTAAAAATGATAATTTTTAGTAATTTCCCTTAAACAGAAAGGGAAGGAGAAAACCTGATTGGTGGCTGCAGCTGATAAACAATTCTAGGGGTATATTACATACGTTTTCATATTAAAATACATCAGCTCACCAAGACTCAAAGTATAACAGAAAGTACTAGAGTAATATATATATATATATATATATTTTTTTTTTTTTTTTTTTTTTTTTTTGAGACAGAGTCTTGCTCTGTCGCCCAGGTTGGAGTACAGTGGCGCGATCTCGGCTCATTGCAAGCTCCGCCTCCCGGGTTCACGCCATTCTCCTGCCTCAGCCTCCCGAGTAGCTGGGACTACAGGCGCCCGCCACCACGCCCGGCTAATTTTTTTTGTATTTTTCAGTAGAGACGGGGTTTCACCATGTTAGCCAGGATGGTCTCGATCTCCTGACCTCGTGATCCACCCACCTCGGCCTCCCAAAGTGCTGAGATTACAGGCGTGAGCCACTGCACCCGGCCCAGAGTAATTTTTTAAAGGACCATAGTAAACTTTAGAAGAGTCCAAAAGATTTTAAGTAAGAATCTTAAAAGAATTAAAATAATTTTAAGAAAGGATAAGCCAAGTTTATTAATCCTAACACAAAATTACAACTGATAACAAAGAAAAAGTGGTAAAGGTCATGACAAAGAGAACAGGAAAATACTCTTCTAAATTCTTCCCTTAAATTAGCACATGATTTTCTATAAAATTGCTAGTAACTTCAGGTTCACTTATAGTTGTATTCAGGTTTTTAAACAAATAGCTGTTGGGTTAGAAAAGCTTTCTCAGTTTCACGTTATATATGTCTTTAGGATCAGTCTTAGAACAGAAGACCTATCTCATTTCATTATACTACCCAACAAAACAGCAGTAGCATCCAATAGACCTAACTCAAATCTTCCATAGACCTAAGTTCATCAGAGCCTTCATAGGCTCCTAGATTCATTTTTAATGAAACAAACACCACAGTCTATATCAAAATTAATATTTTGGGACATTTTAACACCTCTAAAAATATTGAATATCCTATCTAATGGCTGCATTTCCTAAAATAGAACATTTACCACAGCTTGCACTGATTTCTTTAGAAACACTGCAACTGTTTGCAAAGAAAATAGTTCTGCAGAGCTGACTCTTTTATAATCTCAAAATAGGCATAGATCTCAGACAAGAAGCACTTGTTCTAATTACGTATTTTTCCTTTTTTCCCACCTCAGACACACCCCAAAGAATATTTAAATGACAGCCATAGGACATATCACCAGATAATCTGATTAAAAATGATAGTCTGCATTTTGCCCAAGAGATTACTCCTACAGAATATAAAAATTCTCCCCAATTGTTAATACAACTAATAAAAGTTATATATGTAACAACAAAATCACTTAACAAAAAGATGGCAAGTGATTAAGCAAAAATCAGTTTACCAAAAGATAAATTAATAAATATTGCTACTGAACTAGAAGAGCCATACTAAAAATAATAGAAGTTTAAAATGAATTCATTCAGTAGTGCCTTTGGTAACATCAGCACATACTATTTATAAATGTACTTCAGAAAGATGCTTAGGAAATTACAACTCACATCCAATGGAAATGTAAAAATATAAATACTACAGCTGGGCACAGTGGCTCATACCTGTAATCCCAGCACTCCGGGAGGCCAAGACGGGTAGCTCACCTTGAGGTCAGGAGTTCGAGACCAGCCTGGCCAACATGGTGAAACCCTGTCTCTACTAAAAATACAAAAAATTAGCCAGGCATGCCAGGTGCAGTGGCTCATGCCTGTAATCCCAGCACTTTGGGAGGCCAAGGCAGGCAGATCATGAGGTCAGGAGATCGACACCATCCTGGCTAACATGGCAAAACCCTGTCTCTACTAAAAATACACAAACTTAGCTGGGCATGGTGGCAGGCGCCTGTAGTCACAGCTACTCAGGAGGCTGAGGCAGGAGAACGGCGTGAACATGGGAGGCGGAGCTTGCAGTGAGCCGAGATCAGCCCCACTGTACTCCAGCCTGGGCGACAAAGCAAGACTCTGTCTCAAAACATAAAAAAAAAAGAAAATTTGGCCGGGCACAGTGGCTCATGCCTATAATCCCAGAACTTTGGGAGGCCAAGGCGAACAGATCACCTGAGGTAGGGAGTTCGAGACCAGCCTGACCATGGAGAAACCCTGTCTCTACTAAAAATACAAAATTAGCCAGGGCATGGTGGCACATGCCTGTAATCCCAGATACTAGGGAGGCTGAGGCAGGAGAATCACTTGAACTTGGGAGGCAGAGGTTGCAGTGAGCCGAAATCGTGCCATTGGACTCCAGCCTGGGCAACAAGAGGGAAACTCCATCTCAAAAAAAAAAAAAAAAAATTAGCCGGGCATGGTGGTGGACACTTATAATTCCAGCTACTCAAGAGGCTGAAGCAGGAGAATCTCTTGAACCTGGGAGGCGGAGGTTTCAGTGAACCGAGATCGCGCCATTACACTCCAGCCTGGGCAACAAGAGTGATACTCCGTCTCAAAAATAAATAAATAAATACTAAATGAGAAGGCAAACAAAAATCTAATCAAAATTGCTGGGTGCTATATTTCAGTATTGCATTTCTAAACCTCGGTACTTTTAGTAAGAATCTCAATGCCATTTCAAATAGCAAATCATTTAAGTTTTTAAATGAATGTGTTACTGGCTTTTTAATTAAACAAAATAAGCATTCAAAAAAACTCTAACAAAGAAAATGATGGTTTAGGTATGATTTTTGTAATACTGTTTAAATCTAGTGCAAGCAGCATAAAAAAATGTTAACTCAAAATTATTCCTATTATTTTTTAAACTTTTTTGTTTTTTTCATTGTAAAATGATAGCACTTTCCTTATACTCACCTTTGGGCATGATAAGTTAGGCAAAATTTATCTCAAAGGTCACAAAATGTCATCAATGGAAAAACAGTTATTATTCACTGAATAATTATAATAATTTTAATTTAACTAAAATATTTACTAAGCAAGTACTAAACTGGAATTTTCAAAACGTGGCTTTATAACCCCTTCAAATACCTTTAGTGTACTAAAAAATAGTGTTTAAAAATAGCAATTCAAGCAGTAGTTTACTTTAAATCTGGTTTTCAAATTCTAATTCATATTGAATTTTTTTTTATTTCAAAATTAGGCTAGAAATTCTGAAATTTTTGAAAATCATAACCAGATTTTCTAGTTATTCTTGTTTAATGCAAAAACTAATCAATTCTATCTCACTGCCACCTTTCTTTGTAAGCAAGCTTCATACCTGTCTACAGAACGGCCTGGCCCCACTCCGAGTTCTGGACGTGCACTAGGTAAGAGGTAAGACAATCTGTCCATCACTGAGGACGCCACAGGTAAGGCAGCAACATTTTGATTTATTTTCTTGAGTTCATTTACAATGGCACTGGCAATGGACTTCAACACATGATGAGGAAGATGAAATGTAACTGTGGCCCACTGAAAGAAAATGGGAGTATAAGCAAAGGAAAATGTACTCAACAGTTTTAACCAAAATCATAACTTAACCATTATCAAATAAAGAACTACTCACCAGTTTCAAGTCAGTTTTCTTCATTAGTTTATCATTTAAAGCAGAAACTTGCAGTTATAAAAAAATAATAAAATATCTTACAAGAGCCGAGATATGGAACCAATCTAAGTATCCATCAATAGGCGATTGGGTAAAGAAAATGTGCAGTAAAGGCCAGGTGCAGTGGCTCACGCCTGTAATCCCAACACTCTGGGAAGCTTAGGAGGAACTAGTTTTAGTGATCTGGTGATGCAGTTACTAATCATGTATTGTATATTTCTTTTTTTTCTTTTTTTTTTAGACGGAGTCTCACTCTGTCTCCAGGATGGAATAGTGAGGGGCAATCTCGGTTCACTGCAACCTCTGGCTCCTGGGTTCAAGTGATTCTCCTGCCTCAGCCTCCATGAGTAGCTGGGATTACAGGAGTGTGCCACCACACCCGGCTAATTTTTTTGTATTTTTAGTAGAGACGGGGTTTCACCAGGTTGGTCAGGCTGGTCTCGAACTCCTGACCTGATGATCTGCCTGCCTCGGCCTCCCAAAGTGCTAGGATTACAGGCATGAGCCACCGCCCCCTGGCCCATGTACTGTAAATTTCAAAATTGCTAAAAGAATAGTATATATTCTCACTATAAAGAAATGGTCAGTAGGTGAGTTGATAGATATGTTCATTAGCTTAATTTAATCTTTCTATAATATATACATATATTACAACATCACATTATACTCCATAAATAAATACAATTATTTGTCAATGAAAATTTTTTAATTTTTTAAATGAAACCTCAACTAACTACCCTGGAAAAGACAGTATAGAACCAGACAGTAACACACGTTCTTATATATCTATGTAATCACCAAAAATTAAGGACAACTAAAATCATCTGTCATTTTTCCTATTCATCCAGCACAATATTAAGCACAGAGTAGGCACTCAAATACCTCCATCCATAAGAATATATTTAGACAATTACCATTACTGGAGTATATGAGGATTTAGTTCAGCATAGCAAATGCATGTTTTTCTTGCTATTGTCACCATAATCCAGCAATAGCAACTAAAAACATGGCCTTATAGTCACACATCTGGATGCTGAGCCTAGCTTCGCCATCAACAATATTCAATAAATGTTAGCCATGATTATTTAATATTACAAAAATTACTGAAGTTAGACCACAAAAATGCTAAGTACTATTCTCCCAGAGAAATAAGTCCATAATGTAATTTCATCTTTATATCCTGTCCCCAGTTCACCCATGAATGATTGCTACTCTTGTTTAGTACACTCAAGGCAGACTAGTATATTATTATTTATCTATACAATACTGGAAAAACTTGTGGCCAAAAACATGACTTGAATTGCTAAAAAAAGAAAAAAAAAACAAAGAGGTAGAATAAAAACTTCTAGACCTAATTAATCTGTTCACAGATCACAGCTTTTTATTTAAAGGGAGGATGACACCCCTTGAGAAAGGATCCTATGATACCCCAACTATATACAGTACTGTAAATCATACTCCAAACCTTCCCTCAAAAAGACCTATGGGCATTCACTACAGTGACTGTGCATGGGGGAAAAGACCTTTCAGGCATTACAAAAAAGTGGCACTGAACTGACCTAAAACATCACTGTGGTCCACGTAAGAGGGCACGTAGGATGGTCAAGCGATTAATAAAGTTTTGGCCCAAAGCTGTCTCAGAGAGTTCTATGGGTCTGTAAATCCTTATTGTCTAATAGTTACTTCCCCAGTCCCTGAATGCATACTATAAAACAGGCAACTGAAAACAATCCCCAAATTAGCTCTCTGCTCTTCTCTGTGGACCAGTAATACAGAAAACACCAAGTATAAGTCCCTACAACTTTCCTTCTCTACAAAGATAATAAACTAAAGCAATGCTACATTCCTGAAGAAATTTTTTAGATTAATGCCACTGTGAAAGATTTGAGGCTGGGCATAGTGCCTTCATACCTACAGTCCTAGCAGTTTGTGAAACTGCAGATGGAGGTTCGTTTGAGCCTAAAAGCCTGAGACCATCCTGGTCAACACAGCAAGATCTCATCTCTGCTAAAAAACAAATAGCCAGGCGTAATGGCATGCACCTGTCATCCCAGCTACTCAGGAGGCTGAGGTGGGAAAATCACTTAAGCCCAGGAGGGCAAGGCTACAGTAAGCCAAAATCACACCACTGTACTCCAGCCTGAGTGAGAGAGAAAGACCCTGTCTTGGGAAGAAAGAAAAAGAGAGAGATAGAGACAGAGAGAAAGAGAGAGACTTAAAAGATACAAAGGTAACCAAATGACCTTGTCCCCTTTACTGGCCTGTTGCAAATGGATCTTGAAGAATGACTGTGGCTGGTAAACTATCAGGTGGTGACTTCAATTGCAGCTGATTTTCCAGATGCGGTATCTTTATTAAAGCAAATCAACAAATCCCCTGATATCTAGTAAGCAGTTACAGTTCTTTCCAATATGTTTCTATCTTTAGTTTTAAGGACTATCCAAAAAGTCCACTTTCACCTGGCAGGAACAATAATAAATCTTCCCAATCTTTCCCTAAGACCACATCTCACGTTCTAGAAATCCTGATCATCATAACATCCTGCAGATCAACATACTGGTCCACTACATCATGACAGCACACTGATTGGTCCAGATGAAGAGGAAACATCAAGGAAATTAAATGCCTTAGTAAGGTGCAAACTAGAGAACAAGAGTCTCCAGAAAAACTCAAGATTCTGTAGCCGTGGTTAAGTTTCAGAGGTCCAGAGGTCCGGTTAGGTCAGTTCCCTCCAAACTGAAAGACAAGTTGCTCCAACTTGTAACACCAACCACAGAAACAAAAGCCACAATACTTAGTGGGCCTACTTGGATTTGGGAGCCAATATCCAGCACACTTCAATGTGTGCTCTAATCCAAGTATCAAGAAATATATAAGGTTGCCAATTTTGAGTAAGGTGCAGAACAAGAAACTCTGCAACAAGACCAGACTGTACTGCAAGATACTCTGCTACTTTTACCTTAAGAGCACTTTCAATGACACTGACACTAGAAGTCCATGGCAAATAATGATGCTGTAAGGAGCCTGTGGCAACCTAACTGGGACAATCACACAGCAGAATACTAGGATCTTGGAGCAAAGCCATACTCTCTCATGCAAATGACCATTCTCCTTTTGACAAACAACTTCTAGTTTCTTACTAGTCCCAGATAGAGATTAATATCTATCTATGAAACTAATGTCTACGAATTCAGAGCTGTCCAGATGTTATCTGACACACCAACCATAATATTGAGCACAAGCAACAAGTATCCTTCATCAAGTGTTTTATAAGAGATCCGTCTTGACAAAGTCCAAAAGGAAAAACTGAATAAACAAGTGGCTCGGAATTCAATATCTACTCCCACTATAATGTCTCCTACTTGTTCTACATCAATAGCTTCATGGGGAACTCCTTATGATGAAATAATATGAGGGGAAAACACTCTTGGTCCTGATTTACAGATGGTTCTGCATGATATGCTGGTACTACCCCGAAGTGGATGGCTTCAGAATTACAGCCCCAATCACAAGGACAATGGTGACAGTAAATCTTCTCAATAGCTAGAACTTCAGTCAGTATATGTGAGTATTCTTGTATGGATTTAGTTGGCCAGAAGTAAAGATCCTCACTAATTAACGGAGAGTTGCTAATTTGTTAGCTAGATGGTCAGGCACTTGGAAGAAACAGGACTAGAAGACTAGCAGCAAGGAGGTCAAAAACAAAGGTCTATGAATAGAACTCCCAGAGGGCAAAAATATTTATGAAATATATCAATGCACACCAAAAGGCATCCATTTCAGAGGAAATGGGAGAAATTATACACATTATATACATGACAGTAAGCCTCTCTCCAAGGGCACTCCAGTGCTTGCTCAACGGACCTGTGTGCAAACTACTATGGCAAAAGATATGGAGGCTATGCACCGGCCCAAAAATGTAAACTTCCCTGTACAAATACTAACCAGGCTACAGCTGTTGCTGATTGCCTAATCCGTCAAACAGCAGTTAACAAAGTTGGGTGGCCAATATCATGCCACTTCCCAGGGGGAATAGCCAGCTATCTGATGGTAGGTTGATTATACGGGATTCCTAGTCATGGACTAGGCAGCAATTTGTCTTCAACATAACAAATATATATTCTAGGTATGCATTTACCTGTTCTGTCCATAGGCAGAAATAGTCCATTGCCTGTGGACTGACAGAATGTCATGGTATTGTAGAAAACTTTGCTTCTGATCAAGAAAAGTATTTCAAAGCAAAAAAAAAAAAAAAAATTTTCCCACTGGTCTTACTGTGCATTATCCTGATGAAGCTGGCCTGGCAGAAAAGCTCAGTGGTCTACTAAAGACTCATTTTCAACACTAACTGCAAGAGACATGCTGAAAGGTTATAGGGTTCTACCTTACAAGATAAAGCATATGCTCTGAATCAACCAAAAATGTATGACAGTTTCTCTAAGCATGCCCACTATTATATTTAACAAACCCATTCACAGATTTTTTTTTAAGCTTTCAGCTCTACAGGTCTTACTCCCAAGGGAGGAATGTTCCTGCAGGGGTACAACAACACTTCCATTGAAGTTGGTGTTGAGATTGCTACCCAGCAACTTTGAGGTCCTCTTGCCACTGAATAAATAGGCAAAGAAGTACGTTATTCTACTAGTTTGTATGACTGGAACTGACAAGGGGAAAACTGGATTGATGCTAAATAACAGAGGCAAGGGGAACTTATGCAGAACCCAGGAGATTCTCTAGGATGCCCCTTAATACTTCCAAGTTCAATAGTAAAGGTGAAGTAACAATTATAACTTAAAATACAGCTTGGTGGCTCACACCTGTAATCCCAGCACTTTGGGAGGCTGAGGCAGTGGATCACCTGAGGTCAGGAGTTCGAGACCAGACTGGCCAACATGGTGAAACCCCGTCTCTACTAAAAACACAAAAAATTAGCCAGGTGTGGTGGTGGGCGCCTATAACCCAGCTACTCGGGAGGCTGAGGCAGGAGAATGGCTTGAAACCAGGAGGCAGAGGTTGCAGTGAGCTGAGATCATGCCACTGCATTCCAGCCTGGGTGACAAAGTGAGACTCCATCTCAAAAAATAAAATAAAATAAAAACACAGCACCACGGAGGATTCAGATTCTTCAAGAGTAAAGATGGGTTGCTCCACTACGTAAAGAATCCTGACCAGCTGAGTTGCTGAATGATGATAGAGCTGGTAAGAAACAGGTAATAGAAAAAAAAAGAAATTATATATCTTCTTGACAATTATACATCCTCTTGACCAATATATCCTCTTGACCATTATAAACTGAGGACTAGGCTGGGCACAGTGGCTCACACCTATAATCCCACCACTTTGGGAGGCCAAGGTGGGCAGATCACAAGGTCAGGAGTTCAAGACCAGCCTGACCAATATGGTGAAACCCCATCTCTACTAAAAATACAAAAATTAGCCAGGTGTGGTGGCATGCGCCTATAATCCCAGCTACTCAGGAGGCTGAGGCAGGAGAACCACCTGAACCCAGCAGGCAGAGGTTGCAGTGAGCCGAGATCACACCACTGCACTCCAGCCTGGGTGACAGAGAGAGACTCTGTCTAAAAAACAAACAAAAAAATTAAATTAAAAAATTAAATAAACTGAGGACTAGGCCACGCGTGGTGGCTCATACCTGTAATCCCAGTATTTTGGGAGGCAAAGTTGGGTTGACCACGAGGTCAGGAGTTCAAGACCACCCTGACCAACATGGTCAAACCCCACGTCTATTAAAAATGCAAAAATTAGCCAGGGATGGTGGCACGCATCTGTAATCCCAGTTACTCAGGAGGCTGGGGCAGAAGAATTGCTTGAACCCACGAGACAGAAGTTGCAGTGAGCCAAGACTGTGCCACTGCACTCCAGCCTGGGCAACAGAGCAAGACCCTGTCTCCAAAAACAAAAATAAATTTTTTAAAAAGCATAACAGTTTTGTTACATGAAAGTTCAAATATATAAAGTATGAATGGAGATGCTAATTAGCCAACAGGGTAGACTGTGCCAGTTAATTAAACTGTTGTCTCTGAGTTCCAAATCTACCCTTTAATTATCTGCTCTATCAGGTTGGGGCTAGGATTCTGCATACTATATTTCCTCTTTTCAACCAGTTTCCTGGCTTTTAGGTTCTCCCAGCAGCAGCACAGGAAGGAAACTGGAAAGAAAGATGAAAGAAGAAAGACTTGCTCCTTCTTATTTACTGGCCACTGCCGTCAGCACTGTTTCAGCAAAGGACCTGACGCGGTAGTTGATTCTTCCAGTCTTCAGCATTTTGTTTTGGTTTGGTTGTTTTAGCATTCTGAGGTCCAGTTTCATAGATCTCCCTCAGAGGTACTACCAACAGTCAAGTAGCATCTCTCTTCAGAGATCTGAGTCCCAGTTTTGCAAGGTCCTCGTCCACGCTCCTGAGCTACCAACTGGGTAGCAGTTCCTAGTACCAGATCCACGGGGCCTATTCTCTAAGTTTCTAGGTTCTGATAACCCCTAATCTTTGTTCCTCCAGACCTAGGTGAAAACTGCTTCCTATAGTTATCTCTGTTATCTCAGGATTTCCTTTTCACTTTTCCAGTTTTCAAACACCAGTTAATTTCTTATAATATATTATCTCTGTTGAAATTCATAGTACAGTTTCTGTTTTCCTAAATAAAATGTCCCATCAATAAAGTAAGGTGTAATAAAATCATGATAAATCTACAAAAAAAACTCAATGCAAATATTAAGAAGAACACAGATGATCTCTGAGGGTATGAGAAGATATCCAAGATAAATTCTTGAGTGAAAAAAAGCAAGGTGGCCAGGCTCGGTAGCTCATGCCTGTAATCCCAGAGCTCTGGGAGGCCGAGGCAGGGGAATCACGACGTTAGGAGCTCGAGACAAGCCTGGCCAACATAGTGAAACTCCACTTCTACTAAAAATACAAAAATTAGCCAGGCATGGCAGCGTGTGCCTGTAATCCCAGCTACTCGGGAGGCTGAGGAAGAATAGCATGCACCCAGGAGGCGGAGGTTGCAGTGAACTGAGATCACACCACAGCACTCCAGCCTACGTTACAGAGCCAGACCCTGTCTCAAAACCAAAAAAAAAAAAAAAAAAAGAGCCAGGTGCAGTGGCTCACGCCTGTAATCCCAGCACTCTGGAGGCCGAGGCGGGCAGATCACCTGAGGTCAGGAGTTCGCGACCTGCCTGACCAACATGGTGAAACTCTGTCTCTGCTGAAAAATACAAAATTAGCCTGGCGTGGTAGCACACACCTGTAATCCTAGTTACTCAGGAGGCTGAGGCAGGAGAATCACTTGAACCCGGGAGGCAGAGGTTGCAGTGAATCGAGATGGCGCCATTGCACTGCAGCCTGGGAAACAAGAGTGAAACCCTGTCTCAAAGAAAAAATAGGCCGGGCGCGGTGGCTCAAGCCTGTAATCCCAGCACTTTGGAAGGCCGAGACAGGCGGATCTCGAGGTCAGGAGATCGAGACCATCTTGGCTAACACGGTGAAACCCTGTTTCTACTAAAAAAATACAAAAAAAAAAAAAAAAAACAACTAGCCGGGCAAGGTGGTGGGCGCCTGTAGTCCCAGCTACTCAGGAGGCTGAGGCAGGAGAATGGCGTGAACCCGGGAGGCGGAGCTTGCAGTGAGCTGAGATCCGGCCACTGCCGGCCACTGCCGCCACTTCACTCCAGCCTGGGCGACAGAGCGAGACTCCGTCTCAAAAAAAAAAAAAGAAAAAGAAAAAATAAAAGAAAAAAAGCAAGGTATATCACAACACAATATTAGTATATTTTAGTATAGTTACAACTGTACTTGAGAAGAATCTTTGTAAATGCCCAAGTTACTTATAGGAAAATGGCTTTTACCTTCTACCTTACACCCTTCAATATGGAAGTTTTATATGTAGTATAACTTAGAAAAGGTCTTAAAAGAAAAATATGGAGGGAATTAATAAAAATGTATCCAAGGATTTAATTGAAAGCACCCTCTCTCATATACATCCCAGTATGCCAAAAAATTTCAGAGAAAGCACAAAATGGCTCAATTTCCAAAGACACAGTCCATTCTTATCCAAGCATCCAAGCTCACAACCTAACAAGGAAGCTTCTTTCATCAGCCTCTTGACCAATCCAGGTCTATCAGGCACTAAGGAAGATTTAAGGAAGCATCAGAAAACACAATAAGCAAAATAGTCCCCACAAACTGAAATTAAGCTTCAACTAAAAAGTTTCAAAGTTTCAACTTTTTTTTTTTTTTGGCAAAAGAGTCTCACTCTATCCCCCCCGGCTGGAGTGCAGTGGCGCAATCTCTGCAATCTCGGCTCACTGCAACCTCAGCCTCCCGGGTTCAAGTGATTCTCATACCTCAGCCTCCAAGTAGCTGGGATTACAGGCGCCTGCCACCACGCCTGGCTAATTTTAGTATTTTTAGTAGAGACGGGGTTTCACCATGTTGGCCAGGCTGATCTCAAAACTCCTGACCTCAGGTGATGTGCCCACCTCGGCCTCCCAAAGTGCTGGGATTACAGGCGTAAGCCACCATGCCCGGCCAGTTTCAACTTTAAGATGAATTATAAGCACATTTTGCTTTTTAAAAGAAAAACCTAGAATTAGAACATTTCCAAAAGGAGAGGAAACAGCAAAAGAATGGAGGTGTCCATTGTAATATAACCCCAAAAGAGGCAGTCTATTAACTTCTTACCTTGGCAACTTTGTGGTTTGCTGCAGTCTCATGAGACGTATTTTTTAAACCATCTTTGAGCTGTGTGATGAACAAATCATAACCCTCCGTACTAGAAATATCTACCTTTTCTAAACATGCTGATAAGAGCTGCTGTGCCTAAAAAATAAAAAAAAATTAAAAAAAAAAAATTCAACACAAGAACAACAAAAAATTAAATTTAGATCCTCATTCAGATAATTTAATATGCAATGATTATGATAGGTACTATACTAAACTTACCTTTTAACAAATCTAATTAAACAATAATTTAAAAGGCTGTTATAAAATTGAATGAGATAAAGCAATGTATTCAGTGCAGCAGTACTACATGGTAAAGTTTAAATACAAAGTAGTTATTATAAACTAAATCAAGATAGAAAAATGGACAAGCTGAAACCATAAGCAAAAATAATACAGGAAAAGATCTGAAGAGACAAACTTAAAGTCCTCCAATGAGCTTTAAATACTCAAGTTATACAAAGTCATAATAGAGCACACTAAGTCAGCAAGTAATATGAAAAAGCCCTTTGCGTTGTTATCCACATATTCAATATGAACTTCTGTAATAAAGATATATGTTAATATAAGGTAAAGAGTATATCTACACTGAGCAAATCAAACCTAAGACCCCATACTTTAGGGAAGACAGTGACAAACTAATATGATGCAGTAAAGGAAGCCTGGAATGCTGGAAGATCTACAAACAATATTATCCTAACAACAGTTACAGCTGTGAGGAAAGTAAAAAGAGAAAAAAAAAAAGTAGATGTAACAGCAGACAAGGTGGAGGAAGGGATAGAAGTTAAAACACTCAGCATTTCACTGTAGTAGGAAAAACACTGACTTGAGAGTTAATAAGTGTTCAAGTATTTTATTGTAATTCTTTCTTTGTTAAACCTGAACATAGTTTGATAGTGTTTTTCGCTGCTGATTCTATATCTTGATATCAGCTGGTTTACATTCCTTAAATTAGGAGGAAAAATGTTCAATTTTTTCAAATGGTTTTTCAAAGTTTCTACCTGTTCAAATCAAGTAGAACTAATTAATTATCTATCCAAAGATTTTAGACATGCCTCCAGACCCAAATACTCTGATGAGAAAAAGATAGCTTCTCTGTTTGTGGAACTCAAACTTCCAGCAACATGCTTTCAATATTAACATATAATAGACTATGTTATATGACACTAAATGTAAAATCTAAATGGATATACTTTGTTGGACATACTTTTCTTATAACTTTCATAATAACTTAGCATGAACACAGAAGTAATATCTCACTTTATTAGAGAACACAACATAACCTTTTATGTTCTATTTAAGGTGATGTAAAATCTGGTAATTGTGAAAAATGTACTTTCAAACTGCAGGATATGAACCCACACAAAAAGAATTTAAGTTGGGCTAGACTTAAAAATTAAGAAAATTTAACACTACAGAAAAGTATATAGGGCTAAAACTTAAAACTCAAGTTATTGAAAGACATGATGCATAGCAAAAATTACTGGTTGTGTGGCCGGGCGCGGTGGCTCACGCCTGTAAGCCCAGCACTTTGGGAGGCCAAGGCAGGCGGATCAATTGCAGTGAGGAATTCAAGACCAGTCTGGCCAATAAGGTGAAACCCGTCTCTACTAAAAATACAAAAATTAGCTGGGTGTGGTGGCGCATGCCTGTAATCCCAGCTACTCGGGAGGCTGAGGCAAGAGAATTACTTGAACCCGGGATAAGAAGGTTGCAGTGAGCCAAGGTCGAGCCACTGTACTCCAGCCTGGGTGACAGAGCAAGACTCTGTCTCAAAGAAAAAAAAAAAAAAATACTGGTGTTTACCAGTGTGTACTCCTCTCTCATTTTAAAATATTTAAAACAAAAAGGAAAGAACCACCTTTTTCCCAGTCTCCCTCTCAGCTTGGTGTGGCCATGTGACTAAATTCTGTCTAATGGGGTAAACATGAGGTTATATGAGAGTATTTGAGTTGTGAAAGGCAGAAAGAGAACAAGAACAAATGAGTAGGAGAGGGGGCAGGGGGTTAAGGGACAGGGAAAAGGAAGGAGGGAAGAGTGAGATGCCACAGTGCTCTCCTCTAGCCTCCTGCCCTCTCTTTCCCTGTGACTGGGAAATAATGAGACCTAGAGCAGCTGTCTTAAAACTTCCAAGCTAACCCAAATGCTGAGGTTGGCAATGCTGGCCATACATTTAGCCCCGGACTGTTAATGGAAACAAGCTATCCTGTTTAAGCCATTGTTTTTTTGGGTCTCTGTTACAGCTGTTTAACCTGTGCTGATGCACCATTCACACCTAAAAACACCATTTCAACAAGAATTAATTATACAGAGAAAAGGTGAGTATTAATATTTAAATGAAGTTGTGGCCCATAATTAAATTGTTTTTATAGCAATACATACAATAACGTCCTTAAAGTTTGACTTAATTTCATTTAACATCTAATACGTCTAATATTACCTTAAGTAGAGGACCTCATTGATACTTATTTCAACTTACCTCTGTAACGGGTAATTCAAGCTGAACCACATCATCCTGCTTTGAAACTGGAGTTTGCAGAGCAGTGTCTAACAACAAGATTCCATTAAGGTCCTTCCTACATCCTACTGCATAATCATCCACAAATATAACTTTATCCACAGCAGAAATATACTGACATTTCACCTGTCCACCTGGTTTAGCTGTTAAAAGAACAAAAATTCAACACTTAAAGAGTTTCAGGCCAATGGTCTATTAAAAATAAATGTTTACATAGTGACTAAACACAATATATTATCCTGAATTGGATCTTAAACTGGAAAAAACTTCTCTGAAGAACATCATTGGGCCAACTGGATTAAATTCAAGTATGTACCATAAATTAAATAAAAGTATCAATGTGAAACTATCAAAATCTGACAACCAAATTGCTATTATAAAAGAACATCATTGTTCTGAGAAATAAACACAGAAACAGTATAGGGAAAATGAGCAAGATATATGCAACCAACTCTCAAGAAGAATAAAAATATGTATGTGTATATATATACATATAAGGGAATAATCAGCAAATGTAGTAAAATGTTTAAAACTAGTAGAGCTGGGTAAAGGGTATATAGGGAAGTTCTTTGTAACATACTATTCTCGCAATCTTTCTGTAAGTGCAAAATTAAAGTGTTCAAAACAAAACTTTTAAAAATGAATTATTGGATGTCATTTTTTACAAAACTCAATAAGCATAAAGACAGCATGGACAATTATTAGATACAGTAGTGCCCCTCCTTATCTGCAGTTTCACTTTGTGCAGTTTCAGTTACCCAGTCAATAGAAGTGCAAAAACAGGTAAGTACAGTACAATAAGATATTCTCAATCAAAGGTCCAAAAGTAGGTATAGTACAATAAGATATTCTGAGAGAGACCACATTCACATAACTTCTATTATATTATAATTGTTCTATTTTATTATTAGCTGTTAATCTCTCACTATGCCTACATTTTAAATTAAACTTTATTACGGGTATGCACAAGAAGAAAACCCAGCTAACCCTCGAACCATACAAGTTTGAACACCATGAGACCACTCATAAATTTTTTTCAATATATTGATTTGTGACAATTTAAAAAACATGCAGACAAAACATGTAGCCTAGAAATATCTAAAAAATTAAGAAAACAGTATGTCAGTGATGCATAAAATATATGTAGATATTAGTCTATTTTATCATTCACTGACATAAAATATACATAAATCTACTATAAAGTTAAAATTATCAAAACTTACACGAATAGTATATGGCACCAGTCAAGAAAAACGTAAACAAATGTAAAAAATACAGTATTAAATCATAACGACATAAAATTAACTGTAGCATACATTATAAAACTGTGATAATTTTGTTCCTATTGCAGTGAGTTCAAGTATTACGAGTATCCACCATGTGACCCTAATCATATCCAGGTGAGCAGTTCATCTCTCAATTGTTAATTGGTAATCACAGTAAAAAGTGATCTCTCCTTATTCTCATGTATTTTCATTGGGTTTAGTGTAATACCATAAACCCTGAATAACACTATGAGACCCATACGAGGTGCCACTAGTGATGCTGGAAGTGTTCCCAAAAGGCAGAGACAAGTCATATGATTACAAGAAAAAGCTGAATTGCAAAAAAAAAAAAAAAAAAAAAGAAAGAGAGAAAATACATTTACGGCACTATATGGCACTTATCAATACTGTAAATATATGTCATGTGTTTACAAAATGAATCCTGTGTCTGAAATGGCACGTAACCACAGCTGGAGACCTCAGTCTATGGTACATATCAAGCAATTCAGCTTTTTCAGCCCGGCACGGTGGCTCACGCCTGTAATCCCAGCACTTTGGGGGGCCGAGGTGGGTGGATCACGAGGTCAGGAATTTTTTGTTTGTTTTGTTTTGTTTTGTTTAAGAGACAGGGTCTCGCTACATTGCCCAGGGCGACTCAAATGCCTGGGGCTCAAGCAATCCTCCTGAGTAGGCCAGAACTACAGGAGCACACCACTGTGCCTGGCATGTCAACATACTTAATGGTAAAAGACTGAATACTTTCCCATACAGATCAGGAAGAAAACAAGGATGTATGCTCTTACCATTCCTATTCAATACTATACTAAAAGATCTAGTCACTGCAATAAAAAATGAGGATATAAAAGGTAAACAAATCAAAAAGAAATAAAACTGTCCCTTTTTACAGAAATATGATTACCCATGTAAGATAAAAATCAATCATACTTTTCTATACCAGCACAGATTAACCTAAAATCGAAATTTATTTTTTAAAATACCAGTTTACAATAGCTCTAAAACATACTTATACATATACACCTTCTGTGTATATGTATGCTGAAAAGTATAAAAGGCTGACTACACAAATCAAAAGCCTAAATAATACCATGTTCATGGACTGAACAAGTCAATCTGGTAAAAACGTCAACACTTCCCAAATGGATCTACAGATTTAATGGAATTTCAATCAAAATCCCAGGTGGGGTCAGCATGACAGCTCACACCCATAATACAACACTTTGGGAGGCCTATGCAGAAGGATCGCTTGGGCCAGGAGTTTGAGACCAGCCTAAGTGAGACCTCGTCTGTATCTTAAAATTTAAAAAATTTAGCCAGGCATAGTGGCACACACCTGGAGTTTCAGATACTCAGACACTGAGGTGGGAGATCACTTGAGCCCAGGAGTTCAAGGCTACAGTGAGCTATGATTGCGCCATATAAATAAACTGACTGAAATGTATTTGAAAAGGCAGTACCACAAGAAAGTGTGGTACTTGCAAAGGACAGACATATAGCTCAATGGAACAAAGTAGAGCCAAGAGATATGACTATATAAACATGACCACTGGATTTTTTTAATTATGTAGTTTTTTAAATTGTGGTAAAATACACATAAAATTTACCATTTTATCATTTAAGTGTACGGTTGAGTGGTATTAAGTATATTCATGCTGCTGTTTATCCATCATTACCATCCATCTCAGAAGACCTTTCATCCTGCAAAACTGAAACTCTGTACCCTTGAAACAGTAACTGACTTTTATCCCCTCCCCAAAGCCTGGCAACCACTTTGCTACTTTCTGTCTTCATGAATTTGACTACTCAAAGTATCTCACATGAATGGAAGGAATCACATAGTATTTTTCCTTTTGTGACTGGCTTATTTCCCTTAGCATAATGTCCTGAAGGTTCCTCTACATTAGAGCCTATGTCAGAATTTCCTTCCTTTTATCCATTAAACTATCAACGGACAGGCACTTAGGTTGCTTTGGCCTTTTGGCTATTTCGAAGAGTGCTGCTATGAACACTGGCGTACAAATATCTCCTTGATTCCCTGCTTTCAATTCTTTGAGGTACATACCCAGAAACAGAACAGCGATCATATGGTAATTCTATTTTTTCCTTAATTTTCTGAGGAAACTCCATTTCCCATAATGGTTGCACCATTTTATATTCCCACCAGCAGCTGCACAAGAGTTCCAATTTCTCCACATCCTTACCAACACTTATTCTCTGTTGTTGTATTTTGTATATGGTGTTAAAGTTCAACTTCATACCTTTTGCATGTGAGTATTCAGTCTTTCCAGCATCATTTGTTGAAAAGACTGTCATTTCCCCCAATGAACGGTCTTGGCCTCCTTGTTGAAAATCATTTGACCATATGTGCAATAGTTTATTTCTAGGCTCTCTATTCCATCAGTCTGTATGTCTGTCTTTATGCTCGTACCTTACTATTTTGATTACTGTAGCTTCGTACTAAATTTTAAAATCAGAAAGTGTTAATCTTCCAAGTCTGTTCTTTGTCAAGATTATGTTGAACTATTTAGGGTCCCTTGAGATTCTATATGAATTTTAGAACAGTTTTTTTTTTTCCCAGAAATAGAAAAAAAGTTATTGGGATTTTGATAGGAATTGCAATGAGTCTGCAAATTGTTTGGGGCAGTACAGATATCTTAACAATATGAAGATAGTATGAAGTTCTGGCAAGGATGCAGAACAACTGGAACTCTCATACATTTCTAAAGGAAATACAAATGGTACAGCCACGCTGGTTTGACAGTTTCTTAAAAAGTTAAATACACACTTACCAAACGGCCCTGTAATCCTACTTCTGTGTATTTACCCTGAAGACATAAAAGCTTATGTTCACACAAAAATCTGTACTCAGAAGTTTATAGTCGCTCTATTTATAATCATCACACACTGAAAACACCCCAAATGTTTTTTTTCTTTGTCTTTGTCTTTTTTTGAAACAAGGTCTCACTGTGTCACTCAGGCTGAAGTATGGTAGCGAAATCACTGCTCACCACTCAGGTAATCATCCCATCTTAGCCTCCCAAGTAGCTGGGACCACAGGTGCACACCACCATGTCTGGCTAATTTTTTGTATTTTTTGTAGATACAGGGTTTTGCCATGTTCCCCAACCTGGTCTCAAGTGATGTGCCCACCTCGGCCTCCCTAAGTGCTGGGATTACAGAATTAACAAGCCACCACACGCAGCCCCAAACTCACTTCGAAGAGTGACTGGCAGAACAAATAATTATACATCAATACAATGGAATACTATTCAGTAATAAAAAAGGAATGAACTACTAATACATGCAAAAACTTGAGAGAACCTCAAGGGCATTACGCTAAGTGCAAGTAGCTAGTATCAACAGGTTATATACTGAATGATTACATTTCAATAACAATGTAGAAAACACAAAACTCCACAGTATGAAGAACAGATCAGTGGTCCCAAAAGATTAGTGGTACAGGGAAGATGCGACTATAAAGGGATACCACAGGGAATTTTTTCAGGTGTTGAAACTGGTCTGTATCCTGACTGTCATGGTGGTTTACATCAACCTATGCATATGTGTGTAGCTGTATTACTAGTACACAAAAAAATAGGCAATTTTACTCTATAGTCTATAAAAAATAAAAATTTTAAAATGATACTGTAAAAGAATAAACATGCCCAGGCGCAATGGCTTCACACTTGTAATCCCAGCACTTTAGGAGGCCGAGACGGGCGAATCACTTGAGGTCAGGAATTTGAGACCAGCCTGGCCAACCTGGTGAAACCCTGTCTCTACTAAAAATACAAAAATTAGCTGGGCGTGGTGGCAGACACCTGTAATCCCAGCTACTTGGGAGGCTGAGGCAGGAGAATCACTGGAACCCAGGAGGTGGAGGTTGCAGTGAGCCAATATCGTGCCACTGAACTCCAGCCTGGGCGAAAGAGTGAGACTCTGTCTCAAAAAAAAAAAAAAAAAAAAAACAATAAACACATGGGGCAACAGCCTATTAACTATGCTATTAACTAAGGTGGGGGTAGTTCATAATACATCACTATGATCTAAATTCTATAAAAATATATTAAACAATAGAAGAGGCCAGGCACGGTTGCTCATGCCTGTAATCCCAGCACTTTGTGAGGCCGAGGCGGGCGGAATGACTGAGCTCAGGAGTTTGAGACCAGCCTGAGCAACACGGTGAAACCCCTGTATTTTGTCTCTACCAAAATACAAAAAATTAGCCGGGCATGGCAGCATGAACCTGTAGTCCCAGCTGCTTGGGAGGCTGAGGCAGGAGAATCGCTTGAACCCAGAAGGCAGAGGTTGCAGTGAGCCGTGACTGCACCGCTGCACTCTAGCCTTGGCAACAGAGAGAGAGACTCTGTCCCCCCAAAAAAAACCAACAAAATAGAAGAAAGTAAAAAGAAATACCAAAATGTTAACAATGCCCATCTCTAGGTAATGAAATTACACATGCTTATTTTTCCCTTAGTCTATCTAACATCCTATACGGTATATCACTTTAAAAATTGAAAATTCCTTTTTTTTTTTTTTTGAGACAGGGTCTCACTCTGTCGCCCGGCTGGAGTACAATGGTGCGATCTCGGTTCACTGCAACTTCTGCCTCCCAGGCTCAAGCAATCCTTCCACCTCAGCCTCCCAAGTAGCTGGGACTACAGGTGTGTGACACCACGCCCGGCTAATTTCTGTATTTTTTGTAGAGACAGGGTTTTGCTATGTTGCCCAGGATGGTAAAATTGAAAATTTCGAAGGAAAGAAATTTTTTCAATTACCAATTCTAATACTTTAAGAAATAGTGTACAACCCTAAAAAACTTGCAAAAATGTTACAAGAAATACATTATCTTTTCAAACTGACAATACACTGTAAAACTCCATTTCCACTGAGATCTCATCAGACTTCAATGCTTAAAATAGCCTATTAAAATGTACTATATGCAAAGATCATTCAAAGTCAATAAAGAAGATATAAGCCTGTATCAGAACATCTCCTGTAACCCAAAAATATATATACCTACTATGTACCCACAAGAATTTTTAAATTTTTTTAAAAAGAAGATACAAAATTAATGTAAGGTTCTCACAAAGCTTTTGATAGATAATTAACCAAAAATGAAATCATTTAATAAGAGAAAAAATGTTAGTAACACGATAGTATTAAAAGCCAAAATGAGTATTCCTGTAAAGCAGAACTCACTGCAAAACAAGTTCGGGAAAGGTCAGTGGCTGCACCATGAAGAAAAGGTAACAAATGATAAAACACAATGCAAGGACAGTGTTGTTTCAGGCAAGAGAACCAACATCTACTTAAGCACAGAAGAGGTTCACCAAAAGATACAAAATTACTGGAATTAAGAGTTCCAAGTTATGATTCTCTTCATTCACATTAACCACAAGTGTCATCAGACCACTCTTATTTTGCTATAATCTTTAGTATCTGATATCATTTGTTTTGAAAACATAATCACCACAAAAAATTTATCATGGATAAGGCTCAATCTCTAAAGACCTACTACTCCCTGTAAGATACTTGCTGTGGGGTTTTTTCATATACATTGTTCGATTTATCATAGTTAAATCTCTCAACGTCTTGGGACACATAAGTTATATTATTCCTTTAGGATGCTGACCTGGAGCATGTGCATGCACGCACACACTCTCTCTACATCTCTCTCTCTCTCTCTCTCTCTATATATATATATATATTTTTTTTTTTCTTTTAAAGAGAGAGGGTCTCACTATGTTGCCCAGGCTAATCTCGAACTCCTGGTCTCAAGCAATCTTCTCACCTCAGTCTCCCAAGTAGCTAGGACTACAGGTGTGCAATCTGGCTAAACTGGCTATAGTTAAGTAAAATTTGAAGACTAACTTCCCAACGGATGTTGCGCAAGAGAACCCTTAACCATCTGTAAATCAATGGCGCCTGACGAGGTGGCTCATGCCTGTAATCCCAGCACTTTGGGAAGCTGAGGTGGGTGGATCACTTGAGGTCAGGAGTTCGAGACCAGCCTGGCCAATAAGGTGAAACCCAGTCTCTACTAAAAACACAAAAATTAGCCGAGCGTGGTAGCAGGTGCCCGTAGTCCCAGCTACTCGGGAGGCTGAAGCAGAAGAATTGCTTGAACCCGGGAGATGGAGACTGTAGCGAGCCAAGATCACACTACTGCACTCCAGCCTGAGTGACAGAGCCAGACTCCATCTCAAAAAAAAAAAAAAGAAAAAGAAAAATCAATTGCTACTGCTGCACAAAGGTGCCAATGTGAGAAGCAACTCAGCTACTAATCAATATAATAATCCTACAGTTTGGAACATGTGCCCTTGTGAATTTCTATTTAGAGCTCATATTTGAAATTACTGTTTTCTGTTTTAATATACATGCCAGATATCTCCTGAACGGTAGTCACAGACATCTTCATCACTCCTCACAGAGCCTACATTTTAAGTTAGCCCAACTCGAATTCCATCCAAGTATGAAAATCTATCTAGCTGTTTTTGTCTATTATATAACAAACAGAAATGTCCCCTGGATATCCACACTGATGCCATCTTGCATCATGCAGATCTTTACTCAGACACCACCTCAAAGAGGCCTTCCCAAGACCACCTAAAAGCACAAATTTAATATATCACCATCCTTATATCAGCTCTAATTTACCTTATGGCATTACTTACTATATGTCAAGAGGTAATTAATGCCATAATGACACGGTGGCTCACGCCTGTAATCCCAGCACTTTGGGGGGCCAAGGAGGGCAGGTCACTTGAGGTCAGATGTTCCAGACCAGCCTGGCCAACATGGTGAAACCTTGTCTCTATTAAAAGTACTAAAATTAGCTAGGCATGGTGGTATACACCTGTAATCCCAGATGCTAGGCAGGCTGATGAAGGAGAATCACTTGAACCCAGGAGGCAGACGTTGAAGTGAGCCGAGATCACACCACTGCTACTCCAGCCTGGGAGACAGAGTGAGACTCCATTTCAAAAGGGGGCGGGGGGAGAGGAAGCTCTCATTTATCCCAAACACACCAAATAAACTTCTCTAAAGTCTAGGGAGTTTGAATTCCTGTTTTTTTATTTTTTTATTTTTTATTTTTATTTTCATTTTTTGGTGTGGGGGACAGTCTCTCACTATGTTACCCAGGCTGGAGTGCAATGGTGTGATCTCCACTCACTGCAACCTCTGCCGCCTGGGTTCCAGCGATTCTTCTGCCTCAGCCTCCTGAGTAGCTGGGATTACAGGGGCGCACCACCACACCTGGCTAATTTTTTGTATTTTTAGTAAAGATGGGGGGGGGGTTCACCATGCTGGCTAGGCTGGTCTCGAACTCCCGACCTTGAGATCCATCTACCTTGGCCTCCCAAAGTGTTGGGATTACAGGCATGAGCCATCATGCCTGGCCAGGGATTTTGAACTTCTAAACCTAACTGCACATTAGAACCAGCTGGCATAGTTCGAAGAAGAAGGAAAAAAAAAAAAAAAAAAAAAAACAGTATGCCTGGGCTACACTCCAGGCCACTTAAGTCAGAATACTGGGGCCCGGCTGGGCGCGGTGGCTCAAGCCTGTAATCCCAGCACTTTGGGAGGCCGAGACGGGCGGATCACGAGGTCAGGAGATCGAGACCATCCTGGCTAACACGGTGAAACCCCGTCTCTACTAAAAAATACAAAAAACTAGCCGGGCGAGGTGGCGGGCGCCTGTAGTCCCAGCTACTCAGGAGGCTGAGGCAGGAGAATGGCGTAAACCCGGGAGGCGGAGCTTGCAGTGAGCTGAGATCTGGCCACTGTACTCCAGCCTGGGCGACAGAGCGAGACTCCGTCTCAAAAAAAAAAAAAAAAGAAAAAGAAAAAAAAAAAAAAAAAAAAAAAACAGAATACTGGGGCCCAAGCAAGGTATTTTCTTAAAAGCTCCCCTGATGATCCTAAATGAACAACAAAGGTTGAGAACCACTGCCCTGTGCCATCTCCCAGTCTTCCTGTCTCTCCTACTTCATAAATCAAAGTAAAAGTACATAAACAAATTTAGATTTAAATTCCTGGTGCCCGCAATATATCTTGAAGAAGACATTCCCTTCTTTCCCACTCAAAAATTCATTTCCTCTAAAGAGTAAGCATAGTATTTACCTCCTCTAAGACACATCCCTGATTTAACATACTCAAACTTGATGATAATTACTTTTTGGGGGGAAGGGAGGGCAGTGGGAAAACAGAGTCTCACTCTTCTCGCCCAGACTGGAGTGCAGTGCTGTGATCTCGACTGACTGCAACCTCCACCTCCCAGGTTCCAGCGATTCTCCTGCCTCAGCCTCCCAAGTAGCTGGAATTACAAGTGTACACTACCACACCCGGCTAATTTTTGTATTTTTAGTAGAGACGGAGTTTCATCATATTGACAAGGCTGGTCTCAAACTCCTGACCTCAACTGATCTGCCTGCCCTGGCCCCCCAAGTGCTGGGATTACAGGCGAGAGCCATCATGCCCAGCCTAATAATTACTTTTTTTAACAGCACTGTCCCAGCCACAGACTGTTTTGTTGTTTTGGGTTTTTTTGTTTTTTTTTTTTTTGAGATGGAGTTTCACTGTTGTTGCCCAGGCTGGAGTGTAGTGGTACGATCTCGGCTCACGGCAACCTCTGCCTCCCGGGTTCAAGTGATTCTCCTGCCTCAGCCTCCCGAATAGCTGGGATTACAGGCGCGCACCATCACACCCAGCCAATTTTGTATTTTTAGTAGAGACGGGGTTTCATCATGTTGGTCAGGCTAGTCTCGAACTCCTTACCTCAGGTGACGCACCTGGCTTGGCCTCCCAAAGTGCTGGGATTACAGGCATGAGCCACCGCTCCAGGCCACAGACTGTTTTAAAAAGCAATTACCGTATTATTTTTATTTGTATCTCTATTATCTCCTCTCTGTACTTCCTTCTTTTTGCAATTTGTATCTCTATATTATCTTCTCTTCTACACCCAAGTTAATCTTAACTTTTTTGTATCCCTTACATTTGAAGTGCTGCAGTTCTATAGTTTGCAAAAATTTCTATATCTTATCAGATGATGAAACAGCTTGGATATTAAAAGCGCCTTTCTCCCCCAGGCTAGAGTGCAGTGGAACAATCATAGCTCACTGCTGCCTGAAGTGCTGGACTCACGTGATACTCCTGCTTCAGCCTCCCAAGTCACTGGGCCTACAGGCATGCACCACCACACCCAGGTAATTTTTTATTTTTTTGTAGAGATGGGGTCTCACTATGTTGCCCAGGCTGGTCTCGAACTCCTGGCCTCAGACAATCCTCCCACCTAAGCCTCCCAAAGTGCTGGGATTACAGGCCATTTGCCCATTTTAAAGTTGGTATCTCAGAGAAGTATCTTGCCAAAGGCACCCTTTTCATGAAGCCATCAGCGTACAACACACATATCAGAGAGGTACCTCCTGCTTGCGTCCCCGCTGGTCTCACATACTACATTACAGAAATATATTGTTTTTTAAGTTCTATATATAGTTATAGCCAACATTCCTAAGGACAGAGTACTAAATGTTTAACAAGCATAGCTACAACTACAGATTTCCAGTTTAAAAATAACATAATACACCAGGCGCAGTGGCTCACATCTGTAATCCCAGCACTTTGGGAGGCCAAGGGAGATGGATCACGAGGTCAGGAGATCCAGACCATCCTGGCTAATACGGTGAAACCCCGTCTCTACTAAAAATACAAAAACAAAAACATTAGCCAGGCATGGTGGCGGGCGCCTGTAGTCCCAGCTACTCGGGAGCCTGAGGCAGGAGAATGGCGTGAACCCGGGAGGCAGAGCTTGCAGTGAGCCAAGATCCCACCACTGCACTCCAGCCTGGGCAACAGAGCAAGACTCCGTCTCGAAACAAAAAAATAAAATAAAATAAAAATAAAAATAATATAATACATCCATATTTACCTCTGCTCCCTCCCAAGATCCCACTGAAAAGACAGTAAAGGAATAAAGAAGGTATTAAACAAACCCAAAAAGACAAAAAGAACAAGTGAAGAGAAAACTAGCAACAAAATTTTTGAAGTTGGAGGGCAAATGGAAAAGCATTAACTAACTTGTTTCCTCTCCTCCCCAAAAATCTTAAAGTAAGCCAGAACGGAAAGAAAGCCCAAAACATTCATGTTGTATTCTTTCTCAAATATACAGGTAAAAGAGGTCTAATAATTAAAATTGCTGGCCGGGCATGGTGGCTCACGCCTATAATCCCAGCATTTTGGGAGACCGAGGCAGGCGGATCACCTGTGGTCAGGAGTCCAAAACCAGCCTGACCCTGTCTCTAGTAAAAATACAAAAATTACCCTGGCATGGTGGCATGCGCCTGTAATCCCAGCTACTTGGGAGGCTGAGGCAGGCGAATCGCTTGAACCCAGGAGGCAGAGGTTGCAGTGAGCCAAGATCACATCACTGCACTCCAGCCTGGGCAACAGAGCAAGACTCCATCCCCAAAAAAAAAAAATTAAATTAAATTAAAATAAAAAATAAACAAACTAAAACTGCTTAAAAGCAGTTGCTTTTTACAGTATTTTCTCAATTAACTAATACTGCAACCAAGCTCCAATCATAAGAGGGCCCTAATTTTTTGTTTTTTTTTTTTTTTTTTTTTTTTGAGACAGAGTCTCGCTCTGTTGCCCAGGCTGGAGTGCTGTGGCCAGATCTCAGCTCACTGCAAGCTCCTCCTCCCGGGTTCACGCCATTCTCCTGCCTCAGCCTCCCGAGTAGCTGGGACTACAGGCGCCCACCACCTCGCCCGGCTAATTTTTTTGTATTTTTTAGTAGAGACGGGGTTTCACTGTGTTAGCCAGGATGGTCTCGATCTCCTGACCTCGTGATCCACCCGTCTCGGCCTCCCAAAGTGCTGGGATTACAGGCTTGAGCCACCGAGCCCGGCCGAGGGCCCTAATTTTTTACCTTAAACTAGGAGTTCTTGTACTTTAAAATACGGGAACCATGGCCAAGGTGGTTCAAATTCACCTTGTTATCTACATAAGGCAGACAAACACTTGTTGAACTGAACTATATAATTTAAGACACCAAAACAAAAAGTAGAGCCGGGCGCAGTGGCTCATGCCTGTAATCCCAGCACTTTGGGAGGTGGAGGCGGGTAGATTACAAGGTCAGGAGTTCAAGACCAGCCTGGCCAACATGGTGAAACCCTGTCTCTACTAAAAATACAAAAAATCAGCTGGGCATGGAGGCGCGCACCTGTAATCCCAACTACTCAGGAGGCTGAGGCAGGAGAATTGCTTGAACTCGGGAGGCAGAGGTTGCAGTGAGCTGAGATCACGCCATTGCACTCCAGGTCGGGCGACACGGCAAGACTTCGTCTCAAAAAAAAAAAAAAAAAAAAAAAAAAAAGTAACATTTATTGACTGCTTATGGTGAGTCAAGCAATATTCTGTATGTATCAGTTTATTTAATCTTTACAATAATCCAGTGAGTTAAGTACTAATTATGAAGCACAGAGAGAGGTTAAGCAGTTTGCATAAGGTCACACCTGGAACTTAAATGGTCTGGCTCCAGAGCCAATATTCTATTCTTTCTTAATATCACTAAAGTCAGTCAACAGAAACAGAGCCAAAGTACATATTCATAGCCCAAAAAGAGATTATGCTAAATTAAGTTTTTATAAAGAACTCAGATGCTTTCATAAGACAATTATCTTCTAGGGCTATTGAGATCCCAATTCTATATCACGTTTATCTCTCAAAGAATAGTTGAGAATAGGAATGCTGCATGTACCAAAGTTAGCCAGGAATTAGAACTGGTTTGAATCATTTACAGTTTCTATCACTAGGAGACTGCACATTTTAGCCAAAAAAATTTATTTCTTGAGGACTACGCAGGCACCATGACTTCTCAGAGCAGGCAGCTCTGGGCCTGAAGTTTAATCAAGAAGCTCTTACATCAGGAAAGAAAAAAAACAAACAAACACCCAATCTAAACCTCACTGAAGCTACAGTAAAGTACAAAGATCTTCCTCTTATTTATGACCACTATACAAATTTCTCAAATCGAAGTCACTATCTATATTACTGAGGGACTGACTCTAACAACCTAGTGGGGGAAAAAAAAAAAAGTCAGTATCTATACAGGAAAAGAAAAAAGATACAAAGAAATGTAAAACTGGAGTGTTTCTCTAAGAACACCGAGCAGGGCTGGCTGCGGTGGCTCACGCCTGCAATCCCAGCACTTTGGGAGGCCAGGGCGGGCAGGTCACAAAGTCAGGAGTTCGAGACCAGCCTGACCAACATGGTGAAGCCCCATCTCTACTAAAAATACAAAAAAAATTAGCCAGGCATGGTGGCGCACACTTGTAATCCCAGCTACTCAGGAGGCTGAGGCAGGAGAATCACTTGGACTTGGGAGGTGGAGGATGCAGTGAGCTGAGACTGCGCCACTGCACTCCAACCAGCCTGGGCAACAGAGCAAGACTCCATCTCAATAAATGAATTAAAATAAAATAAAAACACTGAGCAGGTTTTTTTTCTTTTTCACTGCAACACAAATCTGGAACTCACTTCGGAAACTGAAGAGACATGACTTTCTCCTACACATATACTGCCATCGATATCCATTGATTAATACCCACACACATATACCTTCACTTACTTATGTACATATACTACATAAACAAATCTATGTGCACACAGAACTAGTAACACAACTATCTTAACTTCATTCTGACATTTAGCCACACCAATACACTAAAAGATATTTATCCAAATATAGATTACTGTATATTTGTTACAAATATTCATATTTCCATCTACATTTGAATGTTATCTGCCTATCCTCTATGTGTAAACATTTAGTGAACTTTTTTTAAAGTAATCACAAGGAGTGTGGCAATACTGACCAAGCAGCCAAGAGACTCAAGGGAATTTGCATTCGCTGAACACCCCCTATTTTACATTTGTCATGCACTGTTGGCACTTTTAACGTGTTTGACCACTTAATCTTCCCCACCATTCTATTAAACATTAATCTTAATTTACAGATGAGGAAGCTGAGGTTCAGGAGGTTTAAGTAGTGAGTTCATAAATGAACTAAAATTCAAAATTCAGGACTACCTAACATAAAGCGCATGCTCTCTCCACATAATCTCAAAAATGCTCATAAAAAAGACAAACAGTATAAAATATACTACACTGGGGAGGGGCATTATTTCAGGAAGTAAGAAACCATCATCCCCAGTAATTAAGTAAGAGAACACTTTAACAATATGTTACTCTTACATAAAAGCACAATCTAGATCGGTTCTGCAGGATGGTGGAAAGTGGTAAATCAGAAAAAAAACTTAGGAAGTTCAAAGTTCAGTTTAAGTTCAAAAACTGAATATAGAAAAGCTTTAAGTAAAAAAGAAGAAAAAAAAAAAAGCAAGGTTTTGTTGTTTTCTGTTTGTTTGAGACAGAGTCTTGCTCTGTTGCCCAGGCTGGAATGCAGTGGCACAATCACAGCTCACTAAAGCCTCAACCTCCCAGGTTCAAGCAATCCTCCCACCTCCGCCTCCCTAGTATCTGGGACTACAGGTGTGCATCCCCATACCCAGCTAATTTTTTTATTTTTTTCTAGAGACAAGGTCTCTCAACTACTGGGCTCAAGCGATCCACCTGCCTCAGCCTCCCAAGGTGCTGGGACCCCAGGCATGAGCCAGAGCACCAGGCCAAAAGCAAGATTATTTACAGGGAATTAAAGTAGATAAGACAAAACATTTTTGGGGCACTTGTCTGGTAAGTACACTGCTGCAAACATTTCACATGCATTAACACTTAATCCTCACAATGAGTACAATTATCCTCCCCATTTTGCAAATAAGGAAACTGTAACAGAAATACTAAATAATTTAGTCAAAGTTAAAATAATTCTGTGTAATGGGATGAATTTTTTTTTTTAATTTTTTAAGACACTGGGATCTTAACCCAAGCTATCTGTGTCCAGAACCAAGCTCCTTTCTAACTATTATGCTAAATTTCATGAACAAACAATAGCTAGGGTAAAGGACATATCTAGTAATACGAACAGTATGGTCAAGTGGTGTGTAGCTTTTTTATTTTTAAAATCCAAAGTCAGGCCAGACGTGGTGGCTCACACCTGTAATCCCAGCACTTTGGGAGGCTGAAGCGGGTGGATCACAAGGTCAAGAGATCGAGACCATCCTGGCTAATATGGTAAAACCCGTCTCTACTAAAAATACAAAAAAAAATTAGCCAGGCGTGGTGCAGGTGCCTATAGTCCCAGCTAGTCGGGGGGCTGAGGCAAGAGAATGGTGTGAACCCAGGAGGCAGAGCTTGCAGTAAGTGGAGATACTCCAGGTGGAGTACACCACCCTACTCCAGCCTGGGCGACAGAGAGAGACTCCGTCTCAAAAAAAAAAACAAAGTCAGCAAATATATAAAAAGAGACAAATTAGCATATGAAAAGATGCTCGACATCATCATGTCATTAGGAAATTACAATTTTTAAAAAGGAGACACCACTACACAACTACTATAATGGCCAAAATATAAACCCCCCAAATGCTGGTGAGGAAGTGAAGCATTCATTGCTGATGGGAATACAAAATGGTACACAGTCACTAAGAGTCTGTCGATTTCTTACAAAAGTAAACATACTCTTACATGCGACCCAGCAATTGAGCTCCTTAGTATTTACCCAAATGATTTGAAAACTTGTGTCTACACAAAAACCTGCACACAAATTTTTACAGCAGGTTTATTCATAGTTGCCAAAACATGGAAGCCAGATGTCCTTCGGTGTGTGAATGGATAAACTGTGCTACATCCAGACAATGGAATATTATTTAGCACTAAAAAGGAATGAGCTACGAAGCCATGAAAAGACATGGAAGAACTGTAAATGCATATAAATAAAGAAGGCAATTTGAAAAGTCTACAAATGGTATAAATACAACTATGATATTCAGAATAAGGCAAAACTATGAAGACAGTAAAAAGATCAGTGGTTGCCAACAGGGAGAGGGGAGGGAGCAGTTGGGGGGAAAAGGAAGGGAAGGATGAATAGGCACAGCAGGGGATTTTTAGGGCAGTGAAACTATTCTTTATGATAGTACAATGGTGGATACATGTCACTATACATTGTCCAAACCCACAGACTGTACAACACCAAGAGTAAGCCCTAATGTAAACTATGGACTTTGGGAGATGATGACTGTTAGTGCTAAGTTCACGAATGGTAACATACCACTCTGGTGCAGAATACTGACGGGTGGGAGGCTGTGTGAGCATGGAGATAGAGGGTATAGGGAACTGTCTGTACTTTCTACTTAATTTTGTTGTGAACCTAAAACTGCTCTAAAAAAGAAAAGTAATTTAAACAAAAAAAAAGTCAAGGAATGTGTTTATTTAGCAATTCGTATATAAGGAAGTACTAATATACTCATTGTTATATATGCATCAAATCAAAAATACTCAAGTTTATATTGTACATTTGGGCTGGGCGCGGTGGCTCACGCCTGTAATCGCAACACTTTGGGAGGCCAAGGTGGGCAGATCACTTGAGGTCAGAAGTTCGAGACCAGCCTGGCCAAGATGGTGAAACCCCTGTCTCTACTAAAAAAATAAAAAATAAATTAGCCAGGTGTGGTGGTGTGCACCTGTAATCCCAGCTATCGGGGCGGGTGAGGCAGGAGGATCGCCTGAGCCCAGGAGGCAGAGGTTACAGTGAGCCAAGATCACACTGCTGCACTCCAGCCTGGGCCACAGAGTGAGATAAATACATATATATATATATAAACAAACACACACACACACATACACACACACTGTATACTAGGGATCCTGGGTCCTGGAGGGGGGATATATAAACAAACAAAGTACCTCCCCACAAGGACCTTGAAATATGCGACAGACCTCAAATATTTACAAAAAGCTAAATAAAATGGAATTTAAATTTAAATAGTTCAAGATGGCTGAAAAAATACCACAGAAGAGTAAGCTGCCAGATTACTAAAATGGACACTAATAGGACAGCATGTGCTTAGGGCTTCAGTCATTTCTGGCTAAAGGGATCAGGAAGTTAAGATATGCTCTAGATCTTGAAAATGACTAAGACTCAGCTAAATGACTGGAGTGAATTGGTGCATTCCAAGAAAGAACAAAACTACTGTAGTTAGGAAAGAGAATTAAATGGACTACTTCACAAAACTTATAAATAAGGAGACAAGACTAGAGAGACTAGTAAAGGCCAGATCGTGCAGCTTAGAGCCTCAAAAATCTTCACTCTTCAATACTGACAGGGAGCAAATACTTACCCAACCTGTGTATATACTGATAGCTCTTAATCCAGTTAAAGTTTATTTATAAACATTTTATATCAGACACAGATAATATAAAGACATATACTAGTAGTCATAGTTAAAAATTCACTGTCTTTGCCACCCAATACATATACATACAAGTCCTGTTTCCATCCTTCAACTTCAAATCTACAGGCAACCCATAACCCTATAAACTGAACCCCAGGCATCCATAAGACATCTTACTCTATTACCTAGTAAAACTCTATATGGTTATCCCCAAGCTTTATCCCCTCAGACACAGATGCCTTTCCTCTGTGGTAGAAAAGAAAGTGGTCCATTGCCCATAAACGGGAAAGAGGGATTATGTTAGGACCATGATCACTACTGGCATCTTCTCTCTATTTATAGGGCTGTCACCCTCTATTAATCATTAAAAGCAAACTTACTAAATACCTGCAGATTCCAAGTAAAGCATAAAATGCAGCATTCCCTCCTCGATCATCTGAACTGGGGCAAACAGGACCCTATACAACCTCTGATAATTATTAATAATAATAAACTTCAGGCCAGGTGAGACAGCTCATGCCTGTAACCCCAGCACTTTGGGAGGCTGAGGTGGGAGGATCATTTGAGGCCAGAAGTTCAAGACCAGCCTGGGCAACACAGCAAAACCCCATCTCTACAAACATAAATAAATTTTACAAATAATAATAAATTTCATTTCTCATATACGAAAATGTTTCCGAATACATCCATTGTTAACGTTCAAATTTTTTCTGTAATCCTTCATTCCATTCACTATAAACTCTTCTACATATTTTAATTCATATACTCAATCTTCATGCATGGGGACCTGCAATTTTATCCAATCCCAAACTCTTCTAATTAACAAATGCCCCAACAAAACCTGTTATCCCAAAATCAATGCTATGTTTTACTTACCTACCTATACCTTCATGTTATACACCTAAAACCCTCCTCTTTAGTAATCTACCATTAAAGTGAATATTGTCTTCCCTTCCGTGTACAGGCACATAAATATATGTCCAATTTCCCCAATCAACAAACCCTGACACACATTATTATTCTCAAACATGGCCTCCAGACATAAAAAGCACCCCCACAAAATTCCTCTATCTATCCAAAACACTTGAATACTTTTGTTAATGACTTTCTTTAGAAATTCTAGTACATATGATACCACTGATTCCAAGTTAAAAATCACAAAAATACTACATCTTCAAGATAGAAACATATACTAAAAAGTGTAGACATGTATGAAAAGGATAAAATCAAATTACAGATAACGTTTATGAAGAGGGAGGTTTGGAGAAATGCAGTCCAGGAGAGATTCAGCTGAGATTTTAATCCTATTTGTGAAGTTTTATTTCTTAAGCTGAGTTGGGGATGCATGGTGTTCACTGTAATTACTCTTCATACCTTTTCATACTTGAAATATTTTAAATGACTTTGAAAAGGAAAGATACCCAATTACTAATGAGCATCTCCCTCTTACACACAGTGACAAGCCATTATGTCCAAGTTGCAGTAACTGTTCACTGCTACATCTAGGCCACCCCTATCATTTACTAAGCCAAGAAAAGAAAAAATTACAAACCTACCTCCCAAAACTTTCTCTTAGCTATATTCCAGGTTTATATCCTAAAACTATACATAATCCAATTCTTTCACAACTCTAACGTCGACAATAATTAACATGTCTAATTTCACGTTTGCATCCCTAAACTGCCATTTACTCTTACAAATGACTTATTATCCACACAGTAAACTTTTCCTTGTTGTCTACGTTAAAATACAAGTGAATTGGTTGACCACGTAACTACTTCCACTTGGCTAAATGCAGAGAGTTGTATACATTATATCTCTATGCAGGAGTACAATTCACTCATAGACTAACTTTTCTACCACATCCAAATTAAGCCACCCATCATTTAACCACAAATGAAATGTCATCTCCGCCAAATGTAACTCAGCCAGGGCCATTCCAAAACCACTCCAGTCCGTCCACTGAGCATACACCTCACGCATCTAAAAGTCCCGTCCCTGGACCAAGGTTTACGCCACCCAGAAGTGCTCTCTTCCAATGGTGAGACTCAGACACACCTTCAAATCCCAATTTTCGGGTCGCTGTGGGAAAACAAGTAGAGACGGCCTGAAGTTACAAACCCAAAAGAATCTATTTCATACACCACAGGTACTGACTTTCTCGTCACTGGGGCGTAGAAGTTGGAAGCCCCGAGCAAGGGGACCAGGTCTAGTAGTCTTTGGCGTCCGCAGAGTCCTACAGTCGTCGACCAAGCAGTTCAGGCAGCTGGCCCGCCTACTTCCCTCCCCACCCCCACCCCACCCCACCCCCACCCCCACCCCCACCTCGGGCGCACAGCCCCCGGTCTGTCCCCGCACCTGCGGGACCTGAGAACAGTAGATTGCCGGCTCCTCTCCCACAAGTGAGGGCTTAGGTGCCGGCTCGGACGCTCCCCGCCCCCCGCCTCCGGCCACCAGCCTCTCGACCGGGGTCAACCCTTCCAGCCTTCCGCTCTCATCTAACCGGGCGCAGGACCGACAGCCTCTCCAGGGCCTACCCGGGCCTGGTTTCCTCCGGTGCCAAGCTCCGAGGCCTCCTCACCTCTCGCAGAGGACCAAGCCAGACCGGACGCTCCAGGCCCGAAAGGCAACTCCCCTTCCACCACTCCCTGACTCGCCGGTCTTTCCTCCCAGCTGCAGCCGCTGAAAAAGCCAAGTCCTAAGGTCCCCCTCCATCAGCTTCCGGGCCTCCCTTCACGGCCGGGCCCGAACCCCCAGCCCTGCCCTCCCGCCACCTCGCTTCCCCAAGTCGCGAGGCCGAGCCCCGGGGCTGGGCGGCTTCTTTCCCCGGCTTCGCGCCCGCCCGGCGTGCGGCACACTCACCACTGAGCGCCGAGGCCTGCAGTGTGGCCCCCGAGGTGCCGTCGATGACTTTGATGGTCCCGCGACTAGTGACGGCCAGGATGGCGTTGAGCGCAGGGTGGTAGGACAGGCTGTGCAGCCCGTCGGCGTCGCAGTGCATGCAGCCGTCCCGCAGCACTAGCCACTCCGAGACCCCGGCCGCCCCCGACCCCGCCGCCGAGGAGCAGCCGGGGCCCGAGGCCGCCGCAGCCGCCATCTTCCGGCCTGCGCTCAGCACAATCACACTGGGAAGCGGCTCAGTGACAGTCCCGGGAGGTGCAGCACCACCGCCAGTCACCATCCGGGGCCAGGGGGCAAGCGGAGCGCGTTAGCCGGAAGTGAAGTCAGGCGCCCGCACGCACGCGGAACGTCGATCGCCCGGCCGGAGGGGCCAAACTCGGAGGGAGGCTGACGGGGGAAGGGGAGAAGCAGGGAGGGAGGCGGGGCCCCGGGCGCGGGCTGGAGGCCGGCGGGTGGAGCATGCGCGGGAGGGCTCGCGCGTGCCACGCGCCGCGGGTTTGGCCAGCTCCGCGTCCGCAACGTCCCAGTTTCTTCCTGCGAGCCTGGGGAGTGGTGGCTGACGAGTCCGCCCCGCTCCTCGCGGGGGAAGGGGGAGGGGTTGGCTTCCGTGCATTTCCGCTAGGTGGGGACCCCCGCCCTTGCGACCTGTCTGGTACGCCCGGAGGCCTTTTGCAGCAGTTCCAGCTGCGCCCTGAAGGTTCCCGGTACGTGCGGTACAGCTGTTCGGCCGTAGCCGGAAGCGGACCTCTGGGTCTCGGCCACGGCCCTGGTGTGAGAATAAACAGTCTGAGAAGCCTCTCGTTTGGATTGGAAGGAACCGAACGACCTTCCCAGACCTTCCTTTTACCATGCCTGTCCTCCCCCTTCCTAAGGCTTTCTGTTGAACAAACGTACCAGATACGAGGTGCTGGAAGCGCATAGTTAAGCTTAGTTTCTCTATCCACATTCGAAACATCCCAAGTTACAGGAATTAATGAGGGAGTGGGTCTGTGTGCGTGTGGGGCGGGAGTGTTGGAGGGCTAGAAAGGACTAGTCAGTTTGCTAATCATCCCCCCCTTGGAGAATTTTTTTTTAACTTTTTATTTTGAAATAGATTCACAGTTGAAAATATACTACAGACCTCTGTGGTCTTTCTCTCCAAAAGCCATAACCCCCATCTATGAGAAAAACATTGGACAAACCCAAACTGTAGGACATAATTTTTATAAAATACCTAAACACTACTTGAAGATAGTACAGAGAGATCCAATTTACTCTTTCAGTTTACCCCAATGATTGCATATTACATAATTTTAGTACAGTCTCAAAAGGAGGGATTTAATAGTTGTGTGATGTGTGTATAGTTCAATGTCATTGTATCACATGTAGATCTACACACCATAGTCAAGATGCAGAGCTGTATGTTCTATATGTTTTGTGATCATTACGTTATTTTGAAAAGACCTAGTTTTCCTTGAAAACCTAATCAAAGAGCTGTTGTGAGGATTAAGAATCATTGGTAAAATGTGTAGAAGAGCATCTGACAAGTATATAGTAGGTGCTCAATAAAAATTTTAAGAGTTAATTGCCCTCTCACATTTCATGCGAACTTCTTCAGGAAATCTTCATGGATTACCTCAGCTACATCTTAAACTATTAGCCATCCGACTGCATCTGAAACACTTAAGAGATTTGGCTGTATTCCTCTCTTCTTGAGGTCCCTAAAATACACTGAAGTTCCTGGGCCGCCAGAGAGTGACATTCTTTACTCATCTGTGGGAGTTTTTTGTTTGTTTGTTTGTTTGTTTTTTGAGACGGAGTCTCACTCTGTCGCCCAGGCTGGAGTGCAGTGGCGTGATCTGGGCTCGCAACGTCCGCCTCTTGGGTTCAAGCAATTCTGTGCCTCAGCCTCCTGAATAGCTGGAATTACAGGTGCCTGTCACCACGCCCGGCTTTTTTTTTTTTTTTTTTTTTTTTTTTTTTGTGTGTGTGTTTTTAGTAGAGACGGGTTTCACCATCTTGGCCAGGTTGGTATTGAACTCCTGGCCTCGTGATCCACCCGCCTCGGCCTCCCAAAGTGCTGGGATTACAGGTGTGAGCCACCGTGCCCAGCCACTCACCTGTATGTCTGGGAACCCTCAGGCCGGTTTTTCAAAGGAAAACTTTATTGGCTCCATAAAGTCAATCATAGCTCCTTAAAACCATCTGGTCATATCTGAAAATATGACATTCCAGTCAAAACCTGGTTAATATAACCAGTGCCTCCAATTATGTCTTGTTACAGGAGAACACATTTTTATAGAAATAATACAAATAACTATATTGCCATAAAAATAGGAATACTTGGCCGGGCTCGGTGACTGACACCTGTAATCCCAGCACTTTGGGAGGCTGAGGCGGGCGGATCACGAGGTCAGGAGATCGAGACCATCCTGGCTAACACGGTGAAACCCCGTCTCTACTGAAAAAAAAAAAAACAAAAAATTAGCCAGGCGTAGTGGTACACACCTGTAATCCCAGCTACTTGGGAGGCTGAGGCAGGAGAATCACTTGAAACCCAGGAGGCAGAGGTTGCAGTGAGCCGAGATCAGGCCACTGCACTCCAGCCTGGGAGACACTGCGAGACTCCATCTCAAAAAAAAAAAAAAAAAAAAAAAAAAACCATTTGAGTCATTTTCTATTTTTCTGAGAATTTTATGAATACTTTATTTGTTTGAGTACTCATTTATCCCTAAGCCAGTTCTGGTATTTTAGTTTGGTAATACCATCAGAGGTAGAAAACATTATGTACATATAATATACAAACATAGATATATACATGTACACATACATAAACGTGCAGACTGATGCAACCAGATCTTAATGGCTTTTCTTCTTTTCTTTAGAGATGGGGTCTCACTATGTTGCTCAGGTTGAACTTGAATGCCTAAGCTCAAGCCATTCTCCAATATCAGCCTCCTGAATAGCTGGGAATACAGGCACACAGCACAATGTCTAGCGGGCTTTTCACTTTAAAATTTTAGTCATGAGGCAGTAAAAAGTAATACAAACTCACTGGTTTGTCTCTACTTTTTTTTTATTTTTATTTTTATTTTTTGAGATAGAGTTTCATTCTTGTTGCCCAGGCTGGAGTGCAATGGCAGCATCTCAGCTCACTACAACCTCCACCTCCTGGGTTCAAGTGATTCTCTTGCCTCAGCCTCCCAAGTAGCTGGGATTACAGGCACCCACAACCACACTTGGCGAATTTTGTATTTTTAATAGAGACAGGGTTCCTCCATGTTGGTCAGGCTGGTCTTGAACTCCCGACCTTAGGTGATCTGCCCGCCTCGGCCTCCCAAAGTACTGGGATTACAGGCGTGAGCCACCGCACTCAGCCAATATTTCTACTTTAATTTTTATCCAAATTGTATTTCTGATGAAAATGGGACAAGTTGGCCAGCACGGTGACTTACCCCTGCAATCCCAGCATATTGAGAGGCCAAGGCGGGCAGATCAGCTGAGGTCAGGAGTTCGAGACTAGCTTGGCCAACATAGTGAAACTCCATCTCTACTAAAAATAGAAAAACATGAGCCAGGCATGGTGGCAGATGCCTGTAGTCCCAGCTACTAGGGAGGCGGAGACAGGAGAATCACTTGAACACTGGAGGCAGAGGTTGCAGGGAACAGAGATCGTGCCACTGCATTCCAGCCTGGGCGACAGAGCAAGAATTCGCCTCAGAAAAAAAAGAAAATGGGACAAGTTGAGTTTACCTACTTAGTAAGGGCTAAAGCTTTTTACCAATATTTGTGGAAAATTATTTTTACTTTTTTTTTTATTTGCCCAGTTTCAAAAAAGTCTAATTTTTTTTTCTCTCTTTTCAGCCTCAAGTGATTGATTTGGAGGGTCCTCTCAGTCCCTTCAGAGCCCCCAGTGGAGGGTAGGGAGCCTAAAGTGCAAGTGACTGTGGGGCTGGAGTGGAAAGGGAAAGGATCTGGCAGTGGTGGACGAAATTGGCAAAGGATATAGTCAGTAGGGATTCAGAAGAAGGGTTTCAGATGACAGAATTTCCCATGGGAGAAGCAGGATCCAATAGAGAGAATACAGAGGCTTCACAGAAAGCCAGAAAGAACATCCAGCCCAAAAGGTATCTTTAAAAGAAGGCGGGGACTCAAACATAGTTTCAGAGAGTATACTTTTTTCCCCTTATTTTAAGAGACAGCATCTTGCGGTGTCACCTAGGCCAGAGTCAGTGGCATGATCATAGCTCACTGCAGCCTCAAACTCCTGGGCTCAAGCAATCCTCCTGCCTCAGCCTCCTAAGTAGCTGGAATTACAGATGCAAGCCACCAAACCCAGCCAGAGTATACTGATACCTTACAAATCCACATCTGTTTTTACCAGCTTTGGCAAACATTTGTCTTGAGCAATGGTTCAGGAATCTGATTCACCAAGGAACAATGTAAGGGGTCAGTAGATGGAAAATAACTAAGAGGAAACCTCAGGGGTAAGTGAAACTCTGGCCAAATCAATCTAACAGGATTCTTGCTGAAGACAGGCCACAGTGATCAGACATCACCTGGGAGATGCTGGAGGATGAGGAGCCTGATCAGATATGGAGGAAGAGGGGTTCTTGCTAAACTGACTTAGCATAGTTTTCTGCTAAAACTGGACTTTACAAGGAAGTGCACAGATGGACCTATCAGAAGATTCAGAAGTCTGACTAAAGTTTGGCCAAACAAAGAATCTCTGTCATAGCAAAGTCTGGATGAATATCTGATTTTCATTACTGTAGCATCATTGATCACCTCTGGGAACCTGGACTAGTCATACATTTTGAGAATGTTTCACCAAGTGTCAAATGGAGATAATAAAATTTGTTGCCCTAGTCATTTAGGTTTGTTCTAAGTACTTCTGAAAGTACTTATAAAGGGTAAAAATTGAAAAACAGGGCCCGGCACGGTGGCTCACGCCTGTAATCACAGCACTTTGGGAGGTTGAGGTGGGTGGATTACTTGAGGTCAGGAGTTCGAGACCAGCCTGGCCAAAATGGTGAAACACTGTCTCTACTGAAAATACAAAATAGGCTGGGTGCAGTGGCTCATGCCTGTAATCCCAGCACTTTGGGAGGCTGAGGCAGGAGGATCACGAGGTCAAGAGATCAAGACCATCCTGGCCAACATGGTGAAACCCTCGTCTCTACTAAAAATACAAAAAATGAGCTGGGCGTGGTGACACGCGCCTGTGGTCCCAGCTACTCTGGAGGCTGAGGCAGGAGAATCGCTTGAACTTGAGGCGGATGTTGCAGTGAGCCGAGATTGTGCCACTGCACTCCAGCCTGGCCACAGAGCAAGACTCCATCTAAAAAAAGAAAAAGAAGAAGAAAATACAAAATAATTAGCCAGGATTGGTGGTAGGCACCTTTAATCCCAGCTACTAGGGAGGCTGAGACAGAAGAAACGCTTGAACCAGGGAGGTGGAGGTTGCAAGGAGCCAAGATCACGCCCCTGCACTCCAGCCTGGGCGACAGAGTGGGACTCCAGCTAAAAATAAATAAATATGGAAACACAGAGAGGTTAAATGGCTTCTCCATGGTCTCACAGTTTATGGGGCTGGGGTAGCAATAACCTGGATTTTGAACTCCAGCAGTTTGATTTGAGAACTTGTACTCCTAACTTAACCCTCTTGTTCAAAACCAGTGCCTTGAGGTGGACTATAAATAATCAAATCTAAATATTAGTGGGGTGTCCTTCTAAAACAGTTTTTAAAATCTTTAGGATAGGCCAGGCGCGGTGGCTCATGCCTGTAATCCCAGCACTTTGGGAGGCTGAGGCAGGCAGATCACCTGAGGTCAGGAGTTCAAGACCAGCCTGACCAATATGGTGAAACCTCAACTCTACTAAAAATACAAAAATTAGCTGAGTGTGGTGGCACATGCCTGTAATCCCAACAACTCGGGAGGCTAAGACAGGAGAATTGCTTGAATCAGGGAGGCAGAGGTTGCAGTGAGCCGTGATCACCCCACTGCACGCAAGCCTGGGTGACAGAGGAGACTCTGCCTCAAAAATAAAAATAAATAAAATATTTAGGATATAAGTAGAGGCCAGACGTGGTGGCTCATGCCCATAATCCAAGCACTCTGGGAGGCTGAGGCAGGCGAATCACCTGAGGTCAGGAGTTCAAGACCAGCCTGGCCAACAAGGCAAAACCCCCATCTCTACTAAAAATACAAAAATTAGCTGGGTTTGGTGGTTTCTATTTTCAGTAGAAACCCTGTCTCTACTAGAAATACAAAAATTGGCTGGGCACCTGTAATCCCAGCTACTTGGGAGACTAAGGCATGAGAATCGCTTGAACCCGAGAGGCAGAGGTTGCAATGAGCCAAGATCGCCCCACTGCACTTCAACCGAGGAAACAGAGCGAGACTCCGTCTCAAAAAATAAAAATAAAATAATAATAATAATAATAGGATATAAGTAGAAACCATAAAAACCACCATTTCAAAGTTTTAATCTCTGAATATCCCATCTAGCCAATCTTTTTCTTTAATCTGAAAGATTCCCCAAATAGCCGGGCACGGTGGCTCAGGCCTGTAATCCCAACACTTTAAGAGGCCAAAGCGAGTGGATCACATGAGGTTAGGACTTCGAGACCATCCTGGCCAACATGGTGAAAACTTGTCTCTATTAAAATACAAAAATTAGCCAGGCATGGTGGTGCATGCCTATAATCCCCACTACTCAGGAGGCTGAGGCAGGAGAATCACTTGAACCTGGGAGGCAAATGCTGTAGTGAGCCAAGATTGCACCCCTGCACTCACGCCTGGGCAACAGAGTGAGACTCCATCAAAAAAAAAAAAAAAAAAAGATTCCCCTGAATAAGGCTCCAATGCAAGTCAAGCCCCTCATTTTAATTTGTTTCTATTTTTTCATTAATTTTTCTATTTATTTATTTTGAGATGGAGTGTCACTCTGTCGCCCAGGGTGGAGTGCACTGACATGATCTCGGCTTGCCTCATGGGTTCAGGTGATTCTCCTGCCTCAGCCTCCAGAGTAGCTGGGATTATAAGCACGCGCCACTATGTCTGCTGATTTTTGTTTTTTGTTTTCTTTTCTTTTGTTTTGAGACGGAGTCTCGCTCTGTTGCCAGGCTGGAGTGCAGCAGCACAATCTCAGCTCACTGCAACCTCCGCCTTCCAGGTTCAAGCGATTCTCCTGCCTCAGCCTCCCAAGTAGCTGGGACTACAGGCGCGCCACCACACCCAGCTAAGTTTTGTATATTTTTTTAGTAGAGACGGGGTTTCACCACGTTGGCTAGGCTGGTCTCCAACTCCAGACCTCAGGTGATCCACCCGCCTGGGCCTCCCAAAGTGCTGGGATTACAGGCATGAGCCACCGCACCTGGCCTATTTTTATTTTTATTTTTTGAAACAGGGTCTTAGCCAGGTGCCATGGCTCACACCTGTAATTCCAGCACTTTGGGAACCCGAGGCAGGTGGATCACCTGAGCTCAGGATGAGACCAGCCTGGGCCTACAAACACTTTAATGCAAGGAATCTGAGCCTGGGTCCTGAGTCTCTTAACTGTATGTAGTCTTTAAGGTCTCAGCAAGTTTTCAAACAAAAATACGTATTCATGACCAGGCATGGCGGCTCACTCCTGTAATCCCAGCACTTTGGGAGGCCAAGGTGGGCGGATCACTAGGTCAGGAGATCGAGACCATCTTGGCTAACATAGTGAAACCCTGTCTCTACTAAAAATACAAAAATTAGCCAGGCATCGTGGCGCGTGCCTGTAATCCCAGCTACTCAGGAGGCTGAGGCAGGAGAATTACGTGAACCTGGGAGGTGGAGGTTGCAGTCAGCCAAGATCACGCCACTGCATTCCAGCTTGGGTGACAGAGCTAGACTCCGTCTCAAATATAGATAAATAAATAAAATAAAATAAATAAAGTGTTTGTAAAGGCCAGGCATGGTGGCTCACACCTGTAACCCCAGCACTTTGGGAGGCCAAGGCAGGAGGATCACTTGAGGTCAGGAGTTTGAGACCAGCTTGGGCAACATAGCGAGACCCTGTCTGTACAATAAAAAGGTAATTGGACAGAGTGGTGTGTGCCTGTAGTCCCAGCTACTCAGGAGGCTGAGGTGGGAGGATCGTTTGAGCCTGGGAGGTCGAGGCTGCAGTGAAATGTGGTCATGCTACTGCACTTCAGCCTGGTGGCAGAGTGAGACCCTGCCTCAAAAAAATAAAAACTAAGTGATTGTAAACATAGAATTGGGGAAGACTGGGTGAAATTCACCATCAGCTGTGTTGTTGATGTCTTGCTGCACGTGTGTTTGAGAGCAAATACCCTCAACATTGAGAAATGTACTGATTTTCATGGCTAGTCTATTTCGAAGTGATGGCCTTTTAAGGGACCACAGCCAAACCATTTTGGGCATAGGTGGTGAGCACCTTAAGGGAAGTAGAAATCCCTTCATATTGACAATCATTCCGGAAAGGAGAATTTGCTGAAATCGGAAACATGGACTCAGAAAGCAGGTCTGATTGATGCAGAAAAGCATTTGGAAAAAAAAAAAATCCAACACTCATTTCTCCAGCCTAGGCGACAGAGCGAGATGCCATCTCAAAAAAAAAAAAAGAAAAGAAAAGAAAAGAAAGACGGCTGGGCACAGTGGCTCACGCCTGTAATCCCAGCACTCTGGGAGGCCGAGGTGGGCGGATCACAAGGTCAGGAGATCGAGACCATCCTGGCTAATACAGTGAAACCCCATCTCTACTAAAAATACAAAAAACTAGCCGGGCGAGGTGGCGGGCGCCTGTAGTCCCAGCTACTCGGGAGGCTGAGGCAGGAGAATGGCGTGAACCCAGGAGGCAGATGTTGCAGTGAGCCGAGATCTCACCACTGCACTCTACCCTGGGCGACAGAGCGAGACTTCATCTCAAAAAAAAAAAAAAAAAAGAAAGAAAGAAAGAAAGTAAAGAAAAGAAAGAAAAAAAGAAAGGAAGGAAGGGAGGGAGGGCAGTTGGACACAGTGGCTCATGCCTGTAATCCCAGCACTTTGGGCGGCCCAGCAGGCAGATCACGAGGTCAGGAGTTCCAGACCAGCCTGGCCAACATGATGAAACCCTGTCTCACCTAAAAATACAAAAATTAGCTGGGCGTGGTGGCACATGCCTGTAATCCCAGCTACTCAGGAGGTTGAAGCAGGAGAATTGCTTGAACCCGGGAAGTAGAGGTTGCACTGAGCTGAGATCACGCCACTGCACTCCGGCTTGGGCGACAGAGCAAGACTGTCTCAAAAAAAAAAAAAAAATTTAAAAACCTTAAAAGCCAGGCGCAGTGGCTCACGCCTGTAATCCCAGCACTTTGGGAGGCCGAGGCAGGCGGATCACAAGGTCAGAAGATCAAGACCATCCTGGCTAATGCAGTGAAACCTCGTTTCCTTTAAAAATACAAAAAATAAAATAAAAAATAAAAAGAGAACAAGCAGAGATTCTCACCTCCCACTCTCCACCCCTAGTGCAGTACTGGTGGGGGTCATACAGTTAGAAGGAAGAGTAGATGCTGAGGCCTAGAAAGAAAACCTGCTGATGGTGATTGGCAGAGTGGTAAGAAAGGGCTCTGAAGTCCTGTGTTTGGAGCAGAGAGAAAAAGAGGCATAACTGATTTTGGAGTTTAAAGAACAAGCACCACCCCTGAAGATTCCCTTCTAAATACCAGGGGAGACTCTGAAAGGGTGGCTGAGGTCATGTCATGGGAGCCAGAATTTGGGCACATTGATATCATGCTGTAAAACCCATAATATGTACACACACACATTATTGAACCATATGGAAACATTGCACTAGGCTGGTAATGGTGGCTCACACCTGTGATCCCAACACTTCAAGAGGCCAAGGGAGGTGGATTGCTTGAGCCTAGGAGTTAGAGACCAGCCTGGGCAACATGGCAAAACCTTGTCTCTACTAAAAAATACAAAGGCCGGGCATGGTGGCTTACTCCTGTAATCCCAGAATTTTGGGAGGCTGAGGCGGGCGATCACCTGAGGTCAGGAGTTTGAGACCAGCCTAACCAACATGGAGGGACCCAGTCTCTACTAAAAACACAAAATTAGCCAGGTATGGTGGTGCATGCCTGTAATCCCAGCTACTCGGGAGGCTGAGGTGGGAGAATCGCTTGAACCTGGGAGGCAGAGGTTGCGGTGAGCCGAGATCATGCCATTGCATTCCAGCCTGGGCAACAAGAACGAAAGTCCATCTCAAAAAAAAAAAAAAAAATACAAAAACTTAGCTGGGTGTGGTGGCATGTGCCTGTGGCTACTCCAGAGCTACTCTAGAGGCTGAGGTGGGAGGATCACTTCAACCCAGGAAGTCGAGGCTGCAGTGAGCCATGATCACACCACTGCACTCCAGCCTGGAGATACAGCAAGACCCTGTATCAAAAAAATTTAAAAAAGAAAAAGAAAAGAGAAAAGAAACATTGCACTATACAAATGTTTGAGGTTAATAAGGGGATCTGTAAATCTAAAAAAAAAAATTAATGATAATTTTAAAATTTCTAAACTAAAAAGAAATTAAAACTCATCACCCTAATACCCAAATTAATTAACCTCTTTGCTGAAGTTTACAGATGGACTTGCTTTGTCTCAAAGCAAAATATGATAAAATTCTAATGATTTATAACAGAAAGGTTGATCTCTTTGGGAATTCCTTCTCTCTGGCTTGATATTGACAGCCAGTACCTGTATCATTAAAATTCACCCTAAGGACAAAGCCACAATGAGAATGAGATACCACCTCACACCCATTAGAATGGGTACTATTGAAGAAAAAAAAAAAAAACAGAAAATGGTAATGTGGGCCAGGTGTGGCAATTCCTGCCTATAATCCCAGCACTTTGGGAGGCCAAGGCAGTAGATCACTTGAAGTCAGGAGTTCGAGACCAGCCTGGACAACATGGTGAAACCTTGTCTCTACTAAAAATACAAAAATTAGCAGGGCGTGGTGGTGGTCACCTGTAATCCCAGCTACTCAGGAGACTGAGGCACAAGAATCGCTTGAAACTGGGAGGCAGAGGCTGCAGTGAGCAGAGATTGCGCCACTGCACTTCAGCTTGGGTGACAGAGTAAGACTCTGTCTCAAAAAAAAAGAAAAAAAGAAAAAAAAACACAAGAAAATAGTAATGTGGAAAATTGGAACCCTTTTGCACAATTGGAGGGAATGTAAAATGGTATAGCTACTATGGAAAACAGCATAACAGTTCTTCCAAAACTTAAAAGTAGAATTACTATATGATCTAATAATTCCATTTCTGAAAAAAATGGAAAGTAGGGACTTGAGGAGATATCTGTACACCAACGCTCATGGGAGCATTATTCGTAACAGCTAATATGTGAAAGCAACCCAAGTATCCATGGATGGCTGATGGAACCAAACGTGGAATATTCATATGATAGAATATTATTAACCTTAGAAAGAAAGGAAATTCTCACACATGCTACAACATGGATACACCTTGAGGGTATTAGGCTAAATGAAGTAAGGCAGACACAAAAGAACAAATTCTGTATGATTCAACTTATATGAGGTCTCTAGAGTAGTCAAATTAATCATGACACAGTGTAGAATGTGGTTAGGGTGAGGGAAAAAGGGGAATTATTGTTTAATAGGTATAAGAGTTTTGGTTTTGAAGGCTAGGCACGATGGCTCACGCCTGTAATCCCAGCACTTTGGGAGGCCGAGGCGGGCGGATCACAAGGTCAGGAGATCGAGAGCATCCTGGCTAACACAGTGAAACCCCATCTCTACTAAAAATACAAAAAATTAGCTGGGCGTGGTGGCGGGCGCCTATAGTCCCAGCTACTCAGGAGGCTGAGGCAGGAGAATGGCGTGAACCTGGGAGGCAGAGCTTGCAGTGAGCCGAGATCACACCACTGCACTCCAGCCTGGGCAACAGAGCAAGACTCTGTCTCAAAAAAAAAAAAAAAGGAGTTTTGGTTTTGCAAAATGAAAAGAGTTCTGTGGATAGGTGATGGTGAGGACAGGAAAACAATGTGAACGTACTTAATATGCTACTGAACTGTGCACTTAAAAACGGTTAAGATGGTACCTCTACACACCACTTAGAATGGCTACAGTCCAAAAACCTGACAATTCCAAACACTCAAAAGGATGTGGAGCAACAAGAACTCTCGTTCATTGCCGGTAAGAATGCAAAATTGTAAGATTACTTCGGAAGACAGTTTGGCAGTATTTTACAAAGCTAAACATAGTCTTCCAAAATGATTCAGCAATCACACGCCTAGGTATTTTCTCAACTGAGTTGAAAACTTATGTCCACACAGAACCTGCACATGAATATTTATAGCAGCTTATTCATAATTGCCCAAAACTGGAAACAACTAAGATGCCCTTTAATAGAGAATGGATAAACAAACTGTGGTACATCCAATGGAAGTGTTCAACGATAAAAATAAATGGGGGCTGGGCACGGTGGCTCATGCCTGTAATCCTAGCACTTTGGGAGGTCAAGGCAGGCAGATGGCCTGAGCCCAGAGACCAGCCTGAGCAACATGGTGAAACCCCATCTCTATAAAAAAATACAAAAATTAGCCAGGTGTGGGGACACATGCCTGTAGTCCCAGCTACTTGGGAGACTGAGGAGAGAGGATCACTGAGCCCAAGAGGTCAAGGCTACAGTGAGCCATGATTATGCCACTATACTTCAGACTGGGTGACAGAGTGAGGCCCTGCCTCAAAAATAAAATCCCAGCACTTTGGGAAGCTGAGGCAGGCAAGTCACCTGAGGTCAGGAGTTCGAGACCAGCCTGGCCAACATGGTGAAACTCCGTCTCTACTAAAAACACAAAAAATTAGCCGGGCATGGTGGCAGGCACCTATAATCCCAGCTACTTGGGAGACTGAGGCAGGAGAATCGCTTGAACCCAGGAGGCAGAGGTTGCAGTGAGCCAAGGTCCTGCCACTGTACTCCAGCCTGGGTGACAGAGTGAGATTCCTTCTCAAAAAATAAAAAGAAAAGAAATGGGCTATCAAACTATAAAAGACATGGAGGAACCCTAAACGTATATTGCCTAATGAAAGAAGCCAATCTGAAGAGGCTATATACTATATGATTCCAACTATATGGCATTTTAGAAAAGACAAAACTATGGAGACCGTAAAAAGATCAGTGGTTGCCAAGTGTCTGGGGTTAGTGGAGAGGGGTGGAACACGCTACTTTTTGAGCTGAAACTATTCTGTGGGATACTGTAATGGTGAATACATAACATTTATACATTTGTGAAAACCAGTAGAATTGTACAACACAAAGAGGGAATCTTCATGTAAACTACCAGACTTTAGTTATTTGTATCAGTCTTGGTTCATTTATTATAACAAATATACCACACTCATGCAAAATGTTAACAATAGGAGAATCAGTGCAGGGTGAGGGGGATATGGAAATTCTACTATCTGATTTTCTGTATATCTAAAATTGTTTTTAAAATGGAAGTATATTATTCTATTTATTTTATTTTTTTGAGACAGGGTTTCACTCTGTCACCCAGGCTATAGTGCAGTGGCACAATCTTGGCTCACTGCAACCTCCGCCTCCTGGGCTCAAGTGATCCTCCCACCTCAGCCTCCTGAGTAGCTGAGACCACAGGTGCATGCCACCACACCCAGCTAATTTTTTGGGTTTTTGTAGAGATGGAGTCTCAAAATGTTGCCCAGGCTGGTCTTGAATTCTTGGGCTCAAGCGATCCCCCCGCCTCAGCCTCTTAAAGTGCTGGAATTATAGGCGTGAACCATTGTGCCTGGCCAGTCTACTAAGTTTTTTAAAGGTTAAAATAATAAATTTTATGTTCTGTTTTTTTTACCCCAGTTTGTTTGTTTGTTTGTTTGTTTGTTTGTTTTTGAGATGGAGTCTCACTCTGTCGTCCAGGCTGGAGTACCGTGGGGCTGATCTCGGCTCACTGCAAGCTCCACCTCCCAAGCTCACGCCATTCTCCTGCCTCAGCCTCCCAAGTAGCTGGGACTATAGGCGCCCACCACCACACCCGGCTAGTTTTTTGCATTTTTAGTAGAGATAGGGTTTCACAGTGTTAGCCAGGATGATCTTGATCTCCTGACCTCGTGATCCACCTGCCTCGGCCTCCCAAAGTACTGGGATTACAAGTATGAGCCACCACCCCCAGCCCCCCCCCTTTTTTTTTTGAGATGGAGTCTAGCTCTGTTGCCCAGGCTGGAATGCAGTGGCACAATCTGGGCTCACTGCAACCTCCACCTCCCGAGTTCAAGCGATTCTCCTGCTTCAGCCACCTGAGTAGCTGGGATTACAGGCGCCTGCCACCACACCTAGCTAATTTTTGTATTTTTAGTAGAGACAGGGTTTCACTGTGTTGACCAGGCTGGTCTCGAACTCCTGACCACATGATGTGCCCACCTCAGGCTACCAAAGTGCTGGGATTACAAGCATGAGTCACCATGCCCAGTCTTTTTTTTTTTCCTATGGAGTCTTGCTCTGTCACCAGGCTGAAGTGCGGTGGTATGATCTCGGCTCACTGCAACCTCTGCCTCCAGGGTTCAAGCGATTCCCCTGCCTCTGCCTTCCGCGTAGCTGGGACTACAGGTGCATGCCACCATGCTCCGCTAATTTTTGTATTTTTTAGTAGAGATGGAGTTTCACCGTGTTGGCCAGGATGGTCTCGATCTCCTGACCCCGGGATCCTCTTGCCTTGGCATCCCAAAGTGTTGGGATTACAGACAATAGCCACCACGCCCAGCCCTTACCTCAATATTTTTTTAAAATATTTTAAAATATTCACCCACAGGAGAAAACAGGTGCACAGTCCATATTTGTTTCTCATCACTGGAAAGGAAATAGAGTTCTCCAAATTTTTCCAGATACGGTTTTGTTTCACATTAGTGGTATCCTGGTGTCCTGGAAAGAGGCCAAAGCTAGGGCTGTCACAGGATATGTACGTGTGGGATGTGAATATGATGATTTATAGGAGGGAAATGCTGCCAGGGGAACAATAACATGCTAGTTCCAAAATTACATCTAGTGCCAAAAATCAGACTTCATGAAGTTAAGATAGATCTAAAAGGTACTGTTTTTAAAAATTACCCTCTGTAGTAATTTGCATAAATTTACTAGATTTGTGTAAGGTTTTTTGTACTTCAGAAATTGAAGTTAATCATCTTTAAATATGCCAGTGTTTCTTGCTCTTCCTTCTTTTACATGTTTTTACCGTATTTTCTCATGTCTTTAATTAATTAATTAATTTATTTTTAATTTTTTTTTGAGACACAGTTTCACTCTGTCACCCAGGCTGCAGTGCAATGGCACGATCTCAGCTCACTGCAGCTTCCATCTCCTGGGTTCAAGAGATTCTCCTGCCTTAACCTCCTGAGTATACCTGGGATTACAGGCACCCACCACCATGCTTGGCTAATTTTTATTATTTATTTATTTATTTGTGAGACGGAGTCTCACTCTGTCACCAGGCTGGAGTGCAGTGGCACAATCTTGGCTCACTGCAACCTCCCCCTTTGGGTTCAAGCCATTCTCCTGCCTCAGCCTCCTGGGTAGCTGAGGCTACAGGCGCACACCACGACACCCAGCTAATTTTTGTATCTTTAGTGCAGATGGGTTTCACCATGTAGGCCTGAATAGTCTCAATCTCTTGACCTCGTGATCCGCCTGCCTCAGCCTTCCAAAGTGCTGTGATTACAAGTGTGAGCCACTGCACCCGGCCTACTTTTTGTATTTTTAGTAGAGGGGAGGTTTCACCGTGTTGGCCAGGCTGATCTTGAACCTCTGACCTCAAGTGATTCACTGGCCTCAGCCTTCCAAAGTGCTGGGATTACAGGCGTAAGCCACCACGCCCAGACTTTTTTTTTTTTTTTTTTTTTAAAGCTGTAGTCTCACTTTGTTGCTCAGGCTGGAGTACAGTGGCATGATCTTGGCTCACCGCAACCTCAACACCCTGGGGTCAAGCAATTCTCCCACCTCAGCCTCTTGAGTAACTGGAATTACAGGCGTGCACCACCATGCCTGCTAATTTTTGTATTTTTAGTAGAGATGAGGTTTCACCATGTTGGCCAGGCTGGTCCTGACCTCAGGGTGATCAACTTGCCTCTGCATGGCCCCCCAAAGTGCTGGGATTACAGGCATCAGTCATGGCACCTGACCATATTTTCTTATTTCTGGTTCTCTTCATGGTTTTCTTGCCCCCTTTATGGAAGGTATATGAAATAATGTAAAGATTAGTAGTCAAGTGAATTATCTCACAGGCATGATGCAGCATTCTGAAGGATGTACTGCGCCAGACACGGTGGCTCACGCCTGTAATCCCAGCAGTTTGGGAGCCTGTGACAGGCGGATCATGAGATCAGGAGTTTGAGACCAGCCTGGCCAATATGGTAAAACCCCATCTCCACTAAAAATACAAAAATTAGCCAGGCATGGTGCTGCGCACCTGTAATCCCAGCTACTCAGGAGGCTGAGGCAGAAGAATTGCTTGAACCCAGGAGGCGGAGTTGCAGTGAACTGATGTAGTGCCACTGCACTCCAGCCTGGGCAACAGAGTGAGACTTTGTCTCAAACAAGAAGAAGAAGAAGAAAAAAAGAATGAACTGATGTGTGCAATTTACTTTGAAATGCATTAAAAAACAGAGACTGATGATGGATAGAGGGATGGATAGAAATGGATAGATAACAATAAAGCAAATATAGTAAAATGTTAATGGTGGGATCTAAGAGGTGTGTATACAGATTTTTACTACAAAAAGTTTCTCAACTTTTCTGTGTGTTTGAAATAATAAAATCATGATATATTTAAAATATACCAGAATGAAAACATAAAATTAAACACTTATAATCTCTCTCCTACTCCCTCAAAAGAATTATTTTCCAGTAGAGTTTTGTCACTTTCTAATGACAATGAGGAAGCTGCTAAAGCTTCCTAACTCTGTTGCCTCCTGGGCTAAATTGTATAACTGGACAAAATCAACAGTTTCCAGAACTAGGGGTTAATCAGAAGTCAATATGGCGGATTAGCATCCAAGATGGAGCTACTTTAGCCTGGATGCCATTATTATAATGTGAACCATTATGTACCTCTGTTTCCTCATCTGTAAAAGAGACCAATGATATCAAACTTTTTTTTTTTTCTTTTGAGACGGAGTCTCGCTCTGTCACCCAGGCTGGAGTGCAGTGGCACGATCTCGGCTCACTGCAAGCTCCGCCTCCTGGGTTCACACCATACTCCTGCCTCAGCCTCCCGAGGAGCTGGGACTACAGGTGCCCGCCACCACGCCCGGCTTATTTTTTGTATTTTTTAGTAGAGACGGGGTTTCACTGTGTTAGCCAGGATGGGATATCAAACTCTTAAAGCTACTGTAAGATTAAAGGAATTAAGTGGTTTAGCCTGGCACACAGACACTATGTAAGAGTGAACCATTATCCTTCAGTGAACAAACAGCTTTTGAATACCAAGTGCCTGGCACAGTGCTAGGATACAAAGTTAACTAAGACATGGTCTCTACTTTCTAGGAGATTAGAGTCACTTCTTTATTGCTTAACTAGTTTCTTTCTGCTTTGAATAACACCTTTTGCCTCCTACAATGACATACATTTTCTGTTCTTGTCAGGTTTTTATAATTTTTCATGATAAAAAATAAGTAATGTTTAAATTATACTGTAAATTTATTGTGTGTCCTCCTGTTCAGGGTCAGAGTGGCCCCTAATTTTGTGTATTTAGTTTCTTTTTTTATTTAATAAAAAAATAGTGATGGAGGTTCATACACACACAACAGTTTTCAAATGTCATTTTAGGTGTTGGAAGCTTCAGAGTCATTTTCGAGCCCCACCCTAGACCTATAAAATTACAATTTCCTGGGAGGGGTAACACAGGAATTTTTAATTTTACACAAGCACCTCATGAAGTTTTAATACTAGTCAGGTTTAGAAACGCCTCGACTACAGTCTTTTTCCATTCTTCAGTGAGTACTTGTTTTTATAAGAACACATGCTCTTAAATTTTTCAAGTGCTAGGATATTGTAAAAATATATATTCTGGGAGTGGAATCCTCATATTCTGCCTTTTACAGGCTCCCAGCTCTGAGGCTCATGTTGCTGATGCCCAGACCATACTTTGAGAAGCAAAGAGGTGGAAGACAGGAAGCAAAAACAAGGGACCCCACCATTCTTTCATGGGCTTAGTTCTTCCTGCCTGGCCAAACCACATTCATAGAAAGTAAAGTATGTTGAATGTCTTCCACTTTCTTAATTTCACATAGAAGAATTATAAGAAAAAGTCTAGTGCCTTTTTGGTGTGAGCAGCCATTATTTGTGGAGAAAAGCTTCAACATGGTGTTTAGTTGAAAGACTTGGATACCTGATTCACTTACCTTTTTTTTTTTTTTTTTGAGATGTAGTCTCGATCTGTCACCCAGGCTGGAGTGCGATGGCACGACCTCTGCTCACTGCAACCTCCACTTCCCGGGTTCAAGCGATTCTCCTGCCTCAGCCTCTCAAATAGCTGGAACTACAGGCGCCCACCACCATGCCCAGCTAATTTTTGTATTTTTAGTACAGATGGGGTTTCACCATGTTGGCCAGGCTTATCTTAAACTCCCTACCTTAAGTGATCCATCTGCCTTGGTCTCCCAAAATGCTGGGATTACAAGCATGAGCCACTGCACCCGGCTGATTCACTTACCTTTGATGCTTTCAGGCAATCAGAAGAAAAGTCACCAGGCCACTTTGGATTAAAAATAGACACCTAAATCAGAATCAGAAACTATGGTTATGATAAGGGTAAACACAGGACTGCAGCCTGAGATTAAAGACAAAGTAATGGACTAAACAAACAAAAAACAGTGGTAACTAATTGGAAGTTCAATAAAATGTTTGGAAAGTTCATTTGCTTTCCTCCTTGCTTTCATATGCTACCTCATTTACCTTTCTAATCACACTTTTGCAAACATTTATGGAGAATTTTTTTATGACCCAATCTCTGTGTTATGTATTTACTTTATTTTATTATTATTATTATTTTTTTTTTGGTAGAGACAGGGTCTTGCTTTGCTGCCCAGACTGGTCTCCAACTCCTGGCTTCAAGTGATCCTCCTGCCTCGGCCTCCCAAAGTGCTAGGATGTAAGGCATGAGCCACTACCCCTAGCCAGTTATGTATGTATGTATGTATGTATGTATGTATGTATGTATGTATGTATTTTTTGAGACGGAGTCTCGCTCTGTCGCCCAGGCTGGAGTGCAGTGGCCAGATCTCAGCTCACTGCAAGCTCCGCCTCCCGGGTTTACGCTATTCTCCTGCCTCAGCCTCCTGAGTAGCTGGGACTACAGGCGCCCGCCACCTCGCCCGGCTAGTTTTTTGTATTTTTTTTAGTAGAGACGGGGTTTCACTGTGTTAGCCAGGATGGTCTCGATATCCTGACCTCGTGATCCGCCCGTCTTGGCCTCCCAAAGTGCTGGGATTACAGGCTTGAACCACCGCGCCTGGCCCAGTTATGTATTTATTAAGCACCTACTATATAGTAGACACTGGGAATAGAGCAAAGGTGACAAGAAAAATAAAACAAAGAAATAAATCCTCCTGGGGTTTACAATCAAGTGAGCAGACAGTTGTTAATCAAATCGTCAGAAAAAATAAACATGTGATTGCAGATGTGACAACTGTATGAGGAAAAACTTATAGTGCTGTGAAAAAGTGCACTTTTCACAGACAGGGACACTGCCTTAGAACAGAGAGTCATGCCAGGCTTTTCAACATAAGTGGAAGTCATGCCAACATCTAAAACTGGAAAAGGAAATACCGGCTGGGCATGGTGGCTCACACCTGTAATCCCAGCACTTTGGGAGCATGAGGCGGGCAAATCACAAGGTCAGGAGATCGAGACCATCCTGGCTAATATGGTGAAACTTCATCTCTACTAAAAATACAAAAAATTAGCCGGGCGTGGTGGCGGGCGCCTGTAGTCCCAACTATTCAGGAGGCTGAGGCAGGAGAATGACGTGAACCCAGGAGGCGGAGCTTGCAGTGAGCTGAGATCCGGCCACTGCACTCCAGCCTGGGCGACAGAGCAAGACTCCATCTCAAAAAAAAAAAAAAAAAAAAGGAAATACCAGTTGAGGCCGGGTGCGGTGGCTCACGCCTATAATCCCAGCACTTTGGGAGGCCAAGGCCAGCAGATCATTTGAGGTCAGGAGCTCGAGACCAGGCTGGCCAACATGGTGAAACACCATCTCTACCATTAAAAATTAGCCGGGTGTGGTGGCAGGTGCCACCTACTTTTGGGAGGCTGAGGCAGAATGGCTTGAACCTGGGAGGTGGAGGTTGCAGCGAGCCGAGATCATGCTACTTCAGCCTGGGCAACAGAGCAAGACTCTGTTTCAAAAAAAAAAAGGAAATACCAGTTGAAGAGGAAAGCATTTGGGGATATCTTGGAAAATAGACTGTCCTAGGCAGTGAACTATTCTCTATGAAAGTCCTGGGGTGTTTGTTTGGCTTATTCCAGCTGGTGTAGCTGGAGTTGCCGTAGGCAATGGGAAGAATGGCACAAGATGAGGTTCAGGAGGAGGGCAGGAGCCAGCTCATGTCGGAACTGAGAGGTGTGGGCCACTAGGAATTTTCAACTTTGTATTAAGTGCAAAGGAAAGCCACTTAATAATAGAGTGACATCATCCAATTTGCCTTCAAAGAACTCGCTCTTGCTGTGCAAATAATAAATTTAAAGGCAGCAAGTAGGGCCAGGACTAGGGAGGGATGAGTAAGGTACTCACCTCAGGTGCAAACTTTAAAGGGCTGTAAAAATATTCCATAATCCAGGTAAATTGTATTTTCATGTGATATTTTATTTTTATTTTATTATTTATTTATTTATTGTTTTGGAGATGGAGTCTGCTCTGGAGTGCAGTGGCAAGATCTCAGCTCACTGTAACCTACGCTTTCCGGGTTCAAGAAATTCTCCAGCCTCAGCCTCCCGAGTAGCTGGGACTACGGGCACACGCCACCACGCCCAGCTAATTTTTTTGTATTTTAGTAGAGATGGGGTGTCACTGTGTTGCCCAGGCTGGTCTTGAACTCTGGAACTCAGGCAATCTGCCCGCCTCGGCCTCCCAAAGTACTAAGATTACAGGCGTGAGCCACCAGGCCCAGCCTACTTTTTATTTTTATTTTATTTTTGAGACAGGGTCTCACTCTGTTGCCCATGCTGGAGTGCAATGGTGCAATCTCGGCTCACTGCAACCTCTGCCTCCCGGGTTCAAGCGATTCTCCTGCCCCAGCCTCCCACATAGCTGGAATTACAGGCACCCACCACCGCACCCAGCTAATTTTTGTATTTTTAGTAGAGACGGGGTTTCACCATGTTGGACAGGCTGGTCTTGAACACCTGACCTCAGGTGATTCGCCCACCTCAGTCTCCCAAAGTGCTGGAATTACAGGTATGAGCCACCACACCCGGCCTATTTATTTATTTTTTAAATAATAGAGATGGGGTTTCATCATTGGCCAGGCTGGTCTTGAACTCCTGACCTCAGGTAATCTGTCCACTTCAGCCTCCCAAAGTGCAGGCGTGAGCCACTGCACCCTGCCACAGCACAGAGTTTGAGAAGACTAAAGGAGGTACATTGTCTCAGACACACTTTACAATTACCCTAAGGTACTTCCTGTTTTATGCTTGATGCCCCTGAAGTCCTAAGGGGTTAAGGAAGTTAAACAAGGGGTTAAAAGGACAAGGAAAATCAGACATTAGTAAGTGGAGGAGTCAGGGTTTGAACTTTGCACTCCTATCTGACCTCATAGTGTGACTTGTAGCCACTACACTGAACTTCCCCTCAGAGGTGTAATTTTATTAATTTGTTATTAATGTTCAGAGGGAACATGGTGTAGTAAGAGGAAGGCTTAGGTCTGAGGACCTAGGTTCTAGTTCTGTCTTTTCCCGGTACCTCTCTAACAGCAGAACAGTAGCTCTCAATTGCAGAATCCCTAAAGGCCTCTAAGGGAACTTCCTTGTCACACAACAGATCTACTGAGTTGCAGTTGTTACCATATGCGAAGGCAGGTCCAGTATAAATCGATCTGATTCTTTTAAGCAAAGCTGTCAATTGGATTTTTTAAATGTAAAATCTCCAAATTTTTAAAATATTGGCAAGGAATTCTCAACTGTTTAAAAAATAAACTTTATGCCGGGCACGGCGGCTCATGCCTATAATCCCAGCACTTTGGGAGACCGAGGCGGACAAATAACGAGGTCAGGAGATCAAGACCATCCTGGTCAACATGGGGAAACCCTGTCTCTACTAAAACTACAAAAATCAGCTGGGTGCGGTGGTGGGCGCCTATAATCCCAGCTACTCAGGAGGCTGAGCCAGGAGAATCGCTTGAACCCAGGAGGCGGAGGTTGCAGTGAGCCGAGATCGCGCCATTATACTCCAACCTGGCAACAGAGCAAAACTCCCACTCGGGAAAAGAAAAAAAACTGTAGAGGTGGAGTCTGACTATGTTGCCCCCACTGATCTCAGATTCTTGGGCTCAAAGCAGTTCACCTGCCTCAACTTCCCAAAGTGCTGGGTTTATAGGCATGAGCCACTGCACCTGGCCTATGTTACAGTTAGCTTCACTTGTTATAATTTATATTCCATTTTAGGTTTATTTCATATCCTCATTGAAATTTTTAAAAATTTTTATTAAAGTATGGTTTTATTTTATTTTATTTTAAAATGAGAAATGGGGTCTTGCTATGTTGCCTAGGCTGGTTTCAAACTCCTGGCCTCAAGTGATACTCTCATTTCGGCTTCCCAAAGGATTACAGGCCCGAGCCACCATGCCCCACCAAGTTGTGTTTTTGGACAAAGTATATTCTCTTTAGAATAAAGATTTTAGGCTGGCGCGGTGGCTCACGCCTATAATCCCAGCACTTTGGGAGGCCGAGGTGGGCGGATCATGAGGTCAGGAGATCGCAACCATCCTGGCTAACACAGTGAAGCCCCGTCTCTATTAAAAAAATTTTAAAAATTAGCTGGGCGTGGTGGCGGGCGCCTGTAGTCCCAGCTACTGGGGAGGCTGAGGCAGGAGAATGGTGTGAACTCAGGAGGCAGAGCTTGCAGTGAACCGAGATCGTGCCACTGGACTCCAACCTGGGCAGCAGAGACTCTATCTCAAAAATAAAAAAATAAAAAAAATAAAGATTCTATAGGAAATTCTTTTACAGCAGAGTTAAAAGAACGTAGTTGGCCGGGCACGGTGGCTCAAGCCTGTAATCCCAGCACTTTGGGAGGCCGAGGTGGGCGGATCACAAGGTCAGGAGATGGAGACCATCCTGGCTAACACGGTGAAACCCCGTCTCTACTAAAAAATACATAAAACTAGCCGGGCGAGGTGGCGGGCGCCTGTAGTCCCAGCTACTTGGGAGGCTGAGGCAGGAGAATGGCGTGAACCCGGGAGGCGGAGCTTGCAGTGAGCTGAGATCCGGCCACTGCACTCCAGCTTGGGTGACAGAGCAAGACTCCGTCTCAAAAAAAAAAAAAAAAAAAAAAAAAAAAAAAAAAAAAGAGCGTAGTTCTTTTACCTGAGTTAAGCCCAAGGATGTAATTCATTCGTCCACACAAAGGTTTAACCTAAGTAACTTTGGAAAATAGTATTTTGACAGTGTGCTATAAGACTAAAGAAGAAAAGGACTGTACAAAGTTCTGTACACTAGTTAGTAAACTTTACATATTGACGTCATATACTCCCTGATATGACATACTGAAAAGAATATCACTTAGTTAATAGTATTGTACAGATGTTAATTTCCTGATTTTGATAAATGTACTGTAGTTATGTAATATGCTAATACCAGAGAAACTGGGTGATACGTATTCAAGAACTCTTTGTATTATTTTTGCAACTTCAGAGTAAGCCTAAAATTATTTCAAAATAAAAAGTTCACACACACACAGCACACACACACACACACACACACACCTTAAAGTCTCCCTTTGGTTGGTTGAGGTCCTCTAGAATGAACTCAGAGGCAAAGAGAGAGCCCAACTACTCTGTGTGTGTGTGTGTGTGTGTGTGTGTGTGTGTGTGTGTGTACAGCTCTGCCATCCAGGCTGGAGTGCAGTGGTGTGATCTCGGCCCACTGCAACCCCCACCTCCCAGGTTCAAGCAATTTTCCTGTCTCAGCCTCCCAAGTAGCTGGGATTACAGGTGTCCGCCACAATTTTTTGTATTCTTAGTAGTGATGGGATTTCACCATGTTGGCCAGGCTGGTCTCAAACTCCTGACCTCAGGTGATCCACCCACCTCGGCCTCCCAAAGTGCTGGGATTACAGGCGTGAGCCACCACACCCGGCCTCCTGTATTTATTTTTACACAATTGGAAGTATACCATACATAGTTATCTGCACGTTGCTTCTTTTGCTCAATGTTTCTACATCTTTCCATATCAGTGTATGAAGTTCTTCATTCTTTTTTTTTTTTTTTTTTTTTGAGATGGAGTCTCACTCTGTCACCCAGGCTAGAGTGCAGTGGCACAATCTCGGCTCACTGCAACCTCTGCCTCCCAGGTTCAAGTGATTCTTCTGCCTCAGTCTCCTGAGTAGTTGGGACTACAGGTATGTGCCACCACACCCAGCTAATTTTTGTATTTTTAATAGAGATGGGGTTTCGCCATCTTGGCCAGGCTGGTCTCAAATTTGTGACCTCAAGTGATCCGCCTGCTTTGGCCTCCCAAAGTGCTGGGATTACAGGCATGAGCCACTGGGGCACAGTCTGGTACTGACTGTTAAAAGCATCTCGAGACCACAGTGATTATAAATGTCATAGAAAAATGTTTGATTTTGAATTCAACAGCCCTGCACAGCATCCGGCCTCTAGCTGATACCTTCAGTGGTCTTTCCTGTTCCCACTCAGTGTATCTTTTTGCACATTTGTATGTTATTTTAGTGGATAATACGAATTGGTTCCCTCAACCTGCATTCTACCCTCCTCCAGGATAGCTTCCTGTACTGCAGAAGTAGAAGACCAGAATCCATAGTTCTGGCTCCTTTGCAGGTACAGTTTGGGATGGGAATTGCTTCCACCAATTAGACATATTTGACTGCGATTTGGAAGACATAAGTGAGGTGGAAGCTATTTTCCTGTTCCTTTGCTTATTTTTCCACTGCAGGTGAGGTCGTGGAAATGTGAGGTTTTGTTTTTTATAGCACCTCCTTCAGTGTTCCTTTTCCAGCTTCCTGAGTGTTGAGGTGCAGTTGCTGTGGCAACAGGACTGAACCCTGGAATGCATCCATACTATTGTGGTCTTGAACTCACTCAAAGTAGTGGCCTCAGAGGCAGCTCCCGTGATGAGTCAGTTCAGTATTGTTCTTTTTTTCTTTTCTTTTTTTTTGTTTTTGAGATGGAGTCTCGCTCTGTCACTCAGGCTGGAGGGCAGTGGCGCAATCTCGGCTCACTACAACCTCCACCTCCTGGGTTCAAGCAATTCTCTGCCTCAGCCTCCCGAGTGGCTGGGATTACAGGTGCCCGCCACCGTGCCCAGCTAATTTTTTGTATTTTTAGTAGAGATAAGGTTTCACCATGTTGGCCAGGCTGGTCTCAAACTCCTGACCTTAGGTGATCCACCCGCCTCGGCCTCCCAAAGTGCTGGGATTACAGGCGTGAGCCACCATGCCCGGCCCAGTTCAGTGCTGTTCTAGGTTTCACTCCTAAAGACCCTGCCTGGAATCCATTCCTTTGGCCCTTTCAAAGATTTTCTAAGTACATAAATCTCTACAATAAATTCCATCATGCTTAAAATACTTCCAGTGGTTTCTGTTTCTTGCACCAAACTCAGGCTGATATAATCAATAAGATTTAAGAGAAAAATTATATATATAGTGAAATGTTCTACCTAGGCCTCATGTTCTAATTGAGGTTATTCTAATCGCCCTCCAGTGATCCTGGCCTGCCCTTCACTCTGATCCCAACCTTGGCCCCAGGCTGATAAAGTATGCAGAGCTCTAATTCAGGAGCCTTCTGGCTTTGCTGCTTATCCTGACTTGACCTTTGTTCAAAGTTTCTCAGCATCTGGCTTAACCTCCCTTGTGGAACTGAGTTTCTACTCCAGCGACTCAACTTCTTTCTTTCCTTAAATCTTTTTTTCCCTCTGTTTTATCTTTTTGTTGTTGTTGTTGTTGCTGCTGAGATGGGGTCTTGCTCTGTCTCCCAGCCTGGAGTGCAGTGGCAGTGATCTTGGCTCACTGTAAGTTCCGCCTCCTGGGTTCATGCCATTCGCCTGCCTTAGCCTCCTGAGTAGCTGGACCACAGGCACCCGCCACAATGCCTGGCTAATTTTTAAATTTTTTTAGTAGAGACAGGGTTTCACCACGTTAGCCAGGATGGTCTCGATCTCCTGACCTCGTGATCCGCCCACCTCAGCCTCCCAAAGTGCTGGGATTATAGGTGTGAGCCACTATGCTTGGCCGTGTCTCAGTTTCTAAAGAATGGATTTTTGCCTGATACCTTGGAGGCTAACTTCCTATGTAGATGGTTAAAACATTACCAGGGTCCGGGCATGGTGGTTCACTCTGTTGCCCAGGCTGGTGTGCTGTGATGCAATCTCAGCTCACTGCAACTTCTGTCTCCCAGTTCAAGCGATCATCCAGCCTCCTCAGTGGCTGGGACTACAGGCATGCGCTGCCACGCTTGGCTAGTTCTTGTATTTTTAGTACAGATGGGGTTTTACCATGTTGGCCAGGCTGGTCTCAAACTCCTGACCTCAAGTGATCCGATTGCCTTGGCCTCCCAAAGTGCTAGGATCACAGGAGTGAGCCACCGTGCCCAGCTACGCCTGCCCTTTAAGGAAGAATACTGGTGCTTCTCTTCTAAGAAATCTAGGAAGGAAGTTGGAAGATAAGTTCACAAGGGGAGAACATTAAAAGAAGAAATTCACATGGGTGGAGATCACATAATTTTTTTTCAGAAAAGAGAATCAAGGACATGTTCTAAAATAGAAAACAAGAAATCCTTGTAAAAACATATTGATGTATTCAGGCAAAAATCAGGAAAGATGAAGACATGGGATTCAAGAAACATGGCAACTAACCAAGAATGCAGTGAAGAAGAATGTCAAGATGTGGCAGAGCTGGAAAGCAATCTGTGTGCATAGATTGTCAGTAGACTCCAAGGAGCATGTCATCAAGATTGAGAATGAAATGGATTTCATGTTGCAGATGGATAAAGGAGGCACATATTTATTCTTTTCAGCAGGGAAAGGAAAGGCGATTAACATTTATAGGAAAAACCAAAAAATTCACAAGAATGCCACAGTCCAGATATGAAGCAAACTAAGATCTGGCTTCACGTTTTTTTGTTTTTGTTTTTGTTTTTCTTTTTTTTTGAAACAGAGTTTCACTCTCGCCCAGGCTGGAGTGCAGTGGCGCAATCTCAGCTCACTGCACCCTCTGCCTTCTGGGTTCATGTGATTCTCGTGCCTCAGCCTCCCGAGTAGCTGGGACTGCAGGTGTGCACTACCACACCCAGCTAATTTTTGTATTTTTGGTAGAGACACGGTTTCACCATGTTGGCCAGCCTGGTCTCAAACTCCTGACCTCAGGTGATCCGCCTGCCCTGGCCTCCCAAAGTGCTGAGATTATAGGCGTGAGCCACCACGCCCAACCCTGGATTCATTTTTTTTTTGAGACGGAGTTTCACTCTTGTTGCCCAGCCTGTAGTGCAATGGCACGATCTCGGCTCACTGCAACCTCCATGTCCTGGGTTCAAGTGATTCTCCAGCCTCAGCCTCCTGAGTAGCTGAGATTACAGGCGTGCACCACCAAGCCCAGCTAATTTTGTATTTTTAGTAGAGATGGGGTTTCTCCATGTTGGTCAGGCTGGTCTCGAACTCCTGACCTCAGGTGATCTGCCCGCCTCGGCCTCCCAAAGTGCTGGAATTACAGGTGTGAGTCAACGCACCCAGCCTCCTGGATTCATTTTTTATTAATATTGATAGGATTTAAGGAAAGATATATTCTCTTTTAGGTGACAGAAGTGTCAGAAAGTGGACCATGGAGGAAATGTCCTGGTGTGCCTCCTGTGTCTGCTCTGAGTAATATTTACATAATGATAATAAAGCAAATGCTGCTTACTGCTGTTCAAAGTTTAGAATCAGTTATAGACAAAACACTGACTATTTATTTACAGTTACAGAACAGGGTGTAGCTGTCATTAACCTTGATGTTATAAAACGAAAAGACAGAAAGCAAAAGTGAAGCTGAGAGGAGAGAATGAAAGGAGGGAGTGATAATGGCTTTATCTTACATACTGGGTAGACAAGAGCTGCTATAAGTTGATGAGCAAGAAGCAGTAGTTTAAGTATCTTAAGTCATAAAAATTTTCAGTATTATACCTAAGGATAACATAACTATTAAAAATGGGGGCCGGGCGTGGTGGCTCAAGCCTGTAATCCCAGCACTTTGGGAGGCCGAGATGGGCGGATCACGAGGTCAGGAGTTCGAGACCATCCTGGCTAACACGGTGAAACCCCGTCTCTACTGAAAAATACAAAAAGCTAGCTGGGCGAGGTGGCAGGCGCCTATAGTCCCAGCTACTCAGGAGGCTGAGGCAGGAGAATGGCGTAAACCTGGGAGGCGGAGCTTGCAGTGAGCTGAGATCTGGCCACTGCACTCCAGCCCGGGTGACAGAGCGAGACTCCGTCTCAAAAAAAAAAAAAAAGAAAAGAAAATGGGGAGGCCGGGCATGGTGGCTCATGCCTGTAATCCCAGCACTTTGGGAGACAGAGGTGGGTAGATCACGAGGTCAGGAGTTCAAGACCAGCCTAGCAAATGTAGTGAAACCCCATCTCTACTAAAAATACAAAAATTTAGCCAGGCACGGTGGTGGGCACCTGTAATCCTAGCTACTTGGGAGGCTGAGGCAGGAGAATCACTTGAACCCGGGAGGTGGAGGTTGCAGTGAGCCGAGATCCCGCCATTGCACTCCAGCCTGGGCGACAGTGCCAGACTCCATCTCAAAAATAAATAAATAAAAATAAAATAAAATAAAATAAATTGGGGAGGACAGAGGGTGGCCTAGGTAGTTAAATCCTTACCTTCCAATGGTAGGAGTAAATACAGGTCTAAAATTGATGCATGGAGAAATATTAACATAGGAGGCTGGGTGTGGTGGCTCACATTTATAATCCTAGTGCTTTGGGAGGCTGAGCCGGGAGGATGACTCAAGGCCAGGAGTTTGAAACCAGCCTGGGCAACATAGTAAGATTCCGTTTAAAAACATAAATTGTAATTAGCCAGGTGTAGTGGCACGCACCTGTAGTTCTGGCTATGCGGAAGGCTGAGGTGGGAGGGTCTCTTGAGCCCCGGAGTGTGAAGCTTCAGTGAGCCTTGATCACATACTGCAGCACAGTGAAGAGTTAGAGACCTTGTCTCCAAAACAAAACAAAACAAATTAACATAGAAATATTACTCAGAGTTATGAAGTGACTACCTGCAAACAAAAATAAAATGACTTGCCCCCAAGCAGCACTAGGGCGAGGAGTATGGAAGGAATGAAGAGGGGTCTGTGGCATCTCATTATGCCTTTCTAGACTGGCTAAGTTTTTACTATGTGTGACTATTAATCTCTTAAAACAGCTAATAAAAATTAGGACCAGGTTGATATAGATATAATAGGTCAGGAGTTTGAGACCAGCCTAGCAAACATAGTGAAACCCCATCTCTACTAAAAATACATGAGGCATGAGCGTGGTGGCTCATGCCTGTAATCCTAGCTACTTGGGAGGATGAGGCAGGAGGATCACTTAAGCCAGGGAGGTGGAGGTTGCAGTGACCCAAGATCGCACCACTGCACTCCAGCCTGGCCAACAACAGAGTGAGACTCAGTCTCGAAAAAAAAAGCAAAAGAAAATAGATATAATAGGCCGGGTGTAGTGCTGCATGCCTGTAATCCCAGCTACTCTGGGAAGCTGAGGCATGAGAATTGCTTGAACCCAGGAGGCAAGGTTGCAGTGAGCCAAGATCATGCCACTGCACTCCAGCCTGGGCGACAGAGCAGACTCTGTCTCAAAAAAAAAAAAAAAAAAAAGAAAAGAAAAGAAAAGAAAAGAAAAGAAAAGAAAGGAAAATAGAGGACGGACGCGGTGGCTCCTGCCTGTAATTCCAGCATTTTGGAAGGAACCCTCCCCAGTTGTGACACTGTCTCCAGATCACCTGAGGTCAGGAGTTCGAGACCAGCCTGACCAATATGATGAAACCCTGTTTCTACTAAAAATACATAACTTAGCTGGGCGTGGTGGTGGGCGCCTGTGGTCCCAGTTACTTGGGAGGCTGAGGCAGGAGAATGGTGTGAACCCAGCAGGCAGAGCTTGCAGTGAGCCGAGATTGTGCCACTGCACTCCAGCCTGGGCAACAAGAGCGAGACTCCGTTTCAAAAAAAAAAAAAAAAGAAAACAGATATAATAGGCCAGGTGTGGTAGTGCATGCCTGTAATCCCAGCTACTCCGCCCTATGTTTTCTTATATAAAAATTTATCTCTAGGTTCTTCCCTTGCTATATTTTGAGACAAAGGTAGCAGGTAGCAGGTTCTGGGACGGTTTTAGGGTACATATAAATGAATGGAAAAACACAAAATAAAAATACTCATAGAATTAATTAAAATACTCATAGCATTAATTCTTTTTTTTTTTTTTTTTTTTGAGACAGAATCTCCCTTTGTTGCCCAGGCTGGAGTTCAGTGGCGCAATCTCGGCTCACTGCAACCTCCACCTCCCGGGTTCAAGCGATTATCCTGCCTCAGCCTCCTGAGTAACTGGGATACAGTCTGGTGCCACCATGCCCAGCTAAGTTTTGTATTTCTTAGTAGAGACAGGATTTCACCATGTTGGCAAGGCTGGTCTCAAACTCCTGGCCTCAAGTGATCCTCCTGCCTTGGCCTCCCAAAGTGTTGGGATTACAGGCGTGAGCCACTGTGCCCAGCCTAAGAGTAGCATTAATTCAACATTCATTAATTCAATGAGTAAACATTAAATAGGTATTATGTATCAGGCACTAGGCTAGATGGTAATACTCTGTATAAAGACAGGCCTATAAGCATTATTCCATCCCTAGTAGTACTTTCACTGCTTGAAATTTTAGAAGATATGCTCATTTAGCGTTCTTTGATGTAGGCAGCTGTCCTGAGCATTGTAGTATATTTAGTAGTATTCCTGGTTTCTACCACTAGATGCCAGTAACCTCTCCTCCCCCCTTACCCACCCTCCCCAGTTGTGACACTGTCTCCAGACATTTTGAAATAGCCCAAGGGTAGGCTGGGCGTGGCGGCTCACATCTATAATCCCAGCACTTTGGGAGGCCGAGGTGGGCGGATCTCGAGGTCAGGAAATCGAGAACATCCTGGCTAAAACGGTGATTCCATCTCAAAAAAAAAAAAAAAAAAATCCCAAGAGTAAAAACTGTCCCTGGTTGAGAATCATTGTGAACACATTTTTAAAGAACTAAAGTGTATTTAATTTTAGAGATACTACTACTATGCCAACCTTGCCTATTTCTTACGTGATGAATTTGTCTTATATGTCATTGAACATTTGAACTTGAGAAATATAAACCACAATGGAGTCTGATTCTCAGAGAAGATAATTGGGATTTTAAGTTGAGTGTCATTTCCAAATAACTTATGAATTGCAGAATAAATACAGTTGTGTATTTTTAGGTTATGGAATTTTATCTTAAATCATACACGGCTGATAAAAATATGAAATATAAGCTCTTGGCTGGGCATAGTGGCTCACGCTTGTAATCCTAGCACTTTGGAAGGCTGAGACAGGCAGATCACTTGAGGTCAGGAGTTCGAGACCAGCCTGGCCAACATGGTGAAACCCTGTCTTTACTAAAAATACAAAAATTAGCTGGGCATGGTGGTGCACAGCTATAATCCCAGCTACTCGGGAGGCTGAGGCACAAGAATCGCTTGAACCCGGGAGGTGGAGGTTGCAGTGAGCCGAGATCACCCCATTGCACTCCAGCATGGGAGACAAGAGTGAAACTCTATTTCAAAAAAAAAAAAAAAAGAAAAACAAAAATCTAAGTTCTTAGGATTTCTTGAGTTAACCAGATGGTATGCTTGTATCTGCCCACAAAATCTTTCCATTCTTTTCAAATAAAAAGCTATTTTTCACTTTCCACTTTAAGGTCATATGCTTTTAGATTCTTTCAAAATAAAAAGATCCAGCCTACATTAGACACTAAGCTATTACAAGTCCCTAGACTTGTGATCGATCTAAGGAAAATGTCACTTACCTTAATTTCTTTACCCTCACCTAACCTAGGCTTCCAACCTACCATTGGTTGGAAGTTACCCGTATAGTAACAGCAAACACACATATACTCCTTATTATGTGCCAGGCAGCACTGTAAGCTCTTTTACATCCATTTAAAATTTTTAAATGTTTTATTTTGGCTTAATTTCAGACAGAAAAGTTGCAAGAATAGTACAAAGAGCTCTTGGATACTTTTCACCCAGATTCACCAATTGTTACCATTTTACTACATTTGCTACTCCCTCCCACATCTCCTGTCCCTCACTTTCATGTGCTCTATCTATCCATCTATCCATCCATCTCACTGTGGTCTTGTTCTTTACTCGATAGGATATATTTATTTGCCTTCATTTTTTATTTTGATATTCAAATGGTCCCAGATTTGGCCAATGAGGGGCTCTTCAAATAGGCTTCTGTGACCTACACCATGGCACAAAGCGATGTTCCAGGCTCATCTTGTATTTTTTCTGCTCCTGTCTTAGAACTAAGCATGTCTTCAAGGAGTCTTGGTTTTCTTGTAAAAGGAATGCTGAGCTAGAGCCAGTCCAAATCGTGGTTATTTTTAAGGAAGAAGGGATTCAGAAGCTAACATCTGGATGTTACATGTTCTCATTGCTACTGGGCCCCATGAGGGGACAGAATTGAGAAATAAATGTATTTGTACATTTTTGCACCTATATACATAGCTGCAGACACACATGTATGCGTACACATACATTAACATTTAGTCTTCATTATAACCCTATGAAGTAACTACTTTTTTTTTTTTTTTTTTTTTTTTTTGAGACAGAGTCTTGCTCTGTTGCCCAAGCTGGAGTGCAGTGGCATGATCTCAGCTTACCACAACCTCCGCCTCCCAGGTTCGAGCAATTCTCCTGCCTTAGCCTCCTGAGTAGCTGGGACTACAGGCATGCACCACCATGCCCGCCTAATTTTTGTATTTTGTATTTATTTATTTTTGAGACGGAGTTTTGCTCTTGTTGCCCATGCTGGAGTGCAATGGCGGGATCTCGGCTCACTGCAACCTCTGCCTCCCAGGTTCAAGTGATTCTCCTGCCTCAGTCTCCCAAGTTGCTGGGATTACAGATGCGTGCCACCACGCACAGCTTATTTTTTGTAATTTTAGTAGAGACGGGGTTTCACCATGTTAGCCAGGCTGGTCTCGAACTCCTGATCTCAGATGATCCACCTGCCTTGCCTCCCAAAGTGTATTTTTTTTTTTTTTTTTTTTTTTTTGAGACGGAGTTTCACTCTTGTTGCCCAGGCTGGAGCGCAATGGCACAATCTGGGCTCACCGCAACCTCTGCCTCCCAGGTTCAAGCGATTCTCCTGCCTCAGCCTCCCTAGTAGCTGGGATTATAGGCATGTGCCACCATGTCTGGCCAATTTTGTATTTTTAGTAAAGACAGGGTTTCTCCATATTGGTCAGGCTGGTCTCAAACTCCTGACCTCAGGTGATCCACCCGCCTCGGCCTCCCAAAGTGCTGGGATTACAGGCATAAGCCACCGCACCGGGCCCCCAAAGTGTAATTTTTGTATTTTTAGTAGAGATGAGGTTTCACTATGTTGACCAGGCTGGCCTTGAACTCCTGACTTTGTGATTCGCCCACCTCGGCCTTCCAAAGTGCTGGGATTACAGGTGTGAGCCACCGCATCCGGCCTTAAGTAAACAGTTTTATTGTTCTCATGTTCTCAGTTTTGAGGCTCAGAAGAAGTTACTTTCTGACTGAAATTAAGCTAAAATAAACATTTAACAATTTTAAATATAGGTGAAAGAGCTTACAGTGCTGCCTGGCAAATAACTTGGCAAAGGTCTCCTGGTTAAGTGGTAAGGCTGAGATTGGAAGATAGGCAGTCTAGCTCCAGGCTCCCCTCTTAGCCTTAATATTTGAAGATAAAAGGGTTGAGAAGGAAGTTTATCCTATATGACCTAAGAATCCTATTGAGTTCTTTAGCTTAATGTTTTATTCCGTGGTCTACCTGGAGAGAAGAAGGGGCTGAGGGTGTACTGCTGGCCTGGATATAAAATCCAAGTAACAGACTTCACACAGAATTGCTTTTCCCTTTGGAAGACTAAAGGTTTGCAACTGCACCAGACTTGCTGTGCCTGGCTCTATTCCCTAAGGATGAGTTTAGTCCTATAAGGATTTTTGGTCTATTTTCAGGAAATAGGCTTCTGGTGGATCTGCCCCACAATCCACTGTATGTGCTCATTGTTCACCTCAGGCTAAGCTGAGGCTCTCCCTCCTGCTGCTTATTCAAACTTCAACCTACTCATGCAAAGCAAGGGAATTGGTATATTATTTTAAGTGGAAGATAAACAGGATCATGGATTTTTAGATAAGGCCAAAGAAAATTTATTACTTTAAAATTAATTAAGAAATACTTCACGGTAAATATTGGGAAGTTTTTAATATTATCTGTACGGAAAACACTTGTCTTGCTCAAGACTGCATTGCTCTGATACCAGTGTTAATTTATCTTTGGAAGGTTTTGTAATAGCAGAAAGAAGTAGCTGAACACAAATGAGACGTAGTTTTTTGTATTTTTAGTACAGATGGGGCTTCACCATGTTGGCCAGGCTGTTCTTAAACTCCTGACCTCAAGTGATCCGCCTGCCTCAGCATCCCAAAGTGCTGAGAGTACAGGTGTGATCCACTGCACCTGGCCTAAGACATATATTCATATATTTTTTCCTTTCTTTTCTTTTCTTTTCTTTTATTTTTTTTTTTTTGAGATGAAGTTTCGCTTTTGTTGCCCAGGCTGGAGTGCAATGGTGCGATCTTGGCTCACTGCAACCTCCGCCTCCTGGGTTCAAGCGATTCTCCTGCCTCAGCCTCCCAAGTAGCTGGAATTACAAGCATGCGCCACCACACCTGGCTAATTTTTTGATATTTTTAGTAGAGACAGGGTTTCACCATGTTGGCCAGGCTGGTCTTGAACTCCTGCCCTCAGGTGATCCACCTGCCTCAACCTCTCAAAGTGCTGGGATTACAGGTGTGAGCCACTGCACATGTCCTAAGACATATATTCTTGACTTTGGGAATGGTATCATGAAAATGAAAAAATTCATGTGGCTGGGCATGGTGGCTGTTGCCTGTAATCCCAGCACTTTGGAAGGCTGACGCAGGAGGATCATTTGAGCCCAGGAGTTACAGACCAGCCTGAGCAACATAGTGAGACCCTGTCTCTGCAAAAAATAAAAATTAAAAATAAAAAAAATTAGCTGGGCATGGTGGTATGAGTCTATAGTCCTAGCTACGTAGGAGGCTGAGGCAGGATGACTGCTTGAGCCCATAGTGCGGTGAGTTATGATCATGCTGTCCTGCTGGACCCCTTTTGACTCCAGTAGGGATGGCACCAGGTTCAAGAGGCTGAAGAAGAGACCTAGAGCCAGCAAAAGAGACATAGGGTTTAACCACGGGTAAGTTTCATACAGGGACAGTGCAGCAGCAGTGCACTCCCAAAGCAGTGTAGCACTTTGGGAGACTATTTAGTCGTTATTTCAAATTCTTTATTGTTGAAACATTTATATAATCCTCTTAATTTTCTCACTGATGATTGCAAATCTTTGTTTAAAGCATGAGTTTTAAATGAACATGATTACATCCCTTGTCAGTTGGATTCCTAGGTATTTTATTCTCTTTGAAGCAATTGTGAATGGAAGTTCATTCCTGATTTGGCTCTCTGTTTGTCTGTTACTGGTGTATAAGAATGCTTGTGATTTTTGCACTCCAGGATTTTGCACTCCTGGACAGGAGAATCGTCACTGCTTATAAAAAGCATGCAGTTTATGTAGCACCTTTGCTTAGCACCCTCCACCCCAGCAACCTCCACATAGCAACCCTAATTTCTTAGGTTATTATTGCTGCCAGGAGCATCTGCCATACAGGGTCATTCTCAGGGTATGCTTCAGTTAAGCTGTTGCTGTCAGGTGTATACACACCACTGTGCTCCAGCTTGGGCAACAGAATGAGACCCAGTCTCGAAAAAATATTTTTAAAAATAATAATTAAAAAAAAGATGCTCCAATTTATTGGTAATTGGGGACATTAAAACCACAATGAGATACCATCAGATTGGCAAAAGTTAAGAATTCTGAAAATGCCAAGCATTGTCATTGGATTGGTGAAGCAAAAGGAACTTTCTAGTCAGAGGGATGTTGGTATATTCACTTTGGAGAGCAATTTTGCAACTTTTATTGACGTGCATGCCTAGGACCCAGCAATTCTACTCCTTGGTAAATTTTCTTTCTTTCCTTTTTCTTTCTTTTTTCTTTTCTTTCTTTTTTTAAGACAGAGTCTCACTCTGTCGCCCAGGCTGGAGTGCAGTGGTGTGATCTTGGCTCACTGCACCCTCTGCCTCCCCCATTCAAATGATTCTCCTGCCTCAGCCTCCCAAGTAGCTGGGACTACAGGTGTGTGCCACCATGCCCGGCTAATGTTTGTATTTTTAGTAGAGATGAGGTTTCACCAGGTTGCCCAGGCTGGTCTCAAACTCCTGGCCTCCAGGGGATCCATCCACCTTGGCCTCCCAAAGTGCTGGGATTACAGGTGTGAGCCACCATGCCTGGATAATTTTATAGATTTTTATAGTATTTTTATGCTTAGGGTAATATAATTTTAACTATCCATGTTATCTCATTTTAAAATGAGCTCTATTTTTCTCTTAAACAGGTTTCTGAAAATCAATAAGCACTGAAGTATATTTACAATAAGATTGTACCAAAGTCACTCATCTAAAATGTCCATATTTTAAGACTATGCCCAGGGAATAAAAGGATAGGAAGTGTACTAGTGACAAAGTGAATCCAGGGAAACAGAATCTAGAGAATGTATAAACAAAGAAAGAGATTTATTATATGGAATTGGCTTACTTGAATATAGAGGCTGACAAGTCCCAAGATCTTCAGTGTGAATCTGAAGACCAACAGGTCCAAAATCCAGGAAGAGCTAATGTTTCAGTTTAGTCTGAAGGTAGGAAAAAAATCAGCTCAAAGGCAGTCAGGCAGGAAGCATTCTATTATGTCTTACTCGTGGAGGAAAATTAGCTTTTTATTTGTTCTATTGAGGCCTTCAACTGATTAGATTAGGGCCACCCACATTAGGGAGGCCAATCTACTTGTCTACCAATTTGAATGTTTGTTTGCTTGTTTGTTTGTTTGTTTTGAGATGGAGTCTCACTCTGTCCCCCAAGTGGGGCCATCTCGGCTCACTGCAAGCTCTACCTTCCGGGTTCTCACCATTCTCCTGCCTCAGCCTCCCAAGTAGCTGGGACTACAGGCACCCACCACCATGCCCGGCTAATTTTTTTGTATTTTTTAGTAGAGACGGGGTTTCACCATGTTAGCCAGGATGGTCTTGATCTCCTGACCTCGTGATCCGCCCACCTCGGCCTCCCAAAGTGCTGGGATTACAGGTGTGAGCCACTGAGCCCGGCCACCAATTTGAATGTTAATCTCATCCAACAGTGCTCTCACAGACATACCTAGAATAATGTTTGACCATACATATGGGCAATCCGTGGCCCAGTTAAGTTTACACAAAAAATTAACTATCACAGAAAGGAAATATATCAAAATGCTGTCATATACTTTATTAGATAATAATAACTTCCTTTGGATTTGGCTCTATATTTTATTTAAGTACCATATTGTACTTCCTTAAATCATTATTGCTTTTTTCATGCTTTTAGTTTTATATGTTCAATCACTTTTAGCTTTTGTCAAATTCATTTATGAATAAAACATATTCTCTTGAAAACCTAAACAAAGAATTGACATTTTGCTAAAATAATTTTCATAAGGCCAAATTTCTAAAAATATTTTTGGCCATATGAGGTGGCTCATGCCTGTAATCCTAGCACTTTGGGAGACTATTTAGTCATTATTTCAAATTCTTTATTGTTGAAACATTTATATAATCCTCTTAATTTTCTCACTGATGATTGCAAATCTTTGTTTAAAGCATGAGTTTTAAATGAACATGATTACATCCCTTGTCAGTTGGATTCCTAGGTATTTTATTCTCTTTGAAGCAATTGTGAATGGAAGTTCATTCCTGATTTGGCTCTCTATTTGTCTGTTACTGGTGTATAAGAATGCTTGTGATTTTTGCACATTAATTTTGTATCCTGAGACTTTGCTGAAGTTGCTTATCAGCTTAAGGAGATTTTGGGCTGAGACAATGGGGTTTTCTAAATATACAATCATGTCATCTGCAAACAGGGACAATTTGACTTCTTCTTTTCCTAACTGAATACCCTTGATTTCTTTCTCTTGCCTGACTGCCCTGGCCAGAACTTCCAACACTATGTTGAATAGGAGTGGTGAGAGAGGGCATCCCTGTCTTGTGCCAGTTTTCAAAGGGAATTTTTCCAGTTTTTGCCCATTCAGTATGATATTGGCTGTGGGTTTATCATAAATAGCTCTTATTATTTTAAGATACGTTCCATCAATACCGAATTTATTGAGCGTTTTTAGCATGAAGGGCTGTTGAATTTTGTCAAAGGCCTTTTCTGCATCTATTGAGATAATCATGTGGTTTTTGTCTTTGGTTCTGTTTATATGCTGGATTACATTTATTGATTTGCGTATGTTGAACCAGCCTTGCATCCCAGGGATGAAGCCCACTTCATTATGGTGGATAAGTTTTTGATGTGCTGCTGGATCCGGTTTGCCGTATTTTATTGAGGATTTTTGCATCAATGTTCATCAGGGATATTGGTCTAAAATTCTCTTTTTTTGTTGTGTCTCTGCCAGGCTTTGGTATCAAGATGATGTTGGCCTCATAAAATTAGTTAGGGAGGATTCCCTCTTTTTCTATTGATTGGAATAGTTTCAGAAGGAATGGTACCAGCTCCTCCTTGTACCTCTGGTAGAATTCAGCTGTGAATCCATCTGGTCCTGGACTTTTTTTGGTTGGTAGGCTATTAATTATTGCCTCAATTTCAGAGCCTGCTATTGGTCTATTCAGGGATTCAGCTTCTTCCTGGTTTAGTCTTGGGAGAGTGTAAGTGTCCAGGAAATTATCCATTTCTTCTAGATTTTCTAGTTGATTTGCGTAGAGGTGTTTATAGTATTCTCTGATGGTAGTTTGTATTTCTGTGGGGTCGGTGGTGATATCCCCTTTATCATTTTTTATTGCATCTATTTGATTCTTCTCTCTTTTCTTCTTTATTAGTCTTGCTAGCGTCGGTCAATTTTGTTGATCTTTTCAAAAAACCAACTCCTGGATTCATTGATTTTTTGGAGGCATTTTGTGTCTCTATCTCCTTCAGTTCTGCTCTGATCTTAGTTATTTCTTGCCTTCTGCTAGCTTTTGAATGTGTTTGCTCTTGCTTCTCTAGTTCTTTTAATTGTGATGTTAGAGTGTCAATTTTAGATCTTTCCCACTTCCTCTTGTGGGTATTTAGTGCTATAAATTTCCCTCTACACACTGCTTTAAATGTGTCCCAGAGATTCTGGTATGTTGTATCTTTGTTCTCATTGGTTTCAAAGAACATCTTTATTTCTGCCTTCATTTCGTTATGTACCCAGTAGTCATTCAGGAGCAGGTTATTCAGTTTCCATGTAGTTGAGCGGTTTTGATTGAGTTTCTTAGTCCTGAGTTCTAGTTTAATTGCACTGTGGTCTGAGAGACAGTTTGTTATAATTTCTGTTTTTGTACATTCGCTGAGGAGTGCTTTACTTCCAATTATGTGGTCAATTGACCTCTTCAAGGAGAACTACAAACCACTGCTCAGTGAAATCAAAGAGGACACAAACAAATGGAAGAACATACCATGCTCATGGATAGGAAGAATCAATATCATGAAAATGGCCATACTGCCCAAGGTAATTTATAGATTCAATGCCATCCCCATCAAGCTACCAATGAGTTTCTTCACAGAATTGGAAAAAAACTGCTTTAAAGTTCATATGGAACCAAAAAAGAGCTCTCATTTCCAAGACAATCCTAAGTCAAAAGAACAAAGCTGGAGGCGTCATGCTACCTGACTTCAAACTATACTACAAGGCTACAGTAACCAAAACAGCATGGTACTGGTACCAAAACAGAGATATAGACCAATGGAACAGAACAGAGTCCTCAGAAATAATGCCACACATCTACAGCCATCTGATCTTTGACAAATCTGAGAAAAACAAGAAATGGGGAAAGGATTCCCTATTTAATAAATGGTGCTGGGAAAATTGGCTAGCCATAAGTAGAAAGCTGAAACTGGATCCTTTCCTTACTCCTTATACGAAAATTAATTCAAGATGGATTAGAGACTTAAATGTTAGACCTAATACCATAAAAACCCTAGAAGAAAACCTAGGTAATACCATTCAGGACATAGGCATGGGCAAGGACTTCATGTCTAAAACACCAAAAGCATTGGCAACAAAAGCCAAAATTGACAAATGGGATCTAATTAAACTAAAGAGCTTCTGCACAGCAAAAGAAACTACCATCAGAGTGAACAGGCAACCTACAGAATGGGAGAAAATTTTTGCAATCTACTCATCTGACAAAGGGCTAATATCCAGAACCTACAAAGAACTCAAACAAATTTACAAGAGAAAAACAAACAACCCCATCAAAAAGTGGGCAAAGGATATGAACAGACATTTCTCAAAAGAAGACATTCATACAGCCAACAGACACATGAAAAAATGCTCATCATCACTCGCCATCAGAGAAATGCAAATCAAAACCACAATGAGATACCATCTCACACCAGTTAGAATGGCAATCATTAAAAAGTCAGGAAACAACAGGTGGTGGAGAGGATGTGGAGAAATAGGAACACTTTTACACTGTTGGTGGGATTGTAAACTAGTTCAACCATTATGGAAAACAGTATGGCAATTCCTCAAGGATCTAGCACTAGAAGTACCATATGACCCAGGCATCCCATTACTGGGTATATACCCAAAGGATTACAAATCATGCTGCTATAAAGACACATGCACACGTATGTTTATTGCGGCACTATTCACAATAGCAAAGACTTGGAATCAACCCAAATGTCCATCAGTGACAGACTGGATTAAGAAAATGTGGCACATATACACCATGGAATACTATGCAGCCATAAAAAAGGATGAGTTTGAGTCCTTTGTAGGGACATGGATGCAGCTGGAAACCATCATTCTCAGCAAACTATCGCAAGAACAGAAAACCAAACACCGCATGTTCTCACTCATAGGTGGGAACTGAACAGTGAGATCACTTGACTCGGGAAGGGGAACATCACACACCGGGGCCTATCACGGGGAGGGGGGAAGGGGGGAGGGATTGCATTGGGAGTTATATCTGATGTAAATGACGAGTTGATGGGTGCTGACGAGTTGATGGGTGCAGCACACCAACATGGCACAAGTATACATATGTAGCAAACCTGCATGTTATGCACATGTACCCTAGAACTTAAAGTATAATAAAAAAAATAAAATAAATAAATAAATAAATGAACATGATTGCTTTTTGGATGAAAAACGCATTTAACACTTTCAACACCACAGTTTTTGATAACTGCTAGCACTTAACATTCACTTCACCACTTGCAATGCCATGTTTTCCTTTTCTTTTCTTTTCTTTTTTTTTTTGAGACAGAGTTTTGCTCTTGTTGCCCAAGCTGGAGTGCAACAGCGCGATCTCTCAGCTCATCGCAACCTCTGCCTCCCAGGTTCAAGCGATTCTCATGCTTCAGTCTCCCAAGTAGCTGGGATTACAGGCATGCGCCACCACACCTGGCTAATTTTGTATTTTTAGTAGACACGGGGTTTCTCCATGTTAGTCAGGCTGGTCTCAGACTCCTGACCTCAGGTAATCTGCCTGCCTCTGCCTCCCAAAGTGCTGGTATTACAGGGGTGAGCCACTGCAACTGGCGGCAATGTCATGTTTTTCATTTCAGAGATGAAAATCATGTTTTATTTGTATTAATTCTTGCACAGTATCAAAAGACATTTCAAGATGTTTCAAGACATGATCCAACCTATGGTTCATTATCATGTTCTTACATAGCATAAAAACGTGAACATTTACAACATTTAAAATAATGCTAAACTTATCAACACTTTGCTGACACTTCATTCTGTGTGTTTCCAACTTATACCCTGTTTTTGAGACACGGTCTTACTGTGTCACCCAAGCTGGAATGCAGTGGTGCCATCTTGGCTCACTGGAACCACCTCTGTCTTCCAGGTTCAAGTGATTCTCCTGCCTCAGCCTCCCGAGTAGGTGGCATTACAGGCATGTGCCATCACGCCTGGCGAATTTATTTTTTGTAGAGAAGGGGTTTCACTATGTTGGCCAGGCTGGTCTTGATCTCAAGTGATGTGCCCACCTTGGCCTCCCAAAGTGCTGGGATTACAGGCGTGAGGCACCACATCCGACCTCCAACTTACAACTTTTAATTCAAGCACAATATCCATTCAGAAAGATATACATGTTATAAGTCTACAGCTTGATAAATTTTTCACAAACTGCACCCATGTAATTAGCACTCAGATTATGAAATAGAACATGCTAACATCCTAGAAGCCCAAATCTCTGTGCCCTCCTTCAGTTACTTCCATCCCACTCAAGGGTAACTAACATCCTGTTTTTGTACTTTACATTAATAGAATCATAAAGTATATTCTTTTGTATCTGTCTTCTGTTCAATATTATGTTTCTGAGATTCATCCATATATATATATTTTTGAGATAGGTTCTCACTATGTGGCCCAGGCTGTAGTGCGGTATTGCGATCACAGCTTACTGTAGCCTCGACCTCCCAGGCTCAGGTGATCCTCCCACCTCAGCCTCCCGAGTAGTTGGGACCACAGGTGCATGCACCACCACGCCTGACTAATTTTTTTGTATGTGTAGAGACAGGGTTTCGCCATGTTGCCCAGGCTGGTCTCAAACTCCTGGGCTCAAGCAATCTGCCCACCTTGGCCTTCCAAAGTGCTGGGATTACAGGCGTGAGCCACCATGCCAGGGCAAGCAAGATTCATTCATATTCTTTTTTTTTTTTTTTTTTTTTTTGAGACGGAGTCTTGCTCTGCCGCCCAGGCTGGAGTACAGTGGCCGGCTCTCAGCTCACTGCAAGCTCCGCCTCCCGGGTTCACACCATTCTCCTGTCTCAGCCTCCCGAGTAGCTGGGACTACAGGCGCCCGCCTCCTCGCCCGGCTAGTTTTTTGTATTTTTTAGTAGAGACGGGGTTTCACCGTATTAGCCAGGATGGTCTGGATCTCCTGACCTCGTGATCCGTCCGTCTCGGCCTCCCAAAGTGCTGGGATTACAGGCTTGAGCCACCGCGCCCGGCCTCATTCATAGTCTTATGTGCAGCTATACACCTTTCACATATTGTATTATGTGAATACACCATAATTTGTCTATGTTGGTTTCCAGTATGGGGTATGAATGGTTGTAATTATGAATGGTGCTGCTATGAACACTCACTGCTGTCAGTACAGTAGCCATTAGCCACATATGGCTCTTTTAAGTAAAATTAAATTGAAAAATCAGTTCCTCAGTTGGATTAGCCACATTTCAAGTGCTCATGAGGCTAGTGGCTTTATGAACAGCATAGAATATAGAATATTTCCATTAATGCAGAAAGTTCCATTACACAGCACTGTATATATGACTTGATAAGCATATGAGTTGCCAGGTTATAGGGTGTATATATACTCAGCATTGATAGAAAATAGTGTCAAATAGTTTTGGGGTGTTCATTTTCAAATATTTGTTATAAATTCCTCAATTTTAAAATATGAAAACGCTTTACTTTTTTTTTCTTTTTTGAGATGGAGTCTTGCTGTGTCGCCAGGCTGGAGTGCAGTGGTGCAATCTCGGTTCACTGCAATCTCCACCTCCTGGGTTCAAGCAATTCTCTGCCTCAGCCTCCCGAGTAACTGGGACTACAGGTGTGCACCACCACGCCCTACTAATTTTTTGTATTTTAGTAGAGACACGGTTTCGCCATGTTGGCCAGGATGGTCTCAATCTCCTGACCTCACGATCGGTGTGCCTCAGCCTCCCAAAGTGCTGGGATTACAGGCGTGAACCACCGTGCCTAGCCACTCTACTTACTTTTTACCTAAGAATTACAATTCACTAATAGTAAAACCAAATAAAAAACTAGACTAGGTGGGGCGTGGTGGCTCACGCCTGTAATCCCAGCACTTTGGGAGGTCGAGGCAGGCGGATTACGAGGTCAAGAGACAGAGACCATCCTGGCCAACATGGTGAAACCCCATCTCTACTAAAAATACAAAAATTAGCCAGGCATGGTGGCACAAGCCTGTAGTCCCAGCTACTCGGGAGGCCGAGGCAAGAGAATCGCTTGAACATGGGAGGTGGAGGTTGCAGTAAGCCGAGATCACATCACTGCACTCCAGCCTGAGTGACGAAGCAAGACTCCATCTTGAGGAAAAAAAAAAAAAAAAAAAGAGACTAAAAGTATTTAAAAGCAGTAGCAACTGTTAGAGCAAGGAATGCTTCAAAGGTAATACACAATGAAGCTACATGATTTACCAAGATGCAGGCCAAGCTAGCAGATGTTACAAATGTTTCTTAGGTGTCACTACAACAAGGAGGTTATCACTAGTTGTCACAAAACACAAATTAATCCATATTAGAATTTACACAATTTATTAATTTTAATGTTGTACTTACAATAATGCTATTTACCATTGACACAGATGCATTTCAATATTTTAACAATTGAGACAGTCATGCTGGTCTCTATCAGTGAAATATCATATCTGCTTATAAATAATCTGAACCAATACTGGATATTATTAATCTTTTAAAGTTTTGGCAATCCGAGAGGCCAATGTTGTTCATTCACATTTAATCATGAATGAATTTGTGCATCTTTGCATATATTAGTTGGTCTTTTTACCCTCCCCTTGAATTGCTGATTGATATCCCTGGCCCATTTTATTGATTTATACATATTAATATTACATACATATGATTGTCCATGTATTTCCTTTGCCCATTTAAATTTACTGATTTATAAATGTTTTTGTTAAGAAAATTAGTACTTTGTTTACGTAAGTCCTACAAATATTTTTCCCTGATTTGTAGTTTATCTTTTTCCTGTAGAATCATTTTTAATGTCAAGTCTTCAAGTGTCTTGATCACTTTTCCATTGGCTTCTGTGTTTTATGTAATGCTTTGAAAGCCCCACCTTCTCAAAGATCATATGAAAAGCTTATTCCAGTTTTTAAAATATTTGATACATGGGTAATGTACTTTGGTATAAGGAGCGAGGTACAGATCCAGCTTTACATTTTTTTTTTTTTTTTTTTTTTTGAGACGGAATCTCGCCCTGTCACCCAGGCTGGAGTGCAGTGGCACAATCTCGGCTCACTACAAGCTCCACTTCCTAGGTTCACGCGATTCTCCTGCCTCAGCCTCCCGAGTAGCTGGGACTACAGGCGCCCGCCACCACGCCTGGCTAATGTTTTGTATTTTTAGTAGAGACAGGGTTTCACCATGTTAACCAGGATGGTCTCGATCTCCTGACCTCGCGATCTGCCAGCCAAAGTGCTAGGATTACAGGCGTGAGCCACCGCGCCCAGCCCAGCTTTACATTTTTCAGACTGGCCTACCATGTCTTTGTCAGACATTGCCATTTACCTACCTGGCATCCATTCTTCCTCACTAACAGATCCCTGACTTCACTCAGGGCTAGAATGTCCCAGCTTAAAATACTTTCCCCAACTCTCTTGCAGCAAGGGGTGGCTATGTGATTCAGTTCTGTCCCATAAGACATGGATGGAAGCCACTGAGTGGGGCTTCCAGAGATTTTAAATAAGGACACCTTTGACTGACATGCTCCATTTGGTCTCTTAAGCTTCATCTTCCTGCCTGAAATGTAGATGTAATACTTAGAGGTGAAATAACTTTTCTGAGACAATGAGGATGAAAGCCACTCACCAAAGATGGCAGAATAGAGGAATAAATGGAGCTTGAGTTATTAATAACACTGTTAAACTGCCATATCAGTTATGGATTATGTAACCTTGGATTTATTATGTGAAAAAATAAACTCACAGTGAAGCTAGTAATCATAGGAATTTTTATTTCTTGCAACCAAATATGTTCCTATCTGATACAGTATCCCCACTTATTTAATATTCCATATTTTTATACCAATTTGACATGCTACCTTCATCACCTTCCCATGTATAATTAATTGGGTATAATTCTGGAAACCCTCCTGTTTCATTGACCTAAATGACTTAAGTTTTTAATAGCTAACATAATAACAGTCAATGTTTATTGAATGCCAAAACTATTCTATGTTTTTTACATTAATTATCTAGTTCATTTAACCCTCACAACAGCCCTTGGAGCCTTATTTTTTTATTTTTTATTTTTTTTGAGACGAAGTTTTGCTCTTGTTGCCCAGACTGGAGTGCAATGGTGATGTCTCAGCTCACCACAATCTCCACCTCCCAGGTTCAAGCGATTCTCCTGTCTCAGCCTCCCGAGTAGCTGGGATTACAGGCATGTGCCACCATGCCCAGCTAATTTTGTATTTTTAGTAGAGACAGGGTTTCTCCATGTTGGTCAGGCTGGTCTTGAACTCCCAACCTCAGGTGATCTGCCCGCCTCTGCCTCCCAAAGTGCTGGGATTACAGGCGTGAGCCACAGTGCCTGGCCAAGGAATTCTAAAGCTGTTTTAAAAGACTTTGCATTTCAGTATGCATCCCTAAACACTATAGCTTAATTTTTCCTGTGTTTGAACTGCATATAAATGAAGTAATACAGTACAAATTCTTTGTTGTCTCTTTCACTCAACATAATACTTGTGAAATTCTTCATGTTCTTGTATGTGACTTTAGTTCATTTATTTTCATTGCTGCATAAGATTCCATTGGATAATTATACCAACTTGTCTATTCTGTGTTGATGGACATGTTTCCATTTTTGGCCATTTGAATAATATTAACTGTGCACATTCTTGTACATATGTCTCTTGTGGCACATGTACATGCATTTCTGTTGAATATATGTCAAGAGTATAATTGCATACCTTGGCCTTTAGTATTAAAAGCACGTTTCTGGCTGGGCGCAGTGGCTCATGCCTGTAATCCCAGCACTTTGGGAGGCCAAGGCGGGCAGATTTCCTGAGGTTAGCAGTTCGAGACCAACATGGTGAAATCTCGTCTCTACTAAAAATACAAAAATTAGCCGAGCGTGGCGGTGGGTGCCTGTAATCCCAGCTACTCGGGAGGCAGAGGCAGAGGCAGAGGCAGGAGAATCGCTTGAACCCAGGAGGCAGAGGTTGCAGTGAGCCAAGATCGCACCACTGCGCTCCAGCCTGGCGACAGAGCAAGACTTTGTCTCAAAAAAAAACAAAAAAAAAAAAAAGCACATTTCTGATACCGTACTTCTACTCAAAAGCTCTGACACGCTGGGCACGGTGTCTCACACCTGTAATCCCAGCACTTTGGGAGGCGGAGGTGGGCAGATCACTTGAGGTTGGGAGTTCAAGACCAGCTTGGCCAACATGGAAAAATCCTCTTTACTAAAAACAAAAAAATTAGCCGGGTGTGGTGATGGGCACCTGTAATCCCAGCTACTTGGGAGGCTGAGGCAAGAGAATCACTTGAACCTGGGAGGCAGAGGTTGCAGTGAGCCGAGATTGCACCACTGCACTCCAGCCTGGGCGACAGAGCGAGACTCCGTCTCAACAAAAAAAGCTCTGACAAAGAAAGAATGGCCTAGAATGTCAGGTATGGTGCTGGCTTACCTGTTCAATTTCATTAACTACCAAACTTCAAACTGGCTTTCTTTTTATATTTTTAAATTTTTTTCCCCAAGCGCACTCACAAACTGCGATTCTATCTGAAATAGTTTTCCCTACCTTCTTTGCCTAGTTAACTTTTATTTTTCCTTAAGATTTCAGCTTAAGCATCGTTGCTTCAAAGGAAGCTTCTTTTATATACTTGCTTACCACCACAGGCCGCTTTTTCTCATTTGTTGCAATAGTTTTATAATTTGTGAAATTAATTGGCCGAGTCCCCAGCAAAATAAGCTCATTAAAGTCAGGGTGTGTGTATATGGGGGCGGGGATCTTTTGTTTTTGTTTTTGTTTTTTGTTTTTTGAGACGGAGTCTTGCTCTGTCACCCAGGCTGGAGTGCAGTGGCGCGTTCTCCGCTCACTGCAAGCTCCGCCTCACGGGTTCACACCATTCTCCTGCCTCAGCCTCACGAGGAGATGGGACTACAGGCGTCTGGTACCACGCCCGGCTAATTTTTTGTATTTTTAGTAGAGACGAGGTTTCACCTTGTTAGCCAGGATGGTCTCAATCTCCTGACCTCGTGATCTGCCTGCCTCGGCCTCCCAAAGTGCTGGAATTGCAGGCGTGAGCCACTGCCCCCGGCCTATGGGGGTCTTTTTTGCATATCATTGTATCCCTACACTCAGCACAGTACTAGGTTCATACAGGAAGGGGTTAATAAATACGTGATTAATATCTTTTGTCCCTTCACATTCCGGATGCCAAATTCAAATGCTGTTTCTTCTCAATGTTTTATTATTCAGGCCACCACTGGTACAATCCTTCGAAAATAAATTTCTATAAGGTAAAAGATTTTATTAAATACCATTTGGTAAAAAAGATTGAATGAGGAATTTAGTAGCTAGGCCCATCATAAACATGAGTGTTTTTACTGTTTTCCATGAAGAGACTATAATTAGCATAGGAAGTAATTCTCCACAAGGATTACAAAACATGTGTTGTTTCATTATTAAATGATGCTTACTATTTAAAAGATACTTTACATAGAGAACTAATTCCACCAAAGTGAGCAGGTATAAAATAGAGCAAAAATATTGAACTTAATCATTTATTCTTCAGCAAGTGTTTGTTATGTGAATAGCAGCAATCTGCTTTTACAGTATCTTTTTCCCTTTATCACCAGATGAGAAATTTCTCCCCATTATCATTTTGTGTAATCTCATTTGCTCTCGTGTAAATACTTGTTTGGTTTTTAATAAAAATTGCTCAGTGGCAAATATTACAGAAAAATCAAGGTTTTTATTCTTGATAAACTTAATTCACTGATAGTCTAGTGGTAACAAAATTATTACAGGTGGGAATGCTTCCTTTTTTAATAAGTATTAACAACTTGTATATACACTATTTACAACTTCAAAATATTTTACACAAATATTCTTTTTCATATTAGTATCTAACTTATCTCAGCAACAGCATTAGTATAGCATGGACTACTATAAACCAAATATCTTCAAAGTAAAAACTTGCAAATATCTTGCTGAAAACAGAAAAGTTGAAATGAGGATCCTGCCAATATAAAATGTAAAGTAGGGAAACATTTTACTACTGCCATCTTAATCTTCCCTATATTCTTTCTCTAATGTAACTTCCAAACTGCAAACTCAGTATATCAAAAGAATTTCCAAGGAGAAAACTAATCCTAAGTTTCATGTTTAATAACATATGCCTTGTATAGGGAACATTCTCTTAAACATTTTTTTATCACTGTAAACCATGAAGATATGGTTTGGTCTAAAATTTTCACAAGTTTGTTACAAATAAAATATATTCATAAGTAGAACTTTCTTCAGAAAGTAGTTTTTAAGAGAGAAGGTACTATGTTGCCCAGGTTGGAGTGCAGTGGTTTATTCACAGGCACGATCCCACAACCAATCAGCATGGGAGTTTTGATGTATTGTTTTGTAGTGCAAAAATGTAAGAATGTCTAGCTTTTTGATGTCAAAGTTGTAATTTAGGGATTTACTTGAAGAGTGTCAAGAGATTCTCAAACACACAAAATGCTGCTAGGAAATTACAGCTGAACCTTGAACACCACAAATTTGAATAGTGTGGGTCAACTTATATGCAATTTTTACTTTTTTTGTTTTCGAGACAGGGTCTCACTCTGTCGCCCAGGCTGGCATGCAGTGGTGTGATCATGGCTCACTGCAGCCTCAATCTCCCAGTCTCAAGCAATCCTCCTGCCCCACAGCTTCCTGAGTAGCTGGGACCACAGGCAGGTGCCATTATGTCCAGCTAATTTTTCTTTTGTAGAGATGGGGTCTCACTATGTTGACCAGGCTGGTTTTGAACTCTTGGTCACAAAAGAGTCCTCTCGCCTCAGCCTCCCAAAGTGCTGGGATTACAGGTGTGAGATACCGTACCCAGGCATACAAACAATTTTTTTTTTTTCCCGAAACTAGGATTGAAAATACAGTACTATCAGGATGCAAAACCCATATAAATGAAAGGCCTACTTTTTGTATACTTGGATTCTGCAGGGAAGACTATGGGACTTGAGTATGAGTGGAATTTGGTATGCGGTGGTTCTGGTACCAATCCCCTTTGTATACAGAGGAACAACTGTATACAAATGAGGAAGGGAGCACTTCTAATTCAGAGTATTTTCTAAATTTAAAGTATTACTATGATTTTTTAGAGGCAGGGTCTCGCTATCTTGCCTAGGCTGGTCTCCAACTCCTGGGTTCAAGCAATCCTCCTGCCTTGGCCTCCCAAAGTTCTGGGATTATAGGCATAAGCCACCATGCCTGACTGTAATTCAGTTTTTAAAGGGAAATTTAAAAGTAGTATAAGGTGCAAAGGTTGAATTAAAGAAACCATTTATGAAGGAGAATAATAAAACAATATTACTTTGTGTACATATGTCAGTGCAGAGAATTGGTGAGGGTGATTTTTAGCTCTGTTAAGACTTGTTTCAGAATGCCATACCACAGTCTGAAAGACTCATATGAAAGTAAGACATTATTTTAAAAACAAAAGTGCTGGGCACGGTGGCTTAAGCCTGTAATCCCAGTACTTTGGGAGGCCAAAGCGGGTGGATCACCTGAGGTCAGGAGTTTAAGATCAGCCTGGCCAACATGGTGAAACCCTGTCTCCATTAAAAATAAAAAAAAAATGCCGGGCGCGTGGCTCAAGCCTGTAATCCCAGCACTTTGGGAGGCCGAGACGGGTGGATCACGAGGTCAGGAGATTGAGACCATCCTGGCTAACATGGTGAAACCCCGTCTCTACTAAAAAATACAAAAAACTAGCCAGGCGAGGTGGCGGGCGCCTGTAGTCCCAGCTACTCGGGAGGATGAGGCCGAGAATGGCCTGAACCCGGGAGGCGGAGCTTGCAGTGAGCTGAGATCCGGCCACTGCACTCCAGCCTGGGCGACAGAGCGAGACTCCGTCTCAAAATAAATACATAAATAAAAATAAAAAAATTAAAAAATAAAAAAAAATTAGCTGGGCGTGGTGGTGGGCACACGTAATCCTAGCTACTAGGGAGGCTGAGACATGACAATTGCTTGAACCCAGGAATTAGAGGTTGCAGTGAGCTGCAACCTCTAATTGCACCACACACTCCACCCTGGGTGACAGAGCAAGACTCCGTCTCCACCTTCCCCACAAAAAAGTGTCACAATTCCCTAATGCCTAAAAGTGGCTAAAACGTGCATTAACAAAAATGAATATTTAAAAATATTCAACTAGTTTTGTTGACTACGAAAAATATTTTTATTAAGTTGTAGAAGCATTATTTTATTCAATGCTTTGTTACATCAAAATTTTTTTAAATGACTAAATTTTAAACAATATTTCAACAAAAATATTTACTTCATATTTTAATTCAATGCAAATTTTCATGAATTTAGAAGTTTATATTAATACAGGTTGAGTATACCCTTTCCAGAATGCTTGGGTGTCTCAGGTTTCAGATTTTTTCAGATTTTGGAATATGTGCAGAAACACATAGTGGTTGAGCTTTCCTAATCCAAAAATCTGAAATGCAAAATGCTCCAATGAACATTTCCTTTAAAGTTTCACATCAGCACTCAAAAAATGTTCTTATCTAGAGCATTCTGAATTTTGGATTGGGGTGCTCAATGGCTATATGAGTATTTGGGGAATTACTGGAAATGGAGGCATTATTACATAAAAAACTGTCTTACAGACCTTAGAAATAAGGTTTTATAATGGTTCATAAACTTTACAAATCTTCCTAAACTACTTTTTAAAACAATGCTTAATAATATATAGACTTTGATTTTTAATAAAAATTTCAGTTATTTTACAGTCAACTTGAAACAGAAGCAAGCATGTCTCCTACTTATTTTTTGGAGGATTACCACTCATCAGGAGTACTACAACTGGTAACACTTAAAACACACATATTTACTCACACACAACTAGAAGAGACATAGGATTATCTGGCCAGTTCTGTTTTTTTGTTTTGTTTTGTTTTTCGTTGTTTTTTTTTTTTTTTTTTTTTTTTTTTTTTTTTTTTGAGATGGAGTTTTGCTCTTGTTGCCCAGGCTGGAGTGCAATGGCACGATCTCAGCTCACCGCAACCTCTGCCTCGTGGGTTCAAGCGATTTGCCTGTCTCAGCCTCCTGAGTAGCTGAGATTACAGGCATACGCCACCACGCCTGGCTAATTTTGTAATCTTAGTAGAGATGGGGTTTCTCCATGTTGGTCAGGCTAGTCTCAAACTCCCGACCTCAGGTGATCCACCCGCCTCAGCCTCCCAAACTGCTGGGATTACAGGCGTAAGCCATCACGCCCAGCCTGTTTTAAAAATTCTAATGAACTGACCGGGCACAGTGGCTCACGCCTGTAATCCCAGCACTTTGGGAGGCCAAGACAGGTGGATCACGAGGTCAGGAGATCGAGACCATCCTGGCTAACACAGTGAAACCCCGTCTCTACTAAAAACACAAAAAATTGGTCAGGTGTGGTGGTGGCCACCTGTAGTCCTAGATATTCGGGAGGCTGAGGAAGGAGAATGGTGTGAACCCAGAAGGCAGAGCTTGTAGTGAGCCAAGATCGGGCCACTGCACTCCAGCTTGGGCAACAGAGTGAGACTCCATCTCAAACAACAAAAAAATTCTAATGAACTAATAATTAGGTTGGAAATCATGATTTAAAAAATCAGTTATGACTCAGAAAATATTATATAAAAATTCAAGGAGAGGACATTGTTATGGTCATCTTACCATTATTAGCCATAGCAGTACTGTGTCTTGCACACATCTACAAATCATGGTGTTTTTGTTGTTTTTGAGACAGAGTCTCGCTCTATTGCCCAGGCTGGAGTGCAGTGGCACAATCTTGGCTCACTGCAACCTCTGCCTCCAAGGGTTCAAGCGATTCTCCCTGCCTCAGTTTCCCTAGCTGGGTTATACAGGTGCTTGCTACCACGTACAGCTAATTTTTGTATTTTTAGTAGAGATGGGGTTTCGCCATGTTGGCCAGGCTGGTCTCAAACTCCTGACTCAAGCTGTTCATCCATTTTGGCCTCCCAAAGTGCTTGGATTACAGGCGTGAGCCACTGTGCCTGGCCTACAAATCCTGTTTTTAAACTGACAATCTGTTCTAACTACTTTGCTCATTAGCACACAAAGATGATATTGGTTGAGTTTGAAACATTGTAATTTGTATTTACAGAAACCATACCTTTTTAGATAAAAAATACCTCATTTTATCTTGTATCTTTAGAAGTACACATGATCCATATGATTTTTAAAATTCATACCTTAAAGCAATGATAGTTTTAAAAAATTAAACCATTTTTTAATAGAGGTGATCCTAAAATACCTTCATTTATTGCCTGGTAAAATTCTACCTCCTGGTCCTGACCCCCAGGCTTTTTGTGAAAGATTCCAGGGTCAACACTATGAATGTCAAATATTATAATCCATTATAACAAAGCATTAACCTCAGCAATTTCTGAAGTGTAACAAATGTTTCTCTTACAGTTGCTGCTTCTGTAGGCATAGATATTTCCTGATTACTTCATATTATTCTAACTTCTAGAAGTCCTATCCCTCTGGTGCTTCTCACCTGTTTTTAAAAAAATCAGTACGTGTAATTTTCTACATTATTCTAGCTGAAAGGTGCTCCACACTTTTTCTGCAGCTTAAAATAAGTTTTTCTTTCTTTCCTTTTGGGATCAGAGGAAAGGAAGAGGGGTGGGCTTGATAACATGCTCATGTAGGTTTGCTTCAGAGGTGCGAGATATTTCCTGATGGATAAGTTTGCTAAAGAAATACATACCGAGAGGTCGCCATGTTATCATACTGAGGACAGCAGGAAGTTCTTCCGGGTGACACCAGAAAGGATAATACAATAATTTGCTAATAGTTAACAGACATTTGCTATTTTGTGGACATAAATAAAATGATTTACCTACTTTACAAAGTAATACTAACTAAAGGTATATCTAAAAACCTTTGAAATTATTTGCAACAAATATTTCACTGATAAAAATTTCTTAATATTTCCCTTAGCAAAAACTGTACATTTGTTAGAGAGTACCTGATACTTGTTAAAATACCAAGTAATACAGGACATGGTGCTATAAAACAAAACACACAACTGGGAAGTATTTTATTTTTCTCTACTTCATATAACATTTGTTCAAGACTACAAGATTTTAAAGATCTCTTTCTCCAACTTTTATGATTTAGAAGTACCACTTAAAAATATTTACTGATGCTGTAAATATTACTGTTTTTGTACTAGTAACGATTTTAATGAATGCCATATCCATTATACCTCTTGCTCCTTTGGTCAGAAAGATAAACAGAAACTTTCAATCAGATGTTCAGACATTCAAAAATGGTTTTGAAAAGTATACCCAAACAAACCAAATATATATCAGCAACTATTAAAATCAGTTTAGTAGTTATTAAGAATTCTTAACAAGGAAGTATTGAAGCATGTGTGAGGTTTAAAAAATTATATACAATTTTAAAAACAAATTTAAATTTTTAAATAAAAAAGATTAATGGCCAAATTAAAAAAAGTTTGCGCATCAGATTTAATATCTTAATGTTTATCAGAAATATATTTTGTGAATAAGAATTATTTCATAAATATATATGTATAAATATAAATATATATCTGCAGGATCTGTGATGCTGGAGAAAACATTTTGAAGAAAAAAATTGCACTTTAGATTATCAGGATATCGTCAAATTTACCCTTCAAGTGAAATATAATTACCAATCCAGGTGCTTTTGGCACAAGTTTTTAGGTGAATATTGACACAATCTTAAAAACACAATGCTTTTGTATTTTATTCACTGGAATATGGAGAATCAAGCAGAATTTAAAATTCTGACCCAAAAATCCCAGATAACTGCAATTGCTTAATTAAATACAAAAAAAATATTGCTTTAAAAAGCGCTTAAACTTCCCTTTCCATCTGGAACGTGTAAAATTTTGCCAGCAACAGGTTTTCTCCAATTCCTTCAGCAAGAATTCCCAGCCTACACACAAATGTGACACCATCTTTTTCTATTCATGTATAACTTGGATCACACACCAGTATATAAAGACAAAAAATAAATGTATAATAAAAAGATCGGATAAATCAGAAGAGGCTTTTTGGTCTTGAATTCTTCACCCACTAACAATGAAGCAGCACTGTAGGCAGCCCAAAACACACCAAACAGCTTTAAAAGAAGGAGAAAAGACAAAAGGCAGCATATTAGCAAGTCGATTAACTTTTTGGATATCATAGAGTAAATATGGTGTTTACAATATTTTGAAAAAATCAACAACCAATTTTGGTAAATAGCAAAACTTGTTACAAATGTTAAAAACTTATTTAGAATGTCCATCTTTGCTGTACTCCTTGACTTCTATAAATGTGGTCTTATCAAACCTATCTTATAAGAATCACTTGGGGTGCCTATTAAAAAGAGACTTGGGGGACTCTCTAGTTCTGTTGAATTATAACTTATTAGTTTTTTCTTTTCTTTTCTTTTCTTTTTTTGAGACGGAGTCTCGCTCTGTCGCCCGGGCTGGAGTGCAGTGGCCGGATCTCAGCTCACTGCAAGCTCCACCTCCCGGGTTTACACCATTCTCCTGCCTCTGGCTCCCGAGTAGCTGGGACTACAGGCGCCTGCCACCTCGCCCGGCTAGTTTTTTGTATTTTTTTTTTTTTTTTGAGACAGAGTCTCGCTCTGTCGCCCAGGCTGGAGTGCAGTGGCTGGATCTCAACTCACTGCAAGCTCCGCCTCCCGGGTGTAAGCCATTCTCCTGCCTCAGCCTCCCGAGTAGCTGGGGCTACAGGCGCCCGCCACCTCGCCCGGCTAGTTTTTTGTATTTTTTAGTAGAGACGAGGTTTCACTGTGTTAGCCAGGATGGTCTCGATCTCCTGACCTCGTGATCCGCCCGTCTCGGCCTCCCAAAATGCTGGGATTACAGGCTTGAGCCACCGCGCCCGGCCCTTATTAGTTTTTTCTTTTTCTTTGAGTTATAATTTCTAAGGGAAGCATCTAGTTATCAGTATTTTAAATTAAGTTCCCTGGTAATTTATGATTAGCCAACTTTTGAAAAAACTATTATTACACCAAATTACTGAGAGAAAACTAATTCCTGCAAAGTAGGAAATTTTCTTTTTCCTTCTAAGTAAGAAAACCGATTAAGTAAAAATTTTATACAATATTTATTCTTAATATTTATTAAAATTTTCCCCAGGAATAGGTAGAAATACAGGGTTGAATAAAAAAGAGAAAAAAAAGACCACATTTTGGTCAAGAGTTTAAATAAAGTATACTATAGTTTTTGGATTACACACATACATACTTTTAAATTATTTCTACTGGAAACTTATGCAATACTTATTGATGTAGTCAACTAACACATTTTACAGCATAAAATTAAGGAAAAACTTCAAGGGAAATCAGGGAAACTATAATAGGAACAGATCTGGCACAAGGCAGAGTTTCTAAACCTTGCCATATTGACATTTTAGGCTGCATACTTCTTGGCTGTGGGGAGCTATCCTGTGCATTGTAGGATGGTTAGCAGCATCCCTGCCCTCTACGCACTATATACTAGTAACACTCCTCAAAAATACCTCCAGATATTGACAAACGTCCCCTGGGGGACAAAATCGACCTCAGTTGAGAATCACTGCTATACAGGTAAAAACTAAATATTGGCAAACTTATTAAAAATGTATTTGGTCTGGTCCAGTTTTCCAGTGGGTTTGTTGAACTTAAAAAAAAAAAAAAAAGTAATCCTACAAAATAATTCAAACATACACAAAAGTACAGGGAAATATATAAAATAAAATTTGATCAAATTGCATTTGTATTTCATGATTAGATTGTTTTCATTATAAATGGTTGAAGAGTGATAAGTATTATGAGATTTGATGTTAAATAAAATCAGTGCACTTAAACTATATATTCTAATGCTAGAGTTTACTGATTAACTTCGCATCATATTTCTCAACAAACATCAGACTGAAATAAGAAATGTGTAATAGCTCACTAACTCACAGAAGAGTAAGTGATCAGGAAAAAAATTTTGCCAAAGAATAGTCTGAAGTTTAAAAACAATTTTACTCTAAATTTTTAATGATATAAAAAAGAGTTTTCCATTTTATAATGATTTATATGTTGTATAAAGAATATTAAGGTCCAACTTTCAGATGAACTACATTATTAAAAATGACCAGAGAACAACGGTTTTAACCATTTTGGGAGTAGTCTCAGAAACAAGCTTAACCCAAGTGAAAAAACACACACCATGAAGTGATCGTGAGTGAGTGGTATGTTCACTAAGGCTGGAATAGGAGTAATTAAATATCTGCTGCAACGTTAAGACTTTAAGTTCTAATAATGCCAATTTCAAAAAAAGATTTTAGGGTTATACTGAAGAAGAAAACAAGGTCTCTTTAGTCTCTGAAGTGTTTAAACACAAAGATGATCTCAAAATATTATAATTTGGATTTTTATTGAGACAAGGTCTCACTCTGTCGCCTACACTGGGGTACAATCACCGCTCACTGCAGCCTCGACCTCCTCAGGCGATCCTCCCATCTCAGCCTCCTGAGTAGCTACGACTAACAGGTGCATGCCTCCATGTCCGACTAATTTTTGTATTTTTGGATAAATGGTTGAGTCTCAAACTGGGCTCAACTGATCCACCCACCTCAGCCTGCTGAACTGCTGGGATTTACGAAGGTGAGCCACCACACCTGGCCTATTTTATAATATTTGTAATAACAACAGCTTGAGTGCCTACTCTGTGCCAAGCACTGTACTAGGCAGAGACAGGGTCTTGCTCTGTCACCCAGGCTGGAGTGCAGTGGTGCAATCATGGCTCACTACAGCCATAGCCTCATGGGCCCAGGCAATCCTCCCACCTCAGTCTCCCAAGGAACTGAGACCACAGGTACCTGCCACCACATCTGCCTAATTTTTTGTGGAGATGGAGTTTAGACATGTTGCCCAGGCTGATCTCAAACTCCTGAGCTCAAGTAATCCACCCGCCTCAGCCTCCCAAAGTGCTGGGATTATAAGCGGTAGCCACCATGCCTGGTCAGCATTATATATACTTTAAACTCTTTGTAACGAACCCTAAAACGCAGTTGTTAAGTTTACCATTGTTAACAACAAAGTGATGGTAAGAAACGTTAAGGTACCTTGGAAGACCAGATAACAACTAAGTGGCAGAACCAGGATTTGAATATAGAACTAATTAGTTCCAAAAACTACACTTTCAATACCCAATGCTTATTATCAGTATCAGCTTAAAGTAATTCTAAAAGGAATCATTATTTCTTTTATATTGAAATTAGCAATAATTTCAACTGGCTCAGCTACTTAAAAACAAATACTTTCATGTGGAGGTTACATAACATCAGTTCTGAAAGTCATAGTCTTTAAAAGTTCCATTCTCCATAAAGAACAAAATTATATTCACTGTGTAATACACATACATGTGTCAAAGCAGTCACTTATTCCCCAAAGTTGTTCAACATTAATAAATTTCAATGTTTAAGTTATATTACTCAAATAGTAATAAATACATTATTTATTAATACTTATCAGTAAATGTTTAAGTGTATGTACATATGTTAATTTAACATAAATAACACAAAGAAGTCCTGATCTCTGCATTACGGAAAATCCAATTTATTAGAACCACATCTATCATATTTGACAGGAAAGTTACTATTCAAACAGGAGTAACAGTTACTAAATATCCACTGGAATATTAAATAAATATCCCCTTCAAAATCTGTCAGATGAACTCATATTATAAATATAGAAAATAACTTTTAAATTCAACATTTAAAAAATGCTGACCAGGCTGGGTATGGTGGCTCATGCCTATAATCCCAGCACTTTGGGAGGCCAAGGCAGGCAAATCACCTGAGGTCAGAAGTTCAAGACCAGTCTGGCCAACATGGTGAAACCCCATCTCTACTAAAAACAAAAAATTAGTCCAGCGTGGTGGCACACACATGTAGTCCCAGCTACCAGGGAGGCTGAGGCAGGATAATCACTTGAACCTGGGAGGCACTCCAGCCTCGGTGACAGAGCAAGACTCCATCTCAAAAAAAAAAAAAAAATCTGACTATAATATCCTGAAACCTGATTTGCTCTTTGCTTTTCCCCCTAGACAAAAGGTAATATCTGGTGATTAAAAAGGAAAAAAATAGGCCGGGCGCGGTGGCTCAAGCCTGTAATCCCAGCACTTTGGGAGGCCAAGACAGGCGGATCACGAGGTCAGGAGATCGAGACCATCCTGGCTAACAGGGTGAAACACCGTCTCTACTAAAAATACAAAAAACTAGCCGGGCGAGGTGGCGGCGCCTGTAGTCCCAGCTACTCGGGAGGCTGAGGCAGGAGAGTGGCGTAAACCCGGGAGGCGGAGCTTGCAGTGAGCTGAGATCTGGCCACTGCACTCCAGTCCGGGCGACAGAGCGAGACTGCCTCAAAAAAAGAAAAAAAAAAAGGGAAAAAAATAAAAGAAATATAACTGGTAAAATCAGTAAGAAAGGTCACTTCCAAAATACTACCAACGGTTTGATAAAGAGTTTTATATCACAATATTCCCAGCTAGAGGCCTAGTATACTTTTGATACTGGAAAACAGTAAACTATGTAATACATAATCCTTAACTTACTTTTATAAGTGTAGACACCACTTCAAATGATCCAACCACCAAAAGTATAGGGGCTATTACAATGAGAGGAAGTAATGAATATCCAATAACTCCAAGGACTTGGCCATATGCAACCTGTGAATTTTGAAAATTTCAAAAAATGTCATAGAAATCAAGATACTCATTTTAATCAAAACTGAACACCACATATTCCTTGCTGTATTCAAATAAATGTGAGCATTAAGAATAAATCATAATCTATTATACTCATTATTTCAAATTATCATATAGTCTCCCATGTTCCTAGGCAGTCTCACCAACCAACATGGTTTCAATTGAAATAAATTTGCTAATACCCAAATCTACACTTCCAGCATTTACCTCTCTCTTGAGTTTCATACTACCTTCAGTATATCTCTACATTACATTTTGTCACTACTTCCCCTAAATTGTAGAATTATTTAAAGGGACTACAACCATCCCATTCAGATGAAAAATCCAAGGTCTAGAGAACCTAGATGTTACCAATGCAGACCAGAAAGAAAGGGAAGGTGGCCAGGAGAGACTGAAGAGAAAAATATTTTTTAGTGATTACTTTATGCCAAGTTCTGTGATAGGGCTTCACATGCTGTGGAGATCAAATGAAATAACAACCCTATGAAACAGGCATTATTGTCCCTATTGTGAAGAAATTGATTCTTAGAGACAAACAATGCTTTGCTTAGGAAAGCAAAGCTAGTAAGGTGTCAGTGTTCAAATTAAAATCTAGGCCCCTAAACTCCTACAACAGTCTTGAATTACCAAAAAACGTAACGATATATATTTTCATATATTATACTAGATTTTGTCTAGGACATAAGAAATAATATATAAACAAATATAATTTTGTGTCTATTAGAATTATTTTAAATTTCCATATGCAGAGTACAAAAGTTTCACAGATGTTACTCTAAATTAATTAAAGAGTTTTATTAAGATGCTCGATCAAACATATTCTAATATCATTCACTTATGAAACTGAAAATAGAAGGGAAAAAAGAAACTTTTTTTTAAGACGGATCTCCCTCTGTTGCCCAGATTGGAGTGCAGTGGTGCGATCTCAGCTACTGTAACATCCGCCTTCCAGGTTCAATAGATTCTTCTGCCTCGGCCTCCTGAGTAGCTGGGACTACAGGCGAGTGCCACCATGCCTGGCTAATTTTTGTTATTATTATTATTATTATTATTTTTGAGACAGAGTTTCGCTCTTATTGCCCAGGCTAAAGTGCAATGGCGCAATCATGGTTCACCACAACCTCTGCCTCCCGGGTTCAAGCGATTCTCCTGCCTCAGCCTCCCGAGTAGCGGGGATTGCAGGCATATGCTACCACATCTGGCTTATTTTGTATTTTTAGTAGAGATGAGGTTTCTCCATGTTGGACATGCTGGTCTCGAACTCCCAACCTCAAGTGATCCACCCGCCCCGGCCCCTCAAAGTGCTGGGATGACAGGTGTGAGCCACCATGCCCAGCAATTTTATTTTTAGTAGAGACGGGGTTTCACCATACTGGCCAGGCTAAAACAAAAACCAAAAAACCAACAACTACTCCTGGGCTCAAGTGATCCTCCTGCCTCAGCCTCCCAAGTAGCTGGGACTACAGGCATGTGCCATCATACCCAGCTCAAAAGTCCTTATTTATTTATTTTTAAGACAAGATCATACTGTCAGCCAGGCTAGAGTGTAGTGGCACAAACACAACTCACCACAGCCATAAGTCCTCAGGCTCAGGCAAGCCTCCTACCTCAGTCCCTGGTAGCTCGGACTACAAGCACACACTACTATGCCTGGCTAATTTTTAAAGAGATAGGGTCTCCCTACATTGCCCAGGCTGGTCTTGGAACTCCTGGGCGCAAGCGATCCTCCTGTGTCAGCATCCCAAAGTGCTGGAACTACAGGTATGAGCCACAGCATCCAGCCCCTGAGTTCTGGTATGATATCAGAGAATATTCACAATCATCTGAAAAGGTTACTAAAATACTCTCCCTTTTCAATTATATACCTGTATAAAGCCTTATTTTCTTCAGATACTTTAGCCAAAGTAATATATCTTAACAGATTGAATGGATAAAGCATATGTTAGAATCCAATTTCCATTCAGCCAGACATTAAAACTACTTACAAAAATGTAAAACAATGCTATGCTTCTAACTCTTTTGTTTTGGAAAATATGGTTGTTTTTCTTTAAATGTATTGTTTATGCTAAAATGTAGTTGGTTTATTGTTACAAATCTCTTTGGCAACGTGAGATCAAAACATCTGAGAATTTCTGTAAGAATAAATTCTGGCTGGGCGCAGTGGTTCACACCTGTAATCCTGGCACTTTGGGAGGCCGAGGCAGATCACCTGAGGTCGGGAGTTCGAGACTAGCTTGACTAACATGGTGAAACCCCATCTCTACTAAAAATACAAAAATTAGTTGGGCAGGGTGACAAGTGCTTGTAATCCCAGCTACTCGGGAGGCTGAGGCAGGAGAATCGCTTAAACCTGAGAGGTGGAGGTTACAGTGAGCCGAGATTATGCCACTGTACTCCAGCCTGGGTGACACAGAGTGAGACTCCATCTCAAAAAAAAAGAAAAAATGAAATAGGCCGGGCATGGTGGCTCATGCCTGTAATCCCAGCACTTTGGGAGGCTGAGGTGGGTGGATCATGAGGTCAGGAGTTCAAGACCAGACTGGCTAATATGCATCTCTACTAAAAAATACAAAACTTAGCTGGGCACAGTGGTGGGCACCTGTAATCCCAGTTACTTGGGAGGCTGAGGCAGGAGAATTGCTTGAACCTGGGAGGCGGAGTTTGCAGTGAGCCGAGATCGCACCACTGCACTCCAGCCTGGGTGACAGAGCAAGACTCTGCTTCAAAATAAACAAACAAATAAATAAATAAATAAATTTTGGCTGGGCGCGGTGGCTCACTCCTGTAATCCTAGCACTTTGGGAGGCCAAGGCGGGCGGATCACTTAAGGGTGGGAGTTCGAGACCAGCCTGGCCAACATGGTGAAACCCTGTCTCTACTAAAATTACAAAAATTAGCCAGGCGTGGTGGCACATGTCTACAATCCCAGCTACTTGGAAGGCTGAGGCAGGTGAATTGGGAACCCAGGAGGTGGAGGTTGCAAAGAGCCGAGATTGCCCCATTGCACTGCAGCAGGATGATAAAGCAAGATTCCATTAAAAAAAAAAAAATTAATAAATAAAAAAATAAATTATATGCTTCCCTAAAAGGCTGCAACTACTTCATAAATGGGACAGGATATTTTCTTTTTCCTCATTTTTCGTACCATTTATTGAGTAAGCACAATACTAATGTTGATCATCTTAAAGGAACTAGCATAAAGCAATTCTGGGATAAGAAACAGTTTCTTGTATAGCTAATGATGATATCTGCAGTATCAAAAATCAAGCTCCCCATAAAAAAGAAAGGTTATTTTCAAAATAAACTACTTACTTCTCCACCAAGAACTCTGGCCAGTAAGAAAATTGTTAGTGAACCAAATATCCAAATAGTTATAATCCATGAGACCACCTTAGGGAGAAACATCATGCAATTAATATTTTTATACCAAATAAGCTGATAATTTTCCAATAACTCAATTCTCTGCCATAAATGACAGCTTAGCACGCCCAATTTCAGGTCATAGAGAGGTTATGTGGGCTCTCAGGTATCATTCCAAAACTTAGTAAGAATACAATGTGTGATACAATTTTACATCCAAATTAAAATCTTAGCAATTATCAATTGCCTAAAGAAACCTCAGTATTTCAAAATCTATGATAAAAGATTATTGCAAAAAAAAGTGTTTACTATCAACCCCCTGTTTTACAGCATCCCACAAGAAAAATTTATTTCTGAAGTAAGTTATCAATCTTCCCTGGAAGTCTTTAAAATTTACGTTACGTATTTATTCAAGTAATAGAATATGGAAGCCATTTCAGACAATTTTAACTCCTCAAACTTAGTGTAATGATACATACATATATTTATATTTTCAAGCTCTGTCTGCTGGGATGGTCTAGATATAACACCCCAGTAGCAACATAAGCACATTTATTGCCCAGATACTGGTTTATTATTTATTATTTTATTTATGTATTTATTTAATAGAGACAAGGTCTTGCTATGTCATTTGTTTATTTACTTATTTATTTAAGAGAGACCAGGTCTCACTGGTCTCGAATTCCTGAGCTCAAGTGATCCTCCCACCTCAGCCTCCCAAAGTGCTGGGATTACAGGAGTGTGCCACCACGACCAGCCCCAGAAACTGGTTTCTAAATATCATTTCCTAATTAAAGGAAGTAGGACTTCTTAAATAAATGGTTGGCCAGGTGCAGTGGCTCACGCCTGTTATCCCAGCACTTTGGGAGGCTGAGGCAGGTAGCTAACCTGAGGTCGGGAGTTCAAGACCAGCCTGACCAACATGGAGAAACCCCGTTTCTACTAAAAAAAATACAAAATTAGCCGGGCATGGTGGCGCATGCCTGTAATCCCAGCTATTCGGGAGGCTGAGGCAGAAGAATCACTTGAAACTGGTAGGCAGAGGTTGTGGTGAGCTGAGATCTCGCCATTGCACTCTAGCCTGGGTGACAAGAGTGAAACTCCGTCTCAAGAAAAAAAAAAAAAAAAAAGAATGATTGATTCCAAGGCTAGGGCAGGCAAAATACAAGATTAGCCCAGAACACTGTGTGAAGTAAGGAGGAAAGGAAGTACTGAAAAAAAAGAATGGGATATGTTGAAACGAGACAGAAGGCAAGTTGAAGGAGCTCCCAATGGTTAAAGCTTGAAAAATCTGAGCAATAAAATAAATTATGACAGTACTGGATAATAACTCAAAGAATAAAATGAATGAGGGAAACAGAAAAATCATCATTCTGTAAACATTATAGTAATAATTACTGCATGCACGATCTACCAACGGATGCTAAAATTAGTAGTCTAAAGTTAGATGAGAAACAGAATATTTGCATAGTTGCAAAGTACCTCCATAAGATATTTATTAATTACAAAGAGAGAAATAGTAACTTTACACTGGAGAAACTGAACAGATACTACCCCATCACCTAACCAAGTGATCAAGGTTAATATCACCAGTAATAAGACGCATCAGTATCACACATTCCCTGTCAGTATACAGAGAGGGGGACAATGTCACTTCTGTGATATTCTTGCCAAAAATGCATAATCCAAATTAAATCATGAGAAAACATCAAGTAAATCCAAATTGAGTGACATTCTATGATGGTATAGTAATCTTCTAGTTTTTTTTTTTCCTTTTTTTTTTTTTTGGAGACAGAGTCTCGCTCTGTCGCCCAGGCTGGAGTGCAATGGCGCGATCTCGGCTCACTGCAACCTCCACCTCCCAGGTTCAAGCAATTCTCTGCCTCAGCCTCCCGAGTAGCCTGCCACCATGCCCAGCTAATTTTTGTATTTTTAGGAGAGACGGGGTTTCACCATCTTGGCCAGGCTGGTCTTGAACTGCTGACCTCATGATCCATCCACCTTGGCCTGTAGGCATGGGCCACTGCGCCCAGCCATAATTTTCTGTTTTTAACCTTAGAACTACTTTGTTCAGATGAAAGATTATACAAAACAGATACAATTAGAGATGTTCTAGATGAAGAATCAGTGGTAGGTAGGAGACCAGAGTCCCCATTCACCTTCTTCAATGGTCTTTGCAACACTTTAACAGAATATCTGATATAAACAGAATATCTGATATAAAATATCTGATATCTGATATTTACTAATCTAGGGTAAACATTAATAGGACTAGTATAGTAATGCATAAAGTATCTTGTGATGGAGAGATTATTCTGGATTACCTTGGTGGGCCTTAAATGTAGTAACAATTGTCCTTAAAAGATGAAAACTGAGGCTGGGCACAGCGGTTCATCCTGTAATCCCAGCACTTTGGGAGGCCAAGGTAGGCGGATCACCTGAGGTCAGGAGTTTGAGAGCAGCCTGACCAACATGGTGAAACCCCATCTCTATTAAAAATACAAAATTAGCTGGGGGTGGTGGTGCATGTCTGTAATCCCAGCTATTTGGGATGCTGAGGCAGAAGAATCGCTTGAAGCCAGGAGGCGGAGGGTGCAGTGAGCTGAGATCACGCCATTGCACTCCAGCCTGGGCAACAAGAATGAAACTCCATCTCAAAAAAAGAAAAAAAAAGATGGAAACTCAAGGAGATTTAAGTACAATAGAGAAGAAGGTAATGTGATCATGGAACCAGAGATCATAGTGATGCAGCCAGAAGCCAAGGAATGCTGGCAGCCTCTGGAAGTAAAAGAAACAAGCAACAGATTCTGCCCTGGAGCCTCCACAGGAACCAGCTCTGTAGACATTTTGATCTTGGTCAAAGCTTTTTGACTCATTTTGGACTTCTGACATTCAGAACTGTGAAATAAATCTGTATTACTTAAAACCACTAAGCTTGTAGCAATTTATTAGAGCAGACACCAGAAACTCATTCATTTCCAAATCCCTGTGGTGAACAGTAACTTTTTACCCCCTCAAAGTCTTAAACTTTGCATGAGGGAGTGATGTATGTATGTTGTGTTTTGGTAATAAAGTATCTGAAAGTAGGACAAAGGGATTAAAATACCAGTAGTAGTACAAAAACAAACACTGATGGAATCCTTCTCATCATTCATTTAAAGTAATGGTCATTTAAAGAATAGAATTATGAATGAATAAAAGGTAAGAAATATGAATATGAGCATTACATTTCAAACTGTTAATCTCTTGGGAAAATCAGAATGTACATGAGCAGCCCTTCTGGTGACTTCTGGTCAGCTGGAAGTGGTTCTATCCATTTACCCCAGTGTGCCATACAAATACTAATACTTTTTTTTTTTTTTTTTTTTTTGAGATGGAGTCTCACTCTGTCGCCAGGCTGGAGTGCAGTGGCGCGATCTCGGCTCACTGCAACCTCTGCCTCCCAGGTTCAAGCGATTGTCCTGCCTCAGCTTCCCGAGTATCTGGGATTACAGGCGTGTACCACCACACCCAGATACTTTTTTTGTATTTTTAGTAGAGATAGGGTTTCACCTTGTTGGCCAGGATGGTCTCAATCTCCTGACCTGGTGATCCACCAGCCTCAGCCTCCCAAAGTGCTGGGATTACAGGCATGAGTCACCACATCTGGCCATTCCATGTGAATCATGATGTGGAAAACTATGAAAGCATTAATCTAAGGTACTCCTCACTTACTTAATTATGGAACAGTTTTAGGAACAAACAAGTGAGAAACAACAGGTAAAGCATTTCTCAAACATAATATGGTATATTACAGTTAATATCTTATATTTAATTTTTGAAACTCTCAAAATATTTAGAATTTGTATAAAATAAGATATACTTACCCTAAACTGTCCATATAATGATATCATGGAAAAGAAAAGAACAACAGCCAGAGGACCCCAAAAGTCAGGATTGTCTCTCACCACTTGTCTATTAAAACCAAGTGATGGCATTGGCATCAAAACACATCGAATTTTGTAGTAAATATCCTTTAGATCGATGTCCAATTCTTCCCTATAATTTTAAAATAAAAATTCTCAAAAGGCATACATTTACGAATACTAAAACAGTTGCAAAACAAATTAAGAAAACTTTAAGTAAGACAGTATAATCTCTATAGGTCAACAAAACATTTGCATTTGAAGTGCCACATTTCACTAATTCCAAGGTGTACATTTTTAACATTCCAACATCTCTAAATGTCGGATATATCTCAATCACTGGTATCTTACAATTGTCAGCCTGGAGTGACATCAAGTGTTTCTAATATTTACCTTTCCTTTTGCCAGTCTCCTGGAGGCACTATTTAAGAAAACTTTTAGTAAAATTTTCTGCTTGAGACTTTTTGGGCCTAATTCAGATGGCAAACCTGTATGAGAACCAGTGTGGGTTTTACATTCTCTGGGGAAATTCTTTCTTTCTTTCAACATCTTATCCACTGCCAAACTGAAGCAAACTTCCTTGCTGTCTCTTTCTGGTACAAGTTATTTCTCATTCATCCTTACACTAATAAGGAGACAGCTCTTTGATGTCCCAGCTTTATGCTGCCTTTGCACTTTTCTGTTTAATATGTAAAATAACTTCATCTTATAATCAATAGTGTCTTTGATTTGATGATATATGTTTTTTTTGCTGGTTTTTGAGACAAGAGTCTTGCTTTCTCACCCAGGCTGGAGTGCAGTGGTACAATTTTGGCTCACTGCAACCTCTGTCTCCCAGGTTCAAGCGATTCTCATGCCTCAACCTCCCGAGCAACTGGGACTACAGGCCCGTGCCACCATGCCCAGCTAATTTTTTTTTGTATTTTTAGTAGAGATGGGGTTTCGCCATGTTGGCCAGGCTTGTCTTGAACTCCTAATCTCAAGTGATCCGCCCACCTTGGCTTCCCAAAGTGCTGGGATTACTGGCTTGAGCTACTATGCCTGGCAAATATATGGTGTATTAACATTAAGAAACATAGGATGTTTCAGCACTTACTCTACTGATAATTAATACAAAGAAGATTCCAGAAATGCCTCAATTTTACAAGGCCATAGGTTCTTCTTTTCAAAATTATTTCTTTACTTTTTTCTTCAGATAACCACAAAATTTCAGATACTATAAAGAAAGTGAAAGCCTCTTTATATGTAGCTCTCCTCCCAGTGGCAGCTCTAGAATTTCTATATTGAAGAGATTATGGAGTGGTAATCTTTTTGGAAATCTTAATTTGTCCGAAACTTAATTTCAACAGCAAGTACCTAAGAGCCTTGCTTTTTTAAATTGCATGATTACTTCAGATAGCTGACAGACCCAGGTAAGCTGGAGTAGACATACATGTGTGTGAGATAAAGGATTACCATTCTTTTAATTTTTGTTTTCTAATTGGTTAAAAAATATTCTCTCATTATTATTTCCGTTTTTTAAATTGCTAGCAAAACTGACAATTGCTATAGCTTTTAACTGAAAAGGTTAATGTTTTCTCTCTACATAACAAGAAAGAACATAATAATCATCCCACTGACTAGCTCTAAAAACCAAAAAATATGTATTATTATTTTTACATACAAGAGTGGCTTGTTATCTTCAGGATCATCATCTTCAACTTCCAGAAGCCAGCCATACCCTCTTTGTCTCAGAAATGTAGTAGCTGTAGATTCTTTGATAAAATCTCCGCCAAGATTTAATTTGACATCTGGGGATGCTATTGAACCACTGAGATCTTAAGAGAAAAGAGGACAAAACTATATAAACTAAGAAACAATGTGTGAATCTTAACCAAAGTGAGCAGATATTCAACTAAAATAATTATCATTTGAAGATCTCTATGAACATCTGCTATTGCATATAATCTTCAAATTTTATGGTGATAAGATACCTAAAAACCATCATTTATTTTATAAGAATAAAATGAAAGATGAAAGAAGTGAAAAGACATACAAAAGGTTTCACAGCTAATTAGCCAGACTGGTACCAGAATCTAGACTTAACAACAGTAATTCCTTAAAATTTCAATGGAAAATACATGCAAAATATGTTACACGACATCATTTTGTATTCCTTCATTATTATACATACCATGTGCCTCAGAACAAAGTAACTGAATAAATTCTTTTCAGAGGTATTACATATGTATATATACAAACTATTAGACAATTTATTTGCTAAAGGAAATTCTAGATAATTTCTCTCTACCTTTTCATGTATTTATTCATTCACACATTCTTTCATTTAAATCATCACATATCTATGCTAAGTGTTTCATATATTAATGTTTAGTTCTTGATAAATCTGGTAAGTAAGAGTTCCTGTTATTTCAGCCAAAATTTCCCTTTTCTTCACATAATTACATCATTCATCTTTAATTTTGGCAAAAATAAATAAAGGGCTATGTTTTGTTTTTATTTTTTAGGTCAGCTCTAAAAAGAGGTGAAGAGATTCAGTTATCCACATTAAAAAATAAATTCCGTGTAAAGTCTGCACAGTATCTTAGGAGTTACAGATAATCATGGTAGTACTAACGCCGTATTTTCCAGTTAAAAACAATGGAAATAGTTAAGGATTTGCCTGAGGTCACATAGGGATTAAAAAGAAAAAGCACATTTGTAGGACCAGACAATATACATTAATAAACAACCATCAACACTGTCAGTGCAAGTCACATGATTATAGTATTATTTCAGAAAAATACTTTTGGAAACAACAAACCAGAACACTCTAACACAGATAGATACTTCTCTGGAGATCATGTCCAACCAACACCAAAGTTAGTTTCCTTAAAAAACAAAAAACTGTTTTTCATATACAGTACAAAGAGCTTAATTTGCATAATACTCTATGAGTCACATCCCGGTCTGCTTGTGACAATCCTGCAATTAAGTTTGACAAACGTTTACATTCTGAAGCTAAGTCCCAGCTTAGCTACTAACTGATACAGCAAATCATTCATGTTTTCTGGGTCCTAGTATCCTATTCAAAGTTCTTTCCAGGTTAAACATTATATGATTCTAAAAAGTTTTTATAAAGGAGCTCACTCAGAGATAAAATACAAGTATATTTGAATTCACCACCTAAAGTTTAAAAATAATCCCTATATATGTTATCATATAATCGTGTAGTTAAAATATTCTCTTAAAAGTGCTTGCTACTTCATCTTAATCTAAGTTGAAATGAGAGAGGTGGAATTTAAAAGTCTATTTCTAATAGATACAAAGAGTGTTTTTTCTTTTCTTCTTTTTTCTGCATCAGAGTCTTACTCTGTTGCCAGGCTGGAGTGCAGTGGCGTCATCTCGGCTCACTGCAACCTCCGCCTCCTGGGTTCCAACCATTCTCCTGCCCCAGCCTCCTGAGCTGGGATTACAGGTGCAAGCCACCATGCCCAGCTAATTCTTATTTATTTATTTATTTATTTATTGAGACGGAATCTTGCTCTGTCTCCCAGGCTGGAGTGCCGTGGTGCAATCCCGGCTCACTGCAATCTCTACCTCCTGGGTTCAAGTGATTCTCCTGCCTCGGCCTCCTGAGTAGCTGAGATTACTGGCGTGCACCACCATGCCTGGCTCATTTTTATATTTTTAGTAGAGACGGGGGTTTTGCCATGTTGGCCAGGCTGGTATTGAACTCCTGATCTCAGGTAATCCGCCTACCTTGTCCTTCCCCAAGTGCTGGGATTACAGGTGTGAGCCACCGCACTAGGTCAAGAGTGTTTTTTCTTGATTTAACAAGAAGATTTATGGGGAGGGGGGAGGGGGGAGGGATTGCATTGGGAGTTATACCTGATATAAATGACGAATTGATGGGTGCTGACGAGTTGATGGGTGCAGCACACCAACATGGCACAAGTATACATATGTAAAAAACCTGCACGTTATGCACATGTACCCTAGAACTTAAAGTATAATAAAAAAAAATTAAAAAAAAAAAAAAGATTTAGATCCAGAAATCACAAGTACAGCAGTGACGTTGGAGGTTTTGCAATTATGAGGCTGGAAAGGACCTTAACAACTGTTTCTTGGTTTCTAAAAAGGACTGCACTTAAAGTCCTTAATCTAAAGCAAAAAAGGATACATAAATTATAGTGCTAAGGAATGTTGTGCTTAAGAACTGTACCTATTTAGCAGTTTGTCATGGCATGGATGCAAGAATCTCAAAAAGGTATCTTCAGGCCGGGCGCGGTGGCTCATGCCTGTAATACCAGCACCTTGGGAAGCCGAGGTGAGTGGATCACAAGGTCAGGAGATCAAGACCATCCTGGCTAACACGGTGTGAAACCCCGCCTCTACTAAAAAAAATACAAAAAAATTAGCCTGGCATGGTGGTGGGCACCTGTAGTCTCAGCTACTCGGGAGGCTGAGGCAGGAGAATGTCATGAACCCGGGAGGCGGAGCTTGCAGTGAGCTGAGATCACACCACTGCACTCCAGTCTGGGTGACAGAGCGAGACTCCGTCTCAAAAAAAAAAAAAGCATCTTCAGCTTACAGATTTTGTAGTACTTTCTGTTCCATGTAAAGCAGAAAAATATCAAGGACACATGTGGGAATGCCAGCAATAGCAGTTTGACAACTCCCCTAGGATCCCCAAGACATAACTGTGAGTGAGAAAGAACAGGAAACTCCAAAAACTTGGCAGTAGTTTAACATGTTATCAAGTTAACAAGTGGAGAATGATGTCAGAAAGCAAGGAAAACAATTAAAAATCACTCCAGGACCATGGCTGACTTAATTTAAACCAGAGTAAGAACGAGCTAGTTTGGTTGCCAGCTCTTGGATAGATGTCCAGATAGTAAAACATGAACTTTATGTTAATTTCTACTTATTATACTGTAATATTCTTGTCATTTTCTAAGTAAAAACAATGTAAAGATAATATAAAAGTGGATTTAAAAAGAAACAACCTTTTAAAAAATCTATTGTAAAAGGAAATTTTAAAAATGTTTCTACTGCTATTTTGGCTCAGAGTGAAGAATATCAGTAAATTTCAAGTCTTATTGAAAGCCACCTTTGGAAAACCCACACAACAAAATTAACAGGAATTTTTCTTCCCTTTCAACTCAAATTATGACTGGGTATGGGATCCTTTCTCTGAATCTTCTGCTCAGCCTGAGAATCTGAAAGAGGAAAACTTAGTGCAGTGTGACAGTACACTAAAGATGAAATTTACTACTGATCTGCCCCTAGACAAGTTCCCGATTTCTGTGAAAGAAAAGTATCCTGCAATAAACAATGAACATTTTGTGGCACTTCCCACATTCTCATATATAAAGAAGCTTTTCCTTATTTAACAAGCAACAAGAGCAAGGACAAAAATCGTCTCATTTCATCTCATCTCAGACTTGAAAATGAAGTCTACGTGTGCTTCAGTATGACCCAGAATTGTGTATTTGTGCAGCAAAAACAAAAACAAGCATATGTTTTTGCACTAAAAGATATTAATAAATTTCATTATTTCATTTGAGTTATAAGGATTCCATTTTATTTTTTTATTTTTTAGACAGAGTCTCTCTGTTGTCCAGGCTGGAGTGTATGATCATAACTCACTGCAATCTCCACCTCCCAGGTTCAAGCGATTCAACTGCCTCAGCCTCTCGAGTAGCTAGGATTACAGGCACCACCATGCCCAGCTAAGTTTTGTATTTTTAGTACAGATGGGGTTTCAACACGTTGGCTAGTCTGGTCCTGAACTCCTGGCCTCATATAATCTACCCTGCCTTGGCCTCCCAAAGTGCTGGGATTAAAGGCACGAGCCACCATGTCCGGCCTAAGAATACCATTTTAATGTATACACAGGCCTATGAAAGAGATCAAGAAACTGATGCATGTGCATAATTTTTTAATTGCTAGACCAATACTGGAGCTTGATCATGTTACTCTGTAAAAAAATGTTTTTTTCGGCAGGGCGCAGTGGCTCAGACCTGCAATCCCAGCACTTGTGAGGCCGAGGCGGGCGGATCACGAGGTCGAGAGATCGAGACCATCCTGGCCAACATGGTGAAACCCTGTCTCTACTAAAAATGCAAAAATTAGCTGGGCGTGGTGGCGTGCACCTGTAGTCCCAGCTACTCGGGCGGCTGAGGCAGGAGAATTGCTTGAACCCGGGAGGTGGAGGTTGCACTGAGCCGAGATCATGCCACTGCACTCCAACCTGGCAACACAGCGTGACTCCATCTCAAAAAAAAAAGAAAGAAAATGTTTCTTTCAATGTCTTGTATAAATTTTTGTCTTAGGTTATATTTTTAATCATGTTATTCTGGTTTATGGCTTTAGTAGCTTTTCTATCAAATATTATCAGTAAATTTTCATATTGTAAATAATTAAATTCTGTAATTTATCTGATTAATCTATCTGATTAACAAAAAGATGAAATTTCTTTTGTCTTATGTCTTTAAATTTTTTATTTTGAAAAATTATAGATTCATAGAAAGTTACAAAAATAGAAAAGAGAGGTCATATGTAACCTTTACCCAGTTTCCCCCAATAGTACCAACTCACATAACTATCAAATTCAGGGACACTGACACTAGTACAATCCATAGACCTTAGTCAGATTTCACCAGTTTGACATGCGCTCATTTGTGTGTGTGTATGTGTTTATAGTTATATGCAATTTAAACACATTTGTAGATTTGTGTAATGCCTTATGAGTTTTAAAACTCATGAAAGTAAGTAGAGTAATGAAAAAAGTAAACCTTATTTAAATCCCCTAAGAAAGGTTTGCTAAAATGTCATTTTCAGTTTTCAAAAAGGAAAAAAAAGTTATTCTTGCACCCATTACATACTATATATCATACTTCACCAGCATATTGTATAGAAAATATTTGTGATAAGACTAGACCTATATGGGTATTATTTTTCATAAGTAGGAATCACAGAGCTTGAGACAAACCTGGCCAAGATGGTGAAACCCCATCTCTACCAAAAATACATAAATTAGCCAGGTGCAGTGGCAGGTGCCTGTTATCCCAGTTACTCGGCAGGCTGAGGCAGGAGAATTGCTTGAACCCGGGAGGCGGAGGTTGCAGTGAGCCAAGATTGCGCCACTGCACTCTAGCCTGGGAGACAGAGCAAGACTCTGTCTCAAAAAAAAAAAAAAAAAAAAAAAGGAAAAACTAAAGATTCCTTTGTCTACACTACTAACTTGTATTAGAGGTGACATCCTTTCCGGGAAGGGGGAACTTCAAAGAATAGGCTAAATGGTCACAATAACTGAGTGACAGAAATTTATCATTTACTCAAAAGAACAATGACAGTAATTATCTACAATTTACTGATCACTGTATTGTGAGCTGTAGATATTATCATTTTTATATAGGAATAAAAAGAAAGAAGAAGGCCAAGGTTGAAATGCAATATATTGAGTCCAGTTCTCTTCACTAGATTTATATAATCTACCGTCAACATTTCCTTGCATCTATCTCAAAGGCATCTAAAATTCAATATTCCAAAACTGAGATATCTCAGGTCTTCCTCCATTTTTTTTCATTAAATGATACTACTAATCTATCCAGCATTGTAAGCTAGAAGCTTATCCTTGATGGTTTGCTTTATTTGCATGTTCCCTCTCCATCCAAACCACCACTAAATTGTCAGTTTTACCTCTAAATATTTTTAAACCATGTCTGTCCACTTACCATTTCTACCACCAGTAGCAAGCTAATGCAAACCATCAACTCCTTCCTGTATGATTATAATGGTGTACGAACTGCTTTCCCCCCAGTCATTTTTGTCTCCTTCCAATCCATACTCTTCACTGTACCCAGGAGACTCTTTCTAAGATGCAAATATTTCACTCTTCCGTTTAGAATCCTTCATCTCCCTCCTCCAATTGCTTTTCTGGTTCAAGTCCAATAATTTCTACATGTCCTATCCTCTTATCCAGGCCCACTTATCTGCTCTCCTCCCTATCTGGACTCTATACTCTAGCCACACTAAGCCTCTCATTTCTTTGAATGAACCTGGATTTTATTTGCCTCAGGGACCTTGTACGAGACTATTTGCTCTAACTTCACATAATTAAATATCATCCATTCTTTAGTTCTCAGATATACTTGCTGTATTAGTCCATTCTTGCATTGCTCTAAAGAACTACCTGAGACTGGGTAATTTATAAAGAAAAGAGATTTGACTCACAATTCCATAGGCTCTACAGGAAGCATGGCTGGGTATGCCTTAAGAAACTTACAATCACAGCAGATTGCAAAGGGGAAGCAGGCAGTTTTATATGGCCAGAGGAGAGAGAGACAGATACTGGAGGTGCTACACCCTTTTAAAAAACCAGACCTTGGCCGGTCGCGGTGGCTCAAGCCTGTAATCCCAGCACTTTGGGAGGCCGAGACGGGCGGATCACGAGGTCAGGAGTTTGAGACCATCCTGGCTAACACGGTGAAACCCCGTCTCTACTAAAAAATACAAAAAGCTAGCCGGGCGAGGTGGCTGGTGCCTGTAGTCCCAACTACTCGGGAGGCTGAGGCAGGAGAATGGCGTGAACCCGGGAGGCGGAGCTTGCAGTGAGCTGAGATCCGGCCACTGCACTCCAGCCCAGGCGACAGAGCGAGACTCCGTCTCAAAAAAAAAAAAAAAACCAGACCTTGTGAGAACTCACTATGACAAGAACAGCAAAGGGGAAGTCCACCCCCATGATCCAGTCACCTCCCACCAGGCCTCTCCTCCAACACTGAAGATTACAATTCAACATGAGATTTGGGCAGGGACACAAATCCAAATCATTACACTTGCTTAAGCAAATTTTCCTTGATCTTGCAGACTAGACTATGTAGGTTCCTTTCATAGTTCCCTCCACTTTTCCTTCATTATATTTATCACTGTATATAATTATATATTTGTGTAATTACTTGATTAATGTCTATAAAATCTATGAAGGGATGGACTATTTGGGATTTTTGGGAGCGTTTGTCTTGGTACACATAGACTCAGTACTTATAATAGTGCCTGACCCATAGTAGGCAATCAACAAATGTGCATGCTTATTGAACGATTAATGGAAGGGCAAACAACACCATAAAGCTTAAATTAAGAAGTGACATTAGGCCTGGCATGGTGACTCACGCCTGTAATCAATCCCAGCACTTTGGGAGGCAGAGGTGGGCAGATCACTTGAGGTCAGGAGTTTTGAGACCAGCTTGACCAACATGGTAAAATCCCGTCTCTAGTAAAAAAAAAAAATACAAAAAACAGCCGAGCATGGTGGCAGACCCCTGTAATCCCAGCTACTTGGGAGGCTGAGACAGGAGAATTGTTTGAACCTGGGAGGCAGAGGTTGCAATGAGCCAAGACTGAGCCATTGCACTCCAGCCTGGGCAACAGAGCAAGACTCTTGGCTCAAAAAAAACAAAGACACGAGATACATGAAAGCAAAAATAATTTATTCTACAAATAATTCTTTTGTGATATTTATGCCATGGGTTCTATGATAGGTACTGGGGTACAGAAAATATTAGGAAGTTTCCATTTCTGAGGGACAGTTAAAGCAAGTTTTACCAAGGAAAGAGCATTTGAGTTCAGTCTTAGGTTTTAACTTGAGGCAAGGAGGCGAAAGACATTCCAAGCATGAAGATCAGAATCTGCATACACATGGAGACAAAACACCAAAGCACATTTTAGAATAAAGGGTATGTGTGGCCAAACAGTAAGGATAGGTATCATTAAGAATGAGGGATTTGGCCGGGCGCGGTGGCTCAAGCCTGTAATCCCAGCACTTTGGGAGGCCGAGGCGGGTGGATCGTGAGGTCAGGAGATCGAGACCATTCTGGCTAACACGGTGAAACCCCGTCTCTACTTAAAAAATGCAAAAAACTAGCCGGGCGAGGTGGCGAGTGCCTGTAATCCCAGCTACGCGGGAGCCTGAGGCAGGAGAACGGCGTGAACCCGGGAGGCGGAGCTTGCAGTGAGCTGAGATCCGGCCACTGCACTCCAGCCTGGGCGACAGAGCGAGACTCCGTCTCAAAAAAAAAAAAAAAAAAGAATGAGGGATTTGGACAGAATCTAGAAGGAAGGGTATACACTGAAAACGTCTATAAGTTGAAAATATTCACGGTTAGTAAAACAGTATAAAAAGGGGAGAAGGAAGAATTTATGTGACGTGTAGAAACCAGGGAAAAGACTTGGAGCTGTACAGTAAAATGTTCATATTGGAAAACAATAAAAAAATAAGTGTGGGGTCAGTTAACACTGAAACCCAACATCATTGGGTTTCATCATTACGCACATATGTTGAACACTTAACTCTGCCAGATACAGTAATAAATACTTTACATTTGCAAAATATTTGTGCACTTGGGTATTCTTATTCCCAATTTGTATATGAAGAAAATGAAGTTAAGAAAGGGTAAATTGGTCGGGCACGGTGGCTCACACCTATAATCCCAGCACTTCGGGAAGCTGAGGCGGGCGGATCACGAGGTCAGGAGTTCGAGAACAGCTTGGCCAATGAAACCCCATCTCTAACGATACAAAAAAATTAGCTGGGTGTGGTGGCGTGAGCCTATAATCCCAGCTACTTGGGAGGCTGAGGCAGGAGAATCACTTGAACCCAGGAGGCGAAGGTTGCAGTGAGCCAAGATCACGCCACTGCACTCCAGCCTGGGTGACAGGGCAAGACTTCGTCTCACCAAAAAAAAAAAAAAAAAAAAAAAAAAAAAAAAAAAGGTAAGTAGCTTGCCCAAGATCACATGCAGAGTAATTGATAAAAGCCAGGATGCAAACCCGGGACTCTTCCATACTTCAGATACACAATTTAGAAAAATGTAAGAAAGAGACAGCAGAAAGAAACGTGAGGAGACAGCAGACTAGCTCTTTGGTTTTGTTTTTTTGAGATGGGGTCTCACTAGGTTCCCTTGGGTGGCCTCAAACTTCTGGGCTCAAGCAATCATCTTGCTTCAGCCTCCTGAGTAGCTGGGATTACAGGCGCACACTACCACACCTGGCTGTAGACTAGCTCTTAATTCCAGATCTATCATGTGGAAGTTGCTAAACCTCTCTAAGCCTCTGTTTCTCTTTTTCTTTCTTTTTTTTTTTCAAAAAAAGTCTTGCTTTGTTGCCTAGGCTGGAACACACTGGCACAATCACAGCTCACTGCAGCCTAGACCTCCAGGTCTCAAGTGAGACTCAGAGTAGCTGACCCCATGGTAGCTGGGACCACAGGTGTGCACTACCACGGTTGGTTAATTTTTTTTTTTTTTTTTGAGACAGAGTCTTGCCCTGTCACCCAGGCTGGAGTGCAATGGCGTGATCTTGGCTCGCTGCAACCTCTGCCTTCTGGGTTCAAGTGATTCTCCTGCCTCAGCCTCCTGAGTAGCTGGGATTGGGATTACAAGTGCATGCCACCACGCCCAGCTAATTTTTTGTATTTTTTTTTTGTAGAGATGGGGTTTTGCCATGTTGCCCAGGCTGGTGTCAAACTCCCGAGCTCAAGCCATCTGTCCACCTCAGCCTAAAGTGCTGGGATTATAGGTGTGAGCCACCACATCCAGCCTACCTCAGTTTCTTTATAGAATACAGGAATAATAAAGCTCAGTGGGAGTCTAATAAAGAACAAATGAGGCTGGGCATGGTGGCTCACACCTGTAATCCCAGCACTTTGGGAGCCCAAGGTGGGCGGATGACTTGAGCCCAGGAGTTCAAGACCAGGCTGTGAAACATGGTGAAACCCTGTCTCTACAAAAAATACAAAAATTAACCGGGCATGGTGGTGTACACCTGTAGTCCCAGCTACTCAGGAGGCTGAGGCAGGAGAATCACTTGATCCCAGGAGGTGGAGACTGCAGTGGGCTGAGATCAAGCCACTGCACTTCAGCCTCGACGAGGGGAGTGAAACTCTGTCTCAAAAAAGAAAAAAAAAAAAGATCAAATGAGTAGTATACTTAAAATACTCTAAATTTAAACTGTACAATATCATATTGTGTGAGGATATTATGCATACACATATAGCTCCTTGGATATATAAATCTATATGTCTCCTGAGGAAATACGGAGAAGTTTGAATAAACTTGATGGATTTTTACTTATTTCAGGTTTCTTAGTATATGGAATCAATGGGTTATCTACTTATTGTCAGATTTCTTAGGTATATTTAAGAAAAGTAATTCCTGAGGGAAGGGAGAATGAAAAAAAAAAATACATAGAAACATGAGTTTGAACAAATATCATGTTCTGATACTTAATGGAAACAATTTTTTTAAACCTGGGAAATTGAAGTTGATATTACTCCCTAAGCATCATGCTACCAAATGTAGATGAAACAAACTGAAATATTTTGGGGTGCTGTATCTCAGTTTAAAAGAAATTTACGGCTGGGCTGGTAGCTCACATCTGTAATCCCAGCAATTTGGGAGGCCAATAATCTGAGACAAGCCTAGGCAACCTAGTGAGACCTACAAAAAGTTTAAAAATTAGGCCGGGCGCGGTGGCTCACGCCTGTAATCCCAGCACTTTGGGAGACCGAAGTGGGTGGATCATGAGCTCAGGAGATCGAGACCATCCTGGCTAACACAGTGAAACCCGTCTCTACTAAAAAAATACAAAAAAATTAGCCGGGCGTGGTGGCGGGCGCCTGTAGTCCCAGCTACTCGGGAGGCTGAGGCAGGAGAATGGCATGAACAGGGGAAGCGGAGCTTGCAGTGAGCCGAGATTGCGCCACTGCACTCCAGCCTGGGCGACAGAGTGAGACTCTGCCTCAAAAAAAAAAAAAAAATTAGCTGGGCATGGTGGCGCAGACCTTAGGGCTTCGTCGGTCCACTTTAAGAGAATAAGCCACCCAGAAAAACCAGCCACCAGATGGTCTCCAGCTACTCAGGAGACTGAAGCGATCATGGGAGCCCAAGAGTTTGAGGTTACAGTGAGCTATGATCAAACCACTGCACTCCAGCCTGGCAACAGAGTGAGACCCCACCTCAAAAAAAAAAAAAAGAAAAAGAAAAAAAGAAAAAAAATAAATGTATCAGCTATGTTCCCTTTGACAGACAAAAATTTTATTGTACATTTAAAATTATGACCAGTACTATTTTTAAAAAACAATGCCAAACAGCACAAGAAAAACAAAAGGGAAAACAAGCTATACTGATACACCATAAAATTTCTTAGAAAAATCTAGCTTCTTTTGCAGACTGGAATTTCAGTAAACATAATTTATGTTTTCATAGCAGGCAGTAAGTCTGGTCACTGGAAAATAACTGGCGCACAAAGTGCAATAAAAATTTGAAAACGACTAGCAGAATAATATCCAGGTTATGAGTTGGATAGGGAACTGAGAAAAGGAGGAAAACATTCTCCTGTGCTGTAGAAAAGTACAATCGCTTCCTCAGAATAGTACAAAGAAATCTGTAGGGGCCACTGGAAACACATAGTTGGATTACGCTAAATTTCCAATATACCTGGATTAATTTCTCTGAATACTGAGGTGAAACACTACAAAATGGGAGGAAAACGGCGACTCGGGTAAGACATCAAATTCAATAAAAACCATTTAGTTTGCATTTGCAGTGCGAATCTGATCCCAGACCCCCCCAAAAAAAGTGATCTCCACTGAGTTTGTATTTGCAGTGCCGAATCTTATCCCAGACCCCCCAAAAAAGTTATCTGTTGATACATAACAGAAGAAAACAGTCCTCCTTCCTTATTCTCATTCTTTTGAGATGTCCCTTGGCCAATCTGTCCTTTTTCTGAGTAACAGCGAGTAATTCCAGAAATAAAACCTTAGGGTTTCGTGGGTCCACTTGAAGAGAATAAGCCACCCAGAAAAACCGGCCACCAGACGGTGTGGGGAAAGCTAGGGGCTGATCGAGTAACTTGATGCTTTAAAAAGCAGCTCCCTACACCCCTCCCTCCGTCCTTCGGGGCCTCTTGGAAGGCCCGGCAGGCGCGGTGGGCTGCTGCCTGTCCCCACCCGGCCACGACCGCCTCGGCACCAGAAAGACCCTACGGCGTCGGGCCCTGGCTTCCTCCCGGTGACAGCCCTTCCAGGGGCTCAGCCTCACCTTCCGCGTCTGCTGAGGAGACAAAAGTGAAGTCCCCGTTAGTGGGGGCATAGGCCGGGGGCGGGCCCGGAGGCTGCATCTTGCGGCCCCTCAGAGCCGGCCGCTTTAGAGGAGGCTGCGGCTGGGCCCAGACCGCGAGGCTGCCGCGGCACCGACCCGTACGCTTGCCCTACGGTGCGGCCTACGAGTCTCGACGTGCAAGCTGGGATCGAGGCCGAAGACGGGCACAGCAGGCCGCTGGGCTGTCCCGAGACTGCCCCACCAAAGTCCTCTTGGTGGCTACCACCCAAGCACCACGACGCCGGCGCCCTGACAGGACCATAACAGTGACAGCGCCGCTGCGATTGGCTCTTTGTAATGTGCTCTCTCATTGGCTCCCGGAGGAAGATTCTGATTGGGTTTTCCTGTTGTTGATTCCGGAAGTTTACCCAGGACAGGAAGTTCACTTGTAATTCGTGGAAATCTCAGGCCTCTTTTTCCTCCTTGGATGTTTTTGTTCCTTTAAGTGCCACCTTTCCTGGCGTTTTGTTTACCTTTTAATTGCGTTTTTGTTAAGTGGGTGGGTTAAAGAATTGTAGAACTAGGCCGGGCGCGGTGGCTCAAGCCTGTAATCCCAGCACTTTGGGAGGCCGAGACGGGCGGATCACGAAGTCAGGAGTTCGAGACCATCCTGGCTAACACGGCGAAACCCCGTCTCTACTGAAAAATACAAAAAGCTAGCCGGGCGAGGTGGCGGGCGCCTGCAGTCCCAGCTACTCGGGAGGCTGAGGGAGGAGAATGGCGTAAACCCGGGAGGCGGAGCTTGCAGTGAGCTGAGATCCGGCTACTGCACTCCAGCCCAGGCGACAGAGGGAAGCTCCGTCTCAAAAAAAAAAAAAAAAAAAAGAATTGTAGAACTAGGTAGGTTTTTATAGGTCAGTCGCCATACAGGATCTCAAGATTCCATTGCCATTAGCCATTAATTAATTGTGTAGGATCTTGACTAAGTTATATATAATGTCTGGGTGGCAGTTTCCTCACCTGTAAGATGAAGAGGGATGGATTGGAGAATGAAAATAAAAGGCAGAAAAGCCGTAAATCGCCACCCAGAGACTAGGGTTGTAGATACATTCCTTTATGAGGGAGGAAACTGAGGCCAGAGAAAGTAACATAGAAGCAGATTTACGACAGTACCTAAATCTCCTAACTTCTAGTCAAGTGCTCTTTTCACTGGAAGGCCCTGTCTACTGATAAGCTTGCCGAAGTTTACAAACTCACCTGCTTTTAAATGTTTACATACGTAACTTTAATATTCAAGCTACATAAATGTGGCTTTCAACTTGAAGAAAGAGGGGTTGGGGTATTTTAGGAGGCCAACTTGGAGAAATACACAATTGATCAGTAATAGAGCAATCGAGAGACATGACTATTAGTGTGTTAAATGGTATTTCTGGAAAATTTTCTCACAGGAGGTAACATGTTGGTACTTAAAGGATGAGTAAATGTAGTGGTTTTGTTTGTTTTAGACACAAGGTCGCTCTGTTCCCCAGGCTGGAGTGCAGTAGTGCAGTAATAGCTCCTTGTAACCTCACACTCCTGGGCTCAGGCAATCCTCCCAACTCAGCCATCTAAGTAGCTGGGACTACAAGCGCCTGCCACCATGCTTGGTTTTTTTTTTTTTTTTTTTTTTTTTTTTTTTTTTGAGACGGAGTCTCATTCTGTCGCCAGGCTGGAGTGCAGTGGCGCGATCTCGGCTCACTGCAACCTCCGCCTCCCGGGTTCAAGCGATTCCCCTGCCTCAGCCACCCAAGTAGCTGGGACTACAGGCAAGCGCTACCACGCCTAGCTAATTTTTGTAATTTTAGTAGAGACAGGGTTTCACCATGTTGGCCAGGATGGTCTCTGTCTCCTGACCTCGTGATCCACCCGCCTTGGCCTCCCAAAGTGCTGGGATTACAGGCGTGAGCCACCGTGCACGGTCGCTTGGCTAATTTTCTAAAACATTTTTTGTAGAGAAGAGGTCTTGCTGTATTGCTCAGACTTGTCTTGAACTCCTGGCCTTAAGCAGTCCTCCTGCCTCGGCCTACCCAAGTGCTGGGATTACAAGCCTTGAGCCATGAGTAAAAATAAAGCAAAGAGATGTGAGTGCTGGCAGCCAGGGTCATAACATTCCAGAGATCATTAGTGGACTTGAGCAACTGGAAGTCATTAAGTTTACTTGGCGCTTAGGTTTCATGAAAAAGAACGGCTACAGATGAGTCTGCCACAGATAGGTAAATAAGAGAGTGTGAAATATATCATGGCCGGGCGCGGTGGCTCACGCCTGTAATTCCAGCACTTTGGGAGGCTGAGGCGGGTGGATCATGAGGTCAGGAGTTCAAGACCAGCCTGGCCAAGACGGTGAAACCCCACCTCTACTAAAAATACAAAAATTAGCCGGGCGCGGTGGCAGATGCCTGTAATCCCAGCTACTCTAGAGGCTGAGGCAGGACAATCGCTTGAACCGGCGCGGGGCAGAGGTTGCAATGAGCCAAGATCGTGCCACTGCACTCCAGCCTGGGCAATAGAGTGAGACTCCATTAAAAACAATATATATTTATATATTTCATATGCTATTCTACAGAATTTAGACTTCTTCCGGAAATGATGGGAGAACCGTTAAAGGAATTCATATGACATAGTATTATAGACCTCTTAGGATGATTACTGAAAATATACTATGGATATTTTGACTTGCAAAGCAGAGAATTGTATGAAGACTTTATCAGATATACAAATAAGCCTTGGGCCAGGCACAGTGGCTCATGCCTGTAATCCCAGCACTTTAGGCGGCTGAGGCGGGCATATCACCTGAGATAAGGAGTTCAAGACCAGCCTGGCCAACATAAGGAAACCCCGTCTCTACTAAATATACAAAGATTAGCCAGGTGTGGTGGTGTGTGCCTGTAGTCCCGGCTACTCAGGAGGCTGATGCAGGATAATCCCTTGAACCCAGGAGGTGGAGGTTGCAGTGAGCCGAGATCGTTGGCTGGGCGCGGTGGCTCACACCTGTAATCTCAGCACTTTGGGAGGCCGAGGTGGGCAGATCACCTGAGGTTCGGAGTTCGAGACCAGCCTGACCAACATGGAGAAACCTGGTCTCTACTAAAAATACAAAATTAACTGGGTGTGGTGGTACATGCCTGTAATCCCAGCTACTCAGGAGACTGAGGCAGAAGAATTGCTTGAATCTGGGAGGCGGAGGTTGTGGGGAGCCAAGATCGCATCATTGTATTCCAACCTAGGCAACAAGAGTGAAACTCTGTCCCTGCTCCAAAAAAAACAAACAACAACAAAAAAAATTGTGCGACTGCACTCCAGCCTGGGCAAGAGAGCGAGACTCCATCCAAAAAGTAAGCTTTGGACTAGAGTTGCAGCACTGGGGATGGGAAAGAGGAAACTGATATTAGAGGTATTAAGGTTAAAAATCCCAGGACTTAGTGATTAGTTGAAAGGGACTGAGAGTGAAGAATCTGAAAAGGAGGCTAAGGTGAGTTCATGTTTCTTACTTCGATGATTGAAACTGCTATTGATCGGCCGGGCGCGGTGGCTCAAGCCTGTAATCCCAGCACTTTGGGAGGCCAAGATGGGCGGATCATGAGGTCAGGAGTTCGAGACCATCCTGGCTAATACAGTGAAACCCCCGTCTCTACTAAAAAATACAAAAAACTAGCCGGGCGACGAGGCGGGCGCCTGTAGTCCCAGCTACTTGGGAGGCTGAGACAGGAGCATGGCGTGAACCCGGGAGGCGGAGCTTGCAGTGAGCTGAGATCCGGCCACTGCACTCCAGCCTGGGCGGCAAAGCAAGACTCCGTCTCAAAAAAAAAAAAAAGAAAAAAGAAACTGCTATTGATCGAGTGAAGAAATAGAAGAAGAGGCACTAGTCTGGTGGGAGGGAAAAGTTTTGAGCATCGTAAGTTTAAGAACATGTAGCTTGAGCTGTCTAGTTACTCTTTGCCTGTTAAAGACCCAGTGCTCAAGGTAGGGTTCTGAACTATCATAGCATGATAATCATCAGTGCATGGTTGGTAATTACTTCTGTGAATGTGGGTGAGATTGCCCAAGAAGAGTGTGCTGAGTGAGAGAAAAGTGCTAAGAGTGAAACTCTCAGGAAAACCAACATTTAAGGGACAACCTGGGAAGAACTGGCTGGCAAGGAGATGGCATGAATTGCAATTTTTAATAGGATGATCAGGAAAGGAGACCATCTTTCCCATCTGCCCATCTTTTTATGTTAACCTTTCTATATCCTTACACTCTAGATGTCTTTTTGTAAACAGCATTTTATTGTTTTTTCTTTTCTTTTCTTTCTTCTTTTTTTTTGAGACAGAGTCTTGCTCTGTTGTTCAAGGTGGAGTGCAGTAGCGTGATCTCGGCGCATTGCAACCTCTGCTTCCCTGATTTGAGGTATTCTCCTGCCTCAGCCTCCTGAGTAGTTGGGACTACAAGCACCCACCACCATGCTTGGCTAATTTTTCTGTTTGTTTGTTTGTTTGAGACAGAGTCTCTATTGCCCAGGCTGGAGTGCAATGGCGCGATCTTGGCTTACTGCAACCTCTGCCTCCCAAGTTCAAGCAATTCTCCTGCCTCAGCCTCTTGAGTAGCTGGGATTACAGGTGTGCACCACCATGCCTGGCTAATTTTTGTATTTTTAGTAGAGATGGGGTTTCACCATGTTGGCCAGGCTGGTCTCGAACTCCTGACCTTGTGATCCGCCTGCCTTGGTCTCCCAAAGTGCTGGTATTACAGGCGTGAGCCACCACGCCTAGCTTTTTAAAAAAAAATTGTTTTAGTAGAGACGGAGTTTCACTGTATTGGTCAGGCTGATCTCGAACTCCTGACCTCAGGTGACCCACCCACCTTTGCCTCCCAAAGTGCTGGGATTACAGGCATGAGCCACCACGCCCAGTCCTATTGTTTTTTCCTAAAGGTTTTCTATGGTTTTTTCTAAATGTTTTCTAGGGTTTTTTTTTCTAAAATCTTAGCCTTTTAACTTGAACCTTGAGTCCATTTACATTCATTGTAGTCATAGAAACATTGGATTTATTTTTTTCATCTTACGTTGTGCTTTTCATTTGTTCTGCCTTTTAAATTAAATTTTGTTATTTTTTGTTATTTTTTTACATCAATTATTTTTTCTCGTTTTATTTTTTCCATTTACTAGTTTGGACGTTATACCCTCTATTTTTATTTTCTTATTAGTTATAAGAAACTTTTTTTTTTTTTTTTGAGACAGAGTCTTGATATATGGCACAGTGGCTTGATCTCAGCTCACTGCAACCTCCGCCTCCTGGGTTCAAGCTATTCTTGTGCCTCAGCCTCCTGAATAGCTGAGATTACAGGCTTCTGCCACCATGCCCAGCTAATTTTTGTGTTTTTAGTAGAGACGGGGTTTTGGCATGTTGGTCAGGCTGGTCTTGAACTCCTGACCTCAAGTGATCCGCCCGCCTTTGTCTCCCAAAGTGTTGGGATTACAGGCGTGAGCCACCGCGCCCAGCCTTCTTTCATTACTTTTAATATCTCTTTGCCTCTCTATATGCCGGTTATAGATACTGAAGTCAATATGGTATGAATTTGTTTTTGTTCGTACTGCTTCAAATTAATTGGGTAACCTGAACCTCAAGGTCATTGTCTTTCTTCAGTTCTTTAAATTTTTAGTTATTATCTCATCTGCCTTTATGCTACTCTATTTTCTCTCTCATCTCTTTCTGAAACTCCAATTACATATATAACAATAATAGGTAACACACAATACTTACAGCTAATACTTGCATGGCACGTACCATGTGCCAGGCACTGTGGTAAATGGTTACCATTAATTGATTTAATCCTCATGATAACTTCATGAAGTAGGTACTGTTATTTTCCCCACCTTACAAATAAGGAACATGAACCAGAAAAAAAGTTAACCACTTGCCAAAGATTACAGAGATGCTAAGTGACGGAACCAGCACATGAACCCCAGTAATTTGATTCCAGAGTCTCAACCACAAGGCTATAAAACCTCATTGTTTTTTTGCTACTCTTCAGAGTTCATTATTCATTTAATGCCTAATTTTGTCTTGTGGGTTGGTTTTTCTTGTTTTTTGCCTCTGTACAAGGTAATGGGTCACTTTACACAGCTTTGGTTGTCAACTGAATTTGACACCTTAGCAATTAACTTGCAGTAGTTACAACAAAATGTAAAAGAGCAGTTTTGTTTTGTTTTGTTTTGTTTTGTTTTGTTTTGAGACTGAGACTCCCTCTGTCGCCCAGGCTGAGTGCAGTGACGTGATCTCCGCTCAGTGCAACCTCTGCCTCCCAGGTTCAAGCGATTCTCCTGCCTCAGCCTCCCAAGTAGCTGGGACTACAGGCATGTGCCACCATGCCCCACTAATTTTTGTATTTTTAGTAGAGAAGGGTTTCACCATGTTGGCCAAGCTGGTCTCCAACTTCTGACCCCAGGTGATCTGCCCACCTCAGCCTCCCAAAGTGCTGGGATTACAGGCTTGAGCCACCGTGCCCGGCCAAAAGAGCAGTTTCTGATTTATTTATGTTGGTGCTGCTTCACTCTCATTAATCATTCTGTTACTGAGAATATAATCTTCATTTTAGGTATCCATTTTTTCAGTCCAGACTTTGGGAAGCTCAGGATATTTTCAGACGATGATTCTTGTTTCTGGAATCTTGTTTCAGGAATTAATGTTCTGTTTGGTTCTTTAAATAATGGGTTTGTTGACTTTCAAGGAGTGGTACAAATGCTATATTTATTTTCCAATCTCACTTTCATGTTGTAAATATTGTTTAAGTGGCTTAGTTTACTTATACTAATACTAAGCAACTTTAACTATGACCATTGAAATGCCTCAAACCTAAGTGGGAAACCCATGGCTCCTTTTGTTTTGTTTTTATGTTTATAACTCTTTCCTTTCTTCCTTTCCTTCTTTTCCTTCCTTTCCTTCCCTTTCCTTCCCTTTCTTTCCCTCCCTCCCTCCCTCCCTCCCTTCCTTCCTTCCTTTCTTCCTCTCTTTTCCTTTTTTGACGGAGTTTCGCTCTTGTTGCCCAGGCTGCAGTGCAGTGCTGCAGTCTCTATTCTCCTGCCTCAGTCTCCCAAGTAGCTGGGATTACAGGCATGCGCCGCCATGCCCAACTAATTTTGTATTTTTAGTAGAGACAGGGTTTCTGCATGTTGGTCAGACTGCTCTCAAACTCCTGACCTCAGGTGATCCACCTGCCTCAGTCTCCGAAAGTGCTGGGATTATAGGCGTGAGCTACCGCACCTGGCTTATAACTTTTTCTTATCTTAGAATTGATACATTCTTATTGTACAAAAAAAAATACCCTCTTATATTACCTATAGAGTTAACCACTGTTAACATCTTAGTATAATATTTACAATCCATTTTCTAAGTATTTTATGCATAAAATATATTCTTTCATACACGTTGTTTTATAACATTAGCATTTTCCTGTTTCCCCCACACCACCCCCCGAGATGGAGTCTTGTTCTGTCGCCCAGGCGGGAGTGCAGTGGCGCGATCTCGGCTCACTACAACCTCCGCCTCCCAGGTTCAAGCAATTCTCTTGCCTCAGCCTCCCGAGTAGCTGGAATTACAGGCCCGCGCCACCATGCGCAGCTAATTTTTGTATTTTTAGTAGAGACAGGGTTTCATCATGTTGACCAGGCTGGTCTCAAACTCCTAACCTCAAACGATCCGCCTGCCTTGGCCTCCCACAGTGCTGGGATTACAGGCATGAGCCACCGCGCCTGACAACATTAGCATTTCCTTTTTTTTGAGATGGAGTCTTGCTGTGTCACCCAGGCTGGAGTACACTGGCTCGATCTCGGCTCACTGCAACCTCTGCCTCCGGAGTTCAAGTGATTCTTCTGCCTCAACCTCCCAAATAGCTGGGACTACAGGGAGGCGCCACCATGCCAGGCTAATTTTTGTATTTTTGGTAGAGATGGGGTTTCATCATATTGGCCAGGCTGGTCTCAAACTCCTGACCTTGTAATCTGCCTGCCTTGGCCTCCCAAAGTGCTGGGATTATAGGCGTAAGCCACTCCACCCGGCCCAACATTAGCATTTTCTAATGTCACTATATATTTTTCTTCTTTTTAATAGACTCTTGAGATCAACATCGTATTTTTCTACAACATTTAAAATGTTGCCTTTTGTTTCATATAACGGATATATGACAGTTTTTGTAAAAGCACACTCTTTATCTTTAGACATTAAGTTCCTTTCCAAATTTTTATAATTATAGAGAGTACCATGATGAACAGCCTTGTTGCTGTACCTTTTTAAATATTCACATATATTTTCTTAGGATACAAATTTTAAAGAGGAATAACTGAGGAATAAATGTCTCAGGTTTTTAAAAACACATTGCTAACTTGTCCTGCAAGAGGTACCAACAAGTTATGCCTCCACTGGCCAAATGTAGGAGTATCTCTTTCCCTACTCTCATCCCCCTTATTAACACTGAATATAACCTTTTTTTTTTCTTTTTTTTTTTTTTTTTTTGAGAGGAGTCTCGCTCTGTCACCCAGGCTGGAGTGCAATGGCGCGATCTTGGCTCACTGCAAGCTCCACCTCACAGGTTCACGCCATTCTTCTGCCTCAGCCTCCCAAGTAGCTGGGACTACCACAGGCGCCTGCCACCATGCCCAGCTAATTTTATGTATTTTTAGTAGAGATGGGGTTTCACCGTGTTAGTCAGGATGGTCTCGATCTCCTGACCTGTGGTTCGCCTGCCTCAGCCTCCCAAAGTGCTGGGATTACTGGTGTGAGCCACCACACGCAGCCCGAATATAAACCATTTTTAAAACATGCCAATTTGATGGGTGATACATATTTTATTGTTTTAAATTTCATGTTATTTGTTTTAACTAAATGATGATATTTCTAAGTACTAGAAAAATGGACAGAATCCTGAGTGGGTGGAAGAGATACTGGATGTGAATGAAAGGAAATGTCTTCAATTTTGAATTAATACTAGTGAGAGAAGAATAAAATGTAACAAACTCTAGTTTGAAGGTAAATAAACCCCATTTAATTAACATATTTACAGCCAGGAACCTGATGTTGTGCACACTTAGATGCAAGGGCAGTAACTCAGAAAAACTGAACTGAAAGCTTCCAGGATTTATTTAAGCATATTGTTGAGTCAATACATAAGGACTTGTATGCCATACCATTGGCCAATTCGTTCTTTTTATTTTTGAGACACAGTCTTGCTCTGTTGCGCAGGCTGGAGTGCAGTGGTGCGATTTCAGCTCACTGCAACCTCTGCCTCCCAGGTCCAAGTGATTCTCATGCCTCAGCCTCCCGAGTAGCTGGGATTACAAGTGCCTGCCACCGAGCTCGGCTAAGTTTTTGTATTTTTACTACAGAGTTTCATTATCTTGGCCAGGCTGGTCTTGAACTCCTAGACCTTGTGATCCACCCGCCTTGGCCTCCCACAGTGCTGGGATTACAGGCCTGAGCCACTGTGCCCACCCCGCAGTCAATTCATTCTTAATTTGTTGGTTCTGTATCTTGGTAAATAGCACCCTCCTTCACCTAGTTGTTGAAGCCAGAAATTTGAATTACATTGCAGACTCCTCCCTTTCACTCACCTCTTGAGTCCCCTTCGATCTTCTTGTCCTGTCTCTGAAATAGAACTTGAGAGCACTTCTCTTCATCTTTATGGCTACTACTCTTACTGAAATAACCATTATCTCGCCTAAACAGCTATCACTTCTTAACTAGTTTTACAGTGCAGCAGCTAAAGTGATTCTTTAAAACACAAGCACCATTATTCCTCTCTCAGTGTAGAAACTTTCAGTGGCTTTCCACTGCTTTTCGAGTGAAATTTAAACTCCTTTCTCCTGCCAGCCTCCCCAGCCATCTCATGCCACTCTTCTGCTTGTAATCAATCATCCTGGCCTTTTTTCAGTTCTTAGAATTAGCTAAGCTCTTTCTCACCTCAAAGCTTCTGTGCTTGCTCTTCTCTGACTAGAACGTTGTTCCTTTGCGCTTTCAGGGCTGGTTCCATTTGTTCATTAGAGCTTAGCTTAAATGTCACCATCCTAGCTTCCCTGACCACCATGTTAGTCTCTATTATAGTACCCTAGTAATTTATTTCCTAGCACTTATCACAAATATGCCATTATGCTATTTATCTGCTCACTTATTAATTAATTAATTTATTTTTGAGACAGAGTCTCACTCTCACCCAGGCTGGAGTGCAGTGCCACAACCTTGGCTCACTGCAACCTCCGCCTCCCGGGTTCAAGCAATTCTCCTGCCTCAGCCTGCCGAGTAGCTGGGACTACAGGCACACGCCACCACACCCAGCTAATTTTTGTATTTTTGGTAGAGATGGGGTTTCACATATTGATCAGGCTACTCTTGAACTCATGACCTCGTGATCTTCCTGCCTCAGCCTCCCAAAGTGCTGGGATTACAGGTGTGAGACACTGCGCCCGGCCTCACTTATTTTTTAAAGGAGTGAAGAAACACAGGAATAAATTAATGCAAAACCATAACAACATGCATGTCACACCTATTAAGATGGCTGTAATTTTAAAAAGACAGAAATAACAAGTGTTGGCAAGGATGTGAAGAAATTGGAACCCTTATACACTGCTCTTTGTGATACAAAATGTAGCTGTTGTTTTAGAAAACTGTCTGGCAGTTCCTCAATGGTTAAATGTAGATGTACCATATGATCTAGCAATTGCGTGCCTAGAGAAATGGAAACATATGGCCACACAAAAATTTATGTGAACACAAGTACACTAATGTTCATAGCAACAATATTCATAATAGACAAAAAGTGGAAACCACCTGAAGGTTTATCAGTTGATAAGTGAATAAATTAAATTGGTATATCCATACAATGGAATATTACTTGGCAATAAAAATGAATGAAGTGGCCGGGAGCGGTGGCTCTCGCCTGTAATCCCAGCACTTTGGGAGGCCGAGGTGGGTGGATCACGAAGTCAAGAGATCGAGACCATCCTGGCCAACATAGTGAAACCCCTATCTCTACTAAAAATACAAAAAATTAGCTGGGCGTGGTGGCAAGTGCCTGTAATGCCAGCTGCTTGGGAGACTGAGGCAGGATAATTGCTTGAACCCGGGAGGGGGAGGTTGCAGTGACCTGAGGTCGCACTATTGCACTCCAGCCTAGGCAAAAAGAGCGAAACTCCGTCTCAAAAAAAATAAATAAATAAAAAAGTGAATGAAGTACTGATACATCCTAAAATATGGATGAACCCTGAAAACGTTATGCTAAGTGAAAGGAGCCAGTCAAAAAGGACCACATAGGCCGGGCGCGGTGGCTCAAGCCTGTAATCCCAGCACTTTGGGAGGCCAAGACGGGCGGATCACGAGGTCAGGAGATCGAGACCATCCTGGCTAACACGGTGAAACCCCATCTCTACTAAAAAAATACAAAAAAAAAACTAGCCGGGAGAGGTGGCGGGCGCCTGTAGTCCCAGCTACTCGGGAGGCTGAGGCAGGAGAATGGCGTGAACCCGGGAGGCAGAGCTTGCAGTGATCCGAGATCGCGCTACTGCGCTCCAGCCTGGGCTACAGAGCGAGACTCTGTCTCAAAAAAAAAAAAAAAAAAAAAGAAGGACCACATATTATTATTCCATTTATATGAAATATTTATATGAAATGTCCAGAATAGGCAGGTCCATAAAGAGACAGTAGATTAAAGCAACAGCTAAGGACAAGTGTTCTTTGGGGGCTAACAAAAAAATGTTCTAAAAAAAATTTTTTTTTGAGACAGGGTCTCTCACTCTGTCATCCAGGCTGGAGTGCAGTGGCGCAATCATGGCTCACTCCAGCCTCAACCTCCACGGGCTCAGGTGACCCTCCCACCTCAGGCTCCCAAATAGCTGGGACTTATAGACATGTGCTATTATGACCGGCTAATTTTTTTGTATTTTTTGTAGAGATGGGGTTTTGCCACATTGCCCTGGCTGATCTCGAACTCCTGGGCTAAAGCAATCCCCCGACCTCAGCCTCCCAAAATGTTGTGATTATAGGAGTGGGCCATCGTGCTCAGCCCGTGTTCTAAAATCGATCATGGTGATGGATGCACAACACTGTGAATATACTATAAGCCACTGAGTTGTACACTTTAAATGGATGAGTTGTAAGGTATATGAGTTATATCTCAACAAAGCTGTTAAAAAAAAAAGTGAATGACCTTATGCAGAAAGTGAATAACATCCAATCTGCAGTATATTTTAACGACAGTTACTAAAAATTTGAACTGTGGTTTTAACATATTTCTGTTCAAATCTTCGTTTTCCACTTTGTTATATTACTCTAGGCAAGTTAATTTCTTTAAGCCTAAGTTACTCCTCTGTAAAGTAGGGGTGATAATTATCTCATAGATGCAAGTTAAATGACATGTGTAAACCCTTAGAGTGGTTGGCACATAGTAAACAATATGTGTCATGACAAAAACACTCAGCAAATTAGGAACACAAGGTCCTCATTCTAATAAAGGGTATATGTGATAAGCAGAATAATGGCCCGCCAGAGAGGTCTACATCCTAAAATCCAGAATCCATGTGTCTTAGTCTGTTTGGGCTGCTATAACAAAATACCATAGACTGGATGGCTTATAAGCAACAAATTTATTTCTCACAGTTATGAAGGCTGGACGTCTAAGACCAAGGTGCTGGCAAATTTGGTGACTCATTTCCTGGTTCATAGTTGGCCATCTTGTCACTATAGCCTCACGTGGTGGAAGGGATGAGGGGCTCTCTCGGGCCTTTTTTTTCTTTTTTTTTTTTTTCCAGTCAGGTACCTCACTCTGTTGGTCAGACTGGAGTGCAGTGGCACAATCATAGCTCGCTTGGTTCAAGCAATCCTCCTGCCTCAGCCTCTTGAGTGGCCTAATTTTTAATTTTGATGGGTACACAGTTGGTGTATATATTTATGGGTTACACGTTGGGCCTCTTTTATAAGAGCACTAAGCCCATTTATAAAGGCTTCTCACCCATGACCTAATCACCTGCCAAAGGCCTTACCTCCTAATGTTTTGGGGGTGAGGATCTCAACATACAAATTTTGTAGGGACATAAACATGCAGACCATAGCACTATGAATATGTGTGTTACATGGCAAAGGGGAATTAAGATTGCAGATGGAATCTTTGCCACATTGGGATAACAAAGGTCTTAAATGGGACACAAAAGGCACAAATCACTTAAAAAAAATGGTGAGGCTGGGCGTGGTGGCTCACACCTGTAATCCCAGCACTTTGGGAGGCCAAAGTGGGTGAATCACTTGAGGTCGCGAGTTTGAGACCAGCCTGGCCAACATGGTGAAACCCCATCTCTACTAAAAATACAAAAAATTAGCTGGTGTGGTGGTGTATGCCTGTAATCCCAGCTACTTGAGAGACTGAGCCAGGAGAATCACTTGAAGCTGGGAGGCAGAGGTTGCAGTGAGCCAAGATCATGCCATTTCACTCCAGCCTGGGCAACAAAGCCAGACTCTGCCTCTCTCTGTCTCTCTCTCTCTCTCTATGTATATATATATATATATATATATATATATATATATGAATAGAATTTCCTCAAAAATTTAAAGTTCTGCTCTTTGAAAGACATTGTTAAGTCAATGAAAAGGTACATCACAAGCTGGAAGATAATAGTCACAATCCAGACATCTGATAAATGATGTGTCTCCAGAATACTTCAAGAATCCTTATAACTCAATGTCATTAAAACATGAGCAAAAGATTTGAACAGATGCTTCACAAAGAAGGTATTCATTTGGCCAATAAGCACATCAAAGTTGCACAGCATCATTAGTCACAAGGGAAATGTAAGTCATAACCGCAATGAGATACCTCTTCAGACTCATTAGTGATTATTTGGGGTGGCGGGATTGTGGGTTATTTTTGTCTTTTCTGTATTTTCAAAGTTTTTGAATTTAACATCTATTACCTTTGTGAATAAAAAGTGTTCTAGGCCAGGCATGGTGGCTCACACCTGTAATACTAGCACTATGGGAGGCCAGGGTAGTAGGATGGCTTGTGTCCAGGAGTTTGAGAGCAGCCTGGGCAACATGACAAAACCCCGTCTCTACAAAAATAAAAAAAATTTTTGCTAGGCGTGGTGGTAAGTGCCTGTAGCCTCAGCTACTTGGAAGGCTGAGGTGGAAAAATCACTTGAGCCCAGAAGGTCAAGGCTGCAGTGAGCCAAGATCACGCCACTGCACTGCAGCGTGGATGACACAGTGAGACCCTGTTAAAAAAAAAAAAGTATTCTAAAAAGGTAAAAGCAGTTGAATGAGTTTCTAATGGTGTAGAACAGCAATCCCCAGCCTTTTTGGCACCAGAGTTTCATGGAAGACAATTTTTCCATGGACGGGGTGAGGGAGGGGGAATGGTTTTGGGATTAAACTGTTCCATCTCAGTTCATCAGGCATTAGAGTTTCATAAGGAGCACACAACCTAGATCCCTCGCATGCACATAGGATTCACACTCCTCTGAGAATCTAATGCTATCACTGATCTGAGAGGAGACGGAGCTCAAGGGGTCATGCTTGCTCACAGCTGCTCACCTCTACTGTGCGGCCCGGTTCCTAGCAGGCCATGGACCTGTACCAGTTAGCACTTGGGGCTTGAGGACCCCTGGTATACAAGTACATTCAATGCTTGCTACATTTTCTTCTTTGAGCTGTAAAGGTAATTATCTCATTCATTGTATACTTTTGCACAATTAGATTTTTTAACGCTAGAAAACAGTATGTTCACTTTTCAAATATAAATAGGCTAACCCAGGACCACCCTCTTAAAGTGTGGTGAATGAATTATTATTTTATTTTATTTTATTCTTTTGAGACGGAGTCTCACTCAGTTGTCCAGGCTGGAGTGCAGTGGCGTGATCTTGGCTCACTACAACCTCTGCAAACTCTGTCTCCCGTGTTCAAGTTATTTTCATGCCTCAGCTTCCCAAGTAGCTGGGTTTCTGGACATGCACCCCCATGCCTGGCTAATTTTTCTTTCTTTTTTTTTTTTTTGGTAGAGACGGGTTTTGCCATGTTGGCTAGGCTGGTCTTGAACTCCTGGCCTCAGGTGACCCACCCTCCTTGGCCTTCCAAAGTGCTGGGATTACAGATGTAAGCCACCACGCCCAGCCAGATGAACAATTTTGTTTTGTTTTGTTTGAAACAGAATCTCACTGTGTCACCCAGGCTGGAGTGCAATGTCACGATCTCGGCTCACTACAACATCTTCCTCCCAGGTTCAAGCGATTGTCATAACTTAGCCTTCTGAGTAGCTGGGATTACAGGCATGCACCACCATGACTGGCTAATTGTTTTGTATTTTTTAGTAGAGATGGGGTTTCACCACGTTGCCAAGGCTGGTCTCAAACTCCTGGCCTCAGGTGATCCGCTCACCTCGGCCTCCCAAAGTGCTGGGATTACAGGCGTCAGCCACCATGCCCAGCCAGGATGAATGATTTTAGATACTGTCTAGCAAGCCCTGCTCATTTTTTCCTACCAGGACTACCCTCAATAGCCCTGAGTCCATTGACCCAGACATCTAGAGCATCAGTGGATGATGGGGGTACGCCCTCCTGCCTAGCTTCTGGAGGCTTCTCTCTGTAGCATTGAGGAAGTCTGGAATTTTCAGTCCTCTACTAGAGCTGGGAGAAGCAGAGAGAGAGAGAGAGAGCCAATGTGTCAGGCAGGAGTGAAGAACATGCATCCGAAGGCTGAGATGTAGACTGCCGACTTGGAACAAGAGGAGGAGATAGCCATATGTTAGCAACCTGGTAAATGGCTTCTACCTTGGGGATGTTAGTATCATAATCTGGGAAACTGCTGAAATGCTAGAACACAAATGCAAGGAGTGCAAAAAGCATGACGAGACCGAGCGTGGTGGCTCACACCTGTAATCCTAGCACTTTGGGAGGCTGAGGTGGGCAGCTTGCTTTAGGCCAGGAGTTTGAGACCAGCCTGGCCAATAAGGCAAAAACCCATCTCCACTAAAAATTACAAAAGTTAGCCGGGCATGGTGGTGCATGCCTGTAATCTCAGCTACTCAGAAGGCTGAGGCAGGAGAATCGCTTGAACCTGGGTGATGGAGATTGCAGTGAGCCAAGATTGTGCCACTGCACTCCAGCCTGGGTGACAGAGTTAGACTCTGTCTCAAAAAGAAAGCATGACTAATTCCCCTAAAGAAGTAATTTTATGGCCAGGCGCAGTGGCTCACGCCTGTAATCCCAGCACTTTGGGAGGCTGAGGCGGGTGGATTACGAGGTCAGGACATCAAGATCATCCTGGCTAACACGGTGAAACCCCCTCTCTACTAAAAATACAAAGAATTAGCCGGATGTGGTGGTGGGCACCTGTAGACCCAGCTACTCGGGAGGCTGAGGCAGGAGAATGGCATGAACCAGGGAGGCGGAGCTTGCAATGAGCCGAGATTGCGCCACTGCACTCCAGCCTGGGTGACAGAGGGAGACTCCATCTCAAAAAAAAAACAAAAAAAGAAGTAATTTTATCATTAATTGTCTCCTTGTACATGATATTCATTTGTCGCAGGCATCTGAAACATGTTCCCTCTTCCCTGTGCCATGCCTCCGCAAATATGTGAACACAGTTATCAAACCTCCTTGAAATGATTTCTTCTTCTTGCCAAATATCTCTAGTTGTTTCAAATGTTAATTTTAGAACAGGATTTCAGACTCCTTGGAAGTCAATCTGTCCTCCAGCATTTAGTTTATTCTACCAAAGCCTCTTTTACATAGAGTAAAATTTTTAGTCCAATTTTAAGGGGTGAGGATGGGGAATTATATATATTTATATACTTATAAATATTTGTATTTATATACTTACATATAAATATATGTATTTATATAACATTGTATATAAATATGTATATATTGTATATAAATATGTATAATATATAAATACATATTTATATATAACTTATATGATATATTTACATATATGTATGTATAATGTTATATCATGTATAATGTATACTTATATATAAATTATAATAATATACATAATATAAATATAGATATGGCAGAGGATAATAGGTACAATGTGCTTCTATTTCCTAAAGGAAGTAGTCAAGAAGATTTAACCCTCCTGGCCAGGCACTGTGGCTCACACCTGTAATCCCAGCACTTTGGGAGCCCGAGGTGGGCAGATCACCTGAGGTCAGACGTTTGAGACCAGCCTGGCCAAGATGGTGAAACCCCGTCTCTACTAAAAATACAAAAATTAGCCAGGCATGGTGGTGAACGTCTGTAAGCACAGCTACTTGGGAGGCTGAAGCAGGAGAATGGCGTGAACCCGGGAGGCGGAGGCTGCAGTGAGCCAAGATCACGCCATTGCACTCCAGCCTGGGCGACAAGAGTGAAACTGTCTCAAAAAAAAAAAAAAAAAAAGTCATGCATAGTGGTGCGCGCCTGTAATCCCAGCTACTTGGGAGACTGAGGTAGGAGAATCGCTTGAACCCAGGAGGTGGAGGTTGCAGTGAGCTGAGATCACGGCCACTGCTCTCCAGCCTGGGCAACAGAGCGAGACTCTGTTTCAAAAAAAAACCAACAACAACAACATCGACCCCTCTTTATTAAGGCATATTAGGAAGCTGCCAGCCTGGTTTGGCCCAGTGACTTCCCTGCCACTAAATATGTAAGCAGAAGAAGACTAACAGAATTCCAGAATAATTATTTTTGGAGTTATGAGTTACAGGCCTCTAGAAAGAAAAGTATCGTGACTTTTTCCTTCCCTCCGCATTAAACTGGGAGTGAAAAACATGAGTATCTACAGATGTTTAAAGTCACAGAATAGTTAGTGCCATGTGGTACTTCACAGATGGCATCTCAGCTGATATTCACAACAACCCTGGGGCAAGTTGGGGAACCATCATTGCACTGCTAAGAAGTTGAAGTGACTTGTATTAATCACAGGGAGGAACCCAGACTTGAACTCAGGTCTCTTTGGCTCCAGAGCTCTGGGCATTTCCACTTTACTACACTCCCAGGATAATAAGGGTTGGGAGAGACTGGGAGGAAGAGCATAAGGGCAGGGGACATAGCTTTTGAAACGTAGGATGCCGAAGTTACTAGTTGATTACCTATTTGAAATGCCCTGAAAACACCTGAATGCAAATCCACTCACAAAGGAAACTGATGAGGCAGTCCAGAAGACGTACTTGAATGAATATGGATATAATTTTGCTTATTTTACTATGAAATACTACTGTATTAGTCTACTGTGGTTGCTGTAACAAAATATCACAAACTGGGTGGTTTAAAACAACAGAAATTTATTCTCTCACAGTTCTGAGGACCAGAAGTCCAACATCAGTATCATGGGACTGAAATCAAGGTGTCAGCAGGGCCACACTCCTTCTGGGAGCTTTAGGGGAGAATCCATTTATGCCTCTTTCAGCTGCAGGTGGCCACTGGCATCTTTTGGCTCATAGCCATATTACTCGAATCTCTGCATTCATGGTCTTACTGCCTTCTCCTCTTCTATCAGTTTCAAATCTCCCTCTGGCTGTCTCTAACAAGGACCATTATTAAGGGCCCAACTGGGTCATCCAGAATTCTCTCCCCATCTTCAGAGCCTTAAATGGATCATATCTGAAAAGATGCAATATTTACAGGTCCCAGGGATTAGGACCTGGGATATTTGGGTAGCCATTATTCAGCCTACTACAACCATATTTCTACATTTTCCCTTTTTATTCTATATTACATCATTTATTAGTACAAAAGTAATAGGTGTTTGCTATAGAGAATTAGAATATGCAGGTTGGGCATGGTGGCTCCTGCCTGTAATCCCAATACTTTAGGAGGCCAACACAGGCGGATCACTGGAGACCAAGAGTTCAAGACCAGCCTGGTCAACATAGCAAAACCCTGTCTCTATTAAAAATACAAAAAATTAGCCATGGTGGTGGCCCACACCTGAAATTCCAGCTACTTGAGAGGCTGAGGCACAAGAATTGCTTGAGCCTGGGAGGCGGAGTTTGCAGTGAGCCAAGATTGAGCCAATGCACTCCACTCCCGCCTGGGCAAAAGAACGAGACTCTGTTTCAAAAAAATAAATAAATAGGCTGGGCGTCGTGGCTCATACCTGTAATCCCAGCATTTTGGGAGGCTGAGGCGAGCGGATCATGAAGTCAGGAGATCGAGACCACGATGAAACCCTGTCTCTACTAAAAAATACAAAAATTAGCCGGGCACAGTGGTGGGCACCTGTAGTCCCAGCTACTCGGGAGGCTGAGGCAGGAGAATGGCGTGAACCAAGGAGGCAGAACTTGCAGTGAGCCAAAATCGTGCCACTGCACTCCAGCCTGGGCAACAGAGTGAGACTCTGTCTCAAATAAATAAATAAATAAATAAATAAATAAAAATAAATAAAATTAGAATATACAGATAAGCCAAAGAAGGAAATATGAAATTGCCTATAATTGTATTCCCCGGCAATAAGCACCATGACTATTTTGGTGGCAGCCTTTGCAGTTTTTTCTCTTGAACATATGTTTATATGTAGGCTTCATTACAATTTAAAAACCTAGCTGATAGGGTAGCCCTCAATCTCACTTCAGAGAAGCCCGCCTCACAAGTTAGGAAACACTGACACTGATACCCCCTTAGAAAACCCAGGATATAGACATTTATTTGTGGGGAAACTTTGATATCCCTCTATGGCAGATAGGCTACTGTCAGAATGCTCTTTTTGAAATAAGAAGTTACGTAACATAAAGACAGCGGAAAGAGTATGCAAGAATGTCATCCTCACGAGAAGTGCAGGGAGATTTCTTCATTCCTCAGCTGAGTACAAGCTGGCCTCCTGGAGTCTGTGAACGCAAGTGTTCAATGTGAGTGTGCCCTTGTGAGCCCCTGGCTGTTTATACTCCAGAGGGTGTCCCCGTGCATCATCGGTGGAGTGGACCAAAACTGGTGATCCATTTGCCCTGTGTGACCTTGCCCAGTACCCTGCTGACTGAGAGTACACATCTGCTGGAAGTCCTCTGGGCTTCAAGGTGCAGGGGTAAGTATGACCTTGACTGCAGTAGCAATATGCTTTAGCCAACTAAGCTGGCTCATTTCATTTACCACTCTATCTCCCATGGTTGAGCATTAAAAATACATGTTGGGACTGGGTGAGGTGGCTCACGCCTGTAATCCCAGCACTTTGGGAGGCCGAGGTGGGCAGATTACCTGAGTTCAGGAATTTGAGACCAGCCTGGACAACATGGTGAAATCCTGTCTCTACTAAAAATACAAAAATTAGCCGGGCGTGGTGGTGCACGCCTGTAGTCTTAGCTACTGGAAGGACTGAGGCAGAAGGAACGCTTGAACCTGGGAGGCAGAGGTTGCAGTGAGCTGAGATCGTGCCACTGCACTCCAGCCTGGGTGACAGAACAAGACTCTGTCTCAAAAAAAAAAAAAAAAGAAAGAAAGAAAAAGAAAAAAAAATACATGTTGGATGTTCAAAAGACTTTCATTTTAAGGCATAGAATAAATAACTGAACAGCAATAGAATTCCTATGTTGTGAACAAACAGGAAACAAATGGGCAATTCCTTTCTTGAGGGAATTTCTAGCTCTTGCATCCTTAACTCTGAAGTCCTACTTCTTCCCTGGCTACACCCGTCTTCCCTTTCTGAACTGGTAGTACTTGTGTTCAAACCACTCTTATTGTGCTTTGAAAAAAAAAAAAAGGAACTGCTCAGCAGTTCCCCTCTCTGTGCACTCTCCTCTCACAGAACAAGAAGGCATCTGGTCTACAAGAACTCGAGACCTCACTGAAACGGAAAGCAAATACAAAGAAACTTTATTTTAAAAACGTGTCTTGGCCCCCCCAAGAAGAGGGCAATTGGATTGCTCAGCCAGGTACTGTGGGTAGACAGAAAGGGATTTTTAAGGTCTGGGACCCAAATATTAAAACCTGGGTTTACATTCATTTAAAGCTTGTGTCTGGGATGTACAAAAGCCTTAACATTGACGAGTGTGGTTTGCATGACTGGCTGGATTTCCTGCCGAGAAACCTTTAGGGGTGGTTAATTGGGTCTGCTGGGGCTTCATCAGGTTCAAGGGGTACATGTACCCCTTGGACTACTGTGAGATGGAAAGGACTTTGAAAACACTTTTTGGCATTACAGAAAGGAAACTCACCCTTTTATTTTGTTTTGTTTTTGAGAGGGAGTCTTGCTCTGTCACCCAGGCTGGAGTGCAGTGGCGTGATCTCAGCTCACTACAACCTCTGCCTCCTGGGTTCAAGCAATTCTCCTGCCTCAGCCTCCCGAGTAGCTGGGATTATAGGCACCCGTCACCGTGCCCTGGCTAATTTTTGTATTTTTAGCAGAGACAGGGTTTCATCATGTTGGCCAGGCTGGTCTCAAACTCCTGACCTCGTGATCTGCCCACTTCGGCCTCCAAAGTGCTGGGATTACACATGTGAGCCACCGCGCCCAGCCAGGAAACTCACTCTTGTTGCTAAGACTGTTGTTAGAATCACAGATGATCAAAGCTGAAAGGAACCAGGTAGAATACTTAGTCCATCCAATCTCCCGAGTTACTGATGAGAAACCTGATATTTGGAGACAGAAGTGAAAGAAATCACCCTTTACGGGACACCTATTTTGTGATAGGGTCTTTACATACATTATCTCAGTTGATCCTTGCAGCCTGGCTTTGAGAGGTGGAAAATGTGGTAGAGCGGAGTTAAACATCCTGCCCTACATCACACTGCTAATTGTCTACAAAACTAGGATAGAATCAGTTAGCACACTTCTTAACAGTTCACACACTTCTATAATACTAGTCGTATTAATTTGTTTAAAATACCACAGACTGCATGGCTTAAACAACATAAATTTATATTCCCACAGTTCTGGAGGCTGGAAGTCCAAGATCAAGGTGTCAGCAGGGTTAGCTTCTCCTCACACCTCTCTCCTTGGCCTTTTCTCTCTGTATGCACATTCTGGCATCTCCCTTTGTGTGTCCCAATTTCCTCTTCTCATCACAGCCTCTTTTCAGCTTAATGACCTCTTTAAAGGCCCTGTCTCCAAATACAGTCACATTCTGAAGTTCAGGGCTTCAACATATGGATTTGGGGGAAGCCCAGTTCAGCACATAACACTATTATTAACTTGTGAGATTGCTGAAGCCTATTAAAGACCTGAGAACATTCTAGTCTGGAGCCTTTTCACTAGAAAGGAAGACAGATAATACCCACTGACCACCTTTGTCACAACTACTTTCATGTTTAATCTTCACAACAGTCCAAGGAGGTGGATATTAAAGCAAGATTTGGAAAGACTAAGTAACATGTCTAGGGATACTTACCTCATAAGCTGCAGAGTGAGGATTTGAATTCAGATCTGCAATGCCAAAGCACACACATTTTCCATTTCCGTGTGGTTCCTGTCTGCTCCTAATTATATGTACTCTTTCCCTTATTTTATCCGTGAGGTGTGGGAATGACCCCATGGACGTGGGTTATATTGGTTCAGAGAAACTTCAGTTCTCTGAGGAGCTCATGTAACCATTTGTAAGAAATTGCCAATTTTAGAATTAGTTCTAAATACTATTTTCCAGCCGGGCACAGTGGCTCATGCCTGTAATCCCAGGACTTTGGGAGGCCGAGGCGGGCAGATTGCCTGAGCTCGGGAGTTCACGACCAGCCTGGGCAACATGGTGAAACCCCGTTTCTACTAAAATACAAAAAATTAGCCAGCCATACTGGCGTGCACCTGTAGTCCCAGCTACTCGGGAGGCTGAGGCAGGAGAATCACTTGAACCTGGGAGGTGGAGGTTGCAGTGAGCCGAGATCATGCCACTGCACTCCAGCTTGGGAGACAGAGTGAGACTCCATCTTTCTCTATCCTCTCTCTTTCTCTCTCTCTTTTTCTCTCTGTGTGTGTGTGTGTATACATTTATATATATGTTATATATATTATATATATTATTTTCCAATGTACAAATGTGGGGAAAGGACTTCTTCCACCCAATTCAGTTATTCACTGGACAGCTTGTGGGGAGGGGTTGCAAGGCCATAGCTACATTCCAGGGGAGTACACAGGTCGCAGTCCTATTCTTTTTTTTTTTTTCTGAGATGGAGTCTCTCTCTGTCACCCAGGCTGGAGTGCAATGGTGCTATTTTGGCTCACTGAAACCTCCACCTCCTGGGTTCCAGCAACTCTCCTGTCCCAGCCTCCCCAGCAGCTGCGATTACAGGTGTGTACCTCCATGCCTGGCTAATTTCTTCTATTTTTAGCAGAGACGGGGTTTCACCATGTTGGCCAGGCTGGTCTCAAACTCCTGACTTCAGGTGATCTGCCCTCCGTGATCTCCCAAAGTGCTGGGATTACAAGCATGAACCCCCATGCCCGGTCCACAGCCCTGTTCTGTATGCCAGTGGGTAAGTGAGAAAAATTACATGAGCTTCAGTGTATGGGTTGATTTTGTTCTTGAGAGCAATTAAAAACTTTATACTTCTTAGCTCCTTCCTCTATCTTCTTCCTCTTTTTCTTCTCTCACTTTGACCCAGTCAGGGATGGTCTGATTCTTCCCAAACCCACCCCTTTTTGGGGAAGTAGAAAGGGAGAGAAGAATCTATAGTTACTGCTATTCACTGAGTCCTTCTTGTGTGCCAGTCACTACGCCTCGTTTGAGGACTCAGCGTGTCAGTGGTAGAGCTGTAGTTTGAACGCAATCCTGACACCAAAACGTGCCCTTGCTTATGCTCCTGAGCTGCCCCAATTTGTTTTCTTTCTTTCTTTTTTTTTTTTCTTTTTCTTTTTTTTTTTGAGGCAGAGTCTCCCTCTATCACCAGACGGAGTGCAGTGGTGCGATCTCGGCTCACTGCAACCTCCACCTCCTGGGTTCAAGTTATTCTCTTGCCTCAGCCTCCCGAATAGCTGGGAGTACAGGCGTCCGCCACTACGCCTGGCTAATTTTTTTTTTTTTTTTTTTTTTTTTTTTTTTTTTTTTTTTGAGACGGAGTGTCGCTTAGTCGCCCAGGCTGGAGTGCAGTGGCGCGATCTCGGCTCACTGCAAGCTCCGCCTACTGGGTTTACGCCATTCTCCTGCCTCAGCCTCCCAAGTAGCTGGGACTACAGGCGCCCGCCGCCACGCCTGGCTAATTTGCATTTTTAGTAGAGACAGGGTTTCACCATGTTAGCCAGGATGGTCTCGATCTCCTGACCTTGTGATCCGCCCACCTCGGCCTCCCAAAGTGCTGGGATTACAGGCGTGAGCCACCACGCCCGGCCTAATTTTTGTATTTTTAAGGGTTTCACCATGTTGGCCAGGATGGTCTCAATCTCTTGACCTCATGATCCACCTGCCTTGGCCTCCCAAAGTGCTGGGATTACAGGCGAGAGCCACCGCACCTGGCTGCTCCAATTTCAATGACAATATTTTTATATTGTTAATGAATTAGTTTTAACATAAAAGGGAAATTTTATTTTCTGAAAACAGATATGCTTTTGAAGCAGCATCATTGTCTGGGGTAAATACCCGATGTTCGTTGTCTCATGCCAAGTGAATCGAGGATGTAGACACACAAAAAGAGAGTTTGAGAGTGGAGGTTTAGGCCGGGCACAGTGGCTCACACCTGTAATCCCAGCACTTTGGGAGGCCAATGGGGGCGGATCACGAGGTCAGGAGATAGAGACCATCCTGGCCAACATGGTGAAACCCAGTCGCTACTAAATATACAAAAATTAACTGGGTAAGGAGGCATGCACTTGTAATCCCAGCTATTCGGGAGGCTTAGACAAGAGAATCGCTTGAACCCAGGTGGCAGAGGTTGCAGTGAGCTGAGGTTGCACCACTGCACTCCAGTCTGCCTACAGAGCGAGGCTCCGCCTCAAAAAAAAAAAAAAAAAAAAAAAAAAAAGAAAGAAAGTGGAGGTTTAATAGGGGAAAGAAAGAGAAAAGAGAATAGCTCTCTCTCCTGCAGAGAGAGAGGGGAACCTGAGTGAGAGGTTTTGTTGTGAAATGCATGGTTTGTTTTGTTTTGTTTTTGTTTTGTTTTGTTTTGTTTTGTTTTGAGACAGAGTCTCGCTCTGTTGCCCAGGCTGGAGTGCGGTTGCACCATCTTTGCTCAGTGAACTCTGCCTCCTGGGTTCAGGCAATTCTCCTGCCTCAGACTCCTGAGTACCTGGCATTACAGGCGCCCACCACTGCACCTGGCTAATTTTTGTAGTTTTTAGTAAAGACGGGGTTTCACCATGTTAGCCAGGATGGTCTGAATCTCTTGACCTTGTAATCCGCCCGCTTAGGCCTCCCAAAGTGCTGGGATTACAGGTGTGAACCATCGTGCCCGGCCAATAAATTGTAGTGTTTTATACAGTAGAGTACTACTAAGCAATGAAATGTTATAAACTACTTATACTGCAAGCAACAGCATGCATGACTTACACAGACATTGTGTGGAATGAAAGGAGTAGCACATGCTATATGATTCCATTTATGTGAAGTTCTTCAACAGGCTAAACTAATTTGTGGTTTAAAAAAAATCAGAATAGAGATTGCCTGTGAGGGTACGGTAGAGATGGAATTTGACTGGGAAGGAGCATGGGTTACTTTCCAAGGAGAGGGCAGTGTTTTCTGTCTTGACAGGTGTTTGAAGTAGAAGCATTTTTCAGCTCATCAAAGGGTACAGTTAAGATCTGTGCTTTCACTGTAGGTGAATTTTTCCTAAGAAACAATAATAAAGAATAAAGAATAATAAACCAGTATTGAATTCTAGTAAATTATATGGACATAGAAATGTGCTAACATCTGCGACTTACATAGATTGATAAATGAGTAGAGGGATGGATTTTCTCTATGTGTGAAAATGTTCATAATAAAATGTTAGGGTAATGACCAGACGCGGTGGTTCACGCTTGTGATCCCAGCATTTTGGGAGACTGAGGCAGGCAGATCACTTTAGCCCAGGAGTTTGAGACCAGCCTGGGCAACACGGCAAAACCCTGTCTCAAAAAAAAAGAAAGAAAAAAAATGAGCCAGGCATAGTAGCACACACCTGTGGTCCCAGTTACTCAGGAGGCTGAAGTGGGAGGATAACCTGAGCCCAGCAGGTTAAGGATGCCGTGAGCCACGATCAGGCCACTGCACTCCAGCCCGGGTGACAGAGTGAGACCCTGTCTCAAAAAAAGAGTTTTAATGTTAGGATAACATGAGTTCCCATGCCAATTCCATTCACATGAGTTCCCAAGCCAACTCCATTCACATACCCCAATCCCACTCACATAGCTCCCATTTTGTTTCTCCCCACCCAGTGATTCTAGTTCTCTTCCCCACTTCCTGTCTGCCCTCTCACGCTGCCTTTAATTCAGACTTTGCATCTTCATCCTGACGCAGGGGGTCGTGTATGTGTGTATGAGGAGCCGGGGTAGATCATCTAACTTGGTTTGGGAATGCACACAGAGCAGTCTCAGAGGCTTCTGGGTCCCTGCTTCTCAAAGTGTGTGGAGGGGAAAGGGAGAAAGGAAGTTGCTTTTCAAACCATCCAGGAGGATGAAATGATAGGACCATACCAGGAAGATGAAATCCGTTTCTTAAAACATCACTTTAAACATGCTCCTCATACCATAATCTCTCCCAGTTGCTCATAGGATAAAGAACAAATGCCTCATCTTGGCATACAAGGCTTTCCATAGCTTTTCCCCTTTGTACCCTGGAAGCATAACTCCTTTTTTCTGTCTCCTGAATTACTCACACTGATAGGGAACGGGGTCAGGGAAGTGCAGGGAAGAGAAGGGCGGGTCCCAGAAGGGCGGGTCCCTGGCAAGGGCTCCACCCCCAGGCATGTGCCCACCGACCTAGGTGAGGACAGGCACTCCTGCTTTGGCGCCCAAATGTTGCATTTCCCAAGACCACCCTGGCCTGCCACACCGTCATCCTATGCGTATAAAAATCCCAGAGACCCTAGCAGGCAGATACACAAGCAGCTGGACGTCGAGAGGAACACATCGGCGGAAGAAGATACAAGCAGCTGGACGTCGAGAGGACATTGAAGGGCGAATGCTGGCGGAAGAGCACACAACAGACACCAGCACGCCAGCAGGAGGCATCCACCAGAGGAACGACGCGAGTTTGGCCGGGAGTGTTGGAGAAGAGTCGGTGGCGGTCTGACTCCAGGGAAAAACCATCTCCCTTCTGGCTACCCCATCTGCTGAGAGCTTCTTCCAGTCAATAAAATCTTGCACTCTTTTTCCAAGACCACGTGTGATCCAATTCCTCCGGTACACCAAGACAAGAACCCCAAGGCAAGAACCCCGGAATACAGAAAACCCTCTGTTCTTGCAATAAGGCAGGGGTCTAATTGAGCTAATACAAGCCGCCCATGGACAGCTAAACCGAAAGAGCACCCTGTAACAAACACCCACTGGGGCTTCAGGAGATGTAAACATTCACCACTAGACACTGCCGTGGGATTGGAACCCCACAGCCTGCCCATCTGTATGCTCCCCTAGAGGTCTGAGCAGCGGGCACTGAAGAAGCGAGCCACACCCCCATCGCACGCCCTGCGAAGGAGACAAGAGAACTTCTCCCCTTTCCATACTCGCCGATCTCACCCTCTCGCCTGCAAGGCGTTTTACATCCTCACCTCCACCTCCACCCCAACCCAACTACCTCGCCTCATCTTACCTATTTTTTTTTTTTTTTTTTTTCCTTTTTGAGGCATACTCTGTTTTTTACTTTTTGAGGCACAGTCTCGCTCCGTCTGCCAGGCTGGAGTGCAGTGGCACCATCTCGGCTAACTGCAACTTCCGTCTCCCAGGCTTAAGTGATTCTCCTGCCTCAGCCTCCCGAATAGCTGGGATTACAGGCGTGTGCCACCAGGCCCAGCTAACTTTTGTATTTTTAGTAGAGATGGGGATTCACCATGTTGGTCAGGCTGGTCTCGAACTCCTTACCTCAGGTGATCCGCCTGCCTTGACCTCCCACAGTGCCCGGCCCTACTTATCCTTTAAGACCAGCTTCATGTGCTGTCTCCTCCATGAAAACTTCCTCCCTGGATGATTCCAGTCCATATACTCTTTCTTGGAAATACCGGAGAGAAGAGAGAGAACGTACCCTCTGCACCATTCATGTTGACACTTATACCGTCTTTTGACATTTAATTCCAAGTTGCCTTCTTGGCTCTGAACAGCAGAAATGAGAAGAAACTTTGAAGAGAAGGACAAAGTTCTAGTTGAACACAGTTTAGAGCTCTAGACCAGGAGTCCAGATGCCTGGGTTCTCTTTAGGGCTTGGCCATGAATAGCCAGTGGCTTTGAGCAAGTTTTTATCTGGTTTGAGTCACCATTTTCTTATCAATGAAAAGCAGGGCATTACTTAGTTAATTGCACCAGCCCCTCTGCCTGATAGTCTCTGGTTCTGTTTTGTTTTACAGAATGGAGAGTAGTTTTATAGAAAAAAGAGGACAATATTGGGATCACCTTTGACCTGTCCATTTGGAAATATTTTCTATTGAGTTATAGAAAGGCGGGAAGCTTTCATTTAGAACAAGTAAGTATATGAGAAATAACATCTGCCTGGTTATACAGTCTGCTACCAAATACTGGTGATGTAGAATGGTAAATCAATTCACGGCTTCCTCTGACCAGTCATATGTGGAATTACCGATAAATATTCTTCTGTTGTTTTAGGAATTCAGTTGCAAATATGGTAACCTGTGATAAAAGACAGAACCACAGACAGGATAGGACTTACACAAAGAGTGACCAGGTGTATGTTTTAAAGTGTTCTCATCACCTGTTCAGCCAGACAGCAGAGAGCTATACACATCAAGCTTGTTGTGAAGAAACATGGTGTAGATCTAAGTGGCAATCAAAATGTAGCTCTTTCCACTTCAACGACTGGGTGTAGACCTGCGCTGTCTAGTATATTAGTAGTAGCCACTAGCCCCCTGTAGCTATTTAAAGGTGAATTTAAATAAAATAAAATAAAATGTAAACTTCAGTTGCACAGTCACTGTAGCCAGATTTCAAGTACTCAGTAGTCAGATGTGACTAATGACTAACATATTGTATAATATGGATATAGAACATGTTCATTATCACAGAACGTTCTATTGAAAGGCATTGGTCTAGACGAAGAGATATTCTGAAAAGAATGAATAATGAATGAATAAATGAGCAGCATTTTTTCCACCTAATTACTTGATAAGGAAGGAGTATGATGGTCTACATACAAGGATATATAACATAGTACAATAATACCTTACTATTTTATATAGAGAGAGAGATATATATATATTTTAATTTTTTTGTGAGACAGACTCTCACTCTGTAGCCCAGGCTGGAGTGCAGTGGTGTGATCTCGGCTCACTGCAACCTCCACCTCCTAGGTTCAAGCAATGCTCCTGCCTCAGCCTCCTGAGTAGCTGGGACCACAGGCGCATGCCACCATGCCCAGCTAATTTTTTGTATTTTTAGTAAGGGCGAGGTCTCACCATATTAGCCAGGCTGGTCTCGATCTCCTGACCTCGTGATCCACCTGCCTTGGCCTCCCAAAGTGCTGGGATTACAGGCGTGAGCTACCACACCCAGCCACTTTTCCAATTTTGAGATATTTTTGTGTATGAGAGTTATGTGACTTATTCAATATGATGAGTCTTTTAAATAGAGTCTTTTAAATAACATGTCTTCATTTTATAGGTGAAGAGGTGTAGTCTTAGGAAGGCTAGGCTGTGAACTTGTGTGTGTGGGTCTCTAAGCCTTTCTGAGGCTTTCTTTCTTTCTTTTTTTTTTTTTCAAGACGGAGTTTTGCTCTTGTTGCCCAGGCTGGACTGCAATGGCGCGATCTCGGCTCACCGCAACCTCCACCTCCCAGGTTCAAGCGATTTGCCTGCCTCAGCCTCCCAAGTAGCTGGGATTATAGGCATGCGCCACCACGCCTGGCTAATTTTGTATTTTTAGTAGAGACAGGGTTTCTGCATGTTGGTCAGGCTAGTCTTGAACTCCCGACCTCAGATAATCCGCCCACCTCAACCTTCCAAAGTGCTGGGATTACAGGCATGAGTCACCGCACCCAGCTGAGGCTGTATTTATTTAGCTCTAAACTGGAGATCACGACGGGACACAGACTTAGAGGTTATGTCCATAGGGATGATGTAGAAGCTAGAGAACAGATAAGACCCCAGAAGGAAAGAGATGGGACTGTCTTGCAGGACATGTAGACAGGGAATATTCTGGCTGAGGTCAGCAGTAGAGCTCTACAATGGTGAGAAAGGACAGCTGGGATGGGGTCCTGGTGCTTGGAGTGACTGATGGTGCATTTCAGGCCAGAGAGGTTCTGGGGTCTTTGAGAGAAGCGCATTCCCTCTCTGATCAGTCAACACAGGTTTGAAAGCTAGGAACGGCCAGGCGCGGTGGCTCATGCCTGTAATCCCAACACTTTGGGAGGCTCAGGCGGGCGGATCACCTGAGATTGGGAGTTCCAGACCAGCCTGACCAACATAGAGAAATCTCATCTCTACTAAAAATACAAAATTAGCTGGGCATGGTGGCGCATGCCTGTAATCCTAGCTACTTGGGAGACTGTGGCAGGAGAATCACTTGAACCCAGGAGGCGGAGGTTGTGGTGAGCTGAGATCGCACCATTGCACTCCAGCCTGGGCAACAAGAGCGAAACTTCATCAAGAAAACAAAAACAAAACGGCCGGGCGCGGTGGCTCAAGCCTGTAATCCCAGCACTTTGGGAGGCCGAGACAGGAGGATCACGAGGTCAGGAGATCGAGACCATCCTGGCTAATACGGTGAAACCCCGTCTCTACTAAAAAATACAAAAAAAAAAAAAACTAGCCGGGCGACGAGGCGGGCGCCTGTAGTCCCAGCTACTAGGGAGGCTGAGGCAGGAGAATGGCATAAACCCGGGAGGCAGAGCTTGCAGTGAGCTGAGATCCAGCCACTGCACTCCAGCCTGGGCGGCAGAGCAAGACTCCGTCTCAGAAAAAAAAAAAAAAAAAAAAAAAAAAAAGAAAACAAAAACAAAACAAAACAAAAAACCAGAAGCAGCCTAGCCCAGGAAGAAATCTAGTGCAGACGGTGTCTGAGAGTTAAAAACCAGGAAGACATTTCTCCAAGTTGTCACAAACATAGCATGAGCACAGTGCCTGGGTACAGTGTGGTCTGCCTTTCAGAATTAGACATTGCAGAGTCAGACACAAAAAGGACACGGCTATCCTCAAGACCAGGCGAGAGAGCTTACATTGGATAAAAATCAATGTTTTGATGTGATACTCTTCAGAAAAGACCAAAGTCTGTGAGAGAGAAAATGTGCTCTTCCTTTGTAGGGTGACACCTGAATAAAGGCTAAAAATAGTAGCTATCATATATTGAGTTATAACTTTGTACGAGATACTATACATGAATTCTTGTAACAACTTCCTAAGTTAAATACTGTTCTCCACACCACTGTACGGATGAGGAATCCCTGGTGTGCTGGAGCTGGTTCTTACTGTGATGTGAAACCTGATTATTGAATTTTCAGGATTTTGTTAGCCAGTTGACATACACTGTTAGCTTGAAATAGGCCATGGTAGGAATATTTATACCACGGGGATTGGTGAATGCTACAAATTAGGGCCTTTACTCCTAGAGGGCCAGTTTGTGAAACCATTTAGCAGCACATAATTTTTGTTGTTGTTGTTGAGATGGAGTTTTGCTCTTGTTGCCCAGGCTGGAGTGCAATGGTGCAATCTCGGCTCACTGCAACCTCCACCTCCCAGGTTCAAGTGATTCTCCTGCCTCAGCCTCCCGAGTAGCTGAGACTACAGGCATGCACCACCACACCTGGCTAATTTTGCATTTTTAGTAGAGACAGGGTTTCTCCATGTGGTCAGGCTGGTCTCAAACTCCCGACCTCTGGTGATCCACCCGCCTCAGCCTCCCAAAGTGCTAGAATTATAGGCGTGAGCCACCGCGCCCAGTCAGCAGCACAGAATTGAAATAGACTCAGAGAGGCTTAGTGACCTGCCAAAGTCACACAGATGGTAGCAAGGGGCAGATCCTAGGCCAGTGCTGTTATTCTAAAGCCAACGGTCTTACCACTACGACCTCCATGGGGACTGTTTTATATCGGAGGGACAAGATAACTCACCTTCCTTCATCACCAAAGCAAAACCATCTTGCTCATCAGTGACTCTGGGGTTAGAACTGCTTTGCAGAGCATTTCTTAAAGGCCTGGAATTCAAGCATTTGGCATCTCCATAACTCAGGAGATGCCCACAGGAAAAAAATGCATGGCCCTAATGCTCTGGAGACAGATGCTGATATGCCCATTATATATAAACAAATAAATATGTATATTTTTCCCCATCTCCTCAGTGAATTTCATAAAGGACAATAGACGAGCCCTTATTCAAAGAATGGGAATGACTGTTGTAAAGCAAATTACAGATGACCTATTTGCATGGAATGTTCTGAATTATGGAGAAGTAAACAGCATTTGCTGCGAGAAGGTGGAGCAGGATGCTGCGAGAGGGATCATTCACATGATTTTGAAAAAGGGTTCAGAGGCCTGTAACCTCTTTCTTAAATCCCTTGAGGAGTGGAACTATCCTCTATTTCAGGACTTGAATGGACAAAGTAAGTATCATTTAGTTTTGCATCTGTTTCTGCAAATAGGATAGACCATAACAAAGATCCATCATCCCCATGGCAGAGCCTCTGCTTTTCCTCCTCTTCATATCACCTGGCAGTGGCCTTTGATTCCTGCTAAGGAAAAGCTTAGATGATTTTAGGAAAAATTCATAGTAGATCAATTGATGGTGAAGCCAAACAACCCCAGGGCCAGGGAATAAATGATTGAGTATAGTGTCACTGCAAGATAAAACAGGACAATGAGTGTACTAGTTAAGCTGCCAATGCAGCAGTGGTTCTCAGCGTTCCCTGCTTGGATGAGATCTACCTATGGGAGAGAGGCCCAGCTGACTACCTACTCCGTGTCCAGGCCTCCTGGTAAAGACAGCCTGACTGACACAAGAGCACGATTCTATTTTTCATGAAATATGAATTCAGTTTTTATTTTTTTTAAATTAGTAAATAAGGTCATGACAGATTTTACTTAGAGTGAAGGCCTAATGTGCTGACAGTTACCCCTAACCATCTTTTTCCACCAAATTCTTTACTTTCCTTAACCCATACACAAGCTCCTCCCTTTTCCAACCAGCTGCTATAAGATTTGGTTGTGGAAAGGAGGAAACAGAAAGCAAAAAGGGGAGTGGGGTAAAGGATGCCGGGGAAACGGGGAGCAGACAGAACCCTTTGTGCCAGCTCAGAACTGGGAAAGGACATGACATTCACCGATGGCAGATTCTCAGCCTCACCCCCTCGTTCATCCTCCTGAACTCTAGGTTTTGAGGAGACACAGATTTGGGTCCTCTTTAACATCACCTCTTCTCTAATAGGTCTTTTCCATCAGACATCAGAAGGAGACTTGGACGATTTGGCTCAGGATTTAAAGGACTGGTACCATACCCCATCTTTTCTGAACTTCTATCCCCTTGGTGAAGATATTGACATTATTTTTAGCCTGAAAAGCACCTTCACAGCACCTGTCCTGTGGAGGAAGGACCAACACCATCACCGCGTGGAGCAGCTGACCCTGAACGGCCTCCTGCAGGCTCTTCAGAGCCCCTGCATCATTGAAGGGGAATCTGGCAAAGGGAAGTCCACTCTGCTGCAGCGAATTGCCATGCTCTGGGGCTCCAGGAAAGTGCGAGGCTCTGACCAAGTTCAAATTCGTCTTCTTCATCCGTCTCAGCAGGGCCCAGGGCGGGCTTTTTGAAACCCTCTGTGATCAGGTCTTGGATATACCAGGCACAATCAGGAAGCAGACATTCATGGCCATGCTGCTGAAGCTACGGCAGAGGGTTCTTTTTCTTCTTGATGGCTACAATGAATTCAAGCCCCAGAACTGCCCAGAAATCGAAGCCCTGATAAAGGAAAACCACCGCTTCAAGAACATGGTCATCGTGACCACCACCACTGAGTGCCTGAGGCACATACGGCAGTTTGGTGCCCTGATTGCTGAGGTGGGGGATATGACAGAAGACAGTGCGCAGGCTCTCATCCGAGAAGTGCTGATTGAGGAGCTTGCTGAAGGCTTGTTGCTCCAAATTCAGAAATCCAGGTGCTTGAGGAATCTCATGAAGACCCCTCTCTTTGTGGTCATCACTTGTGCAATTCAGATGGGTGAAAGTGAGTTCCAGTCTCACACACAAACAACGCTGTTCCATACCTTCTATGATCTGTTGATACAGAAAAACAAACACAAACATAAAGGTGTGACTGCAAGTGACTTCATTCGGAGCCTGGACCACTGTGGAGACCTAGCTCTGGAGGGTGTGTTCTCCCACAAGTTTGATTTCAAACTGGAGGATGTGTCCAGCGTGAATGAGGAAGTCCTGCTGACAACTGGGCTCCTCTGTAAATATACGGCTCAAAGGTTCAAGCCAAAGTATAAATTCTTTCACAAGTCATTCCAGGAGTACACAGCAGGACGAAGACTCAGCAGTTTATTGACGTCTCGTGAGCCAGAGGAGGTGACCAAGGGGAATGGTTACTTGCAGAAAATGGTTTCCATTTCGGACATTACATCCACGTATAGCAGCCTTCTCCGGTACACCTGTGGGTCATCTGTGGAAGCCACCAGGGCTGTTATGAAGCACCTCGCAGCAGTGTATCAACATGGCTGCCTTCTCGGGCTTTCCATCACCAAGAGGCCTCTCTGGAGACAGGAATCTTTGCAAAGTGTGAAAAACACCACTGAGCAAGAAATTCTGAAAGCCATAAACATCAGTTCCTTTGTAGAGTGTGGCATCCATTTATATCATGAGAGTACATCCAAGTCAGCCCTGAGCCAAGAATTTGAAGCTTTCTTTCAAGGTAAAAGCTTATATATCAACTCAGGGAGCATCCCTGATTACTTATTTGACTTCTTTGAACACTTGCCCAATTGTGCAAGCGCTCTGGACTTCATTAAATTGGACTTCTATGGGGGAGCTATGGCTTCATGGGACAAGGCTGCAGAAGACACAGGCACAATCCACATGGAAGAGGCCCCAGAAACCTACATTCCCAGCAGGGCTGTATCTTTGTTCTTCAACTGGAAGCAGGAATTCAGGACTCTGGAGGTCACACTCCGGGATTTCAGCAAGTTGAATAAGAAAGATATCAAGTATCTGGGAAAAATATTCAGCTCTGCCACATGCCTCAGACTGCAAATAAAGAGATGTGCTGGTGTGGCTGGAAGCCTCAGTTTGGTCCTGAGTACCTGTAAGAACATTTATTCTCTCATGCTGGAGGCCAGTCCCCTCACCATAGAAGATGAGCAGCATATCACGTCTGTAACAAACCTGAAAACCTTGAGTATTCACGACCTACAGAATCAACGGCTGCCGGGTATTATAAATATCAGTGGTTTGTGCTATGTTCACTTAAAAAAAAATAACAGTGTATAAATTTGGAAAAGGAGAGAGGAGACTTTATTTCTTCTAAAGGGTTACAGCCTGCAGGGTGGCCATCCCGCAGGCTGGGAAACGTGCCTCTAACCAAGACCAGAGACAGGCACCTCGAAGGAGGGGTTGGGGTAGACGCTTTATGTTGAATGGGTTGACTAAACATACATATTCAACAGATTACAGGAGGAGCTATGACTATTCCTGAAGGTGGTCTTGACGCATGCCTATTGAATAAACATGCATGTAACATACAACCCAAGTTCACTGTGGGGTGGAGATTTAGCATTTAAATCAAGCTTATCCAACCTGCAGCCCGTGGGCTGCACGTGGCCCAAGACGGGTTTGAATGTGGCCCAGAACAAATTCATAAACTTTTTTTTTTTTTTTTTCTTGAGACGGAGTCTCGCTCTGTCGCCCAGGCTGGAGTGCAGTGGCTGGATCTCAGCTCACTGCACGCTCCGCCTCCCGGGTTTACGCCATTCTCCTGCCTCAGCCTCCCGAGTAGCTGGGACTACAGGCGCCCGCCACCTCGCCCGGCTAGTTTTTTGTATTTTTTAGTAGAGCCGGGGTTTCACCATGTTAGCCAGGATGGTCTCGATCTCCTGACCTCGTGATCCGCCCATCTCGGCCTCCCAAAGTGCTGGGATTACAGGCTTGAGCCACGGCGCCCGGCCCATTTGTAAACTTTTTAAAAACATTATGAGTTGTTGTTTTTGCAAATTTTTTTTTTTTTTTTTTTTTTTAGTTCATCAGCTATCATTAGCGTTAGTGTATTTTATATGTAGCCCAATACAATTCTTCTTCCAGTGTGGCCCAGGGAAACCAAAAGATTGCACATCCCTTTAAATGATTTAAATGTATTACAATAGGCCTATACTTCAGAGGTTCTTTTCAGAACACAAAGGTAAGCAGGTACGCAATCTCTGTAAACCAGCCGGAACCAGTCTGTGGTTGGTGGTCCTCTGATCAGGAGAAAGTTACTGAAATCACTCTCTTCTCCAATCAAAGCTGTAGTTATGGCAGGTGGAACAGGGATTGTTAGCATTTGTGAGCTGGATGAGTTGCGAATTGTTTAATATTCACAACTATCAATATTGCTTATCTTGAGACCAATGCTTGTTTAGCTACCAAAGAAGAAAAATCTGTGGCGGTTATGGCACAGTTTATTCTTAAAATTTTTTTTTTTCGAGGTAGGGTCTTGCTCTGTCACCCAGGTGGGAGTGCAGTGGTGCGATCACAGTTCATTGCAGCCTCAACCTCCTGGGCTCAGTCGATCCTCATTGTTTGTTTTTTTTGGAGAGACGAGGTCTCACTATGTTGCCCAGGCTGGTCTTGAACTGCTGGGCTCAAGCAATTCTACTGCCTCCACCTTCCAAACTGTTGGGATTACAGGCATGAGCCACGACGCCCAGCCTAGGACAGTTTATTTTTTAAGTGTAGAGCTGCATGACTTAGCCTTTGCCTGACATGGTCTTATGTCCTGTTTATAACTTGGTATTTTATTGCCATAAAAAGTCTGTTGTGTTAGTCTTATGATCTCTATGTTAACAGTAATGCTGATGGGTTGTGTTCAAACCATAAAAGAGAGGGAGTATGATGATGTGTGTTTGACCTCCCATCCTGTCATGGCCAGGTCCTTTGTTTAAGTTTTTTTCTGGGGTCCCCTTAGCCCAGAGGGGATGCATTCAGTTGGTGTGGGGTGGGGGGCTTAGGATTTTTAGTTTACAGCTATAATCAAGCCTGGCTGGAAATAATAGCCAGGAATACTGTGAAAATGTTAGATATATAGTTTTGCTTTATTTATTTATCTATTATTTATTTTTATAGATATGGGGGTTCAAGTGCAGTTTTTTTACATTGATATATTTTGTGGTGGTGAAATCTGAGCTTTGAGTGTAACCACCATTATTATTTCTCATCCCTTGCCTCCCTCTCACCCTCCCACCTTTCCAAGTCTCCATGTCTATTCTGCTTTCTGTCTCCACGTGTACACATTATTTAGCTCCCACTTGTAAGTGAGTACATATGGTATCTGACTTTCCGTTTCTGAGTTATTTCACTTAAGATAATGGCCTCCGTTTCCATCAATGTTGCTGCAAAAGACATGATTTCATTTTTATTAGCTTTGTTTTAAATTTTCTAGTAGTTTCTGCTAGGTGTCAGGACTTGAAAGGAAGGTAGAAGGGCCGTGGAGAGAGGTCCATGCTGGGGGAAAGTTGTCAGATTGGGAGCCATAGGGAAGATTCCCAGAGCTGTAGTCTGATTGGAAAGATATATATACACATACCTACATATATACATATATGTATGTATTTAAATACCTTTAAAATATTTTTATTAAAAATATGAATATATTAAAAATATTTTTATTAAAAATATGAATATATTAAAAATATTTTTATTAAAAATATATTGGGAGGCTGAGGCAGGTGGATCCCCTGAAGTCGGGAGTTTGAGACCAGTCTGACCAACATGGAGAAACCCCATCTCTACTAAAAATACAAAATTAGCTGGGTGTGGTGGCACATACCTGTAATCCCAGCTACTTGGGAGGCTGAGGCAGGAGAATCACTTGAACCCGGGAGGTGGAGGTTGCGGTGAGCCGAGATCATGCCATTGCACTCCAGCCTGGGCAACAAGAGTGAAACTCTGTCTCAAAAAATGAAAAGAAAAAAAAAAAATATATATATATATATATATGCAGGTTAAGCTTGTCTTCAGCAAATCCTTCTGTGAGCACCCCCATCTTTACCCAATACCCAGTCCTCCCCTGCCAAGTGACACCCTGCCCTACTTCAAGTCTTGGAGGAAATCCAGTCTGTAAATTAATCACCTGCAGGAGTTAGTAGCTAATTGTGTTACAAGATTCTCATCTGGGAAATTGTAGAAGATACCCAGTCCCATTCCCACCCTAACTATTGTTTACTTAGTTGGGGCCAGGCCAGACTCACACCAGTAATTCCAACACTTTGGGAGGCCAAGGCAGAGGATTACTTGAGATCAGTCTGGGCACAATAGGAAGACCCTGTCTCTACCAAAAATTAATCATCTGGGTGTGATGGTGCATGCCTGTAATCCCAGATACTCTAGAGGCTGAGGTGGGAGGATCACTTGAACCCAGGAATTTTCAGGCTGCAGCAAGGTATGATCATACCAGTGCCTGGGCAACAGAGCAAGACCCTATCTCCAAAAAGAAAAGAAAAAAAAAGAATGAATGATAGAAGATTTGGGGAATATTGTCTAACATGATGAAATTCCAGATTTTAGACTTCAGACACAGATACGTGAGGGCAATCTTTCTGGGTAAAGGGGATACTTCCCCAAATTCTGAATAACACTAAAGGAGAATGCCTGCCCTACCTGTGTAGACCAGCCTGGTTGCCCAGAGCAGGAATGCTATGTGGTGTGAAGCTATGGGAAGCAGGAACCTTGTTCTACTTAAGTGTAGCAGTCTGGGGTTAGTTTCAGACACAAGCAATTTCCCACCTAGCTCTGCCTTGCTTGTCACCCTGCAGAGAAATTTTCTGTCATTTTGAGATTCTAGAATTTTTTGTACAGATAGTCTTTGAAACCTCCTCCTTCATGCGGGAATCCCTCCTGTAAGATTTTGGATGTCACTAAGACTTTATTAGACTACCTTCTGTGTCAGGAAGCTCACCATCTACTCATGACAACTCTTCTTTTATACTGATCTTGTAAAGTGGTCACCTGTGTGCTGAATTTGGCCTACATGGTGTTCAGAATTATTTTGTAATATTTGCCATTTAAAAAATTATTTACTTTATTTAACTATTACTATTTTTTTGAGACAGGGTCTCACTCTGTCACCCAGGCTGGAGTGCAGTGGCACAATCTTGGCTCATTGCAACCTCTGCCTCTTGGATTCAAGCAAGTCTCCTGCCTCAGAATCCCAAGCAGCTGGGATTACAGGCGCACGCCACCACACCTGGCTAATTTTTGTATTTTTAGTACAGATGGGGTTTCACCATGTTGGCCAGGCTGGTTTCAAACTCCCAACCTCAGGTGATCCACCCGCCTCGGCTTCCCAAAGTGCTGGGATTACAGGTGTGAGCCACTGTGCCCGGCCCTCCTTCTTTTTTGTAGAGACAAGGCCTCTCTGTTGCTGAGGCCAATCTTGAACTCCTGGGCTCAAGTGATCCTCCCCCTCAGCCTCGAAAACTGCTAGGATTATAGGTATGAGCCACTGCACCCAGCCAGTTTTAGAAGGATTTTTTTTGTGGGGTTTGCAGGAGAGGGTGTTGCAGATTCCTTGACATTTTTATTGTAGACAATCATGCTATCTTCAAAAAGAATGATTTTAAATTCTTCCCTTCCAATCTGTATTCCTTTTATTTTATTTTATTTTTATTTTTTGCTTTATTTCACTGACTAGGACTTGTAGTACAATGTTGAACAGGGGTGATATGAATGAACATCTTGCCTTGTTCCTGACCTTAGGGAGAAAGCATTCAGACTTTCACCGTTAAGTATAATGTTAAATGTAGTTTTCTTGTAGATGTCTTTTATCAAGTTGCTGAGAATTTTTTTTGTCATGAATAGATGATGGATTGTGTTAAAGGTGTTTTCTGTATCCATTTATATGATCATGTCATTTTACATGAATGGACGTTGGATTGTTTTTATAAAATTATTTTTAAAATATTTTTGAGGCAGGGTCTTGTTCTGTCACCCAGGCTGGTGTGCAGGGGCATGATCATAGCTCACTGTAGCCTTGACTTCCTGGGCTCAACAGATCTGCCCGCCTCAGCCTCCTGACTAGCTGGGACCACAAGTGTGCACTATCACATCTGGTTAATTTTTAAATTTTTTGTAGAGATGAGTTCTCACTATGTTGCCCAGTCTGGTCTCGGACTCCTGTCCTCAAGAGATTTTCCCACCTGGGCCTCCCAAAGTGTTGGGATTACAGGTGTGAGCCACCCAGCCTGGATGTTGGATTATGTTACATGTGTTTTCTGCATCAATTTATGGGATCATGTAGTTTTTCTTTTAGACTGCCAATATAATGAATTATATGGATTGATTTCCAAATATTGAGCATCCTGCATTCCCTATATGAAACCCATTTGGAGATGGTGTAATGTTCTTTTTTTTTTTTGAGACGTAATCTTGCTCTGTCACCAGGCTGAGTGCAGTGGTACAATCTTGGCTCACTGCAACCTCCGTCTCCCGGGTTCAAGTGATTCTTCTGCCTCAGCCTCCCAAGTAGCTGGGACTACAGGCACATGCCACCACACCCAGCTAATTCTTGTATTTTTAGTAGAGACGGGGTTTCACCATGTTGGCCAGGCTGGTCTCGAACTCCTGACCTCGTGATCCACCTGCCTCGGCCTCCCAAAGTGCTGGGATTACAGGTGTGAGCCACCACACCTGCCATCATATTCTTTTATGCATGACTGAATTCCATTTGCTATTTTGTTGAAGATTTTTGATTCTATATTCATGAATTATATTGGTCTAAAGTTTAATTTCCTTTCTTTCTTTCTTTTCGAGACAGGGTCTCACTCTGTCACTAGGGCTGGAGTGCAGTAGCGCGATCTCAGATCACTGCAATCTCCGTCTCCTGGGTTCAAGTGATTCTCCTGCCTCAGCCTCCAGAGTAGCTGGGATTACAGGAGCCTGCCACTAGGCCCAGCTATTTTTTTGTATTTTTAGTAGTGATGGAGGTTTCACCATGTTGGCCAGGCTGGTCTCAAACTCCTGACCTCGTGATTCGCCTGCCTCGCCCTCCCAAAGTGCTGGGATTACAGGCGTGAGCCACCTCGCCCAGCCTCAATTTTCTTTCTTTTCTTTTCCCTCCTTCCCTCCCTCCTTTCTCTCTCTATTCTGTCTCTCTCACTTTCTTTCTTTCGTTAAAGACAGTGTCTCATTCTGTCACCAAGGCTGGAGTATAGTGGTGTGATCACAGTTCATTGCAATCTTGAACTCCTGGGCTCAAGCGATTCTCTTGCCTCAGTCTCCTGAGTAGCCAGGACTACTCTCACCTGCCACCACACCTGGGTAATTTAAAAAATATTTTGTAGGGATAGGGTCTAGATATATTGCCCAGGCTGGTCTCGAACTCCTGGCCTCAGGTGATCCTCCTACCTTTGCCCCCAAAGCACGGGGATTATAGGAGTGAGCCACTGTGCCTGGCCTAAAATTTTTTCTTCTACATCTTTGTCTGCTTTTCATATCCAGTTAATGATGGCTTCATAAAATAAGTTGGGAATTGTTCTTTCTATTTCTATTTTCTGGAAGTGATTGTGTAGAATTGATATTATTTCTTCTTTACATGTAAAGATTTGTGGCAGAATTTACAAGTGAACATATCTGTGCCTGCAGGTTTCTTTTTTGGGACATTTTAGATTATAAATTCAATTCCTTTAATAGCTATAAGGCTATTCCGGTTACCTTTTCCATATCTCACGACTATTGGTAGTTTGTGGTTTTCAAAAAATTGGGCAATTTCATATATGTTGTCAAATTTATGTGTGTAGATTTGTTTATATTATTCTCTAATTGTCCTTTTAATATCTGCAGTGTGTGTAGTGATATTCCCTTTTTTGTTTCTGATATTGGTAATCTGTGTCTTCTTTTTCTTTGTCAGTCTTGGTAGAAATTTTCTAATTTTATTGATCTTTTCAAAGATCCAACTTTTAGCTTCATTGCTTTTTTTCTATTGTTTACATTTATAATTTTGATTTCTGGGCTGGGCATGGTGGCTCACGCCTGTAATCCTAGCACTTTGGGAGGCTGAGGCCAAAGGATCACTTGTGCTCAGGAGTCCGAGACCAGCCTGGGCAACATAGTAAGATCTTGTCTCTGTTTTTAATTTTTATAATAAAGATGTAATAATTTTGATTTTCACCCTTATCTTTATTAGTTTCTTTCTTCTTTCCTTTATTTTGCTCTCTTTTCTGTAATTTTTTTTTTTTTTTTTTTTTTTTTTTTTTTGAGACAGAGTCTTGCTCTGTAGCCCAGGCTGTAGCGCAGTGGCGCGATCTCGGCTCACTGCAAGCTCTGACTCCCGGGTTCACGCCATTCTTCTGCCTCAGCCTCCCCCGTAGCTGGGACTACAGGTGCCCAACACCACGCCCAGCTAATTTTTTGTATTTTTAGTAGAGACAGGGTTTCATTGTGTTAGCCAGGATGGTCTCCATCTCCTGACCTCGTGATCCGCCTGCCTTGGCCTCCCAAAGTGCTGAAATTACAGGCGTGAGCCACCGCACCGGCCTGTAATTTCTTAAGTAGTATGCCTCGGTTGTTGATTTGAGACCTTTCCTCATTTCTAATATAAGTGTGCAATGTTGTAAATGTCCCTGTAAGCACTGTGTTAGCTGAAGATTTTTTTTTTCTTTTCACCCCTTTGTGAGTGAAGAGCTGCAGATTTTGAAGTTTTGTTCTTATTTTTAAAAATATTTTTCAAAATATTGTCAAATTTTCCTTGAGACTTCTTCTTTAATGCATAATTATTTAAAAGTGTGTTAATTTTCAAGTGTTTAGAAATTTCCCTGTTATCTGGGAAATTATTTGGAGAACATGCTTACAGTGAAGTACAATGCCCATCTCTTATAAGAAGTATATTTTTATGTCTATTTCATGAGCATTTTTGGCTCATGGTGATCATTAAAATCTTTTGATTGGTAACAAAAATGACAGTAATAGTAAATGACATAGTAAATAGCAAATATCCGCTGAACAGAGTCTAATCTTCTTTCTTTTGACAGGTGGTCTGACTGACAGATTGGGTAATTTGAAGAACCTTACAAAGCTCATAATGGATAACATTAAGATGAATGAAGAAGATGCTATAAAACTAGGTCAGATTTCTGTTCTCATATGTGTATTAATGTGAGTCTGATAATAAGAGGAGTTAACTTCAGGCTCTGACACTGGCTGTGTCTGCACAAGCCAAGGATGTTTTTATGTACTTATGGCTACATTGGTTTCCCTAGACATTTTCCCTACTGCCATTACAATCCTTTTATCTCATTTTATTCAAATTGTACAACACTAGATGGTAACCCTTTTGGGAAGAGAGCCCATGACGTGTTTTTAATTTCCCTCTCCCTGGCTCATTGGCTATGTTTTTATTTAATGCATAGAAACAATATTTTAAAGTTTATAGTATGGTTTCACAATTGCATAGAAACAATATTTTAAAGTTTATACTATGATTTCATAATTAAGTAAAATTTCATAAATGAAATAGGACACAGGAAACAATGTGAATCAAGAAAACTTTGGGGGAAGCATGCTTTCATTCTACACTGGAGGTTGTTTCCCCAATCAAAAAAATGAAAAGGAAAAGGAAACTTCAGGAACACAAGCAGAACACATGGCTTACCACAGGGAACCAGGCCCTCCAGGCCAGGGAGGATTCCTGTTAAAGCTGCTTTCCTTGAATGTCCCTGTTTCCTCGTGTGTTCGATTTTTTTGGGGGGGCTCTTTTTTTTCCCTACTTGAGTCCTCACTAAAAGGCTCCTCTCTTCCCTTCACCTTGTTCTTTCTTATTCTGCTTCCTGCTGAAAGACAACTCTATCCTAATGATATCCAACTCATAATCAAAACATAGCTGAAGCCTGGGCACAGTGGATCACACCTGTAATTCCAGCACTCTGGGAGGCCAAGGTGGGTGGATCACCTGAGTTCAGGAGTTCAAGACCAGCTGGCCAACATGGTGAAACCCCATATCTACTAAAAATACAAAAATTAGCTGGGCATGGTGGTATGCACCTGTAATCCCAGCTACTTGGGAGGCTGAGGCAGGATAATCACTTGAACCGAGGAGGAGGAGGTTGCAGTGAGCCAAGATTACTCCACTGCACTCCAGCCTGGACGACAGAGAGAGACTCCATCTCGAAACAAAAACAAAAACAAAAGCAAAACATGGCTGACTTCTTTTCCTTATATGGCCTACGTGAGAATAATCAAATTAATTCAGTGTTCAATAAACATGTATTGCATGTGTACAAATTACACAGAAAATCAGAGCTGGAAGAGGATTGAGAGCATCTGATCCAACTCATTCATTTCACAGAAAACTCCACTGGAACCTAAAATAGCTTATTGACTTGCTCAAGATATTACCAACTGGTAGAAAGAGGTCAAAAAGTACCTCTCTAGTACAGCCTGCTGCTTCTGCTATTAAGGAATCAAAATATGAACTCGACTAAACCAGTATTATATTAGTAATAATTTACTCTTTATTAAAGAGTTGCTGTGCTATAGATTAGACACTAGCCTAGGCAGTTTTATATACTTCATTCCACTGAATCCCCACAACAGTCCTAGTACATAGATATAATGATCCTTAAAGCTTAAGCTAAAAGATTAAATAACTTGCCCAAGTTTATAATTATTAAGTAGGGGATCCAGGAACTGACTGCAAAGCTCATGCTCACAACCTCCAACCTGTATGTACTCCCATGACAACAATGAACATTTATTGAGCACTTACTATGTGCCACATTAAATATGTTACATACATTATCTGCAACCTTCCCGAAAGCTCTGCAAGATTGATATTATTAGAATCATGTATTTCTTTTCTTTTTTTTTTTTTTGAGGCGGAGTCTCGCTCTGTTTCCCAGGCTGGAGTGCAGTAGCAAGATCGCAGCTCATTGCAACCTCTGCCTCCTGGGTTCAAGTGATTCTAATGCCTCAACCTCCCAAGTAGCTGAGATTACAGGTGTGCACCATCACGCCCAGTTAATTTTTGTATTTTTAGTAGAGATGGGGTTCTGCCATGTTGGGCAGGCTGGTCTTGAACTCCTGACCTCAGGTGATCTGCCCACCACTACCTCTCATAGTGCTGGGATTACAGGTGTGAGCCACCGTGCCTGGCCATTAAAATCATGTATTTCTTTCCTGTAGGCTACAGTACCATCAAGATAAGGCAATATTTTAATGACACAAAGTAAGGCCTAACCAATCCTAAACTGCACATTAGCTTTAGACCTAATAATAGGGGACATTTCAGAATGTTTCCAATTGTACTGTTGATATAAGGTAAATCTTTCTTCTGGTTAAATACGCTGCAGTGGATATGGTCTTCATTCTAAAGCATCAGGCAGGACTTGTGGTCTTCATTCTAAAGCATCAGGCAGGCCCCATATCATGAGTCCCAGGCAAGACTTTTGAGGCTGTAAACAGTTGTACTAGAAGCACTCTAAGGACCAAGTCCCCATGCTACCCCCCTGAACTTAGCCCCCCGCTGTTTAAGATTTTTGAGAAGATTGAAAGGAGAGTGCTCTAGAAGACTTCATCCATCTAAAGAATTATCGTAAGAGTATACATTGATGCCCATTAAAAAGACTACAAATTTACGGTAGTGTTTCTCATGCTACTAAGAGAATAAATAACCTCCGTATAAGTGATTTTTATGTGGTCCAAGAGACTGGAAAGTGAGAGTTGAAAGAATAGCTCTCTCTGACTCTTTGTAGCTTAAGGTTGCTGCAGGAAGAACATGGAAAGGTCTCTGCACAATTATTCTTTGCTTTCTTTTCAGTTCATTAATCTATGCTTAAATCAAATTAACTTGGTATCCTAATGCATTCCTTTCTCTTTTTTCAGCTGAAGGCCTGAAAAATCTGAAGAAGATGTGTTTATTTCGTTTGACCCACTTGTCTGACATTGGAGAGGGAATGGATTACATAGTCAAGTCTCTGTCAAGTGAACCCTGTGACCTTGAAGAAATTCAATTAGTCTCCTGCTGCTTGTCTGCAAATGCAGTGAAAATCCTAGGTAACTGTTGCTTCCATTAACTGAATGAGGACAGTATAACAGAACATGTGATACTATTATACTAATTCACACTAAATGTCTCAAATGGAAATTTAATTTTAAGGAAAACTGGAAAAGATAATAAAAACTTCTGGATAATAAGCAGATTGTTTTTAATGATTTTTCTCCATATTGGAATTAAAATCAACTATTGATGGATAATAGGGGAGAATTTCAGAATAACTGAAGATGTAACTTTTAGAGAAAGTGAAAAGGAAGAAAATAAGAAATAGGTGCTTGAAACTTGCCACACAACCTGTCATATAATTTACTGCCTAATAAACATTTAAATGAATGGATAAATGATTGAGAAGTGAGAGATAAAGATTTTCTGAAATGATCTCAGGCCTCTAATTCCTACCCATTGCCCTGTTAAGATGAAGTTAATGTGCATTAATGTGACAATTGAGTCTTCTGAGTTCCCAAAGTGATGCATATCAAGTATGGGGAAACTTACTGCATATTTCTGGATAAACTATACATGTGTAATTCAGACATATTTTAAAATTTAGATTTTGGAAAAAGTGGTATAATCTTTTTAAAGTTAAACTATATAACTTCTGGGAGTCTCTAAAGATCACTAAGGAAGGCATTTGTATACTAATATAAAGTTACAGCTAGAGAAACCCACAGCTGAAAAAGGCTAGATAAGTACTGGGAATATGAGCACAATGAGCACGTGCCTTTATTTCTCTGCTTACTGCTGGGCAGAGACAGGCTTAGAACTGGAAATCGCAAATGTACTCTTTTAAAGAGAAGTTCAGCAGGTTTTTTATTGTAGAGCACACAACCCAGAAGATACTTTAAGAAAAGGGCTCATACGATTGATTAAAAATAATAATAGCCAATATTATAACAAGAGTACATATTCATGAAAAACTTGTCTGATTTTTTTAAAAAGGAGATTTTTCTAGCCCTGATAGAAAAAACTTCACCTAGATTAAGCAAGAGTGATAATATGTGAAGAAAAGAACTAAGCAGGGCTGGGCGCGGTGGCTCAAGCCTGTAATCCCAGCACTTTGGGAGGCCAAGGCAGGTGGATCACGAGGTCAGGAGATCAAGACCATCCTGGCTAACATGGTGAAACCCCGTCTCTACTAAAAATACAAAAAACTAGCCGGGCGTGGTGGCGGGCGCCTGTAGTCCCAGATACTCGGAGGCTGAGGCGGGAGAATGGCGTGAACCTGGGAGGCGGAGCTTGCAGTGAGCCAAGATCCGGCCACTGCACTCCAGCCTGGGCGACACAGCAAGACTCCGTCTCAAAAAAAAAAAAAAAAAGAACTAAGCAATTCTTAGCTAGACTGGTACCATTATATAATTCATGTTTGCATACAAAATAGTTTTCCATTACCTCAACATATTTATGTCTTTGTTATTCAAATACATCTTTTGTACATAGCATAAAACTGGGTCTTGCTTAAAAGAAAAGTTCTGATTATTTGATTATCTCTGCCTTTTAATTGGAGTGTTTAGTCCATTAAGATTTAATGTAATTGTTGATATGGATAAATTTGAATCTGCCATTTTGCTATTTGTTTTCTTTTTTCTCATCTTTTTTTTTTTACTAACTTATTATTATTAACATCACAGCAATTATGTCAATAAAATCATCTAAGTTGAGGTACACAAAACCAGCTCATTTCATTTTTGTTTTTGTTGTTCCTGTTTCTCCTGCATGATTAAGGACATTTTATAATTGAAGCAACTTTACATTTTATCTGGTCCAACTACCTCATTCTATAGAGGAAGACATTGAGGCTTAGAGATTTTTCCATGATGACATAACAACTACATCCCATGCTGCTTTAGGCTCTATGTGACCTGGAATTTATTAATCAGAACCTAGGACCAATGACTATTTGCCCATTTGGTCATAAACATGGGATTTGGGGGTTATGCCTATGCCAGTGCCTTTGGAAATAATTAAAATAACCAAGGCAAGTTATGATTTGCATTACCATTAGCAGAAAAGATAAGAACTCAGAATTATTCTAAGGATACTTCAAAATACATTTATATTTACCTGAAAACTTTTTTATTTTGGATTACTTTTTTTCCCAGCTCAGAATCTTCACAATTTGGTCAAACTGAGCATTCTTGATTTATCAGAAAATTACCTGGAAAAAGATGGAAATGAAGCTCTACATGAACTGAGTAAGAATGACAATTCAGCCAAAATCAGACGCTTGAATATGTGTACTGGGTAGTCGAAATACATAGCCTGGGCCCTGAGGTCTTTTATACCCATGTGTGCCTTACTAGATGCACCCTCCTTAGGAAAATCATTTAGGCCTTTCTGAAACTGCCCTTAAGAAACACAGGCCCATGTCTTTTAAGTCACCAGTTTACATATGCTCACTGCACTTTGAGGCGGGATCCTACCTTCTTTCCTCCTTTGAGGAGGCAACTGTCAGAGTAGTTGATGTGCAAGACAAATTTGCTTAAGGAATTGGTGATATGGATTTTTAGGTGTGACAGTGATATGTGATTATGGTTAAAAGAAAAAAAAAGGAAAGAACTGATTTATACTGTCCATGATTTGCTTTAGAATAATACCAGGGGAATTAGGTCAGGATTAAGCAAGATTGCCCATGATTTAATGTTTTTGAAAGCTGACTTATTAGTATATATAGTTTCAATTATATTCTTCTGCATAATGTTTGTATATGCTTGAATACTTTCCATAAAAATAACCAAAACTTAAGTAGATTCTCATTGCAGATTGAGTAGGCTGCAGAGCCACCAAACATAACGATCATTCCTTCCCCAGCATCCCTTCGTTCTTCCTCAGTTTTGAGATCATCCAGTCCCTGAACTGCTCTTTGTTTCTTCCAGTTGACAGGCTGAACGTGCTAGAACAGCTCACTGCACTGATGCTGCCCTGGGGCTGTGATGTGCAAGGCAGCCTGACCAGCCTGTTGAAACGTTTGGAGGAGGTCCCACAACTCGTCAAGCTTGGGTTGAAAAACTGGAGACTCACAGATACAGAGATTAGAATTTTAGGTAGGTACACACATACAGAGCCAAGATAAATGGATTTGGCCCTTAGAAAGTTCTTGAGTTACCTTTGCTTATTTTGCCCCCTTATTTTATTTTGCTTCCTCTTTTTTTTAAAATATAAGTATGTCTAAGGAATTCATTCATGTTAGAGTAAGAAGACTTAAAACACCGGCCTTCCTTCAGGTTGTAAACCCTTTACCTATATAATTAAATGGAAAGCATTCACAGTATCCAATAAGATGTATTATGTTAGTCATAGTTCTTACTAGCCTTAACTTTCTGAAATTCAGCAACGCCCCTCCCTCCAATATCAGGAAATATTTTCAAGTTACTTATTGGGTATTCAACACTATATATAAAGGTGAATGTAGCTGTATCTAAATAGAGTCACAAAATATCTTTAAATAACTGTAATATTATCCAGAAACAAATAGATCTATGTAAATGACTGAAGACACCACCAACCTCAGGCAGTTGATGAAAGAAGCCCTCATACTATCTGCATTGGTTTTCAATTTCTGCATAACATATGGCCTCAAAACATAATGGCTTAAAACAATAACCATTATCTCACAGTTTCTGTGGTTCAGGAACTTGGGAGTTCAGCAGGTTAGCTCTAGCTTGACCTCTCTCATGAGAGGGGCTGCTGGAGGATGTCCTTCCAAGGTAACTTCTCACATGGTTGGCAAGTTAACACTGGCTGTTGGCTGAAGGCCTCACTTCATCACTAGACCTCTTCACAGACTGTGAGTGCCCACACAACACGGCAGCCCACTCATTTCTGGTCATTTCTGACATATCCCACTGGTTGCACAAGTTATTCCAATCCAGCATATGGAAACATGAATACAAAGAGGTCAGGCTCATCAGGGTCAACTTGGAGGCTATCATGCTAAAGCCAAGGACTTGTGAAAACAGCCTCTATCACCTTCATTTCCCTTCCAGATTGTCTAGAATGTGTTTAGTTTAGGATAACATACAATTTATTATTTAAACTTTTTTTTGTTTTTTGTTTTTTGTTTTAGACGGACTCTCGCTCTTTCGCCCAGGCTGGAGTGCAGTGGTGCGATCTTGGCTCACTGTAAGCTCCGCTTCCCGGGTTCAGGCCATTCTCCTGCCTTGGCCTCCTGAGTAGCTGGGACCACAAACGCCTGCCACTATGCCTGGCTAATTTTTTTTTTTTTTTTTTTTTTGTATTTTTAGTAGAGACGGGGTTTCACCGTCTTAGCCAGGATGGTCTCCATCTCCTGACCTCGTGATCCACCTGCCTCGGCTTCCCAAAGTGCTGGGATTACAGGTGTGAGCCACCATGCCCGGCCACATTTAAACTGTTTTTAAGTGTAAAAGCTTTGTGGCATTAAGTACATTCATATTATTGTGCCACCGTCACAACATCCATTTCCAGAGCTTCTTCATCTTCCCCAACTAAAATTCTGTACCCATTAAACATTAACTCCCATCTGCTGCTCTTTTTAGAACCTTCTTTCCTGGAGATTTGTACCTAAGTCCTTAGGCTGCCCGAGGGTTTGCCTTCCTAATGGTGCTTCAAGTTCCGGATCTTTCCTTCCTTTAATTCCTAACTTCACTTCCATCCACTCCCTCAACCCATTAACTCACATCATTCTGGTGTCATTCCTTCAGGCCCTTCCTCTATTTTAGGTTATATTAGAGTCAGGTGGCTTCTGTGACAGACTAATTAGCTAGCTGATAAATAATCCCTCTTAGGTAACCTCATACCTTAAGTGAGTTGGAAAGGATGTGTCTTTTCCAAGAGGCCCTTGGATAATATATAGATTCAGAATTCATGTTGGGGAGGTGTTTTTAGGTTGAGGTTTTTTAGCATCCTTTAAATCTTTAGGTAGCTGCCTACTTTGTCCACTCCCAAGGCTGGCCATTGAGACCAGAGAAGGAGATGGTGTGCTTAATGAAATAAAAACTGCGCTAGGCGGTAATTTGTAATTTGACTTTATTTTTATTTATTTGTTGAGACAGAGTCTCACTCTGTCTCCCAGGCTGGAGTGCAGTGGCTTGATCTTGGCTCACTGCAAGCTCTGCCTCCCCGGTTCAAGTGATTTTCCTGCCTCAGCCTCAGCCTAGTAGCTGGGATTACAGGCACGCTCCACCACCCGGCTGATTGTTGTATTTTTAGTAGAGATGGGCTTTTGCCATGATGGCCAGGCTGGTCTCAAACTCCTGACCTCAAGTGATCCACCAGCCTTGGCCTCCCAAAGTGCTGGGATTACAGGCAAGAGCCTCACCAGGCCCTCAGTTTTTTTAAAAAAAGAATTTGTGAACCGGGCATAGTAGCTTACACCTGTAATCCCTGTGCTTTGGGAGGCTGGGGTGGGAGGACTGCTTGCGGCCAGGGGCTCAAGAGCAGCCTGAGCAACACAGGCAGACCCCGTCTGTACAAAATACTTTTTAAAAAAATTAGGCCGGGCGCAGGGGCTCAAGCCTGTAATCCCAGCACTTTGGGAGCGGGCGGATCACGAGGTCAGGAGATTAGGACCATCCTGGCTAACATGGTGAAACCCCGTCTCTACTAAATATACACAAAATTAGCCGGGCATGGTGGCAGGCGCCCAGCTACTCCGGAGGCTGAGTCAGGGGAATGGCGTGAACCCAGGAGGCGGAGCTTGCAGTGAGCCGAGATGGCGCCACTGCACTCCAGCCTGGTCGACAGAGCGCGACTCTGTCTCAAAACAAACAAAAATATTAGCTGGGAGTGTTGGCACATGCCTGTAGTGCTAGCAATTTAACAGACTGAGGAGGGAGACAATCCCTTAAGCCCAGGAGGTTAAGGTTGTTGTGAGCTATGCTCGTGCCACTGCACTCCAGCCTGGGTGACAGAGTAAGACCCTGTCTCTTAAAAAAAAAAAAAGGCAATTCAGTAAGAAGATATAATCATTATATACACACACACACATATATACACCCACACATATATATACACACACATATATATATACACACACACAGACTATATATATATACACACACACATACACATACACATACACACATATATATGCCCCCAACACTGGAGAACCTACATATATAAAGCAAATATTGTTAGAGCTAAAGAGAGAGATACAACCCAATACAACAATAGCTGGAGACTCAACACCCCATTTATAGCATTGGACAGATCTCCCAGACAGAGAATCAACAAAGAAACATCAGACTTAATCTGCACTATACACCAAATGGACCTATGAGATATTTATAGAGCATTTCTTCCAACAGCTGCAGAATACACATTCTTCTCCTTAGCACATGGATTATTCTTAAGGATAGACCACATGTTAGGCCACAAAATAAGTCTTAAAAAATCACCCCAAATTGAAATCTGATTCAAGTATCTTCTTTTACCATAATAGAATAAAACTAGAAATCAATAACCAGAGGAACTTTGGAAACTATACAAACATATGGAAATTAAACAGTGTGCTCTGGAATGACAAGTGTGCCAATGAAGAAATTCAGAAGGAAATTGAAAAATTTCTTGAAATAGGCTGGGTGTGGTGGCTCATGACTATAATCCCAGCACTTTGAGAGGCCAAGGTGGGAGGACTGCTTGAGCCCAGAAGTTTGAAACCAGCCTGGGCAATATGCTAACATGTCATCTCTACAATTAAAATTTCTTGAGACAAATGAAAATGGAAACACAACATACCAAAACCTATGGGATACAGTGAAAGCAGTATGTTCCCACCTTCCCTCCCTCCCTCCCTCCCTCCCTCCCTCACCCCTCTTTCTCTCTTTCTTTCGAGACAGGGTCTCCCTGTTGCCCAGGCTGGAGTGCAGAGATGTGATCACAGCTCACTAGCCTTGAACTTCTGGGCTCAAAGGATCCTCCTTCCTCAGCCACCCAAGTAGCTGGGACTAGAGGCTATTATGCTCTGCTAATGGACCTTCCTCTTCAACGACCTTACCTTCCATTCTCCTTCATCCATTCATTCTATGAGCATGCAATGACTAGATTATGATAAGCCACTTAAAATTGTTCTACCTGCAAAATAATAAATGCAGATATCCCATTCTCAAACCACAACCTCCTGTATTTCTATCTACTCCTAATCACCAGTTCTTTTACTTCACTGGGACTTCCAGTCTGTCGATCCCACTACCTTCTACCTGTTTTTCAGGACCTCTCTATTTTGATTTGCCTTCCTACCTAGTTTCAGCTCCATCTTCCATCTCTGCAAATATTCTTGTCTTTAACAGCTGAAATTCTCATGGCCCACAGTAGCATGAGTCAGTTCAGGCAATGACTTTGAGTGATGGATGTGTGATAGATGCAATGGTGAAATGAAGAGTATAATGAGAGATAGAGTCTAATTAAAGAAAGACTACCTAACGAGATGCAGGGAGAACATGAGATGTGGAATGTGAGGTATGAAATGAAATACAGTAGATGGGGTGTACTTTCCTGACAAAACTCCAGGCCTGGGTTGTCCTTAAATTTCCCTTTTTAGAATTTCATAACTACACTCAGGATGCAGGGGAAAAACTGCAAACTTTGGAAGATAAATACAAGTTCATGCTGGCAAATTTCAACAAAATATTTAGAAGTGAATGGTAAGAAATGCTGTATATCAAAATTTGTGGCATGCAGCAAAAGGCAGCAAAAAAGAGTAACTTCACAGTGGAGAAAGCTGTTGACACTGCCTCGGTCAGGTGAACAAGGTCAACATTAACAGTGGTAATTCATGTTGATAGTATGTACCTAGATATGACATGACAAAAATAGTACTTTACCTCTATGATCTTCCTCCCCAAAGATCCATATCCCCCATCTAATGATGATAAAAACATCAAACAATCCTAACTGAGGGACTTCTACAAAAAACTGACCAGTATTCCTTGAAACTGTCAAGGAAATCAAAACCGAGGTGATTGTGAGAAATTGTCGTAAGCATGAGGAACCTAAAGAGACATGACGATGAAATGTAATGTGCTAACCTGGATGAGTTCCTGCAACAGAAAAAAAGACATTTGGTCAAAACTAAGGAAATCTGGCTGGGTGCGGTGGCTCACGCCTGTACTCCCAGCACTCTGGGAGGACGAAGTGGGCAGACTGCTTGAGCCCAGGAGTCCGAGCCCAGTCTGAGCAACATGGCAAAACTCAATCTCCAAAAAATTAACTTGGTGTGGCAACGTACGCCTGCAGTCCCAGCTACCCGGGAGGCTGAGGTGGGAGGATGGCTTGAGCTCAGGAAGTTGAGGCTGCAGTGCAGTGAGCTGTGATCATGCCACTGCATTGCAGCTTGGGTGACCCAGTCTCAAAAAAAAAAAAAAAAAAAAAAGAAAGAGAGAAAGAGAAAATACAACCTACAGAATGTGAAAAAAAATTTGCCAATCACATTATCTGATAAAGGACTTCCATCTTGAATATATAAAAAACTCTTATGGCCGGGTGCCGTGGCTCATGCCTGTAATACCAGCACTTTGGGAGGTCAAGGCGGGTGGATCACAAGGTCAGGAGTTTGAGACCAGCCTGGCCAATGTGGTGAAACCCCGTCTCTACTAAAAATACAAAAAAAATTAGCCGGGCGTGGTGGCACATGCCTGTAATCCCAGCTACTCGGGAGGCTGAGGCAGGAGAATGGCTTGAATCTAGGAGGCGGAGGTTGCAGTGAGCCGAGATCGTGCCACTGCACTCCAGCCTGGGTGACAGAGCGAGACTTCGTCTCAAAAAAAAAAAAAAAAAAAAAAAAAAAAAAAAAAAAAAAAACACACACACACACACACACACACACACACACAGAAAACAAAACAAAAAACTCTTACAACTCACTGATAAAAATACAAATAACCCAATTTGTAAAATGGGCAAGAATCTGAACAGACGTTTCACCAAGGAAGATATTTAAATTGCAAAATAAATACCAGAAAACATAATCAATATCATTAGGGTAATAATGTAAACCAAAAGTACAATGAGATACCGCCTGACACCCACTAGGGATGGTTATTATTTTTTATTAAAAGATATACAATAACAAGTGTTGTTGGCAAGCATATGGAGACATTGGAATCTTCATATGCTGGTAGCTGAGCTCAGGAAGTTGAGGTTGCAGTGAGCTGTGATCATGCCACTGCATTGCAGCTTGGGTGACAGAGTGACACCCAGTCTCAAAAAAAAGAAAGAAAGGGAGGGAGGGAGGGAGGGAGGAAAGAAGGAAGGAAAGGAAGGAAAGGAAGGAAAGGAAGGAAAGGAAGGAAGGAAGGAAGGAAGGAAGGAAGGAAGGAAGGAAGGAAGGAAGGAAGGAAGGAAGGAAGGAAGGAAGGAAGGAAGGAAGGAAGGAAGGAAGGAATACCAGCACTTTGGGAGATCAAGGCGGGTGGATCACAAGGTCAGGAGTTCGAGACCAGCCTGACCCACATGGTGAAACCCTGTCTCTACTAAAAATACAAAAATTAGCTGAGCATGGTGGCATATGCCTGTAATCCCAGATACTCGGGAGGCTGAGGCAGGAGAATTGCTTGAAACTGGGAGGCGGAGGTTTCAGTAAGCCGAGATCACACCACTGTACTCTGGCCTGGGATACAGAGTGAAACTGTCTTGAAACAAACAAACAAAAAACAACGAATAAACACAATCTCTCTCAGTATTTCCTGGCAATCTTACTGCGTTTCTGTATTTAACACTCTTTGTAAACTATTTCACACTTTTTTCTCCTCAATCAGTATTCAGCGTCTCCTATTTCACAGAGGATGTGATTGTTATTTTTTCTCTCCTTCTCCTGTGGAGCTGATAGTAGGTTTCTCTTCTCCTACCTAAGCACAGTCTCTTTAGCAGTGCTTGAGATGCCAGCCTCGCCCTCACTCCGGTTCAGGGACATCATTTTATTGATTATGCCTCTTGTTACTGGCTCTCTCCTGTCAGTTTTTAAAGTTGCTCAAATCTCTTCCATTTTAAATAAAACTCTCCCTGAGTCCTATCTTCCTCCTTTGGTTATCATTCTCTCTCTCCTCTCCTTCAAGGTAAAAGCTCTAAAACAAATTTGATGTACCCTTATGACATCTCCACTTCCTGACCATCTGCTACTTCCTACTCATTGCATCTGACTTTCCACAACCCTCCAATGTGGCTGAATTTCAATAGACACTTTCAGAAGTGTTTAATTTACTTGATTCCTCTGCAGGAGTTGACACTGAGCACTCAACTTCTTTTGAAAACATTCTCTTGACCTCCATGACACCTTGGCTACTTCTCAGTCTTCTTTTCAATGGTGATTCCTCTACCTAGATATTAAATGTTCCTAGTTTTCCTTAAAGCTTGGTCTAGACTATCTGCTCTTCTTCCTCAGAGATTGCATTTGATCTCCAAGCTTTGCCATGTTTTGCTCGACTTCCAAAATTTTGTTTCTTACCTATCAGCAATCTGAGACTACAACATAAAAATCATTGCTAGCTCAGGCATCTATTTCACCTGCTTTTTTGTTTGTTTTGTTCCAGGCTGGAGTGCAGTGGCGCAATCTCGGCTCACTGCAACCTCTGCTTCCCAGGATTCTCTGTTCTCTATCTGCTTCTCCGAATCTCAAGTGATTTTCCTGCCTCAGCCTCCTGAGTAGCTGGGATTACGGGTCCATGCTGCCACACCGGCTAATTTTTGTATTTTTAGTAGAGACGGGGCTTCATCATGTTGGCCAGGCTGGTCTCAAACTCCTGACCTCAAGTGATCTGCCTGTTTCGGTCTCCCAAAGTGCTGGGCTTACAGGCATGAGCCACCACTCCCGACCAATTTCACCTGCTCTAACAAAACCCTTTGTTAAATAGCATCTTTCAACTTAGATGTTCGAAGCTGAACTCTGCTATCCAGCCTGTTCTCAAAAAGAGAGCTCATGCCTATAATCCCAGCACTTTGTGAGGCCGAGGTGGGTGAATCACTTGAGGTCAGGAGTTCAAAACCAGCCTGGCCAACATGGTGAAACCCCGTCTCTACTAAAAATACAAAAATTAGCTGGGAATAGTGCACATACTTATAATCCCAGCTACACGGGAGGCTGAGTTGGGAGGATCACTTGAGCCAGGGGGGCGGAGTTTGCTGTGAGCTGAGATCGCGCCACTGCACTCCAGCCTGGGTGACAGAGCCAGAACCTGTCTCAAAAAAAGAAAAAAAAAAAAAAAAAAAAGAGCCATCACAGACCCTATTCATGTTCTAGAAACTCATGTTCTAGAAGCGCCCAAATTCTGGGCACAATCATTCTGCTGTATAGATCCCACTATCATATTTTATTTTCCAAAAGCTCTTTCTTAGCGTCTTATTGTTGTTGAGTAGATGCAGTCTACTGAAAAACTTACGATCTCTGAAAAACTTACGTCTTTGGAGTTTGATTTTTCTTGTTTTCTATGGTGCCTCATTTCTTTGGGAGCTGTTTGGCTTTTAGTCTCAGTCTTCCTTGTGGGAGGCTGTTGTCAAATGTCTGGTAATCCTGTACTGTCCTCTTCACATTTGAGAGTGAGACACAAGTTGATAGGGAGTTCTGTGTCTAAGGGAGGGTGATTTTTTGACAGGCTAACTTCACTAGGGGGTGATTGGGCAAGCAAAATGGCCCCTTCTTTGTAGGGCCTTTTCCTGGGGAGCAGTTCCACTTCTCCTAAGAATCCTCCAGTCTTCCTCCTGGAGCATATAAGCCCAGTTACAAGTGTTCTGGGAACAAAGTGGAGTGGGAAAGCCTATTGCTTTTGTGTGCTCCCAGGGTACCCTGACCTACCATAGCACCACCAGCCATCTAATTACTTGATAATGCATGTCTTTACACTATTTTGTAAGCCCAATGAGACAGGGACCACGTCTGTCGTTAGCACATATCCTCAGCACCCAGCATAATCCGCGGCACACAGTAGCACTAAAGATGTTGCTGAATGAATAAACAGTGAGAGCTCTGGTACTGGTTCAGGTGAGCCACAGGACAATACAAATGAGAGTTGTGTTTGGGATACAGGAACCCCCAAGAATCCGAAGCCTTCTACCCAGGGCATTTGAGATTTCTCCTGGAATTCTAATCAAGCCATTTGCACTCTCCACAGCCCACATACAGCCTATGGCTCTAAATGTCATGGATTCTGTTTCTCTCGGATCTATTCTGCTCCTCATAACATAAGCACTGCAGATTAAATGAACAAAAGGCATGCCCTTGGCTTATGCCAAATATTGTTTGTTCTTGGTTCCTGCACTAGCACACATTCTAATAATTATCTAAGAAACTCTCTTAAATTGATGATAAGATCCTTATACCTTAGTAGATAACCAGTATAAATTGCTCACCCTCTGAGGGTGGAATGGGCTTTAAATTCTTTTTAAATTCCTTTTAGGTGGTGAAAATATGTTCTGCTAGCTGAGAAGGAGAAAAAAAGTTGATCTTTGGGGAAGGAGCTTTAAATAGACACACAACTGGCAACCAGCATTTGGACTGAGTGCATGCCATGCTGGGAAGCATATGGAGGAGGGGCAAAGGCAGAAAGGACATGAAGATGAGATGGAAGAGAGAGCAGGGAGAAGGCCACCCTCCAAGGAACAGAGGAGGAGGAAGGAGGGGAAAGCGAGGACCTATGTAGTATTTGGGCTGGGCACAGGCTAAGCTATGATAACAGAGACTCAACTATACCATGGCTTACGGAAGGTAGAACTTGATTCTCTCTCATGTAACAGTCCAGAAATGAGCAGTTCAGGCAGGTGGGGTGGTTTTCCTCTGTGCAGTCTTTCAGGCCCAGATAACTCCTCTATTCCTTAGAGTGTTATTTTTGGCTTTATGGCCATAGCTAGGTCACTGCTCTGTGATCATTTCAACCTAGCAGAAGAGGGGAAAAGCAGAAAAGTGACATGGAAGTTGCACACATCACTTCTGCCTATACTTCCTTGGAAAAAATTTAGCCACACCTAACAGCAAGGGAGGCTGGGATATGAGTGGCCATATGCCCAAATAAAACCCTATAACTAAGGAATAAGGAGAGAGAGTTTTGGGAACAACTAGCAGTCTGTCTCACTTTTCTTTTCTTTTTCTTTTTGAAACGGAGCTTCGCTCGTTACCCAGGCTGGAGTGCAATTGTGTGATCTCTGCTCACCACAACCTCCGCCTCCTGGGTTCAAGTGATTCTCCTGCTTCAGCCTCCCAAATAGCTGGGATTACAGTCATGCACCACCACGCCCGGCTAATTTTGTATTTTTCATAGAGATGGGGTTTCTCCATGTTGGTCAGGCTGATCTCGAACTCCTGACCTCAGGTGATCCGCCACCTTGGCCTCCCAAAGGGCTGGGATTACATGTGTGAACCACTGCGCCCGGCCTCTGTCTCACTTTTCAAATAAATAAAAGCAGCTGCCGGCCGGGTGCGGTGGCTCAAGCCTGTAATCCCAGCACTTTGGGAGGCCGAGGCGGGCGGATCACGAGGTCAGGAGATCGAGACCATCCTGGCTAACACGGTGAAACCCCGTCTCTACTAAAAAATACAAAAAACTAGCCGGGCGAGGTGGCGGGCGCCTGTAGTCCCAGCTACTCGGGAGGCTGAGGCAGGAGAATGGCGTAAACCCGGGAGGCGGAGTTTGCAGTGAGCTGAGATCTGGCCACTGCACTCCAGCCTGGGTGACAGAGTGAGACTCCTTCTCAAAAAAAAAAAATAAATAAAAAATAAATAAATAAAAAATAAATAAAAGCAGCAAAGAAGGCCCAAAGGTGGTGTCAGTGACACTGACCATGGGTAAGAGACATGAAGGCAGAACCCTGTGAATGATCTCCTTACCTGGCTTTGCCCACTTTAGCCGCTAGCATCTTGACCACGGTCAGGCAGGGTCAATCACTTTAGGTATCTGTAAAGAAGAACCTGAAGAGCTTTCAAAACTCAAGACCTTATGATGGTGATGAAAACATTGGCTGACACTGACTAAAGACACATACTAGAAAGTACTTAGTTGCACTGAACTAACTACAAAAGGCCACGCAGTGACATCAGACACGAAACTCACAGATCTCCTCACTACGGAGCTGGTAAATACACTTACTGAAAGTGGGTAAACGTACAGTTTCAGTGCATAACTAGGTTGACCTCACCCACATAAGCTGGTCAGACAAGACTGTCCATTTCTGTCATTAAGCCCTCATTACTGGTAGCAGATAGCTTTTAGTCTTTGCTTGCTAACCTTAAGATTGTACGGCACTGAACCTTTCCTTCTTTAACTTCAACTCTTTAGTGGTCTTCTCACTGAGACAATGGAAAGGAACTTTTAAAACCTCTTTTCCTACTTGGAATCCAAAGTGAATCATGGACCTTCATTTCCATAAAGGTCAGTTTCTGGAACATTATCTAATATTACACATCTCCCAAGAAACACAAAGAAAAAAGTTTAATACACAACAAATTAACCCTCCAAAGTTGGGTGAGGTACACTAAGACTAAGATGAGCTTGGAGGAGCTGAGTAACGTAGATCGATAAGCCAGGCATACATCTTCTGCAATTTGTGTGTGATACTCTGGAATATAAACATGTAAGTAATAGAGTTCCCTTGTCCAGTCTGCCTGACTGTCCACTCTGTACTTCAAGGTGAACTTAGTCATCCAGAGAAGGCCAGGTAGGTGGGTAGGGCTAACGCTTTGCATAATTTAATATGCATAATTAACAGAGCTAGCTTTGTGAAATCCTAATGTTGTATACTGGCCAATCTGCATGATGGTACATGACCTGAAAGAAAGGTATTTTTTCTTATTGCAAGACTCACTTGAGTTCCAGTACCACCTAAACTAGTAACATGGGATAAAGAATGAAACTAAATTATTTGTGTGTATGTGTATATACACACACACATATACACACAAAGGAGATGTGTGTGTGTGTATGCATTCTTTGTGTATCAGAAAGACAGAATATCCACCTACCCTCTGTAGGAAATACTTTAGGTGCCCTATTCTGTAAGGAATAGAGGAACTTCCTGAAGAGGCTTGGGAGGTTTACATATAAACAAAAACACCCAAATCTTTAGATACTGAAGGAGGCTCACTTATTCAAGTTTACAGTTAGGAACATACCCAAAGAAACAACAGTTAGGTAGTGTTTACTGCTTCAGAAGAGGAAACGACCTAATATTGCCAAAGATTGACTCCAGTTTTAAAAACAAGTACTGAATATTTAATTGCATCTCTCACACATGAATTTTTTTTTTTTTTTTTCTTTTTTTTGAGACAGAGTCTCGCTCTGCCGCCCAGGCTGGAGTGCAGTGGCCGGATCTCAGCTCACTGCAAGCTCCGCCTCCCGGGTTTTACGCCATTCTCCTGCCTCAGCCTCCAGAGTAGCTGGGACTACAGGCGCCCGCCACGTCGCCCGGCTAGTTTTCTGTATTTTTTAGTAGAGACGGGGTTTCACCGTGTTAGCCAGGATGGTCTCCATCTCCTGACCTCGTGATCTGCCCGCCTCGGCCTCCCAAAGTGCTGGGATTACAGGCTTGAGCCACCGCGCCCGGCCCTCACACATCAATTTTAAAGCAAACTTCCATTTCCTAGGAATAAGGAAAAGGGGAAAAAAATGTAATTCATTTATATATTGTTGCTACCTCACTATGAATCACTATTTATCAGATTCCCTTATACTCTAGGAAAAATGTAATTTGTAAATAGACCATATTCACAATCACTGCCCTAGCTATAGAGAATTATATTAATAATTTGTTTCTGAGGCAAAGCACTAGTTCAAACATGACCATTTCAAAGTGGAAAAAAAAGTATGTAAAATAAATGTAGAACCTATTTCTCTTTTTTTAAAATAAAATTTTTTTTCTTCCAACTAATATACTTATTTCTTTACCCAGGTGGATTTTTTGGGAAGAACCCTCTGAAAAACTTCCAGCAGTTAAATTTGGCAGGAAATTGTGTGAGCAGTGATGGATGGCTTGCCTTCATGGGTGTATTTGAGAATCTTAAGCAATTAGTGTTTTTTGACTTCAGTACTAAAGAATTTCTACCCGATGCAGCATTAGTCAGAAAACTTAGCCATGTGTTATCCAAGTTAACTTTTCTGCAAGAAGCTAGGCTTGTTGGGTGGCAATTTGATGATGATGATCTCAGTGTTATTAAAGGTGCTTTTAAACTAGTAACTGCTTAAATAAAGTGCACTCGAAGCCAGTAAGTGCTCTGGGACCTCATTACTTTAAGCCTGGTGGTTAAAAAATCTTGCAAAAGGATGCCAAAGAAGATAAGGAAGTGGAAAGAAGTTTAATTTGATGATTAAAAACATACAACAGTTTTGTGTCTTAGCTCTCCTACTAGGATTACTGGCTCCTTGAAGGAACTCTCGTTCATCTTTGTGTTACCTTTGGTCTGGGTCACACCAACTGGTGTACTGAATGCATATTAACTTACTATAATGCCTGGCATGTAACAGATTCTCAACAATATTCTCAATAAATATTTGTTGAATATGAGATGATTAAATTATTAATAAATAGCTACTGAATAAAGAAACAAATATTTAAAATCAGAGAGGAAACTCCATATATGTTCTTTAATCCAAACAGTTTAATTCAAACAATCTGGAATGTAAAAAGCACTTTCTGATATTAGAAGGAGATCAGACTCCCAAAAAAGATAAGCACTCTTCAGTCAAGCAAAACTTGGCAGTTTACAAACAGCTAAATCAGAGGCTTGAAATTCAGGTCCTCTCCAGTACCTGCTACATTATATGTAATTCCAAACATGACTTCAGAGATTAAAGAAGAAAGGGAAAATGTTTCCCATACTTTTGTACCCTATATAAACTAAGGGTACCCAGCCCTAATCTTTTTTCCAACACTTTCGCAAATAACCCTTCCTTGCAAAGAAAGAAGTCTAAGAAAACTCTCTAATCTAAATATATTTAAGTAGAGGCAAGCCTGAAAAAAACACAAAAACCTAAATGGTATTACGCTGCAGTTCACCTATTCTCATGGCACCTCAAATTAATGGCTTGGGTGTTGGTGTAGGTAACACTTGGCCTGTATGTTGAGGTAGTCACTAAATAAAATTCTGGGCACAACATCTGTTTAGCAATTGGGCATATATTCTACAGATTTAGCCATAACGTTTTGAAGCTGATAGTTTACAGATCAACTAATTAATTCCTCTCCCTAACTTTACAGATGAGAAAACTCAGATGATTTGCCCATGAGTTATAAAACTACTTCCTTACACAGTGGCAGCATCAGAACTGGAATTCAGAGCTCTTGCCTCCTAGGCAGTGTTTTTCCCATTATAAATATGGTGACTTCGTAAAGCAGGGTTAATTACACTCCACAGAGCTTACATCTTAATCACAAACAATGGGACAAATATTTAAATTGAACTTCTTTCTCTGTCTAGCTTCAAGTGATTCTGTGGCAAGATTTACTAGTAAGGCTGCTGCCTATATGCCTATGCTGGGCAAGTTCCTTACTTTCATATCCAGAAGTTAGTCAGAGCTTGGCAAATAAGGCTTCTCTATATAATAACGCATGGGCCGATGTCCCCTGTAACATCTTACATTCAGGAAGTAGGGCCAATTCTTTTATAACTCACAGGCAACTGTGAGTGTCCTTTCTCAAATAGTGAAGGTAGGTATTAAAGCACCTTTGGTGGGACAGATGCACAGGTGTTGCCTCTGAATTGGTGTTGAGGAAGTGGGCATAAAACCTCACACAGAACTGTGTTTGGTACCTGAACACTTTAAAATCCTATGGGGATGGGGAAGACATGCATGGGGTGGCAGCACATACCTCTTAACTCAAGACATGGCAGTTCAGATTTCATGCATGACCCTAATTCACATTTAGTTGAGATCAATGAAGGAAGAAGAATCATCCTGTAATAGTAGACCAACAACAGATACAGTAATAGTTGGAAAACATAAGACAAAGGCCAGGGAACAGGTTGCCTTATTACATTTTACAAAGTATCATTTTTCCCAGTAGTCAAGGTAGCATAGGCTGTATTTCTTCAGCAGGTCACATGCCTGAACAGGGTTGCAGATGTCAAAGACAATGATCAACTCCTCACTAAGAAAAAGGTATTTAGGACATGGTCACTTATTACCACAGATGACAATTCTGCTTGACAGAGATGGCTTCTTGGATGTTTTTAATCCACAGTGAAGAAAAAGGATTTCAAAGTGCTGCTCCTATTTGAAAGTGAATGAGTTGACTGAAGAAATTGTTGCAAATTCTAGAAAAACAAAAATCTTTTCTAGATAGCTGGCTGATGGCTGGGAAAGTTATAAATCTCCAGGAGCATTGGATTCCAGGAAAGTTGAGTCCATTCTCAAAATCCCTTTTTACGGAATGCATAATAAAATAAAACAATAAAAAACCCTTCTAGGTCATGTGTGACTGCTTCTTGTTATACTTTTTGGAAGTAATACTAGCCATATTAGAAAGTCCTTAAACTCTGCATTTGGAAAACAACTAAAAAATAACATAATCTATGTAATTCTCACACTTCATCACAGTTAACAGTTTCCCATTTTTGACAAAGTAAAACAAAAAGAAACTGCCCACTGCCGACCTAACAATGCTGTATTCTATAATCTAAGGTCCATTATGCTTTGGTAAAATTATATTTGCTCAAATTCTTTGTGCAACTTGAAAAGACATCAAATTCCATATTATGTATGGAACTCTATGTGTTTTGGTAATATATTTGATATATTTTGTTAATAAAATAAGAAATTAAAAAGCCAATGAATGAAAATGTATCAGAAAAGATAAATTCATTATGTCAGTATTTGATTAAATGTAACATAGAAAATTGGGATTCTTTCACTGCATATCACCAAAAGTTGGGGAGTCACTTAATCAAAATAAAACACCTAGAACCATGGACTATTTACAAATGTACTAAAATTTTTAAAGGAGAGAAACTTTAACAAAAATCTTGATAATTAAAAATTCAAATTGTGCTAGATAGAATGTATTCCAAAATTGCTGCTAAAAATTTTTGCTTTTAGTTTGTAAGACATAATTCAGGAGAACCTCAAAGAAAAATAGTAGCAATTAAGTTTGGAAAAGCTATAAAAGAGACTTTTACTTTTTGAACAGACATTTTTTCCTTTCCCAAAATGTGTGTTAGTCAAGAAGCATGTTTATAAATTTCACTGAAGAAAATATCGGCCAGGCACAGTGGCTCACACCTAATCCCAGCACTTTGGGAGGCTAAGGTGGGTGGATCATGAGGTTGGGAGTTTGAGACCAGCCTGGCCAACATGGTGAAATCCCCCATCTTTACTAAAAATACAAAAATTAGCTGGGCGTGGTGGCAGGTGCCTGTAATCCCAGCTACTCGGGAGGCTGAAGCAGGAGAATCACTTGAACCCTGGAGGCAGAGGTTGCAGTGAGCCGAGATCACACCACTGCATTCCAGCCTAGGTGACAGAATGAGACTCCATCTCAAAAAACAAAACAAAACAAAAACTAAGGAAACCTTAATAAAGTACAGCCTTAAGTTAATAATAATGTATTGGCCAGGCACAGTGGCAGAGCAAGACTCCGTCTCGGAAAAAAAAAAAGAAATATCATATCTTAGTAATGTGACAGATCCACTCCATCAAGTGGCTCTTATAAAGGTAAGGTCACATCACACTGCAGTCAACTACAAAACCAAAGATACCAAAATCCAAATTTAAAGAAACACATTTTCTAAAGGAAGCCTATTTAAAGCCTTTAACATTTACGAGGATTTCACTGTCACAAATACATTTTACAAAAATATAATTTCACAGGTTTCATGAAATGTGAACAAGCTTACTATTATCTAACATTTAGAGTAAATGATTAAACAGTCAATGCAAAGTTGGATTCCTAAATAAATTGGAAGCCAAGGAGTCAATATTCCTCATAAAAATAAGTTAGAGTCCATCATGGTCTTGGTTGTCCAATTCTATTATTAGTTCCATATCTACTTGGTATATTTGTAAAACCAGTCCTCAATCCTTGAGTTGCTCCAATTCCTGGAACTCCAAGTCCTTGATTAAGTATGTTGCTGTAAGGTGTATGTCCATGATTGAGACCAAAACCATAAGGCCTTGTTTGTGTGTTTAGAAGAATAACTGGGTTCACATTTTTCCCAGGAGTGTTAAATGAAAATTCTGGAGGTGGACTACTAGGTTTAGCTGGAGTTGATGTAACTGGGTTCAAATCATCAGCACCCTTTAAAAGAGGCATTGGGATTACGTGATGATCTGAAAAGTTTAGGACATTGGCTGCCACAGGCCCAGACAATAAGGCAGGCCTAATCCAGTCATCCTTGAAAATTTGAACAGTCAGAGTAGACACTAAAGTGTACAGCCTGTTGGTCACATGAGCAAGAACCATTTGTTCATTAGCATCTCGTCGAATTCTTACATGCACTGATCCAGCCTAAAAGGGGCAAAATCATAAGAAAGAGATTACTTAGAATTATACTAATGAAAATTTCATTAGATAAAACATTTTATTTATGATTTGGTAAGTTCCTGGCACTTTCTTTGAAAGAAAAAGCTTAATGTTAATATTTCTTAAAGACTACTTGCTGGTGATTATCATTGCAATGAGTTAAATAATTTGGGAATCTTTAAAATACAAAAAAAGAAAAATCCATGTAGGAATAAGATAGGTATGTTATAATACAAGGAAGAATATAAATGAAGCATACAAAAAATAAATTGTAAGAGCTGAAAAGGTAGGTATTAATTTCAATTGAAGAGGACTTCAAAAAAAGATGGCATTTAATCTAGGGTCGGTAATTAAATGGAATTTCAAAAAGTAGAGAGGCATTCCACACTGAGGGAAAAGCAATGAAAACGTATGGCATACTTGGTAAGAATAAGCAGTAATACGAATATATAAAGAAGTCCTGGCCGGGCACAGTGGCTCACATCTGTAATCCCAGCACTTTGGGAGACCGAGGCGGGTGGATTACCTGAGGTCAGGATTTCGAGACCAGCCTGGCCAACATGGTGAAGCCCCATCTCCACTAAAAATACAAAAAATTAGCCAGGCATAGTGGCAGGTGCCTGTAATCCCAGCTACTTGGGAGACCGAGGCAGGAGAATTGCTTGAACCCAGGAGGCTGAGGTTGCAGTGAGCCAGGATCGCACCACTCCACTCCAGCCTGAGTGACAGAGTGATATCCTATCTTGAAAAAGAAAAAAAAGAAGTCCAAGTATTTCAGGGGGCAGAAGGAGGAGGAGGGAGAGAGAAGAGATGGAGAGAAGGAAGACAGGAAGGAAAGAAGAGAGGGAGAAACACAGGAAGGGGCTGGGCACAGTGGCTCACACTTGTAATCCCAGCACTTTGGGAGGGTGAGGTGGGTGGATCACCCGAGGTCAGGAGTTCGAGACCAGCCTGACCAACATGGTGAAACCCCTGTCTCTACTAAAAATACAAAAATTAGCTGGCTATGGTGGCAGGAGCTTATAATCCCAGCTACTTGGTGGGCTGAGGCAGGAGAATTGCTTGAACCTGGGAGGTGGAGGTTGCAGTGAGCCGAGATTGCGCCATTGCACTCCCAGCCTGGGAAGAGAAGAAAGGAAGAAGGAAGGAAGAAAAATGATAGGTAGGTAATAAGGTTAAAAAGAGGCTACCAGAGGACTCTAAAATGATAAGGAATTTTGATTTAACATCAGCAACCTAACAGAAATAAATAATCAGAGTTTAGAAAAATTGTAGGTATAGATGACTGGTAATCAGGTAGGAAAAAAACTGCAACAATCTAGATTAGAAATGAGGAGAGCTGCCAAGCACGGTGGCTCATGTTTGTAATCCCAGCACTTTGGGAGGCCAAGGCAGACGGATCACCTGAGGTCAGGAGTTCAAGACCAGCCTGGCCAACATGGTGAGACCCCGATTCTACTAAAAATACAAAAATTAGCTGGACACAGTGGCATGCATCTGTAATCCCAGCTACTCAGGAGGCTGAGGCAGGAGAATCACTTGAACCCAGGAGGCAGACATTGCAGGGAGCACAGATCATGCCACTGCACTCCAGCCTGGGAGACAGAACAAGCCCCTGTCTCAAAAAAACAAAACACAAAACAAAACAAAACAAATGAGGAGAGCTGAGCCAGTACAAAAATAGTGGGATCAGAGAGGGACAGACAGATATATCATATTCCAGGGGCAGAAATGGAAGGACTTGATACCCAGCTGGAAGTAAAGGATGAGGGAGATTGACTCATCAAAGATGGTATCAAGGCTTCTAAGGGATAGAGAGCACCAGGCATTACAATAGGGGTAAGAAGTATATTCGTTAACTTGAAAAAGTGTTTATCATAAATTATGGGTTTTTTTGGTTTTTTTTTCTTTGTTGTCTTTGTAGAGATGAGGTCTCACCATGTTGCCCAAGCTAGTCTCGAACTCCTAGGTTCAAGCAATCCTCTTGCCTCAGCCTCCCAAAGTGCTGGGATTACAGGCGTGAGCCACCGTGCCCGGTCCATAAATTATGTGTTTAAAGTAGATAATACAATAGTAGGTACAGCAAATGATCCTATTTTGGTTATCACACACACACACACACACACACACACACACACACACACACACTCCCCCAGCCAGAGAAACATGGTGAAACCCCATCTCTACAAAAAATTAAAAAAATTAGCTGGGTGTGGTGGCACACATCTGTAGTGCCAGGAGCCTGAGGTGGGAGAATTGATTGAACCTGAGAGGTTGAGGCTTGCAGTGGCTGCACCACTGCACTCCAGCCTGGGTGACAAAGAGAGACCTTGTATCAAGAAAAAAAAAAAAAAAGAATTCAATCCCATTTACAATATCCACAAAAGAAATAAAATACCTAGAAATACATCTAACCAAGGAGGTGAAAGATCTCTACAAGGAGAACTATGAAACACTGTTCAAAGAAATCACAGATGACACAAACAAATGGAACAACATTCCATGCTCATGGATTGGAAGATCAGTATCATTAAAATGGCTATACTGCCCAAAGCAATCTAGGATTCAATGCTATTACTATCAAACTACCAATGTCATTTTTCATATAACTAGAAAAAACTACTTTAAAATACATATGGAACCAAAGAAGAGCCCAAATAGCCAAAGCAATTCTAAGCAGAAAGAACAAAGCCGGAAGCATTGCATTACCTGAATTCAAACTATAAGGCTACAGTAACCAAAACAGCATGGTACTGGTAAAAAGACAAACACATAGACCAATGGAACAGAATAGAGAACCCAGAAATAAAGCCACATACCTACAGCCATCTGATCTTTGACAAAGTCAACAAAAATAGGCAGTGGCAAAAGGACTACCTATTCAATAAATGGTACCAGGATAGCTGGCTAGCCATATGCAGAATGAAGCTGGACCTTAACTTTTTACCATATAAAAAGATTAACTCAAGATGGATTAAAGATTTCAATTTAAGACCTCGGCCAGTTGCTAGGGCTAATGTCTCTAATCCCAGCACTTTAGGAGGCAAAGGTAGGCAGATCACCCGGGGTCAGGAGTTCAAGAGCAACCTGACCAACATGGCGAAACCCTGTTTCTACAAAAATGAAAAAAAAAAAAATTAGCTGGGCACGGTGGCAAACACCTGCAGTTTCAGCTACCTGAGAGGTTGAAGCAGAAGAATCACTTGAACCCAGTAGGCAGAGGTTGCAGTGAGCTGACTGCACTCCACTCCACTGCACTCCAGCCTGGGTGACAGAGCTAGACTTCGTTTCAAAAAAATAGACCTCAAACTATAAGAAACCTGCAAGACAACCAAGAAACACCTACAGAATGGGAGAAAATATTCGCAAACTATGCATCAGACAAAGGTCTGATATCAGAATCTGTACAGAACTTAAAAATTGAACAAGCAAAAAACAAATAACCTCATTAAAAAATGGGAAAAAAACATGAACAGATACTTCTCAAAAGAAGTCATACAAGTGGCTAAGAAACATGAAAAAAATGCTCATCATCACTAATCAGCAGAGAAATGCAAATCAAAACCACAATGAGATACCATCCCACACTAGTCAGAATTGCTATTATTATTACTATTATTTTTTGTTCTTTTGAGACAGAGTCTTGCTCTCTTGCCCAGGCTGGAGTGCAGTGGTGCAATGTCAGCTCACAGCAACCTCCACCTCCTGGGTTCAAGCAATTCTCCTACCTCAGCCACCCAAGTAGCTGGGGTTATAGGCCCACAACACCATGCCTGGCTAATTTTTGTATTTTTAGTACAAGAGAGGATTTCGCTATGTTGGCCAGGCTGGTCTTGAACTCCTGACCTCAGGTGATCTGCCCGCCTCAGCCTCCCAAAGTGCTGGGATTACAGGCATGAGCCACCGCGCTGCGCCAGAATGGTTATTATTAAAAAAAAAAAAAAAAAAAAAAAAAAAAAAAAAAAAAACCAAAACCGATGCTGGTGAAGCTGCAGAGAAAAAGGAATGTTTATACACTGTTGGGGATGTAAATCAGTTTGGCCACTCTAAAAAGCAGTTTGAAGATTTCTCAAAGAACTTAAAACAGAACAACTATTTGACCCAGCAATCCCATAACTGGGTATATATCCAAAAGAAAATAAATCTTTCTACCAAAAAGACACATGTACTTGGATGTTCATCACAGCACTATTCACAATAGCAAAGGCATGGCATCAACCTAGATGCCCAGTAATGCCTAGGATTGATGGGCACCTTGGTTGGATTGCTTAAGGAAGAGTTCGAGACCAGCCTGGACCATATAGCAAGACCCTATCGTTATAAAAAATAAATTAGCCAGGCACACATATGCAGTCCCAGTTATGAGGAAGGCTGAGGCAGAAAGACTGTCTGAGCCTAGAGGGTTGAGGCTGCAGTGAGCCATGACTGTGCCCCTGCACTCCAGCCTGGGTGACAGAGCAAGACCCTGTCTCAATAAATAAAAAATAAAATAAGACATAAATAAAGAAAAATAAAAGTTAAAGAAACAGAAGGACAGAGACAAGTATCAAGGATAACAGTATTTATCTCTAGATGGCAGGATTATTAAGGATATTTACTCTCTTTTTTTATGACTTAGTTACAAGTTTTTATTTTCTTAACAATTGGGTACTATTTGCCTAATTAAAACTTAAATATATATATATATATATCATAGATGGCCAGGCATGGTAACTCATGCCTGTAATCCCAGCACTTTGGGAGGGTGAGGCAGATGGATCGCTTGAGCTCAGGAGTTTGAGACCCGATTGGACAACATGGCAAAACCCCATCTCTACAAAAAATACAAAAATTATCCGGGTGTGACAGTGTATGCCTATAGTCACAGCTACTTGGGAGGCTGAGGTGTGAGGATGGCTTGAGCCCATGAGGCAGAGGTTGCAGTGAGCCAAGATCATGCCACTACACTCCAGGCTGGGCAATGGAGCCAGACTCAGTCTCAAAAAAATAGAGTAAATAAAAGTAAATAAAATGTCCAGCAGATACCCCATTTTGGTTTCTAAATAAACACAGATTTTCAAAAAAGAAAAAAATTCTTACAAAACATAAACTGCAAATAAATTAGCCAAATTGTTTAATTACAATGCATCTGAATCTATGACTTGAAATACTAAATACAGAAAAATAGTAAGAGAGTTACTGTCAATCACGAGACAGAGAAAATATCTATATTCCTTGAATTTGACTTCTAGTTTATTACTTTTAGCTCAGACAAGCCATGTCTCGAAATCAAGTCATCTTTGATTTTTCCCTTTTCCTTTGCCACTACCATTCACAGTTGTCACTACATAAGTATTAAAGATGCCATATCCTCTTTCAGTCAGATATGGAAATCAAAGTAATTAAAATAAGGAAACTATTTTCAGAGTATGAACTTGAAAAGTCTCCTATAATCACAGTGCATGCATTAATCTATGGCTTTTGTGACATTAACTTTTAGTAGCTCATAAGTTTGTTTTATTAAATTCCTGGCTCTTAACCAGGGACTTCATAGGTGTGGTTTCTAGATGCCAAGTTCTGAGTTGATGACTATATTCTTTGTGTTTATAAGCCATCCAACGTCATTAATACAATTAAAAGAATGGGTAAGTAAGTGGTCACTTTGGCAGCACATATACTCAAATTGGAACAATACAGATAACATTAGCATGGCCTCTGTGCAAAGATGACATGCAAACTCATGAAGCATTCCATATTTTTAAAAATTAATCTAAAAAAATAAAATAAAGGAAAGAATGGTTGAAAATGAACTGTAAGACTCAAAGTGTGTAGTTCTAAAAGGCATTCTAGAAGGCAATTTGGGAATCTGCATCAAAAGCCATAAAAAAAGTGAATATTTTCTGATTTATAAAAACTTCTAAAAAGTAATCTTAAGAAATAATCATGGATATTTACAAATATTATCCCATAAAAATGTTTATCCCAGGCTGGGCACGGTGGCTCATGCCTGTAATCCCAGCACTTTGGGAGGCCGAGGCAGGCAGATCACGAGGTCAGGAGTTTGGGACCAGCCTGGCCATCACAGTGAAACCCTGTCTCTACTAAAAATACAAAAAATTAGCCAGACGTGGGGCATGGTGGTGGATATCTGTAATCCCAGCTGTCCCTTTGCAGATTCTACAAACCGAGAGATTCCAACCTGCTGAATCAATAAAAAGGTTTTAACTCTGTGAGATGAATCTACATATCACAAAGCAGTTTCACAGATAGCTTCTTTCTAGTTTTTATCTACTTGGGAGGCTGAGGCAGGAGAATTGCTTGAACTTGGGAGGCAGAGGTTGCGGTGAGCCAAGATCACGCCACTGGACTCCAGGCCAGGCAACAGTGTGAGACTACGTCTCAAAAAAAAAAAAAGTTTATCCCAGACCTGTTAATATAGGAAAAATAGAAGATAATCTAAATATTCACTAAGGGACTTATTAAATAAATTATTGGCACATTTAGATAATGTAAAACTAAGAAAACTAAAAATTACGTTGGATTCTTGCAAGGTGGTGGCAGTGGTGGCAGTTTTTGAATTGCCTCAAATATTTCCATTAAAACAAAGAAAGTAAAACAGCAAAACTGAAAATCTATCGACAATATCCACAAAAAACTAGGTAACCCAGTACCCCTATGAAAACCCAAATACAAGCTATGAGACCTTCAAGGTAACACAATCTGTGCAGCAGGAAGCAACAGCACATCTGACTGACCTAAAAACCCCAAAGCGGCTAAGAAGACTTAATGGAAATCTAGGACAGCCAATATGAGAAAAGCAGCTGAAACTGGGAGGAGTTTTGCATATTTCAACAGTGGGCAGATACACTGGGTCTGCAATAAGGGCTGCAATAGTCTGAGTCCTATGAGTCCTTGAAAGTAACCAGGCAAAGCTGCCCTCTAGAAAAAAAGCCCCATATCAAAAAGAAACAATGGCAAGAAAATCCAAACTGAGTAGTATAGTTGAGACAAAGGATAGAAGAGGTTCAGATAAAAATGGAAGGCAGGGCTAGGCACAGTGGCTCGTGCCTGTAATCCCAACATTTTGGGAGGCCAAGGCAGTAGGAGTGCTTAAGGGCAAGAGTTCAAGACCAGCCTAGGCAACACACCAAGACTCAGTTTCTACAAAAAAATTTAAAAAGATCATCTGGGCATGGTGGCGTGTACCTGTAATCCCAGCTACTGGGAAGGTTGAGTTAGGAGGATCACTTGAGCCCAGACATTTGAGACTGCAGTGAGCTATATCTGTACCACTCACTCCAGCCTGGGTGACAGGGCAGGACTCTGTCTCTTTAAAAAAAAAAAAAAAAAAAAAAAAGGCTGGGCAGAGTGGCTCACAGGACAAGCAGATCACCTGAGGTCAGAAGTTTGAGACCAGCCTGGCCAACATAGTGAAACCCTGTTTCTACCAAAAAATTCAAAAATTAGCTGGGCATGGTGGCATGCATCTGTAGTCCCAGCTACTGGGAAGGCGGAGGTTGCAGTGAGCCAAGATCAAGCCATTGCACTCATTCCAGCCTGGCAACAGAGTGAGACCCTGTCTCAAAAAAAACAAAAAAGGTAAAAATGGCAGAGAGGAACAGAGCCAGAATAAAAAACTTTCTTCTTTTACAAAATCATCAGAAGATGGAGCTCTAGACCCATGAATCTGTACACACTACCCTAAACCACTCCTAATTTTAAAGTTCAGGAAAACTAACTTCACATAAAAATGAGCAACAGAAAAGGAGAGGGTCAAATCCCACAAAAAGTTATATAAGAAAAAAAGAGACTGTAAAACAGATTATAAAAGATCACCAGACAGATAAAACTACATCAGATAAAAACTATAACCTACTTTTAAAAAACCAGCCAAAAGATACAAAACAAGAACATAAATCAGAATTAGAAAACCTTAGAAATGAGATGACAATTATAATACAAGAAAAAAGATCACTTTAGAAATGAAGACTTACCCAGAATAAATACAAACAAGGAAACATACAGGTATACTTTAAGAGACATAAAAGGTTAAAAAAAAAATCAAAAGGAAATTAAGAGAATATAAGAATTTGATAGAAAATAACAATAAGAAAGGCAAAGATCCAACATGTTCAACATGCACATAACAGAAGTTTCCACAAAAGAAAACCAAAGAAAGAGACTAGAGCAAATATTATGAACTATAATTAAATGTTTTAAAAAATTATTTTTGAAACAGCATTATTGAAAGGGTGTACTGTGGGCCGAGCGTGGTGGCTCACGCCTGTAATCCCAACACTTTGGGAGGCCAAGGCAGGCAGATCACTTGAGGTCAGGAGTCCGAGACTAGCTTGGCCAACATGGTAAAACCCCATCTCTACTAAAAAAAAACAAAAATTAGCTGGGCGTGGTGGTGTGCACCTGTAATACCAGCTACTTGGGAGGCTGAGGCAGGAGAATCACTTGAACCCAGGAGGCAGAGGCTGCAGTGAGCTGAGATTGCACCATGGCACTCCCACCTGGGCGACAGAGCGAGACTCCATCTCAAAAAAAAAAAAAAAAAAAAAGAAGAAAGGGTGCACTGCATACCTGAAATAACTGATGCGGAATGACCAATGCCAAGATGCAGTCTGCTAAAGGTACTGAACTTAAAAAAAAATCTTTTGGGCATCCAGGCAAAAAGATCAAGTCACATATAAAAGGAAAAAAATTAAACTATTATTAGGCATTGCCTCAGAAATGCTTCATGCCAGAAGTAAAAGGGATAATGTATTTTTAAGAAACTTGAAGCAAATGTGTACTGAAGAGTTTATATCCAGACAAACTAATTTTTAATTATAATGTTCACAAGCTGCTTTCAACATTCAAGAATTTAGAGAATATTGTTCCCAATGGCCCCTTCTAAAGAATTTACTAGAGAAGTATAGTGTGATGGGTCTCCCACCAGGTAATTCGAGGGTGTATGTCCGCTGCCTGAACTCTGAAGGCCAGGCAGTGAGCCAAAGCCATGGTGCCCAGTCAAGGAGCAAGCGACCCTGAGAACCAAAGCTTTGAGAGAGCATCTGAGACCCTACCGAGGAAAACAGTCTCATTACATACATACAGTAGGCAAAGAGCGAGAAAATTAGCTTAAAAGCAGCTTAGAAATGGGAGGTGGGTAGATCTCTAAAGCTGTCCTGCTACTTCCCAGGAGTGCCCCGTAGGTAAGTCCTAATAAACTCACCTACTGGCCATGCTGGACCTGTCCAAGTCATTCTTTGGTCTCTTGACACTTTGGTCACTTGGCACCTTCCCAGTAAGGAGGGAGAGGATGTTACAGTCTCAAGTTTTTCTTCTAATAAATTTTAGACATCCAAAATAATGAAAGAGGGAAAGAGCTGGGGAAGGTGAAGGTGAAGAAACCATTTTACCACTACAAAAGCATAGCCTGAAACTAAAGACTGCAAAGTGGGTAACATCACTGACCTGCTGGACCAGCTTTGATCTGCTTATCTATAAATTTGTGCTATATTAGAAAAATCAAACCCAATTTTTTTTAAATGATACTGTAGGAGAGTATTTAATGACATAGAAAACTGTTCATGATAAATTCATTAAATGAAAAGAGCTAATTATAAAACAGCATGATCACATTTCCTGTTTTTTTTGGAGACAGAGTCTCACTCTGTAACCCAGGCTGGAGTGCAATGGCGTGATCTTGGCTCCCTGCAACCTCTGCCTCCCGAGTACAAGCGATTCTCCTGCCTCAGCCTCCTGAGTAGCTGGAATTACAGGCGCGTGCCACACCACCATGCCCGGCTAGTTTTGTATTTTTAGTAGAGACAGGGTTTCACCATGTTGGCCAAGCTGGTCTCGAACTCCCGACCTCAGGTGATCTGCCCACCTTGGCCTCCCAAAGTGCTGGTATTATAGGCATGAGTCGCGCCCAGTCCATGATCTCATTTTCTAAGGAAAATAAATGTGTAAACACCAAAATATCAACAACAGTTTTCTTTAGATAAGATTACAGTGCTTTACATTTTCTGTATTTTCCTCATCATTCCTAACGTATGAGTAAAACCGTGTCATAAAAACATCTCCCTGGTATGGAGGTTCAAACTGAATTAGAAAATATGAAATTTTTGTCTTATTGTAGTTCTTCAAAATATTCAGCAAACTCTCCAAATTGAGAACTGCAGTTAAAAAAGAAAGCAATTGCACTTCTAATTTTTTAAAACATTTTCTTATTTGGGAATTACACTGACTACAAATTTTATCTTATCTGGACATTCTTGTATTATTACCATTAACACGTTTGAAGGAAAAAAATAAAAACATTCTTCTATTGTTGGGATTACACGTCTGTAATCCCAACACTTTGGGAGGTTAAGGCGGGAGGACTGCTTGAGGCAAGGAGTTTGAGACCAGCCTGGGCAACAGAGTGAGACCCTGTCTCTAAACAACAAAAAATCCCTCAATTAGGTAATTGAATTCATGTACATTTTAGACTCTGCTTAACATAACTAGGAATCCAAAGGCTCCAGAAAATTTTAAGGAAATACTTTTTTTCAGTTTTAAAAATGGAAGACCATATTTTAAATTATAACTAAAGTCATATGTAAAAGAACATACCAATGAGCCAAAACCTAGAGTCCAAAAATGTTCATTTCGGACTTCTAAAACTCCATCCAAGGTAGATACCTAACCAAAAACAGAAAGAGGTGATCAGAGTTGTCTGTACTTAACATATCCAACGCAGTTTAGTCACATTATGGACTCAGGCATAGCCAAATCCTGCACAAGGACACTCATTAGCTAAGAGAAGTCTTAGACCACTCAAGTCATCATTCCTGTTTGTTCCATACTGACCCAAGACCTTGCTTTCCTAGTTTCTTGTTTGCTCCAATTCTTTTAGAATCAGGTCTCCACTGCTCAGTTTTAAACCCCTACCCCCACCAATTTATGTAACAGTGTATGGTTCTTTTCATTTTATCAATATGGAATATATTTATTATATCTAGCACTTTGTGGTATCAGATTTTTTACTTAATTTTTTTGTTTTCTCAATCACTTCTTTCTCTGAATTCCCTTATAACAAAGCTCTGCACAACACAGGATGTTGTTTGGATGTGAGTCTAGAAGAAATTCCAAGGCCAGATATATTGTGTGTAGCCCATTGGTACAGTGGCACAGGACACATACCCAAGGCCAGGCTTCACTAGTTGAGAGTAGTAGCTAATTATACTGGTAAAAGTGGCCTCTGTGACACTGATAATCAAAGGTTTAAAATAGTTTCAACATCAAAATAGTTCATTATTTTATTTCTTCATTGGTTAGTAGGTGGAAATTTGTAACAACTTAAAAGAAAGTCTAGGCTGGGCATGGTGGCTCATGTCTGTAATTCCAGCACTTTGGGAGGTTGAGGTGGGCAGATCACTTAAGGCCAGGAGTTCGAGACCAGCCAGGCCAACATGGTGAAACCCTGTCTCTACTGAAAAAGTACAACAATAAGCTGGTGGGGAGCAGAGAACACAGCACTGCACTCCAGACTGGGCGACAGAGCAAGACTCTGTACCCCCTAAAAAAAAAAAAAAAAATCACAGCATTTGACTGGGCACAGTGGCTCATGCCTGTAATCGCAGCACTTTGGAAGGCCAAGATGGGAGGATGGCTTGAGGGCAGGAGTTCAAGACCAGCCTGGGCAACACAGTGAGACCCCATCTCTTTTTATATATATATTTTAAAAAACAACCAAAGGCTGGGCATGGTGGCTCACGCCTGTAATCCCAGCATTTTGGGAGGTCAAGAGGGGTGGATCACTTGAGGTCAGGAGCTGGAGATCAGCCTGGCCAACATGGTGAAACCTCATCTCTACTAAAAATACAGAAATTAGCCAGGCGTGGTGGTGAGAGCCTGTAACCCCAGCTACTCAGTAGGTTGAAGTAGGAGAATCGCTTGAACCCAGGAGGTGGAGGTTGCAGTGAACCAAGATCATGCCACTGCATTCCACCCTGGGTGATAGAGCAAGACTCAGTCTCAAATTAAAAAAAAAAAACAAAAAAAAAAAAACAGGCTGGGCACGGTGGCTCACGCCTGTATTCCCAGCACTTTGGGAGGCTGAGGTGGGTGGATCATGAGGTCAAGAGATCAAGACCATCCTGTCTAACATGGTTAAACCCCATCTCTATTAAAAATACAAAAGTTAGGCCGGGCGCGGTGGCTCAAGCCTGTAATCCCAGCACTTTGGGAGGCCGAGACGGGCGGATCACAAGGTCAGGAGATCGAGACCATCCTGGCTAACACGGTGAAACCCCGTCTCTACTAAAAAATACAAAAAACTAGCCGGGCGAGATGGCAGGCACCTGTAGTCCCAGCTACTGGGGAGGCTGAGGCAGGAGAATGGCCTAAACCCGGGAGGCGGAGCTTGCAGTGAGCTGAGATCCGGCCACTGCCCTCCAGCCCGGGCGACAGAGCGAGACTCCGTCTCAAAAAAAAAAAAAAAAAAAAAAATACAAAAGTTAGGCCAGGCGCTGTGGCTCATGCCTGTGACCCCAGCACTTTGGGAGGTCGAGGTGGGTGGATCACAAGGTCGGGAGTTCCAGACCAGCCTGGCCAACACGGTGAAACCCTGTCTCTACTAAAAATACAAAAATTAGCTGGGCATGGTGGTGGGCGCCTGTAATCTCAGCTGCTCAGGAGGCTGAGACAGGAGAATCACTTGAACCCGGGAGGCGGAGGTTGCAGTGAGCCAAGATTGTGCCACTGCACTCCAGCCTGGGCGACAGAGCGAGACTCCATCTCAAAAAAAAAAAAAAAAAAAAAAAAATACAAAAGTTACCTGGGCGGGCTAGGTGCGGTGGCCCACGCCTGTAATCCCAGCACTCTGGGAGGCCGATGTGGGCAGATCACGAGGTCAGGAGTTCAAGATCAGCCTGGCCAACATAGTGAAACCCTGTCTCTATTAAAAATACGAAAATTAGCTGGGTGTGGTGGCATGCACCTCTAGTCCCAGCAACTCGTGAGGCTGAGGGAGGAGAATCACTTGAACCTGGGAGATGGAGGTTGCAGTGAGCCAAGACAGCACCACTGCACTCCAGCCTGGGTGACAGAGCGAGACTCTGTTTCAAAAAAAAAAAAAAAAAAAAGTTAGCTGGGCATGGTGGCACGTGCCGATAGTCCCAGCTACTCTGGAGGCTGAGGAAGGAGAATCGCTTGAGCCCGGGAGGCGAAGCTTGCAGTGAGCTGAGATCGCGCCACTGCACTCCAGCCTGGTGACAGAGCAAGACTTCGTCTCAAAAAAAATAAATAAGTAACTAAATAAAATAAATAAAAATCACAGCATTTATAATAGGTTGGTCGTTAGGCCATTACCTTCCACATTTACTTCAAGTGAATTTGTTTTCCAAATTGAACAATTTTTCATATTTTTCTGTTTGCCACTATATTATGGCTCCTAGCATGTTACTGTGAAGAACATGAACTTCCCTAAAATAAAATTCTAGGTAGAGGTGAATAAAGTATTAAAAGTATCCACCTTTTCAATTCTCCGATATAAAATAAAATGATTTTATTTACTATTCCATCTTACCTCTCTGATGAGTTTATCCAACTGACCAATAACATGGGGTGGTGTTGTCTGGGGAAAAATATAATAAAATATGAATAACAGGGGCAGGAAAAAAGTTTGCCAACAATGGTCCTGAACCTGCTCCCCAAAAGGATTTTAAGCTAGCCTTTGCTTTGACAGGTGTCCTACCATTAGAGAAAAGAGGTTTCAACTGGCCCCACTAGTGAAACAATATCACCCACTGGCCCATACCTGTTTTTCTATCTTGAAGATAAGATAAAAAGATAAATAACACTTAACCAACCAACCAACAAAAAATCTTTGGGAAATGGTTAGAAAGGTAGTATTTTGTATAGGGCATAGCACTATGCAACTATTATCTTATTATTTTTATTGTTTCTGGAGATGGAGCTACTGCCTTAAGTTTTGGAAAAGGCATAAGGGTATGACAGAAGAAACCACAGTGCTTACATGCACATCTAGCCCTGGGAAACTGCCTTTCTACTCAGGGTGTTACTATCGTTTCAGTAAGTGGCAATGTGTCATTTAAAATTTTAAGTTTGAAATTTTAAAGTCTCACTAACTCAGTGGCAGGAAATAATAAAATAGTCATAACCAGATCACACAAAAGCCAGAGCACATTACTGAGGGAAAATAAATATCTAAAAAAAATTTCAGGCCAGGCGCAGTGGCTCATGCCTGTAATCCCAGCACTTTGGGAGGTTCAAGGTGGGTGGCTCACCTGAGGTCAGGAATTTGAGACCATCCTGGCCAGTGTAGTGAAACCCCAACTCTATTAATAATACAAAAATTCTAGCCATGCATGGTGGCACATAGCTGTAGTCCCAGCTACTCGGCACACTGAGGGAGGAGAATCGCTTGAATCCAGGAGGTGGAGGTTGCAGTGACCTGAGTTTAGCACCACTGCACTCCAGCCTGTGCAACAGACAGAGACTCCGTCTCAAAAAAAAAAAAAAAAAAAAAAAAAAAAAAAAAAATTTAAGTAACACTGTTTTCACTTGAAACATAATAATAATTTGAAATTTATGATTTTGTCACATTATAAATACAGGAGGATTTGTGCCTATTTTACAGGCTAATGGACTTTCATCAAGTTCTTACTATATGAATTTCAGAGATTATTGTTTGACTTCATTTCTAGCAGGAACTTCCAGTAACTAAAAATTTCATTATCTGTACTGTTAAAGGGAGGGCATTAACAAAACATTTTGTTTTGTTTTTTTGAGATGGAGTCTTGCTGTGTTGCCCAGGCTGGAGTGCAGTGGTACAATGTCAGCTCACTGCAACCTCTGCCTCCTGGGTTCAAGCAATTCTCCTGCCTCAGCCTCCTGAGTAGCTGGGATTACAGGCGCACACCACCATGCCTGGCTAATTTTTGTATGTTTTTAGTAGAGACAGGGTTTCACCATGTTGGCCAGGCTGGTCTCGAACTCCTGACCTTGTGATCTGCCCGCCTTGGCCTCCCAAAGTGCTGGTATTATAGGTGTGAGCCACCTCGCCCTGCCAAAAAAGTTTTTGTAATGAAAAAATATGGCTGGGCACAATGGCTCTCGCCTATAGTCCTAACACTTTGGGAGGCCATGGCAAGAGGATCATTTGAGCCCAGGAGTTTGAGATTAGCCTGGGCAACATAGTGAGAGCCCATCCCTACAAAAATTTTTAAAAACTAGCTGGGTGTGGTGGTGTGTGCCTGCAGTCCTAGCTACTCAGGAGACTGAGGTGGGAGGGTCCTCTGAGCCTGGGAGGTCAAGGCAGCAGTGAGCCGAGATCCCACCACTGTACTCCAGTCTAGATGACAGAGCGAGGCCCTGTCTCTAAAAAAAAAATAATAATAAATTAAATTAAACTAAAAAATAAAAATTTCATAATCTGGTAGAAGAACACATGCAACTTTTTAATCTGGTAGAAGAACATGGCTAACATTAAGCACGCACATTGGAAGAAGAACCTTACCTGGAGTAAGACTTTCCCACTGTACACACTCATGGGATACATAGTGCCAAATGTCATCAAGGCAATGGCTATAGCAGAGGCAGTGTCTACGGCAAAGTAATTACTAAAAGGAAAAAACAATTTTACGTTTTAAATTTATATCTCACTGAGCATATTACAACTAAATCTCCTGAACATTAATTATCTTAAACCAACAGGACTGAGCAACAGGACACAATTTTATCACAATTGGCTACTACTCGCAAAGAAACATTTCAAAGAAAAAAACCCCAGTTTTTAGAATTCTTTCCTGTCAAAGTTTAGTGGAAAAATAACTAATAATTACGTTAATTAGTAGGAAGAGGTATGATGAAAAAAATGTGGACATTTCTCCATTATGCATTTTTTGGTCAAACTACCTGTCAACTAGAAAGAGCTGAAATATATTTTTTTTGCTTGAGACAGACAAAAAACTTCAACTGGTAATTTTTTTTTTTAAAGAGACAATAAAAGGAGGGTTTTTAATTCACAGGTATAACTGGATAAGTAGATTTGTTTACAACCATTCTTGTGAAATACTTTTTAAAAAAATATGACCAATTTCTTTGCAAATAGTAGACACATACCTCAACTATGATGACCTAATTTTTGGTGGATAATGTACATGATTAGGCAGAAATAGGCAAGCTCATACTGGTAGATTAACCATCAAATAGTGAAAACTCTGTTTGTAGCTCCCACTTCTTGATCGATTTCTATTCCCACTTCATCTTTTACCACCTTGTCGACTTCCTAAGCGACTCCTTTGTCCACTCTGTCTACCTGACCGGCTGCCATATCGACCACTTGACCAGCCCGACTGGCCACTTGACCAGCAACTCCTCTGTCTGGAATTAGAGGATGTGTTTCCATCATAATATTCTTCAATTTCAGGTAATTTGGCTGGCACTGAGAGTATCCAGTCGGAATCATGCCACTCTGCCTGTAACCTTTCTGACTTAGTTGTAGGAACACCAGAGCAAACACCCACATTTCCTTTCAGGAGGCACATTCTGGTAATCTGAGACACTGCATTACTACTCAGCTTTCTGTTAAGTTCTTTTCAAGCACAGCTGACATCTTGTATTTCCTCTAGGCTTTCCAGAGTCATGGTCACAAATCCCTTATCAGAGGTGATCAAAGATCGTGGTTCAAAGATCTTGGCCCACCAGAAATGTGGGCCAAAGCTGCAGCCAATGCATCCACTGCCCCTTTCTCTTCTATCAGTACCTGAGCTGATGGCTGGAAAAAATCAACAGCAGCATAAAAAAAGGAAGCCAGAGAGCTTATGGCATCCATGCTTTTAGATTAACTAAATAAATTGTAGAAGGAACAGCTACACATTTAAAAGTAATTCCTGCTTTCTGTTCCACATATCTTAGTTGACCTCTTTCTCTTGGTTGATAAAAACATATACAAATCCCTGTCCATCCAGCTCTACCTGTGCGTCCAGAATGATGGCTATAGGACTCAATATCCTGAGAAGAACTTCGAATCACCAGGTCAACTTCAGGAAAGTTCAAACCACAGGCAGCCACATTGGTTGCCACCAAAACTTTAAAACTACCTTCTCTGAAGCCTTTTAGTGTAATTTCTCTTTGTGACTGTGCAATGTCCCCATGTAAACACTGGGCATTCTGTTTTATGTGTGGATTCATGGCCATTTCAGTTACATTCCTCTTGGTCTCACAGAAAATAATAGCCCTCCCTTCAGACCCACTGCAGACTTGAAGGACATCTCCAATAACTGCTGGCCTCTGAAAGCAATGACACTGGATGGCTAAATATTCCACAGTAGCTGCAGCCTTTTGAGTCATTTTTCTAACAAGGTCAACCTGTTCGTATCTGGATTTCATGCATTTTTTTGCAACTTTGTACACTCATTGTCGGTAAGCTGCAGAAAAAAGTAAAGTCTGAGGATTGTCTTCAGAATCAGTTTTGTAGGATTCATGAATAATATCTTCAACGTGTTCAGCAAAACCTAAATCTAACATTTGATCCACTTATCAAGCACAACGTGGCACAGTTTAGAAAGATCCAATCGGAGCTGGGCGCAGTGGCTCATGCTTGTAATCCCAGCACTTTGGGAGGCCGAGGTGGGTGGATCACGAGGTCAGGAGATCGAGACCATCCTGGCTAACATGGTGGAACCCTGTCTCTACTAAAAATACAAAAAAAAATTAGTTGGGCGCAGTGGCAGGCACCTGTCGTCCCAGCTACTCGGGAGGCTGAGGCAGGACAATGGTGTGAACCCGGAAGGTGGAGCTTGCAGTGAGCCCAGATCATGCCACTGCACTCCAGCCTGGGCAACAGAGAGCAAGACTCCATCTCAAAAAACAAACAAACAAACAAACAAAAAACTGTTTCTTGATTTCTCTGGAGTCTTTCAATCAAAGGGATGGCAAAAGAGAATGTCTTTCTTTCCTGTTCCCGTCCATGCTTGAGCTATTAAATCTTTTCCTTCATATACAGGACCAAAGGTCTTAACTAGAATAGGAAAGAGAGATGTTTCCTATTCAGAACTTCGACCTTTCAGAAATTTTACATTCTCTTCAGAAATACGAAAATTGGAGAAGGCGCCTTCTTTCTGCTCACGTGTTAAGGTCTCCTCTAGTTTATTATCACTTGATTTATGAGTAGAACTATCTAAGGATGATACTTGCTTTTTTTTTTCACATTCATCAATATCTCCATTCGGTAGATCTTTTCTTACTGACTTACGAGATTTAAAGAATTTATCTGAAAGTCTATTAAATCCTCCTTCAGTATCTCCATTTAGCTTCTCTTTCATTTTAGTTTTTTTTCATCTTGGGAGCATCCAGGTAATCTGTAACACCATTTTCTCTTGTTCCTGATTTCTCATCTGAGTCATAATGGTGCCTTGACTTCCTTCTGTCACTCCAGCACTGTGTAATGTGCTTTCAGCGTATCTTGTTTCAATCTTCTTAACAACCATATAAAGGAAGTACAGGTCCATAATCCATTATCTGAAATTGTGATATCCATAACGCCCTTTTGCCCCTCCTTCTTCTGGCTCTCAGACTCCTCCAAGGGTGCTTCCAGTTCCAAAATGTACCCCCAGAGGAGTTTCCCAGGCATTACTGGCCACTGCTGCCTCCCTCTGGATACAGTGGCCACAACCATCTACAGGCAGAGAAAACGTGAAAGGAAGTAGGGGCAGGGTGGCCGCTCGGCCTTGGCCACGTGTCACTCAACTAGTAATTTTTTATACAGAAAGATTAATGAAATATATCAGTAATTATATCAGTTTTCCAGTGAGTGATAATTATTTCCAATAAAAGTTCAAATTCCCCAGGAATTTCACCAGGTAAGATTCTCCAGGAATTTTTTATGGTAACACTGTAGCCAACATCAACAATTCAAACTGGCTGAAGTTCTACCAACAATACAGACCAAAATGCCAATAATTAAAAGCTGATTGTGCACTCTTTTCTACTTTTTCCCACATGCTGGGAATAGAAATGTGAATGAGACACAATCCTTGCCCTAGAAATAATAGGAGATACACATGTGAAAAACATAATGAAGCACTTCGGGCACTAAGGCAGAAATGCCTACAGTGTACCATGGCTACACCAAAGATTGAGTGACAAGGCTTACTGGGGTGGGGATAATCCAGAAAGGCCAAATATAAAAAGAGAAGGTGACATTTGGGCAGAGACTTCAAAGATGAGCAAGTGAAAGCTGCATGTGCAGGGGCATGAAAACCATCACCCAGCAATAAAACCACAAATGGTCAGGAATAGATAGATGGTTAGTAAGGTTGGTAGGGGCCTGATTACACAGGACTCTGTGTAATATAATTATATTATATATATGATAATATAACATATAATATATATGTTGATAATATATGATATGATATAATGTATATATATGATATATGTATAATTATATCATGATATATATTATACATCATTATTATATCATGATATAATATATTATATCATGATATATATTATACATGTATGTCTCATATATATATAACCTCCACCTCCTGGGTTCAAGCGATCCTCCTGCTTCAGCCTCCCAGGTGGTTGGGATTACAGGTGTGCATCACCATGCCCAGCTAATTTTTGCATTTTTAGCAGAGACAGGTTTTGCCATGTTGGCCAGGCTGGTCTTGAACTCCTGACCTCAGGTGACCTGGATGCCTTGGCTTCCCAAACTGCTGGGACTACAGGTGTGAGTCACCAAATCCAGCCAAATAAATAAATATTAATAAACAATTACACAAGGCTTGGAGATGAATTAGAAATGGCTTGGGGAGTGGTGAGAGGGGAGGAGGAAGGAAAAGTGGATATTTAAGGATGCACTAGAGTTCTTCAAAAAACTAAAATATTAGGGGGATGTAGGGGATGGTTAATGGATATAAAAATATAGTTAGAATAAATAAAATCTACTATTTGATAGCAAAACAGGGTTACTACAGTCAACAATAATTTATTGTACATTTAAAAATAAACAAGAACATAATTAGATTATAACACAAAGAAAAAATAAATCCTTGAGGTGATGAATACCCCATTTATCCTGATGTGATTATTATGCACTGTATGCCTGTATCAGAATAACTCATATACCCCATAAATATATATACCTACTATGTGCCCACAAAAATAAAAAATTAAATAAATTAGATAAATACAGAATTATCATATCATATGACCCAGTAATTTCACTTCTGGGTATATACCCACAAGAATTAAAAGGAAGGGGCCGGGCGCGGTGGCTCAAGCCTGTAATCCCAGCACTTTGGGAGGCCGAGACGGGCGGATCATGAGGTCAGGAGATCGAGACCATCCTGGCTAACACGGTGAAACCCCGTCTCTACTAAAAAAATACAAAAAACTAGCCGGGTGCAGTGGCGGGCGCCTGTAGTCCCAGCTACTCGGGAGGCTGAGGCAGGAGAATGGCGTGGACCTGGGAGGCGGAGCTTGCAGTGAGCTGAGATCCGGCCACTGCACTCCAGCCTGGGCGACAGAGCAAGACTCCGTCTCAAAAAAAAAAAAAAAAAAAAAAAAAAAAGAATTAAAAGGAAGGACTCAGGTATTTGTACACTCGGGTTCACAGTGGCATTCTTCACAATAGCGAAAGAAATGGAACCAATTCAAATATCCATTGATAGATAAATGGGCAAACAAAATGCGTTGTCTACCCATTATGCACTGGAATGTGATTCAGCGTTAAAAAAGAACGAAATTCTGACAGGTTACAACATAGATGAACCTTGAGGACATTATGCTAAGTGAAATAAGCAGACACAAAAGAACAAATATTACATGATTTCATTTCTATGAAGTACTTAGAGAAGTCAAATTCCTAGAGACAGAAAGTAGAATGGTGGTCTCCAGGGGCTGTGAGGAGGAAGAAAACGAAAGCTGTTTAATGAGCATGGAGTTTAAGAAAGGAAGGAGGAAAAAGGTTCTGGAGATGGATGGTGGTAATGGTTGCAGGTAACATCACTGAATTGTACACTCAATGTAAATAAAAAACTCTATGTTGGGATTACAGGCATGAGCCACCATGGCAGGTGGATCACCTGAGGTCAGGAGCTCAAGACTAGCCTGGCCAACATGGCAAAACCCCATCTCTATTAAAAATACAAAATTAGCCGGGTGTGATGCCAGGCGCCTGTAATCCCAGCTACTTGGGAGGCTGAGGCAGGAGAATTGCTTGAACTCGGGAGGCGGAGGTTGCAGTGAGCCGAGATCATGCACTCCAGCCTGGGCACCAAGAGCGAAATTCCATCTCAGAAAAAAAAAAACTCTATGTTATGTATATTTTAATGCAATTTAAAATAAGAATGCATTGGCATAAATGACAGTATTTTTCTTGTATCTCCCATTCACTGAGATGGGAGATACAAGAAAAAACAGTTTTGGAGTTAAGGGAAAACAGGTTCAGTTAAAGCAGACACATACAGAAGTCAGGAAGACACGTCTTTTGTAATTCAGTAGAGATGTGGGCTAGAAGTAAAAATCTGGAAATCCCACAGAAGTAGCAAACAAAAACAAATACTTGCATGTGATTTTAAAGGAAAATACACAAAACAGCAAGAAGAAGAAGGACAAATTCTAGTAAAGACTAATATTTAAAAGGTGGGTAGCCAAAGAATCATATGCCATAACATGTTAAGCTTAAAGCAGCTATAAAGCCTATTTCCTAAAAGGCTTTATTTTTAAAAAATTGTTTCACACCTACATCCTCTTCTCCTCCCTCTCTCAGCAATAGCAGCTGTGGTTCAGATCTCTTTCTCACTGTTCTCTTTTCTGTTTTACTCATCAGGTCAGCAGTAGGCAATTTAAATTGTTTTCCAGTCTGTTTTATATATGGTGGTAAGAAATACTTATTGAACCCAAGCCCCTTAAGTTTTCAGATGAAGACACCTAAGGAAAAGACGTGATCTAAGTTACACAGGTCATAAGCAAAACTGCTAGAAGCTTGACCACTATCCATCCTGCTGATGCCCTTAAAATTAAGGCCCCAGAAATCAAAACATACTTGACAACAATAAAAAATACTCACTTAATTTCAATGAGCATATATGTAATGCAAAGAGCAAATGCTCCAGCAAGATCAATCAAAACAAATGGATTCATTCGGGGAAGGAAGATACTGCTAAGTCCTGGAATAATTCCACACAAGCTAAGAAAAAACAAACAGAAAGAGTATCCATTAGCAGAACTCACATAAAACTGGTGACAACCTTGTAAAGATAATTTGTATTTTGGTACCACATAGTGTACTTCTTAAAGAAAGCAAAGAGGATTTGTGAACAAAGCCCTTTCACTTATAAAGTTCTCTTTTGTATCGTCAATTAAAAAGTAAAGGGAGAATAACAATCTGATCTGTGTGATTCATGTAGTAACCTCAGCAATGAATAATTTAAGTTCCCATGATAGATGCATTTCTTGTGTATTCCTTTAAATTATGCATATCATGAAACTCCATAACATCTTACCTTCGACTAAGATCTGCAACATGCTCTTGAAGCCAGCTCGTACTAGCAGCTTTAAGAAGAAAATACTTAAATTATCTATATAGAAGAAAATAAACCACTATCCGAAATATTTGAGTTCTTTAATTTTAAAAAATAAATTTGGCAGTGACTGAATAACATTACAAAAGAATATGCTACTCCTCAAATCTATAAATGTTTCCTCTTTTATGCCCTTATGCCACTAAGTCAAAAGCAGTTTCAACTATTATACAATATACAGTTGACCTGAAGGAATTAGTGAACTTAGATATTTCATTGTTACTATTAAAGATTCTTTATACTTTTTCTTTTAAGATGGAGTTTCACTCTTTTTGTCCAGGCTGGAGTGCAGGGGTGCCACCTCGGCTCCCTGTAACCTCCCTCTCCTGCGTTCAAGCAATTCTCCTGCCTCAGCCTCCCATGTGGCTGGGATTGCAGGCGCGTGCCACAACACCTGGCTAATTTTCTATTTTTAGTAGAGTTGGGGTTTCACCATGTTGGTCAGGCTGCTCTTGAACTCCGGACTTGGGTTTCACTATGTTGGTCAGGCTGGTCTTGAATTCCTGACCTCAGGTGATCCGCCTGCCTCAGCCTCCCAAAGTGCTGGGATTACAGGTGTGAGTCACTGTGCCCGGTGGTTCTTTATACTTTTAAGCAGAGCTTCCTAACCAGTGTGCTGGGAATGGACCATAGGTATGGGCTGAGTATCCCAAATCTGAAAACCAAAAATCCACAACTTTGAGCACCAACATGATAATCAAAGGAAATGCTCATAGGAGCATTATGAATTTTGAATTTTCAGGTTTGGGATGCTCAACCCATACATATAATTCAAAGACTCCAAAATCTAAGACAACCTAAAATGTGAAACACTTCTGGCCCCAAGCATTTCAGATAAGGGATATTCAAATGACGTACAAATTACTTCCCTCAACTCTCAAAAAAGCCAGGTGAGGACCTGGGTACCTACAAAGACACCTGTCAGTTACTATTCTTAGACAAGTAGCCTGTGTCTAGGCTCAAGAATCCTCTTCCATTTATCCCACAGTGCTACAGAAATATCCATTTTTAAAATGTGTACCATCATGTAAAAAAGATCGGCAAGACTTATGCAAAAGAAAAACAGTTGAGCAGTTAAGTAAGATGTCAGAATATCTGGCTTTAAATCATAGCTCTGCCTGTAACTAGATGTGTAGCACTGGGTAAGTAATTTAATCTCTCAGTGCCTTAGTGTAAAATGGGCATAATAAAAGTATTTACTTCATAAGGATAGAATTAAATGGGCTATTCTACGTAAACTATTTAGCAGTGCTTGGCATATAGAAAGTATTCAATATTATTTTCCACTTAAATTTCAAGTAATTTCACAAATCTTTTTTCTTTTTCTTTCTTTTTTTTTTTTTTTGAGATGGAGTTTCACTTTTATCACCCCGGCAGGAGTGCAATGATGTGATCTCGGCTCACTGCAACCTCCGCCTACCAGGTTCAAGGGATCCTCCTGCCTCAGCCTCCCGAGTACCTGGGATCACAGGTGCCTGCCACCATGCCCGGCTAATTTTTATCATTTTTTAGTAGACAGGGTTTTGCCATGTTGGCCAGGCTGGTCTCAAACTGCTGACCTTGTGATCCGCCTGCTTTGGTCTCCCAAACTGCTGGGATTACAGATGTGAGTCACCACACCCAGCCTTCATTATTTTTAAAGCCAGAGTCTTCCTATGTTTCCCAGGCTGGACTCAAACTCCTGAGCTCAAGCAATACAACCACCTCAGTCCCCTGAGTAGCTGGGACTACAGGCACATGATACTAAGCCCAGCTAATGTCACAAATCTTGATGTTTCTGGGAACCTTCATTTCCAGCTAATGAAAATATAAAGTAGGCTGGGAGCAGTGGCTCACGCCTGTAGTCCCAGCACTTTGGGAGGCTGATGTGAGAGGACTGCTTGAGCCCAGGAGTTTGAGACCAGCCTGGATAACACAGGGAGACTTTGTCTCTATGAAAAATAATAATAAAATAAAATAAAATAAATAAAGATATAAACTAGATAACTTTTCTGGAAATAAATTTGGCAATATACAACAAAGCCTTTAAAAAATACTGTATTTTTAATCCAGTAAATAATTCCTTCTCAGGGAATTTATCCTACAGAAGGAATAAAAAATGCAGACAAAGTTGATCTAAAGAGGCTGATTATAGTTATTTATAAAAGGAAAAGTTGGAAATGTATAAAATATTTTAAAATATTCATAACAGAATATTATGCAAGCATTAAAAAATCATTTACATTCAAAGAGTATTTAATGAGAAGCAATACTGAAGACATAATGCTAACAAAAAAGCCAGACATGGCCGGACGCAGTGGTTCATACCTGTAATTCCGGCACTTTGGGAGGCCAAGGTGGACAGATCACCTGAGGTCAGGAGTTCGAGACCTGCCTGGCCAACATGGGGAAACCCCGTCTCTGCTAAAAATACAAAAATCAGCCAGGCATGGTGGCACATGCCTGTAACTCCTTGAACCAAGGAGGCAGAGGTTGCAGTGAGCTAAGATTGTGCCATAGCACTCCTGCCTGGGCAAGAGAGTGAGACTTCGTTTCAAAAAAAAAAAAAAAAAAAGCCAGGCATAAAATTGTAATATATATAATTTTAAGTAAGCACATAAAATTATATGTACGTGTACATGCAAAAAAGTGACAGGAATAACATAGAAATGTTAACATATTATCTGTGGGTCATAAGATTATCAGTAGTCTTATTTCCTTCTTATGTCTTCCTGATCTTTACAGAGAAATAGTGTTTCCAAATCTTTGCACCATCTTAAAAATTTCTAGAGTAAGTGTTACAGTATTTTATAAATTATGAATTTTTTTCAAGAAATTCAGGTGATCATAAGCAACATTATTTATTTTTCTAATTCATGCAGTAATTCTTTAACTCATACAAACACAACTTATCTTCATAACATTCATGAAGTTGTTTAAACTTGAACGGGCATTTCAGAAAACTTTCTTCTCTTGACTGTCCTAGAGTGAGATCTAAAAAGATCCACACCTATCTGTGCTTCTCTATACTTCAAAGTGTGGGTCTGTGCAAACATCCCACTTCTGTTTTTACCTCACTTCTCCATCTCTTAGTGGCTAACTCTTTTGTGCGTTAGTGGGATTCCAAAACACTGAAATTATTGAAAAATGCCAATAATTTAGACTGCAAAAGTGAAAAATCGTCTGAAGTTGTAAACACTTCAGAATAAAAGAATATTTCAAAAGCAATAAAGTTTGGCTACTTGCAAATATATATGCCCATCCACCATTGCCAAAGAGAAGTTCCTGGGAACTTACTTTATTAACAAAATACAACTATTTTCAATTAGTATATCAACTATTCTAAGTATACTGAGACTTCTAAAATGCTTACAATGAGACTTTTCTTAGATAGATTACACATTTAAAATCTCACATTATTTGGTAAATGTAATTTTTCATCATCACATGATTTAATTTACAGGTCATTCCTGCCTGTTTCAAAATAATTTGTTATTTTAAAGCTTGAACTAATGAGATTTTGTTTTATAATTTTCCACTTAAAAAAGACTTGAGAACATTTGGGCTAGTTCTCTCTTCTCTTCAGAATATACTTCCTCATTGATTTGAGTGAATGCAACAAACAAAAGACTTGTTTTTATAAGAGATTAGTTGGATTTTTATATTAATAATAAATAAAAAACATACCTTCTGAGACATAAGCAAAAGGTTTATTCCGAATAGAAAGCATCGTGAACAGGTTGAAAGAAAGAGCCACAAAAGTACCAACTAATAATCTTCCCCTAAAAAGAATGATAACATTCACCTTTAATTTGTTCTTGGTATTATCAGTAGGTAATTTCAATACGTAGAGGGACTAAGAGGTGGGAAGGTAAAGTGGTCTGCTTTAATGATTTGGTGTTTCCAGATACAGAACCTGAACTTAGTTTCTAGCCCCATCACCCATGTCCCATCTACTGTTGCTCCATCTTACAAAGGATAAGAAAGGACTTTTAGCATTAACAGTATCTTCCTACAGGTAAACGCTGTTATAAATTTGTATAAATGTTAATGGTATTTGTTTTATGATATGCTGGACAAATCAGACTTTTCGGAATTAAACTGATCAGAATAGATAAGGTCCATATAGCTGGCAACTATGCGGTTGAGAAATACAATTGTTTTTTCATATATATGATACATACAATTCTCTTTTCATATATATATGAAAATCACATAGTTGCAATATATATGAAACATATATATACATTTCTTTCTTTTTGGAGACAGGGTCTCACTCTGTTGCCCAGGTTGGCCTTGAACTCCTGGGCTCAAGTGATCCTCCTGCCTTAGCCTCCCAAAGTGCTGGGGTTACAGGTGTGAGCCCCTGAGCCTGATCCAATTCTCTTTTCTATAGGTGCTATGAAAAGATTTTGAAGGTCAAATTTAAAATTACAGAAGACTAGGGGAAGCTGGCTTAGTGCTTCCTAGGTTTGGAAATAATGAGAAGCCTGAAGCCAAGATAGAAAGGCCTTCGTGTGCAGTATAAAAATATTTAGAACTTGGGAACTGTTAAGGGTAAAGAAATGGAGTCTTGGTATTTGGGAATTTTGTTTGTGAAATACCAGCAAAAACTTATGTTGCCACAGTCTGAACTCTGACATTGGCCAACTGTTTAATAATACATCAATTAATAATTAAGAATCAATAGTAAATTATATATCGAAAATAAAATCTCACGTGTGTATCTCGGGCTGTTCCAAAAAGCGTTCTGCACTAAAAGAAATAAAAATGTATTAAATAAGTCCTATAAATTATAAAGTTAAAAAGCTTTATTAAATATATCATTAACCCACCTTAAAGTTCACAAAATCTTTTAATATTACAACTATTAACTATTAGCAGTGATGAGGCAAGGAGACTCACAAATTATCCTTTTTAGTTGTTTTCTTTTTTCACAAATTATCCTTAATATGTAATGTCAATCTTTCTCTGCCAAGCCGATTTCAATGGGTTTGTAATAAGCATCAAACATGCCTGACTGAATCTCTGTTTCATTCACAACCACTTCTCATTCAATTTAGTAGCATTAAGGAAGTAAAAAAAGTGAAACAGACGAAAATGTCTGAAACATAAAAAAACTGTACTATCAAAACTCCAGCCCTGTTCATCTAAATTTTCATACCCTTGAAAGCAAATGTGTCTGACGGGTTTCTTTCATGTTCCCAAAGGTGTCATAGGTGAGATTTAGAGTAATATCATATACAAATGTACCTTTCTTTTAATATAAAGAGAGCTCCCAACTGTGCCAAGACTGTGGAGGCAAATACAGCCAGGACTTCTAATCTTTCAAACCTGCAACCAAAACATTAATTAGATCATCACAATTCTTTCAATTCACAAACCAGTCTCTCTAGAACACATTTACATTCATTTATTTGCTCACTTAATACACATAGGTGCTGTCTACTATGAGCCAAACACTGTTAGAGCAGATTAGGGTTTCTAGAAGAATAATAAACAATGAAAATCACAGATTCCAAAGAGTACCTATTTGTGTAATTCCCAGGACCCAGAAGAGAGAGCACCTTCAGCCCATGCCAAAGGCTTTCTCTTCCCAGAAATACTTTAAAATTATTAAAAAAAAAAAAAAAAAAAAGACAATTACCAGGACCCACTTATAGTCCTTATTTTTCTAGAAATAATCACAATCATAATAATAACACTTAATTGACCCATTGTGCATTAGACACCAGGGTACTTAACATATTACCTCATCTAAACCTCCCAACCCCTTTTTAGAATTACTTTATCCACTTTTTTCTTTTTTTGTTGTTGTTGTTGTTGAGATGGAGTCTCGCTCTGTCGCCCAGGCTGGAGTGCAGTGGCCGGATCTCAGCTCACTGCAAGCTCCGCCTCCCGGGTTTATACCATTCTCCTGCCTCAGCCTCCCAAGTAGCTGGGACTACAGGCGCCCATCACCTCACCCGGCTAGTTTTTTGTATTTTTTTAGTAGAGATGGGGTTTCACTGTGTTAGCCAGGATAGTCTGGATCTCCTGACCTCGTGATCCGCCTGTCTCGGCCTCCCAAAGTGCTGGGATTACAGGCTTGAGCCACCGTGCCCGGCCCACTTTTTTCTTTTTTTTGAAGAGATGGGGGTCTCGCTATGTTGCCCAGGCTGGACCCTGAACTCCCAGGCTCAAGTAATCCTCCGAGCTCAGCCTCCTGAGTAGCTGGGACTACACACTTGGCTCACTTTTTTTTTTCAAACAGATAAGAAATTCAGGACATAAAAAAGAAAAGTAACTGTTTAGAGTCATATAGCTAGCAAGTAGAAGGTTTTCAAACTCAGACACTCTGACTCTAGAGTTCATATTTTAACCACTTATTATACTGCCTTTCATTTCTATACATAACTACAGTGACATTATGAGCATATTTTATAATCCCTAGACTATAAGCTAGAGGCCAGGAACTGTTGTTTTAGTTTTTCCTGCAACACATGGTCTAACGGTATGCAATATTTATGGTAAGTATAAATGCTTAAAATGTTTCAAGAAAATAATCATGGAGGCACAGAAAAAATTAAAAAAATTAAGGCTGTACATCACATTGTTATGTGTAAGGGAAAAATGTTGGAATCAACAATATAACACTATATATTACTAAACAAAAAAAGTATTTATTGACATGGAAAAAGGTGAGTGAAAAAAGTAGGTTATAATAGAATACAAATTAAGTGTTTTTTCCAGCTACTGAAAAAATAAAAAGGAACAGGAAAAACCGCATGCAAATGCACCAACATTATTTGTGGAATTTGAGAAACTGATATTAAAATGCATATGGAACTGCAAAACGTGAAGGAAAGCAAAGATAATCTTGAAGAAGAACGAAGCTGGAAGATTTATACTACCAGATATCAACAGGTATTTCAAAGCTGTAATAATTAACATAGTACAGTACTAATCCAAGTACAAATACACCAAATTGTACAGAAAAGAGAATCTAGAAACAGGCCTACACATATATAGTCATGATTTGTGAAAAACGTGGCACATAAAAGCAATAAAGAAGAGCCAGTTGCGGTGGCTCACACATGCAATCCCAGCACTTTGTAAGGCCGAGGCAGGCACATCACTTGAGGCCAGGAGTTCAAGATCAGCCTGGCCAACATGGCGAAACCCCATCTCTACCAAAAATACAAAAAATTAACTGGGTGTGGTGGTGTGCGCCTGTAATCCCAGGTGCGTGGGAGGCTGAGGCATGAGAATTGCTTGAACCTGGGAGATGGAGGTTGGAGTGAGCTGAACTGCGCTACTGCACTCCAGAATATGCCTTTACTCCTGCTTTACACCATACCAAAAAAATCTATTCCAACTGGATTGTAGGATTAAATATGAAAAATTGAACAGTAAGGCTTCTAGGTGATAACAGAGCAAAGTGTCTTTATGACCTGGGGGCATGCCAAGATTTCTTAACAAATACACAAAAGGACCAACCCGAAAAAATACATTTAATTAAAAAAAATTTTTTTTTTTGAGACGGAGTCTCACTTTGTCGCCCAGGCTGGAGTGCAATGACACGATCTCGGCTCACTGCAACCTCTGCTTCCCGGGCTCAAGTGATTCTCCTGCCTCAGCCTCCCAAGTAGCTGGGATTACAGGCACCCACCACCATGCGTGGCTAATTTTAGTATTTTTAGTAGAGATGGGGTTTCACCATGTTGGCCAGGCTGGTTTCGAATTCCTGACCTCAAATGATCCGCTCACCTCACCCTCCCAAAGTGCTAGGATTACATGTGTGTGCCATCGCGCCCGGCCTAAAATTAAAACTTTTATTCATCAGAAGATACCATTAAGAAGAAGGGCAACTAAGAGAAGGAGAAGATACTTATATATAAAGAACTGTTACAGATTAATAAAGAAAAAGGGAAAATGGTTAAAAGATTTTTAACAAGCATTTTAAAAAAGAGGTGATCTGAATGGTTAATCAACATATGCAAAGGTGCTCAATTAGTCGTAAGGAAAATAACTTAAAAGCACAATGAAGCCGGGCACGGTGGCTCAAGCCTGTAATCCCAGCACTTTGGGAGGCCGAGACGGGCGGATCACAAGGTCAGGAGATTGAGACCATCCTGGCTAACACGGTGAAACCCCGTCTCTACTAAAAAATACAAAAAACTAGACGGGCGAGGTGGCGGGCGCCTGTAGTCCCGGCTACTCCGGAGGCTGAGGCGGGAGAATGGTGTGAACCCGGGAGGCGGAGCTTGCAGTGAGCTGAGATCCGGCCACTGCACTCCAGCCTGGGCGACAGAGTGAGACTCCGTCTCAAAAAAAAAAAAAAAAAAAAAAAAAAAAAAGCACAATGAAATACTACTGCATACCATAGAATAGCCTTTATAAAAAAGATAGTAACAGCTGGGCACGGTGGCTCCATACCTGTAATTCCAGTTACTTGGGGTGTGGGAGGATCGCTTGAAGCAAGTTCAAGACCAGCCTGGGCAATATGGTGAGACCCCTGACTCCAAAAATATGTTAAAAATCAGCCAGGCATGGTGGGATGTGCCTGTAGTCCTAGCAACTCAGGAGGCTGAGGCAGGAGAGTCACCTGAGCCCAGGTGTTGAAGGCTACAATGAGTTATGATAATGCCACTGTACTCCAACATGGGCGATAGCCTGGCCAACATGGCAAAACCCCGTCTCGACTAAAAATACAAAAAATTAACTGGGTGTGGTGGTGTACGCCTGTAATCCCAGGTGCCTGGGAGGCTGAGGCATGAGAATTGCTTGAACCTGGGAGATGGAGGTTGGAGTGAGCCGAATTGCGCTATTGCACTCCAGAATATGCCTTTACTCCTGCTTCACACCATACCAAAAAAATCTATTGACGCCTGTAATCCCAGCACTTTGGGAGGTCGAGGCAGGCGGATCACGAGGTCAGGAGATCGAGACCATCCTGGCTAACACAGTGAAACCCTGTCTCTACTAAAAATACAAAAAACAATTAGCCGGGCATAGTGGCGGGTGCCTGTAGTCCCAGCTGCTTGGGAGGCTGAGGCAGAAGAATCGCTGGAACCTGGAAGGCAGAGCCTGCAGTGAGCCCAGATCATGCCACTGCACTCCAGCCTGGGTGACAGAATGAGACTCTGTCTCAAAAAAGAAATAAAATTAAAAAAATAAATATTTTTTAAAAATTCATTTTGATTTATGACTTGATTTATGAAAATCCTTTAAAATTTTATATTTACTTCTTCTCATTGTTTAAGTAAATAAAACCTAATTTTATTCAAAAGAATATAGTCCCAATGAATGGTATGGTGGAAAAGAAGAGTAAGTTTGGTCCAAAAGTTTCTTTACTAAAGTAAAATTCTTTGGTTGATATGCCTCTTCAGCTAAAAATAATAAAGTAAAATTCTTTCAAGTTGTTTCCTAGAATCTAAAAGGAACTCACGTTTAAATACATTTTTAAACCTTTAATATAAAAGATTATTTCCTTTCAACTTTCAGTACTTTTTTTTTTTTTGAGACAGGGTCTTACTCTTGCCACCTGTAATGCAGTGATGAAATTACAGCTCACTGCAGCCTCAAACTCCTGGGCTTAAGCAATCCTCCCACCTCAGCCTCCCAAGCAGCTGGGACCACAGGTATATATCACCATGTACAATAATTTAAAAAACTTTTTTGTAGCGACAGGTCTCACTATGTTGCCCAGGCTGGCTTCTAACTCAAGCAATCCTCCCGCCTCAGCCTACCAAAGTGCTAGGATTACAGGCGTGAGCCACCGCACCTGGCCTCAGTAATTTTTAAAATTATGGAAACAAGGCCGGGCGCGGTGGCTCAAGCCTGTAATCCCAGCACTTTGGGAGGCCGAGACGGGCGGATCATGAGGTCAGGAGATCGAGACCATCCTGGCTAACACGGTGAAACCCCGTCTCTACTAAAAAAATACAAAAAACTAGCCAGGTGAGGTGGCGGGCGCCTGTAGTCCCAGCTGCTCAGGAGGCTTAGGCAGGAGAATGGCGTGAACCCAGGAGGCGGAGCTTGCAGTGAGCTGAGATCCGGCCACTGCACTCCAGCCTGGGCGACAGAGCGAGACTCCGTCTCAAAAAAATAAATAAATAAATAAATAAAATAAAAAATAAAAAGTAAAATTATGGAAACAAATCTCAAATTATTTGTTGATCCATTGCTATCACAAATCCAGTTTCAGATGAAAATCCATCTTTACCACTGCCTAGTATTAAACTATATCACATTTATTTAACATCTAGAAGATACACTAACATGAAAATCCTTTGTACTTGCTCTAGCTAAAATAAATTCCCAAAATATTAAAGAACTTAATGTGAACTTTAAATATTTGCTTTATAAAATGTAAAAAACCTAATGTGAACATTTTATTTTAATATGATTTATACCTTAAATATTTATGTTTCTTGGAAGATGCTTTTCTATTTTCTTTTGTTTTTTTGAGACGGAGTCTTGCTCTGTCGTCCAGGCTGGAGTGCAATGGCACGATCTTGGCTCACTGCAACCTCCCCCTCCTGGGTTCAAGCGATTCTCCTGTCTCAGCCTCCCAAGTAGCTGGAAGTACAGGTGCACACCACCACACCTGGATGAATTTTGTATTTTTAGTAGAGATAGGGGTTTGCCATGTTGGCCAGGCTGGTCTCAAACTCCTGACCTCAGGTGATCTGCGTGCCTCAGCCTCCCAAAGTGCTGGGATTACAGGGGTAAGCCACTGTGCCCAACCTATCTATTTTCACTATCTGATCATCATTTCACTAAGTACACAGCATTTATTTTCCAGAAATACTCTAGCTAGCTCTTTATTGTCTACTATAAATAATATCTTAGTAGTCATAAGTTAGCAAAAAATAAAATAATTTGAACTTACCCAAATGAATAGACAGGGCTAGGTTTCCTCATTGTTACCCAGTAACTTATTAAACATGTCATTAAACTAAGTAAAAAGAAAAATAAATTTAGTGTTAGAACTAGAAGAGAACATGTGAAGAGAAATTAAGTTTTCAGAATTCCTAAGTGGTTGAAAGTTATCCGTGTTTGCACAGACTAAATTAATAATAAATTACTCTAATAATTTATTAAGACAATTAATTCTAGTAGTTTACCATCTAATCATAGTGAGTATCTGAACATGTGGCATACTTGTAAGATTTTAACATGTGAAGGAACAGAATAAAGTTATAATACATCAAGTCAGTTAAGTAGAACCTAAACTCATACTGCTACTATACAATGTTATCCACCCTAAATGGTTTCTGTAACTGAAAATGCTAAAAAATGACACATACAATTTTAACTTTGATACACTTCATCTTTGTTAAAAGTTAAACTAAATATTAATAATACCTTGACAACATTTTGACTGAGATAAAATTATGTTCATTTTCCAAGTGTAGTAGAGAGATTTATTTTGGCACCGCGCCTGGCTGGGAACTGGTATGTTCTTAACATGACCCTACTCCCTGACCACAGCTGACTCATCCATAGACAGGCACCTGACGCATGTAACCTAAGCTGGGTCAAAATGCTGCTCTGGATTTGGAAGTAGGATTTGGAACTGGAACCAAGGCATTCCAGGCTTAATTTGGCTGCTTTATTGAATGATGGAAATGCAAATTTGAAAATTTGGAGCAGTATTTATATTTCTATCCCCGGATTTGGGAGTAGGGAATGCTGACCTACAGGAAGAAAATAGCTCAACAATGTCCACACACAGGGAACAGAGATGACAGATAAAGAAAAGTTTGATTCTTACAGTGGAGCCCAGCTAAACCTCTGCCCTCAGATTCCATTAACACCCCTGAATCTGTAGAATTAAGTATCCTACACCTTTGCTCCCCCAGTATAGCTCCAGTGGAAGTCTGATAGCTACAATCAAAGGAGCCCTAGCTAACTCCTTGAGAGTACTTCACACTCATGACAGGGTTCATATAGTGTGCTAACCTCACTTCCGATTCATGTAAGTAGCAAGAATATGGTATTTACATTGAAGTTAAGCAAATCATCTAGGTTGGTTTTGAATGGATGGATGATTTTTGAAGTTGCATTGGATAAAGGCAGCCAAATGAGTTTCTGCAGTCAGAAATATACAATTAGGCTGGGCATGGTGGCGCATGGCTGTAATCCTAGCACTCTGGGAGGTCAGGGCAGGTGGATTATTTGACAGCCCAGGAGTACAAGACCAGCCTAGGCAACATGTCATGCCGTGTCACCACAAAAATATGCAAAAATTAGCCAGGTGTGGTGGTGAGTACCTGTAGTCCCAGGTACCCCAGAGGCTGAGGTAGGAGGATCGCCTGAGCCCAGGAGATTGCAGCTGCAGTGAGCCATGACTATGTCACTGTACTGAGCCTGGGTGACAAGAGCAATACCCTGTCTCAAAAAAAAAAAAAAAGAAAAGAAAAACGAAATATACAATTGAAGCTTCAATCATTAATTAATTAATTAATTAATTTATTTTTGAGACGGAGTCTCACTCTGTCACCCAAGTTGGAATGCAGTGGCACAATCCTGGCTCCTGCAACCTCTACCTCCCAAGCTCAAGCAATTCTCCCACCTTAGCTTCCTGAGTAGCTGGGATTACAAGAGTGCACCACCATGCCCACCTCATTTTCTGGTATTTTAGTAGAGATGGGTTTTTACCACGTTGCTCAGGGTGGTTTCCAACTCCTGAGCTCAGGGAATCTGCCAGCGTCGGCCTCCCAAAGTGCTGGGATTACAGGCGTGAGCCACCTCGCCCGGCCAAAGCTTCAATTATTAATTGTAAAATTTTTCTTCATAAATAATACTCTATAGATATTTGTTACTAATAAGAAATCTGAAAAATTCAGTGTCTAAACATTAACTTTTGAAAATTTTATCCTTAAAAATGGATAAAAATCTCTGAAACTTTATCTACAGTTCATCACTTTTAAGATTTACAGTTCGAAACCCCGTCTCTACTAAAAAATATAAAAAACTAGCCGGGCAAGGTGGCGGGCGCTTGTATTCCCAGCTACTCGGGAGGCTGAGGCAGGAGAATGGCGTAAACCCGGGAGGCGGAGCTTGCAGCGAGCTGAGATCCAGCCACTACACTCCAGCCTGGGCGACAGAGCGAGACTCCATCTCAAAAAAAAAAAAAAAAGATTTACAGTTCATGATGTTTTTTCACATCTTAATACTCCTCAAATCAGGGTTAGTCTTACAACTTACAGTACATCACAGCTGAATTAGTAGCATTTTTCTTGGGGACACATAAAATAAGTATTTGTCTTAAAAAATTGTTGATATCTAATGTTTGATGAAATATGGTACACTAACTGAACTTACTTCCCATTACTACATAAATCTAAAAATCAGCACCCATTTATCAACAAATCATTCAATATGTTTGATTTTATTTATATGCATAAATTATTTTAATTTCCATAGTTTAATAACACCACTTTGGTATTAATGTTCTCTATTAAAATATATTTCTACACCTCTTTGTAAAAACAGTAGCATTTATTAACAATAGTCTAAAATCAGATAACCACTTTCTTCTGTGTTTGGATATTAATGAAGCTCTAGATGAATCTAAATCACACCTTTCATCTGAAACATTATATATCGATAGCTAACTCATATGGCAGATTATGAGCCTCTAAAGAAAGAAACTTCTTCACATTAAATGAAAAGATTTTCCTTATGAACCTTAAGACATTAGGGAAACATCATTACTTTAGTTTTAAAATTTTACTATTTTTATTACCATTAGTTTATTATTATCAAATATGGTTGGGAACATTAATAATTATTCCCCAAAGTAACTTTTTAAAGTGTATGAATGGGCTGAGCGCAGTGGTTCACGCCTGTAATCCCAGTACTTCGGGAGGCTGAGGCGGGAGGACCACCTGAGGTCAGGAGTTCAAGACCAGCCTGGCCAACATGGTGAAACCCCATCTCTACTAAAAATACAAAAATTAGGCGGGCATGGTGGTGGGCACCTGTAATCCCAGCTACTCGGGAGGCTAAGACAGGAGAATCACTTGAGCCCGGGAGGCGGAGGCTGCATGCAGTGAGCCAAGATCGTGCCACTGCACTCCAGCCTGGGTGACAGGGTGAGACCCTGTCTCAAAAATAAATAAAATAAAATCCTTTTTTTTTTGAGACAAGTATCAGTCTGTCACCAAGACCCAAGACTGGAGTACAATGGTGCAATCATAGCTCACTGCAGCCTTAACCTTTTGGGCTCAAGTGATCCTAATGCCTACTATTCAGTGAGTAGCTGGGATTACAGGTGTGTACCACCACACTCGGCTAATTTTTAAAATTTTTTGTAGAGATGAGGTTTCACTGTATTGCCCAGGCTGATCTTGAACTCCTGGGCTCAAGCGGTCCTTTCACCTTGGCTTCTCAAAGTACTGGGATTACAGGCATGAGCCACTGTGCCTGGTCTATAGGGTATCTCTCTGTCACTGAGGCTGGAGTACAGTGCTTAGATCACAGCTCTCTGCAGCCTCAAACTCCTGGGCTCAGAAGTCCTCCTGTCTCAGCCTCCCAAAGCACTGGGATTACAGGCATGAGATACCACTCTTGGCAGTAACATACTTAATCTGCTTTTATTTATTTTTAAATTGGCATTTTATTTATATAATTAAAATTCAAAATTTACAAAAGAGATATATAGTGGGAAGATTTTAAATTATGTCTCCCTGCCAGAGTCTTCCTCCTTAAAGACACCTATTACTATCAGTTTCTTGTTTATCCTTCCTATGTATATTTATGCAAATACAAGCAAATGACTGTAGTGTGTGGATGTGTAAACATGCGTGTATTCTTACTTTCCCCCTTTTTAATGCAAATTGCAGCATACTATATACATTGTTGTATATCTTGCTTTTTCCCCTCATTAGGACCTCTAAACCATAAAATGCTTTGGCTTTATTGTTTAAGGCTACATAATATTTAATTACATAGATAAGTGGGTTCCCTATACCCAGCAGGATCGGTTTCATCTGTTGCTAGAAATGCAAATTCTTGGGTCCTACCCTAGGCCTTCTAAATAAGTAACTCTGGAAATGGAGCAATATGTATTTTAACAAGACCTTCCAAGTAATTCTGATGTATGGTCAAGTTTGAGAATTCTATGATATATATGTACCAAAATATAGGGTATACATGCCCCATAATTTATTTCATCATTCACATACTGATTGTTTCCAATCTTTTGTACTGAATAACCTCATATGCAACTCATTTTTAACCACAGGAATGTATCTGTAGCATAAATTACTAGAAAAGGAACGGCTATGTTTAAGGTTATGGGCATTTCTTTTTTTTTTTGAGATGGAGTCTCGCTCTGTCCCCCTGGCTGGAGTGCAGTGGCGTGATCTTGGCTCACTGCAAGCTCTGCCTCCCGGGATCATGCCATTCTCCTGCCTCAGCCTCCTGAGTAGCTGGGACTACAGGCGCCCGCCACCGCGCCCGGCTAATTTTTTGTATTTTTAGTAGAGACGGGGTTTCACTGTGGTTTCAATCTCCTGACCTTGTGATCCGCCCGCCTCGGCCTCCCAAAGTGCTGGGATTACAGGCGTGAGCCACCGCGCCTGGCCGGTTATGGGCATTTCTAAATTTAATTGATATTGCCAAACTGCCCTCGAGATGCTGCACCAATTTATATTCCCATCAGCAATGTATGAAAGTGCCTGTTTCCAGCCAGGACAGGTAGTTCACGCTTGTGATCCCAACACTTTGGGAGGGAAAGGCAGGAGGATCACTTCAGCCCAGAAATTTGAGACCTGCCTGGGCAACATAGGAAGACCTCATTTCTACAAAATATCAAAAAATTAGGCAGATGTGGTGGCACAAGCCTGTGATACCACCCACTCAGGAGGCTGAGTTGCATCATTTGAGCTCAGGAGGTAAAGACTGAGGCTGCAGTGAGCCGAGGTCAACCCACTACACTCCAGCTTGAGAAAAAAGAATGCCTGTTTAGCCAAAACAATCCTGAAAAAGAACAAAGCTGGAATATTCACACTTTCCAATTTCAAAACCTACTACAGAGCTGCAGTAATCAAGACTGATGGTACTGGCATAAAGGACAGACATACAGATCAATGGGACAGACCTGAGAATCCAAAAACAAACATTCAAACATTCACATTTACAGTGAACTGGTGTTTTTTGTTGTTGTTGTTGTTTTGGTTTTTGAGATGGCGTCTCACTCTGTTGTCCAGGCTGGAGTGCAGTGCCGCGATCTCAGCTCACTGCAACCTCTGCCTCCCAGGTTCAAGCAATTCTCCTGCCTCAGCCTCCCAAGCAGCTGGGACGACAGATGTCCACCATCATGCCTGGCTAATTTTTGTATTTTTAGTAGAGACGGGGTTTCACCATATTGAGCAGGCTGGTCTCGAACTCCTGACTTTGTGATCCGCCCTCCTCACCTTCTCAAAGTGCTGGGATTACAGGCATGAGCCACTGCGCCCAGCCGAATAAAGCCATCTTTTTAAAAACAAAAGAGCACGTGTTTCCCTAACACACTCAACAACACAGCTATACTCAAATTTTTTAATCTTTCCCAACGTGACAGGCAAAACAGCATCTCGGAGTAATTTTAATTTGCATTTCTCTTACTGTTAGTGAAGATGAGCAACTTTTCAAAGTGTCATTTATAGTTCCTGTTCTGTAAATTCTCTGTATGTATTATAAATTTTTTTCTTCCTTTTCTTTTATTGGGTCTTCGTCTTATTAAATTGTAGGGCCCTTCAAATATTAGCAAAATTAGTCCTTTGAGGTATGAATTGCAAATATCTTCTCAGGTTATTCTCTGTTTATGGTGACATTTGCTACCTAGAGTTTTTAACTTTAATATAATCAAATTTATAAATGTTTTGTTTTTCGTTTTTTGAGACTGAGTTTCACTCTTGTTGCCTAGGCTGGAGTGTGGTGGCACAATCTCGGCTCACTGTAACCTCCGCCTCCTGGGTCCAAGCGATTCTTATGCCTCACCCTCCCAAGTAGCTGGAACTACAGGCACAAGCCACCATGCCTGGCTAATTTTGTATTTTAGTAGAGACGAGGTTTCACTATGTTGGCCAGGCTGGTCGTAAACTCCTGACCTCAAGTGATCCACCCGCCTTGGCCTCCCAAAGTGCTGGAATTGCAGGCATGAGCCACCCCACCCAGCCTCTAATTACTGTTATGTCTCTAACTATTGTTGTTTGTGTGTTTGTTCTATGTTGATAATCTTACTTATTTAGATTACTTTCCTTTAAGCAAAGAAAACTTCTTCATAATCTACTTTTTCTCTCCATAGATTTACCTGTTCTGGACATTTCATATAAATGAAATCATACAATATGTGGTCCTTTATGATTGTCTTCATAGTATAATGTTTTTATTGTTTTCTTATATGATATCAGTAGCTGCTGTTTTTATTGCTGAATTGTATGGCTATACCACATTTCTACCAAATTCCTTATTGGCTCCAAAACATTAAGATTTCCTAAAAACTTACCTAAAAAGATCAAAAATGGTCAGGTAAGTATAGGCAGTTAAAGCTGCAAAACAACCAAAAAAATGATTAAAATATTACTGACCCCTCTAAAAAAATACAGCAAGTCACCCAAATTATTTCTACCAGGGGTATCCATCACCAAAAAACCTTTTGAGTCACTGGCCAACCTGATATATTGCCAGTTATCTAGTAAATTTGATCAATATATGTAGCCAAAGTTGGTTGGTAGAAAAGCTTACCACCCAACCTGATTTCTCCATTAGGAAAAATGAAGCAATGAATGTTAAAAAGCCCTGTGACCATTTTTCTGCCTGCTTCTGTAATCTCAGCACTATTTCAAATGTATTGTTTGAATAACAGAACAAAAGAACAATGCATTAACAAACACAAAAAGTTAAGATACAAGAAAAAATTACAGGACTCCCTTTTTTTTTAAGGATTTTAAGGAAAAGCCAATAAACCTAAAAATCTAACTTATAAATTGTATAAACTAAAGTTTTAATCTATTACATTAAAAACAAATCTCCAGCTGGGCGCGGTGGCTCACACCTCTAATCCCAGCACTTTGGGACGCCAAGGAGGGCAGATCATGAGGTCAGGAGATTGAAACCATCCTGGCCAACATGGTGAAACCCCATCTCTACTAAAACTACAAAAATTAGCTGGGCCTGGTGGTGTGTGCCTGTAATCCCAGCTACCTGGGAGGCTGAGGCAGGAGAATCGCTTGAACCAGGGAGTCGGCAGTGAGCCAAGATTACATTCCAGCCTGGCAACAGAGTGAGACTCCGTCTCAAAAAAAAAAAACAAAAAAACAAAAAAACAAAACAAAAACAAATCTCCAAATAGATTTAATGATTTTTTTTTTTAATAACAGCTTATTTAAAATGGAAATGGCCAGGCATTGCGGCTTACGCCTGTAATCCCAGCACTTTGGGAGGCCGAGGTGGGTAGATCGTTTGAGCTCAGGAGTTTGAGACCAGCCTGGGCAACATGGTGAGACCCCATTTCTACTTTAAAATATATTTTAAAAGGAAAAAAACTTAAAAAAGAAAAAAAGATACAATGCTAACAAATGAACAAAGTTTTATAGTTTACAAGGAAGTTTTAAATATATTCCCTTATTTAAATCATTTGAGTTAAATACATTTCAGAATATATTCTATATAAGATATACCTTTATTTCCAATGAGAAAAACAAAAGTGAAAATAACAACTCCATAAAAATACCAAGGTGACATACCTATACTATTAGTAGAACTGCACCACATAAGCAGGAAGCCAGTACATATCAAGTTTATTACACCAAAGAGCAGTATCTTCCAGGACTGTGAAAATAAAAATCACTCTTATGTGTACACAAGTGACAAATTTCACAGGGTCTGCTCAAGTTGCTATAATTTATACTCTGATATTCAAAGGAATAAATGTAACTTCCTTCAAAAAGTCTGTGTCACACTTTCCACATCTACCAAAAGTGTCATCAGCTAAGTTATAGTATACAAATTTAAAGGAATAATTCCAGAAGGAGAGTTGTTCAAGAGAAAATAAATTCTGACATAGAAATTCTCAAATAGTTGAGAAAAATATATATACATATGCATTTTGTCTCCATAGGTACATATTATAGAGACAATGATGAAGCAAATGGGGTAAAAGGTAAGCAACTGGTGAATCTGAATAAAGGGCATAATGATGTTCCTAAAAGTTACTAATCTTGTCTAGGTGCAATGGCTCATGCCTGTAATCCCAGCACTTTGGGAGGCCGAGGCGGGTGAAGGTCAGGAGTTCAAGACCAGCCTGGTCAACATGGTGAAATCCCATCTCTACTGAAATAAAAAAATCAGCCAGGCATGGTGGCAGGTGCCTGCAATCCCAGCTACTTGGGAGGCTGAGACAGGAGAATCGCTTGAACCAGGGAAACGGAGGTTGCAGTAAGACGAGATTATGCCACTGCACTCCAGTCTGGGTGACAGAGCGAGACTGTCTCAAAAAAAAAAAAAAAAAAAAAAAAGAAAGTACTGACCTTGGCTGTTCAACATCAATCAAGTAAGATGAGAAATAAGGAAAGATCTTGATTTTGGCAACACAGAGGTTTTTGGTTACCTTGTAAAAGCTGTTTATGTAAATTAGTGGGGACCAGTGCCAAACTGGTACGTGTTTAATAGAGATGGGGAGAAGAGAAGGTGAATATAGTGTACTGATAATTCTTTCAAGGAGGTTTGCTACAAAAGGAAGCTGAGAAATGAAGCAGCCCTGAGAGTGGAACTTATAACATGTAATTACGATGCAAGAAAGAAGAGAATGATGCAAGAAAAACAATGATGCAAGAAACAGAACAATTATACGGACATCATCTTTAGCAGGTAACAAGTGAAAGAACTGGCTTTATAGAGGATAACTGAAAGCTTGTCCAGAGAAACAGGAGGGAAGGCAGAGTGATGGCTGATGTGCTAATGACAGGATGTAGAAGTTTTCTTCTGATTACTTCTTTTCCCTTGGTGAAACAGGAAGCAAGATCATTGGGTTAGGGTGAGGATGAAGATGGTATTAGAAGCTTGAGGATAGAAATGAAAGAACATGGTATGAAACAGCCATCTAGGAAATTGGAAAATTGAATGAACAAAGGAAATATAGAATGAAAGAAATACAGGCAGCACTAATGGTCTGTCTGATCATGAATTCAAAGTGAGACCAGTTGCATGGTTTTGTTTCTCTCAGGTTACATTCAGTTGCTTAGATGCAAGTACAGAGTAGAAAGAAAGTGAACTTGGCTGGGCGCAGTGGCTCACGCCTGTAATCCCAGCACCTTGGGAGGCCGAGGCGGGCGGATCATGAGGTCAGGAGATCGAAAACATCCTGGCCAACATGGTGAAACCCCATCTCTACTAAAACTACAAAAATTAGCTCGGCCTGGTGGTACGTGCCTGTAATCCCAGCTACTTGGGAGGCTGAGGCAGGAGAATCGCTTGAACCCGGGAGGTGGAGGTTGCAGTGAGCTGAGCTCATGCCACTGCACTCCAGCCTGGGCAGCAGAGCAAGACTCCATCTAAGAACAGAACAGAACAGAACAGAACAGAACAGAACAGAACAGAACAGAACAGAACAGAACAGAAAAGAAAAGAAAGTGAACTTAATGAAGACTGGGGATTTTCCAGGAATTAAGACAGAGGGAAGGGGAGCACAAAAGAGTTGAGAGCATGTAAAAGAAAATGATACTAGCTGGGAGTGGTGGTGTACACCTACAATCCCAGCTACTCAGGAGGCTGAGGCAGGAGGATCCCTTGAGCCCAGGAGTTCAAGACCAGCCTGGATAATATAGAAAGATTCCATCTCAAAAAAAAAGAACAAAAAGGAGGGAAATGATAATGATGGAGCATAGAATCTAAGCTGGATAAGGAAGCAAATGAAGATAAGGGAGTTGAAAAATAGTGAAAATATGGCAGAGTTTCAATTGGACTGCCCACTGGTACTGTTTATTATTGTTTCATTGAAGCTGGCTTTACTTAAAAGTCATCAAATATTTACTGGATGCTTATACTGTACTTCTATAAAAAGGTGAGCAAAATAGAGAGAGTCAGTTCCCTAAGAGAATTTATCATTTAGACAACAATGAGAAGCATGAAACACAGTAACTAGAAGGTTTACATTGGTGGCCTAAAAGGATGGCAATTACATCTTTTTGTTTACAGTCTCAAAACATGACATATTTTTCTTGCCCTACATTAAAAATGAGAAAACATGGGCCAGGCACGGTGGCTCAGGCCTGTAATCCCAGCACTTTGGGAGGTTGAGGTGAGCGGATCACCTGACGTCAGGAGTTTGAGATCAGCCTGACCAACATGGAGAAACCCCATCTCTACTAAAAATACAAAAAATTAGCTGAGTGTGGTGGCCCATGCCTGTAATCCCAGCTACTCCGGAGGCTGAGGCAGGAGAATCGCTTGAACCCAGGAGGCAGAGGTTGCAGTGAGCCCAGATCATGCCATTGCACTCCAGCCTGGGCAACAAGAGTGAAACTCCATCTCAAAAAAAAATAAATAAAAGAGAAAACATGGCTTTAGACTGGATCCATTTAATTTTTTGAAAACTTAATAACCAAAAGCAACCACAAAACCATTTTTCTTTAAAACAGTTCAGAATTAGAATCAAAACTTTAACAGAAGCTTCCTACCAAAGCAAAACAATTTAACACCAAATGACTGCAATTTTACACTAAAAAGCACTTTTCCAACATAGAAAAATGAAAACAGTGTGGTGGGATCAGGAGTGATTTCTATTTGCCTTAAAAATTATCTTTCTTCAATGTTATAATGTTGTTTGTGCAATAATTAAAATTGGGGTTAAGGAATAACTTACCCTTCGGTCAGCTGCTACAAGTCTAAATTCCCGTAACAACTTGCCAAAAAAGGATCTTTGTGGTTTTCGAAAGAGATGAATTGTCCCCTTTCAAACAAACAATATACAAATCAGCATTTAAATATTTAATCATCTTCAGAGTTCTTATGATATGATATAGTGGTTCCTATGATATGGTACGAGATAGTGGTAATAATAACCAATATTTATTAAGTACTCAATATACACCAAGCACTTATTCTAGATACTTTATGTATATTTATGGATTGAATATTCACAATAAACCTATGTGGGTGGAGACAACTTTTAGTAAGTCATCCAAAGTCACAGAGCTAGTAAATGGCTGAGCAGAAATTCAAATCCAGGCTTTTTAGCTCCAGACCACACTCTATTTTTAAATGGATAAGGCAATTTGAACCAAAAAAGAAACAGTTTGCCAAACAGCTCTACTGGAAATTTCTACTGAAAATTCACCTAATTAAAGCTATATATGTGGCTGTGCTTGGGGCTCATGCCTGTAATCCCAGCACTTTGGGAGGCTGAGGCAGAGGGATCACTTGAGGCCAGGAGTTCATGGCGAAACCCCATCTCTACTAAAAATATAAAAATTGGCTGGGTGTGGTGGTGCACACTGTAATACCAGCTACTCAGGAGGCTGAGGGATGAGAATCTCTTGAGCCTGGGAGGTGGAGTTTGCAGTAAGCCAAGATCGCACCACTGCACTCTAGCCTGGGTGACAGAGTGGGACTGTCTCAAAAAGAAAGCAAGTTCAGGCAACTATTACAGTAAAACCCCTGAGATTCTCTCTTAGGCATTCAGTCAAAGTATCTGACACCCTGGCTAGTCTCCCTGGCCCCTGCTGGTATACAGTTTGGGGATAGTAAAGACAGGGCTCACCAATGAGAGAGAAGACTGAGGGGATTTACCACCCAAGTTTAGGAAATCATATGGGAAAGCCTTAGCAGAAAGGAGAGTTCAAACACATATGAGAAATTAACTTATGAGGAAGGCAGTATCCAATATCAGTGGGAGAAAATACGAGCCAGTCAATAAATGGTATTTTGATCAAGGTAATGTTTCACCCTTATCATACTCCTTACTCTAATTTGCTATTATTTTGAAAATTAAAATATAGAATTATAGAGTACTTGATTGAAGAAAGCCTAGATGTATTATTTTATAATCTGGGCTTTGGGGGAAGCCTTTCTTAATAGGACATAAAAACCAAGAAGCTCTAAAGGAAAAAAAATTGATTGATTTTACTATAAAATTTCATGGGCGAATGTAATACCCTAAAGGGGGAAAAAAGATTTCAGGTCAAACTGTGAAAAAAAATTGTAATTCACAACAGACAATAGGCCAATTTTCTCTATACACAACAAGCTTCCACAAATTATTTTTAAGAAGATAAATAACCCAGTTTTAAAAGTTACACATTTATAAAGCTGGCCAAATCAATACCTGCTCATTATTCACATTTGCGACTTTGTACTGTTAATGTGAAATCATGATTTCTGTTGATACTTTAAAAATAAAAATGGTATGCCTCTCCCTATACACAGTCACATCCATCTCTTGAACCTCAGTTCCAGCTGCTTTTGAGGAAAACAGTCTGATTTTAAACATAGGCTACACAGCAAACAGGATATTCACTCTACTGCAGCCTCATCCTGCGGCGAAGGAGTGAATATCCTGTTTGCCGTATTAAAAATCAGACTGTCCCAAATTTGGTGAAAACCATTCCCGTCATTTTTCTATGATGTAGTACTGATAATGAGGCAGAAACTTATGTCTATGAAGAAGGCAAAAAACGGTACTTTAAGTGTGTGCTATAATGAATCGAATTTGTGATGTCTACCGGTAAGAACGGGAATAATGCCAAAAGACCTGTGATTACTAATTGTTTCAGTTATCATTAAAAAATACTTAGCCTTTTTTTATGCTGAAAATTTGGCATGGCCCTATTAATTTTTCTGGTATAGGTTTCCAAAAGCAAAACTCTATAGCTACTTTTAAAGAGAATATTTTGTCATTCCAAAAGAAAGTATCATTACAGGGGGAAAAAAATCCTTCCCAATTTTAAATGGCTCATACACAGTAATTTGATTGCTAAGTGCCACAAACATAAATTTTTTGATATTAATTTTAATGAAATACTTTCCTAGATGGTAAAAGCCACAATCACTATACCAACCTTATTACATTTCTACCTCACTAAAGTTGGTCAATTTGACTCAAACACTGAAGCCCCAGAAAGCAGTGAAACTGAGGTATTAAAAAATTATAAATGTAGGCCAGGCGCAGAGGCTCATGCCTGTAATCCCAGCACTTTGGGAGGCCAAGGCGGGTGGATCACGAGGTCAGGAGATCGAGACCATCCTGGCCAACATGGCGAAACCCCGTCTCTACTAAAAATACAAAAATTAGCCGGGCATGGTGGTGGGCACCTGTAGTCCCAGCTACTCAGGAGGCTGAGGCAGGAGAATGGCGTGAACCCGGGAGGCGGAGCTTGCAGTGAGCAGAGATTGTGCCACTGCACTCCAGCCTGGGTGACAGAGTGAGATTCCGTCTCAAAAAAAAAAAAAAAAAAAAAAAAATATATATATATATATATATATATATAAATGTAAAAATCTTTCAAATCCAATGCAAGCATGATTTTCCTACATAGCATCTAGAGAGCAATTAAGTGGTTATAAGGAGGGATAACTCATTTCTTCAAAGCTTAGGCATCATTAGTTGCACTATGCTGAGACTCAGGAAAAGCAGGAAAAAAGGCCAAGCACTAGATATTTGGCATAAGAAAAACAACAGCAGAGTGTTGATAATTGTTGCTGCCACGTGACAGGTACAAGGGGGCTCCTATTATGGTCTCTCTACTTCTGTGTATGTATAAAAATTTTCATAATAGAAAGGTGAAAAAAGTAAAAATAAAGCACCAGAAAAATGTTACCATTTTTATATCCAAATAAAGACCACTGTGTGTGTATAACCTTACAGCTAAGCTAATCCAGTTTTAAAAGAATATGCTATTTTCACTTTAGATGTTAATAAATGTTAATATTAATATTTTTTTCTTGGCTGGCCATAGTGGCTCATGCCTGTAATTCCACCACTCTGGGTGGCTGAGTAAGGAGGATCACTTGAGCCCAGGAGTTCAAGACCAGCCTAGGCAACATACTGAGACCCTGTCTCTACAAAAAATTGAAAAGAAAAAAATTAGCCAGGCATGGTGGTACACGCCTGTAGTCCCAGCTACTCAGGACGCCAAGGTGGGAGGATTGCGTGAGCCCAGGAAGTCAAAGCTGTAGTGAGCCAGGATCACACTTTACTCCAGTCTGGGCCACAGAGCGAGACCTCATCTCAAAATAAATAAATAAATAAATAAATAAACACATATGTATAAATATTATACATGTGTATGTACATATGTATATATATTCTTAAGGAATTACGTGTGAGATATTTTGGTTCCAAAGATTTAAAAAATTCTCCTTAATACTGTTATTTTTGGACATCTTCTGTTTAACCCTAGCCAACTTTAAGTTTCAGGTTAAGAGAATCAACAATGTTTCTAAGAGGCAGAAGGCCACTTCTGATGCCATCCTGACAATGAAAATAAAACAAAAATCTTAATGCTCATATCACTCTTTCCAAAATTATATTGGCTCTCCATTGCTACCAGAATAAACTCCAAATTTTACAACCAGAATTTCCAGGTTTTCAATGACTTAGCCTGTTTCTTTCCAGTCTTACCTCTTTCTCCACATAGAAACCCTCAACTTCAGTTAAACTGGTCTACTCTTTGTCTCATCACACCACTCTTGCGTGAAAAAGCCAGATCTGTCTAACTCAAGCTCTTATTCATATAATGAGAAACAAGTACTAGATTAAGAGTATTAAGAGTGGGGCACAAAGTACTTAGTTTCATGTTTCACTTCTTAAATGAAGTCTTCCTAGATCATTCCAAACTGTACTGTTTTTTTATGCCACTTATTTTGCAATAATCAAAGTATAGCCTTCAACTTGTTGCATTGCTTTATAATTTTTTAGTAACTTCACTAATGACAAGGGCTACTTTTCTTTATATTTTGTTTGCATATATTTAAATATTATGTATTTATATTATTTATATTTTCTAAGAGAGCACTGTTTTCACATAGCATATTCTTAATAAACACAAAACCTTTTTCTCAATATTTTATTTTAAAATACTTATTTTAAAAAATAAACCTTAAAAAATGTTTCCCTGCATGACTAATACTAATGTTTCAAGCATAAGGATACAGTGCCATAAGTTTTCAGTGTCTTATAAAACAGATGTTTATTGACAACTTCCTCTGGGCCAGGCACTATACGAAGCTCCGGGAAAACCAGAGTGAAACACATAGGTCCTGCTCTCAATGAGCTTACAGTCTAGAAAGTGAGAAAGACAAATAAATACACAATTTTAACACAGTCTGTAAGGATTACAGATGTTAGCGGTAAAAAGCACAAGAGATTCAAGTTTTACTTTATTAAATTAGGGCTGTGAGTTAATGAAGGTGTATAACCTGAAAGACCTCTGAATTTTAAGTCTCTTGTCCCTTTACCTTCAAATCCCTTCAAATCATCAGTATTATAGGCAAGTTTCTATTGTATGTATTCGTTTTGTGCAGCTTTATGTAACAAAACTGGTGTGTGTGTGTGTGTATGTATAAAAGCACAAGGTACCACCACAGCACAAAGGAGAAGCAACTAACAGTATACTGGAACATGGGGGAAAGGCTCATGAAAAATAGTTAAGGATATATAAGGGTTATTCTGATAAGGACAGCCGGTAGAGGACAGGGAACAATTCAGGCAGATGGAAGAACATATGCAAAGCTGGTACAAAGGCTCAATTCATACAGCATGATTTGCAAGCTATTCACTGTGGCTGAAATACGGATGTTACATACGTGTATGCATTAAAAAAAAAAAAAAAAAAAGAGGCTGTGGCCAGGCACGGTGGCTCACTACTGTAATTCCAGCACTTTGGGAGGCAGAGGCAGGAGGATCACCTGAGGTCAGGAGTTCGAGACCAACCTGATCAACAAGGAGAAACCCCATCTCTACTAAAAATACAAAATTAGCCAGGCGTGATGGTGCATTCCTGTAATCCCAGCTAATCAGGAAGGTGAGGCACGAGAATCGCATGAACCCGGGAGGCGGAGGTTGTGGTGAGCCGAGATCGCGCCATTGCCCTCCAGCCTGGTCAACAAGAGCGAAACTCCATCTCAAAAACAACAACAACAACAACAAAAGAGGCTGTAAAAGTAAGAAGCTTGATAATGAGTGGCTTCGCACGCCATGCTAAACAGGACTTTGAGTGCTACAAAAAAAAAAAAAAAAAAGAAAGAAAATTTGAGTAAGGGAGTTATGTCGTCAAATTTTAGAAATATAACTCCGGCTACAAGCTACACAATGGTGAATGTTTTGAAAAAGAGCATAACTGAAGGCTATTTGATCATTAGCCAAAAAGGGTAAACTTTTACCCATTTTCTGTGTGCAAAAGGATTACAGAAAATTTACATAACATAGTGCGAATAAGACATTTTCCCGACCATATCCACTGACGTAAAAAACTTAGTACAGTGACAAAAGCTTAGGCACAGAAATGTGGTCTCTTTCATACGTAGGTTATCAATAAGTACTCCATGAATTTTTCTAATAAATGCATTTTCAAAAGGCACACACCACTCTGACACTTGAAATCCCAACCAACTGCTTATTTTTAAATAAAGTTCATAGCTACATATTTGAGCTCTAAAGGTAAACAATGACCAATTCTAACAAATTTGAGAGAAAACACCATATCCCACCAGCCATTACGTCTACTGGGTCTTCCACTAGTTTCTACAAACGCAGAAACAAAGCAGCAATAAGACGTTCTACCAACACCTTGACTTTCTGTGGTTACTCCGCTTATGAAAGTTGCTGCCGTATTCAGGCTAAAGATTTAATAAAGCCAAATTGCAGAGTGAGGCGTCTGCCTTAAAACCCTATTAATAACCTTCATTTCCGCTGGCGTTATCGCCACTCCTCTAAGAATCACTATTAGAGTTGTTGCTGTGGGCTTCTTTTCAGATCTTTTGTTGGTGGTCTAGTTGTTGACGCTGGCAAAGACTTTTATTACATTAAAGAAATCTAGGCAGAGGGAAGTCAGAAACTCGCCAGGAGCTGAAAGCTCGGCCTGCAGCGGTGCCTGGATCGTGTGCGCCTGCGGTACAGGTGAGGGACCAAAGGGGACCAGAACTCTGAGGAGAACATTTTGGGAGACAGCCGCTCCAGCCAAGGGGCCCGACTTCAACTTCAATGACCCCTCCTCCGGGTGGCTGAGGGATTTCAAGGCCGCTTAAGGACCAGATAAGATAAACCGAATCAGCTACAGCCGAAACCCTCACCCCAACAGCCAACTCACCATGATAAGGAGCTCACAGCTCCCGCCGGAAGCCTTTCTGTGTGCTCGAGTTTTCCCAGAACGGAAGGGGTGGGGCACCAGTGGGCGATTGGCTGTGAGGAAGGCGTGGGCGGAAGTGCGTGCTCTGGCCTCCGGGTTTCGCCCCCTTCCCGGCTGCCCCTGGACTCCGTGGCGGTAGGTTGCTAGAGCGGCTCCCTCTGAGCTCTCGGAGGGATTGGTCGGAACTTGAAGCGTTGAGTCCAAGGGCAAGGCAAGGAGCAACCAGGAGTTTTTCGTTATGTTAGAAAAATTTCGTTGAGTGCTGAAACGCTTTTACCTGTGTTGTACGATTTAACCTTATGAAAATGACAGTATTCCAGTTTTACAAGTGAGGAACGAAGAAACTTGCCTCCGCCGGGCGTAGTGGCTAACTCCCGTAATCCCAGCAATTTCGGCAGCGAGGCAGGCGGATCACTTGAGGTCAGGAGTTCGAGACCAGCCTGGCCAACATGGTGAAACCGCGGCCCTACTAAAACTGCAAAAATTAGCCGGGCGTGGTGGCGCGCGCCTGTAATCCCAGCTACTCGGGAGGCTGAGGCAGAAGAATCGCTTGAACCCAGGAGGCGGAGGTTGCAGTGAGCCGAGATCACGCCACTACACTACAGCCTGGGCGACTGCGCGAGACTCCGGTCTCACAAAAAAGAAACTTGTCTTGAGTCATACATACAGTTTGCTGTAGTAGCAGAATTTTAACTCGGACAGACTAATGGTCTACTTAACAAAATGCTGTTTGGATTCTCTATAAAATTAATAATATAGAAGTAGTGTTAATTATAGAAAACTTGGAAAATATTAAATTCATTCGGTAAAGATTGAATATGTAGCACGTGTTTGTCAGGTACTGGTCTCGTGGAAATTATATTCTGGTAGAGGAGACAGAAAACAAGTAGGGATAAAGAAATTTTTAAAAAATATTCATAAGTAGTGTCATGTAGCAAACTGACTACAGGTTGAGTATCCCTCATCCCAAATGCTTGGGACCAGAACTGTTTCAGATTTTGGCTCTTTATCTTGGGGGGGACGAGGGGGGACAAATTTCTAAACTTGAAATTCATTTATGTTTCGTGTACACCTTGTACACATAGCCTCAGGGTAATTTTATGCAATTTTAAAAATTGTGTGTATCAAACAAAATTTTGACTACAACTTTTCAGATGCAGTCAGGCGTGGACTTTTCCACTGTGGCATCATGTTGACGATCACAAAGTTTTGATTTTGGAGCATTTTAATTTCAGATGGTTGGATTAGTGATGCTGAACATGTAATGCTATATAGAACAACTGGGTGGGTGTGGTGTTCACACCTGTAATCCCAGCACTTTGGGAGGCCAAGCGGGAAGATCCCTTGAGGCCAGAAGTTGGAGATCACCCTGGGCAATATAGGAAGGTCCTGTCTCTACAAAAGCAATCTAAAAAGAAAGAAAAACAAAAAGCAACCGGGTGGCCAATTTAGGGTGGTGGTCAGAGAAAACTTAGCTCTAAGGAGATGAAATTTAATTTCTGAATGGCAAAAGTCTTTTTGTGAAGATTTTTCCAGGCAGAATGAACAGCTAGTGCAAAAACTGTAAGTCAAATTGAGTAGGGTATTTTAAGATCTTAAGGAGGTCTGGAGTTTTGTGCTTGAGAGGAAGAAATGAAGAGAAGATCTAAGTGCTAGACAGGGGCCAGATCAATCAGGAATTTCTAAATTAATGGTAAAGTCCTTTCTCCCCCTTCCCCCCCCCCCCCCCCCCCCCCCCCGCCCCGCCAAGTGAGACAAGAAGGCAGAGAACAGTTTTAACACGGAGTGATTTTTACATTTTTTAAAAGGTTACTGTGGACTGGGCATAGTAGCTCATGCCTGTAATCCTAGCACTTTGGGAGGCCAAGACAGGAGGATCACTTGAGCTCAGGAGTTTGAGACCAGCCTGGGCACCATACTGAGACCTTGTCTCAAATTTTAAAAAATAAAATCTTGCCGGGCGCGGTGGCTCACACCTGTAATCCCAGCACTTTGGGAGGCTGAGGCAGGCGAATCACAAGGTCAGGAGTTCGAGACCAGCCTGGCCAACATGGTGAAACCCTGTCTGTACTAAAAATACAACAAATTAGCTGCGCGTAGTGGCAGGTGCCTGTAATCCCAGCTACTCAGAAGGCTGAGGCAGGGGAATTGCTTGAACCTGGGAGGCGGAGGTTGCAGTGAGCCGAGATCATGCCCCTGCACTCCAGCCCGGGCAACAGTGTAAGACTTCGTCTCAAAAAATTAAGAAATAAATAAAAATAAATAATAATAAAAAAAGAATAAAAAAATTAAGAAATAAAAAATAGATAAAATCTTAGGTATTATTGTCTATCTACAGTCTGTTCTCCACACTGCAGCCACAGTAATCTTTTTTAGTAGAGGTGAGGTCTTGCTATATTGCCCAGGCTGGTCTGGAACTCCTGGGCTCAAGTGATCCTCCTGCCTCAGCCTCCCAAAGTGCTAGCATTACAAGCATGAGCCAACACCCCTGGCCTATACCTAGGATTTAATGAGCACTTAATATGTAGTAGGCAGTATTCTAAGAGTTTGAGGCCAGGCACAGTGGCTCATACCTGTAATCCCAGCAGTTTGGGAGGCTGAGGCAGGCAGATCACTTGAGGTCAAGAGTTTGAAATCAGCCTGGCCAACATGGCAAAACCCCGTCTCTACTAAAAATACAAAACTTAGCCAGGTGTGGTGGCAGGCACCTGTAATCTCAGCTACTCGGGAGGCTGAGGCAGGAGAATCGCTTGAGGCAGGAGAATTGCTTGAATCCAGGAGGTGGAGGTTGCACTGAGCTGAGATGGAGCCTGGGTGACAGAGTGAGACTCCATCTCAAAAAAAAAAAAAAGTTGGTGCAGTGGCTCATGCCTGTAATCCCAGCACTTTGGGAGGCCAAGGTAGGTGGATCACGAGGTCAGGTTTTTGAGACCATCCTGGCCAACATAGTGAAACCCCATCTCTATTGAAAATACAAAAAATTAGCCAGGGGTGGTGGCAGGAGCCCATAATCCCAGCTACTCAGGAGGCTGAGGCAGGAGAATTGCTTGAACCTGGGAGGCAGAGGTTGCAGTGGGCCGAGATCATGCCATTGCACTCCAGCCCAGGTGACAGTGCAAGACTCTGTCTCAAAAAAAAAAAAAAAAGCGCGATTATGTGATAGCTCATTTAATCCTCATAACAGCCTTTGATATAGGTACTACTGTTATCCCCTGCTTGGCAAAACCACACACCTAGTCAGTGGCAGATTATAGACATGTGCCACCACACCCAGCTAATTTTTGTATGTTTAGTAGAGCCAGGGTTTCACCATGTTGACCAGGCTGGTCTCAAATGCCTGACCTCAAGTAATCTACCTGCCTTGGCCTCCCAAAGTGCTGGGATTACAGGAATGAGCCACTGCACCCAGCCTGGAGAGGTACTTTTAAGCCATATAATTATCACATTCCTCATTATGCTTGTAATTTGTTTATGTACGTATTTATATATTCACATGAGCTCATGGTTTATTTCATCTGATGGATTATATATAATTACTATTACTTATTTTGATGCTCAAATTCGTCCAGTGGGAACCCTTTTAATCTGTGTGTCATTTCAGTGATTCATCCTCATCATTCTTTGGGCACTTTCTTCTCTCTGGCACAAGAAGTTCCAACCTCGTGTATTTTCTCTGCCCCAGCCCTGAATTTAGCCATTTTATCAGTCTTGGTTCCTTTAGTTGATGTTACGGACGGAATGTTCGTGTCCCTCAAATTAATATGTTGAAGCCTTCACCAGCAATGTGATGGTCTTTGGCAATTCGGCCTTTGGGAAGTACCTAGGGTTAGATGAGATAATGAGGATGGGACCGTCATGATGGGATTAGTGCCCTTATGAAAAGGGACACCAGAGAGCTTGTGCTCTCTGCCATACGAGGACACGGCGAGAAGGTGGCCATCTGCAAGCCAGGAAGAAAGCCCTCACCAGAAACCAAACTGGCTGGTACTTTAATCTTGGACTTCCAAGCTTCTAGAACTGTGAGGATACATTTATGTTATTTAAGCTGCCCAGTCTTTGGTATTTTGTAATGCAGCCCAAGCAGACTAAGACAGTGAAGAATTTGGAACGCAAGATATGGGTACTTTATGTGCTCATTACTATTGGAGTGTAACTGCTCCAAGGCCACCTTGGTGGACAGACTAGGGAACACACATATCTGGACACATACACATGTGTATATTTATATACTTATGTCTATATTTCCTCTATTTTTACTTGAGACAGGATCTCACTTGCCCAGGCTGGAGTGCAGTGGCGCGATCTCAGCCCACTGCAATCTCCGCTTCCCAGGTTCAAGTGATTCTCGTGCCTCAGCCTCCCAAGTAGCTGGGACTACAGGTGCGTACCACCATACCTGGCTAATTATTGTATTTTTAGTAGAGATGGGGTTTTGCAATGTTGGCCAGGCTGGTCTCAAACTCCTGATCTCAAGCGATCTGCTCGCCTCAGCCTCCCGAAGTGCTGGGATTATATGCGTAAGCCACTGTGCCCAACCGATATTTCATCTATTTTTATAGATTTTAAACCATGAATTCACTCTTAAACCCAACTCAAGCTGAACTCCAAGTTTCATTCTAATTTTCTCCCTTTGTGTATTTGTAATTACCTTCTCTGATGGTGAGAAACCTGGCTTCCACTGTGGTTAGTATATTCACTTGATTCAATCAAGTCTTTGGTATGCAACCAATCTACCATCTCTGCTGACACCCTTACCCCATATGGACACTCCTTTCTGTGCTCGAGCTTATTCCTCATTCCAGGTTGCCCCTATCCACCATGTGAATAACTGCCTCAATCTGTCCCTGACACCTCATACCTAGCTGTCCATCATTTGTACACACTGTCTTCACCCTATTAGGTCTCTGACACCCAAATTTGGGCTTCCATAGGTCCCCTCTACCCAATGTAAGCACTTTGATCTGAACCATTGTGCAAATGAGTGCCTGAGACTGCTATCCCTAGAAAGGCCTGCTGGCAAGGTTGACCCTTGCCAGGCATCTGGGAACTTGAATTTGAGGAAAGATTCCTTCTATTCCTAACAAGCTTACTATGCCTAACAGTGAGGCCTGACACTTTCACATGCTGTCACTTGTTGCTGGAGTGACATCCTGTGTGACTTCACCAGGAGAGAACCCTTAGAAGCTGGTGCTTGGTTTCCTCTGGACTTCACTTAATTCCCTTTTTTTCCTTTTGCTGAATTTGCTTCATATCCTTTTGCTCTAATAAATCATTGTTGGGAGTAAGGCTATATGCTGAGTCCTGTGAGTGCTCCTAATGCATCATCAAACTTGCACATAGTCTCGAGGCTTTAACCACCTAATGACTTTAAAACAATAGTTCCGGCAGGGTGCACTGGCTCTGCCTGCCTGTAATCCCAGCACTTTGGGAGGCCAAGGCAGGAGGATCACTTGAGCCCAGGAGTTTGAGACTACAGGGAGGTATGATTGCATCACTGCTGTCCAGCCTGGGGCAAAGGAGACTCTGTATCTAAAAAAAAAAAAAACCCCAACTCCTTGAAAAAAAAAAATATATCCACAACAGCTCAGGAAGGAGGAAGGTAAGCAATTTAGTGACATTACTTAATTTCAGCTCTACCATCCCACTGTTTTATCTTACAGTTCTTTGCTCTGTTTTTCTTTCCTTGATTTCATTTGACCAATCACATAATTCTTAGTAATTCTTAGCTATTTCATCTTCTCTAATGGCTTTTTAGATCTACTGCAGTAGATCACCCCAGTGATGGGGTGAGAGATTATGAAATGCATTCTTATCACAGTCTACCTTACATTAATGCCATCTCACCTTGTGTACAATGTAATAATATTATTTCAATATAATTACATTTATTGTCCTCTCTGGCCCTTCATGCTATTCCTGTCCCATATTTTACTTATACATATATTATAAACACTGCAATACTATTTTTGTTTGCCTTAAGCAGCAATGATATTTAGAAAAATAAAAAAGAAAAATGTAAATATGTCTTTTACCAACATATTTATCACTTAAAAATTCTTAATTCCATCCTGGAGATTACAGGTTCCCATTGAGAAATCCATTTACTGGTAAGTCCATCCAAGGAAAATTTTAATTTCAGATACTTCATTTTTCACTTCAGATTTGTATTTTCCTTCAGCCCGAAGAATTTCTTAAAGCATTCCATATAAAGTCAGTCTGCCAGCAACAAATTCTGTTTTCATCTGGAAAAGATTTTGTCTTAAGTTTTTCAAGAGATAGGGACTCACTCTGTCCCCCAGGCTGGAGTGCAGTAGCACGATCACAGCCCATGTCCAGCTAATTTTATTTTTTGATGGGGTTCTCACTAGGTTGCCCAGGCTGGTCACTCATGGCCTCAAGGGATTCTCCTACCTCAGCCTACTAAAGTGTTGGGATTAGAGGGTTAAGCCACTGAGCCTGGCCATTGCATTAACATCTTGAAGGATATTTTAACTGGATAGAGTTTTAAGTTAACCTTTGTTGTTTAATCTTTGCACCTTAAAGATGTCATTCCATCATTTTATGAATTTCATCATTTCTGATGAGGTTAGCCATCACTTGTTTATCTGAGTGTAATGCTATTCCTTTCCACTCCCCACCTTGGTTGCTTTTAAGATTTTTTTTTTTTTTTTGGCAATGTGATGTACCCAGATGTAGTCTTTGTTGTATTTATTTATTCTGCTTGGGGGTTCAGTGAACTTCTTAGATCTGTACATTGATGTCTTTCAACACTTTGGGGAAAATTTCAGGCATTATTGCTTCAAAGATTTCTCTTGCCCCATTCTCTTTCTTTCCTTCTCTACTTCAAATTGCAGGAACTGATAATATTCCAAAGGCCTCAAACCTCTGCTATTTTTTTTTTCTTTCTCTCTGTGCTTTGGTTTGATACCTACTTGTTTGTCTTTTTCAGTCTTTCCATTGTTGTGCCTAGTTTACTGTTAAGTCCGTCCATTTAAATTTTTAACTTCAGATACTATATTTTTCATTACAAGACTTTCCAGTGGGTTATTTTTTATTTTCTAATTATTATTATTATTTTTTATTTATTTTTAGACGGTTGCCCAGGCTGGAGTGCAGTGGCATGATCTCGGCTCACTGCAAGCTCCGCCTCCCGAGCTCACACCATTCTCTTGCCTCAGTCTCCCAAGTAGCTGGGTCTACAGGTGCCCACCACCATGCCAAGCTAATTTTTTGTATTTTTAGTAGAGACAGGGTTTCACTGTGTTAGCCAGGATGGTCTCGATCTCCTGACCTCATGATCCGCCCGTCTCAGCCTCCCAAAGTGCTGGGATTACAGGCGTGAGCCACTGCACCTGGCCAATTTTTATTGTTTTTTGAGATGGAGTTTTGCTCTTCTTGCCCAGGCTGGAGTGCAATGGCATGATCTTGGCTCACTGCAAGCTCTACCTCCCGGGTTCAAGCAATTCTCCCACTTCAGCCTCCCAAATAGCTGGGATGACGGGCATGTAACACCCATGCTCGGCTAATTTTGTATTTTTAGTAGAGACTGTGTTTCACCATTATTGGTCAGGATGGTCTCGATGTCCTGACCTTAGGTGATCTGCCTGCCTCGGCCTCCCAAAGTGCTGGGATTACAGGCGTGAGCCATGGCGCCCAGCCTCCATTGAGTTTTTAATTCCTATTTTTCTGCTGAAACTCCCAATCTATTCACCCATTTTCTCTTTTCCTGTAAATTCTTTTAACATATTTTAACACTATTTTAAAATCATTCTCATAGAGGTCACTTGTGCATCTGCTTCTATATATTCTCTGTTGAGTATGGTATGAACCACTTTTTTTTTTCCATCAGGGAAGGTGAGTCAAAAGGATCACATACTTTTTCCTTGCATGCTTAGTAATTGTTTATTATGTACTGAGCTTTGGGTATATGCTGTGATGACTCTGAATGGTTTTCTTCTCAAGGATGCTGTGTTTTGTTCTGGTTTTAAATTACTGATGGATAACCTTGATGCTGTAACATTTGATTTTAAGCTTCATTACAGTGAGTTTCTTTCCATTTTGGCCTTAGTGCTAAAGCACAGCCTTTAGTTCTGGGATGCTGTCATTCTTCCTTAAGGCATGGCATTTTGGGAGTTCAATGGGAAACACCAAGTATTTACTCAGTCCTTCTTAGTGGAATTTGAATTTCAAACTCTCTGTCCTTGGGCAGCTGCAATTCTGCTGAGTTCTTTAGACTTTAACATGCTTTCTGCTGGATTCCTTTAAATAATCACACTGCACAAGCACAGTTTTGGAATCCACCAAGGATTTGAAAGGAATATGTAGGCAGATTTCAGGGCTTACTTTCTGAGGCACTCTCCTTCCCAAAATTTCTCTTCTAATTTTCAGGTGTTCTAGAAGTCCCAAATGACTCCTCAGCCCATCAAGACTGCCACATTCTACTTGAATTCTATACCCGTGAACTGCACAAACTGGAAATTGCCCTATGGGTAAAAGCTGGTTAAGGTGAATCTGTTTACTTTTTATTTTTTGAGACAGGGTCTCTGTAACCTGGGCTGGAGTGCAGTGGTGTGATCTTGGCTCACTGCAACCTCTTCCTCCCAGGCTCAAGCAATCTTCTAACCTCAGTCTCTTGAGTAACTGGGACTACAAGTGTGGGCCACCAAACCTGGCTAATTTTTAGTTGTGGTTTTTTTTTTTGTTTTTGTTTTTGTTTTTTTGGCAGAAACGGCGTCTCCCTATATTTCCCAGGCGGGTCTTGAATTCCTGGGCGTAAGCGATTCTCTCATATTGGCCTCCCAAACAGGCATGAACCACCGCACCCAGCCTGAATCTCTTCCAATACAGGACTTTGCAGTTTCTACCTTGTTTTGATTGCTCTGCAGAGCCGCCCAATCATTGCTTTCTTTTTTTTTTCTCGCTCTGTCGCCCAGGCTGGAGTGCAGTGGCCGGATCTCAGCTCACTGCAAGCTCCGCCTCCCGGGTTTACGCCATTCTCATGCCTCCGCCTCCCGAGTAGCTGGGACTACAGGCGCCCGCCACCTCGCCCGGCTAGTTTTTTTGTATTTTTTAGTAGAGATGGGGTTTCACCGTGTTAGCCAGGATCGTCTCGATCTCCTGACCTCGTGATCTGCCCGTCTCGGCCTCCCAAAGTGCTGGGATTACAGGCTTGAGCCACCGCGCCTGGCCTGCTTTCTATATTTTGTTAAGAGTTTATAATTGTTACTAACAGAATCCAATACACACAACTCCTTCATTATCAGACTGCAACCCCCAAAATATCAAAAAGTTTTAAAGTAAAAAAGTAAAGGCAAAATAAAGTTTATCATTTATTTCCAATACATTAGGATAAAAACCCACTTTATGCAACTGTACCCTTTAATTCATTTCTTCTGAAGAAAAGTACAAAAGACCAGACTAAAATTGAGACAAGCATTTAAAGGAAAATCCTTTGACTCAAGAGTCCAAAACCGAACTGTAAATGGTTCATTTTTACCAAAAGAATTAGTTTTTGTACAAAATATAAAGAATTCTACACTATAAACAAAGACTGCTGTGTATGTACTTAAATTAGAATTCTTGTATCTGCTTTTCCTCTAATTCTTTTGGAGTACAAACATATTTGCAAGTCAGAAATCTAATATTCTCAATGGACAGACTGTCTTAGAATAAGCTTTTACCCTTCAGATACCTGGAAAGATAGTACTCATTCTTCCCTTGGCTCAAAGTCCAATATATCAGTAAGTTTTAATTTAGTTTACAAAACTCTGCCATATTAACATGAAGAGCACACCAATGCTTAATGTTTAAGCATTATCTTTTAGGAAGTAATATAACACAGAGCTCAACACCCAATCTAAAAGGTCACAATCTAAGTCATTAATTCAGAAAATTTCAACAACTTCTATCTTTATTGAAAAAAGACCACACCAATCCCTTATCTCCTACTATATCATTACTCTATTTTCATGGCCCTTCTATCAAAGAAACAGCTTAAAATAAAACTTGGTTAGAGTTAAGTCATAGAAAATAGTTCTCTAGCACTAGCTGAAGTTCAGACTTGATCAGGAAAGCAATTTCTATACAGCAGTGATTTTCTGACTCAATGTTTAAGACAGTATTAACCTGACTTTTCTTTTAACATTTGAAATCTTTGTTACCTAAAAATCTTTCCCAATAGAATTATAATCATGATAATTTTAAAGGAGATAATATATTAAAAGTTGAGCTGGAACCACATAGTCCTTTAATATGATTTGCCAGTTATCCAAGTATCAATAACGTTAATCCTCTTTTAAATGAAAACAATGAAATTTTATGAGCTTAACTGAAATGTCTTAATTTAGAACTTCTCAATTCTTTTAATCATATATATGTCATTACTACCTTTCATTATCAATATTTCGTAATTGATGCTGTAATGTTTGAGACCTTAAGAGGATACAATGCATCACCTAAAATATGCATAGCTCTGGCTTAAAACAAATTTGTTTTCCCCTATTTATCTCAACTCTCATTTTTATTATTCAGGGAGTTCCAAAATCATGATTAGAAGAGACATGATTTACTTTATGGCTACGAAAAGCATATGATCCTAAGAAATCATGCCTCTTCTGGCTGGGCGTGGTGGCTCACACCTGTAATCCCAGCACTTTGGGAGGCCGAGGTGGGCAGATCACCTGAGGTCAGGAGTGCAAGATCAGCCTGACCAACATGGAGAAACCCCGTCTCTACTAAAAATACAAAATTAGCTGGGGTGGTGGCACATGCCTGTAATCCCAGATACTCGGGAGGCTGAGGCAGGAGAATCGCTTGAACCCGGGAGGCGGAGGTTGCAGTTAGTCGAGATTGCGCCATTACATTCCAGCCTGGGCAACAAGAGCAAAACTCCGTCTCAAAAAAAAAAAAAAAAACCAGAATCATGCATCTTCTATATTCAAACAAATCTTTAACAAGAGCAAGAGTAAAATTAAGAAGAATATATGTCTTCATTATAAAGTTCTTACCTAGTAGGGGCAAGTTTTTTATCTTAACGTATTCTTTGAAAACCTAAGCAATCTTTCCTAAATGAAAAATTTTTGTTACTATTACAGATATTCTTTCCACCCATGACATTTTACATAGCATCATTTAAGCACCAGAGAAAAGTTCTGTAAACAAACTTTTAACCAGTAAACTAAGGGCAAATAGCTATTTGCCTTTATTACAATATTTAAAAGGCCATGATATGAGTCTCTACTCCCTACAATGACATTTTTATAATGAAAATCCAGGCATATTTATACAAACAAGAAATGGAATTACTGTACATTTTGGGAGAACAAAAGGCAGATCAACAGACTAGAACTAGAACTTTTGAGTTAATAAAGCAAACAGAAGGAACCTAGAAAAATGTATGCCATGTATAAAAATTCAGTTTTTTTAAAGTTTCATTGAAGGGATTTTTATTATTAAGAATAAAAGATGGTAGTTCCACTTGCTTATAATTATCCTGTAAACATTAAGAAAGTAATAAGCAATAAATTAGAAATGTCTTAGTTCCTAGTATTTCCCTTCTCTTGCACTGGAAACATTTTCACAGCAGTTGGCTCTCTTAAATATCAGAATAATTCTTGCAGAAAATAAATTCCATTAGGAAGAAGTTAACAGTCTACAATAGATTTCTGACAAATACATTAGAAAAAAAAATACTGCAGGTCACATGAGGACTGATCTACATGTTATATGACAGAGTAACTCAAACCTTCAAACCTTCTCTATTCTACCAGATTTGCTTTGTTGCTATTATATTGCTATCTAAACTGCTTGGTAGCAAGGTAATAGAAAAATAAAAGGTAAAAAGAACACAACAATTGTTTAATGTCTGTAGATTTATGAAGAAGAAACTCTCAAAATAAATTTTTTCCTATTACAGTTACTTAAGAAAAAGGTTTCATTTGGCACATTGAATTTATAAAAAGAAAAAAGAAAATAAAGAGTGTTTGGCATTCCAATCACCCGTAGTTAAGACAACAGTAGGAAAGAAAAGTAAGAGAAATTACTATTTTAAGAAAAAACATCAGAAGACAACCACATGTTCTTGTGTCTTCTACCATTCACTGTCTCTGGAATACTTTCATCTGCAACACAATATACGAATTATTATTTACATGGTGATTATATTGGTAAAGAAGACCAGAATCAGTTTTTGTTGTGCTCTAACTTACAGTGTTCATTGGGATAACTGTGACCATCAAGGCAAGGCCTTAAACAACAAAAAATTCCATTTGCATTGTATATTTTGTTTAAGTTTGTTTTCTGGTTCATTTTCAAGTTTGGTGCACAAATATGTAAGACTCTAAAAAGTCCTGTAAACTTAGGCTGTTTCTGTAGCCGATGACTGTTCATTGAAGATCTTGTGTTTCCTCTTTTGTTAAGTAAAATGTTCTGCAGGTTTACAAAGGTATTTCCTTAAACGGTGGTATCTCCGAAGTCCTTGTTCCAACGAATGTACGCTTCTAAAGTTTGAGGGCTGACGCTGCGTTTTATTTTTTTCAAGGATTCAGTGAAGTCAGATAATCGAATATTTCTCATCTAGATTTTTAAAAAGCACATGACAATACATATGATGAACAGGTATATAGTGGTAAACGAAATGATCGATTAAAGTAATGATGCTGCTGTTTATTAATGTTATAAAAAATATACATATGTATTCTTAGAAAATCATGTCAGCCATTTAAATACATTTTCTACATACAAGAAACCTTAATAAATGCTATACTAATATATTTATTACTTGTGTTTAGTTTCATAGGATTAACATTTGAAAGCATAATATTTTTCCAATATAAAAACAAAACACTCATTATAGAAAAGTTCACAAAATATAGACAAAGAGAAAAAAAGAATCACAATTTTACCACTCAGATGTGCAACCTCTGCCTCCCACGTTCAAGTAATTCTTCTGTCTCAGCCTCCCGAATAGCTGGGATTACAGGTGCATGTCACCATGCCCAGCTAATTTTTGTATTTTTAGTAGAGATGGGGTTTTGTCATGGTGGCCAGGTTGGTCCTGAACTCCTAACCTCAGGTGATCCGCCCGCCTTGGCCTCCAAAAGTGCTGGGATTACAGATGTAAGCCACTGTGCCCAGCCTAAAGTATGCATTTTTATATTAATTTGGTCTTCTTTTCTGATCTTTTAAATTGCCTTTGGAAATATAGATTAAAACAATGAGTTAATGAATATCTATATTTATACCTAAGTATTTTTAAAAGGCAAAATGGATAGGTTCACAGAGTCCAGGCAATAGAAAAATAAATACAAATTTTGGCCAAGCATGGTGGCTCACACCTATAATCCCAGCACTTTGGGAGTCCGAGGCGGGTGGATCACTTGAGGTCAGGAGTTCGAGACCAGCCTGGCCAACACGGTGAAACCCTGTCTCCACTAAAAATACAAAAATTAGCCAGGCAGGTGCTTGTAATCCCAGCTGCTTGGCTGAGCAGGAGGACTGCTTGAGCCCGGGAGCTGGAGGGTGCAGTGAGCCATGATTGCACCACTGCACTCCAGCCTGGGCAACCAAGCAAGACACTGTCCCAAAAAATAAAATAAAAATAAAAAATAAAATAAAATAAGTTAGAAAACCAAAAGCTTTCAGCTGGGCGCGGTGGCTCATGCCTGTAATCCCCAGCACTTTGGGAGGCCGAGGTGGGCGGATCCCGAAGTCAGGAGATTAAGACCATCCTGGCCAACATGGTGAAACTCCATCTCTACTAAAAATACAAAAAAAAAAAAAAAAAAAAATTAGGTGGGCGTGGTGGCACGCATCTGTAGTCCGAGCTACTCGGGAGGCTGAGGCAGGAGAGTCACTTGAACCCAGTAGGCGGAGGTTGCAGTGAGCCGAGATCCCACCACTGCATTCCACTCCAGCCTGGCGACAGAGCAAGACTCCGTCTCACAAAAAAAAAAAAAAAAAAAAGGAAAACTAAAAGCTTTCTTAAAAAAAAAATCCAGTATGATGCCTCATCTGACAGGTAGGTGACTAAAAGCCTCCAAAAAAAAAAAAAAAAAAACCTCCAAAATGTACTCTCGAATACACTCATTATCTATGTTAAGACATTATCTATGTCCCCTCAACAGCTGCTAAAATCAGGGAAATAAAAAAATAAGTTACAAATATACAGCTGTCCCTTGGTATCTCTGGGAAATTGGTTCCCCCATAGACAGCAAAATCTGCAAACACTTAAAGTTCCTTATATAAAATGGTGCAGTATTTGCATACAACCTACACAATCCTCCTGTATACTTTAAATCATCTCTAGATTACTTGTAACATTTAATACAATGTAAATGCAATATAAATAGCTTTTGTACTATATTGTTAAGGGAATAATAACAAGAATAAAAGTCTGTACATGTTCAACACAGATCTTTTTTTCCCCCAAATATTTTTGATCTGCAGTTGGTTGAATCCATGAATGCAGAATCCACGGATAGAAAAGGCTACTGTAATTAAAGCCTGATTTCAAAAGTCTGCTCACATAGTTATGACCATTCTGTATACCTAGTTTTATATTTTACATGCAACTTTTTTCAAATGAAATGCTTCAGTGTCTCATAAGGGGGCATTCCATATTAAGAAACGGTAATAAACTGGCCAGGCACGGTGGCTCACATCTGTAATCTTAGCACTTTGGGAGGCCGAGGCTGTCGATCACCTGAGGTCAGGAGTTCAAGACCCACCTAGCCAACATGTTGAAACCCCATCTCTACTAAAAATACAAAAAAAAAAAAAAAAAAAAAAAAAAATTAGCCAGGCATGGTGGCCCTTGCCTGTAATCCCAGCTACGCAGGAAGGCGGCTGAGGCAGGAGAATCGCTTGAACCTGGGAGGTGGAGGCTGCAGTGAGCCAAGATCGTGCCACTGTACTCCAGCCTGGGCGACAGAGCAAGAGTCCTTCTCAAAAAAAAAAAATTAAAAAAAAAAAAAAGATTGAAAAACAAAATAGAACATTATTAAAGGATTAACCTATAGTTATAGGTTATTTTTATAATGTATAAAACCCCACAAGCTTCATATAATTTTTTTTTCTTTTTTTTTTTTTGAGACAAGGTCTCACTCTGTCGCCCAGGCTAGAGTGCAATGGTGCAATCTTGGCTCACTGCAACCTCTGCCTCCCAAGTTCAAGTGATTCTCCTGCCTCAGCCTCCCAAGTAGCCAGGACCATAGGCACGTGACACCATGCCCAGCTAATTTTTTTCTATTTTTGATAGAGACAGGGTTTTGCCATGTTGGCCAGGCTGGTCTTGAACTCCTGACCTCAAGTGATCTGCCCACCTCGGCCTCCCAAAGTGGTAGGATTACAGGCATGAGCCACCACACCTGTCCCATAATTTTCTTCTGTTTGGTATTTACATAATATGATTTGATAGAAAATGACTTAATGACTATGTATATATGTTTGTCCACTACCAAAAAAAATTTGACTGAGACTATTTCATAGGTTTCCATATTTTGAAATGAAGCAAAGTTCATTTTTTCTAGCTTCTAATCAACTAGAAAAATCCATTAAAAAAAAATCATGGCTACAGTCAGCCATGATTGCACCACTGCACTCCAGCCTGGGAACAGAGCAAGACACTGTGTCTCAAAAAAAAAAAAACCAGAAAACAAAAACAGCCAGATGCAGTGGCTCAAGCCTGTAATCCTAGCACTTTGGGAGGCCGAGTTGGTTGGATCACTTGAGGTCAGGAGTTTGAGACCAGACTGGCCAACATGGTGAAACGCCCTCTCTACTAAAAACACAAAAATTAGATGGGCTTGGTGGTACATGCCTGTAGCTACTTGGGAGGCTGAGGCAGGAGAATCACTTGAATCCAGGAGGTGGAGGCTGCAGTGAGCCAACACTATGCCAGACAGTCTCAAAAAAAAAAAAAAAAGAAATACACACCCACACACTCATATGTATATGTCCTACAATACAGAGGACCAAAACAAAGAAAATATTGTAAAATACTATACCTCACTGGCAGATATATTCTTCACCTGTTCTGGTTTTAGTTCTGTAAAATATAAAAGTCAGGCACTTAAAAATATATACATTTTGCAGTTTAAGTTGTTGAAGGGCAAAACCAAGTACAATGATCTAAATGTATCTATTCAGTACAAATCATTATATTAAAAGAAAGAGACACATGTTAACTTTGAGAGCACATACAATTTATAAATGCTTAGAAGAGAATATTCCTTCTTAGGAATAACTGGAAAGTGTTCAATTTCTTGCATATTGCCAAAAACAGTAGTTTACAAATTTGAAAGGGAACTTAAAAGAATGCAACTTGTTCTTTACAAAATGCATTAGTCTTTTTTGTTTTTACTCTGTACTTTATGTACTTTTATTTTCTTTTTTTTTTTGAGACAGAGTCTTGCCTTGTTGCCCAGGCTGCTGTGCTCGGCTTAATGCAACCTCGCCTCCCAAGTTCAAGAGATTCTCCTGCCTCAGCCTCCCGAGTAGCTGGGATTACAGGTATGCGCAACCACACCTGGTTAATTTTTGTACTTTCAGTAGAGATGCGGTTTCACCATATTGGCCAAGCCTGATCTCGAACTCCTGACCTCATGATCCACCCATCTTGGCCTCCCAAAGTGCTGGGATTACAGGCGTGAGCCACCGTGCCTGGACTCTTTATTTACTGTTTAAGACAACACCTCACTCTGCTACCCACCCAGGCTGGAGTGCAGCGGCATGACCATGATTCACTGCTGCCTGGACCTTCCAGGCTCAAGTGATCCTCCTACTTCAGCCTCCCGAGTAGCTGGGATTACAGGCACATGCCAACAGGCCCGGTTAACTTACTATATTTTTTTGTAGAGACAGGATCTCCCTATGTTGCCCAGTCTAGTCTCAAACTATTAGGCCCATGCAATCCTCCCACCTTGGCCTCCCAAAGTGCTGGGATTATAGGCGTGAGCCACTGCACTTGGCCATTTTCTGTACTTTAATGGATGCGAATCTTTTGTAAACCTAAATTTTGTCTACCTTAGAATAGCCAAAATGTTCTAAGAAAATACAACTGATTTATGCATTAGCTACTGTTTCTGAATCCACTATCTGAACAAGATTTGAGCTCCAGCAGCAAGAAAATTTGTTTATCCAGCGTTTCAAAATACTCTCAAGGCTACATTTTTTATTTTGCAAAGTAGCAGTTCTTAATCAGTACCCTATTTCACTACGGGAGGTGTTACTGGTAATTTTTAACCAGTAAAACAAAAAGGTTTTGTATAATATAGGCTTTTAATGCAAATTACAGTGGACACTATAACATCTTTCTCATACAACTATATTCAATTGTACTTCTTGAATGAGAGAAAAGGGATGGCGCTATTATGATTATTTTATCATCACAGCTAATAATCTGAGAGCATCAACCATTCACTACCCATGCTGGCTGTGGAAATGTAGCTGCAAATATCTATGTGAGTTTATCCTAACCTAACCTAAAAAGAATCAGTCGTGGTATTTCATCAACCAAGTAAGTTGAATAAAAACATAGCAATAAATATTTTGCTGTAATTCCTCAAGACATAAACTTCTCTTATATAATTTCTTTTAGATACATTAATTTCAAATGATGTGACAATATTGAAAGAGCCAGAAAACAGGTAAGAACATTTACCTTACATTATTCTTTTTTGTTTAAAGTTTTCTTTTTGAGTCTTCTGCTGCTTACTTACTATCAAGAAGTGAAACCTCTTGCCTAGAACAGGGGTCATAGTCCACTAGCTCACAGACTGTTTTTGAATGATCTGTGAGCTAAGAATGGTTTTAATTTTAAGGCAGGGCATGGTGGCTCACGCCTGTAATCCCAGCACTTTGGGAGGCCAAGGCAGGCTGCTCACTTGAGCCCAGGAGTTCAAGACCAGCTTGGGCAAGTGAAACCATGTCTCTACAAAGAAAAAAATAATAATAATAATGATCTAGGCATGATGGTGCCTGCCTGTAGTCCCAGCTACTGGGAAGGCTGGGTGGGAGAATCACCTGAGCCTGGGGGGTTCGAGGCTGCAGTGAACCATGATTGTATCACTGCACTACCGCCTGGGCAACAGAGTGAGACCCTGTCTCCAAAAGAAAAAAAAACTCTTGGTAGATTTTTTTGGACTTCTTAAACTTCTAAGGTGGTATAATAAATAGTTCTAAATGTTTCAAGCTCTTGTATACCTACCTCGAATAGGACCCAGTGCTGCATCTTTTGCCAAAGCTGTTAGGTCACTTCCTGAGTATCCATCAGTCATTCTGAGGAAGGGAAGGAAGAAACAGCAAATTATTTCCCTTGCTTTTTTTTTGAGACGGAGTTTTGCTCTTGTTGCCCAGGCTGGAGTGCAATGACATGATCTTGGCTCACTGCAACCTCCACCTCCTGGGTTCAAGTGATTCTCCTGCCTCAACCTCCCAGGTAGCTGGGATTATAGGCATGCACCACCACACCTGGCTAATTTTTTTTTTGTATTTAGTATAGATGGCGTTTCACCATGTTGGTCAGGCTGGTCTCGAACTCCTGACCTCAGGTGATCCACCCGCCACAGCCTCCCCAAGTACTGGGATTACAGGCGTGAGCCACCTCACCTGGCCAAACAGCAAATTATGTTCATCTCTGCAGATTTAAATCTCCATATAATAAGAGGGTAAAAACTAGTTTCCCTTTGTCAGCAAACCCATAGTTAGGAGGTTTGATTTTAAGGGAACAGAAAGGCCCATATGCTGAAAATAAACAAAATAGTATACTGCTGTTTCCCTGTAATGCCTCAAATTTTAATCATTAGAACCATTCCTATAGATTAAGGCATACTATCTCCAGAGGCTTCATTAAATTGTAAACATGTCACCTGGAAAGGTAACATCTGCAAACTACTGGTGGCCAACTGACACATAAACACAATTACTTCTCTAATTAGTGTTTATCTTGGCAAAGAGCACTCTCTTGATGGGGTAAGGGACAATCAATGTACATTTCTTTAAATATGGGGATAGACAGAAAGGTCTGGAGTAGAAGGTATTTCCAAGTAATTTGTTCTTTGGTTATAGGTATCTGGGAACTCAGAGCTCTTGTTAAAATCATTCAATACTCACATACTCGTTGAATACTTTAAATTACTTTATGACATTTTTCAGGGAATAAAATTCATGAGTGCATCTCCTATACTCAGTTTCTACTTCACACTGTTCATAAAGTTTAAGATTATTCAAATAGCTGAAATTAAAATTATTAAAATTATCAAATAATTAAAATTATTGAAATAGCTGAAAACTATTCAGCATAATGCAAAGAACAAGTTTATATAAAAATATCCGTGTGAGTGTGAGCAATATGAAATGTCAGAAGTTTTTTTTTGAACAGGGTCTTACTCTGTCACTCAACCTCCACCGCCTGGGCTGAAGCGATCCTCCCACCTCAACCTCCCAAGTAGCTGGGACTACAGGTGTGTACCATCATTCCTAACTCATTTTATTTTTTATAGAGATGGGGTTTCACCATGTTGCCCAGGGTGTAAATGTTTAAATTACTTTAATACCACTTACAGGTTGAAATAAATTTATAAAAAGAATATACTATCATCATTAGATATTTAGGTCATGTCTTGCAGAGGACACAGTAAGTGAAATTTAGATTCCACATATATATAAGAATAAGACCTAAGAAAAAGGCAAAGGAGGTAGAGGATGAGACAAAAAGTCTTCTGTAAATGAATTACTCATTTCATACTTAAGATTACTTTAAATAACTAAAAAAAGAAGTATTTACAAAAAAATAAATAAAAGCTGTAAGATAAACCAAATCCAAATTACTCACCTAGCAAGTTGTGCTAGTTCTTTTTGGGTCAATGGACTTCCTTGTTTACATAACAGATTTTTAAACAAAAGTAGTCTTGTCTGCAAAATATTAAAAAATGATAATTCAGTCTAATTTAATATCAGAATTAATGACTCTTTTCTTTTTTTATTTTGAGACAGGGTCTTGTTCTGTTACCCAGGCTGCAGTGCAGGGCACAATCATAGCTCACTATAGCCTTGATATCCTGGGTTCGAGCAATCCTCCCATCTCAGCCTCCCGAGTAAGTGGGACCAAAGGCACGTGCCACCATGCCTGGTTAATTTCTAAAAAAGTATTTGTAGAGACAGGGTCTCCCTATGTCACCCAGGCTGGTCTTGAATTCCTGGCTCAAGTGATCCTCCCACCTCAACCTCCCAAAGTGCTGGGATTATGGGCGTGAGCCACCACACCTGGATAAAAACATAGCAATAAATATTCTGCTGCAAAAAAAAAAAAACAGTTTTACAGAGGTATGAATTCATCTACTATGAATTTCACCCATTTTAAGTGTATAATTCAATGACTTTTAATACATTTATATAATTGTGTAATCATCACCACAATCCAGTTTTAGAACTTTTTAGTTCACTCATACCTGTTTGCAGTTAATCCTCATTCCCAACTCTTACCCTGACAACCCACTGATCTGCTTTATGTTTCTAGAAATTTGCACTTTCTGGCTGGGTGCGGTGACTCACACCTGTAATCCCAGCACTTTGGGAGGCTGAGGCAGGCAGATCACAAGGTCAGGAGATCAAGACCATCCTGGCTAACACAGTGAAACCCATCTCTACTAAAAATACAAAAAATTAGCCAGGCACATGCCTGTAGTCCCAGCTACTCAGGAGGCTGAGGCAGGAGAATCACTTGAACCCGGGAGGTGAAGGCTTCAGTGAGCCAAGATCACCCCACTGCACTCCAGCCTGAACAACAGAGCAAGACTCTGTCTCAAATAAATAAATAAATAAATAAATAAATAAATTTGCCTTTTCTGCATATAAACAGAATCATATGATATGTGACATATATCATCTTGCTTCTTTCATTTATAATGTTTTGGAGTTTCATTCATAAAACTTAATATGAGTATGCAGCATGTATAATGGGTAATAGTATCCATTATATAGTATCCATAACATATACCACATTTGTTTATTCACCAAAATGAACATTTTAGATCATTTGTAGTGCTGGCTATTATTGATACTGCTGCTATAAAAATTCTTGTACAAGTCTTTGTGTGGACATACATTTTTGTTTCTCTTGGGTAAATTCTTAGGAGTGAAATTGCTGGGTCTGACAGTAAGCTTATGTATATCTTTTTAAGAAACCACTAAACTGTTTTCCAAAGTAGCTGTACCATGGATTGGAAGACTTAATATTGTCAAGATGGCAGTTCTTGTTTCTGCTTTAAAACAAAAAAATTCAAACACAGATACATACCTCCTCATTTGGTAAAGACACATATACCCGTTTGATGAAACGCCTAAAAAAAAAAATCCAGCACTTTTAGAAATATGATTTTTAATTTAAAGCTGAAGCAGCAAATGACAGGAAAAAGCTTTTAAAATATAATATTCAAGGCACTGGAATGCATTCTGGTAGTTATCAATGTAAAAATATTTTTGTTACTCTTTTAAAACTCTAGTTAATGTTTAAAAATCCTTAATTCGGTATTGTTAGAATTAATCATTTATGTATGTGTATGTTTTTAATAGCAGTAATGCTTTAAAACAAACAAAATATCTGACATAAGTAGATCTCCTATCTTCTTGAATCTGAAAAAAAACTAAAATCAGCAAGGATAATAGAAACAGAAACATACACTTCATCAACAAACTAGGTAATATTTATGGAACATAATATTACATAAAGGTGAACTGCCTAGGGCAGTGAAAATTACACTGACAAAGGAAGACACACAAAGGATCTGCTGCTGAAGATCATGGACATGACTGTCAGAATACAGTTTTCCTCCCCAAAAGAGATAGCACACCCTAAAGGGTTACAATAAAGCCAATCCCTCCACATTTAAACAAGCATACAGGCCTGGCTCTGCAGACCATGTAAACCCTAACTGATAGCATAGGAATGGCAAGGAAGGTGAGACTGAACAAAGAAACTCTAAGACGAATTATCTTTATAAGAAGGCATCTAACAGTCTGGTGGGAAGACAATGTCTTGCGGTGACCAATTTTTTTTAGTAGAATAATAAATCAACCCTATCTCTTATTTACACACACATATACTTCATTATTAGGTAGGGCTTCACTGTAAGTGAGGGAGGCTGCATGTTAGTTTAGAGTATACATGGACTACTCAAGATACCTATCCCTTCCCCTACAATATCCTTCCAAAACTAGGTTTTCCAAGAAAACTCTTTTATTCAAAGAAAAATAATAAGCAAAAAGGAAAAACCAGGACAGAGTTCATTAAAAAAAAAAAAAACCTGCCCCCAAAAAGAGCAAACAAAACACAACAAACATAAACTAGATAAAATGAAGAACATGCATGAGAAGATTATGCCATAGAGCAAATTAAAATTATGACCAATTATCTTTCCATGAAATTTAATTTTTAAAAAAATTTTAATTTTTTTATCCTCAAGTTTTTTTTATAGATATGGAGTTTTGCCATGTTGGCGAGGCTGGTCTGGAATTCCTGGCCTCAAGTGATCTGGCCTCCCAAAGTGCTGGGATTCCAGGTGTGACCCACCATGACGCCCGACCAAAGAACCGTTTTCTTATTTTTTTTTTTTTTTTTTTTTGAGACAGAGCCTTGCTCTGTCCCCCAGGCTGGAGTACAGTGCCACAGTCTGGGCTCACTGTAACCTCTGCCTCCTGGGTTCAAGCGATTCTTAGCCTCCTGAGTAGCTGGGATTACAAGTGTGTGTGACCACACCCAGCTAATGTTTTGTATTTTTAGCAGAGACACTGTTGTGCTATGTTGGCCAGGCTGGTCTCGAACTCCTGGCCTCAAGTGATCCGCCCTCCCCAAAAAATTGTTTTCTGTGAAACAAGAGCCCAGTGAAATGTAAGAGCTTATGGAAATAACATATAGATGCTCAAAGAAATAAAACAGAAGATGAAAAGTAGAATAACAGAGGTCAGGAAAGTAATGAATAAAAAACCACAAAGGAAAGAAGAGTTAGAAAAGATACAGCAGGAAGGAGATTAGATACTAACCCAGTAAGAAATAAAGGCAACAGGCTTGGGAAAACAGAACAAAACAAAAAGACCTAAGAGTTTAAAAGGATTAACAAGAAAATTGCAAAAAGACTTAAGAGTTTAAAAGGATTAAGAAGAAAATTACAGATAGGGAAAACAAAAGGATGCAACATAACACATAATTTATGTGCAAAAGAAAACAGAAAAATGAACTAGGGGAAAAAATTAAGATATCATTTAAAATAAATTTCCCATTTTAACGATATTGATTCTTCCAATCCATGAGCGTGGAGTGTTTTTCCATTTATTTGTGTCACCTCTGATTTATTTTAGCAGTGCTTTACAGTTCTCCTTGTATAAGTTCTTTCACCTCCGTCATCAGCTGTATTCCTAGGTATTTCATTTTCTTTTTTTTTGAGACAGAGTCTCGCTCTGTTGCCCAGGCTGGAGTGCAGTGCCTGGATCTCAGCTCACTGCAAGCTCCGCCTCCTGGGTTTACACCATTCTCCTGCCTCAGCCTCCCGAGTAGCTGGGACTACAGGTGCCCGCCACCATGCCGGCTAGTTTTCTCGTATTTTTTTAGTAGAGACGGGGTTTCACCGTGTTAGCCAGGATGGTCTCGATCTCCTGACCTCATGATCCGCCCGTCTCGGCGTCCCAAAGTGCTGGGATTACAGGCTTGAGCCACCACGCCCAGCTCATTTTCTTTTTTTTTTAATTATTATTTTTTTAATTTTGGAGACGGATTCTTGCTCTGTCGCACCCAGGCTGCAGTGCAGTGGCATGATCTCGGCTCACTGCAACCTGTGCCTCCTGGGTTCAAGCAATTCTCCTGCCTCAGCCTCCTGAGTAGCTGGGATTACAGGCACCCACCACCATGCCTGGCTAATTTTTTGTATTTTTAGACAGGGTTTCACCATGTTGGTCAGGCTGGTCTTGAACTCCTGAGCTCAGGAGATTCACCTGCCTCAGCCTCCCAAAGTGCTGGGATTACAGGCGTGAGCCACCATGTCCGGCCAGTATTTCATTTTCTTTGTGGCTATTGTAAATGGGATTGTGTTCTTGATTTGATTCTTAGCCTGGACATTATTACCGTATAGAAACGGTACTAACTTTTTGTACACTGATTTTGTATCCTGAACCTTGGGGTAAAATCATTTATCAGTTCTAGTAGCCTTTTGATGGAATTTTTAGGGTTTTCAAAGTATAGAATCATATTGCCAGTGAAGAGAGAATGACGAGTTCTTTTCCTATTTGGATGCCTTTTGTTTCCTTCTCTTGCCTGATTTCTCTGGTCGTAAAAAGACCATACTGCCCAAAGCAATTTACAGATTCAATGCTATTTGTATCAAACTATCAATGTTATTCTTCACAAAATTAGAAAAAATTATTCTACAATTCATATGGAACCACAAGTCCAAATAGACAAATCCTAAGCACAAAGAACAAAGCTGTAAGTATCACATTACCTGACTTTAAACTAAACTATACAGCAGCCCAAACAGCATAATTCTGGTATAAGACACACAGGCCAAAGGAACAGGATAGAAAATTGAGAAATAAAGCCACACACCTGTAACCATCTGATCTTTGATAAGGCTGACAAAAACAAGCAATGGGGAAAGGACTCCCTACTCAATAAATGGCGTGGGGATTACTGGCTAGCCATATGTAGAAAAATGAAACTGGACCCTTACTTTTCACCATATACAAAAATTAACTCAAGGTGGACTGAAGATTTAAATGTAAGATCTCAAAGTATAAAAATGCTAGAATAAAACTGGTTAAGTCCCCAAATGCAATTGCAACAAAAATAAAAATTGACAAGTGGGACCTAATTAAACTAAAGAGCTTCTGCACAGCAAAAAGAACCATCAACAGAGTAAACAGACAACCTACAGAATTGCATCCAACAATGGTCTGATATCCAGAATCTATAAGGAATTCAAACAACTGAACAAGCTAAAAACAGACAACTCTGTTAAAAAATGGGTAAAACGGAAATGAACAGACACTTCTCAAAAGACATCTGAGGGGACAACGAACATGAAAAAATGCTCATCATCACTAACCATCAGAAAAATGCAAATCAAAACCACAATGAGATATCTCACACCAGTCAGAATGGCTATTAATAAAATGGCAAAAACATCCCATATTGTCTAGAGATTGAGGGAAAAAGTAAAAAAATAACAGATGTTGGTAAGACTGTGGAGCATATGTACTGTTGGTGGGAATGTACAGTTCAGTCATTGTAGAAAGCAGTTTGAAGGTTTCTCAAAAAACATAAAACAGATCTACCTTTGACCCTGCAATCCCATTACTGGGTATATACTCAAAGGAAAATAGATCATTATACCAGAAAAACATTCATGTTTATTGCTGCACTATTCACAACAGCAGACATAGACTCAATCTAAGTGTCCATCAATGGTGGACTGGATAAAGAAAATGTGGTACATACACACCATGAAATACTATGCAGCCATAGAAAAGAATGAAATAATGTCCTTTGCAGCAACATGGATGGAGCTGGAGGCCTTAATACTAAGCTAATTAACGCAGGAACAGTAAACCAAATAGCTCATGTTCTCCTAAGTGGGAGCTAAAAATTGAGTACACATGGACATAAACATGGGAACAATACACACTGTGGACTACTACATGGGGGAAGAAAGGAGTGAAGTGTGAGTTGAAAAACTACCTACTGTACACTATGCTTACTACCTGGGTGCAATATAACCACGTAATCCATCCAGTAAAGAGAGAAAAAATCAAGTTAATTTACAAATTTGAAAAAATCAATTTGGATTCAGACTTTTACACTACTACAGCCAATCCTAGAAATAATGGGGCAATACTGTAAATTCCTTGGGAAAGGATGCCCAAGAATTTTATGCTGAGCCAAACCATCCTTCCAGTACGAAGGGAATAAACTGGCTTAAACACACAAGAACAGAAAACACATTTTCCATGAATCCTGCTTTGATCATCTCATGAAGCCCAATAAAAGAGGGTTAGAATCAATTTTGAAGTGTAAAGATAATTTAATGCAACCCAGAAGAACTGACCAATTTACCTAAAACCATAACTAAACCTTTACTAGACTAATTCTCCTGATATCAAGCAGTTGACCTCAAAATCCTTATGTAGTTGGTAACAAGAGGCTAGAGGATAGTACTGGAGGAAAATACTGAAGTTAGTCTTAAAACTGAGAGTAAGGAAATAATATGTAAGATGGATACATGAGTAAATACTGTCTGTAATAAATGCATGTATTTCCATATAAATCTCCCTACCTGCGAACAGCCTCGTCAAGCTCTTGTGGCCTATTAGTTGCACCCATTACAAGTACTCTGTCATCTCCAGCAGACTGTACCTACAAGCAAAAAATCTTTTTTCAGTTCATTTAGAAAAGTAGTAACAAATATAAAGATATTTGTAATTTTAACATTGGCCATTCAATAGGAAAATATATATATGAAAATGCTGCCACATTAAAAATATCATAATTAACACTTACACCATCAAATTCTATTAGAAATTCAGTTTTTAGGCGTCTACTAGCATCATGCTCCCCTTCTCTTCTTTCACACAAAAGGCTATCAACTTCATCTAGAGGAAATACAAGTATGAGACTTTAATTAAAGACCAAGCTGTGTGAGTCATCTGTGATTAATCTAGTTTACTACTTAATAATATAGTGGGTCCTATTAAATTCATTAGACAGTCTTTAAGCTTGCCCTTCTTTAAAACTTCTTCCTTTTGAATAATGTTTCCAATCATATCTTTCCTATTTGGAGAGGGAAATTTCACAAATAGTCAACTAACTTAGTTGGAAAATATGTTCTTACCTATAAAAATTATAGAAGGCTGAAGTTCTCGAGCCACAGCAAAAAGAGCCCTCACCAATTTCTCTCCTTCTCCCACCTAAAACAAGGCGTTATATTGTTATACACATAAAATGCAACATTATTCCAGTATTTTAAATTTTATGTTGAAAATCTAGCACACAGGAATTTAATTTCCCTTCCTTAAAACAACCAAAGATTTGGTTTGAGAAAGGGGACAGTATTACTGAACCATTCCTTACAATTTTAGACAATAGACTGTGATTTCATACAGCCTGGTAAGTGCTTTAAAAATTCATCTGTTTTGCTTCACCCTGCATTCTTAAGACTTGAAAATGAAATAGCTATTCGGTCAAGGATATAACTAGTGAGAAAAAGGGAAGACGAGGGAAGAGAAAAAAGACACTGTACATATTCTTTAATCCCTAGATTACAGAGTATATTTACAGAAGTAAGTTAGCTGGAATGTGCTCTCCTAAACAAAACTTTCTCTATTAAGAACATCGTGAAAAGTCATTCACACATAAATATCAACATTTCTTTCTTTTTTTTTTTTTGAGACAGAGTTTTGCTCTATAGCCCAGTATGGAGTGCAGTGGTGCAATCTTGGTTCACTGTAACTTTTGCCTCCTGGGTTCAAGTGATTCTCATCCCTCAGCATCTCAGGTAGCTGGGATTACAGGTGCCCACCACCATGTCTGGCTAATTTTTGTATTTTTAGTAGAGATGGGGTTTTACCATATTGGCCAGGCTGATCTCGAATGCCTGACCTCAAGTGACCCACCTAAACTTGGCCTCCCAAAGTGCTGGAATTACAGGCATGAGCCACGGCGCCCAGCCAGTAAATATCGAAGTATTTCCAGATAGTCCAGAAGGTCAGTGAACACCCCTTAAGACACTCCCAGGTGCTGACACCATACAAAGGCCATTATATGCACCAAAGTAATGAAAGAGTCATGAGGTCTGTGATAATCTACTGTAAAAATTTTTCTGTCCTCTAGGTGGCATTTATTATTTTTATTGAAGATTTAACTAAAAACAAAAGAAATGTCACCAGATTTAGAATAATCCAAACAAATATTCTAGGCTGGGCGTGGTGGCTCACACCTGTAATCTTAGCACTTTGGGAGGCCGATGCGGGCAGATCACAAGGTCAGGAGATCGAGACCATCCTGGCTAACACGATGAAACCCCGTCTCTACTAAAAATACAAAAAATCAGCCGGGCGAGGTGGCGGGCGCCTGTAGTCCCAGTTACTCGGGAGGCTGAGGCAGGAGAATGGCGTGCACCTGGGAGGCAGAGTTTGCAGCCAGCCGAGAACGCACCACTGCACTACAGCCTGGGCGACAAAGCAAGACTATCTCACATAAAAAAAATAAAAATAAAAATTCTCAGAGCTGAAAGAAATCTCAAAATATCATCTCTTACGACATTAACATTTTACAGATGAAACAGGCCTAAAGTGATACTTTCTTAAGGCCAGTTCAGGATATAAAAGTTATGCTAGAGGCCAGGCACGGTGACTCATGCCTGTAATCCCAGCACTTTGGGAGGCCAAGGTGGGTGATCACCTGAGGTCAGGAGTTCGAGACCAGCCTGGCCAACATGGTGAAACCCTGTGTCTACTAAAAATACAAAAATTAGCTGGGCGTGGTGGTGCATGCCTGAAATCCCAGCTACTCCGGAAGCTGAAGTGGAAGAATTGCTTGAACCCGAGACGTGGAGGTTGTAGTGAGCCGAGATTGCACCACTGCACTTTGGCCTGTGGCGTAAAAGTGAGACCTTGTCTCAAAAAACGAAAAAGCTAGCCTAGAATCCCTATCTCCTAACTTCCACGACAATACTTTCCATTATACCATGTGCATAATATGGGTAAACATGCTTTAATACCAACTTGAAGACCAGGCACAGTGACTCATGCCTGTAATCCTAGCACTTTGGGAGGCCGAAATGGGAGGATCATTTGAGCCCACAAGTTTGAGACCAGCCCTGGCAACACAGTGACACCTTGTCGCCCAAAAAAAAATTTTTTTTTTTTGAGAAGGAGTCTCGGCTCACTGCAATCTCTGCTTCCCAGGTTCAAGCAACTCTCCTGCCTCAGCCTCCTGAGTAACTGGGATTACAGGCGCCTGCCACCACACCCTGCTAATTTTTTGTACTTTTAGTAGAGACAGGGTTTAACCATGTTAGCCAGGATGGTCTCGAACTCCCGACCTTGTGATTCGCCCACCTCGGCCTCCAAAGTGCTGGGATTACAGGTGTGAGCCACCGCATCTGGGCCTCCAAAATTTTTAAAAATTAGCTGGCCATGGTGGCACGTGCCTGTAGTCCCAGCTACTTGGGATGCTAAGGTGGGAGGATCTCTTGAGCCCAGGAGGTTGAGGCTGCAGCGAGCCATGGTCATGCCACTGTACTCCAGCCTGGGCGACAGAACAAGACCCTGTCTCAAAAAGTAAGTAAAGAAATAAATAAATCGAATAATGGCTTGTAAAATTTCACATAGGAAGTAAAATGTGATCAGGAAAACAGGTGCCATTTTATAGTTACTTTTAACTACTTTAGAAAATTGAGAACATTTTAAGTACTATGGTTTATTAAAACATTTAAAGAAACTTACAAAATATTTTACTTAGCAGAGATAATACAACAGAAATATTACTGCCCACATGGAGACCATCTTCTAGTGGAGGTGACAGTTAATATTATTAACTTCTCTGATTTTTTTTTTCCTAGTTTTTAAATCTAGCAGCATACTGATGCACTGAAGACCAAACTTTACATTTTGAAGACTGTGTGGAAAAACACTGTAAACTGGCAAGAACTATGTGAATGTTCTTTTGTTTTTTAATAATAGATAAGCAGATTAATTAACAGTTTGAACATATAAGAAAAACATAAAAACTAAATCTATTTGTGTAAAAAAGCACAACTACAACTACTTGCAACAATCCAGATAAATCTCATAAATATAATGCTGATGAAAGAAGCCAAATACACATATACACAAAATCCTACATCATTAGATTTATATAAAGCTCAAAGGCATGTTAGCTTTGTCTATGATGTTAGCAGTCTAGTGGTTTTGAGAGGAGTGGATAAAGATGGTGGAGTGCCTGGAGGGATTTCAGGGCCACAGGTAACAATTTATTTCTTGACCTGGGTGGTGATTTTGAAAGTATATTTGCTTTGTGGTAATCCACTGAGCTGTATACTTATGCTATAAATACTTTTCTACATGTAAGTTATTCAATAAATAAGGTTAAACAACAATACATGTTAAGATACATATGTAACTGATTTTTTGTGGAAAATGATCTAGATATTTTAATAACACAAATGTTGTCCATGACTATGATGCAGTTCCTCCCAAAAGCTTTCTCACGATATATCATGAGACAGAACATCTATATAACATTAGACAATGCTTTTTTTTTTTTGAGACGGAGTTTCGCTCTTGTTTCCCAGGCTGGAGTAGAATGGCGCGATCTCAGCTCACTGCAACCCCCGCCTCCTGGGTTCAAGCGATTCTCCTGCCTCAGCCTCCCAAGTAGCTGGGATTACAGGCATGTGCCACAATGCCTGGCTCATCTTTTGTGTTTTTAGTAGAGATGGAGTTTCTCCATGTTGATAAGGCTGGTCTCAAACTCCTGACCTCAGGTGACCCGCCCACCTCAGCCTCCCGAAGTGCTGGGATTACAGGTATGAGCCACTGCGCCTGGCACAATGCTTCTTTTTTAAGTCTTCGAAGTCAGGTCACATCTGAGGTAAAATATTCGGTTCTTATCTAGGCATACTGACAAACTGGCATGACACCACAGAAAGACAACTAAAATAATAACTATTCTGGGGGCTGCGTGGAAGCAGATATAACGTTAAGTTCCTATATATTTGAAAGGCTGCCTCATTTTAAAAAAAACTGGAGTTTTGTTAAATCAAGTATGTAAAAATTAGAAAAAGCAGATTTCAGTTAGACATAAGGAAAAAACTATTAGCTAGAACTGCCAAAATGATAGACTAGACATTTCAATTTTCTTTTTCTTTACTTTTTTTTTTTTTTTTTTTTTTTTTGAGATGGGATCTCACTCTGTCACCCAGGCTGGAGTGCAGTGGCATGATCTTTCGGCTCACAGCAAACTCTACCTCCCAAGCTCAAGAAATCCTCCCACTTCAGTCTCCCAAGTAGCTGGGACCACAGGTACACACCACCATGCCTGACTAATTTCTTGTATTTCTGGTAGAGACAGGGTTTCACCATGTTGCCCAGCCTGGTCTTGAACTCCTGAGCTCAAGTGATCCACCCGCCTTGGCCTCCCAAAGTGCTGGGATTACAGGCATGAGCCACTACACCCAGCCTCAACTTTCTTAAAAGTAAACTTGCTTCAAGATATTCAGGCAGTATCAGAATTGGGGGTTAAGATCATAAATGCTGTGTTGTTTCCGGAAACATGAAGATGAAACAGAGTACTCTTGAAACAAGTATGGATAAAAGAGAATGGTTGCTGTAGGCCAGGTGTGGTGGCTTATGCCTATAATCCAGCACTTTGAGAGGTACATGCGGGTGGATCACGAGGTCAGGAGATCGAGACCATCCTGGCCGACATGGTGAAACCCCATCTCTACTAAAATACAAAAATTAGCCAGGTGTGGTGGCTGTAGTCCCAGCTACTCGGCAGGCTAAGGCAGGGGAAATTACTTGAACCCAGGAGGCGGAGGCTGCAGTGAGCCAAGATCATGCCACTGAACTCCAGCCTGGCGACGAGCAAGACTCCATCTCAAAACAAAAAAAAAAGGAAAGAATGGTTGCTGTAATATTTTTAATGAAAGACCACACTTACTGGAGCTCAAATCCTAGTTTCCCACTTCCTGGTTATGAGATCCTGAGCAGATCACTGTACTCTGTAATTCCCTACTTAATAAAATAGAGGTATGAGAATAGTATCTATACCTCATATGATTATTCCACAAATACTTATTTGTACCTACTCACTGCCAGCTGAAAATGGAAGTGAAGACCACGTGGTGATAGTCTCTGCCTGCATGGAGACCATCTTCTAGTGGAGGTGACAGTGATATCAGATACAATTAAAATAATCCTATCAATGAATACGAATTTCAACTCCAATGAGTATGACAAATGAGGTGCAAGTGGTGCTAGGAGAATAATAAGGGGGAATAGTTTGGAGGGTCAGGGAAGGTTGTAACATTTCCACTGGTATCTGAAGAATAAGTACAAATTAACCGGGAAAAGATAGTGTTCCTGAGAAAGGAAACTCCATGAAGAGGAATCCCACAACAGGAAAAAGCGTAACAATATTTGAAGAACTGTCTAAAGAAGAGTGAGTCTTAGCAAACAGACTTCAAAAACAATGGGTCTAACACCAAGGCTATTTCTGTCATAGTGATGGAGGGAGGCTACTTTAGTCCAATGCCATAACAACTATGGTCAACATGTCAAGTTTGCCTTTAACTCACAGCTCATTATACAACCTTACAAATAAGTTTCCCATACATGTCTAAAGGTACAGAGAGCATGCTGTTCATAGCGGCTAGACAATTCTGATCTCATGTCTGTTCCGAAGACATAGATCTGCTCTTGGTGTGCTGATAAAATCAAGTTTCTTTCTCTGCAAAACTATAGATAGCAAAGTTATCCTTTGAGACTCTCATGGAAAGAGGCTATCTGGATATCATGTAGTGATGACCTTTGGATTCACCTCTGGATTTTTTTTTTTTTTTTTTTTTTGAGACAGAGTCTCACTCAGTTGCCCAGGCTGGAGTGCAGTGGTGCCATCTCGGCTCACTGCAACCTCCGCCTCCTGGGTTCAAGTGATTCTCGTGTCTCAGCCTCCCGAATAGCTGGGATTACAGGCGCGTGCCATCAAGCCTGGCTAATTTTTGTATTTTTAGTAGAGATGGGGTTTCGCAATGCTGGCTGGGCTGGTTTAGAACTCCTGACCTCAGGTACCTGCCCACCTCGGCCTCCCAAAGTGCTGGTATTACAGGCGTGAGCCACTGCGCCTGGCCTCACCTCTGGATTTTGGTGCAACAAATGCCAACACTTCAAACTTTTACAGGTAACACGTTCTTTCATCAGAGATTCACATTTCAGTTTAAGTATTTTTGCCAAAACACTTCCAACCATAAAAGTTCGTTTTGTTTTGTTTTTGAGACGTGGTCTTGCTCTGACACCCAGGTTGGAATGCATTGGCATGATCGTGGCTCACTGCAGCCTCAACTTCCTCGACTCAAGGGATCCTCCCACCTCAGCCTCCTGAGTCGCTGGGACCACAGGTATTCACTAGCATGTCCAGCTAAATTTTTTATTTTTTGTAGAGATGGGGGTCTCACTATATTGCCCAGGGTGGTATCGAACTCCTGGCCTCAAGCAATCCTCCTGCCTCAGTCTCCCAAAGTACTGGGATTACAGGAGTGAGCCACCATGCCCCCCTTGTTTTGTTTCTTTGAGACAGGGTCTCACACTGTCACTCAGGCTGGAGTGCAGTGGCATGATCACAGTTCACTGCAGCCTCAAACTCTCAGGCTCAAGAGATCCTCTCACCTCAGCTTCCCAAGTAGTGGGACTACAGGTGCATGCCACTATGCCTGGCTAAACTTTTTATTTTTTGTAGAGATGGGGTTTCACCATGTTGCCCAGGCTGGTCGCAAACTTCTGGGTTCAGGTGATCTTCCTGCCTCGGCCTCCCAAAATGCTAGGATTACAGGCATGGGCCACTGTGCCCGGCCAATCATAAAGGTTTTGATAAAGGCAAATAGAGACTAAGGTATCACTGGGAGGAGGAGGGGGCAACCAAGAGAAAGGGAGAGACGGAGAAAGACAAAGCAGTGTAAGGTTTGACAGAAACTACTTCATAGTTTTGCAGTGCACCAGTTATATTTACACACTAGTTCTGCACACCAGACAAATTACTCTTTTTAAGCACTGTAATTATGCTTGCCCTACTCCAAAACTAGACTGAGCACTTGTTTGAATAATACTATAGGGTCAGCGGAGGGTGAATGGAAAAAGAAAACTAAATTATAAACAATCAAAACAAAACAGGGAAAATCTACTGGCCAGGTGTGGTGGCTCACATGTGTAATTCCAGCACTTTGGGAGTCCGAGGCAGGAGGATTGCTTAAGCCCAGGAATTCGAAAGTAGCCCAGCAACATAGCGAGATCCTGTCTCTATTAAAAAAAAAAAAAAATTGGCCGGGCGCGGTGGCTCAAGCCTGTAATCCCAGCACTTTGGGAGGCCGAGACGGGCGGATCACGAGGTCAGGAGATCAAGACCATCCTGGCTAACACGGTGAAACCCCGTCTCTACTAAAAATACAAAAATCTAGCCGGGCGAGATGGCGGGCGCCTGTAGTCCCAGCTACTCGGGAGGCTGAGGCAGGAGAATGGCGTGAACCCGGGAGGCGGAGCTTGCAGTGAGCTGAGATCCGGCCACTGCACTCCAGCCCAGGTGACAGAGCAAGACTCCGTCTCAATAAAAAAAAAAAAAAAAAAAAAATTAAAAAATTAAAACAGGAAAAATCTTGTGTCATATTTTAGATCAGAATCAGAAGGCCAGAAATACTCAGTTTATGCCATCAGATCTGTGTTCATATCTGGTGGCTCCTTGAGATAAAATCCACTTTACTTGAAGCTTAAGTGGAAAGTGACAGTATTTGTTAATGGGTTGAACTGTGTTCTCCAAAAACATGTTGAAGTCCTATCCCTAGTACCTATGAATGTGACCTTATTTGGACATAGAATTGTTGCTGATGACAAACTTAAACTGAGATCATTAGGGTGGGCCCTAATCCACAGAGGAAATTTGGACACAGAGACAAATACAGGGAGAATGCCACATGAAGATAAAGACAGAGATGAGAGGGATGCATCTACAAGCCAAGGAATGCAAAAGATTGCCAGAAAGCCACCAGAAACTAGAAGGGAGGCACGCAACATACACTTTCCCTCATAGCCCTCAGGAGGTAGCAACCCTGCCAACATTTTGACTGATCTTGGACTTCTACCTTCCACAACTGTGAGACAATAAATGGCTGATGTTTAAGCTAGCCAGTTTATGGTATTTTATTACAAGGCCCCAGTAAACTAATACAGTATTTGACAACACAAATGTACATAACTTTCTACTCTGAAGATTGATATTCATCATATATAAATAATAGATACAAAACTCCTAGAAAAATATTTTCATGAAATATTATTACTGTCTATAACAGTAACATTTAGACAGTAACTTAAAATATGACAATATTGGAAACAGAGCACTCACATATTTTGAAGTTAAACTTGCAGCACTTATATTAAAGAAGGTTGCATTCGATTCTGCAGCTACTGCTTTAGCCTTTAAAAATCACAAGAGCAAATATGAAATTAGTTCAATATATTACATTTAAAAGATAACCATATTTACTGATTTAAGTACTAGAAAAGATTCTCTAAAACTGTAAGCTATGAGGCCGGGTGTAGTGGCTCATGCCCGTAATCCCAGCACTTTGGGAGGCCGAGGCAGGCGCATCACTTGAGGCCAAGAGTTTGAGACCAGCCTGGCCAACATGGTGAAACCCCATCTCTAATAAAAATACAAATATTAGTCAGGTGTGGTGGCGCACGCCTGTAATCCCAGCTACTCGGGTGGCTGACATAGCAGAATTGCTTGAACCCAGGAGGAAGAGATGGTAGTGAGCCAAGATCACATCACTGCACTCCAGCTTGGGTGATACAGCAAGACTCTTGTCTAAAAAAAAATTAATATAAAATAAAAATAAAACTGTAAGGTATAATACAATCCCCAATACATGGCAATCAATGTGTTCCTTTCTCAGTAATATGGACGGGTTACAGGAAGAGCTGTGCTTCTTTCTATTCTCCTCCTGACAGAGAATGAGTAGAGAGAGATTTTAAAAAAAAAGAGTGTTATTCTCCTCTCTTCTTAGATATACAAAGATAACTGCTTTGAGAAAGACAAACATCTAAGGAAAAGTTACTCTTTCCCTGTTTGTTTTTTCCACCCAGGAGGGCTATGCAGAGGAAAGAGGTATCTAGAGCCTGACAAAAACTTCTGGCAAAAGAATACTTAAAAAAAAAAAAAAAAAGCTATAAAATACTGATTATTTAAATAAAGTTGTTATGATAGTAGAAGCAAGTATCAGGGGTTAGAAAGATACTCAATATAGTAAGGTAAGCTCTTCCAAAGTAAAAATTTTATTTAATTTACAAAAAATGACAATCACACTACTGAAGATAACATACATGGTTCTCCATCTACTTCTACATTGAAAAGTAGCTGAAAAACTTAAATGCGTATCAGCCACAGGCAATGGCTCACCCCTGTAATCCCATCACTTTGGGAGGCCCAGGTGGGAGGACTGCTTGAGGCCAGGAGTTCGAGACCAGCCTGGCCAACATGGCGAAATCCCGTCTCTGCCAAAAATACAAAACTTAGACAGGTGTGGTGGCGTGTGCCTGTAATCCCAGCCACTCGGGAGGCTGAGGCAGGAAAATCACTTGAACCCAGGAGGCAGAGGTTGCAGTGAGCCAAGATCACTCAAAAAAAACAAAACAAACAAACAAAAAAACCCCAAGTGTATAATAGCAAAAAGCAAGTCATAAATAATAGGATCAGGGACAAGATTAAGTTTATTTTTTTCATATTATCCCAAATATCTCAACAGAAAACTCAAATTTGAAGAGAACTCTTACCAGCATTGTCTTCCCATTCCCAGGTGGACCAAAGAGTAACAGTCCTCTGGCAGGAGCTCTAAGACCTGTGAACAACTTAAAAATACATACTTCAGTTTACAACTATGATTCTAGAGACACTTTAAGTACTCTTTGTCATCTAAAAAGCATCCTTTTTTCAGTAGCATCCTCCCAAACAGAGCTGCCACAGCTTTAAAGGAAACACATAATCATAAATTAGTGTAATAATTAAAAACAGCTTGGTGTGGTGGCTCACACCTGTAATCCCAGCACTTTAGGGGGGCAAGATGGGAGGATTACATGAGCCCAAGAGTTCAAGACCAACCTGGGCGACATAGGGAAACTCTGCTTCTACAAAAAAAAAAAAAAAAATTAGCTGGGTGTGCTGGATTGATCGCCTGTCCTCCCAGCTATTCAGGAGACTGAGGTGGGAGGATCACTTGAGCTTGGGAGGCCAAGGGTGCAGTGAGCTTTGATCATGCCACTGTACTCCAGCCTGGCTGACAAAGTGAGACCCTGTCTCAAAAAAAAGTAAAACAAAATGAAATAAAACCAACTCCTCGGTGGTAAAAATGAAAACAGATTGCTTAAACAAGAGAAATTGAACACAGGCATGTTTCTCTACTTAGAAATCCCCCCAAATAATACTAAATGAATAAAAAAGATATGAATCTTCCAAACAAAAACAGAAAAGGAGATTAACACAATGAATTCCCACAAAATGGAGAACTGATAAAGTGTGGTAAACCATTTAGCAGAGCTTAAAACCTATATGCCTACTTGTGAAGGGATACCTAGATACAAGAAGCACGCTGACGTGAACAAAAATCCCGGGAAGGTTCAGGAACTGGATGTATCAGGCACCACAGCAAGCAGTAATAAGGCAGGCAGTCAAAAACAGGAAATGGCTCACGCCTGTAATCCCAGCACTTTGGGAGGCCAAGATGGGTGGATCACGAGGTCAGGAGATCAAGACCATCCTGGCTAACAAGGTGACACCCCGTCTCTACTAAAAATACAAACAAATTAGCTGGGTACGGTGGCAGGCACCTGTGGTTAAAGCTACTCGGGAGGCTGAGGCAGGAGAATGGCGTGAACTCGGGAGGCGGAGCTCGTATTGAGCCAAGATCGCGCCACTGCACTCCAGCCTGGGTGACAGAGCGAGACTGCATCTCAAAAAAAAAAAAAAAAAAAAAAGGAAGAAAACACAAACAGGAACTGACTGAAAGGTGGTATGAAGAACTCCCCGCTAAAGGCAGTCAAGCAGGTACCAACCCCCACCAAAGCAGGAGGCAGGAGTTTCATTCCCTAAAGAAGTAAGTCAGAGTCTCCAGACTCAGGGACACTAGGCATGGCAGGAGTCAAGGGTGGAGCCCCAGACTGAAAACATCTCACCTACACTTACTAATAATAGTGAAGGTATATGTACTTTTAAGTTGAATCATATGAAATGGCTAATATCCAAAAAAAAAAACACTTCTGCTGGGTGCGGTGGCTCACGCCTGTAATCCCAGCACTTTGGGAGGCCGAGGCGGGTGGATCCCCTTAGATCAGGAGTTCAAGACCAGTCTGACCAACATGGAGAAATGCTGTCTCTACTAAAAATGCAAAATTAGCTGGGCGTGGTGGCACAGGCCTGTAATCCCAGCTACTCGAGAGGCTGAGGCTTGAGAATCGCTTGAACCGGTGAGGCAGAGGTTTCAGTGAGCTGAGATCGTGCCATCGCACTCCAGCCTGGGCAACAAGAGTGAAACTCCATCTCAAAAAATTTTAAAAAATAAAATAAAATAAACTTTTTTTTTAGTGATTTTAGGTTTATAGAAAATTGAGCAGAAAGTACGGAGTTCCCATATAACCTCTCATTCCTTTCCAATTTCCCCTACTCTGAATATCTTGTATTAGTGTAGTACATTTGTTAGAACTAATGAAAAAATATTCATGTATTATTATTAAATGAAGTCCACAGTTTACATTAGGGGTCAGTCTTATGTTTTACATTCTGTGGGTTTTGACAAAGGTATAATGACATGTATCCACCATTGGATTATCATAAAGAACAGTTTCACTGCCTTAAAAATCCACTGTGCTCCACCTATTTGTCTCTCCTTGCCTTCCCTGGCAACCAATGATCTACTTATTGTTTCCATAGTTTTTCCTTTTCCAAAACATTATATAGTCAGAATCCTGTAATTTAGCCTCTTCAGATTGGCGTCTTTCATTTAACAATATGCATTTATGGTTCCTCCATATATTTCTGTGGCTTGATATATCATTTCTTTTTATTGCTGAATACTACTCCATTACATGATGTTCCACAGTCTGTTTATCCATTCACCTTCTTATGGATGCCTTGGCTGCTTCCGAGTTTTGGCAACTATGAATAATGCTGCTAGAAATATTCATGTGCAGGTTTTTGATTGGATGTACATTTTAAACTTATACTAAGGTGTAAGACTGCTGAACCATATGGTAAGAGTGTTGTAAGAAACCATCAAACTGTCTTTGGTTTTGTAAAAAACTGTCCAACTATCTTCCAAAATGGTTCTACCATTTTAGATTTCCATCAGCAATGAATTAAAATTTCCGCTGCTCCACATCCCTGCCAGAATTTGGTGTTGTCAGTGTTTTAGATTTTAGCCATTCTAATAGGGGTGGCAGGGTGTCTTGTTGTTTTAATGTGCAATTTCCCTAATGACATGATGTTGAGCAGATATTCATATGCTTGTCGTCATCTATCTTCCTTTGTGGGTGTCTGTTCAGATATTTTGCCCATTTATCAACTGGGCTGTGTATTTTCTTATTGTTGAGTTTTAAAAGTTCTTTGTATATTTTGGATACTGGTCCTTCATCAGGTAATGAATTTTGTAAAGTCTCCCACTCTGCTGTGTGTCTTTTCATTCTCCTAACAGCGTCTTACACAGAGCAGAAGTTTTAAATTTAAACAAAGTTCAACATACTGACTTTTTTTTCAAGGATCACGTTTTGGTATTGTACCTACGAAGTCACTGTCAAACCAAAAAATTTTTCTCATATGTTATCCTAGATTTTTCTCCTATGTTATCCTCTAGAAGTTCAGTTCGCAAGTTACATTTAAGTCTGTGATCCATTTAAGTTTATTTTTGTGAAAGTTGTCAGGTCTGTGTCTAAATCAACTTTTTTGCATGTGGATGTCCAGTTGTCCTATACCATTTGTTGAAAAGGCTATCTTTACTCCACTGAATTGTCTTTGTCCCTTTGCCAAAGATCAGTTGACTTCATCTGTGTGGGTTGATTTCTAGGCTCTCTGTCCAGTTCTACTGATCTATTTGTCTATTCTTTTGCCAATGACATGCTGACTTGATTAATGCAGCTTTACAGTAAGTCTTGAAATTGGGTACTTTCAGTACTCTGACCTTTTTCTTCTTCAATACTGTTGGCTGTTCTAGGTCTTTTGCCTTTTCATATAAACTTTAGTTTGTCAGTATCCACAAAATAACTGGCTGGATTTTTATTGGGACTGCACTGAATCAATATATGTACTTGGGAAGAACTGACATCGCATTTAGTCTCCCTGTCTATTTACATGGAATATCTCTCAATTTACTTAGATCTTTGATTTCTTTTATGAGTGCTATAATTCTTCTCATATAGACCTTCTACAACAAACTTTGTTAGAATTACACGTATTTCATTTTATTAGTGTTAATATGAATGGTATTGTGTTTTAATTTCAAATTCCAGTTGTAGCTGGGTGCGGTGGCTCACGCCTGTAATCTCAGCACTTTGGGAGGCTGAAGTGGGTGGATCACGAGGTCAGGAGATCAAGACTATCCTGGCTAACACGGCGAAACCCCATCTCTATCTACTAAGAAAATACAAAAAATTAGCCGGGCATGGTAGCGGACGCCTGTAGTCCCAGCTGCTCCGGAGGCTGAGGCAGGAGAATGGCGCGAACCCGGGAGGCGGAGCTTGCAGTAAGCTGCTATCACACCACTGCACTCCAGCCTGGGCAACAGAGTGAGACTCCGTCTCAAAAAAAAAAAAAAAAAAAAAAAAAAAAATTCCAGTTGTTCACTGCTTGTATATAAAAAAAGCAACTGACTTTGTATATTAATTTTGTATTCTATACCTTGTCATAATCACTTATTAGTTCTAGGAGCTCTTTTTGTCAGTTCTTTGGGATTTTCTACATATGCAAACACGTTATCTGCAAACAAAGATATTCATCCATTTTAAAAAATATATATATATAGATGGGGTCTCACTACATTGCCCAGGCTGGTCTCGAACTCCTGAGCTCAAGTAATCTTCCTGTCTTGGCCTCTGAAAGTGCTGGGATTATAGGTGTGAGCCACCATGCCTATCCCTTAACTGTTTTTGACCTATAAAAACAGTAATTTCAGGCCGGGTGCGGTGGCTCATACCTGTAATCCCAGCACTTTGGGAGGCCAAGGCAGGTGGATCACCTGAGGTCAGGAGTTCAAGATCAGACTGGTCAACATAGCAAAACCCTGTCTCTACTAAAATTACAAAAATTAGCCAGGGGTGGTGGCGCATGCCTACAATCTCAGCTACTTGGGAGGCTGAGGCATGAGAATTGCTTGAACCTGGGAGGCAGAGGTTGCAGTGAGTCAAGATCATGTCAAGGTACTCCAGCCTGGGCAACAGAGTGGGACTCTATCTCAAAACGAAACAAAAAACAACACAAAACCTAGTAATTTCACATGGCTCAACCTAACAGAAAACAAAGTCCTCTCCTCCCACCCATTTTCTGGGACACCAATAGTCAAGCTTGTATTCTCCAAACAAGAGACCAGAAAATTCTTTTCTAGAGAAGCCAAATAACCCCAGAAAAAAAAGACTGACAGATATAGCCATTTGGAGAAAACTAAATAAACAGCAGGCTTGCTGCTTGATCATCCTGTGATTAATGGGCTCTCACTATCAACAATTTGCTTACAGCACAGAGTCCTAATCAACTTTTTTATTGTTCCACGTAATATAAGTGGACAATCAGAATAACCAGACATTTGAGAGAAGCTTCCAATATGAAAGAGCTTAAGGCAAAAAGAAAAGAGGACGAATCTGGAAGAAACAGATAATAAAGTAAACAAAAGAAAACTTCACAAAAGCTCTCAGAGACAGAAAAGAAGACATCGCATCTATGAAATAAGAATAGGGCTGGGTACGGTGGCTCATGCCTGTAATCTCAGCACTTTGGGAGGCCAAAGTGGGTGGATCACCTGAGGTCAGGAGTTTGAAACCAGCCTGGCCAACATGGTGAAACTCCGTCTCTACTAAAAATACAAAAATTTGGCCGGGCGCGGTGGCTCAAGCCTGTAATCCCAGCACTTTGGGAGGCTGAGACGGGTGGATCACGAGGTCAGGAGATCGAGACCATCCTGGCTAACACGGTGAAACCCCGTCTCTACTAAAAAATACAAAAAACTAGCCGGGCGAGGTGGCGGGCGCCTGTAGTCCCAGCTACTCGGGAGGCTGAGGCAGGAGAATGGCGTGAACCCGGGAGGCGGAGCTGGCAGTGAGCTGAGATCCGGCCACTGCACTCCAGCCTGGGCGACAGAGCAAGACTCCGTCTCAAAAAAAAAAAAAAAAAAAAATACAAAAATTAGGCGGGCATGGTGGTGGTGGGCACCTGTAATCCCAGCTGCTTGGGAGGCTGAGGCAGGAGAATCACTTGAACCCAGGAGGCAAAGGGTGCAGTGAGCGGAGATTGCACCACTGCACTCCAGCCTGGGTGAGAAGAGTGAGACTTCTTCTCCCGTCCCCCATAAAAAAAGAAAGAAATGTACAAGAGGGAAAAAGAAAATACAAAGAAAATGCATCAAGCACATCATTATAAAATGTCAGAAGAGTAGAATAAAGAGAAAATCCAAAAAGCTGTGGGAAATAGAAATAAGAAGTCCAATGCTATCCTGATTACCGATCTTCTGTCTCTAATACAAAGCAACACCGGAAGCTAGAAGACAACAGATAATGCCTTCAAAATACTCAGGGAAAATAGTTTCCAACTTAAATCTTGACATCCAGTCAAATTATTAATAAGAGAAGATAGCAGAACAAAGATATTTTCAAAACTACAGCATCTCAAAAAATTCCCTCACACAAACCTTTTCTCAGTTACTGAAAGATATAGCCATCAAAATGAGAAAATAAATCATGAATGTGGAAAATATGGAATTTAAAAGACAGGAGATACATAAGAAAGAGGAAAAAAGAAAAAGGAAATCATGATGGTAGTGAAGACAGATTAGAGAACAACCACTTTGAAAGAGGCATGGAAAGCATTTGGTCTGGAATGAAAAGAAGGTGGTTCCAGGAAAAAGTATTCCGGGGCAAAAAAAAAAAAAAGACCTGAGTTAACAGGTTTTTAGATTGGTTTGGCCATGTGGAAATTAGACTGAAATGGAAAAGAATTATTATCAATCAATAAGATGAAAATGAAGCAAATGAAAAAATAACACAATTATTTAGGGGGAAAAAAGGCTGTACAAGGAAAAAACAGTACACTACTTGGCTTGGTAATGAATAATATTTAAAAGCACTAAATATTCACTGTATTCCAGCCTGGGAGAGAAAAAGTGGGAGGACAGCAGTAGAAGGTGTGTGGTATGACGGAACTAAGGGTTCATTTACTATGATATACAAGTTAGTAGATTAGAAAAGGAAACAAAAATTAAGAAATGGCTTTTTTTTTTTTTTTTTGAGACGGAGTCTCGCTCTGTCGCCCAGGCTGGAGTGTAGTGGCCAGATCTCGGCTCACTGCAAGCTCCGCCTCCCGGGTTCACGCCATTCTCCTGCCTCAGCCTCCTGAGTAGCTGGGACTACAGGCGCCCGCCACCTCGCCCGGCTAGTTTTTTGTATTTTTTAGTAGAGACGGGGTTTCACCGTATTAGCCAGGATGGTCTTGATCTCCTGACCTTGTGATCCGCCCATCTCGGCCTCCCAAAGTGCTGGGATCACAGGCTTGAGCCACCGCGCCCGGCGCAAGAAATGGCTTTATAAGATTATTTAAAGAGGTAAGTTCTAACATTTTTGAAAGAAGAAAGGCTGATGTTTAAGCTGGTATATGAAAGATAACATCATATTCAGAAATTCATGGAAATTTTTGTAATCTCAGCTACTTAGGAGGCTGAGACAGGAGGATCACCTAAGCCTAGGAGTTTGAGGCCAGCCTGGAGAACACAGTGAGACTCTGTCTCAATTAAAAAAAAAAAGAAAGAAAGAAATTCATGGAAATTTTAGTAGACAGAGGAGAGCTTTTTAAAACTGGAGAACAATCACATTCTTCTATAAATCTCAAAGAATCATATTTAAGCAAGAGAACAAAATAAGAAATATAAAAAGCTCAAAATGAAATATAAAAAATATAAAAAGCTTCATTTTCATCTTATTGATTGATAATAATTCTTTTCCATTTCAGACAAGCTGCACAGGATATGGAAGAGATCTATGAAATAAAGACAGAAGAATATATGCTTTCTTTGTAAAATATTTGAGAAAAGTATTAAGACAGATTACTGTGATATACTTTAAAATGTAGTCTTGCTTTTGGGTGAGAGGGCATGCTCTATTTTCTGCTATACAGTTTGAGTTTTTTTTCAAAGATTAGTATTTGCAACTTTTAAAAATTATGTTTAATGTTAAAATATAATTAAAAACATGGTCCTGTGTGATTGAAGGAAGATGGAGAAGTTTTTCAATATCCCCTCCAGGGCTATGGCTTCATGACTGAGCAAGATTTAAAGCACTTGTTTTAAGTAATTCCGAGAGCAATCTATCTCAAGTGAGTATCTTTAGTATTATCTCCTTAAAACTAGTTTTAGATGACTAATTATGATTCTGTGTTTCTACAATGAAATAAAAATTCCGGTATACTCAAGAATGCCTGCCACTCACCTTCTTGATGTAACCTAACAATGTCTCTATTGTGGTCTATGCAAGCTTCCTACTATGGGGAATTAGGAATAAAGCTGATTTTTTGCACAATGGAGGCGTGTTATGGGATAAGTCTTACCCATTCATAGGCTTAACATGATTCATTTTGTGAGTCTATTGTGAAAAGCTGAGCTAGGACAGTAATATTCCCGTTCTTGGAAATCTGAACTAGAAGGAAAAAAAATTCCATTTGGCAGGTGTGGTGATGTATAGACAAGTTTGTACCAGGATATAAACCTTGATACCTGGCTCTACCACAGATCTTGCTCTTCCTTAGGTCTCAATTTACTAAGTTTACTAAGGTTTCTGCCCCTCCTGAGGTCAGGTTATTCAACTTTATTTGAAATAAACTGCAACTGGCATTTTTATATTATAGCTTCTTAATTGCATATTATGTCACTACCATGAAAATATGCCTAAATTCAAATTCACATGTTACTTACTATTTTAGATATGTTCTCTATAGACCTGGGTAAAGCAAAAGCTGAATGACTTCTTGCATAGCCTAAATATTTCCTTGGTATTACCTTCACAATTTTAGATATATTTTTCTACCCTAAAAAGCATGTCCCTTAATAAATACTAAAACCCCACATGTAAGAATTAGGTAGCAGCTATAGCACTAAAGAGGTAGTTCTAATCTTAGAAATGTATTTCCCACGTCTACCACTTAACTAAAATCTTGAGCAAGTCATTTTAGCTCTTAGGACTAGTTTATTTATCAATGAATGGATCAGAAGACTGCTAAGATCCTTTTCAGGTCTATAATTACGTAAATCCTCTTTGAGCGGGCTTTTTTTTTTTTTTCAATATTTGGTCTACAGCATTTACTAATCTTATATAACTCCAGCAAAATATTAGCTCAATATGTAAGCTATGTTTCCCAAAGTGTGACCTGAGGTGGTACATGATATAAATCCAGTTCACACAATGACAAATGCTTTCTATTTTAATAATTATCTAATTATTTTACTGGGTATTAGCAAAAACCTAACTAGCATATCAAACCACTGATTTTATGTACATAGAATGAGTAATAAGTAAACTAGACTTGAAAAATATTCAGTAAGTTCTAGTACAGTTGGTACTCACTTACAAGTAATAAGCAGCATGAAGGCAGTATGTGAATGACTCAGACTATGGAAAAATTGAGACAGCCATAAAACCTTTGCACATTCATTTAATAATGCACCCAGCACAATGTGCCACACAACTTATTTCCACTAGATGTTATAGATAGGCCCGTAGATTTTAATGTTAATAGTGAAATAACTGTGACCCAGAAGTGAGTCTTCAGATTTATTTTTTTGCAATATTATTGGAACAGCACTAAATATACCATCTGTGAAATGGAAAAATTCAAAACAGTGCTAAGTATGGAAAGCTGCATATTTATCATCAACTGCAAGATTACCTATCTTTCTTAATGAGTCATTAAGTATGGGATGCAAGATTAGGTTCCTACCCATCATTTAATGGCTCTATCTACTTTGATGACTTAATATCCTTAAAAGTAATTCTTTTAAAAATTGTTCTTCAGGCCAGGTGCAGTGGCTCCTGTCTATAATCCCAGCACTTTGGGAGGCCAAGGTGGGCGGATCACCTGAGGCCAGGAGTTTGAGAACAGCCTGGCCAACATGGTAAAACCCTGTCTCTACTAAAAATACAAAAATTAGTCAGGTGCGGTGGTGCACGTCTGTAGTCCCAGCTACTCGGGAGGATGAGGCATGAGAATCACTTGAACCCCAAAGGCAGAGGTTGCAGTGAGCCGAGATTACACCACTGGACTCTAGCCTGGGTAACGAGCAAAACTCCATCTCGAAAAAAAGAGAATTATTCTACCTTAATTCCTCTTTCTCCAGTATCATTTCTCTCTTTCTAAAAATAATTTTTTAAAAGCTTCCCCATAAAGTACTTGTTTATTATCAGTCTCATGCTGGTATTTAGCCTGAGATGGAGTTTACCACACTCTTTGGGCTGCATTCCCAAGCAATCTAATTCTGGGAAAACTCGTTGTGTCAGGGGCCACTACCTGCCTGATTTTCTTTTAATTTTATTTATTTTTATTTATTTATCTTTTAAATTTTTTATTTATTTATTTTTTGAGACAGAGTCTTGCTTTGTCTCCAGGCTGGGGTGCAGTGGCACAATCTCGGCTCACGGCAAGCTCTGCCTCTCAGGTTCGAGTGATTCTCCTGTCTCAGCCTCCCAAGTAGCTGGGGTTACAGGCACTAGCTGGGGTTACAGGCACACGCCACCATGCTCAGCTAATTTTTGTAATTTTAGTAAAGACAGGGTTTCACCATATTGGCCAGGATAGTCTCGATCTCTTGACCTCGTGATCCGCCTGCCTCAGCCTCCCGAAGTGCTGGGATTACAGGCTTGAACCACCATACCCAGCTTATTTTATTTTTGAGACGGCGTCTTGCTCTATCTCCCAGGTTGGAGTGCAGTGGTGCCATCTCGGTTCACTGCAACCTCTGCCTCCTGGTTCAAACAATTCTCCTGCCTCAGCCTCCCCAGTAGTTGGGACTACAAGTGTGTGCCATCACGCTAGGCTGATTTTTGTACCTTCTCTTAATTTTAAATCTCTCTCACCTTGATATCAAAATTTGGCCAGATGTAGTGGCTCACACTTGTGAGGCCGAAGTGGGTGGATAACTTGACGTCAGGTGTGAAAGATCAGCCTGACCAACATAGCAAAACCCCATCTCTATTAAAAATACAAAAATTAGCTGGGCATAGTGGCACATGCCTGTAATCCCAGCTACTTGGGAGGCTGAGGCAGGAGAATCACTTGAATCCCAGGAGGCAGAGGTTGCAGTAAGCCAAGATCATGCCACTGCACTCCAGCCTGGGCAACACAGTGAGTGAGACTCTTGTCTCCAAAACAAAACAAAATTATACCATATTACCCACTTTTCCTAAAAATATAAAAGGATTGGAAATTAGGAACTCATATCCATTTTCCTATTCTATAATAACTTCCCAACATCAATTGTTAATGTTTTGTCTTTTTTAAAACATTAAATCTACTGTTACCCTATATGAATGAATTATTATAGTATAGCTCAAATATTTCTTTACTACTACTACTACTACTGTGGATTTGGTAACAGATGGTATTATAGAAAAATAATAATATAAAGTTCTTACCTCAGGCCTCAGAGAAGGAAGAATAACAATTTCTTGCAATGCTTGTTTTGCCAAGTCTTGACCAGCTATATCATCAAATTTAACAGCTGTTCCACTAAGAAACAAGACCTCAGTTAGTTCTACAATACAAACAGGACCCAGTTATTACAAGATGAAGCCTAAGCCCTATGACATATAGTTATTTTTATGTTAACTGTTAAACTATAGTTAAATCAGTAAAGCATGGTTTCTACATTGATAATTGAAAACTATCATAAAAATTAAGTGTGTAAACCAGACAAGGTATTTATTATCTATTTAACTCCTGACATGTTTTCTAAGTAAAATTAAAACATAAAAACTATAAAACATTTAGATGGCAAAACTTACTTGTCCACAATTTCATTCATTATAAGGTTAGCAAGGTTGCTGTCCACATTCCTAAAATTCTTCAAGTCTTTTTTCTTACGAGCAGCAGTTGTAGGGGTAGAAGGTTTATTTGTCCTATTTGTTTTTGGAGTGCCCTTAAAGGATACATAATTTTAATGTGAAAATACAACGTAACATTTACACTTTTCATAAATAACCTTAAAGTTCACAGAATTCAAGCTTTAAAAATAGGAAAAAGAGTATAAAAATCCAGAAATTGTATATTTACCTGAAGGTAAAACTCTATTCACCAGACAACTATATTTGGCATTAAGTCAGTTATAGAGGATTTTATCCAGAGATTTAGTTTTTACAAAATAAAAACAAATTTTGACCCTTGTTAGAATCATGACAAAACTCTAGGTATGTTACTGCTATAAAACATTTACATAGACTGAAATAATTTTAAAAATAAATTTAAAATGAAATATACAGCATTACATAAAACAGACTGGGTAAGCAAAACTTGGTATTAAATGTCTAATGAGCTCCAAAAAAAGTTTTAGAGCAAGTTGCTCTGTGGATTTTAAAAAATATTAACTTTGACTGGGTGCGGTGGCTCACGCCTGTAATCCCAGCACTTTGGGAGGCTGAGGTGGGTGGATCACCTGAAGTCGGGAGTTCAAGACCAGCCTGACCAACATGGAGAAACCCCGTCTCTACTAAAAATACAAAATTGGCCAGACGTGGTGGCGCACGCCTATAATTCCAGCTACTTGGGAGGCTGAGAATCGCCTGAACCTGGGAGGCAGAGGTTGCAATGAGCCGAGATCGCACCATTGCACTCCAGCCTGGGCAACAAGTCTCAAAAAAAAAAAAAAAAAAAAAAAAATTAACTTTATGGAAGCTTATCCATTCTCTAAAGTATTACAAAGTATTTATAATCAACTTAAGCAAGCATAGTATCTTAAAAATTTTTATATTTGCAAAAACACAGCAATTAAAGTTACTGTCCCAGAATACCTTATGAGTGCTAGGAGCAGGACCAGGTCCCTGTTTCACTCCAGAAACCATGGATAAACCACTGTAACTAGGTGCTCTATGGTGGCCTGAAAGGCCTGCAGATCCAGTTTTCATAATTGTTTTTGAACGAGGCAGTGAATTACTAGTGTGTGTTAAGGGGTCTTTTCTTTTTGGAACAGCTCCACTTTCTGACAAGGAAAAAAGTAAAACCATTGTGATTAGAAAATTGTAGCTGAACATAAAGACAAGCAAACATTTGTAAAACCAAGGTAATATTTTTTAAATTCAAAAATATTTCAAAATAAGATTTCAATGAGAACACGTACCAGGGTCTTCATAGGGGTGGTCACTAGGTAGATAAGAATATGGTTATTTGTTTTTTTTTCTCCCTAACGTATATTCTAATTTTCTCTCTTTTTGAAACCTGTGGCCCAGGCTGGAGTGCAGTGGCATGATCACAGCTCACTGTGGCCTTAATCATCCTGGGCTCAAGAGATCCATCCTCCCACCTCAAACTCCGAAGTACCTGGGACAACAATTGTGCACCACCAGACCGGGCTAATTAAAAAATTTTTTTTGTAGAAACAGGGTCTCACTATGTTGCTTAGGCTGGTCTCGAACTCCTGGGCTCAGGCAATCCTCCCACCTTAGCCTCCCAAAGTGCTGGGATTATAGGAGTGAGCCACTGTGCCTGTCCCTATTCTAGTTTTCTTATTAAAAACAGTATTTGTGCCTGTAATCCCAGCTACTTGGGAGGCTGAGGCAGGAGAATCACTTGAACCAGGGGCCAGAGGCTGCAGTGAGCTGAAATCATGCCACTGCACTCCAGCCTGGCAACAGAGAAAGACTCTGCCTCAAAAAACAAAACAAAACAAAAAAAAACAAAAAAAAAAACAAAAAAAAAACAAAAAAACCACACACACAAAGAAAACAAAAAACAGTATTTGTTTTTTTTGTTTTTTTTGTTTTTGTTGTTGTTGAGACGGAGTCTCGCTCTGTCGCCCAGGCTGGAGTGCAGTGGCCGGATCTCAGCTCACTGCAAGCTCCGCCTCCCGGGTTTACGCCATTCTCCTGCCTCAGCCTCCCAAGTAGCTGGGACTACAGGCGCCCGCCACCTCGCCCGGCTAGTTTTTGTATTTTTAGTAGAGACGGGGTTTCGCCGTGTTAGCCAGGATGGTCTCGATCTCCTGACCTTGCGATCCGCCCGTCTCGGCCTCCCAAAGTGCTGGGATTACAGGCTTGAGCCACCGCGCCCGGCCAAAAAACAGTATTTGTGAGAAGAAGAAACTACTTCAAATTGGGGAACAGGAAGATGATATAAAAAGGTTACGAAGCGCCAGGCGCAGTGGCTCACGCCTGTAATCCCAGCACTTTGGGAGACCGAGGTGGGTGGATCACCTGAGGTCCGTAGTTCAAGACCAGGCTGGCCAACATGGTGAAACCCCGTCTCCTCCAAAAATACAAAAATTTAGCCAGACGTGGTAGCAGATGCCTGTAATCCCAGCTACTCGGGAGGCTGATGCAGGAGAATCGTTTGAACTCGCGAGGCGGAGGTTGTAGTAAGCCAAGATTGCATCACTGCACTCCAGCCTGGGTGACAGAGTGAAACTCCGTGTCAAAAAAAAAAAAGTTATGAAGCAAATAAAGCTCTCAAATAAGAAACAAAATATAATAAAGGCATTAGGGATAGGATATACAGAGGGAAAAAAGTAGCACTCGACTACTTTGATTCCAAACTATTATAACTATAAATACTGTGAAAGTCTGTTCCCACTAAGAGGGTCTTAAAAACTAATTAATTTTAGACCAGGTGCAGTGGCTCACGCCTGTAATTCCAGCATTTTGGGAGGCTGAGGTGGGCAGCTCACCTGAGGTTAGGAGTTTCAAGACCAGCCTGGCCAACATGGTGAAACCCCTCTTCACTAAAAATACAAAAATTAGCTGGGCATGGTGGCACATCCCTGTAGTTCCAGCTACCCAGGAGGCTGAGGCAGAAAAACTGGTTGCAGTGAGCCCTGATCGCACCACTAGCACACCAGCTGGGTGATTGAGAGGGATTCTATCTCAAAAGAAAATAATAATAATAATCAATTTTAATTGAAAGAGCATAAAGATGTGCTTTTACATATGCCAAGTATTATATGTGCTGTAAATATGTAAATGAACATTTATAGAACATCTCCGATTAAGTTGAAAAGGTTATTTGTCCAGTGTTGTTCTACTATATATATTACAGTTTGTAAAAGTTTAAATCTCACCACTCCTAAATAATATTTTTATATACTACATAACAAACATCAGTGTTTACTTACAATGTTTACTGTGAAGACAAATGTTAAGTCAGTCAGCAAATTAGAGTGGCCAAAAAAAAGACAAAAGCCTCAATTTTACTTTTGTAATCAAATCTCTTAATACGGTTTAAGAAAACAAAGACTCTAAACTAGTATAGGAAATCAGCTTATTTATTTAGACAACCAGTTTACTTTTACTGCAAGTTAACTATTATAAAATCAGAAAGCATAAATAAAATTCAAGTTAAAAAAAAAAAAACCCACATTGGGCTGGGCATGGTGGTTCACGCCTATAATCTCAGAACTTTCGGAGGCCAAGGCAGGCGGATCACGAGGTCAGGAGTTTGAGACAAGCCTGACCAACATGGTGAAACCCCGTCTCTACTAAAAATACAAAAATTAGCCGGGTGTGGTAGCATGCACCTGTAATCCCAGCTACTCAGGAGGCTGAGGCAGGAGAATTGCTTAAACCCAGGAGGCAGAGGTTGCAGTGAGCCAAGATCGCATTACTGCACTCCAGCCTGGGCAACAGAGTGAGACTCCGTCTCAGAAAAACAAACAAACAAAAAAAGCCACATTCAGGATACCTTAAAACGAGGTTCTAGAATAAATAAGACCTACTAGTTGATAGTGCAATAGGGTGACAATAGTCAATAATAACAAGGCCAAGAGTGGTGGCTCATGCCTGTAATCCTAGCGCTTTGGGAGGCTGAGGCAGATGGATCACCTGAGGTCAGGAGTTCGAGACCACCCTGGCCAACATAGTGAAACCATGTCTCCACTAAAAATACAAAAATCAGCCAGACATGGTGGTGCATGCCTGTAATCCCAGCTACTCAGGAGGCTGAGGCAAGAGAATCACTTGAACCTGGGAGGTGGAGGCTCTTTCAAAAAAAAAAAAAATACTACTACTACTACTAACTTAATTATACATTTTAAAATACATATAAGTGTATATGTTAAAAATATATAGTTCTGAGATTTTATATATAGACATTTCCACAAGGAACAATTATGAGAACGACAGCAGACTCTAACAGAAGTAACAAATGTCTGTTGGAAATGAGATATGTCCAAAATGTTGAGGGGAGAAAAGTGACCTGTCACATAAAAATGAGGATATTTCAGACACTGGAAAGACTAAGAGTTTAACCACAGATATTCATTAAAAGAACTACTAACGGACATCTTCTAGATAAAAAGAAAATTAAACAGAGAAAGGAGTATATAGCTATAATAGAAAGTTAGAGAACAAAAAAAAGATCAGAAAACCTGTGGGGAAGAAAAACTCAAAAAGGAAAAAATATCATTAATATATAACACTTGGCTTTGGGGTAAACAATATTTTGCTAAATCATAATGTTAGCTATGGTTTTTTGATATTACTAAAAATAACTATATGTACATAGTTATATATACATATTTTGATAAAACTAAAAATAACTATATGTATATATAACTAAATATGTATAGGGGCCAGGTGCAGTGGCTCATGCCTGTAATCCCAGCACTTTGGGAGGCTGAGGCGGGTGGATCACCTGAAGTTAGGAGTTCAACACCAGCCAGGCCAACATGGTGAAACCCCATCTCTACTAAAAATACAAAAACAACCTGATCATGGTAGCACACGCCTGTAATTCCAGCTACTGGGGAGGCTGAGACAGGAAAATCGCTTTAACCCAGGAGGCAGAGGTTGCAGTGAGCCGAAATCGTGCCACTGCACTCCAGCCTGGGCAACAGAGCAACTCAGTCTCAAAAAACTAAATAAAAATTTATTGAGGTATAATCTGCAATTAATTACATCCATTTAAAGTATACCAGCGGCTGGGCATGGTGGCTCAGGCCTATAATGCCAGCACTGTGGGAGGCCAAGGCAGGTGGATCAAGGTCAGGAGATCGAGACAATGTCGGGCCAGCATGGTGAAACTCCATTTCTACTAAGAATACAAAAATTAGCTGGGTATGATGGCGTGCACCTGTAGTCCCAGCTACTCAGGAGGCTGAGGCAGGAGAATGGGTTGAACCCAGGAGACGGAGGTTTCAGTAAGCCAAGATTGCGCCACTGCACTCCACCCTGGGCAATAGAGTGAGACTCCGTCTCAAAAAACAAAACAAAAACAAAAACACAAGCTATACCAGCCAGGCACAGTGGCTCACACCTATAATCCCAGCACTTTGGGAGTCTGAGGTGGGAGAAATGCTTGAGCCCAGGAGTTTGAGACCAGACTGGCCGATATGGTGAAACCCCATCTCTACAAAAAATAAAAAAATTAGCTGGGCACACTCATGCCCACCTGTAGTCCCAGCTAATTTCAGCTGTACTCCAGCCTGGGAGATACAATGAGACACTATCTCAAAAAATAAATATATAAATAAAGTATACAATTGGATGAGTTTGTAAAGATGTATACAACTGTGATATAGCTGTTAAAATCAAAGCCCAAAATGTTTCCATCATAGAAAGTAAGAGAAAAAATGGCAAAAAGAGTTAAAACATTGTATATAAAACCAAATTAGAGGTGAAGGTTGCTACGTGAGAGTCATCAATTTAGTAATTTCTACAGAGCTGGGTTCAAAGTCACTGAATCTTTCTTTTGCTATCTCTAATCTGCTGTTGAGGCTGTCTCTAAATTTTTAGTTTCAGTAACTACAATTTTCAACTTTAGAATTTTTTTTTATATCATCTGCTTAGATTTGCCATTTGATAACTGATGCCATATTTTCTTTCAATTCTTTAAACATATTATAATAGCTGCTGTGAAGTCTTTGTCTGCTAAATCCAACATCTGGGCCCACTCATAGTTTCTACTGACTTTTTCCTTGAGTAAGGGTTATACTTTACTTTTTCTTTGCCTGTCTAGTAATTTTGAGTTGAAAATTGGACAATGTATAATAGATAACACATTGTAGTAATAAGCAGACTTTGGTATGACTATTTCCCAAGAGAGGTAAAAGAACTCATCCAAGTAAAACATCACAGAATGTTCCAGAAGTGAGTGACACTAATAAACCATTAATAGGTCTGAGTGAGATCTACTTGGACTCACTGTGTATTAAACACCAATGCCGCGTAAATTAGCTATAAAGTCAATATGCCCTTCCAACCAGAAAACAGAAATGAACAGATTATGGGTTGAGTATCCCTTATCCGAAATGGTTGAGACCAGAACTGTTTATGGTTTTTAAATTTTTTTGGATTTTGCAATGTTTGCATTTTACCTACTGGTTCAGCATCCTTAACCCAAAAATCCAAAATGCAGAATACTCCAATAAGTATTTCCTTTAAGCATCATGTCAGCACTCAAAAAGTTTTGGATTTTTGGCTAGGCGCAATGGCTCATGATTGTAATCCCAACATTTTGGGAGGCCAAGACGGGTGGATCACTTGAGGTCAGGAGTTTGAGACCAGCCTGACCAACATGGTGAAACCTCATCTCTACTAAAATACAAAAAATGACTTGGGTGTGGTGGCAGGTACCTGGAATCCCAGCTACTCGGGAGGCTGAGGTGGGAGAATCGTTTGAACCCACGGGGACGGGGTTGGGGGAGGGTGCGGAGACTGCTGTGAGCTGAGACTGTGCCACTGCACTCCAGCCTGAGTGACAGACGAAGACTCCGTCTCAAAAAAAAAAAAAAAGTTTCGAATTTTAGAGCATTTCGGATTTCAGGTTTCATATCAGGGATATTCAACTTTGTACTAGGGATACGAAACAAGACAAAGTTCAATTTTTTTCAAGCAGGTCCCAGGAAGAGAACGTTCTTTGGAGGGTGGGGCGGGGCACGCAGTGGGAAAACATGATGGGGTCTAGCATGTGAAATGAAGTAAAAGAATCAAGATAACAAGGAAAGGAAAGACAGACCAACACTTCAGGGCTGGAGAATTTTTGCTATTTATCCTAGTAGAACTATTGGGATTGCAAATACATATTTTAGAAACTTAACTATATATATGTGATGGATTCTTCCATTTCTGTTTTTTTCAGTAAGTGCCTTCTGAAAATGTCAGCCCTTCACAGCCATGCTAAAAGAAACAGGCAAAATACTTATATCGATATTTGAAACGGCATTTTAAATCAGACATAGGAAGGAATGGGAAGAGGAAAACTGCCACTGACTATACTATAAGACCAAACCAACATGAGAAGTCCTTAGGGGAGACGTGAAGCCACAAGGGAAAGAGTTGATGAACAATTGTTTCTTCTGTCCATAGAAATCCTTTTACTCTATCTGTTCTCCATTAAAACCTTAGAAGTTTTGACCGGGTGCAGTGGCTCATGCCTGTAATGCCAGCACTTTGGGAGGCCGAGGCGGGTGGATCACAAGGTCAGGAGATCGAGACCATCCTGGCTAACACGGTGAAACCCCATCTCTACTAAAAATACAAACAAATTAGCCGGGTATGGTGGTGGGCACCTGTAGTCCCAGCTACCTGGGAGGCTGAGGCAGGAGAATGGCATGAACCCGGGAGGTGGAGTTTGCAGTGAGCTGAGATCGCGCCACTGCACTACAGCCTGGGCGAATGAGCAAGACTCTATCTCAAAAACAACAAAACAAAACAAAACAAAACAAAAACACCTTAGAAGTTTTGTATTACATATGAATAAAGAAGGCAGAGTTCCAAGAAGGAAGAATAGGAATGGCTGCAGTCTACAGCTCCCAGCGTGAGCAACGCACAAGACAGGTGATTTCTGCATTTCCAACTGATGTACTACTGGGTTCACCTCACTGGGGCTTGTTGGACAGTGTGTACAGCCCACAGACCGTGAGCCGAAGCAAGGCAAGGCATCGCCTCACCCAGGAGGCACAAGGGGTTGGGGAATTCCCTCTCCTAGCCAAGGGAAGCCATGACAGATGGTATCTGAAAAATCAGGACACTCCCACCCTAATACTATGCTTTTCCAGTGGTCTTAGCAAACGGCACATGAGGATATTATATCCTGCGACTGGCTCGGAGGGTACCACACCCACAGAGCCTCGCTCACTGCTAGCACAGCAGTCTGAGATCGAACTGCAAGGCGGCAGCGAGGCTGGCGGAGGGGCATCCGCCATTGCTGAGGCTTGAGTGGGTAAACAAAGCAGCCAGGAAGCTCAAACTGAGTGGAGTCCACCGCAGCTCAAGGAGGCCTGCCTGCCTCTGTAGACTCCACCTCTGGGGGCAGGGCATAGCTGAACAAAAGGCAGCAGAAACTTCTGCAGATTTAAAGGTCACTGTCTGACAGCTCTGAAGAGAGTAGTGAGTTCTCCCAGCACAGAGTCTGAGATCTGAGAATGGACAGACTGCCTCCTCAAGTGGGTCCCTAACCCCGAGTAGCCTAACTGGGAGACACCTCCCCATAGGCGCTGACTGACACTTCATACAGCTGGGTGCCCCTCTGAAACGAAGCTTCCAGTGGAAGGATCAGGCAGCAACATTTGCCGTTCTGCAATATTTGCTGTTCTGCAGCCTCTGTTGGTGATACCCAGGCAAACAGGGTCTGGAGTGGACCTCCAGCAAACTCCAACAGATCTGCAGCTGAGGGTCCTGACTATTAGGACATCCACACCAAAATCCCATCTGTAAGTCACCATCATCAAACACCAAAGGTAAATAAAACAACAAAGATGGGGAGAAATCAGAGCAGAAAAGCTGAAAATTCTAAAAATCAGAGCACCTCTTCTCCTCCAAAGGAATGCAGCTCCTTACCAGCAACGGAACAAAGCTGGACAGAGAATGACTCTGATGAGTTGAGAAGCCTTCAGACGACTGGTAATAACAAACTTCTCCGAGCTAAAGGAGGATGTTTGAACCCATTGCAAAGAAGCTAAAATCCTTGAGAAAAGGTTAGATGAATGGCTAACTAGAATAAACAGTGTAGAAAAGTCCTTAAATGGCCTGATGGAGCTGAAAACCATGACATGAGAATTACATGATGCATGCACAAGCTTCAGTAGTTGATTTGATCAAGTGGAAGAAAGGGTATCAGTGATTGAAGATCAAATGAATGAAATGAAGCAAGAAGAGAAGTTTAGAGAAAAAAGAATAAAAAGAAATGAACAAAGCCTCCAAGAAATATGGGACTATGTGAAAAGACCAAATCTACGTCTTATTGGTGTACCTGAAAGTGACGAGGAGAATGGAACCAAGTTGGAAAACACTCTTCAGGATATTATCCAAAAGAACTTCCCTAACCTAGCACAGCAGGCCAACATTCAAATTCAGGAACTACAGAGAACGCCACAAAGATACTCCTTGAGAAGAGCAACTCCAAGACACATAATTGTAAGATTCACCAAAGCTGAAATGAAGGAAACAATGTTAAGGGCAGCCAGAGAGAAAGGTCAGGTTACCCGCAAAGGGAAGCCCATCAGACTAACAACGGATCTCAGCAGAAACTCTACAAGCCAGAAGAGCGTGGGGGCCAATATTCAACATTCTTAAAGAAAAGAATTTTCAACCCAGAATTTCATATCCAGCCAAACTAAGCTTCGAAAGTGAAGGAGAAATAAAATCCTTTACAGACAAGCAAGTGCTGAGAGATTCTGTCACCACCAGGCCTGCCTTACAAGAGCTCCTGAAGGAAGCACTAAACATGGAAAGGAAAAACCAGTACCAGTCACCGCAAAAACATGCCAAATTGTAAAGACCATTGATGCTAGGAAAAAACTGCATCAACTAATGAACAAAATAACCAGCTAACATCAAAATGACAGGATCAAATTCACACATAACAATATTAACCTTAAATATAAATGGGCTAAATGCCGCAATTAACAGACACAGACTGGCAAATTGGATAAAGAGTCAAGACCCATCAACGTGCTGTATTCAGGAGACCCATCTCATGTGCAGAGACACACATACGCTCAAAATAAAGGTATAGAGGAAGATCTACCAAGCAAATGGAAAACAAAATAAAGCAAGGGTTGCAATCCCAGTCTCTGATAAAACAGACTTTAAACCAACAAAGATCAAAAGAAACAAAGAAGGCCATTACATAATGGTAACGGGATCAATTCAACAAGAAGAGCTAACTACCCTAAATATATATGCACCCAATACAAGAGCACCCAGATTCATAAAGCAAGTCCTTAGAGACCTACAAAGAGACTCAGACTCCCACACAATAATACTGGGAGACTTCAACACCCCACTGTCAACATTAGACAGATCAATGAGACAGAAAGTTAACAAGGATATCCAGGAATTGAACTCAGCTCTGCACCAAGCGGATCTAATAGACATCTACAGAACTACATGATTAAAAATATAACCTAAGACAAAAATTTATACAAGACACTGAAAGAAACATTTTCTTTCTTTTTTTTTTTGTTTTTGAGACGGAGTCTCGCTCTGTCGCCCAGGCTGGAGTGCAGTGGCGTGATCTCGGCTCACTGCAAGTTCCGTCTCCTGGGTTCACGCTGTTCTCCTGCCTCAGCCTCCCGAGCAGCTGAGACTACAGGTGCCCACCACCACACCCAGCTAGTTTTTATATTTTTAATAGAGACAGGGTTTCATCATGTTGGCCAGGATAGTCTTGATCTCTTGACCTCATGATCCGCCCACCTTGGCCTCCCAAAGTGCTGGGATTATAGGTGTGAGCCACTGCACCCAGCCAGAAGGCAGTTGTTTCATAGCCTAACCTAAGGCTGTTCTGCTATAATCTGAACAAAGTAATATTTAATATAAATTAAGCCCTGCACATGAAACTACTGCTAAAAAAAAAAAAGTCACCAATAAAACTGTCAAAAACAAATATATGAAAAAATGCTCAACACCATTAATTATGAGGGAAATGTAAATCAAAACCACAACAACGTATCTTACCCCAGTTAGGATGGCTATTATCAAAAAGACAAAAAGAGTGCCAAATGTTGGTAAGGATGTGGAGAAAGTGAACTCTTAGACGCTAAACCAGTACAGCTACTATGGAGAAGAGTATGGCGGTTCCTCAAAAAACTTCAAATAGAACTACCATATGACCCAGCAATCCTACTATTGGGAATTTATCCAAAGGAAAGAAAATCATTATAACGAACAGACATCTACACCCCATGTTTACTGTAGCACTATTCACAACAGCCAAGATACAGAATCAACCTAGGTGTCCAAGAACAGATGAATGAATAAAGAAAATGTGGTATATATACACACAGAATATTATTTTTAAAAAGTTAATCTCATAGAAATAAAAAGCAGAACAGAGGATACTACAGGCTGAGAAGGGTAGGGAAAGGATGCAAAATTATAGCTAGATAGAAAGAGTAAGTTCCAGTGTTCTACACCACTGCAGGATGACCATAGGTAACAATATATCATTTAAAATAGAAGGAAGATACTGAATGTTTCCAACACAAAGAATGATAAATGGGATGATAGAAATGATAATTACCTTGATCTAATCACTATATATTATATGTATCAAAATATCACTGTGTACCCCATGAACATGTACATTATCTGTCAACTAAAAAAAACTTTTTAACTAAATAAAAAACTAGCTCAGATGTCAGAGAACCTAAGAAATGGAGAGTCCCAAAGAAAACAAAATAGAAAGACATTTCATCTTCTGTAAAAGTTGATATCCAAAAGTTTATCAAGGACAGAGTTAATCCATAGTAAATAAGACTGTAATGCTTCTCCTATGTGAAGCTTCAAATTTCTTCTATCAAGTACTATAAAACATTCACATATAGTATACATGAAAATTGATATGCAATAAAAATGATACATAAAAAATTAAAATGTCTCTTACAAAACACTATTTCATGAAAGAAAAGCAGTATAGCTATCATTACAAAAACACAAAAGCCATGACAGAAAAAAAGATTATTTTAATCACTTCCGGGAATGCACACCTTCTTATTTTATAATCTGAAAAACCAGAGGTTGCAAAATATGCAAATGAAGCATGTTTAGAATGACTATACCTTATTTGTTGCATGTTCATATACTATGAATGATGGAAGTACTATATTTTCAACATAGCCCTGTGAAAACATGAACAATTAAACCTACCATTATAAAATAAAATCAACATTATCAGGTTAAGTGAGACCCTTACTTTGCATTCAAGCTTTATTATTTTATGTTAGTTAACCTTAACCCACCTGACTGGAGATGTCCATTGCGGCATGCCACGTTAGTACTGTCATTATAGATGTCCGTTTGCGACTTGGAAAATGGCAAAACTGGTTGCATCTTCTCTATGCAACAGAGAAGGTAAAAAAAACAAAGAAAAAATAAACAAAAAGAAAAAAGATAATGAACAAATAAAATGTGCATGTGAAATGAAAAATTACTCAAGTTGTTACCAGATTGTTACATGATAAAAAGTTTTTGCATTTATATAAAATTATCTTTTAAAATATAATTAGTAAAAACTAAGTCACGAAAATAACAGAAATTAACAAGTGAATGGCTATGTTCAAAATATGCCTTATTCAGGTCAGGTAACCCGAGGTAGTTAGATATCACTATCATCACCAGAAAATATTTACTGAATATCTAATATGTCCAAAACAAATACCATGGAGATTATTATTGGTCGTGGTCTTGCTCTGTCACCCAGGCTGGAGTACAGTGGCACCATCATGGCTCACTGTGGCCTCAACTTGCTGGGCTCAAGTTATCCTCCTTCCTCAGCCTCCTGAGTAGTTGACACTACATACACACACCACTATGTCCAGCTAATTTATTTTTTGTAGAGACAGGGTCTCAATATGTTCCACAGGCTGGCCTCAAGCGATCCTCCCACCTTAGCCTCCCAAAGTGCAGGGATTACAGGCATGAGCCACAGTTCCTGGCTCCATGGAGATTAAAAAATGAATCACAGTTTCTACCATTTAGATATTTATTAAATATAATTGGCAACTTATAATAAAACTGTGTATTTTTTTAAAAGACTGCATAGTGCAAAAGAAAGATCATTGAAAAAGCTTTACAGAGCAAGTGGGTTATGAACTGGCTAGAATTTGAAAAGATAAAAAGAAAGGATAGCTGGGCGCAGTGGCTCATGCCTGTAATCCCAGCACTTTGGGAGGCCGAGGGAGGCAGATCATGAGGTCAGGAGATTGAGGTCATCCTGGCTAATAAGGTGAAATCCCGTCTCTACTAAAACAAACAAACAAAAAATTAGCTGGGCGTGGTGGCACGTGCCTGTAGTCCCAGCTACTCGGGAGGCTGAGGCAGGGGAATGGGTGGAGGCTGCAGTGAGCCGAGATCACACCACTGCACTCCAACCTTGGTGACAGAGCGAGACTCTGTCCAAAAAAAAAAAAAAGGAAAGAAAAAAAACACCAAACAAAAAAAAGGACATTTCAGGAAAGGAGAACAGCATTTAAAATAGCACAGAACGAAACTACAAGCAGTGTCCAGGAAATGCCGTATTTGGCCACATTAACTAACATATGTCAGGCAAAAAATAAAAGCAATAAAGCAAAGTCAAATAAGCATACTGCAGTAACTGTATGTACATACAGTACCCTACCATTTGTTTAAACACACATGTGCACAGTTGTATACAAAAAGATTACCTCTAAAAAAGACCCAGAGAAATTCATAATAACAGCTGCCTCTACGGAGGGGAAATGGGTAGCTGGGGCATAGAATGGGATGGAGCTTTTCATATTCAAACTTTTTCAAATTTTGTGAGATATGTCTATATTACCTATTTGTTATATTAATCAATTAAAAAGGATTATTTCAACCGTACCCCCACATCAAATAACAACAAAAAACCCTCCCAAGATCTGGATTTCTTTTTTTTTTTTTGAGATGGAGTCTCGCTCTGTCGCCCAGGCTGGAGTGCAGTGGCCGGATCTCAGCTCACTGCAAGCTCCGCCTCCCAGGTTTACGCCATTCTCCTGCCTCAGCCTCCTGAGTAGCTGGGACTACAGGCGCCCGCCACGTCACCGGGCTAGTTTTTTGTATTTTTTAGTAGAGACGGGATTTCACCGTGTTAGCCAGGATGGTCTCCATCTCCTGACCTCGTGATCCGCCCATCTCGGCCTCCTAAAGTGCTGGGATTACAGGCTTGAGCCACCGCGCCAGGCCAAGATCTGGGTCTCTTAAGTCTAGCAACTGAAGCCCAAGAAGGTAGCAGTTTGATCCCTGCCACTCTACACCACTGCTGCACTCTCTTCCCCAAGTGGAGTACTGTGCTGAATCATAAATGATTCTTTTCTTCAAGTCAATGAATACATGAAAAAAATGCAGCATATATATATTAACTCTCTTAAACTTTCACTTCTAAGGTTCGACAAACAGGTACCATGCTTGATTTATGGTACAACCACACATGCCTTTGGGATAGGTCAAATAGTAGCTACCCTTTCTGCACAAAACACAAAGTACTGCATGGCTTTTGTATCTTAGAACTGGCTGATACAATATACCTTGGAGGTTTTTTTTTTTTTTTTTGAACTAACAGGTCGGTCATCTGATTTTTCTCAATGATAAACTCTTTAAATGACCATGCTGAGACAGAAACCCTTTGTCTTAGCAAAAGCATAAATCAGAAAATACGCTGATTTGTAAATGTAGACATCTGTACATAAATGATATCAATTAATACTCTCCTCAATGAAATTTAACAAAAAGTTCACAGAACCATTCATTATGTAATAAAAAGAAACAAATTATATTCTTAGTTTTTATAGCTAGGAATAAAAAGCTACAGGATATTTTTTTCATGTACACAGAGTTCAGATTTATACGTGTAGAAACAGACACATACAGTATAACAGTACACTGCTTCTGTGAACCTGCTCCCATTCATGTTTCCTTTTTTTTTTTTCTTGGAGACAAGAGTCACAGACACATACAGTATACAGTACACTGCTTCTGTGAATCTGCTCCAATATTTTTTCTTTTTTTTTTTTTGGAGACAGTCTCACTCTGTCACCCAGGATGGAGTGCAGTGGCGCGATCTTGGCTCACTGCGACCTCCGCCTCCCGGGTTCAAGTGATGCTCCTGCCTCAGCCTCCCGAGTAGCTGGGATTACAGGCGCACACCCCCATGCCCAGCTAATTTTTGTATTTTTAGTAGATATGAGGTTTTGTCATGTTGGCCAAACTGGTCTCAAACTCCTGACCTCAGATGATCCGCCCGCCTCGGCCTCCCAAAGTACTGGGATTACAAGCGTGAGCCACCGCGCCCAGCCCCAATTCATTTCTGTTAAAGGACTAATGCTTCTTTTTGGAATGACTAGGGTTGTACAGATTAATCAATGATTTAAATCAAAGCAGTAACCTTGCTTCTTTACCTCCTCACATCCAACCCCCATACAATCATCTGAGTAATCCACCGGAGAGGAAAATCTTACCATATAACACTCTTCTACTTAAAACCCTTTAGTGGCTTCCCATTGCCCACAGATAGAGCTCAACCTCCTTCCTATGACAAACGAGGCCATCCATGATCTGCCTATATCTCTTATGCCTTGGCAATCCCAACTTCATGTCTCAACCTGCACCCTCCCATATTCACCATGCTTTTCTTGCCTTTGAGTATTTGCTCATGCCATCACATCTTCCTGAGATATCTTTTCTCAAATTCTTTTTCTTTTCTTTTTATTTCCTTTGAGACAAGGTCTCACTCTGTCACCCAGACTACAGTGCAGTGGTGCACTCAAGGCTCACTGCTGCCTCAACCTCCTGAGCTCAAGCAATCCTCCTGCCTCAGCCTCCCAAATAAGTAGCTGGGACTACAGGTGCATATCACCACTGCTGGCTAATTTTTTTTCTTTTTTAAATTTAGAGATGGAGTCTCAATATGTTGTCCAGGCTGGTTTCAAACTCCTGGGCTCAAGCAATACACCTGACTCAACCTCCCAAAGTGCTAGGATTACAGGCATGAGCCACTGTGCCCAGCCCTCACATTCTTTCATAATTTTTATTCATTTATCTAAGTGTACACTTTAGGTTTCACTTCTACGAAGCTTTCTTTTGTTTCTTTAACCAGCTTTGTCACACAAGGAAGCTTTCTTAGCACCTTTTTCACCCTTACAAAATATTTGTAATCCCCATCCTGTAGTGATGACTATTTATGTGTCTGTTTCTCCTACTGTATGATGAGGTCCTTAAAGAGAGGACCATTTTATCCAATCTATCAGCAAATCTAGTTGTTCAACCTTCAAGTATAATCATAATCCAACCACTTGTTACCATTTCTCCTGATACTACCCTGGTGCAAGCCTCTATCACTTTTCTCCTAGATTACTGTAACAGTATCTTAATTGCTCTCCCTGGTTCTACCCTTAGAGTCTATAATGTAACACAGCAACCAGAGTGGTCCCTCTAAAATTTAAGTCAGAGTATTTCATTCCTTCCCTCAAAATCTTTTTATTTTTGGTTTTGTTTGAGACGGAGTCTCGCTCTGTTGCCCAGGCTAGAGGGCAGTGGCACAATCTCAGCTCACCGCAACCTCCGCCTCCCGGGTTCAAGTGATTCTCCCGCCTCAGCCGAGTATTTGGGATTACAAGCATGCCCACCACATGCAACTAATTTTTCTATTTTTAGTAAAGACGAGGTTTCGCCATGTTGGCCAGGCTGGTCTCGAACTCCTGACCTCAGGTGATCCACCCACCTCGGCCTCCCAAAGAGCTGGGATTACAGGCATGAGCCCGCACTGCGCTGCTTTCTTAAAAATCTTTATAACTGCTCCCCATTTCACAGGTGGTAAAAGCTTAAGTGCTCATGGTGGCCTTTATAGCCCTGCATGTTGTGACAATCCCTTCCCCCATGAGTTCTCTGACTTCATGTCTACTATAATCTCCTTGCTGGGACACACTGGCCTCTTTGCTGCTTCACAGACAAATCAGGTACATTCTCTTAAGGCTTTGTATTGGCTCTTACTTCTCTGTGGACCATCATTGTCCCAGGTATCATCATGGCTAACTCATGGCAACTTCTCACAGAGAAGACCATCCTGTTTAAAATAAAAAACCCAAACCAGGGCCACCTATAATCCCAGCTACTCAGGAGGATGAGGCAGGATAATTGTTTGAACCTGGGAGGCAGAGGTTGCAGTGAGCCAAGATCGTGCCATTGCACTCCAGCCTGGGTGACAGGGTGAGGCTCTGTCTCAAAAAAAAAAAAAAAAAAAAAAAAGGTGACATCAACATATACCTGTCTTTCAATAACTCAAAAGGTCTGGGAGTGGATATACCTAAGACAGTAAAAATGACCTGTGTACAAATGTGTATTAACAGTAACACATATTTATTATGTGCTGGTTAAAAATTGGAGTTTTTCAGAGATGTGGTGCCACATAGGTGTCTAATTAGGATGGAGAATGGGGAGAATGATCCTGGGAATTCCTAATACAGACTGGTTTGAGAGGATGTAGCCTCTCTGTTAAAAATGAGAAAAGATCATATATATCATTTATTTTTGGTTTAGTGATAGTGAACCTTAGAGCAAAGCTTAACTGTAAAACCTGCAACAGATTAAAAGTTAATTTTGATGTCAGCAAATTGGTATAACTGGCTGTTATTTATATATATATACACACACATATATATTTTTTTAACATAACTTCATTTAACATTCATTTATTACTGCCCTACTCTGTTTCAGGTATAATGCCAAGGGTTATACACAACTTATTAACTCAGTAAATATTTATTTGGTAACTAGCATGTGTTAGACATTGTTGCAGGCACCTGGGATATAGATAAAGATCCCTCCTCCATAGAGTTTATATTCCAACAGGGAGAAGACAGATAGTAGATAACAAACATAAAAAATAAGTTACACAGTTTATTAGAAGGTGATAAATACATGGGAAAAAAATAAGTGAAACACAGTAAGGAGGATTAGGAGTGGACAAGAGGTGGTTTGTTTTTTTTTTTGTTTTGAGACGAAGTCTCACTCTACCACCCAGGCTGGAGTGCAGTGGCATGGTCTCTGCTTATTGCAACCTCCGTCTCCCAGGCTCAAGCAATTCCCCTGCCTCAACCTCCCGAGTAGGCGAGATTACAGGCGCCTGCCACCATGCTTGGCTATTTTTTGTATTTTTAGTAGAGGTGGGTTTTCACCATGTTGCCCAGGTGCCCAGGATCGTCTGGAACTCCTGATCTCAAGTGATCTGCTCGCCTCAGTCTCCCAAAGTGTTGGGATTACAGGTGTGAGCCACAGTGCCTGGCCTTTTTTTATGAGATAGAGTCTCTCTCTGTCACCCAGTCTAGAATACAGTGGTGCCATCTTGGCTCACTGCAACCTCCACCTCCTGAGTTCAAGCCATTCTCCTGACTCAGCCTCCTGAGTAGCTGGGATTACAGGTGCGCACCACCAGCCTGGCTAATTTTTTGTATTTTCAGTAGAGACGAGGTTTCACCACGTTACCAGACTGGTCTTGAAAGCCTGACCTCAGGCGAACTGCCCGCCTTGGCCTCCCAAAGTGCTGGGATTACAGGTGTGAACCACCACGCCCAGCCGATGTCACCTTTCCCATCTACCACTCCTCACTTTTAAAGTAAGATATTTCATAAATAGGCACATAGCATTTTTGAGGGTGAAAACAGATACCAACTTTAAAATATCCAAAATATTAAACCTTTGAATGCCTAGTTTCGTATTACATTACACATCTTCTTTTTGTTCTCTCCTCTACTAACACAAATAAGAAAGTACAAAGTCACACTCAAAGATGAGTCTCTAATTGGTAAGATATTAATACTTCTAATGTCCTGTATCACAACATCAAACAAAACATAAAAACCAACTCTTACTCACTTTGAAAGATAGTACAAAATGCTCCATAATCAAATTTATTCTGTATGATATACACAATACTTTATATATACACTGAAGAGCTTTAAAGATAAAACACACAGAAAGTACCAATGAGAACCATCAATTATTTTACTGCAAGAAACTTTAATACACTATTTAATTATATTTGACACAGTAGTAACCTCCATTTAGAAAGGAAGAAGGCAAGTCCTGTCAGCCACAGAAGCCAGGGAACACTACCTTGTTATTCATCTGAAAGCAGTAATGGCTGCTTTTTTAACTATGTGGGGCAAAAACCCCACAAACACAATGACCATATAGCAGTAAATGAATGAATGAATAAAATGTGTATGTATGTGTGTATGAATATATCTTTCTACCTAAGCAAAGGAGGTGATTACTGTCAGGTAAACAGATGAATAAAAACCAACATTTTTAAAGCACTTACTACTATGGTTTAGGTTCCTTTAATAATTCAATGGTCAGAAATATGAAATATTATTATTAGCTAATAATATTAGCTTCAGCTGGGCATGGTGGCTCATGCCTATAATCCCAGCACTTTAGGAGGCTGAGGTGGATGGGTCACTTGAAGTCAGATGTTCAACACCAGCCTTGCCAACATGGTGAAACAAACCCTGTCCTTACTAAAAATACAAAAATTAGGCACGGTGGTGGGTGCCTGTAATCACAGCTACTCGGGAAACTGAGTCATGAGAATAGCTTGAATCCGGGAGGTGGAGGGTGCATTGAGCCGGGATTGCATCACTACACTTCAGCCTGGGCAACAGAGCAAGACTCCATCTCAAATAATAATAATAGTTTCATACTACAAATTAGATAAAAAAGACTCAGACATGCATAATAACTTACCCCAAGTCACAGGGCTACAAATAAATAAGGTTTACCTGCTTACCAAATATCTACTGTTTCTATACACCAATGTATGATAGAGCTACTCATATGTAGTGGGTTTTGTCCTACTTTTTTGGAGTGGTAAATTTAACTTACTAATATATTTTTAAAACCTACACCATCAAACAGAAGACAAGTGAAAGTTTCTTTTACAGTTGATGAATGCTGAAAGAATGACAGAATTAAAACATCACTGGGCATCAGTCATAGTTAACTGTTGCTAACCTCCCAAGATGGAACAACTAATGATGAACACACACAAACACAACCACCTAGGAAGTAGTCTTATCATTAAAAAATAAAAATCAACTTTCAATGTGATCAAGGCTCTATTTACAACTATCATTTAACAGGGGAAGGAAAGAAGAACATGTTAAAAGATACCATAAAGATGCATGCAGCAAAAGTCAGACTGTAGGAAATACTACGTGACAAAGACCTGGTTACATCAACAAATAAATTGGAAAAAAATGAAAAACAGATGCACGTGAACATTAAGAGAGACATATGGATCTTTTTAAGATCCTGATTCAAACAAATCATTAAAAAGAGTAAAAATTATTAAATTTTGGGCAGGGCGCAGTGGCTCAAGCCTGTAATCCCAGCACTTTGGGAGGCCGAGATGGGCGGATCACGAGGTCAGGAGTTCAAGACCATCCTGGCTAACACGGTGAAACCCCGTCTCTACTAAAAAATACAAAAAGCTAGCCGGGTGAGGTGGCGGGCGCCTGTAGTCCCAGCTACTCGGGAGGCTGAGGCAGGAGAATGGCGTGAACCCGGGAGGCGGAGCTTGCAGTGAGCTGAGATCCAGCCACTGCACTCCAGCCCAGGTGACAGAGCGAGACTCCATCTCAAAAAAAAAAAAAAATTATTAAATTTTGAGAAAATTAGAAATTTGGAAACAGCATTTTTGGGGGGGGCAGTTTTGTGGATAATGTTAAAAGAAATGTGGAATTACCTTTTAGGTGCAATAATGGTATTTCAGTGATTTTATTTTGAAGTCCTTATCTTTTACAGGTATAACATGAAATATTTATAAATGGAAAAAAGTCAAGAATTTGTTTCAAAATAATATGTAGTCGGGGGACAGTGAGCTGGGAAGTCAAGTGAAGATGGTAGGCTTTTTCTGTAAAGGGCCAGACAGTAAATATTTTAGGTTTTGAGGGCAGTGTCATCTCTGTATCAACTACTCAATTCTGTCACCATAGCATGAAAGCCATAGACAATACCTAAAGGAAAGGAATGGCTGTGTGCCAATAAAACCTTATGTATAATAATAAGCAGTGAGCTGGGTTGGCCCATCAGCTGCAGTTTGCTAGCTCTTGATATGAATAAATCAAGACCGACAGTGAGGTGATAATTATCAAAGCTGAGAGAATAATAATTAGAAGTTCATTATGTTCTTCTGTTTTTGCATATGTTACACATTTTCTTTACGTTAAAAATCCTGGACCACATTTTCAATCACTGATTTATTTCTTTCTATAATTAAAGCTTCATTGAACACACATTTCCAATACATCTCACATCAAATTATACATTAATTGATACCTAGAAGTTGTAAGCGGTCCTTGGCCATAACCAAATTAGTCATCATTTTAGCTTGAAGGCTTCTAGCTCTTTCACACTGTTTATCTGAAAGAAAAAAATTAATTTAAATATCTACATTTCCCAACTAAAATTGTTTCAAGATAAATTATCACTCAAATTATTTTCATGGGGAGTCACAGTCTTTATACAGAAAATTTTTTTTTTTAAAAAAAGAAGAAAATATATACCGAAAAGAAAGAGAACAGAAGAAATTTTTAAAATACTATCTTCAGGCCAGGGTCGTGGCTCATTTCTGTAATCCCAGCACTCTGGGCAGCCAAAGCAGGAGAATCACTTGAGCCCAGGAGTTCAAGACCAGCCTGGGCAACATAATGAGACCTGATCTCTACTTAAAAACAAAAAGAATTAGCCAAGCATGGGAGGGTGAGGTGGCAGGATCACTTCAGCCCTAGGAGGTGGATGGTGCAGTGACAGGTGCCACATCACAGCATTCCAGCCTGGGCAACAGACTGAGACCCTGTCTCAGAAAATATATATAATAGCTACAAAAAAAAAAAAGGTTACAGTTTCTCATGATGGCTTCCAACCTACTGTAGTATTTCATACATTTCAAGTCTATTTCATGGAGTCTAAAATATTTTTTCCCCACATTTCAAATTCTTTGAAATTGGGATTCGTTTTACAACCAATGCTAACTTACTAATGCTATCCACCAGGTTGCAGTCATAACACAGTTTTTTCATTGCCCATGCCTGCACCAATTTGGTCACAGATATTAACACTGTTGTTATATCTATGTCTAAATAAAACTAAAACAGGCCGGGCGCGGTGGCTCAAGCCTGTAATCCCAGCACTTTGGGAGGCCGAGACGGGTGGATCATGAGGTCAGGAGATCGAGACCATCCTGGCTAATACGGTGAAACCCCGTCTCTACTAAAAAATACAAAAAACTAGCCGGGCGACGAGGTGGGCGTCTGTAGTCCCAGCTACTCGGGAGGCGGAGCTTGCAGTGAGCTGAGAGCCGGCCACTGCACTCCAGCCTGGGCGGCAGAGCAAGACTCCGTCTCAAAAAAAAAAAAAAAAAAAAAAAAAAAAAAAAAAAACTAAAACAGCCGCTTCAACAAGATTAAAATTCAAATTCTAAGTGATGAAAAGAGCATTTATCATACTTTGTTTTTTACTCTTACTGGTATAATATAAGGCATTTTTAATTCAATGAAATACTGTTTCTCTTTTCTTTCTTTTTGAGACAGAGTTGCACTCTTGCTGCCCAGGTGAGAGGGCAAAAGGCGATATTGGCTCACTGCAACCTCCACCTCCCAGTTCCAAGCAATTCTGTTCCTTCAGCCTCCCGAGTAGCTGGGATTACAGGTGTGCGACACCACGCCCGGCTAATTTTGTATTCTTAGTAGAGACAGGGTTTCTCCATGTTGATCAGGTTGGTCTCGAACTCCTGACTCCAGGTGATTCACCCACCTTGGCCTCCCAGAGTGCTGGGATTACAGGCGTGAGGGCACTGTGCCCGGCCCAAATACTTTTATTAAGATAAACACAATCTGGCTGGGTGCAGTGGCTCATGCCTCTGATCTCAGCACTTTGCAAAGCTGAGGCAGGAGGATCACTTGAGGCCAGAAGTTTGAGACCAGCCGTGGAAACATAGTGAGACCCGTCTCTACAAAAAAAAAAATTTTTTTAATTAGCTAAGTGTGGCCGGGCACAGTGGCTCACACCTATAATCCCAGCACTTTAGGAGGCTGAGGTGGGCAGATCACTTGAGATCAGGAGTTTGAGACCAGCCTGGCCAACATGGCAAAACCCCATCTCCACTAAAAATACAAAAATTAGCTGGGTGCGGTGGCATGCATCTATAATCCCAGCTACTCGGGAGGCTCAGGCAGGAGAATCGCCTGAATCCGGGAGGTGGAGGCTGCAGTGAGCCGAGACTGCACCATCGCACTCCAGCCTGGGCAAGAGAGTGAGACTCCGTTTCAAAAAAAAAAAAAAAAAAAAAGAGCTAAGTGTGGTAGTGTGTGCCTGTGGTCCCAGCTACATGGGAAGCAGAGGCAGGAGGATCACTTGAGCCCAGAAGTTTGAGGTTGCAGTGAGATATGATCACATCATTGCACTCCAGCCTGGGTAACGGAGGCAAGACCCTGTCTCAAAAAAAAAAAAAAAAAAAAGAAAGAAAAATAAATACATAAATAAATAGATCTGAAATCTGGACGATCATGTGAATATATTATAATTTGGAATGGCTATAAACAAATATAATCTTACCTTGTCCTGTAACTGTAACAGCTATTCCTTTTTCCAGTTCTTCAATACCTTTCTTATACCATCCCACAGCTTGCTCCTTCTGTCCTGCTTTAAAATAAAAAATTATTTGCATAGATTGTATGAACAGTACACTAAATATTGCAAAGCATACTGTTGAGAGATAATACATAAAAAATAGCATTGTAGACAAGTCTGAGAAACATTACTATATAATTTCTCAGTATTTTTATCATTGTAATGTGTACATGTAACTCCAATATAGGGAATATGGTCATGATGTTTATCAACATTTTAGGGCCGTGAGTCCTTTTTTGCTTATCACCTCATGGTATTGATCCTTATAACCACTAAAATGCTGTATTAGAGAAAGACATTTTATTTAGGAATTCTTAAGTATATATACTTTTGAAAAATACAAGTATGATTTCAATAACAATGAAACAAAAAGCATTGTTCAATCATATTCAAATCTGATATAATGTGTTCATTGTTAGGTGCCTCTTCTCTAGAGTAAGTTTTTATTTAACAATTGATTGCATCATGAGAACTGGTATATGAGATTACAAGCGTGGCATTTAGTAACACATTTCTATTTTCTTTGAACCCAACAACTAGTTTAAAACATTAATTCCTGACACAAGTTAAGTTTTAAAAAGACCTAAAAACTCAGCATAATCAAAAAGTATACAGAATAACTTCTGTAAAGTGACCGTTATACTCAATCACATTATATTTGAAAATTAATTTTAATTTTTGTTTTATTTCTATTATTATTATTATTATTATTTTTTGAGACAGAGTCTGGCTCTGTCGCGCGGGCTGGAGTGCAGTGGCTAGTTCTCAGCTCACTGCAAGCTCCGCCTCCCAGGTTTACGCCATTCTCCTGCCTCAGCCTCCGAGTAGATGGGACGACAGGCGCCCGCCACCTCGCCCGGCTAGTTTTTTGTATTTTTTAGTAGAGACGGGGTTTCACCGTGTTAGCCAGGATGGTCTCGATCTTCTGACCTCGTGATCCGCCCGTCTCAGCCTCCCAAAGTGCTGGGATTACAGGCTTGAGCCACCGCGCCTGGCCTATTTCTATTATTTTTGACCATTTGTCTGAATGAAAATTGATTTCTTAGTCTTTCTTTTCTTTTTTTGAGCCTCGCTCTGCCGCCCAGGCTGGAGTGCAGCGGCGCGATTCTGACTCATTGCAACCTCCACCTCCCTGATTCAAGTGATTCTGCTGTCTCAGCCTCCAGAGTAGCTGGAGTTACAGGTGTGCGCCACCACACCTGGCTAATTTTTGTAATTTTAATATAGAGGCGGGGTTTTCACCATGTTGGCTAGGCTGATCTTGAACTCCTGACATCAGGTGATCCATCCGCCTTGGCCTCTCAAAGGGCTTGGATTACAGAGGTGAGCCACCACGTGTGGCCTCATTTTTTAAAAAACAGTCTTGCTGTCACCCACAATGGAGTGCAGGGGCATGATTCTAGCTCACTGCACCCTCCAACTCCGGGACTCAAGTGATCGATCCTCTTCCCATGACCTTCCGAGCAGGAAAGACTACAGGCATGTGCCACCACACTTAGCTAATTTTTGTGTATTTCTTTTGTAGAGACAGGGTCTTGCCATGTTGCCCAAGATGGTCTTGAACTCCTAGGCTCAAGTAATCCTCCTGCCCTGGTCTCCCAAAGTGCTAGGATTATAAGCTTGAGTGATCACACCTGGCCTCATGTCCCCATTTAATCAAACAAAAATTTCCATACTATTCCTTATAATTATTTGAAATTTCAAAATCAATATATTACAATGACTCTTGATAAAACAGATGAAGTCTATTTGTTTGTTTGTTTGTTTGAGATGGAGTCTCGCTCTGCAGCTCAGGGTGGAGTGCAGTGGTGCGATCTTGGCTCACTGCAGCCTCTGACTCCCTGGTTCAAGCAATTCTCCTGCCTCAGCCTCCCGAGGAGCTGGGGTTACAGGCACATGCCACCACGCCCAGCTAATTTTTGTATTTTTAGTAGAGATGGGGTTTCACCATGTTGGCCAGGATGGTCTCGATCTCCTGACCTTGTGATCTGCCCGTCTCAGTCTTCCAAAGTGCTGGGATTACAGGCATGCACCACTGCGCCCGGCCAGATGAAATCTTATAAACACCACACAAACTGCCTAAGAAATGCTGTCTCCTTATGAGTATGTACTACCTCCCCCATTATTCTGTTTCTTCGTCCTGAAAATAAATAACCAGATGCACCCACTTAAACAGGTCAATTTCGTACCGTGCCTGGTTGACGGTAGGTGCTCAGTAAGTACTTGATTAAGGAAATGTAAAGAAAAGTTTATGAAGACCAGGCACAGTTGGCTCACACCTGTTAATTCCAGCACTTGGGAGGCCAAGGCAGGAGGATTGCTTGAGCCCAGGAGCTCAAGTCCAGCTTGGGCAACATGCTGAGATTTTATCTCTACCAAAAAATTTAAAAAGTAAGCGGGATTGGGGTACACATCTGTGGTCCCATCTACTTGGGAGACTGAGGAGAGAGATCACTTGAGCTGGAGAGGTAGAGGTTGCAATGAGATGTGATTGCACCACTGCACTCTAACCTGAGCAACAGAGCAAGACCCTGTCAAAAAAAAAAAGAAAAAAGAAATTATTAAGAGTTTGCTATAATTAACTAAAATTACTTGGATGCTCTCCTTCCTGTTTTCCATAAAGAAAATACCTGTTTAGGCCGGGCGCGGTGGCTCAAGCCTGTAATCCCAGCACTTTGGGAGGCCGAGACGGGTGGATCACGAGGTCAGGAGATCGAGACCATCCTGGCTAACACGGTGAAACCCCGTCTCTACTAAAAAATACAAAAAACTAGCCGGGCGAGGTGGTGGGCGCCTGTAGTCCCAGCTGCTCGGGAGGCTGAGGCAGGAGAATGGCGTGAACCCGGGAGGAGGAGCTTGCAGTGAGCTGAGATCCGGCCACTGCACCCCAGCCTGGGCGACAGAGCAAGACTCCGTTTCAAAAAAAAAAAAAGATTTCAGTGCATATCTTTCTAGTATATGTTTTTTATTGTCCCTACCTAAATTAGTGTAATTTTTTAAATTTATGTTTCTTTTGAGATCTAGCTATGTTGCTACATAGAGATCTGGTTCATTCATTTTGACTTCTGTACACCAACCTGTATCATCCTATAACTTATAATTTATTCAACTACTTTTTCTTTTCTTTTTTTTTTCTTTTTTCTTTTTTTTTTTGAGACGGAGTCTCACTCTGTCGCCCAGGCTGGAGTGCAGTGGCCAGATCTCAGCTCACTGCAAGCTCCGCCTCCCGGGTTCACGCCATTCTCCTGCCTCAGCCTCCCGAGTAGCTGGGACTACAGGCGCCCGCCACCTCGCCCGGCTAGTTTTTTGTATTTTTTAGTAGAGACGGGGTTTCACCGTGTTAGCCAGGATGGTCTCGATCTCCTGACCTCGTGATCCGCCCGTCTCGGCCTCCCAAAGTGCTGGGATTACAGGCTTGAGCCACCGCGCCTGGCCTTCTTTTTTTTCTTTGGAGATAGTCTCACTCTATTGCCCAGGCTGGAGTACAGTGGCATGATCTCAGCTCACTACAACCTCCATTTCCTAGGCTCAAGTGATTCTTGTGCCTCAGCCTCCCAAGTAGCTGGGATTACAGGTGTGCGCCACCACACCTGCCTAATTTTTTGTATTTTTAGTAGAGATGGGGTTTCGCCATGTTGGCCAGGCTGGACTCAAACTCCCGAACTCAGGTGATCCACTCGCCTCGGCCTCCCCAAGTGCTGGGATTACAGGCATGAGCCACCACACCCAGCCTCAACCATTTTTTCTATTATGAAGATATTGAGGTTGTTTCAAGTTTTTCAATATTTCAAACAATGCTGTAACATTCTTCTACCTGTCCCCTAAAGCATAGTTGCTTCCCCTAATGGACCAGTTTAAGATACATGCTTAAGAAATAAAAGTAGGCCCGGTGCAGTGGCTCACGCCTATAATCCCAGCACTTTAGGAGGCTGAGGCAGGCGGATCACGAGGTCAGGAGATAGAGACCATCCTGGCTAACAAGGTAAAACCCCGTCTCTACTAAAAGTACAAAAAACAAATTAGCCAGGCATGGTGGCGGGTGCCTGTAGTCCCAGCTACTCAGGAGGCTGAGGCAGGAGAATGGTGTGAACCCGGGAAGTGGAGCTTACAGTGAGCCAAGACTGCGCCACTGCACTTCAGCCTGGGCAACAGAGCGAGACTCCGTCTCAAAAAAAAAGAAAGGAAATAAAACTAATGAGTCATAGCTTGTCATATTTTCTCTATTCACCAGAAAACCACAAACTGCTTTTTAAGATTGCTTATTCCAGCTGGGCACAGTGGGTCATGCCTGTAATTCCAGCACTTTTGGGAGGCCCAGGTGGGCGGATCACCTGTGGTCAGGAGATGAAGACCAGCCTGGAAAACATGGTGAAGCTCCACCTCTACTAAAAATACAAAAATCAGCCAGGCATGAGGGCATGAGTCTACAGTCCCAGCTACTTGGGAGGCTGAGGCAGAAGAATCGCTTGAACCCGAGAGGCAGAGGTTGCAGTGAGCCAAGATCATGCCACTGCATCCAGCCTGGTCAACAGAGCATGACTTCATCTCAAAAAAATTAATAAATAAATAATTTAAAAATATATATAAATATAGTAGGTAGAGTCAAATATAAGTTTTGCCAAATAATTGAGAGATAATTGGCAAATAAGAGTATAAAAAGATGCTCAACATCATTAGTTGTTAGGGAAGCACAAATTAAAACCAGAAGATACAACAATGGACCCAATTTTGAATGACAAAAAAAAAAAGAAAAGAACATAAAAATACCAAAATACTACAAGATAAAGGGTAATGGACCTTTCATATGTTTGCTGGTAGGAAACAAAATGGCACCCAGTTGGAAAAAGAGTTTGGTAGTTTCTTATTATATTAAACATATATTTACCATATGAGTCAACAATCTCTTCTTCTACGTATTTACCCAGGAAAAACACAAACTTCCAAGACCTGTACATGAATTTACAGTACCTTTATTTATAAGAGTTAAAAACAGGAGGATGGGCATGGTGGCTCACACCTGAAATCCCAGCACTTTGGGAAGCCAAGGAGGGTGGATCACTCGAGGTCAGGAGTTCGAGACCAGCCTGGCCAACATGGTGAAACCCTATCTCTACTAAAAAAATACAAAAATTAGCTGGGCGTGGTGGCGGGCTGGAGGGCAATGGCGCGATCGCAGCTCACCACAACCTCCGCCTCATGGGTTCAAGCAATTCTCCTGCCTCAGCCTCCCAAGTAGCTGGGATTAAAGGCATGTGCCACCATGCCTGGCTAATTTTGTATTTTTAGTAGAGACAGCTTTCTCCATGTTGATCAGGCTGGTCTCGAACTCCCGATCTCAGGTGATCCACCCGCCTCGGCCTCCCAAAGTGCTAGGGATTACAGGCATGAGCCGCCGTGCCCCACAGATCTGATTTTTAAAAAGCATGACATTCCAACATTTAATGTATAAGAATATCCATTTGGGCTTGGATTATAACATCAGAACTAAAATTTTGATTACCACAGTAAGATGAGAAGAGAGCTAGAGCCAGGTGCTCGAGAGAGAGAGAGAGAGAGAGAGAGAGAGAGAGAGAGAGAGAGAGAGAGAGAAGTATTATTATTTTTTAAATTATCAAAATAAAAAAAGGAGAGAAGCCAGCAGAGATGAGCCCAGCATTTGGAGCACTTTTCTTTTTCTTTTTTATTTATTTATTTTATTTTAGACAGAGTCTCACTCTGTCACCCAGGCCAGAGTGCAATGGTATGATCTCGGCTCACTGCAACCTCTGACTCCCAGTTCAAGTGATTCTCCTGCCTCAGCCTCCTGAGTAGCTGGGACTACAGGCACACGCCACCACGCCCAGCTAATTTTTGTATTTTTTGTAGAGACGGGGTTTCACCATGTTAGCCAGGATGGTCTCAATCTCCTGACCTCATCTACTTGAAGTGATTGCGAACTCTGAAAATGGTAGAGAAACTAAGCAGAGCTTTTAGCGGACTCGTGGAACAAAACAGAAAAAAACGTGAATTTCAGAGCATGCCCAGAGGAGAAGCTGTGGCAAAAAAATTTTGGCTGGGACCCTGAATAAATTAAGAACTGAGCCACGGCCGGGTGCAGTGGCTCACGCCTGTAATCCCAGCACTTTGGGAGGTCGAGGCAGGCGGATCACAAGGTCAGAAGATCGAGACCATCCTGGCTAACACCGTGAAACCCCATCTCTACTAAAAACACAAAAAAAAATTAGCCAGGTGTGGTGGCATGTGCCTGTAGTCCTAGCTACTCTGGAGGCTGAGGCAGGAGAATCGCTTGAACCCAGGAGGCGGAGGTTGCAATGAGCTGGGATCGTGCCACTGCACTGCAGCTTGGGCAACACAGTGAGACTCCATCTAAAAAAATTTTTAATTAATTAATTAATTAAAAAAAAGAACTGAGCCAGACCGTAAAGAACTCGAAACACATATTCAAATTATTTCAATCCCTTAATGTAGGGGTTGGCAAACTACAGCCCGTAACTTACACTGATTACCCTTTAGATACATTTATAGCAGAAAATCAAATCTTCCTGTGGTCTCCAGTGCAAAAAAGGCCTCCAAAATCCTTTAACATTAGCTCCCAACAGTTCCTAGTTTCTCATACACATTTCTCTTTTAACTCTATGACCCCAAATAATACTCAAATTCAACCGAGACTACATCAAATCAAGGAAGAATTTGGGTGGCAGAAACAACCACTTGTAGTTTAAATTATTAGCCAACAGTGTAAACTACATTATCTAAGGCATGCCTTAGCAAATTATGGACCAAGATTAAATCTAGTAAGCTGCGTATTTTTGTACATAAAGTTTTACTGGGTCAAACTCACCATATGACAGGGTTGAGCAGTTATGATGCAGAGCTTAAAATGTTTACAAAATTGATAAACATAAAAACAACCCAATTAAAAAATGGGAAAAGAACATTAATAGACATTTTTCCAAAGAAGATACACAAATGGTACATAAGTATATGACAAAATGCTCAACATCATAAGTCATTAGAAAAATGCAAATCAAAATCACAACGAGATACCACTTCATACTCTTTAGGATGACTATTATTTTAAAAAATGAAAAATAACAAATGTGGAGAAATTGGAACCATTGTACACTGCTGGTGGGAACACGAAATGGTGCAGCCCCTATGGAAAACAGTTTGGCAGTTCTTCAAAAATGTAAAAACAAAGTTACCATACAATCCAGTAATTCTACTCCTAGGTATATATTCAAAAGTATTGAAAACCAGGACTTAACCAGATATTTACACCAATGTTCATAGCCACATTATTCACAATAGATGGAAACAATCCAAACACCCATTAATTAAAAACGTGGGCTGCACACAGTGGCTCATGCCAAGTTGAGTGGACTGACCGCACCCAGGAATTAGAGATGGTGAACCACATGGCAAAACCCCATCTCTACAAAAAATTTAAAAATTAGCCGGGCATGGTGGTGCATGCCTGTGGTCCCAGCTACTTGGGAGGCTGGGGTGAGAGGACTGCTTGAGTCCAGGAAGAGGAGGCTGCAGCGAGTCGAGATTGTGCTACTGCACTCTAGCCTGGGTGACAGAGCAAGACCCAACGTCAGAAAAAAAAGGTGGGGGTGGGGTGGTGGGTGTACGTGAGTTGGAAAAATACGAAAAAAAACACTTTTTTTTTTAAGAATGGGTCTCACTCTGTCACCCATGCTAGAGAGCAGTGGTATGATCTCACTGCAACCTCTGCCTCCCAGGCTTAAGTGATTCTCCCACCTCAGCCTCTTGAATAGCTGGGACCACAGGTGAGCACCACCACACCTGGCTAATTCCTTTTTTAAAGACAGGGTCTCACTATACTGCCCAGGCTGGTCTTGAACTCCCGGGCTCAAGTGATACTCCTACTTCAGCCTCCCAAAATGTTGGGATTACAGGCATGAGCTACTGCACCCAGCCTAAAAAACAGTTCTAATCAGTGATATCCCCCTTTGCTTTACTATATTACTCTATTAGCCACTTATGAAGTTTTGCAGATTGTAGAGAGGTGGAGCATAGTGGTCCACAGCTGTAATCTCAACACTTCAGGAGGCTGAGGTGGGCTGGCCACTTGAGCCCAGGAGTTCAAGATCAGCCTGGGCAACATGGTGAAACCCCATCTATACCAAAATAAAAATAAAAACTAGCTGGGTGTGGTGACATGCACCTGTAGTCCCAGCTACTTGAGGGGCTGAATGGGAGCAGGAGATTGAGGCTGCAATGAGCCATGTTCTTAACATTTCACTCCAACCTGGGTGACAAAAACAAAAAAACCGAAAAAACACAAGGAAGATCAAATATATTGAAATGAAAAAAATTCCAAAATACGGTAAGTGAAAAAGATTGCTAATTGTTTTGCACATTTTTTTCTCTGATGAATATTTATGTTTATATAAGTACAAAAAGTTAAGAAACTTATTAGTAACCATTTCCCTTACTGCAAGGTTAAGGAAGATTTTCACCTTCCATACTTGTGCACTATTTTACTTTATTTTTTAGAGACAAGGTCTCACTGTCACCCAACCTGGAGTGTAGTGCCATCATCAGAGCTCACTGAAGCCTTGAAATTCTGGGCTCAAGCAATCCTTTCACTTCAGCGTTCTGAGTAGCTGGGACTAGAGACATGCACCACTACACTGGGCTAATATTTTTTAATTGTTTGCAGAAATGGGGCCAGGCACGGTGGTCCACACCTGTAATTCTAACACTTTGGGAGGCTGAGACGGGTATATCACTTGAGACTAGGCATTCGAGACCAGCCTGGCCACCTTGGTGAAATCCCATCTCTACCGAAAAATACAAAAATCAGCCAGGCATGGTGGCACATGCCTGTAATCCCAAGCTACTCAGGAGGCTGAGGCACGAGAATCGCTTGAACCTGGGAGGTGAAGGTTGCAGTGAAAAAAGAAATGGGGTCTTGCATACCCAGGCTAGTCTCGAACTCCCAGCCTCAAGTGATCCTCCTGCCTCAACTTCCGAAAGTGCTGGGACTACAGGTGTGACCCACTGCACCTGGACTGCATTATTTTTAGTATGTGTTACTGTAGAAACAACAGAAATGCTGATACTCATCTTTAAATAGAGAGAAGAGATAAGCATAATAGATTAACTTGCAAATTATCTACTGTATATTTTCTTTCACATATTAGTGAGACCCAGATTGCCACAAGAAGGGTCAAAACATGGGTAGCTTGGGGTAGAGTGAGAGGATATGTGTTTGCAAGTATGTGAGTTAGAAGGCAATGATTTAAGTCCTTGTTCCATCATTTAATAGCAATATGACTTTGGAAAAGTCAGTTAATCTGTCTGGGCTTCAGACTCCTTACCTGAAAAGAAAATATTTATTTTACCTAATTCTGAGTTGTGGCAAAAATCAAACAAAATAGGGTATATGATGATACTTTAAGTAATAAAGTAGTATGGAAACACTATTTTTAGTATCTTTATTATACTTAGTAAATTTATTAATTTAAATCATCCTTCTCCCGAACTGTGTGCACAGTTGTATATTCCTGATATTTGCTCATTTATGTTACATAAAGCCCACTAGCTTTACTTACCTATTTAATCCTTAAGTATTCTCACACAAACCATTCCAAGGAACAAATATAGCCATTTTCCTACAACAATTTTCTGATGGCAACTTGCAAGTGACAAAATTAGCAGAGTAACAGATATCTAAAAATCTCAATTAAGGCTGGGTGCAGTGGCTCATGCCTGGTAATCCCAGCACTTTGGGAGACTGAGGTGGGTGGATCATGAGGTCAGGAGTTTAAGACCAGCCTGGCCAAGATGGTGAAACCCCGTCTCTACTAAAAATACAAAAATTAGCAGGGCACGGTGGCAGGCGCCTGTAATCCCAGCTACTCGGGAGGCTGAGGCAGGAGAATCGCTTGAACCTGGGAGGCGGAGGTTGCAGTGAGCCAAGATTGTGCCACTGCACTCTAGCCTGGGCGACAGAGCAAGACTCCATCTCAAAAAAAAAAAAAAATCTCAATTAAGCCAGGTATGGTGGCACACACCTATAGTCCCAGCTGTTTGAGAGTCTGAAGTGGCAAGATCACCTAAGCCCAGGAGTTCAAGTCCAGCCTATGCAACATACATTGAAATGGGAATAGTCCATTTCATTAAGGACTACTGATTATGGCCCCTGTTCTCAAAGAAAAAAAAAAAATCTCATGGTAGACTTTCATGGTGTGTTAATCACCAGCAAACTACATGGACCACAAAGCATTATAACCACCGATTAATGCAGGGATGAATTACTAACAGCCCCTGATTAATTCTCTCATAGTTCACTATTATAGAAAGAGTGCTTTCTACTATAATTTGGTTAAAAAGGCCCAGTGCGATGGCTCATGTCTGTAGTCCCAGCACTTTGAAAGACTGAGGTGGGAGAATTGCTTGAAGACAGGCATTCAAGACCAGCCTGGGTAATACAGTAGGATCCTGTGTCTACAAGAAAAAAAATTTAATTAAACATTTAGTAAAAAGATCATATTTGCTTTCACTATCAAACTTAAACATTTATTTCCAAGGTAAAGAATTATTTTCCCTGGCCGGGCGCGGTGGCTCAAGCCTGTAATCCCAGCACTTTGGGAGGCCGAGACGGGCGGATCACGAGGTCAGGAGATCGAGACCATCCTGGCTAATACGGTGAAACCCCGTCTCTACTAAAAAATACAAAAAACTAGCCGGGCGACGAGGTGGGCGTCTGTAGTCCCAGCTACTCGGGAGGCTGAGACAGGAGAATGGCGTGAACCCGGGAGGCGGAGCTTGCAGTGAGCTGAGAGCCGGCCACTGCACTCCAGCCTGGGCGGCAGAGCAAGACTCCGTCTCAAAAAAAAAAAAAAAAAAGAATTATTTTCCCTGTTAATTTGGAAAGTTTTAAACCCTATGTAAAGACATCATTCTAGTTTTTGACATTTTCTTTGAACCTTAAGAATGTCACCTTGGCCGGGTGTGGTGGCTCAAGCCTGTAATCCCAGCACTTCGGGAGGCCGAGACGGGCGGATCACGAGGTCAGGAGATCGAGACCACCCTGGCTAACACGGTGAAACCCCGTCTCTACTAAAAAAATTACAAAAAAAGTAGCCGGGCGAGGTGGCAGGCGCCTGTAGTCCCAGCTACTCAGGAGGCTGAGGCAGGAGAATGGCGTAAACCCGGGAGGCAGAGCTTGCAGTGGGCTGAGATCCGGCCACTGCACTCCAGCCTGGGTGACAGAGCAAGACTCCGTCTCAAAAAAAAAAAAAAGAATGTCACCTTATTTATCTTCCTCAAAAAATTTTTGTGGCCAGGTGCAGCAACTCAAGTCTATAATCCTAGCACTTTGGGAGGCCGAGGCAGGCAGATCACACGAGGATCTGTGTTCTCATTTACTGAGGACCTATTATGTGTAAGCACTAAGCATTTAAAAAACATCTCAGCATACATAGTTAAGTAACTTGCCCAAGATCCTACATGGTCAGGACTTAAATGTCAATTTTGATAAGAAGCCCCACAATTCAAAAAGGGTAAAATTTGACCCTCAAAGCTGAGAAAGACGCCAGGTGCAGTGGCTCATGCCTGTAATCCCAGCAAGATGGGAGGCTGAGGCGGGTGGATTGCTTGAGGTCCGGAGTTCGAGACCAGCCTGTCCAACATGGCGAAACCCCGTCTCTACTAAAAATACAAAAATTAGCCGAGTGTGGTGACGTGCGCCTGTAATTCCAGCTAGTTGGGAGACTGAGGCAAAAGAGTTGCTTGAATCCGGGAGGCAGAGGTTGCAGTGAGCCGAGATTGCCCCACTGCACTCTAGCCTGAGTGACAGAGGCAGACTCTATTTCCAAAAAAACCAAAAAAACCTGAGAAAGAGAAAAGCAGCTTATTACATCCAGGAGCTGGCCTACTACTATAAGCTAAACCTTGGTATTTGACCTGGCATTTAAAGAATATCAGCACGAAATAAAGTCAGTCTGTGACCATGGTGCAACAAGACCACTCTACAATTATGTCTAAACACAGACAAAACATGAACACTGAACACTGTCTGAAATACCAAACATTTCCCTCTTCCAGCTAATGAGTGACCCCTGCTTCTTAACCACTACAGCTTTAGACCTCACTCTAGTCTTCTTCTAGATAGGTTTTATGATATTTATTCACAGAATTATTCCCAGCTCCTGGTAGCATCCAATTCAGAGTAAAACCCTGCTTCCTTAAACCCTCCTTAAAATCACCAAATAAATGAGCCCAAATCCTGTAAGATCTTTCTAACACCCTTTTACTATGATGTACCATGGTTATTATATATGTGTGTTCTCCCTGGCTACAGTGAGTAATAAACCCCACTTGCTCAACCATAGACAGGTTTGTTCCTGGAGATCGTTGACTGGAGGGCATTGACAAAGCCCACTTATGAAGTTAATTCTCTCCCTCTGCAGAAGAGCAGAAAAGTTATGTAAGTAAGTACAGCATGTCTACAGAATATCTATACGGTTGTAAGACATTTAATAACCTCTAAGAAAATCACAGATTTTGACATTTTTCTTTCCTCATTAACTAGAATGAGCTGCTGAGATATGACTGTGTTCAAAGACATTTTATTGTATATGATGTCTTAAGATCAGCAATTGTTAATAATTCACAAACGAGAAAAAAGAGGCTACATCAGCATATTAACAGCTTCACTGGCTTGGCAGGACTATTATAGGTCAAGACTGAAGAAAACTGGCCAGGCATGGTGGCTCATGCTTGCAATCCCAGCACTTTGGTGGTTGAGGTGGGAGGATCGCTTGGGCTCAGGAGTTCAAGACCAGCCTGGGCAGTACAGCAAGACCCTTTCTCTCTTTTCCTTAAAAAAAAATTTAAAAAAAAAAAAAAGAGTGAAGAAAACTAACATAGAAGAGTAGACAATCTATACTTTGCCAGATGTCAAAAACCCGACTACTACTGGGTGGAACAGAGACAGTAAGATAGCGGAAAAGAGGCAGGAAGGGTTAGGGAACATCCTTCTTCAATAATTCAATATCCAGCCTGGTGCAGAGGCTCACACCTGTTATCCTAACACTTTAAGAGGCCAAGGCAGGCAGATCACTTGAGGCCAGGAGTTTGAGACCAACCTGGCCAACATAGCGAAACCCCACCACTACTAAAAAAATAAAATGATTCAATATCCATTTACTAACTATCCTTAATAGTCATCAAGACAACTAACAATAATATTGGAAATCCAGTTTAATAGGATTTAACTGTATTCAACATTAGGAAAAATACAACAACAACAACAACAAACCAGCAAAAAACAGAACAAGGGATAAAGTCCTTAACAGTGGCTGCTTTTTTGTGTCTTTTTTTTTTTTTTTTTTTTTTTTTTGAGACGGAGTCTCGCTCTGCCACCCAGGCTGGAGTGCAGCGGCGAGATCTCAGCTCACTGCAAGCTCCGCCTCCCGGGTTCATGCCATTCTCCTGCCTCAGCCTCCCGAGTAGCTGGGACTACAGGCGTGCACCCCCACGCCCGGCTAATTTTTTGTATTTTTAGTAGAGACAGGGTTTCACTGCATTAACCAGGATGGTCTCGATCTCCTGACCTTGTGATCCGCCCGTCTTGGCCTCCCAAAGTGCTGGGATTACAGGCGTGAGCCACCACGCCCGGCGCTTTTTTGTGTCTTTAGTGCAGATGCCAGTAAATATTCTTGAGAAAAAATCTGAAATGTTTATTGCATATTTAATCAAAAGCAATGTTATCTTTTGGAAAAGTATGATATAATCTGAATGTCCATTTATCAGACTTATTCCTTAATCAGGGAAACTTTAAAGTAGAATCATTAGGCCCAAAGAAAGTAAGTCTGAAATTAATCCTTTCAAAGTGGTAGGTATAGAGGTTTTCAGCAGTATAAGAAAATTACCAAATCTGACACTTCTGATTTCTACCCTCCATCCTCATCTTCTGAAAACAAATATGGACAGCTATTTTATATGTGAGTTTTAAATAAAGTACAATATTGAATTATACAGAACTATGAAATATGACAATTTTCATTAATTTTCTACAAACCTATAAGCCAAAAATAAAATTCTAAGACCCCCAACCGACTGACAGACCCTTCCCTTGCCCAGGGCATTCCAAAGTTAACCTAAAAAACTAGTTCAGGACATGATGAGAAGTGGGGGTTGGACATGACTCATTATACCCTCTTCCCTTTTGAATTCAGGGACAACTGATCAGCATTAACATTCAAACAGAGATATTAAGATGTTTTGGAGCAGTAAGACGCCAAATTCCCAGCCTAACTCTAGTACAGCATCACATGTCAGATAGCAGGCCATGAAAGAAACTGAAGTATTTTACCCTAAATCATATTTCTTTGACATATTCTGAAATGGTCCTGCAAAACTGTCTCTTGTGGGGAAAATTTATGTAGAGAATCCTTTCCCTTTCCAAGTCTTTTCTCTGAACCAGGAGAAAATTAACTAAGAGTCTGCAACCTTTTAAAGTCTCATAAGAAATATTTACAATGTATTCTCTCTGAAGCCTGCTACCTGGAGGCTTCATCTGTATAATAAGAACCTCAGTATCCACAACCCATTATTTTAACCCAGACACTCCCTTCTATGGATTCCAGGACTTTAGATAAGCTCTTTTGACCAACTGCCCATTAGAAAATCTTTGAATCTGCCTATGACGTGGAAGCCTCCCCAAATTCCAGTTTTCCTGCCTTTCCAGATGGAACCAATGTACACCTTACATGCTTAACTGACATCTTACGTCTCCCTAAAGGGTATAAAATCAAGCTAGCCTGACCACCTTGGACAGATGTTCTTAGTATCTACTGGTGCTGTGTCATAGGCCACTGGTCACTCATATTTGGCTCAAAATAAATCTCTTCAAATATTTTACAGAGTTTGACTCTCTTCATTGACAAAATTATTTTAAATACACACATGCGCATATACACAGCTTAAAACTATGAATAGAAAAATATTTTACTTAGACAACTTCTGTCTTCAATGCCTGACCCTTTAGCCCTTTAAAACTATGAATAGAAAAATATTTTATTTAGACAATTTCTGTCTTTGGTGCCTGATCCTTTAGCCCTACAATATCCTGAGAAACTTGAGCTCTCATTCATATAACATACTAGGCCTTTTCTGTTTAGTCCTACATACTTGAGAAATTGAACCACACCTAGAGAACCTCCACCATTGTATTACCCAGGAGATCTCAGGCTTGTCTATCCACAGGAGACATGCAGAACATGTTAGGTCATGTTCCAGTTAATCCAAAGAACCATTATTACAACCTTCTCTTTTCCTCCAAGTATTCCAAGGAGCCCATTACCAGCATTATAACATAAAAACCTGTAGTATAAAGTAAAAAGCACAATATTTTTAGTCTATTCACTTAAATTCTATTTTTGGTTCTGCTGTGAGTCTACTCTTTAAATTTCAGCTTCCCCTTAGATAAAATGGCTATCACAGGTTTTCAGTCTTCCAAGGAAGTTCGACAATTAAAGAAAATATTTACCAACTTAGTCAACATGGCAAGATCCCCATCTCTAAAAAAATTTTTTAAATTAGCCAAGCATGGTGGTATGCATCTGTTACACCCAGCTACTAGGGAGGCTGAGGTGGGTGGATCGATTGAGCCTGGGAGGCTGAAGCTGCAGTGAACTAAGATCGTGTCACTGCACTCCAGCCTGAACAACAAGAGTGAGGCCCTGTCTCAAAATGTGTATATAAATATATACATATGTACACATATTTGTTAATCACATAACAAATGTTTTAACACATCTCACTGGAGAGGAAGTATATATTTCTCAAATATCATCTCAAATGCAGAGCTGGCATCCAATAAATATTTGCTTTAATAAATAGACCTCACATATCCTTCTATTAAGTCAATAGAATTTGCTGTGCTATTTCTCTCTCTTGAAATAGTTTGGTTTCAGACAAATTAAGGCCTTTATGAAAATTTACTGTCAAATTTGAGTATGGGCTGGGTGCAGTGGGTCATACCTATAATCCCAGCACTTTGTGAGGCTGAGGCAGGCGGATCACTTCAGGTCAGGAGTTTGAGATCAGCCTGACCAAAATGGTGAAACTCTGTCTCTCCCAAAAATACAAAAATATTAGCCAGATGTGGTGGTGCACGCCTGTAGTACCAGCTATTCAGGAGACTGAGGCAGGAGAATCACTTGAACCCGGGTGGAGGAGGTTACAGTGAGCCGAGATTGCACCACTGCACTCCAGCCTGGGTGACAGAACGAGACTTCATTTAAAAAAAAAAAAAAAAATTTTGAGTATGCCGTAAGAATTCAGAATAAACATAGTCACCATATAAACTACATTTATACACTATTTCATTAAAATGAGATTTAATTTGGCATTTATCGTTTCAAGGTACCAAATGTTTCAATTAATTAACACTACTACAATTTGAAATACACCATTTCATCAATCAAATAAATTGGCTTTCAGTTAAATTAGAAGTCGGCCGGGCACAGTTGCTTACGCCTGTAATCCCAACACTTTGGGAGACCGAGGCAGGTGGATCATGAGGTCAGGAAATCAAGACTGTCCTGGCTAACATGGTGAAACCCTGTCTCCACTAAAAAATACAAAGAAAATTAGCCAGCCGTGATGGCGGGCACCTGTAGTCCCAGCTACTCTGGAGGCTGAGGCAGGAGAATGGCGTGAACATAGGAGGAGGAGCTTGCAGTAAGACGAGATCACACCACTGCACTCCAGCCTGGGCGACACAGCAAGACTCTGTCTCACTTGATCTTAGCCAAAAGGCCAAGAAGCGATAGAGACTCTGTATCAAAAAAAAAAGATAAGTCATGTTGCCAAGGGAATGGCAGTGCATGATGTTACCAGCTCCTTAATAGTTAACTACAGAGTTAGGAAACTTTTGAAGAGACTGCCTACTCAACTCGTTTCTATTTGACCATATATATTTTGAAGCAGTGAGAAAGAGGAAGAATTAAATTCTTTTGGAACTAAGGTTTGAGTTGTCAAGGACAACCAAGAGGCAGGCTTCAAATGTGCACTCTCTTTCAACCACTGGATTAAGACTAAAGTATAAAAATGTTCAATCTCCTAAAGAAAAAATTTAAGATAGAAAAGAACCATAACAATTATAAACTCTTTTTTTTTTTTTTTTTTGAGAGATTGAGTCTTGCTCTGTCGCCCAGGCTGCAGTGCAGTGGCATGATCTTGGCCCACTGCAACCTCCGCCTCCTGGGTTCAAGCAATTGTCCTGCCTCAGCATCCCAAGTACCTGGGACTACAGGTGTGCACACTACGCCCAGATAATTTTTGTATTTTTAGGAGAGATGGGGTTTCACTAATATGTTGGCCAGGCTGGTCGCAAATTCCTGACCTCAAGTGATCCGCCCACCTTGGCCTCCCAAAGTGCTGGGATTACAGGCATGGGCCACTGCATCTGGCTTGAGCCACAACGCCCAGCCTTTTATTTTTGATGGAGTCTCACTCTTCTCACCCAGGCAGGAGTGCAATGGTGAGATCTCAGCTCACTGCAACCTCCACCTCCTGGGTTCAAGCGATTCTCCTGCCTCACCCTCCAAAGTAGCTGGGATTATGCACACCCACCACCACACCCGGCTAAAGTTTTACTTCATTTTTAAAGAAAAATGAATCTGTAACTAAACTGCTTCAGTCTGAACTAATTTAATTTGGCATATTATATCATCAGTTGTTGAACTAAAATCAAACTAAAGACCTGTCAGGCTGGGCGCGGAGGCTCACACCTGTAATTCTAGCAGTTGGGGAGGCTGAGGCGGGCAGATCACTTGAGGTCAGGAGTTCGAGAACAGCCTGGCCAACAAGGTGAAATGCCGTCTCTACTAAAAACACAAAAATTGGCTGGGTGTGGGGTGGCACATGCCTGTAATCCCAGTTACTGGGGAGGCTGAGGCAGGAGAATCGCTTGAACCTGGGAGGTGGAGGTTGCAGTGAGCTGAGATCGCGCCACTGCACTCCAGCCTGGGTGAAGCAGCGAGACTGTCTCAAAAAAGCTGTCAACAGCCCATTCTGATGTCCACATTAGAAATCAAAATATAAAGAAAAAGTTGTGAACAGAAACATTATCAGTAGAAAGAGTATGAAATATGCTTTACACAGATCACTGAAAATATTGTTGAAATTATTCCAGCTTGGCCAACATAACAAGATCCTACCTCTAGCAAAAAAAAGAAAAAAAAAGGAGAATCACTTGAGCCTAGGAGTGAGCCTTGAGGCTGCAGTGAGCTATAATCACATTCCACTCCAGCTTGGGTAAGAGAGTGAGACATTGTCTCTAAAATAAATTAAATATTTTTAAATATTTAATATAGCCAACTGAAAAATAAAAATGTTCAGGAGAATATAAGTATAACAGATATATTCATACATGTGATACTCAAAGATTTAAGTCACCGGCCCTGAAACTTGAGGTCTGAATTTTATTTCTTCCACTTATTCCTCACGTGGAACTGCTATTTCTTCAAATCTAAGGCCTCAGGGTCTTTTATTTTTCATGCCTAGGTTTTCCTTAATTTCTTCTTCTATCCTACCTCCCAACTCCCATCAACCAACAGTGTTAACTAAAATTTCCTTGTAGCCGGGCACAGCAGCTCACGCCTGTAATCCCAGCACTTTGGGAGGCCAAGGAGGTCAGTTCACTTGAGGTTAGGAGTTCGAAACCAGCCTGGCCAACATGGTGGAACTCTGTCTCCATTAAAAATACAAAAATTGGCAGGGCGCGGTGGCTCATGCCTGTAATCCCAGCACTTTGGGAGGCCGAGATGGGTGGATCACGAGGTCGGGAGATCAAGACCATCCTGGCTAACACGGTGAAACCCCGTCTCTATAAAAAAAATACAAAAAATTAGCCAGGCGTGGTGGCAGGCGCCTGTAGTCCCAGCGACTCGGGAGGCCAAGGCAGGAGAATGGCATGAACCCGGGAGGCAGAGCTTGCAGTGAGCCGAGATCACGCCACTGTACTCCAGCCTGGGCAAGAGTGAGACTCCGTCTCAATTAAAAAAAAAACAAAACAAAAACACACACACACACACACACAAACAAAAAAACAAAATAACAAGCTTTTTTTTTTTTTTGAGACAGAGTCTCACTCTGTCAACCCAGTTCGGAGTGCAGTTGCACAATCTCAGCTCACTGCACCCTGAACAACCTGGGCTCAAGTGATCCTCTTACCTCAGCCCCCCAAGTAGCTGGGACTACATGCCTGTGCCACTGCGCCCGGCTAGTTTTTGTATTTTTCATAGAGACAGGGTTTCACTATCTGGTCTCTAACTCCTGGACTCAAGTGAGCCACCCACTTCGGCCTCCCAAAGTGCTGGAATTACAGGCATGAGCCACTGTGCCCAGCAAAAAATAATCTACTCTTTTTTTTTCAAGACAGAGTGTTGCTCTGCCACCCAGGCTGGAGTGTAGTGGCACGATCTCGGCTCACTGCAACCTCTGCCTTCCAGCTTCAAGCAATTCTCCCACCTCAGCCTCCCGAGTAGATGGGACTACAGGCATGTGTCACCACGCCCGGCTAATTTTTGTATTTTTAGTAGAGATGGGATTTCACCATGTTGGTCAGGATGATCTCGAACTCTTGACCTCATGATCCACCCGCCTTGGCCTCCCAAAGTGTTGGGATTACAGGCGCGAGCCACCGCGCCCAGCCCAAAATATGATCTACTCTTAAACATGCTCCTCTATTCTGAAACTTTGCAACTGTTTTCATTCTCCCCAAGGGATCTTGGATGTTCTTAAGAGGTGATAAAGAATGGAGTTTGCTGGGCAGGCGCAGTGGCTGACACTTGTAATCCAAGCACTTGGGAGGTTGAGGCAGGCGGATCACGTGAGGTCAGGAGTTCGTGACCAGTCTGGCCAACATGGTGAAATATCGTCTCCACTAAAAATACAAAAAATTAGCCAGCCGTGGTAGGGTGCACCTGTGGTTCCAGCTACTCGGGAGACTGAGGCAGGAGAATCGCTTGCATCTAGTAGGCAGAGGTTGCAGTAAGCCGAGATCACGCCACTGCACTCCAGTCTGGGTGACACAGCGAGACTCTGTCTCAAAAAAAAAAAAAAAAAAAAAAAAAAAAGAATGGAGCAGTTAACAAAAAATTTCCTTCCATAAACACATAATATTCTTAAATGTTAACTCCCTCCTTGACCTCTCTTAACCATCACTTTCATTACTGTCCAAAACAATGAATACCTGCCTCTTTCCCTATATCCTACTTCCCACTCCCAGGCCCCACAAAGGAAATAGGTTTCAACAAGATTGAAATTCTAGAAGTTTTTGGAGTTGGTAGTAGAGAGAGACACTATGAATGAAGTGCAGATTGCTCCTGTTTTCATTAATGGACAATGCAAGTGAGTATCTAATTGAGATGTGGTAGAAAAGTGGGTTTTTTGACAGAAGGAGAAGCAAGATCTCAGCATACTGGAAGTAAGGATAAAAGGGGAGAATTGTAAAAGTTAGACTTCTCCTAATTTCACTTATTTTCCATAAAAAAAATTTCATTAACTATTAGCATAGGTTTGGAATGACCTGCTTTATCTTTTGAGCCTCATTTTCTTCGTCTCTAAAATGCTGATACCAATAATACCTTCATTTCACAGGGTTATTGTGAGGATTAAAAAACACTTTTCATGGTCTGGGATGGTTGCTATTTTTTTAAAAAAAGAGAAACGATAACACATGCAAAGCTAATAGCACAATGCCTGGCACATATACTAAAAAAAATGTTAGCTTAACGCCAAGTGCGGTGGCTCATGCCTGTAATATCAGCACTTTGGGAGGCTGAGACGAGCAGATCACGAGGTCAGGAGATGGAGACCATCCTGGCCAACATGGTGAAATCCCAACTCTACTAAAAATACAAAAATTAGCCGGGTGTGGTGGGTGTGTGCCTGTAGTCCCAGCTACTCGGGAGGCTGAGGCAGGAGAATCGCTTGAACCAGGGAGTTGGATGTTGCAGTGAGCCGAGACTGTATCACTGCACTACAGCCTGGGCGACAGGGAAAGACTCCGTCTCAAAAAAAAAAAAAAGTTAGCTTAAAAGAAACCCGAAAGATGTAGTATCCTTGCTTTCATTCAGATACATATTTGTTTCAGGTTTTATTGTAAAGTGGTATGCTTAAGTTTATGCAATTCATTCTTCAAACATTTCAACTTGGAAATTAAAGGCTACTTTGGAATACTGCTTCAATTAAAATCAAAGCAACCAGGGGGAAAACTTTCATGCTAAATATAACTTCATTGAAAAAGTATTGAGCAATCGTTGTACTGATAAAATTATTATCTTGATTAAAATGATGCAAATTCAACTGCAGTCATACGCAGTTATTTCTTTCAAAATTGTCACCATTTGTTCTTTTTTTCTGACACTACAGTACTCTGCTTTCATTAAAAGCCAGTAACAAGGCACTGCTTCTTCAATATCAAAACCTTTTGGAAACCTTGGCTCAGAGGAAGCCGCACACTGTTCACAATGCTAGAAAGGATCGGTGTGGTCACTCTAGGACAACTGTCACTGTCATCTGCACGTCTGGGTGTCTCACAGTGACTTGGGTCATGCACAAGTGTGGGGGAAGGCCGGTGTCTGAAACAAAGTCGACAGCCAGGGTGCTCTGAAAGGGGAGAGGTTTTGAGAATACTAGAAGATAGAGGCTCTGACCTACGGGAACGCAGTCTCCCAGGGCCTATCAATTCCGGGGGTACACTATCCCCTCCCGCTGGAAAGGGACGCAGGTGTTGCCCTCCCCCGGCGACCCCACCGCCTTTTTCCCGGCGTCGCCGCCCCCTCCCCCAGCCCCCTAGTTACCTTTCTCATCCTCATCGATGCGCAGGGCAATGGAGATGTACTCGAAGGCCTGTTTGTGGAAGACTCGGACGCGCTCGGCCTCGCCGCCCGGCACCGGCGCCGGGGCCGAGGCCGAGGCCGGTGCTGGCGCGGCCCCGGAGCTCCTCTTGGCTGCCATGAGGGCGCGGGAGAAGCGCTGGCAGAGCCACACGAAGAGGAGCCCCAGGTGGAAGGCGACCAAACGCAGCAGCGCGAAGCCTACAAACAGCGGGTAGGAGAAATAGTACAGGTTCCGCTTATGCGGCGACTCGGGCGGAGGGACCGGCCCGGCGGCGGGAGGGGCGGGGGCCAGGCAAGGGGGCGGAGGCCTGGGAGGCACCGGGTTGCTGGCACCGCCGGAGCCTTTCTTCTTCCCTCGTCCACCCGGAGAATTCATTCACAGCTCTCACTGCCGCCGCCGCCATAACCCGCCTCCCGCAGACCGATGGGAACCAAGCGACGGCGGCGGCCACTGCGACGGCGAGGGCCACAGACCCCCGTATAACCGCCGGTCTCAGGAGCTCCGCACCGCCGCGCGCTGCCCGCCGGCCCCGCCCCTTTCTCCTTCCTCGGCCAGGAGCACAACCCCTTCTCCTCCTGCAGTCGGTGGCTCGGGCCCCTCCCTTCCTGCCACTGTCCTCTCCGCCGCCTGGTGGCTCCCAGCGGCGGCCGCGCACGCGCACGTCTTCCCGTGTTTTTCTCCGGGGCGCGCGCGCACGGCGCGTCTTTGTTGACTGGGTCTCCTGTACGCTTATGCGGCGCCCTCCTCTCGGCCTTCGCGGTTCAACTACAGTTCCCAATGCGCAGTTCGGCTCACGTCGGCAGCCCTGGAGAGCTCCTGCCAGGAAGCCTTGGTAATCGATCCACCTAACGGGGAATTGCGGCTTGGGGTCGCTTTGCTGGTTCGCGAGGCTACTCTCTCAGTGTCATCGTTTTCTTAGTTTCTTTCATCTTTTTCTGCCAGGCGACCTTAGTCTTCTCCGAAGGATACATCTCAGAAGCAATGGGTATCAATCTGGGAATTAAATTAGCCGGGTGTGGGGGCGCGCGCCTGTAGTCCCAGCTAGTTGGAAGGCTGAGGCCGGAGAATCGCTTGAACTCGGGAGGCAGAGGCTGCAAGTGAGCTGAGATCACGCCACTGCGCTCCGGCCTGGGCGACAGAGCGAGACTCCGTCTCCAGAAAAAAAATAAATAAATAAAAATTTAAAATCTGGGAATTATTTGAGAGGAAAGCAATTGTGAAGATAGAAACTTCAGGTCACTGCAAACAACAGCAACAAGAATGTTAGCTCAGTGTGATGAGATCAACGAACCCAAGGGTTTAACTCAATTAGTGCATATTTAGACGTCTAATATGAATGATAATTTATTTGAATAAGGGAAATCTTAGGTTTTGCATAGTAACCATCGCATAGTTTACTGAAGAATCTACACTTTTAAAAAAAGGCCCGGCGCGATGGCTCAAGCCTGTAATCCCAGCACTTTGGGAGGCCGAGACGGGCGGATCATGAGGTCAGGAGATCGAGACCATCCTGGTCTACACCGTGAAACCCCGTCTCTACTAAAAAATACAAAAAACTAGCCGGGCGAGATGGCGGGCGCCTGTAGTCCCAGCTACCCGGGAGGCTGAGGCAGGAGAATGGCGTAAACCCAGGAGGCGGAGCTTGCAGTGAGCCGAGATCGCGCCACTGCACTCCAGCCTGGGCGACAGAGCTAGACTCCGTCTCAAAAAAAAAAAAAAAAAATACAAAAAACTAGCCGGGCGAGGTGGCGGGTGCCTGTAGTCCCAGCTACTCGGGAGGCTGAGGCAGGAGAATGGCGTAAACCTGGGAGGCGGAGCTTGCAGTGAGCTGAGATCCGGCCACTGCACTCCAGCCTGGGCGACAGAGCGAGACTCCGTCTCAAAAAAAAATTAGGCCGGGCGCGGTGGCTCAAGCCTGTAATTCCAGCACTTTGGGAGGCCGAGATGGGTGGATCACGAGGTCGGGAGAGCCAGACCATCCTGGCTAACACGGTGAAACCCCGACTCTACTAAAAAAAAAAAAAATACAAAAAGCTAGCCGGGCGAGGTGGCGGGCGCCTGTAGTCCCAGCTACTCGGGAGGCTGAGGCAGGAGAATGGCGTGAACCCGGGAGGCGGAGCTTGCAGTGAGCTGGATCCGGCCACTGCACTCCAGCCTGGGCGATAGAGCGAGGCTTCGTCTCAAAAAAAAAAATTAAAAATCTACTCAGCATCCCTTCCTTTGGGAAACTACCTGCTTGTCTCTGCTCCCTGTATTCTAATGAGCTGCAAGCACAGAACCCAGGCCACAAAAGTGGAAACAAACACTAGGTCAGTCAGACTCTCCTGGGACCTGGAATCTTGGCTGGAGACCCACCCAAGAGAAGGTAGCAGGAATCGAGTGCTCTTAAGAACGTGTTTATCAATGCATCACATTGAGCTCCCCAGAGCTGCTGGGTTCCTGACTGGTCACTTGGTTATGTAACCTATCCAATACACTAATCAGTCTGTTTCTCTCTTTCTGTCTCCTCTCTCCTTTCCCCCTTCCTTCCTTTCGTCTTTTCCTCTCTCTCCCTCTCTATCTCCACATCTTTTTTCTCTTCTCTTTCTCTTTTTACTTGAGTTAGCCATAATTATTTCTTGTTTCCTAAAACTAAGGAAGCCTAACTGACACAAAGACTCCGTTATTTACAAGGTGAGGTTTACAAATGCCACATGGGAGCTTCCAGCTTCCAAGAATCTCCACATTCTGCCACAGCTTTATTTTTTTATTGTTTGAGACAGGGTCTCACTCTGTTGCCCAGGCTGGAGTGCAGTGGCACTGACAACATGACTCACTGCAACCTCCACCTCCCTGGCTCAGGTGACACTTCCACTTTAGCCTCCTAAGTAGCTGGGACCACAGGCACACGCCACTGTGCCCAACTAATTTTTGTATTCTTTGTAGAGCCAGGATTTCACCATGTTGCCCAGGCTGGTCTCCACTCCTGGGCTCAAGCAATCCACCTGCCTTGGCCTTCCAAAGTGCTGGGATTACAGGAATAAGCCCCCACATCGCGTCCCCAGCTAATTTTTTTACTTTTTTGTTGAGACAGGGTCTTGATATGTTGCCCAGGTTGGTCTTGAATTCCTGGCAGGCCTCCCAAAGTGCTGGGATTACAGGCATGAGCCACAGCACCAGCCAATTTTACTTAATTATTCCCCACCAATACTGCCCTACAAATATCACAGGCTATTGCAAAAATGACCTACTCCCTGTTTCCCTTATTGCTCCCCCTTCTCTGCACTTATGCTAGATCCTCATTCTGAAATGCCCTCTTTCAGCCGGGTGCAGTGGCTCACGTCCGTAATCCCAGCACTTTGGGAGCCCAGGCGAGCGGATCACATGAGGTCAGGAGTTCAAGACCAGCCTGGCCAACATGGCAGAACCCCGCCTATACTAAAAATGGGACAGTTAGGCGCATTCCTGTGGTGGCGGTGCATTCCTGTAATCGCAACTACTGAGAGGCTGAGGCAGGAGAGTCACTTGAACCTGAGAGGCTGCAGTGAACGGAGATCATGCCAGTACACTGCAGCGTGGGCGACAGAGCAAGACTCTGTCTCAAAAGCAAACAACAACAAAAATTTTTTTAATGAAATGCCCTCTTTTAAATCTGATTCAGGGCCTGGCGTGGTGGCTCACACCTGTAATCCCAACATTTTGGGAGGCCGAGGCAGGCAGATCACCTGAGGTCGGGAGTTTGAGACCAGCCTGACCAACATGGAGAAACCCCGTCTCTGTTAAAAATACAAAATTAGCCGGGCATGGTGGCGCATGCCTGTAATCCCAGCTACTTGGGAGGCTGAGGCAGGAGAATCGCTTGAATCCGGGAAGCGGAAGTTGCGGTGAACTGAGATTGCGTCTTTGCACTCTAGCCTGGGCAACAAGAGCGAAACTCCATCTCAAAAAAAGAAAAAAAAAATTACGTTTATACATATATCATGTAAACAAGAAGTGTATTATTTAAATGTACAATTTAAAGAAAAATAATAAGCAGCATTCCATTTAAGAAAAATGAATGTAACCAACTCCTAGAAGCACTCTGTGAGCTCCTCCCTAATCTCAATGTCTTGTCTCTCCCTCTAGAGGAAGCCACTATCCTGAATTTTATATTAATCATTCTCGTGCCTCATTTTAGTTTGCAGTGTATTTATGTATTTCTAAATAATGTGTTGTATGATTTTGCCTCACTTTGACTTTATGGAAATGTAATCATATTTCAAGTATCCCTTGTTTGCTTTCCCTCCTCAAAATTTTTAAAATTTAATTTATTTTATTTTAAGAAAATAGAGATGGAGTCTCACTATGTTGCCCAGGTTGGTCTCAAACCCCTGGGCTCAAGCAGTCCCCCTGTCTTGGTCTCCCAAAGTGCTGGGATTACAGGCAAGAGCCACTGTGCCTGGCTACCTGCTCAGTAATTAAGTGTTGAAATTCCTCCCTGTTGATTTCTGTAACTGTGGTACATTTCCACTGCTATATAGTATTCCATTATATGAATTTACTACAACCTATTTTACTGTTCAACTATTGATGGATATTTAGTTTGGTGCCAGTTTTTCTTCTTAAGTAACTATCTTTACTGTTACCCCTACGGTCTTTATCACTAAAGAAAGTAACTAACTTTTTAACTTAGCCAAGATAGGGCCCAATAGTAGATCGGTTAAATGGTCCTGGCGTCAGACTGGTTGCATTTACATCTGTGTTCCATCACTTTCGGTGATCTTGGATGAGTTACTCAGCTTCCACATCTACTACATAACACTAGAGTAGTAAGCAGTGCCTGGAATCAAGTTGATACTTGCTTTTTATTTTTTGTTTTCTTGAAATATATTTTTAAATTATTTCTTTTTTATTTTAAAGGTTCTTTTGTAGAGACAAGGTCTCTCTCACCATGTTGCCCAAGCCAGTTTTGAACTCCAGCCCTCAAGCAATCCTCCCACTTCAGCCTTCCAATTTGCTAGGTAGGATTAAAGGCATGAACCACCATATTCAGTTTATTTATATTTTTATGTTATTTTGTTTTTTATTCACCATAATACTAACAAGGAGGTTTGTTGCTTTTTTGTTTTTGTTTTTGAGACAGGGTCTTACTCTGTCACCAAGCTGGAGTACAGTGGCGCCGTCATTGCTCACTGCGGCCTTGGTCTCCTTGCTCAAACCACCCTCCTGCCTCAGCCTCCTGAGTAACTGGGACTGCAGGCATGCACCACCATGCTGGGCTACTTTTTTTTAAAATTTATTTGTTTTTTGAGATGGAGTCTCGCTCTGTCGCCAGACTGGAGTGCGGTGGTGCCATCTCGGCTCACTGCAACCTCTGACTCCCTGGATCAAGCGATTCTCCTGCCTCAGCCTCCCGAGTAGCTGGGATTACAGGCATGTGCCACCATGCCCAGCTAATTTTTTATTTTTAATAGAGATGGGGTTTCTCCATGTTGTCCAGGAAGGGCTTGATCTCCTGACCTCGTGATCCGCCCGCCTTGGCCTCACAAAGTGTTGGGATTACAGGCGTGAGCCATGGCACCCATTTGATTTTTTTTTTTTTTTTTTAGTTGAGATGAGATCTCACTATGTTACCCCAGATAGTCTTGAATTCCTGAGCTCAAGTGATCCACTCACCTTAGCCTCCCAAAATGCTGGGATTACAGGCATGAGCTACTATGCTTGGCCATGAGGAAGACAGTTTTTGAATGAAGAATGGTTCTCCAACATTTCCTCTACATTTTCACTATAATCTAGCTAGTATAGACTATTGGTCTGTACCAACTTTGCTCTTTCCCAGGACTTCAATTACTCTCCTGTCATTTTTCATTCACTTAGAATGGCCTCTCCTGCTACTTCCACTGTTGAAGTCCTTCAAGACTTACCTCTAATGTTATATTCCTTTTTTTTTTCCTCTAAGATAGTCTCACTCTGTCACCTAGGCTGGAGTGCCATGGTGCGATCTTGGCTCACTGCAACCTCCGCCTCCCGGGTTCACGCCATTCTCCTGCCTCAGCCTCCTGAGTAGCTGGGACTACAGGCGCGTGCCACCACACCTGGCTAATTTCTTGTATTTTTAGTAGAGACGGGTTTCACCATTTTAGCCAGGATGGTCTCGAACTCCTGATCTCGTGATCCACCTGCCTCGGCCTCCCAAAGTGCTGGGATTACAGGTGTGAGCCACCACGTCCAACTCTAATGTTACATTCTTGATAAATTATTCCATTATCACCTCCGGCAGAAATGATCTTGTTTTTCAGTTGTTATGACAATATGGTTGTGTTACTCTATGGCTCTTATACTATATTGCTCTGCGTGATGCTTATTTAAACACTTCATCATCTCTCGATATAGATTATAAACTTACTGAAGGCAGTGGTCACATTTTATACACTTTGCCTCACTTTTTGCATCTAGCCTGACACCTTGCTTATGGTACTCATTTAATAAATATGAGTAATTTGAAAAACATTCAAACATAATGATTGTGTTAGATTTCTGATGCTATGTAATATACCACTCCAAAACTCAATGGCTTAAGATAGCAGACATTTATTTACTCACAACTTTGTGGCTAAGCAATTTGGGGTAAGTTCAGCTGGATGGTTCTTCTGATGGCCTTGCTGTGGACCATTGATGTGGATGCAGTCATCTGATGGCTTGAGTGAATGGCTGTATGGCCTAGCTAGCCTCATTTGTACATTCAGAGGTTGGTTGTGGCTATCAGCTGGGACATATGTCTCTAGCAGGACAGCCCTGACTTCTTTACATTGCATCTGGTTTCCAGGAGAGTGTAAGTGGAAGCTGTAAGGTCTCTCAAAACCTAAAATCCAGAGTTGCACAGTGTCATTTGTACTACATGCTATTGTCAAAGCAAGTCACAAGGCCAACTCCAGTGCAAAATATAGGAAAACAAACTCCACATCTTGATAGAGAAGTAGCAAAGTCACATTGCAAAGGGGCATATATATAAGGATAGGAGGAATTGTTGTGGCCATCTTTGCAAGCAATTTAGCACAGTGATTACGTGTAGAATTTCCTTTTACCTCATGTTCAGATGTCAGCTTAAGCATCTCATTTAAGATAGCATTTCCCGGCCAGGCGCAGTGGCTCAAGCCTGTAATCCCAGCACTTTGGGAGGCCCAGGTGGGCGGATCACGAGGTCAGGAGGTCGAGACCATCCTGGCTAACACAGTGAAACCCTGTCGCTACTAAAAAATACAAAAAAACTAGCCGGGCGAGGTGGCGGGCGCCTGTAGTCCCAGCTACTCGGGAGGCTGAGGCAGGAGAATGGAGTGAACCCGGGAGGCGGAGCTTGCAGTGAGCTGAGATCCTGCCACTGCACTCCAGCCTGGGCGACACAGTGACACTCCGTCTCGAAAAAAAAAAAAGAAAGAAAAACATTTCCCAACCATTTTGCTGAATTATAAAAACTTTAACACACTTAAGGCTGGATGCTGTGGCTCACGCCTGTAATCCCAGCACTTTGGGAAGACAAGACAGGTGGATCACTTGAGGTCAGGAGTTCAAGACCAGCCTGGCCAACATGGTGAAACCCCACCTGTACCAAAAATACAAAAAATTATGTGGGCATGGTTGTGGCAGGTATCTGTGGTCCCAGCTACTTGGGAGGCTGAGGCAGGAGAATCAGTTGAACCTGGGAAGCAGAGGTTGGAGTGAGCCAAGATCATGCCACTGCATTTCAGCCTGGGCAACAGAGCAAGACTGAGTCTCATAAAAACAAAAAACATGCTTAAGTTTAAGGAGAGAACAGCAGTGACAGTGATGATGGTTACTACTACTACTTGCTAACATTTATTGAACCCATATGCTGAACTAAGCAGAAGAACTTTTAGTGCCTTGTTAAAATATTGCTACTTGAGTTAAGCATTATTGTCTCTTTCCCCACCCCACTCCAAGACAGAGTCTCGCTCTCTCACCCAGACCAGACTATACAGTGCGATGGCAAGATCACGGCTCACTATAGCCTCAACCTCTCAGACTCAAGTTATCCTTCCACCTCAGCCTCCTGAGTAGCTAGGAACACAGGTGCACACCACCATGTCCGGCTAATTTTTGTATTTTGTTTAGAGATGAGGTCTCACCATGTTGCCCATTCTGGTCTCAAACTCCTAAGCTCAAGCTCAATCTGCCTACTTCGGCCTCCCACAGTGCTGAGGTTACATGTGTGAGCCACCTCGTTTGGCCTCAGTTTTTTTAAATAAAGAATTTGGAGCTCTACAAGTCTGTTATTTGCCCAATATCACATATTAGTTAATTACACATACTACTTCAGTAATTTAAGGTAAAAATCTAGGATTTCAAGAATAATATTTTTACATAGTCTGTTTCTATTTTAATTAAGAAATAAATATATCTTTAGCCCCTGAAGCACAAGTGATCTTTCATTCATGTGCATCATGTTGGGTTTTGGGCCTCCAGCCTCCCATTTACTGAGTCTCTGCTATCTGGTTGTACTTAATATTGACTGTGCTTTTCTGCACTTTTGCTCTTTTTTTGTATGGTAAAAATATGGGATTTAGAGTTAGTAGGACTGGGGTTGCTATTCTAGTTAATTCCTCTGTAAAAATTACGAAATGAGGCCAGGCGCAGTGGCTCACGCCGGTAATCTCAGCACTTTGGGAGGCCAAGGCGGGCAGATCACGAGGTCAGGAGATCGAGACCATCCTGGCTAACACAGTGTAAATCCATCTCTACTAAAAGTGCAAAAAAGGCCGGGCGCGGTGGCTCAAGCCTGTAATCCCAGCACTTTGGGAGGCCGAGACGGGTGGATCGTGAGGTCAGGAGATCGAGACCATCCTGGCTAACACGGTGAAACCCCATCTCTACTAAAAAAAAAAATACAAAAAACTAACCGGGCGAGGTGGCGGGCGCCTGTAGTCCCAGCTACTCGGGAGGCTGAGGCAGGAGAATGGCGTGAACCCGGGAGGCGGAGCTTGCAGTGAGCTGAGATCCGGCCACTGCACTCCAGTCTGGGCGACAGAGCGAGACTCTGTCTCAAAAAAAAAAAAAAAAAATGCAAAAAAAATCAGCCAGGCATGGTGGTGGGCACCTGTAGTCCCAGCTACTTGGGAGGCTGAGGCAGGAGAATGGCATAAACCCGGGAGGCGGAGCTTGCAGTGAGCCGAGATCACACCACTGCACTCCAGCCTGGGCAACGGAGTGAGACTCCGTCTCAAAAAAAAAAAAAAAAAAAAAAAAAAAAAAAAAAAAATTACAAAATGAAAGAGTACATCTAAAGCCTCCAGCATGATGCCTGCAACATGACAGAGCTCAATAAATCTTGTTTTTCTCTCTTACACCTGTAATGCCATTTCAGATTTCTGACTCTACTGGAATCTCATTTTTTAGTGCTCTAAACTCACATCTTCTGCCCCTTGGAATTATATCTCAGTCTGAAGACTGTTGTGAATTAACATCTTCCTAAATTTGTATCAAAAAAGAAAAAACAGTGCCTTCAGACACAGTGGTGCACACCTGAAGTCCCAGCTACTCAGGAGGATTACTTGAGCTCAGGAATTGGAATCCAGCCTGGATAACATAATGAGAGCCTGTCTCTTTAAAAAAAAAGAAGACAAGTAAAGAAAGAAAGAAAAAAAATAGTGTCTTGGTATTACCCTGGCCTTATAATGTGCCTAGATGAGATCCCAACCCTGCTAGCCATCCCACCTAGTGTGAGAGTCTCCCAGTTTTCAGATTGTAAGAACTTTCAGAACACTTAATCTTGAATGGAATCTGAGCCATTTTTTGTTCACCAGGACAAAAAGAAGGAGCTGGGTACTGTGCTAACTAATCCAGGACATTCAGTCACTTTATCACTTTAACCCATATTTATTTACCACATTGCCTACCATCAAATAGTTTTTTTTTTGATATTTCGGCCCTACTTGCCTTTTAAGGAACTCTTCAAACCTTCAATTTGAGAGATTCTAGATTTGAAGTATGGACCAATGACAGATATTAAGGACCTCTTTTCAACTAAAAAAATTAGTAAAAAAAAAAACAACAAAAAAAACAAAAAAGGCACATGTAGAGACCAGTGAGGAAATGGCTGATTTTGAAAAAGGCAGAAAACCTAAAAAAAGAAAAACAAATTGAAAGATATGGTTGGAAGGGAGGGATGAGACAAGTAACAATTGTTATCCAATCTCTGTATTAATAAGGAAAAACAATTCTGAACGATTAATCATCTCCCTGAATTGAGTCCACAATGTGGCACATATTACTCATTCATTTGTTCAGTGAATAGATATTAAGAAACAGACAATGTATCAAGCAATGAATGGGGTGTCAGGATTATAGTGGGGAGTAAGATGGAGTTTATAGTTTAATGCAGTGGCCAAAACTTCCAATAGCAACAGTAGTCAGGCATATAACATATATGGGTTCCATGCATGGGTTGTGTGGTATGCAAAAATGCATGTGTGATGTGAATGATGGAAACTATGAGAAGCTAGAGAGTTGCATCCTGCAATTGAACAGGACAGCTGTTACTCAGCTCCCACTGAGCTGATATTTTTTCTGTTTGAGACAAGGTCTCTCTGTCGTCCAGGCTGGAGTACAGTGGCACAATCATGGCTCACTGCACCCTCAACCTCCAGGGCTCAAGTGGCCCTCCTGCCTCAGCCTCCTGAGTAGTTGGGACCACAAGTGCACACCACCATAGTGCTGTATTTTTTGTAAAGATGGGGTTTTACTGCGTTGGCCAGGCTGATCTCAAACTCCTGGGCTCAACCAATCCACTTACCCTAGCCTCCCAAAGCACTGGGATTACAGGCGTGAGCCACAGCACCCAGCTAGCTCCCACTAATTTTTGCCTTTCAGGAATGTGAAGCTTAACATTGCCAGATTTTTTAAGTTTTTCAAGAGAAACCAGAATTCTAAATTTTTATGTGAAATCTATTGTCTAAGAGTTATTGGCTCAAAAATCATTGTTTTTTCATTATTTTTAGATACATGGTCTCGCTCTGTCAGCCAGGCTGAAGTGTGGTGTCAGAATTATAGCTCACTGGGGTCTCAAACTCCTGGGCTCAAGGGATCCTCCTGCCTCAGCTTCCATGCCCAGCTCAAAATTTTATTTATTTATTTATTTATTTATTTATTTATTTATTTTTGAGAAGGAGTCTTGCTCTGTCACCCAGGCTGGAGCGCAGTGGCACAGTCTTGGCTCACTGCAACCTCCGCCTCCTAGGTTCAAGCAATTCTCCTGCCTCAGCCTCCTAAGTAGCTGGGACTACAGGTGCCTGCCACAAAGCCTGGCTACTTTTTGTATTTTTATTTATTTATTTATTTTTTGAGATGGAGTCTCGCTCTTATTGCCCAGGCTGGAGGGCAGTGGCAAGATCTCGGTTCACTGCAACCTCCACCTCCCGGGTTCAAGCGATTCTCCTGCCTCAGCCTCCACAGTAGCTGGGATTACAGATGCCCACCACCATACCCAGCTAATTTTTGTATTTTTAATAGAGACGGGATTTCACCATGTTGGCCAGGCTGGTCTCGAACTCCTGACCTCAGGTGATCCACTCGCTTTGGCCTCCCAAAGTGCTGGGATTATAGATGTGAGCCACCGTGCCTGGCCTAATTTTTGTGTTTTTAGTATCGACGTGGTTTTACCATGTTGGCCTGGCTGGTCTTGAACTCCTGACCTCAAGTAATCGGCCTGCCTTGGTCTCCCAAAGTGCTGGGATCACAGATATGGGCCACCGCACCTGGCCTCAAAATTTAAAAACAAACAAACCAGGCCAGGCGCGGCGGCTCATGCCTGTAGTCCCAGTTACTCGGAAGATTGAGGCAGGAAGATCGCTTGAACCTGAAAGGTGGAGGTTGCAGTGAGCTGAGATCACACCATTGCACTCCAGCCTAGGCAAGAGAGCAAGACTCCATCTGGAAAATAAAATAAACAAAATAAAAAACAAAACCAAAACTCTGAGTCACCAGTTTGAGATTTTCTAGTTTATGGAGGATTTGTTACTTCAGTGAAAATGCGAATGAGCTTATGGTTTTGAAATAGTAGGTATAAGTATAAAGTGTTACCTGACCTGCTCAACTTGATTAGCTATAATGCCAAGGAAACACAGCAGAGTCAGTTAATATGAAACTTTAAATGAATGCCCTAGAATGGCAATCTAGATTACCAGAGGGTGTATTCAGTCGGCCTTCTAAATAAAATATTTAGGTATATAAATATAATCTTACGTATCTGTATTTATAGTGGACTCCAGCACGCATGAAAATCCATAGTGGGCCGGGCGCAGTGGCTCACACCTGTAATCCCAGCACTTTGGGGGGCCGAGGTAGGTGGATCACCTGAGGTCAAGAGTCGGAGACCAGCCTGACCAACATGGAGAAACCCCATCTCTACTAAAAATACAAAATTAGCCAGGCGTGGTGGCGCATGCCTCTAATCCCAGCTACTCAGGAGACTGAGGCAGGAGAATCGCTTGAGCCTGGGAGGCGGAGGTTGTGGTGAGCCGAGACTGCGCCATTGCACTCAGCCTGGGCAAAATAAGCGAAACTCCACCTCAAAAACAAAACAAAACAAACAAAAAAAAAACTATGCTGGACTCCAGCACTCATGAAAAGCAGAGTAGATGTTAGCACCAGGTAAATGTTGGAACACATAAAAGGAGTTGCCTGTTTTCAAAGGTGGTTGCTAGCAACTGCTGTGTTTTGGGAAAGACTCTTATTCTGAGACCCTCTATCTTGTCAGATACCCGTTTCTCCACTTACTGTCTTCATTAATGTTTCCATTTGTATGATGTTCCCCAGCCCTCCCATACAGGCTTTTCCTTTGAGGCTTTGCTTAAAAATTTATTCTTGGGGCCGGGTGCGGTGGCTCAAGCCTGTAATCCCAGCACTTTGGGAGGCCGAGACAGGCGGATCACGAGGTCAGGAGATCGAGACCATCCTGGCTAACACGGTGAAACCCCATCTCTACTAAAAAATACAAAAACGAGCCAGGCGAGGTGGCGGGCGCCTGTAGTCCCAGCTACTCGGGAGGCTGAGGCAGGAGAATGGCGTAAACCCGGGAGGCGGAGCTTGCAGTGAGCTGAGATCCGGCCACTGCACTCCAGCCCGGGTGACAGAGCGAGACTCCGTCTCAAAAAAAAAAAAAAAAAAATTTATTCTTGGTTCAATACTGTTTGAAAGATATCTACTACTTGGGAGGCTGAGGCAGGAGAGTGGCTTAAACCCAGGAGGCAGAGGTTGCAGGGAGCCAAGATGACGCCACTGCACTCCAGCCTGGTGACAGAGCAAGACTCTGTCTCAAAAAAAAAAAAAAAAAAAAAATTTGAGACAGGATCTAACCTCTGTCACCCAGGCTGGAGCGCAGGAGCGCAATCACAACTCAGTGCGGCCTCTACCTCCTGGGTTCAAGTAATCCTCCCACCTCAGCCTCCCAAGAGTTGGAGACTCTCACCACCATGCCTGGCTACTTTTTTTTTTTTTTTTTGGTTTTTAGTAGAGATGAGGTCTCGTGACATTACTGAGGCTGGTCTAGAACTCCTAAGCTCAAGTGATCCTCCTGCCTCAGTCTCCCAAAATGCTGAGATTATGGGTGTGAGCCACTGTGCTCAGCCTGAACTTCTTCAGACTTTAGGGTCATTCATCTTAACCTTTAATCACTTACTATCTTGTATTGTTATTTAAATGTATCACATGTATATGTCTGATGTAGCTGACCTAGAATACAAGTTTAAGAGGGCAGGGACTGCAATTTATATTTACTCTAAACTTCCCAATAGTTTAAGATCCTCAACATCACCTCCACTTAGGTGATTCATTTCACTAGGAGTACTCACAGGACTCAGTATGTTTATTTATTTTTTTAGACGGAGCTTCGCTCTGTCACCCAGGCTGGAGTGCAATGGCGCGATCTCGGCTCACTGCAACCTCCGTCTCCCGGGTTCAAACAATCCTCCTGCCTCGGCCTCCCAAGTAGCTGGGACTACAGGCACATGCCACCACGCCCAGCTAATTTTTCTATCTTTAGTAGAGACAGGGTTTCACCATGTTGGTCAGGCTGCCCTCAAACTCCTGACCTCCAGTGATCTGCTAGACATAGCCTCCCAAAATGCTGGGATTACAGGCATGAGCCACAGCGCCTGGCTAATGTTATATGGACAGCATGATTTAGTACAGCAAAAGGACACAAAGCAAAATCAGCAAAAGGAAAGGTACATGGGACAAAGTCTGGAGGAAACCAGGTACAAACAAGGTTCCAAGAGTCCTCCCAGTGGAGTCAACAAAGGATATGCTTAATTCCTCCAGCAACAGGTTCAGAGGACGTGGGTAAAATGTTGTCTACCAGAAACACTCATCAGAAACTCAGTGCTTGGGCTTTGTGTTGGGACTAGTCATATAGGCACCCTCTGCCGTAACACCTATCAAAATTCCAGACTCCTAGAAGGAAAGCAAGTGCTTAACATACACCATATTGTTTGTATAGCTTAGGTACAGTGAGCTACTATTTAAAACTGAAATTAAAACTGAAAATCAGGACATTTTAGGATAAAGTCTAAATATAACTTCATATGAGAAGTGGCAGAAACAATTGGCAATTTAAGGATTTGAAATGTCAGTAAGGTTGCCTTTTCATTCATTCTTATTATCCTCTCTCTCTCTCTCTCTTTTTTTTTTTTGAGATGTAGTCTCGCTCTGTTGTCCTGACTGGAATGCAGTGGCGCAATCTCGGCTCACTGCAACCTCCACCTCCCTGGTTCAAGTGATTCTCCTGCCTCAGCCTTCCAAGTAGCTGGGATTACAGGCATGAGCCACCATCCCCAGCTAGTTTTTTTATTTTTAGTAGAGACAGGGTTTCACCATGTTGGCCATGCTGGTTTGGAAACCCTGACCTCAAGTGATCCACCTGCCTCGGCCTCCCAGAATGATGGGATTACAGGTGTGAGCCACCACGCCTGGTTTTTTTATTCTCATTGTTGAGATCACTTATGTATCGTAAAAATCAGAAGAACACACTAGATTCATGCCTTTCAAAAACCCATTTGGTATGTTCCTTGATATACCAAAATTTCTGAAATGGGTGGTAAGATTGCTTGGGCATGTTGTTTGGTAGTAGAGACAAGGGAGCTACAGGTAGAGTGGCTGCCTTCCAATATTAGCCACAAACAGATATTTCTCTTATTTCTCTGGAAAGTGACTTACCTAACCTGGAACACATATTTCTAGGTCTTCTTGAGAGGCGGTTCGGTGTCCCTCTCCACACACTGTGCTCAGAGGGCCCATTTACACTCAATACATTCTGTGTATTTATTTGCAAATACATTTTTGTGTGTGAGTGTTGGGGTGGGGTAGGGGTGGGTGGGTGTTGGTGGGTGCTGGATCAAGTTCTTAATTTTTCTGAACAATTTATTTCCTGCAAATTATTTTAAAACAACAAAGTAAAAGCTAATGAAGGGCCAGGCGTGGTGGCTTACAAAGTGCTGTAATCCCAGCACTTAGGGAGGCTGAGGTGGGTAGATCTTTTGAGACCAGGAGTTCAAGATCAATCTGGCCAACGTGGGAAAACCCCCTCTCTAGTAAAAATGCAAAAATCAGCTGGTTGTGGTGGCATGCGCCTGTAGTCCCAGCTACTTAAGAGGCTGAGGAAGGAGAATCGATTGAACCCACAAGGTGAAGGTTGAAGTGAGCCAGGTTTGCGCAACTGTATTCCAGCTTGGGCAACAGAGTGCGATCCTGTCTCAAACATAAATAAATAAATAAATAAGATTGAAAAGCTAATGACGTGGCTTGATAAGTAATGTAGAGAAGACAAAATGAATTTCAATTACATTTGTGTAACTTCAGTTTACAAAGCAGTTTCATCTCTCTCTTTTTTTTTTTTTTTCCGAGACAGGGTCTCGCTCTGTCGCCCAGGCTAGAATACAGGGCAGCCTGGACTCCCAAGCGATCCTCTCGCTTCTGCCCCTGAATAGCTGGGACTGCAGTCGTGCACTACTATGCCCACCCAATTTTTCATAGTTTTAGTAGAGATGGATTTTTCCCATGTTGCCCAGGCTTGTCTTGAACACTGTGCCTGGCTCAGTTCCTCTATCTTATTTCATTTGATCTTCCTTATGACATAAAAATTATCCTAATTTTACATGCAAAAAAACCCTGAAGCTTGGCTGGGTACGGTGGCTCATTCCTTTAATGCCAGCACTTTGGGAGGCCGAGGCAGGTGGATCACCTGAGGTCAGGAGTTTGAGATTAGCCTGATTCATATGGTGAAACCCTGTCTGTACTAAAAATACAAAAATAAGCCGGTCGTGGTGGTGTGTGCCTGTAGTCCCAGCGACTTGAGAAGCTGAGACAGGAGAATTGCTTGAACCCGGGAGGTGGAGATTGCAGTGAGCCGAGATTTCGCGACTGCACTCCAGCCTAGGTGACTGAGTGAGACTCCATCTCAAAAACAAACAACAACAACAACAAAAAACCCTGAAGCTCAGAGGAGTTAAAAGATTTGCCGAATTCCACATGGCAAACAAGGAACCAAGTTTTATTATGTATTTATTTATTTAAGACAGAGTCTCCCTCTGTCCCCCAGGCTGGAGTGCAGTGGCATGATCTTGGCTCACTGCAAAGTCTGCCTCCCAGGTTCAAGCGATTCTCCTGCCTAAGTCTCCCGAGTAGCTGGGATTACAGACGAATGCCACCATGGCCATCTAATTTTTGTATCTTTGGCAGAGACAGGGTTTTCCTATATTGGCCAGGCTGGTCTCGAACTCCTGACCTCAGGTCGTCCACCTGCCTCAGCCGCCCAAAATGCTGGGATTACAGGCCTGAGCCACTGCACTGGGCCAGGAGATACAGATACTTTGTAAGTAATTTTCAGATATGTAAAGCAGAACAGCCTCCTTAATGAAACATTGCCATTTGAAGCACTAGTAATTCACCAACACATGTTCATGACATAACATGGTACTGTATATCATGATAGATTGCGTGTAACAATGCAGCTCTTTGGAAGAGTCTTTTTGATTTCATAGTGATTTTTTTTTTTTTTTTTTATGGAGTCTCTGTCGCCAGGCTGGAGTGCAGTGGTGCAATCTCGGCTCACTGCAACCTCCGCCTCCTGGGTTCACGCCATTCTCCTGCCTCAGCCTCCCAAGTAGAGTAACTGGGACTACAGGCACCCGCCCCTACGCCCGGGTAATTTTTTGCTAGCTAGGATGGTCTTCATCTCCTGACCTCGTGATCCGCCCGCCTCGGCCTCCCAAAGTGCTGGGATTACAGGCGTGAGCCACAGCGCCTGGCCGTTGCTTTTCTTATAGAGCCCTTTCTTACTGAGCAATATGCCTCCTTGTATTATAAAATCTTTCTGATAATGCATTAGAGTTTTTTTTTTGTAATTTAGTAAAAGTGCTTTCCATGTTACTTCATTCAAAGCTAGTAAGTACTTTCCTGAGTTTTGTAGTAACTAGGTGTCAAAATCATGTGTTGCAGCTTTGTAGTTTTAAAAATATTTTACATATTGTTATTAAACGATGAACTTTCTTAACGTCATTCTGTTGCCGGATTACTGACACTGTCACTTGACTAATATTGACCCTCTTTACCTCACCCACGTGGATACATATCTCCTGTAGTTGTTTTGCCTAACAATATCCCATTGGGTCTGTGAGATTCTGTAAACTGTGCTAGTCTTCATGATTTTCTGTATGACATATGTATATTTTTATTTTTATTTATTTACTTATTTTTTGAGACAGAGTCTTGCTCTGTCGCCCAGGCTGGAGTGCAGTGGCCAGATCTCAGCTCACTATAAGCTCCGACTCCCAGGTTTACGCTGTTCTCCTGCCTCAGCCTCCCGAGTAGCTGGGACTACAGGCGCCCGCCACCTCGCCCGGCTAGTTTTTTGTATTTTTTAGTAGAGACGGGGTTTCACCGTGTTAGCCAGGATGGTCTCGATCTCCGGACCTCGTGATCCGCCCGTCTCGGCCTCCCAAAGTGCTGGGATTACAGGCTTGAGCCACCGCGCCCGGCCTATATTTTTATTTTTATTTTTATTTATTTATTTATTTTTTGAGACGGAGTCTCGCTCTGTCGCCCAGGCTGGAGTGCAGTGGCCAGATCTCGTCTCACTGCAAGCTCCGCCTCCCGAGTTCAAGCCATTCTCCTGCCTCAGCCTCCTGAGTAGCTGGGACTACAGGCGCCCGCCACGTTGCCCGGCTAGTTTTTTGTATTTTTTAGTAGAGACGGGGTTTCACCGTGTTAGCCAGGATGGTCTCGATCTCCTGACCTCGTGATCCGCCTGTCTCGGCCTCCCAAAGTGCTGGGATTACAGGCTTGAGCCACCGCGCCCAGCCTACATATATATATTTTTAATCGAGGCAGGGTCTCACCCTGTTGCCCGGGCTGGAGTGCAATAGCGCGAGCTTGGCTCACTGCAATCTCTGCCTCCTGGGCTCATGCAGTCCTCCCACTTCAGCGGACCAAGTAGTTGGGACTACAGGTCCACACCTGGCTAATTTTTGTATTAGAGATGGGTTTTCACCATGTTGTCCAGATTGGTCTCAAACTCCTGGACTCAAGCAATTTACCCGATTTGGTGCTGGGATTAACAGGTGGGAGCCACTGTGCCTGGCTTGTTCTGTGCAACTTAACTCACTGGCAAGAATACAACATTGGATCTTTCAATCACTAAAACAATATATATTTTTTTTTTTTTGAGACGGAGTCTTGCTCTGTCGCCCAGGCTGAAGTACAGTGGCATGATCTCAGCTCACTGCAACCTCCGCCTCCCAGGCTCATGCGGTTCTCCTGCTACAGCCTCCCAAGTGGCTGGGATTACAGGCGTGTGCCACCACATCTGGCTAATTTTGTGTATTTTTAGTAGAGACGAAGTTTCACCATATTGACCAGGCTGGTCTCGACAGAGCGAGACCCTGTCCTGACCTCAAGTGATCCATCAGCCTCTGCCTCCCAAGTGCCTTATAAGTATGAGCCACCGTGCCCAGTCAGGAACAAACTTTTTTAAATGGACAGTTGCAGAATTGTGGAGTGTTTTTATATTAATCTTTTGGTAATGCAATTAGCAGTATGTTTTGTATGTATGACTTAATAAATCCTTCAATCATTAAAAAAATAAAGAATAGCTGGGTGTGGTGGTTCACGTCTGTACTTTGGACAGTACAGCACTTTGGGAGGCCGAGGCGGGCAGATCACGAGGTCAGGAGATCGAGACCAACCTGGCTAACACGGTGAAACCCCGTCTCTACTAAAAATACAAAAAATTAGCAGGGTGTGGTGGCAGGCACCAGTGATCCCAGCTACTTGAGAGGCAGAGGCGGGAGAATAGCATGACTCTGGGAGGCGGAGCTTGCCGTGAGCCTAGATCGCGCCACTGCACTCCAGCCTGGGCGATAGAGCAAGACACAGTCTCAAAAAAAAAAAAAAAAAAAAAGAATAAAGTCTTTGCCTTTAAACAACTCAAAATCTAATTGTGTTTAAACATAAGCAAAATTTAAAGCAGAATGAGGTAAGTACTATAACTGGCTATGTAGGAAGCTGATGAAAGAAGTCCTGAACAAAATTTGGTGGAAGTCCAAATAAGAGTTAAATGTTCTTCTCTTTTCTTTCTATTTTCTTTTGAGACAGGGTCTTGCTCTGTCACCTAGGCTGGAGGGCAGTGGTGCGATCATAGTTTACATCTCAACCTCCCTGGGCTCATGTCATCCTCCAATCAGCCTCTGAGTAGCTGGGACTACAGGTATGCATCACCACACTCAGCTGATTTTTAATTTTTTTTGTAGAGACGAGTTCTTACTATATTCCCAGGCTGTCTTCTTTCTTTTAATTTACCCCTTTCCAGACAGTACACATTACTGCAAATTTCTGTCATAATCATGTTTCCAAGTCGTCTTTAGAATCATTAATTTCACATTAAAACTCAGCATTCTGCAGTATCTTCAATTAATTTTATACTTTCTATTTCTTCCTTTTTTTAAAAAAATAATTTCTTTAACCATTAAAAAACATTGCAGATGGGGATCTGGCTATGTTGGTCAAATTCATTGTGAACTCCTGGCCTCGGCTTCCCAAAGTGCTAGGATTATAGGCATAAGCCATTGCATCTAGCTGTCTTTCTTTTTTTGAGACAGGGTCTTGGTCTGGTCATCACAGCTTACTGCAGCCTCCACCTCCCAGGCTCAAGTGATCCTCCTGCCTCAGCCTCCAAGTAGCTGGAATTACAGGCATGTGCACCATGACCTGCTATAAATTAGTAAGTTTTAAATGCAAAAACTTCAGTGAAGCTTTTTGATAAATCACATAAATAACTCTTACTTAGATTGATGGAAACCTGGATGATAGCTAATTATTCTGTGCTGCTCCCTTCAGTAAACATTTTTATGTATTTTCTCTTTTTGCTTTCGAAGTATCAGTGCATATATTAATATCAAATTTTGACTGTGAACCAGCCCAACTTAATAGTATTCTGCACCTACAATGTATTAAGCACGTTGTGAAGTATAAAGATATCTAAGACATGGTCCCTGCCCTGAAGGAGCTTTTCTAGTTTACTACTTTACCAAAACTGTCAGTACTTAGAAAATATAAATTAAGGGTTAGGCGCAGTGGCTCCTGCCTGTTATCTCAGCACTTTGGGAGGCTGAGGTGGGCGAATCACGAGATCAGGAGTTTGAGACCAGCCTGACCAACATGGTGACACCCTGTCTCTATTAAAAACACAAAAATATGCCGGGCACTGTGGCTCACGCCTGTAATCCCAGCACTTTGGGAGGCCAAGACGGACGGATCATGAGGTCAAGAGATCGAGACCATCCTGGCCAACATGGTGAAACCGTCTCTACTAAAAATACAAAAATTAGCCGGGTGTGGTAGTGAGTGTGCTGTAGTCCCAGCTACTCGGAAGGCTGAGACAGGAGAATTGCTTGAACCCAGGAGGCGGAAGTTGCGGTGAGCCAAAAAAGAAAAAAAAAAGTGCCACTGCACCCTAGCCTGGCAACAGAGTGAGACTCTGTCTCAAAACAAAAACAAAACACACACACACACACGCACACACACACAAATTAGCTAGGCGTGGTGGCATGCACCTGTAACCCCAGCTACTCAGGAGGAGGCTGAGGCAGGAGAATCGCTTGAACCCGGGAGGCAGAGGTTGCAGTGAGCCGAGATCGTGTCACTGCACTCCAGCCTGGGCGACAGAGTGAGACTCCGTCTCAAAAAATAAAATAAAATAAAATGAAAAATAAAGGGCCAGGCGTGGTGGCTCATGCCTATAATCCCAGCACTTTGGGAGGCTGAGGCAGGCAGATCACGAGGTCAGGAGTTCAAGACCAGCCTGGACAATATGGTGAAACCCTGTCTCTAATAAAAATACAAAAACTAGCTGGGCATGGTGGCATGTGCCTGTAGTCCCAGCTACTTGGAAGGCTGAGGCAGAAGAATTGTTTGAACCCGGGAGGTGGAGGTTGCAGTGAGCTGAGATTGCACTACTGCACTCCAGCCTGGGTGACAGAGCAGGATTCCATCTCAAAAAAAAAAAAAAAGAACATGTAAATTAGCAGCTCTCAGTTACTTCCTGGAGTCTGGACATAGTGAGAGTCTACTATGTATTGGGAAATGTATGAATATATGATAACATGATAATACACATAACTATTCTAAAAATTTCCCAATCATGGCTGGGTGGGGTGGCTCACGCCTGTAATCCCAGCACTTTAGGAGGCCGAGGTTGGCGGATCACAAGGTCAGGAGCTCGAGACCATCCTGGCCAACATGTTGAAGCCCCGTCTCTACTAAAAATACAAAAAAATTAGCTGGGTGTGGTGGTGCGTGCCTGTAATCCCAGCTACTTGGGAGGCTGAGGCAGGAGAATCACTTGAACTAGGGAATTGGAGGTTGTAGTGAGCTGAGATCACGCCACTGCACTCCAGCCTGGCCACAGAGCAAGACGCTGTCTCAAAAAAAAACAACAAAAAATCCCAATCATTCTCTACTTGTTATGTACTCCCTTTTTATTTCCCACTCTTGAAAAGCATTTAATCTTAATTTAATATATCTACTAGGCAATTTATATATCTTGCACATATGCATACACATTTGCATCAGCATTACATGAAAAAATCTTCAAAGTTCCACATGACAGCTGTCACCAATCACAATACTATTTGTCAAGTATACACTGCAAAACTTTAAAAACTGACTTATATGTCTAGCTCTTAACCAAATTTTATTTACTTTAGATCTTTATCCATGGTTTTTTAGAGTAGCAATATTAAGTTGTAGTCTAACGCCAGCTGGAAGTAAAACTCAATGGCATATCTTGTTTCTGTATATGTAGTCATGATTTTTAATTTTAATGGCTTATATTCCACCATATTGTTATGCCATCATTTACTCCAAATGTTTTCAAGTTTTCATATTACAAAGTGCAATTACAAATAGAACTGTGTCAAAGGCAGGAAGTTTGCGTGTTATCACTTTTGTTTACGTGAAAATAAATTGAATTTACTGGAATTTTTTTTTTTTTTTTTTTTTTGAGGTAGAGTCTTGCTCTGTCACCCAGGCTGGAGTGCAGTGGCCGGATCTCAGCTCACTGCAAGCTCCACCTCCCGGGTTCCCGCCATTCTCCTGCCTCAGCCTCCCAAGTAGCTGGGACTACAGGCGCCCGCCACCTCGCCCGGCTAGTTTTTTGTATTTTTAGTAGAGACGGGGTTTCACTGTGTTCGCCAGGATGGTCTCGATCTCCTGACCTTGTGATCCACCCGTCTCGGCCTCCCAAAGTGCTGGGATTACAGGCTTGAGCCACCGCGCCCGGCCGAATTTACTGGAATTTTTAAAAATCCAAGTAAAGAGATGTCCTTTGCTATTTACACACTGTGTAGGAGGCAAATTATTCTATGTACGTTTTACAACTACACTACTATCAATAGGACCACGGTTTGGAAAGCCAGTTGCATACTGCTAATCTAATACAAACGTAAGGTGGCGTTAACATCGCATATTCACAGATTTAAGGGCTTGAATAAAAGCTGATCAGGAAACCCCCAAAACTGCTTCTTCCCCCATCTTTGGCTTTACAGTAAAACACTGACATTCTTTCAGAGACTGTCAGACTGGGCTGATAATTTTCTAGTAAGAAACACTCAGTGAGGAAGTTCAGTTGGCCGAGGAAGAGCTTCAGCAGATGCTCTGAGACAGCACCGAGATTTGATCCGGCCGAGCCCCTTCCAACTGGGCTGGTCACTTGGTCTGCAGCTGGGGTGGCGCTCTTCGTGGCTGGGTAGAATGAAGAAAGATTGTAGCTCGTAGCTTCGGAGGCCAGACCTTGGCCAGGACTCACGCAGACTGCAGAGACCCTCAGGGACTCGGCGGTCTTCCCGCCTCCCAGCCTCTTGTTCGCCGGGAGGTTCTGCGCAGGCGCGGCAGTCGTGCGACAGCCGTCACTTACGGCCGGAGCTGTTGGTGCTGGGAGTTGGTGGCGCGGTGTAGGGTTCTAAAGAACGAACGGCTTGGGCGCGGGTAATCAGCTTCCTTTACCCCACTTTCTCACTCATTCTAGGTACTTGGGACTGCCGTAGAGTTTCCAGACTCCATGTAGGCGCCCAGTTGTGGACTGTCCCATTCTGCTGCTCTACTGCTCGGGGTGCTCCCGCGCCCAGGTGGGGGTGAGGGGCGGGGTCGGGGGCTAGGCTGCACTCCATCCTGGCGTCTTCGTGTTGAAATCTCCCAGGTAACTCGCGGCTCTTCTTGTTTTCCAAGACTGGTATCCGGGGACTGTGATTTGCAGGGTCCGCCATGGAGCCGGAGCAGATGCTGGAGGGACAAACGCAGGTATCAGGAGGCCTTCAATTCAGGGTGGTGGTGTTCAGGGAGGCAGCGAGAAAGGGGGGACTTATATCTCTGTGACCGGTGTTTTGTTTTCTAGGTTGCAGAAAATCCTCACTCTGAGTACGGTCTCACAGACAACGTTGAGGTAACTCGTCCAGTTCCTATGCCTCATCTGTGTTGTCTCTTGCGAGCTGGAGAAAACTTGGGATCTGATTTTACTAGGTTACTATGCACAAGGGAAAACTTTGTTATCGTGAACTGAATAGTATCAAGTTATGGGTAGCTTGTTTTATTAGTACTAATGCTTCTTGGTGTACAGACATACAAATTAGGTTTGAGCCAAAGGATTGAACTTTTATTACGAAACACATTCTTGAGGGATACTGTCTAAATCATTTTGCTTGGTGGCTTTTAATCGATCTTTTGGGATGTTGCTACGTAAAAATCGCATATTAAAATTAAGAAACCCTTCGCTGGGCACGATGGCCCACGCCTGTAATCCCAGCACTTTGGGAGGCCGAGGCTGGTGGATCACCTGAGGTCAGGAGTTCCAAACCAGCCTGACCAACATGGTGAAACCCCGTCTCTACTAAAAATATAAAAATTAGCCAGGCATGATGGTGGATGGCTGTAATCCCAGCTATTCGGGTGGCTGAGGGCAGAGAATCGCTTGAATCTGGAAAACTGAGGTTGCAGTGAGCCGAGATCGCGTCACTGCACTGCAGCCTGGGCGACAGAGAGAGACTCCGGCTCAAAAAAGAAAAAAAAGTAAAAAATAAAATTAGGTAATCTGTTGGTCTTTGTAGCAGAATAGTGTGCTGGAGGAGTCAACATTTAATAAGTATTTATTTCTTTTTAGAGTTCAGTAACTCCTGGGCTGAAGTGAGAGAATTGCTGGAGCTGGGGAGGTTGAGGCTGCAGTGAGCTATGATCGCACCACTGCACTCCAGCCTGGGTGTCAGCACGTGACCCTGTCCCTCTTCTCCTCTCCCTGGCCCCCCCCAAAAAGTAAGGCCAGATGCAGTGGTTTACCCCTGTAATCCCAGCACTTTGAGGGCCAGTGTGAGCTGATTACCTGAGGTCAGGAGTTCCAGACCAGTCTGGCCAACATGGTGAAACCTCGTCTCTACTAATCCCAGCTACTCGGAAGGCTGAGGCAGGAGAATCGCGAATCCCTTGAACCCGAGATCATGCCACTGTACTCCATCCTGGGCGACAGAGCGAGATTTTGTCTTAAAAAAAAAAAATTAGTAATACAACGTAATTCTACTGCAAAAATGTCAACCTGCCTAGGTTGAAAATACAGCTCCCAATATACTTTCTGGTGACCTTGAACAAGTTACTGAACTTCTCTGAGCCTTATGGGGCTGAAGATACAGGCAAATTACTTAAGAGTGTGTGTGGCACATAGTAAAACATTAGAAATTTTTTGTTTTGTTTTGTTTTGTTTTTGAGACAGAGTCTTGCTCTGTTGCCCAGGCTGGAGTGCAGTGGTGAGATCTCGGTTCACTGCAAGCCCCGCCTCCCGGGTTCACGCCATTCTCCTGCCTCAGCCTCCCAAGTAGCTGGGACTACAGGCACCCACCACCATGCCCGGCTAATTTTTTGTATTTTTTTTAGTAGAGACGGGGTTTCACTGTGTTAGCCAGCTGGTCTCTATCTCTTGACCTCATGGTCCGCCAGCCTCAGCCTCCCAAAGTGCTGGGATTGTAGGTGTGAGCCACCGTGCCTGGCCAAGGCTAGAAAAAATATTAACAGCTGTTACTATTATTACTGTGGTTAGAAATGCTGTTACTCTCATTTATCCAAACTGAATCACACGTCTTGTTTTTTAATAAAAAAAATACAGGCCAGGCGTGGTGGCTCACACCTGTAATCCCAGCACTTTGGGAGTCTGAGGTGGGTGGATCACTTGAGGTGAGGATTTCAAGCCTGGCCAACATGGTGAAACCCCATCTCTACTAAAAATACAAAAATTAGCCAGGCGTGGTGGCAAGCCCCTGTAATCCCAGCTACTCAGGAGGCTGAGGCAGGAGAATTGCTTGAACCCCGGAGGCAGAGTTGCAGTGAGCCGAGATCGTGCCACTGTACTCCAGCCTGGGCAACAGAGTGAGACTCCATCTCAAAAATAAAAAAGTTGGCTGGGCATGGTGGCTGGTAAACCGCTTAAGCTCAGGAGTTTGAAACCAGCCTACAAACCCTGTCTCTACAAAAAAAAAAAAAAAAAAAGGAAAAATTAGCTGGGTGTGACGGTAGGTGCCTACAGTCCCAGCTACTAGGGAGACTGAAGCAGGAGGATCACTTGAGCCCGGGAGGCAGAAGCTGCAGTGAGCCCTAATTGCACCACTGCACACCATCCTGAGTGGAGAGAGCAAAACCTTGTCTCAAAAGCAAAAAAAAAAAAAAAAGTCACTTTAAAGATATTTAAACAGTACAAAAAAAGGAGAATTTTACATTTATCCACATATTGACCATTTCTGTAGATCTTCATTGTTTTGTGTAGGTCTAGATTTCCATCTTTCCAAAAGGTATTTTCTTCCTGGACAAAGGGCTTCCTTGAACATTTCTTGTAGTTCACTTCTGCTGGTAAGGAATTCTTTCAGCTTCTGAATGTCTGAAAAAGTCATTATTTTGCCCTTGTTTTTAGAAGATATTTTTGCTAGTTGTAGATTACTTCACGGTCTTCTGGCGGACATTGTTTCTGAAAAGAAGCTTGCTATCGTTCCTATCTTTGCTCCTCAATAAATAACGTCTTCTTGCTACTTTTGAGATTTTCTTTATATCAGTGTTTTAAAGTTATTTGGTTGTGGTGTGTCTTGGTGTAGTTTTTTTCTTTTCTTTCTTTTTTTTTTTTTTTTTTTTTTTGAGATGGAGTCTCGCTCTGTCGCCCAGGCTGGAGTGCAGTGGTGTGGTCTCGGCTCACCTGGGTTCACACCATTCTCCTGCCTCAGCCTCCCAAGTAGGTGGGACTACAGGCACGCCCAGCTAATTTTTTTTGTATTTTTAGTAGAGGAGGTTTCACTGTGTTAGCCAGGATGGTCTTGATCTCCTGACCTCGTGATCCGCCAGCCTCGGCCTCCCAGAGTGCTGGGATTACAGGTGTGAGCTGCCGTGCTCAGCCAGTTTTTTCCTTTTAATGCTTCTGCTTAGGATTCATTGAGCTTCTTGAATCTGTGGTTTAGAATTTTCATCAAATTTGGAAGAATTTCAGCCATTATTTAAAAAAAATATTTTGCCATGGGACGTGACTCATGCCTGTAATCCCAGCCCTTTGGGAGGCCAAGGTGGGAGGATTCCTAGAATCTAGGAGTTTAAGACCAGCCTGGGCAACATAGTGAGACCCCATCTAAAAAAAAAAAAAAGAAAAGAAAAATGCATGCCTATAGTCCCAGCTACTCAGGAGATTGAGGTGGGAGGATTGCTTGAGCCTGGAAGGCCAAGGCTGGAGTGAACCAAGATCATGCCAATGCACTGCAGGGTGGGTGACAGAGTGAGACGCTGTCTCAAAAAAGAAAAAAAAAGATCAGTTTACCTAACTTTTATTCTTTTTCTTTTTTTTTCTCGAGACTGAGTCTTGCTCTATCTCCAGGTTGGAGTGCAATGGCGCGATCTCGGCTTAGTGTAACCTCTGCCTCCCAGGTTGAAGTGATTCTCATGTCTCAGCCTCCTAAGTAGCTGGGATTACAGGCACCCGCTACCATGCCCAGCTAATTTTTGTGTTTTTAGTAGAGGTGGGGTTTCACTGTGTTGGTCAGGCTGGTCTCAAACTGCTGACCTTAAGTGATCTGCCCGCCTCAGCCTCCCAAAGTGCTGGGATTACAGGTGTGAGCCACTGCACCTGGCCTACTTATGCTTTTTTCTGTTGTGAACATATAGAATATATTATACATGGTTTTTTTTTTGTTTGTTTGTTTTTTCTTTTAATGAGACAAAGTCTTGCTCTGTCACCAGGCTGGTGTGCAGTGGCGCGATCTCGGCTCACTACAATCTCCGCCTCCCGGGTTCAAGTGATTCCCCTGCCTCAGCTTCCCAAGTAGCTGGGAGCCACCATGCCTGGCTAATTTTTTGTATTTTAGTAGAGATGAGGTTTCACCATGTTGGCCAGGATCGTCTTGATTTCCTGACCTTGTGATCTACCCACCTGAGCCTCCCAAAGTGCTGGGATTACAGGTGTGAGCCACTGTGCCCGGCCAAATGTATTTATTTATTTATTTATTTGTTTATTTGTTTGTTTGTTTATTTGTTTTTAAGACCAAGTCTTGCTCTTTCACCCAGGCTGGGGTAGGGGTACAGTGGCATGATCATAGCTCACTGTAGCCTCAAACTCCTGGTCTTAAGTGATCCTCCCACCTCAGCCTCCTGAGCAGTTGGAACTAGAGGTGTGTGCCGCCATGTCCGGCGGGAATACATTATAATTTTTTTTTTTTTTGAGATGGAGTCTCGCTCTGTCACCCAGGCTGGAGTGTAGTGGCGCGCTCTCGGTTCTCTGCAACCTCTGCCTCCCGGGTGCAAGCGTTTCACCTTTTTTTATTTTTATTTTTTGAGATGGAGTTTTGCTCTTGTCGCCTAGGCTGGAAGTGGCACAATCTTGGGTCAGTGCAACCTCCACCTCCTGGGTTCAAGTGATTCTCCTGCCTCAGCCTCCCGAGTAGCTGGAATTACTGGCATGTGCCACCATGCCTGCCTAATTTTTGTATTTTCAGTAGAGACGGGGTTTTACCGCGTTGGCCAGGATGGTCTCAAACTCGTGACCTAAGGTGATCCACCTGCCTTGGCCTCCCAAAGTGTTGGGATTACACGTGTGAGCCACCACGGCTGGCGTATTATGAGATTTTCTCCCCCTGTGTCACTGGAACACAAACTGTTTGCAGCCTGTGTGAGCTGCAAGGATTGTTCCTCCTGGTGTAATATAGTTTAGATATTTGTCCCTTCCAAGTCTCATGTTGAAATGTGACCCCCAATGTTGGAAGTGGGGCCTAGTGGGAGGTGTTTGGGTCATGGGGGCAGATCCCTCATGACTGGCATGGTGCCATCTTTTGGTAATGAGTCAGTTCTTACTCTATTAGTTACCATGAGATCTGATTGTTAAAAAGAGCCTGGCACCTACTCCTTTCTCTCTTGCTCCCTCTCTTGTTATATGACACACCCGTTCCCCTTCCATCTCTGTCATGATTCATTGCTCCCTGAAGCCCTCACCAGAAGCAGATGCTGGTGCCATGCTTGGGTAGCTTGCAGAACTGTGGCCAAATAAACCTCTCTTCTTTATAAAATTACCCACCCTCAGGTATTTCTTTATAGCAATGCAAATGGACTAACACAAGATGGTTGTTTCCCTGGCCTTGGGTAGTTGACTTATAGCCATCTATTGATAAGTATTCACCTGAAGCCTGGAAGGCAATATCTTTAGTCTTTTTCTGTGCAGTTCTTGTCTCCACACACCTTTCTTCTCTTCAGTGCTCTGCTTTGCAAATTTTAGTTGTTTTGGTCTCCCAGAATTTTCAACTCTGTCTTCTCAACTCAGGGAGACTACTGGGCTCTGTTCACATTCTCTCTCCCTACATTGCATCCTGTAAGTTCTCCAGGCAGAAAGCAGGAAGCTGGGACAGTCATAGTACTCACCTCATTTCTCCTCTTTTTGTGATGACTGTTCTGCACTGTCTTACCAGCTCATTGTTTGTTTGTGGTAGTTTGGATATACCTATTTTTAGATTAGTTCAAGATTTTGACTTAAGTGAAATTGAGCATCACAATTGGCACATAGTAGATAATTCGTAAATGTTCAAATGAAATAAATGGGAGGATTTGGTTAAGAAATTTATTACAGGAGTTATAGGAGTTGCTTAGGCATTGCTCTTTTTTTTTTTTTTGTTTTGAGACGGAGTTTTGCTCTTGTTGCCTGGGCTGGAGTGCGATGGTGCGGTCTCAGCTCACCGTAACCTCCGCCTCCCAGGTTCAAGTGATTCTGCTGCCTTAGCCTCCCAAGTAGCTGGGATTACAGGCATGTGCCACCACACCCGGCTAGTTTTGTATTTTTAATAGAGTTGCATTTTCTCCATGTTGACTAGGCTGTTCTTGAACTCCTGACCTCAGGTGATCTGCCTGCCTTGGCCTCCCAAAGTATTGGGATTACAGGCATGAGTCACCACAGCCAGCCGCACTGCTCTTTCTTATTGGCTTTCTTATTGTAGGCATTATAATGTCATGTAACTCGCAAGTTAAAATATTTTTTTCTTTTTTTGAAATGGAGCCTTGCTCTGTCGCCCAGGCTGGACAGGCAATTCTCCTGCCTCAGCCTCCTGAGTCCTGGGATTACAGGTACATGCCACCACACCTGGTTAATTTTTGTATTTCTAATAGAGGCAGGGTTTCACCATGTTGGGCGGGTTGGTCTTGAACTCCTGACCTCAGGTGATCCACCTGCCTTGGCCTCCCAAAGTACTGGGATTACAGGTGTGAGCCACCGCGCCCTGCCAAACTGTTTTTTAAAAATTATTATTATTTTTTTGAGATGGAGTCTCACTCTGTCACCCAGGCTAGAGTGCAGTTGCACAATCTCAGCTCACTGCAACCTCTACCTCCAGGGTTCAAGCAATTCTCCTGCCTCAGCCTCCTGAGTAGCTGGGATTATGGGTGCCTGCCACCACGCCCAGCTAATTTTTGTATTTTTAGTAGAGATGGGGTTTCACCATGTTGGTCAGGCTGGTCTCGAACTCCTGACCTTGTGATCCACCTGCCTCGGCCTCCTAAAGTGCTGGGATTACAGGCGTGAACCGCTGTGCCCGGCCTAAAATTATTTTCTAAAAAATAGTAACAGGGTCTCACTATGTTGCTCAAGCTGGTCTCAAACTCCTGCGCTCAAGCAGTCCTCCTGCCTTGGCTTCCCAAAGTACTGGGATTACAGATGTGAGCCACTGCGCCTGGTCCCGAGTAGTTTTTATTGTATATGTATACTGTGGAAGTTAGGACTGTTTTTAGGAAATACATTGTGAGATTTTGAAGTTTGTCACATTGTCTTTGTTGTGATCAACGTGAAGTTTTGAACATAGTGGATTTTGATTTAGGGGATGAAAATTCATTCAAGATGATACTGTCAGTTTTCAGAAATAATGAAGTTGTATAGTCTTTTCTGCAATGGAAAGCTGACTTTTACAAAGGCTCAGTTAGAATTTCTGAAGTGATGGTGTGCTAATTATCTGTTGAAATTTACTAATGAAAAATAAAATTTTCAGTCCATGGACAAAATAAATAGTATTTTATAGATTAAAAAACTTTGTATTTAATAGAAAATTACCTTTAATTCCAAAATTAGATCGAAAAATCATAAGCAGGCCGGGCGCGGTGGCTCAAGCCTGTAATCCCAGCACTTTGGGAGGCCGAGACGGGCGGATCACGAGGTCAGGAGATCGAGACCATCCTGGCTAACATGGTGAAACCCCGTCTCTACTAAAAATACACACACAAAAAAAAAAAACTAGCCGGGCGTGCTGGCGGGCGCCTGTAGTCCCAGCTACTCGGGAGGCTGAGGCAGGAGAATGGCGGGAACCCGGGAGGCGGAGCTTGCAGTGAGCTGAGATCTGGCCACTGCACTCCAGCCCGGGCAACAGAGCAAGACTCCGTCTCAAAAAAAAAAAAAAAAAAAAAAAAAGAAAAATCATAAGCAGAAGTTGTCTGACATAGTTATGGGAAGTGTCTTTGGAAACCATGCTATATATGTTACAGATAATGTGATTAAAGGTTTTTTCTCACTTTTACCAAAATAAAATTAAAAGTAGAAAAAGTTTTCTTTGTCGACTCTTTTATATCTAGTTTGAGTATGATTGAAGCAAAAGTTTATTTAGATGAAAGTGCTCTTGGGAATACTGTTTTGTCCTTTTAGAGCCGTTTCTTCTTCTTATTTTTTTTGTCTCTTTCATTTTTATTTTTTTTATTGTTTTGAGATGGAGTCTTGCTCTGTCAAAAGCAAGACTCCCAGGCTGGAGTGCAGTGGTGCAATCTTGGCTCACTGCAACCTCCGCCTCCCGGGATCAAGCGATTCTCTTGCCTCAGCTTTTCAAGTAGCTGGAATTACATGCCTACGCCACCACGCCTGGCTAATTTTGTAATTTTAGTAGAGATGGGGTTTCACCATGTTGGTCAGGCTGGTCTTGAACTCTGGACTCAGCCGATCCCCTTGCTTCGGCCTCCCAAAGTGCTGGGAATACAGGTGTGAGCTACCACATCCAGCTCCCATTTTAAATACCTAAAATTTTTTAAAAAAATCAACCTTTTTTTTTTTTTGAGACAGAGTCCCACTCTGTCGCCCAGGCTGGAGTGCAGTGACCCGATCTCAGCTCACTGCAAGCTCCGCCTCCCGGGTTCAAGCGATTCTCTTGCCTCAGCCTTCTGAGTAGCTGGTATTATAGGCGCGCACTACTACGCCTGGCTAATTTTTGTATTTTTAGTAGAGACGGGGTTTCACCATGTTGGTCATGCTGGTCTTGAACTCCTGACCGCGTGATCCACCTGCCTGGGCCTCCCCGAGTGCTGGGATTACAGGCGTGAGCCACCGTGCCCGGCCTTTTTTTTTCCTTTTTGAGACGGAATCCTGCTGTGTTACCCAGGCTGCAGTGCAGTGGCATGACCTCAGCTCACTGCAACCTCTGCCTCCCGGGTACAAGTGATTTTCGTGCTTCAATTTCCTAAGTAGCTGGGATTACAGGTGTGCACCACCATGCCTGTCTAGTTCTTTTTTAATTTTTATTTTTTGAGATGGAGTCTTTCTCTGTCACCCATGCTGGAGTCTAGTGGTGTGATCTTGGCTCATTGCAAACTTCACTTCCCGGGTTCAAGCGATTCTTCTGCCTCAGCCTCCTGAGTAACTGGGAGTACAGGTGCGCACTACCACGCCCAGCTAATTTTTGTATTATTAGTAGAGATGGGGTTTCGCCATATTGGTCAGGCTGTCTTGAACTCCTGAGTCGTGGTCGGCCTGCCTTGGCCTCCGAAAGTGCTGGGATTACAGGTGTCAGCCACCGCGCAAGCCGCAAAATTTTTTAATATATTAGTTTTAAAAATGTAAGTGTGATGGAGGCAATAAGTTACTTTTTAATGCTCTGAATGTCAGCCCGAATCTATTTGATAGCTCCAAAATTTGGGAGTTGTGAAGAATGAAATATAACTTATTATTTTTTAAACTTCATTTATTTATAATTATTTTTATTTATTTATTTATTCTTTTTTTTTTTGAGACGGAGTCTCGCTCCGTCACCCAGGCTGGAGTGAAATGGCGCGATCTCGGCTCACTGCAAGCTCCGCCTCCCGGGTTCACGCCATTCTCCCGCCTCAGCCTTGCGAGTAGCTAGGACTGCAGGTGCCTGCCACCACGCCCGGCTAATTTTTTGTATTTTTAATAGAGACGGGGTTTCACCGTGTTAGCCAGGATGGTCTCGATCTCCTGATCTCGTGATCTGCCCACCTTGGCCTCCCAAAGTGCTGGGATTACAGGCGTGATCCCCCATGCCCGGCCTGGTTTTTGTATTTTTGGTAAAGACTGGATTTTGCAGTTGCCCAGGCTGGATGTATTTCTTTACAAAAGAAACATAAAGGGAAAAGCATTCTCATTGTGATAAATACAGGGTAACCATAAAAATGACAACAGTGAATACAAGACAATGATAATAAATTTTAGCTCTATTCTCTTGAGTGTATAAGCCTTGGACCCTGAAGCTTGCTGTCTCTGCTGTGACCAGCTTTCTTACTATGATTGGGTGCTGTTTGGTGTCATGTCCAGTCTTTTTTGGGAACACACTCTAAGAAGATACTTACATGAGAAAGAGAAAAAGGATTTGTGTTTACTCCTACAAAGTCAGAAGGAAAGGGAGACATGACATTAGAAGAATGAGATAATGTGGTGCTTTTGGAGAGAAAGAGCTTGAATAAGATTGAAAGATGGGTCTGAATTTATTTTGGGCAGAGAAGTTTGTGGTCTAGTACCATCTTTCTAGTCATTGATTTGCCTTTTCTGTTAGTGTCATATTTCCATTAGTTTTGTTTAGCACTCAAAATAACATTTATTTGAAATGTTCATGCACTTTTTTTTGAATTCACTAGAGGATAGTAGAAAATGAGAAGATTAATGCAGAAAAGTCATCAAAGCAGAAGGTAGATCTCCAGTCTTTGCCAACTCGTGCCTACCTGGATCAGACAGTTGTGCCTATCTTATTACAGGGACTTGCTGTGCTTGCAAAGGAAAGGTAAGATAATTGTGTCCACAAAAGGAGTTAGTAAAGAAAGCAAAATAGATTCCCCTATATGAAATATCATTAGTTATGTATAGCAACATTTTTCTGTGTGATTTATGGATGTTAAAGTTTTTAAGAAAGTACTTAGCCATAATCTCATAATTCAGACATTTAAATTTTTTCCCACCAGTCTTAGATCATATGCATATTTGTAAAGATTTGTGATCATGACATGCTTGTAATTTTGAATCTTCTTTTTACTTATTGTGACATAACATTTTTCTTTGTCTCTCCATAGTCTTCATGATTATAATTTTTTATTATTATTATTGTTATTTTGAGACAGAGTCTCACTCTGTTGCCCAGGCTGGAGTACAGTGGTGTGATCTCTGTTCACTGCAACCTCTGCCTCCTGGTTTCAAGTGATTCTTGTGTCTCAGCCTCCTGGGTAGCTGGGACTACAGGTGTGTGCCACTACGCCTGGCTAATTTTTGTATTTTTCATAAAGATGGGGTTTCACCATGTTGGCCAGGCTGGTCTTGAACTCCTGACCTCAAGTGATCTGCCCGCCTCAGCCTCCCAAAGTGCTGGGATTACAGGCATGAGCCACTGCGCCCGGCCTATTATTATTTTTTGAGATAGAATCTTGCTCTGTGTCCCTGGCTAGAGTGCAGTGGTGCAACCCCGGCTCACTGCAACTTCCACCTCACTGGGTTCAAGCGATTCTCCTACCTCAGTCTCCCGAGTAGCTGGGATTACAGGCACCTGCCACCATGCCTGGCTGGTTATTGTATTTTTAGTAGAGACAAGGTTTGGGGTCTCGCTCTGTCGCCAGGCTGGAGTGCAGTGGCGCGATCATGGCTCACTGCAACCTCCATCTCATGGGTTCAAGCGATTCTGCCTTAGCTTCCCGAGCAGCAGCTCAGGGACCCAGTACCACGCCCGGTTAGTTTTTGTATTTTTAGCAGTGATGGGGTTTCACCGTGTTGGCCAGAATGATCTCGATCTCTTGACCTTGTGATCTGCCCATCTCGGCCTCCCAAAGTGCTGGGATTACAGGAGTGAGCCACTGAGGCTGGCCTTAAATTTTCTTAATAGTAAGAGTACAATTATTTCTCTTTCTTTAACATATTTTCCCCAGTATTTCTCACCTAAATTCTTTTTTGTGTAAGCAAATCTAATAAGAAAATTGGTTTTGCAAGTTAGATTAGTCAACATTTATTAGGTGCATATTCTGTTTTATTCAAAGAATAATAATAAACATTATAATAGCAAACTGACATAACTTGATAAAGAACTTGATGGAATTATGTCTCTTCTCAGCCAGGTGTGGTGGTGTATGCCTTAGCCCGCACTGCTTGGGAGGCCGAGGTGGGAGGATCGCTTGGGCTTGGGCCCAGGAGTTTGAGGCTGCAGTGAGCTGTGATCGCACCACTGCACTCCAGCGTGGGTGACAGAGTGAGACCCTGCCTCAGAAAAAAAAAAAAAAGGAAATATATCTTTTCTTATAGTAAAAGTGAGTTATTAACTTAGAATAGATAATTTGTTTATATAAAAATTATATGAATGAGCAGTAAATATTTGTTTTTGATGGCTATATTTGTAAATTACTATTTATGACTGTGAGCTGTATCTTGGCTCTACTATCAACAATTAAAATATGGGTATCTTGGCTGGTCTGAAGGTAGTGAGTTAACTCGATTGTTGATAGTCTTACAGATCAAGCTCCTTATTCTACTCCTTTTTTTTTTTTGAGACAGAGTTTTGTATTTGTCACCAGGGCTGGAATGCAGTGGCATGATCTCGGGTCACTGCAACCTCCACCTCCTGGGTTCAAGCAGTTCTCTTGCCTCAGCCTCCTGAGTAGCTGGGATTATAGGTGCCTGTCAGCACACCCAGCTAATTTTTGTATTTTTAGGAGAGATGGGGTTTCACCATGTTGGCCAGGCTGGTCTCGAACTCCTGACCTCAGGTGATCCACTGCGCCCAGCCTGTTTTTTTTTTGTTTTGTTTTTTTTTGAGACAGAGTCTTTGTTGCCCAGGCTCGAATGCAGTGGCACAATCTCAGGTCACTGCAGTCTCTGATTCCCAGTTCAAATGATTTTCCTGCCTCAGCCTCCCGAATAGCTGGGACTACCGGTGTGTGCCACCACACATGACTAATTTTTGTATTTTCAGTAGAGACAGGGTTTCACCATGTTGGCCAGGCTGGTCTCTAACTCCTGACCCCAGGTGATTGGCCTGGCCTCCCAAACTGCTGGGATTATAGGCGTGAGCCACCGCGCCTGGCCCTTATTCCCGTATTCTACTCTTTCCCCGCCTTCTCGCTACTGCACTTGACTAGTCTTAAAAAAAAAAAAAAAAAGGCAAAAAAGGAAAAAAAAAAGGTATCTTTTCTATTTTTTTGTTTTTCCTCTAGGGAAGACTAATATATTAGAAATTTAAAATATTACTGTATTTATTTATTTATTTATTTTTTGAGACTGAGTCTTGCTATGTTGCCCAGGCTGGAGTGCAGTGGCACAATGTTGGCTCACTGCAACCTCCGCCTCCTGGGTTCAAGCAATTCTTCTGCTTCAGCCTCCAGAGTAGCTAGAACTACCGGTGCCTGCCATTACGCCTGGCTAATTTTTGTATTTTTAGTAGAGATGTGGTTTTACCATGTTGATCAGGCTGGTCTGGAACTCCTGACTTCAGGTGATCCACCTGCCTCGACCTTCCGAAGTGTTGGGATTACAGGCATGAACCATTGTGCCTGGCCTCCAAATATTACTTTAAATGCTAGAAAAACATTTGAAAAAATTTTTAAGTTCAAGCTCCTAAATACATTAAATTTTTTTTTAATTGTTAATTTTTTTGAGACAGGGTCTCGCTCTATCATCCAGGCTGAAGTGCAGTGGCGAGATCACCACTCACTGCAGCCTCAGCCTTCTGGGCTTAAGCAATCCTCTCATCTCCGCGTCCTGAGTAGGTGGGACTGCAGGTGTGTGCCACTATGCCAGGCTAATTTTTTTTTTTTTTTTGAGACGGAGTCTAGCTCTGTCGCCCAGGCTGGAGTGCAGTGGCTGGATCTCAGCTCACTGCAAGCTCCGCCTCCTGGGTTCACGCCATTCTCCTGCCTCAGCCTCCCGAGTAGCTGGGACTACAGGCACCCGCCACCTCACCCAGCTAGTTTTTTGTATTTTTTAGTAGAGACGGGGTTTCACAGTGTTAGCCAGGATGGTCTCGATCTCCTGACCTCGTGATCCGCCTGTCTCGGCCTCCCAAAGCGCTGGGTTACAGGCTTGAGCCACCGCGCCCGGCCTGCCAGGCTAATTTTTAAGCTTTTTTGAAGAGTTGGGGTCTTACTATCTTGCCCAGGCTTGGAAGTGATCCTCGGATTCCCAGAGTCCTGGGATTACAGGCGTGAGCTACTGCGTCTGGCCAGTAAATATATTTTTTGTAAAAAAAAAAAAAAAAGTTTCTTTTTTTGACATGGAGTCTTGTTCTGTTGCCCCAGCTGGAGTACAGTGGGGACAATCATGCCTTACTGCAGCCTCAAAACTCCCAAGCTCAAGCGATCTTTCCACCTAACCCTCCTGAGTAGCTGTGACTACAGGTGTGTGCCACCACGCCTGGCTGATGTTTTGTATTTTCTGTAGAGACAGGTTTTCGTCATGTTGCCCAGGTTGATTTTGAACTCTTGGGCTCAAGCTGTCTGCCCGCCTTGGCCTTCCAAAGTGTGAGGAGTATGAGCATGAGCTACCATGCCCGGCCCAAGTATGTTTTTTTTTTTCAAGACGGAGTCTTGTTCTGTTGCGGCAGGCTGGAGTACAGTGGCTTGATCTTGGCTCACTGCAACCTCTGCCTTTGGGGTTCAAGTGATTCTCATGCCTCATCCTCCCTAGTAGCTGGGACTACAGGCATGCACCACCACGCCTGGCTAATTTTTTGTATTTTTAGTGGAGACAGGGTTTCACCATGGTGGCCAGGCTGCTCTCGAACTCCTGACCTTGTGATCTGCCCGCCTTGACCTCCTAAAGTGTCAGGATTACAGGTGTGAGCCACCGCCGTACCCGGCCAAATACATTTTTTTTTTTTTTTTTTTTTTGAGACAGAGTCTTGCTCTGTCGCCTAGGCTGGAGTGCAGTGGTGCGATCTCGGCTCACTGCAACCTCCACCTCCCGGGTTCAAGTGATTCTCCTGCCTCAACCTCCTGGTAGCTGGGATTACAGGCGCGCACCACCACGACCGGCTAATTTTTGTATTTTTAGTAGAGATGGAGTTTCACCATGTTGGTCAGAATTGTCTCAAACTCCTGACCTCGTGATCCACCCGCCTCGGCTTCCCAAAGTGCTGGGATTACAGGCATGAGCCATTGTGCCTGGCCCCAAATACATTTTTTAAGTAAAGAGTTCTGGTAAAATAATTCATCGTGTGAACCCTAAATACTACGTGAAAAATCTTGTCTATTTGTAGACAGCTCTTAGGGCTGTTTAAAGTGCTCTGGGAATGTTTTGAGATTATTGTAAACACATTTTCAATATGCCTTTCCATAGTAGAGTTGAAAATAGATGTCTCCCCAGTTTTTCATCTTTGGACTTGTATTGTCAGCAAGAATAATTTACATAGAAGTGTTAATATGAAATATCTCCTCTTAGTTTTATAAATGTGTTTATCTTCTTAGGTGCACTGTAGTTGTATTAAATAGTATTAGAATTATTGATTTTAAGTATTTGAAGAAAGAAAGAAGTAGCTTTTAGAAAAGAAACATAACCTACTTATCTGTATTAGTGTTGCTTCTTTGACTAGTCACTTGAGTTCATCTACATGTCTTAGTGATGCTACATCCACTGTCCTATTTTTGTTCTTTTATTGAAGGATATTACACAGAATATTACACATATCATAGGTATACAGCTTGATGAATTTTCACAAACTAAACATACCTGTGTAGCTTGCAGTCAGATCAAGAAACTGAATACTGCCAGCATCTCAGAAGCCATCCATGTGACCCCTTCAAGTCATTATTCTCTCTGGGGTAATGATCATCCCATTGTCAATACATTTTTTAAACATGTTTTAAAATTGAGTTCATAACCAGATTTAAGCCATACAAAAATTTCAGTCTCATTAAACTATTTTGTTGGCTAATTAATTTGCTTATCTCGTTTATTTTATTTACTACAAATGTCCTTTGACTGTGAAATGAAAATTAAACTTAAAAAGATGAGTTTTCATTATGGAACAATATGTTTAAATTAACACATCTAGGAAATATATTTCTAAACTTTGGATTTCTTTTCCCTTACAGACCACCAAATCCCATTGAATTTCTAGCATCTTATCTTTTAAAAAACAAGGCACAGTTTGAAGATCGAAACTGACTTAATGGGAAGAACAGAAAAATTTAGTTGCTACTGTAGATTTACATGATTAAGAGGCAGCTTTAATTTCCACGATTATCCCCCCTTTTTGGATGTATAAGAACCTTCCGGACAACAGAACCTATTTCTGGAATTGCAGAAGAGAACATATTTCCCTTATTTTGATTTAATCACCATAAACCATACCTATTTAATGAGTGTATTCTGTGCAATTTTTTCTCAGATTGTCTTTAACTTTGTTTTTAAAATGACCTTCAAAATAAACTGTCAAAACACCATTATTTTAAAGTAGTTTTTGTTTTGTATGACACATATTTTACATGATTGTTTCATGAATTTCTCTTTTTCTTCTGTCTTCAAATGCTGCAGAGTTTTACAACAGAGAGAAAATACAGCAGTCAAGTATAATGTAAAAAATTCAGCAAATTTTTCTCAGCATTGTTTCTGGACCTTTCTGAGGGTGGGATCTGGGCGTCTTCAATGGCTTAACAAGTATCACAGGTGATTCTAATGTACAATAAAGTTGGAGTACTAATAAAAGCATTGCAAAGGGGATACAATATCCTCTAATGTTGTCAACATTTATAGTAATAGCTATAATTTATTGCATTCCTACTAAGTTTCAGGCATAGTACTTTTTTACTTAAATGATCTCTGATATGGCAGCTCTGCAAAGTAGACATTATTATTCCCATTTTGCAGATGAGGAAACAGACTTGGAGAGGTTAAGTGACATGCTCAAGACAACACTGCTGGTAAGTTTTTGAATGGGAATTCAAATCCAGTTCTACCAATGTGTTGCTGAATTTCATTGCTTCTCTTTGCAATAAAAAGCAGCAGCCAGTTCTTTTGGGGATCTATTCTCATTGTCCCCTGTGAAGAAATGGAGATAGCTCACTAGCTCAGAAAATAGAGAAACTACCATAAGAGAGCCAGGAAAAAACATCCACTAGAGCAGTGGTTCTCAAAGAGGAGTGATTATCTCTCCCCACCCCCATTTCCCCAGAGAACATTTGTTGATATCTGGACACATTTTGGTTGTCATGACTGGAATAAGGTGGGGTTCTTGAACTCCTGACCTTGTGATCCACGTCTTGGCCTCCCAAAATGCTGGGATTACAGGCGTGAGCCACCATGCCCAGCTAGGTGGGGTTCTACTGGCATCTAGTACGTATAGATGCTGCTAAAACATCTTAATGAATAGGACAGCCTGCATGCCCATCTTCTCCCTCCCCAAGAATTATCTAGCTTAAAATGTCAGTGCCAAAGTTGAAAAACCCTGCATTAGAAGCCTATTAAAGTCGTGTGTCTCCAAGCTAAACCTGTTAAGGCCTTTGCAAAGTTAGAAATTTAACGCTGATTGGCTGGGTGCGGTGGCTCACGCCTGTAATCCCAGCACTTTGGGAGGCCGAGGTGGGTGGATCACAAGGTCAGGAGTTCGAGACCACCCTGGCCAATATGGTGAAACCCTGTCTCTACTAAAATTACAAAAATTAGCTGGGCGTGGTGGCACGTTCCTGTAGTTCCAGCTACTCGGGAGGCTGATCGGGAGGCTGAGGCAGAAGACTTGCTTGAACCTGGGAGGCGGAGGTTGCAGTGAGCCAAGATTGTGCCACTGCACTCCAATCTGGGCGACAGAGCGAGAATCTGTCTCAAAAAAAAAAAAAAATGCTGATTAGGTATGCCTTATAGTTTTCTTTAATACAGGAAATACTTATTTTAGTAGAACTGACACTTGTGGGAGGTGCTGTTTTTGGTTCACATCTGCAGATCTATATATTTGAATAGGAAAAACCTGGACATACTGGGATCTTCTTATATAGTAGTTTTTGTAAGTATTCTATCAAATTTATTTTGGTTATTTGGCTAACTCATAAGTTAATCCACCCAAGTCTTTTTAGTGATTTTTTAACATCTGAGTAGTAATTGGGTAATTTTTTTTTTTTTTTAGACAAGGTCTCGCTCTGTCGCCCAGGCTTGAGTGCAATGTGATCTTGGCTCACTGCAGCCTCCAGCTCCCAGGCTTGATTCTTCCTGTATCAGTCTCCTGAGTAGCTGAGATTACAGGTGCATGCCACTGTCCCCAGCAAATTTTTGTATTTTTAGTAGAGACGGGGTTTCACTATGGTGGCCAGGCTGGTCTTGAACTCCTGACATCAGGTGATCTGCCCACCTCAGCCTCCCAAAGTGCTGGGATTATGGGTGTGAGCCACAACGCCCATAATTGGGTAATCTTACTAAGAGATCAATAATCTTCTAGCAGTTTGTTTACTGATGATTCTCATCAGAGCTACTTGGGGGAACTTTCCAAATATAAGTATAAACAATATAAACATAAAAATCAATATAAAAATACAAGTTTTGTACATAATATAAGTATTATATATGTGTTAAGGGGCTTCTAAAGCTGTCACCTGGTGAACATGACCCATGGGACAGAGCCTTTTTTGTTGTTCTTTTTGCGATGGAGTCTTGCTCTGTTGCCCAGGCTGGAGTGCAGTGGTACAGTCTCGGCTCACTGCAACCTCCGCCTCCTGGGTTCAAGCGATTCTCCTGTCTCAGTCCCCCCAGTAGCTGGGATTACAGGTGTGTGCCACCTTGCCTGGCTGCTTTTTGTATTTTTAGTAGAGACAGGGTTTTACCATGTTGGCCAGGCTGGTCTTGAACTCTTGACCTCGGGTGATCCGCCCGCCTTGGCCTCCCAAAGTGCTGGAATTATGGGTGTGAGCCACTGTGTCCGGCCTGACAAAAATCTTTAAGGCATTCTGATACCTCTGGTTAAGGACCACTTAGAAGATATTCTAGTTTTGGAAGTGTAAATATGCAATACTTGGCCTAGCGGTAAGGGCTGAGAATAGAAATGTCTTTTTATTAATTTTTTTAGATGGAGTCTTGCTCTGTCGCCCAGGCTGGAGTGCAGTGGCTTGCTGCAACCTCTGCCTCCCAGGTTCAAACAATTCTCCTGCCTCAGCCTCCCGAGTAGTTAGGACTTCAGGCGCATGCTACTACACCCGGCTAATTTTTTGTATTTTCCTACAGACGGGGTTTCAGCGTGTTGCCCAGGACGGTCGCAAACTCCTGAGCTCAGGCAATCTGTTCCGCCTCGGCCTCCCAACATGCTGGGATTACAGGCGTGAGCCACCACGCCTGGCCAATTTTTTTTTTTTTTTTTTAAGCGGTGAGGTCTCACTATGTTGCCTAGATGGTCTCAAACTCCTGACCTCATGTGATCCTGCTGCCTTGGCCTCCCAAAATGCTGGGATTACAGGTGCAAGCCACTGTGCCTGGCAAGGAATGTCTTTTCCTGGCAGTCCACATAATGCTTACTTGAGTACTTATGTGCCAGGCAGCATGCTAAATATTTACATGAGTTGTCATTTAATCCTTGAACCTGTGAGGTGGATTTAAGTTTAAAAAATTATCCCTATTTTTTGTTTATTTTAAAAATTGCTTTATCAAGGTATAATTGAACAAAAAGCTGTATATATTTAATATATACAACTTGATTACTTTGGATATAACTATAGATCACTGAAACCATAACTACCATCAAGGTCATAAACATATTCCTCACCCCTCAAAGTTTGGGGTAGGTTTAATTTTAATTTTAATACTTTATTTATTTAGAGATGAGGTCTTGCTCTGTCACCCAGGTTGGAGTGCAATGGCATGGCCATAGCTTACTGCAACCTTGAAGTTCTAGGCTCAAGTGAGCTTCTTGCCTTAGCCTTCTGAGTAGCTGGGACTATAGGTATACTGCTGAACCTGGCTGATTTTTTTTTAAGCTTTTGCAGAGACGAGTTTTCATTGTGTTGACCAGGCTAGTCTTGAACTCGAACTTCTGACCTCAAGCTATCTACCTGCCAGAACTTCCCACAGTGCTGGGATTATAGGTGTGAGAGCCACTGCGCCCAGCCTATTTATTTGTTTTTGAGACGGGGTCTTGCTCTGTCACCCAGGCTGGAGCCCGGTGGTGAGAGCATAGCTTACTCCCGGGCTCAAGTCATCTTCTCGCGTCAGCCTTCTGAGCAGGTGGGACTACAGGTACACACCACCACGACCAGCTAGTTTAACACTTCATTTATAGATGAAGAAACATTTGAATAATTTCCTTAAAGTTACAGAGGAATTAAGTTTTTGTCAGGGATTCAAACCCATCTCTCTCTCTCTCTCTCTCTCTCTCTCTCTCTCTCTCTCTCTCTCTCTCTCTGTGTGTGTGTGGTTTTTTTTTTTTTTTTGAGACAGAGTTTCGCTCTTTTTGCCCAGGCTGGAGTGCAATGGCACAATCTCGGCTCACTGCAACCTCCGCCTCTTGCGTTCAAGCAATTCTCCTGCCTCAGCCTCCCTAGAAGCTAGGATTACAGGCGCACACCACCACACCCAGCTAACTTTGTATTTTTAGTAGAGATGGGGTTTCACCATGTTGGCCAGGCTGGTCTCGAACTCCTAACCTCCAGTAATCCACGTGCCTTGGCCTCCCAAAGTGTTGGGATTACAGGCGTGAGACACCACACCTAGCTGAGAGTTTCTTAAAGAGTGTAGCCCAGTAGCGTCAAGAGTTCAGTTTATTCATGGGCATTATTCAGTGTTATTTTACTGAGGGAATGGAGAGCTCCACTTACTCTCATAAATTGGTTAAATGGAAGTCAGTTTAGAAAGTTACTACTATATGGCTGGGCACTGTGGCTCACGCCTGTAATCGTAGCACTTCGGGAAACTGAGGTGGGTGGATCACCTGATGTCAGGAGTTTGAGACAAGCCTGGCCAACATGGTGAAACCCTGCCTCTACCCAAAATACAAAAGTTAGCTGGGCATGGTGGTCAACACCTGTAATCCCAGCTACTCGGGAGGCTGAGGCAGGAGAATTGCTTGAACCCAGGAGGCTGAGGCTGCAGTGAACCGAGATCGCGCCACTGCACTCCAGCCTGGGTGACAGAGCGATACTCTGTCTCAAAAAAAAACAACAAAAAAGAAAGTTACTATTATACTTTGGTGTCATATATTATATATAACTGAAAAGCATATAAACAGTTCCTAACCTTTGACCATTTAATGCAGACGTTGTTTAGTAAATAAATACAAAAATTGAGTAAAACCTACTGTATCCCTTAAGAGTGAGTTCATAAATTACGTTGGTGGGTGGGTTAGTTGGGAGGATCAGTAGAGTGAATTAGGAATAGATTCCTGGAGGAAATAGAAACCTTGAATTGAAAAAAAAAAAAAAAGGGAGAAGAGTGGGTTGGATAGAAGGAGATCATTTACCTAGTTCTGATGCACCTAAAGGAAGAATATTGAACTTTTATTTAAACGTCATTTAGGAGAAGGTACAGTGGGATTTTAAGATGGATAACTTCCTGTTAGAAGCGACGGAATTGTTTTAGGAGGAGCATACAAAACTGTAGCCAGGTATTTTCCTAGACTGGATTCCAAAATGGCATTACCAATTGGAGGCCTGATGACGTATCATCAGACTGGAAAAATGAGGCACAAAAGATGAACCTGTGAGTGGCTATAACCGAAAATCCATTTATTAAAATAAAATCTCTGGGTGTAAATTAGCAAAGAAGAAAAGTAATAAAATAGTGGAAAATAGGTCACCAGTGATAAAAGGGTAGTTGGTAACGAATAATTGTTTTTTAAAAAACCTTGCCAGCCTTTGGCTGGGCATGATGGCTCACACTTGTAATCCCAGCACTTTGCGAGGCCAAGGCAGGCGGATCACCAGAGGTCAGGAGTTCGAGACCAGCCTGGCCAATATGGTAAAACCCCATCTCTACTAAAAATACAAAAATTAGCCAGGCATGGTGGTGCGTGCCTATAATCCCAGCTACCGGAGGCTGAGGCAGGAGAATTGCTGGATCCTGAGAGGCTGTGGAGGCTACAGTGAGCTGAGATTGTGCCATTGTACTCCCTGGGCAACAGAGCGAGACTGTCTCAAAACAAAATAAAATAAAACAAAAACAACTTTGCCAGTCTTTAACAAAGCTTTGTGTGTGTGTGTGTGTTTTTTTTTTTTTTTTTTGGAGACAAGGTCTTGCTTTGTCAGCCTGGACTGCAGTGGCACAATCATAGGTCACTGCAGCCTTGAACTCCTGGGCTCAAGCAATTCTCCTGCCTCAGCCTCCTGAGTAGCTTGTACTACAGGGTGAGGTACTACAGGGGCATGACACTATGTCAGGCTAATTTGTTTTATTTTTAGTAGAGATGAAATCTTGCTGTGTTGCCCAGGCTGGTCTTCAACTCTTGAACTGAAGTGATCCTCCTGCCTTGGCCTCCCCAAATTTTGGGATTATAGATGTGAGCCACTGCACCTGGCTCCTTATATCTTTTGACTCTGTCATTCCATTTCTGACAATCCTAAATATTAATAAACATGGAAAAAAGGGCCAGGCACGGTGGGTCACGCCTGTAATCTCAGCACTTTGGGAGGCCGAGGCAGGCGGATCGAGGTCAGGAGATCGAGACCATCCTGGCTAACACAATGAAACCCCGTCTCTACTAAACATACAAAAAATTAGTCGGGCGTGGTGGCGGGCGCCTGTAGTCCCAGCTACTCCGGAGGCTGAGGCAGGAGAGTGGCGTGAACCCAGGAGGCAGAGTTTGCAGTGAGTGAGATCGTGCCACTGCACTCCAGCCTGGGCAATTAGAGCGAGACTGTATCTAAAAAAAATAAATAAATAAAAATAAAAAAATATGGAAAAAAGCTCTGCATAAAAAATTGTATTACGAAACATTAGAAATGAATAAATTTTTATCTGACAGGAATTATTAAATATCTAATATACTTAGTCCAGTGTTCAGATACACAGTCTTTAATAAATGTTGTTTATTAAGTTTGGTTTTCTAAGGTAGACAGGGACAAAGTTGACTGATACTAGGTTAGAACACCAGTTTTAGTTGAAATCAAAAGACCTTCTCTGTGTTAAACTCTACTCTTGATTTGTTCAAAAGGCTGTTAACTATTGTAAAATATTTTTCTGATCTACAGGGCTTTCAGTGTTAGGGTGCTTCTAAAGCTGTCAGTTGTGGATAAGTAGAATCTAAAAATGGTCAGTTTAATATTGCCGTGTAGATTCAAAATCAAGCCTAAAGATGTAAAAATAGAGTTTTTTGTTTTTTTTTGGTATGTAGTATATGTATATGGCACAAAATACAAAAGATACACAAAGACATACATTGGAAAGGTTAAATCCTTTTTCCATCCTTCCACCTCAGCCACCCAGTTACTTCTAGAAGTTATTACCTTCTAGAAGTATTCCGTGCATATGCAAGTATATGAAGTTACAAGTATTCATTCCTATACGAATGGAAGCATACTTTATACATTCTGTAATTTGCTTTTTTCACTTTTTTGAAACTCTTTCCATACTAGTATATAGTGCCATTTCATTCTTCTTCTTTTCTTCTTTTTTTTTTTTTTAAAGATGGGGTCTCACTCTGTTGCCCAGCCTGGAGTGCAGTGGTGTGATCATAGCTCATTGCAGTCTTAGACTCCTGGGCTTAAGCAATCTTCCCGCTTCAGCCTTCCAAGTAGCTGAGGCCATAGGCATGTGCCACTGTGCCTGGCTACGTTTTAAAATTTGTTTTTAGTTTTTTTTTTTTTTTTTGGTCTTGCTATGTTGCCCAGGCTGGTCTTGAACTCCTGACCTCAAGTGATCCTCCTGCCTCAACCTTCCAAAGTGCTGGGATTATAGGCATGAGCCACTGTGCCCAGCCACTTCATTCTTTTTAATGGGTGCATATGTATATCCTAGTTTAACAAGTTTTTCACATTGATGGACATTGTGGTTTTTTCTAGTCGTTTGCTACTACTGAGTGCTGCATAAATATTGGAAATGCCGTTTTCTTTCTTTTTTTTTTTTGAGACAGAGTCTTGCTCTTGTCACCTAGACTGGAGTGCAACGGCACGATTTCAGCTCACCGCAACCTCTGCCTCCCAGGTTCAAGCGATTCTCCTGCCTCAGCCTCCCGAGTAGCTGGGATTACAGGCACCGGCCACCACGCCTGTCTATTTTTGTATTTTCAGTAGAGACGGGGTTTTGCCGTATTGGCCAGGCTGGTCTCAAACTCCTGACCTTGTGATCCGCCCGCCTCAGCATCCCAAAGTGCTGGGATTACAGGCAGAAGCCACGGTGCCTGGCCTTCCTTCTTATTTCTTGAAGTCTTAGCTTCATAAGGATTGTCTGTTAATAAAGGTTTCCTCCTTGCTTCCTACTATGAATAATGCTTATGGAGTGTCAAACGAAAATCACTAGTGGATATAATGGAAATTGTTGATAGTAACATGAGAATTGTACAGTATTGTCAAATAAGCTTCTCCTAAAATACAAAGTATTTGCATTATATGAATTTTCCTTAATTTAGGGGAGGTGAATAAATTAATAGTTTCAACTTCTTTCAAGAGTGTACTTGAGTAAGGTAGCTAGAATAAAGTGGACAGGGGAATAATTGTGCCATATATTGAGAGAATCCTAGAGATACAACATAGTATCTGCTAACCTTTCAGTTCAGTTGCATTGTGGTCTTTATTCAGTTTGACCAGCAAAAAAATTTCAGTAGAGCATTTTAATAGGGAGAAAGCTGAATTTTAAATTAGATTACTAGTTTGGAATGAGACCTAGAACTGTTGCTAGGAGTAGAGGATAATAATCAGAACAAATATTTATAAAGAACAGCTTATGAAGCATTTTAACGTACCTTAATCATTCTCACAGCAAGCCTGTGAGTTAGATATTACTCCTGTTTGCATTTGACAGATAACACTGAGGCTAGAAAAGGTTAAAGTACTAGATGCCCATGGTCACACAGCTGATGAGTGACTCAAATCTGACTTTCTAATTTGAAGGGCCTGAAATACTAAGCTTTCTTTGTTTAATTGTATCCAATCTCTCCGCCCCTTCTTTTCCATAGAAACAAAATCAGCAATAAATAACCACAAGAACCATCATCATATAAGCACTTAGGGCAGTTTCCTTTTCTTGAAACTTACAACAAAAAGTTTACATTTCATCAATGATCACTGAGTTTTGGTACTCTCAGAACAGTACCATGTAATCAGAGCTCCAGCCTTATTTTTTGTTACCTCTAAAGTAGTGGCTTTGGCCCGGCTGTAGTGGCTCATGCCTGTAATCCCAGCACTTTGGGAGGCTGAGGCGGGTGGATCACCTGAGGTCAGGAATTCAAGACCACCCTGGCCAACATAGTGAAACTCCATCTCTACTAAAAATACAAAAATTAGCTGGGGATGGTGGCGGTCACTTGTAATCCCAGCTACTCTGGAGGCTGAGGCAAGAGAATCGCTTGAACTCAGGAAGTGGAGGTTGCAGTGAGCCGAGATCAAGCCACTGCACTCCAGCCTGGGTGACAGGGCGAGACTCTGTCTCAAAAAAAAAAAAAAGAAAAAAAAAAGAAAGAAAAGAAAGAGGTTTTGGCTACATGGTATGTCCATTTTTTGGTTGCATATGATGTTTTGTGCAAGTTGGTGGAGAGGGTAAAATTTGAGTAAACAAATATGCAGTGGAGATTTTAACCTAATTAGAAAAAGGTATGAAAGTTAGAAGTGTTCCAGTAATTGAATAGGCTTTAGGACAGGGATACTGCACAAAATCTTTGGGCCCTAAATTTGGAGAAGGTGGAAGGAGGAGAGGAAACAGAATAGTGCTTTAAAAAGTAAACTTGAATATTAGACAGCCAGTCATCTACTCTGGAATCTGTCAGGGGCTTGTTTAGTATGAAACTCAGATATAATTTTTTTTTCTTTTCTTTTTTGAGACAGGGTCTTGCTGCGCACGTTGCCTAGGTTGGAATGCAGTGGCGTGATCATGGCTCACTGTAGCCTTGACCTCCTAGGCTCAAGTGATCCTCCTGCCTCCGCCTACCAAGTAGCTAGGACCACAGGCGAAGCCACCACACCCGAAAAATTAAAAAATAAAAATTTATAGAAACAGGGTTTCCTATATTCCCCAGGCTGGTCTCGAACTCTTGGCCTCAAGCAATCCTACTGCCTAAGACCCCCTAAGTGCTGGGATTATAGGCAGGAGGTACCATGTCCATGCAGTTACAAACATAGTGTTTGCCCCAAAACTTTCATTGGATGTATGCAACTTTCTCTTCCTCTATTCCTACTTTTGCAATGGTGTACTCTGTAACACTAACATTTCCTCAGAGGTCCAAGATAGCCTCCTTTGCTGTGATTCTTACACAGTTGTAAAAAAATTATTTGCTCCTGACATTTATGTGCAATACTGGGATTTATAAGATGACAAGGGTTAAAATAGTATTTGTTGTATGCTTACCCTGTCAGGCTGTTCACATTCAGCAGCTCTTATAATCCTAGGTACACTCCTTGAGTGTCCCCATTTTACAGTTGAGGGTAACTGAGGCTAGTTATATCAAGCACTTTAGTTAGCGAGATAAGACATGCACCTATATAAATATAACATGAAACAAGAGAAATGGTTACAGTGTCAAAGCCACCGTTAGGTGGTAAGGGTGACCCTGTGAGGCAAAAACTAGCAGTTGCAGGACCACAGGCACACTTTACCATGTGCCTGCTTCTACAGATGAACTTCCCGGCGTGGCCACCCTAGGAATGAGACCTTGGGGGTGCGAATCCATGAAAGATGCCTGTGTATGTTGGATACCCGCGGGACTGTCCTCGTGGAAAGCCGCATCCGGGAGCCCTAGGTGCTCTCCATTTGAGGAAGTTGGCTGGGGGAGGGGGCTTGCCTTGCGGCTGCGTCCTGCTCCCCGTGCCCTGCCCCCACCTCCCAGCCTCTGCTGCCGCTAAACCCCGGAGAGCGGAGCGTGCACGTTGAGATTCCTCGGCGGGCTAGGCAGCGGTGCTGGGCATGCTCAGTGGGCAGGACCCGTTAGAGTGGCGAGTAAGGAAGCGTTGGCTCTTCTCCGGGTCTGCCTTCCCCGGTTCAGGCCCCGGCCCTGGGCTTTTGTGTGCGCGTAGCTGCAGCCGCCGCTGCCTCCTCGCGGGGCTGCCCGACCCCAGATGCCGTCAGGCCTGTCCAGTTTCCGCCGTTAACCTCGCCGCGCGGCCGGGAGGAGGAGCGGGGCGGGGCCGGCGGCGGGCGGCCGGGCTGGAGGGCCCTGCCGGGGGTGGGGGTGGGTGCGGGGAGCCCCGCGGGGGGTGGGGGGCGGGGGCGGGCGCGGAGTCACGGGGGTGGGGTCACCCGCGGTGGCTCGAGGAGGCCAGCTGGGAGGGGAGGGGGCCGTGGGGGCGGCTTGGCGGAACCAGCCCCGGCTGGGCAGCAGCGGGGACGCCGGGGGCCGGGGCCAGGGCTTTCCGGGCTTCGGTGAGGCCGCCGTGGGCCCCATCTTCCGGCGGTGGCCGGAGTTTGTGGTGATTGTTGCTGCCGCCGCCACCGCCCCGGCTGCCATCTCCTCCTCTTGGGCCGCCGCCTCCTCCTCTTCCTCCTCCTCCTGGGCCGGGCTGATCCCCTCCCCGCTGCCGCCTCCTCCTGGGCTGGGCCCGCGGTGTCTCGTCCCCTCGCGGAGCCGCTCCTGCCGCCGCCGCCGCCTCCTCATTCATCCTCGTGCACCATAGGCGGCACAGGCACCAAGATGTCCAACCGAGTGGTCTGCCGGGAAGCCAGTCACGCCGGGAGCTGGTACACAGCCTCAGGTAGGGCCCCAGGCCGCCGGCCCGCCCGCCGCCGCCGCCGCCTGGCCCCACGCCCGGCCGGCCGAGGTCGGCGGCCCGGCCCCGCGGCGGTGGCGGGCGGGGACGAGGGCGCGGACGGGCGCCGGGCGCGGACCGCGTGGGGAGGGAGCGAGCCGAGGCCGGCCTCGCCGCCTCCCCCACCCGGGCGGCGGGCATCCCGCGCCGGCAGCCCGGGGCCGGCCGGCCTCACGCTCGCCGGAGATGGGCGAGAGGGAGAGTTGCAGCCTCGACAGCCTGAGCCCTCCCTCGGGACCAGGCTCGAGGAAGGAACGTGTTCCCGGACCCAAGCCGACTTGTCGCCGCCTCTGGCTCGCAGGAAGCGGGTGGCCGGCCGCTGCCACCCCCGGGAAGGACACTGTGCCCGTCGCCGAGCCCCGCTTGTCCACGCTGCAGGGCAGCGACCCTCCGCCCTCCTGCCGAGTCAGAGACCCTTTCCTTTCCTCTCCCGTTTTCCCTGCCCTCCCCGCTGGCCGTCCGGGGAGTGCCCTCGCCCAGAGGGAGTTCTCTGTCTGCCCCCGAGCCTCCGCGCTCGCAGCCGGAGAGGAAGTCTTCTCGCCCCGTGCCTCTGGCGCTGGAGAAGGAGGCAGCGTTTCCCTGCACCTTTAAGGGGCTCCGCTGTCTTGCGAGGAGTGAAGGGTAGCACTTTTTCACGTTACCAGACTACAGGCGAGGTCTCTGCATGGGGAGATCTGTCAGAAGAGGGCCTTTCAGGGATTTGTCGCTTTGTATGTTGGGGCTGGGTGGAAGTACTGCTAAGCAGGGGCTTGGAGGTGGGGGGGCTCCCAGCTCTTTTGTCAGTGTTTGCATTGTTACTGTCATTCACGAAAGGGGCAGCTGGATATGGCATCAGCACTTTCCCCGACCAGTGGCCCCAGTCACTGGTCGCTCAACACCAGGCAGGTGCTGGAACTACCTAACCAATTAAGTTTAAGCTTTGAGCGAGTTGAGTTTTCTGTCTCCACTGTCTAAAAGCATTTTAGAAGTTCTTTATGTAAAAGTGTAGGGACTTTCCCTTTAATAAAGCGCTTGTTAGAATGCCTGTTTTCTGGGATTATTTTCAGGAGTCACATTTCTGGTGTGTTAACAAAGTTCTACTGTGATTCCTCATAGTCTTCAGTCATTTGGTATTGGCTTATCAATAACTAGACCTAACTTCTCGAGGTGACTCGGATCATGTTTCCCTTTGCAAAAAATTGGCTTGGAGAGTGACATGGCCTGTGAAAAGCAAAGATTTGGAAGAAAATTCATTTCTCTGAGGTTGCTAAACTCGCTCATTAAAGACATGTACCTTACTGAAATACATGACTCACTGAAGATTTTCTGTGTTAGGGAGACACAAAAGAATTGTGAGGATTGGATTCGCAGCTATAGCTAACAGGTAGTTATAGTTTTGCATTAAGCAAATATGACATTTTATGGTTACTGTGGCTTCCCTTCATGGTCCTAAAGTACTTCATAAACATTTAATCAGTTCTGAAAGCCTGAGAATGCCGGTTAAATTATTCTTGTTCAGCGTATGGGGAAACATGTAGATATCTCACCCAGGCTGGAGTGCAGTGGCTCGATCTTGACCCACTGCAACCTCCGCCTCCTGGGTTCAAGCGATTCTCCTGCCTCAGCCTCTCGAGTAGCTGAGATTGCAGGCGCCCGCCACCACGCCCAGCTAATTTTTTGTATTTTCAGTAGAGACAGGGTTTCACCATGTTGGCCAGGCTGGTCTCTTAACTCCCAACTTCGTGATTCGTGATCTGCCCGCCTGGGCCTCCCAAAGTGCTGGGATTACCGGCGTGAGCCACTGCGCCAGGACAGAAGTTCAGTGTTTTAAACTTTTGTTGTAGTTTGCAATTGAATGTGGGCAAGTGATTCTGGAGGAATTTCTATAGATTCTTGAACATTCTTTGGATAATCTTATAGGGCATAGCTTACGCTTTGGATTTGGAAAGACTTCTTTGGTATTCTAAGATGAATTCGTTAATCCAGCTCAAAACATTCTGTGATTATTGTTATTTATCAACAATGAACTAAAGAGGACTATTTTCTTAAAAATTCTAAGTGTATTGTTTCCCTAAATTCTGAGTGAAATCACTAATGCCATTTTTGGTAATGTGCATTGTCACAGAGAACCTTAAAATTAAGGCCACATATGTGACAATTTTTGGGGGAGTCGGTGTGTGACTTTTTAAACTTGAGTAATAATTGAGGGTATATTTAAAGCAATTCAATTATAAAAGCTTATTTTGTATTTTAAAAATAGATGAAGTACAACTACAGATAAGTAAACTTCGACTGGGTTTAGTAATGCCTGTCTTTAATATTTGCCAGTGTACCTACATTGATAACATTGACCGTTGGAAAAATTGGACTTGTATTGTGTTATTTCTCTAGTATATTAGTCCTAAAAAAGTGTGAGTAATAGGAGATGGAGAGATGTTTGTGGATTGTCATTCTGTGGTTCCTACAGCATTCAAGTTATGTCCATAGAATTAATGTGTTTAATTATTGACATAAATAAAGGTGAAAACACATTTGCTTTAGCTATATAGCTATTTCAGAAAAAAATTTGTGTACTATATAAATATTACATATATACACACACATATATCTTCCTTTTGTTTACCCCTTGTTATATGCTAGATCCATTGATAGAGAGTAACATAAATTATTTTCTGCCCTCAAGGAATTTTCAGTTTATTTGAAGTGAGTAATAACTTTTAGGGCAGCAAATAAATATCAAGTAAGTTGAGATATGCTTTTAGGACTTCTGAGGAGGGTAGAATCATTTTGGGGTAGGATTTGAATTATGCTTTGAAGGAAGGGTATTTGAACAGGTTTGGAGCAGGAGGAAAGAACATTGGATTGGGAAACCCCAAACAGATACAGAGGCAGGTAAATGTAAATAGTTCAATTTAATAAGAATGGAAGGTACACAGGGGCATAGTTCATGAGCCTGGAGTAGTAGGCTGGTCCTACTGTACAGATGCCTATGAATGCCAGGCATCATTGGGACTGGACTTAATTAGTTGAGAGTGAGGACCAATGAAGGTTTCTCAGTAGGGGACTAATGTGATGTTAATAGCATTTTAGGAAAATTAATCTCATAGGCCGATTCATTCTCACTTCTTTTCTTTTCTTTTTTTTTTTGAGATGAAATCTTGCTCTGTTGCCCAGGGTGGAGTGCAATGGCACTATCTTGGCTCACTGCAACCTCTACCTCCCCGGTTCAAGAGATCCCTCTGCCTCAGCCTCCTGAGTAGCTGGGACTGCAGGCTCCTGCCACCACGCATGGCTAATTTTTGTATTTTTTAGTAGAGATGGGGTTTTACCATATTAGTCTGGTCTCAAACTCCTGACCTCCTGATCCATCCTCCCAAAGTGCTGGGATTACAGGTGTGAGCCACCACTCCCAGGCCATTCTCACTTCTTTATGTGTGTGCAGCAGGGATCAGCAAACTAACTGTGGCCCATACCCCAAATGTAGCTGCAGCCTTTTTTTTCTTTCTTTCTTTTTTTTTTTTTGGTAAGGTCCAGTAGCTAAGAATGATTGTTAATATTTAATGGGTTGTTTAAAAAACAAACAAAAACATGAAATGCTGTAGATACTGTATGTAACACACAAAGTCTGAAATATTTACTGTTTGGCTCTTCATAGAAAAAATTTGCCAAATCCTAGCTAGTGTAGGTTAGTGGTTGTCAAAGTTTGATCTCTGGACCAGCAGCATAATCTAAATGTAGTCTTATTTTCTCCAGATTTGCTACTGCTTTCATTCCATTATTTTAGGCCCTTACAACTGTCAGGATAATTACAACTGTCTCCTAATTGCACTTCTTTCTGCCAGTCTTATCCCCTTAAATCCATCTTCTATACTGTTACTTGAATAGTATGTTGGCCAAATCATTCCTTTGATCATTTCCTCTCTGATCTGTCTTGCCTGTTGGATTAAGGTCTAAGTCCCCTCATAACTTTCCATCTTCCTATCTCTGTGACTACTTTCCCCTACCCCAACCCAGTTGTGATTTTACCCCCATTAAATGACATCTAATAGTTGTTCATTGTTTCTTTAAATATGTCGTGCTGTTTCTTATCTCTGTGCTCTTACACAAATTGGTCCCTCTGTTGAAATGTTCTTTGTTGGGATAATTCCTACTCCTCTCTTAAAGACTCAAGTGTTAACACCTCCAAGAAACCTACCCTGGTGCTTTGCCTCCCCAACGTAGTTTTTGATGTTACCTGTATATGAGGTAAGCCAGGTACCATGTCTTACTCATTTTTTGTACCCTAAGTATTCAGCATAGGCTTTGTACATAGTAGATGCTCAGTAAGTATTTAACTGAATGTTAAAGTGCTTGGCATATAGTAGGCATATAATTAGCAAGTGGTAGGTATTGGTAGCATATATGGACAGGTACAAATGTTTACATTTTAAAGAGTGGTGGGGCTGATGTGAGACTGCTACCATTCAGGTCTCTGATGATGGTATAGATGAAGCATCTTGGTGGTAGGAAGGGATTACAAATCCTGTTGTGCCAGTTAGGGATCCAGTGAGTGTAAGACTTTAAAGTATGACATACTTTAAACAAGTTCAGCTAGATGAATAAGTACATTCACATAATGAGTATTCAATTCAAGAAACACATCAGTACTGGAATTCCCACCAAATGCCCCCTCCCCATTCCATGTTCCTTGTATTACTAAGACCATAGAAAAATTTTGTCTGTTTTCCAATTCTGTGTCAGTAGAATTATATAGTATGTATTCTTTGAGCTTCTTTTCTTTTTTTTGGAAACGGAGTCTGTCTCTCGCCCAGGCTAGAGTGCTGTGGCTCAATCATAGCTCACTGCAGCCTTAACTTCCTGGGCTCAAGCAGTCTTCCTCCTTCAGCCTCCTTAAGTGTTGGTATTATAGGTGTGAGCCACTGCACCTGGCTCCTTTGAACTTTTGCTCAACATTACGTTTGTAAGATTAATACGTGTTGTACTGTACTTTGTTCATTCTGTTGTATGACAATTCCAGTTTATTCTACTGTTGGTGGACATTTGGGTTTTTTAGTTTTGCTGCTGTGAACACTGTTGTACCTTTTTTTGGTGAATGTATATGTGATTTTTGATGGGTATATGCCTTAGGGTGGAGTGATTAGATCATGACCTATGTAAATGTTAAGTTTTTTTGTTTTTGTTTTTTTTTGTTTTTTGAGACGGAGTCTCACTCTGTTACCCAGGCTGGAGTGCAGTGGCGCGATCTCAGCTCACTGCTACCTCCACCTCCTGGGTTCAAGCAATTCTCCTGCCTCAGCCTCCCGAGTAGTTGGGATTACAGGTATGCACCACCACACCCGGCTAATTTTTGTATTTTTAGTAGAGATAGGGTTTCACCATGTTGGCCAGGTTGGTCTTGAACTCCTGACCTCAGGTGATTTGCCCCCCTTGGCCTCCCAAAGTACTGGGATTACAGGTGTGAGCCACCGTGCCCGGCCCTATATGATAAGTTTTAGTAGATTCTGCTAAAGTTTTGCAAATTGGTTTTACAAATTTACACTCCCACCAGCAGTGTGTAAGAGCTCCAGTTGCTTCTCATCTTTGCCAACACTTGGTATTGTCAGTCTTTTTATTTTTAGTTATTCTGGAGGGGTGTGTAGTGATATTGCAGTGTAGTTTTAATTGGTATTTTCCTGATGCTTAATGAAGTTGAGCATTTTTTCATGTTAGGGACCCCATATTTATTGGCCATTGGATTTCTGCTTTTGTGAAGTGTCTGTTAAATCTTTTGCCCTTTTTTTCTATTGGGCTGTTTGTTTACTTTTTTCATTTTGACTTGTAGTTCTTATTCTGGCTACGTTTCTTTGTTAGATACATATTGCAACTATCTTCTGCCCTTTTAGAATCTTGGTGTGTTGATGAATTAAAGCACTTAATTTTATTTATTTATTTACTTATTTATTTATTTGAGAATAGGGTCTTGCTCTGTTGCCCAAGTTGAATGGCAATGGTGTGATCACAACTCACTGCACCCTCTAACTCTTGGGCTCAAGTGATCCTCCTGCCTCAGCTTCCCGAGTAGCTAGGATTATAGGCATGTACTATCATGCCTGGCTAAGTTTTAAAATTTTTTGTTGAGATGGTGTCTCACTCGTGTTGAGGCGGGTCTTAAATTCCTGGTCTCAAGCGATTCTTCTGTCTCAGCTTCCTGAATAGCGAACTACAGGTGTGCGCCATCATGCTTGGCTTAATTGTTAAAATTTTTTGTAGAGATGATGTCTCACTTGTTGCTTGTTGCCCAGGCTGGTCTCAAACTCCTGGTCTCAAGCTGTCCTCCTTCCTTGGCCTCCCGAAGTGCTGGGATTACAGGCATAAGCTACCATGCTTGGGCAAATTCTTAATTTTAAAGAAGTCCGGTTTATCAGTTGGTTAGTGCTTTTGTTGTTTCCCATTTATGAAATCTCTACCTACTTGAATGTCATGAAGTTACTCTCCTGTGCTTTTCCCTAAGAACTTTATCTTTTTATCTTTCATATTTAGATCTATAGTTCATTTGGTTGATTTGAGCATATGTCTGCTGTGTTTGTGAAGTGGCCGGACATTACATTAAATTTTTTTTGTTGAAGTAAACATATATTGAAAAAGTATACAAATCAAGTATATACCTTGGTGGATATTCACAGATTTAATATGCCATGTGTAACAAGTCCCTATGTTAAGAAATAGAACATTTCTTTGCTTTTTTCCCCTGGAAAATGGTGGTTATATTATTGATGGTACATCTTATAATCACGGCTGTCATGGAATTGAGGAAATATCAAAGTCAAAGAGCATTCTTGAAGTATTTCTATGATATATATCTTAAATGCAGTTTTAGTTTTAGTTTTCATTAATTCTACTATGTTTCTAAACATTTAATAAAATTGTATCAGGGTTCTATAGCTAGAAAACTACAACTTAATTTTTTTGGCATGTACCTTAAGTTTAGGAGTGTAAAATATTAGCTGTAAGTTTGATTAGATTAAAAAAAGTTAGAGTGTCAAAATAATACATCTTGGTGTGTGGGAAATTGAAAAATTGAATAATAAAAATACTTCTCTTTGGAAAGACTAAATATGTAATAAAATTTAGTTTCGAAGTGAATTATTTTATGTTACTAAGTACTGTTTTCTGCATGCTGATTTTTCTTTGCATCCCATTCTGTTTTACCTTGCAGAAAGGCAAGAAGGAAAGAACAAATTTAATAGGCAAACTGTTGATATGATTGCTTGATTACTTCTAGTTTTCAGTTTCCTTGTCCTTTCACATGCAGTTTCTGAGTCAAAATCATCTCCTTCTCTATCTCCATGGTTCCTGTCAACTACTTTTGAGTTTTTGTCCATTTGAAAGAAGATGAAAGTGACAAAAAAAGTCTTTCATTAAGTATATTTCATAGGTATGTAATGTACGTATATATATAATCCCTAATCTTCAAAAGCACCCTTCAAGGTAGGTATTATTTCCATTTATGGATGTGGAAACAATGACCTAAGTTGAGTAACTTGTTTAAGGTATAACTAGTAAGTTGAAGAACCAGTCTGACTCTAAAATTAGAGTTTAGTATTAGGGGCAGGAATGTATGGGAAAATATGCTGCCAGAAACATTGAACTTACTCTGTCCCACTTCATTTTCCCCAAACTACTGTATGGATATTTGACTCATACATGTATATTATATATATATGGATATTATTTATGGCTTATATAAAAGATTTCCTCATATATATATATTTCGTTTTGTTTTGTTTTTTAGACAGAGTCTCGCTCTGTCGCCCAGGCTGGAGGGCAGTGGTGAGATCTCGGCTCACTGCCACCTCCCCCTGGTTCAAGTGATTCGCTTGCCTCAGCCTCCTAAGTAGCTGGGTCTACAGGCATGTGCCACCATGCCTGGCTAATTTTTTGTGTTTTAGTAGAGACAGGGTTTCACCATGTTGGTCAGGATGGTCTCGATCTCCTGACCTCGTGATCCGCCCGCCTTGGCCTCCCAAAGTGTTGGGATTACAGGTGTGAGCCACCGTGCCTGGCCATATATATATATATATATATATATATATATATATATATATATTTTTTTTTTTTTTTTGAGACGGAGTCTCGCTCTGTCGCCCAGGCTGGAGTGTGGTGGCCGGATCTCGGCTCACTGCAAGCTCCGCCTCCCGGGTTCACGCCATTCTCCTGCCTCAGCCTCCTGAGTAGCTGGGACTACAGGCGCCCGCCACCTCGCCCGGCTAGTTTTTTGTATTTTTTAGTAGAGACGGGGTTTCACCATATTAGCCAGGATAGTCTCTATCTCCTGACCTCGTGATCCGCCCGTCTCGGCCTCCCAAAGTGCTGGGATTACAGGCTTGAGCCACCGCACCCGGCCCTGGCCATATATTTTTAATTGTTACAATAATCCTATAATTAGGTATAGGATAGGTAATGCAGGCAAGTCTTTAATTTTACTCTCACCTTGCCATTTTATGGATGAGAAACGAAGACTTGGAGGAGGCTGCGTCATCTGAATCGTATTACTTGTAAATGTTGAGTTGGGTTTTGAACCCAGGACTTCTGGCTAAAGCTTACTGTTAAGAAGAAAAACTAAGACTTGGGGGAGGCTTGCATGAATCACAACTGGTAAATTACAGAGCTAAGATTTGAACCCAGGACTTCTGGCTGAAGCCTACTGTTCTTTCCATTTATCGCTATGCCAGAGTAAGTGAACAGTTGAACTATTTGGAATCAGTAAACATCTTTGTAATTGTCAAGTAATATCTTACATTAAAAAATAATAGGCCGGGCGCGGTGGCTCAAGCCTGTAATCCCAGCACTTTGGGAGGCCGAGACGGGCGGATCACGAGGTCAGGAGATCGAGACCGTCCTGGCTAATATGGTGAAACCTCGTCTCTACTAAAAAATACAAAAAAACTAGCTGGGCGAGGTGGCGGGCGCCTGTAGTCCCAGCTACTTGGGAGGCTGAGGCAGGAGAATGGCGTAAAGCTGGGAGGCGGAGCTTGCAGTGAGCTGAGATCCAGCCACTGCCCTCCAGCCTGGGCGACAGAGCGAGACTTCGTCTCAAAAAAAAATAAAAATAAAAAATAAATGTATAACTAAAAACACGAATGCTGAGTGTAATATAAATATAATACATATATAATATAAATACTGACAAAATAATTGGTATATTTTTATTAGGCTAGTCCTAGCATTTGAATTGGACGTAACAAAATTTATGGCACTTCTGAAGAGGCTTTATTTAATATTCAGCAATTCAGTATTGAACCAATTGATTTCTGCTATGTGAAAGGCGCTGCTGATGGGACTAGGTGTATAGCAGGGGATGAAACAGACAAAAATTCCTGGAGTTTGCACTTTAAATGGGGGGACAGGTGATGAATAAAGTAACTGAGGAAAATTGGGTACATGTTCTCAGGACCTCTTGAGGGCTGTGTCATGGAAAAAAAGAAAAATAAAATATATGGTATGCTAGATAGAGGAAAGTGCTATGGAGAGTAGCAAAGCACAGCTGGTGCATAGGGAATGTTAAAGGCTCGGGGGTCGAGGCTGCAATATTAAATAGCATTGAAAGGGAAGACTTCAACTGGGTGCAGTGGCTCACGCTTGTAATCCCTGCACTTTGGGAGGATGAGGTGGGCGGATCACTTGAGGTCAGGGGTTTGAGACCAGTCTGGCCAACAAGATGAAACCCTGTCTTTACTAAAAATAGAAAAAATTAGCCGGGCGTGGTGGCATGCGCCTGTAATCCCAGCTACTCGGGAGGCTGAGGTGGAAGAATCACTTGAACCCAGGAGGTGGAGGTTGCAGTGAGCTGAGATCGTGTCACTACACTCTAGCCTGGGCAACAAGAGCGAAACTCCGTCTCAAAAAAAAAAAAGGGGGGGGAAGACTTCACTGAGATTACATTTGAGTAAAGACTTGAGCTGGGTGCTGTGGCTCACGTCTGTGATCTCAGCACTTTGGGAGGCTGAGATGGGAGGATTGCTTGAGCCCAGGAGTTGGAGACCAGCCTGGGCAAAAAAGTGAGACCACCATCTCTACAAAAAATAAATTAGCTGGATGTAGTGATGTGGTGATGTGTGCTTGTGGTCCCAGCTACACAGAAGGCTGAGGCAGAAGGATTGCCTGAGTTCAGAAGGTTAAGGCTTCAGTGAACCATGTTTGCACCACTACACTTCAGCCTGGGCGACAGATTGAGGATTTGTCTCAAAACAAAAACAAAAACAAAACCTGAAGTAGGCGAAAGAACAAGCCTTTTGTATTATTATACATTATCTGGGGATAGATAATTTTAGGCAGAGGGTACAGCAAATTCAAAGGTTCTGAGGCTAAAGCAGGCCTGGACTATTTGAGGAACACCCAGTAAGCAAGGTCATTGCAGGTGAAGTGAAGTGAACTGGAACAGAGTAGTGTTATATGAGTTAAGAGGTGGCTGTAGACTTTTTGAGACAGGGTCTTGCTCTGTTGCCCAGGCTAGAGTACAGTGGTGCAGTCATAGCTTATTGAAACCTTAACCTCCCGTGCGCGAGCGACCTCAGCCTCTCGAGTAGCTGGGACTGCGGTCAGGCACCAGCGTGCCTGGCAAAGTTTTGTATTTTTTGTAGAGATGGCAGGGGGCGGGGACGTCTCACTGTATTGCTCAGGCTGGTCTTAAACTTGTGGACTCAAGCAGTCTTCCTGTCTGAGCCTCCCAGAGTGCTGGGATTACAGGTATGAGCCGCCGTGCCTAGTCTAGAAAGAACTTTTACTTGAGTCAGATGGTCATTGGAAGATTTTGAGCAGTTGATGGCATGATCTAATTTAGATTTAATAGAATTACTTGGCTGCTGTGATGAGAGTAGTTGAAGGCTGGGGAGTGGTGAAAGCAGTGGCAAGGGCAGAACCGGGGAGACCAGTTAGGAGGAAAGGAGTAACCTAACTGTGAGATGATAGTGGCTTGAACTGAGTGGTAACAGTAGAGTTGGTGAGAAGTGGTTGATTGTTGAATATATTGTGAAGATAGAGCTGAGAGGATTTGCTGACATACTTGAAGTATGGGGTGCAAAAGAAAGAAAGGAGTCATGGCTATCTCTTAAGGTTTAACCCCCTAGCAATAGCAGTGATGGAGTTGCTATTATACTGAGATAGGGAAGACCTAAGAGGAACGGGTTTGGCAAGGGAAGGTTAGGAGCTCAATTTTATTATGTTAAGTTTGAGATGTTCACTGTACAGTCAAGTGTATGTATGAGTCTGGAGTTCAGGGGAGTGGTCTAGACTAGAGATTTAAAAGCAGAAAATAGCATCATATAAATGATTTTTGTTTGTTTGTTTGTTTGTTTTTGGAGATGGAGTCTCACACTGTCTCCTGGGCTGCAGTACAATGGCATGATCTCTACTCACTGCAAGCTCTGCCTCCTGGGTTCAAGTGATTCTCCTGCCTCAGCCTCCCGAGTAGCTGGAATTACAGGTGCCTGTCACCACACCCGGTAATTTTTTATATTTTTAGTTAGAGACGGGGTTTCACTGTGTTGGCCAGGCTGGTCTCGAACTCCTGACCTCGTGATCCACCCAAATTGTCCTCCCAAGGTGCTGGGATTACAGGCATGAGCCACTGCGCCTGGCCATAAATGATTTTAAAGCCAGGTATCTGGATGAAATTACCATGGGAATGAGAATGATTAGACAAAAGAGGTTCAGTGACCAAGCCTTAGAGTATTCCAACATGAAGAGGCTGTGGGGATAAGGGGGATCCTGTAAGGAATACAGATTAAGCATCTCATGAGAAGGAGAATATGTCCTGGGAGCCAAGTAAAGAAAATACTTCAGGCCAGGCTTGGTGGCTCATGCCTGTAATCCCAGCACTTTGGGAGGCCGAGGTGGGAGGACTGCTTGAGCTCAGGAGTTCAAGACCAGCAACATAGTGAGACCCCATCTCTACAAAAAATGACAAAAATTAGCTAGGTATGATTGGCACATGCCTATCTATAGTCCCGTATACTGTGGAGGCTGAGGTAGGAGGATCGCTTGGGCCTGGGAGGTTGAGGCTACAGTGAGCTGTGATTGTGCCACTGCACTAGCTTGTGTGACAGAGTGAGATTCTGTCTCAAAAAAAAGCTTGAAGACATTTCAACATAATTTGTGTAGATTTGCCTGGGCATTTTTCTGTGAGACACATACATGTAAGTCTGGTCTAAGCCACTCTGGTCTTAGCTGTCTCTTATGTTACTGGGAGAGCTTCTTACTGGTTGCCCAGTTTCCATTTCTGTTCTTTACACAGAGGCAAATAAATCTTTTTGAAAATGTAAATTCGATAATATCCTTTTCTTAACCTCGCCTCCCCCAATTACATAACCATATTCCAACTTCTTACCACAACCTACAAGGTCTTACATACTATGACCTCTGCTTAACTTTCTCGTTTTATCTACCATTTTTCCTTTCACCCACATTATTCCGACCATTCTGGGCTCCTTGCGGTTCCCCAAATATGTCAAGCTTATTCCTGCTTTAGGACTTTTTCAGATACTTCATAAGATTGACTAATCCTGGCTGATAGTCAAGGAAAGGAAATTTGTATTGATTGCCAGATTTTGTTAGTCACAGGATGAGAGAAAGGAAGAGATGTTGAAAATGGTTGGGGTACCTTTCCCCATCCTGTGAGGAATACAGATTAAGCATTAAGTTTGAGACCAGCCTGGCCAACATAGTGAAACCCCATCTCTACTAAAAATATAAAAATTAGCTAGGCGTGGTGGTTTGTTTCTCTGAATATAGTGTGTCTTTCTGAATGTAGTGTGTATATTCTCTGAATATTTGTTTCTCTGAACATAGTGTGTCTTTTCTTCAGGTTGCTTGATGATATCTTATTACCATTTTACTGCTGTTATCATGTACCTTTGAATAGTTTTGAGTTTATCCTGTTTGGGGCTTACTATGATTCTTGGATGTCTGAGTTACAGTTTTCAGAAATTTTGGAAATTTTTTGTCTTTGTTATTACCTCAAGTATTTTTTTCATTGAGGTCCCTAACCTCAATGTGTTCTGGGAGACAGTAGTCTCCAGAGATGCCTTTTGCAGGAAGGGTTTGTGGTCAAATAAGTTTAGGAACTATTACATCTGTTTTTCTCCCTTAGGCCCTGACAGCTCACAGTAGACTTGTTTTGTGGCGCATTACAAGGTCTGTCTTGGTGAATGTTCCATGTTCAGTCTTGGTGAGTGTTCCATGTTCATTTGAAAGTAATATGTGTTCTCTGCTGAGCATAGTAGTTCATGCCTGTAATCCTTGCAATTTGGGAGTCTGAGGCAGGTTGATTCCTTGAGCCCAGGAGTTCGAGGCTTCATTGAGCTATGATTACACGACTACACTCCAGCATGGGTGACAGAGCGTGACCCTGACTCCTGAAGAGTATGTATGTTTTCTGTAGTTGTGGGATGGAATGCTCTATAAATGTTGATTAGATTAAGTTGGATTATTATATTTGAATCTTCTGTATTCCTATTGATTTTGTTTTCACTATTTCTATGAATTCTTTTTTTTTTTTTTTTTTTTTTTTTTGAGACGGAGTCTTGCTCTGTCGCCCGGGCTGGAGTGCAGTGGCTGGACCTCAGCTCACTGCAAGCTCCGCCTCCTGGGTTTATGTCATTCTCCTGCCTCAGCCTCCGAAGTAGCTGGGACTACAGGCGCCCACCACCTCGCCCGGCTAGTTTTTTGTATTTTTAGTAGAGACAGGGTTTCACCATGTTAGCCAGGATGGTCTCGATCTCCTGACCTCGTGATCCACCTGTCTCGGCCTCCCAAAGTGCTGGGATTACAGGCTTGAGCCACCGCGCCCGGCCTTCTATGAATTCTTAAGAGCAGTGTTAAAATTTCCATCTATAGATGGGGATTTGTCTTATTTTTTCTTTTTAGTTTCCTTTTTTTTTTTTTTTGGAGACCGGGTGTCGCTCTGTCGCTCAGGCTGGAGTGCAATGGCACGATCACAGCTCACTGCAACCTCCGCCTGTTGGGTTCAATTGATTTTCCTGCCTCAGCCTCCCTCAGCTGGGACTGCAGGTGTGCACCACCACACCCAGCTAATTTTTGTTTTTAGTAGAGAGGGGGTTTCACCATGTTGGCCAGGCTGGTCTCGAACTTCTGACCTCAAGTGAGCCGTCTGCCTTGGCCTCTCAAAGTGCTGGGATTACAGCCGTGAGCCACCGTGCCATGCCTCTTTTAATTTCCTTCCTTCCTTTCTTTCTTCTTTCTTCTTTCTTTTTCTCTCTCTCTCCCTCCCCTCCCCTCCCCCTCATGCCCTGCCGTTTCATGTATTTTGATTTTATATTATTTGGTGTGCATATTGGGATATATGTTTTCTTGATGAATTCACTCTATCATTATGCCCTTCTTTATTGAAAGGTAGTTTGGTAGGTAGTAAGTTTTTGTTGTGTTGTAGCACTTTATAAATTTTGTATTGTATTTTGGCTTAGCATAGCTTCTGGAAGTCTATGATGTTTTTTATATTTGTTTCTCTGAATATAGTGTGTCTTTTCTTCAGGTTGCTTGACAATTTCTTACTTATTACCATTTTCCTGCTGTTATCATGTACCTGTGAATGGTTTTGAGTTTATCCTGTGGGGCTTACTATGATTCTTGGATGCCTGGGTTATAGTTTTCAGAAAATTTGGATTTTTTTTGTCTTTATTATTACCTCCTCGAGTATTTTTTTTCTCTTTTTGTTTTTCTGACATTCCAGTCACATATGTCTTAGATAGCTTAATATTCTCCCATAGTTCACTGAGAGTGTTTCCCCCCTTTTTTTCTGTGTTTCCTTTTGGATAATTTCTTTTGCTTTGTTCTCAAGTTCAGTGATCATCTGCAGTATCTAATTTTGCTTTTAATTCCATGAATGAAACTTTTATATCAAATATTATAGTTTTCATCTCTCTGTATTCCATTTGATTGTCTTATTTTCTTTTTTTTGAGATGGAATCTCACTCTGTCGCCCAGGCTGGAGTGCAGTGGTGCAATCTCGGCTCACTGCAACCTTGGCTCAGTGCAACCTCTGCCTCCCAGGTTCAAGTGATCTGCCTGCCTCAGCCTCCCAAGTAGGGATTTCAGGTGCCCACCACCTCACCTGGCTAATTTTTGTATTTTTAGTAGAGATGGGGTTTCACCGTATTGGCCAGGCTGGTCTGGAACTACTGACCTCAAGTGATTCACGCGCCTCGGCCTCCCAAAGTGCTGAGATTGCAGATGTGAGCCACCGTGCCTGACTGGTTGTCTTATTTGCATATATTCATGTCATTTAGATTTTTGAGCATATTGAATATTTCTACAATAGCTGTTTTTTTAATCTATAATTTCTGAGTCTGGGTATAATGAATTATTTTTCTTCCTGTTTATTGGTCATGTTTTCCCTCCTACCTAACCTGCCTGCCTCCCTCCCTCCCTCCCTCCCTCCCTCCCTCCCTCCCTCCCTCCCTCCCTTCCTTCCTTCCTTCCTTCCTTCCTTCCTCTCTCCCTCATTCCCTCCCTCCCTGCCTCTCTCCCTCCCTCCCTCCCTCTCTCTACCTCCACCCCCACCCCAAGGCAGGAGTGCAGTGGCACAATCACAGCTCACTGCAACCTCTACCTCCAGGGCTCACTTGATCCTCCTGCCTCAGCCTTCTGAATAGCTGGGACTACAGGTGTGTGCACTGCCATGCTCGGCTAATTTTTGTATTTTTGGTAGAGACAGGTTTTTGCCATGTTGCCCAGTCTGGTTTCCAACTCCTGGGCTCAAGTGATCCACTTGCCTTGGCCTCCCAAAGGCTGGGATTATAGGCATGAGCTACTGTGCCTGGCCATATGCCTATTAATTTTTTTTTCTTTTTTTTTTTTTTTAGACAGAGTATTGCTGTGTCACCCAGGTTAGAGTGCAGTGGTGCAATCTCGGCTCACTGCAACCTCCGACTCCCAGGTTCAAGCAATGTCTTGTGCCTCAGCCTCCTGAGTAGCTGGGACTACAGACACGCACCACCACGTCTGGCTAATTTTTATATTTTTAGTACAGATGGGGTTTCACCATATTGGCCAGATTGGTCTTAAACTCCTGACCTCAGGTGATCAGCCCGCCTCAGCCTTCCAAAGTGCTGGGATTACAGGCGTGAGCCACCACGACATTGTGACTTTTATCTCCTTGAGTACAATATTTGTGGTATTCATTTAAGAATTATTGGGCCGGGCGTGGTGGCTCACGCCTGTAATCCCAGCACTTTGGGAGGCTGAGGCTGAGGCAGGCGAATCACGAGTTTAGGAGATTGAGACCATCCTGGCTAACAGGGTAAAACCCATCTCTACTAGAAGTACAAAAAATTAGCTGGGCTTGGTGTCAGGCACCTGTAGTCCCAGCTACTCCGGAGGCTGAGGCAGGAGAATGGCGTGAACCCGGGAGGTGGACCTTGCAGTAAGCCGAGATCACGCCACTGCATGCCAGCCTTGGCGACAGAGCAAGACTCCATCTCAAAAAAAAAAAAAAAATATTGAGAGGGCTGGGAGTGGTGACTGATGCCTGTAATCCCAGTACTTTGGGAGGCCGAGGTGGGCAGATCACCTGAGGTTGGGCGTTCGAGACCAGCCTGGCCAGCATGGTGAAACCCTGTCTGGACTGAAAATACAAAAATTAGCTGGGAGTGGTGTGTGCCTGTAATCCCAGCTGCTTGGGAGGCTGAGGCAGAAGAATCACTTGAACCTGGGAGGCAGAGGTTGCAGTGAGCTGAGATCATGTCACTGCACTCAAGTCTGGGCGACAGAGCAAGGCGCTGTCTCAAAGGAAAAAAAAGGAAGTGTTGATATTTCTGGCAGACAGCAACAGCATTACTTTTGAATCTTTTTTATAGTTTTCTGACTTCTTTTACTATTGTTTAGGATAGTTTGGCCTTTAGTGGAGTTCTGTCATTAAAGCCTTTACTCTTTTGGGACCTGTTCTAAATCGCCATATAATCAGTGAGGTATCTCCACTCAGGCTGGTGATAGCTCCAGTGATTTTGGCCCACTGAGTTCTAGAAATTGTTCTTTCCCCGGAAGAGTTTCTTTGGCTTTGTGGAATTTTACCCTGTGCATGGGCAGGTTGGTATTAAACCAAAAACCTGAGTGGACCCTTTTGCAGATTTCTAGAGTTCTTTGTTGTTTAGCTTCCTCTTCTCCAGAATTCTGATCTGGAAATTCTAGCCACGTAGCCTTCCCCAAACTTCAGTGTGGCAAATTTTAGTGATCCCACCCAGGTCTGTGCTCCTCTTCACTGGGCAGTAGTTTATAAGTTGTCTTCTGGCAGAATTCTGGGTCATGTAAAATCTCATTTTGTTTATTTCCTTTTCCATAGTCCTATTGCCCATGTAGTCTAATGTCTGAAAAAAAAAGTAATACATATTTGTATGTTTTGTCTAGTTTTTGTAGTTACATATGGATGTAGGGTGTTTGGACCTGCTACCTCCTCATGAGTGGAAATACAATTCATGCCACTATAGTTTTAATGTGTATTTTTCTTAGTATGAGTGAAGTTGAGCATGTTTTCATACCTTCCTTCCTTTTTTTTGAGATGAGGTCTTATCGTGTTGCCCAGGCTGGAATGCAGTGGCACAATCATAGCTCACTGCAGTCTGAAATTCCTTGGCTCCAGTGATCCTCATGCATCTGCCTCCTGAATAGCTGGGACTAGAGGCATGTGCCACTCTACGTAGAAAAATTTACTCTTTTTTTCCTGTGACATTAAAAAAGCATTTTTTCCCAGTATCTCATTTGACTTTTGATTTTCTGATGATATTCTTTTCCATAGTTTTCAAATATGTGTTTTAGTTGTTTCTTCCAGTTGCTTATAGTTATTAACTTTAGTGTTTTTTGGACATATCTGGGTGTTCTCCATTTAATTCTCTATAAATGCTCCTTATTTTATTAATTCACTTTTTTTTTTTCCATTGGAGACGGAGTCTCACTCTGTCACCCAGGCTGGAGTGCAATGACATGATTTTGGCTCACTGCAACCTCCATCTCCTGGGTTCAAGTGATTCTTCTGCCTCAGCCTCCCGAGTAGCTGGGATTACAGGCTCCTGCCACCACACCCAGCTAATTTTTGTATTTTTAATAGAGACGGGGTTTTGCCATGTTGACCAGGCTGGTCTCGAACTCCCAGCCTCAGGTGATCCACCCACCTTGGCCTCCCAAAATGCTGGGATTAGAGGTGTGAGCCACTGTGCCTGGCCATTAATTCACTTTTTTTTTTTTGTTTTTTGTTTTTTTGAGACAGAGTTTCGCTCTGTCACCCTGCCTGGAGTGCAGTGGCCGGATCTCAGCTCACTGCAAGCTCTGCCTCCTGGGTTTACGCCATTCTCCTGCCTTAGCCTCCCCAGTAGCTGGGACTACAGGCGCCCAGCTAGTTTTTTGTGTTTTTTGGTAGAGACGGGGTTTCACTGTGTTAGCTAGGATGGTCTTGATCTGCTGACCTTGTGATCCGCCAGTCTTGGCCTCCCAAAGTGCTGGGATTATAGGCTTGAGCCACCGTGCCCGGCCAAGACTTTAGGAATCTTTTTTTTTTTTTTTTTTTTTTGAGATGGAGTTTTGCTTTTGTCACCCAGGCTGGAGTGCAGTGGCGCGACCTTGGCTCACTGCAACCTCCGCCTTCTGGGTTCTAATGATTCTCCTGTCTCAGACTCCAGAGTAGCTGGGATTACAGGCTCCTGGCACCATGCCTGACTAATTTTTGTAATTTTAGTAGACACGGGGTTTCACCATGTTGGCCAGGCTGGTCTCGAACTCCTGACCTTAGGTGATCTGCCCGTCTCAGCCTTCCAAAGTGCTGGGATTACAGGCATGAGCCACTGCGCCCAGTACTTTTGACATTTCAGTCTTTTATCCATTTGGAATATATTGTGATATGAGATTTGAGATATAAACCCACTTTTGTTTATTGCCATAACACCTCTTATCTCTGTAAAGGATCAGATAGTGAATATTTTAGGCTTTGCGGGCCCTATGATCTATGCCCTTGCATCTAGTCAACTCTGCCCTTGTATTGTGAAAGCAGCTATAGTTAATATGTAAGTGAATAACTGGCTGTGCTTCAATCAAACTTGATCTATGAAAAAATGGTGGTGAAGCAGATTTGGCCTCCCAGTTCTTTCCTCAGCCCTGACGTAGGGCTAAGAATTCTGTTGGAAATTATGGAAAGCGATTAATCCATATGGAAAGAAATACACCTTTTTATGTTGACTCTTAGGAAAAGTGACAGACATAATTTAAGAATTTTTATTAAGCTGATATTCTTATAAAATTTGGAAACCTTTCACAATTTCAGAATATTCATCTGAGATGCAAGCAAAAGGTTGAGCTACTTGTGACTGAAGGCTCAAGCAAGGGTCAACTTTTAATTATAAGGGAGTTAATAAAATGCTGATTTTTACCTGGGTATTTTCTTATTAATTACTTAATACTATTTTGTTTTTTTCTATTGATGATGGATTCATTTATGGGTTTTAAAAAAATTTCCCTCCTGTGTCAATCAAATTGACCAGTGCTTACTCTTCTAATACAAGTATTTACTTGCTGACAGCACTGTTTTGCCTCAGAGCCGATAAAAAGAGTAAGATTTTTTGTTTTTCTGAGATCAGAGCAATTTAGAAATTGGAAATACGTTTGAATTATGGCTTAATATTGGCTTAGTATTATTTTTTACTGAATTGAAGTAAATTTTAAATTAAAAACTTTTATATACATTTCTGTTTGGTGTGTGTGGTTTTTTTTTTTTTTTTTTTTTTTTGGATGGAGTTTTGCTCTAGTTGCCCAGGCTGGGGTACAATGGGGCAATCTCGGCTCACTACAACCTCCGCCTCCCAAGTTCAAGCGATTCTCCTGCCTCAGTCTCCTGAGTAGCTGCGATTACAGGCATGCAACACCACACGCAGCTAATTTTGTATTTTTAGTAGAGACGGGGTTTCTTCGTGTTGATCAGGCTGGTCTCGAACTCCCAACCTGCTGGGATTACAGACGTGACCCACTGCACCTGGCCCATCCTGTGTTTTAAAAGTCAAATATATTCATTGAGAAGTCTCATTCTTACATTGTCCCTGTGTATTCCATGTTCCCCTTTCCTTATAGGTAGTTGCTTTTATCAATTTCTTTTTTTTTTTTTTTTTGAGACAGAGTCTTGCTCTGTCTCCCAGGCTGGAGTGCAGTGGTGCGATCTCAGCTCACTGCAAGCTCCATCTCCTGGGTTCACACCATTCTCCTGCCTTAGCCTCCCCAGTAGCTGAGACTACAGGCGCCCGCCACCACGACTGGCTAATTTTTTGTATTTTTAGCAGAGACGGGGTTTCACTGTGTTAGCCAGGATGGTCTCGATCTCTGGACCTCGTGATCCGCCCACCTTGGCCTCCCAAAGTGCTGGGATTACAGGCATGAGCCACCGCGCCCGGCCTCTTTTATTAATTTCTTATGTGTCTGTCTATCCAGTGTTTGTTTATGCATAAACAAACACATGTGACTGTAAGTTATTATTTTATCTTTTTCAGCAAGTGCTAGCTTATATAGTTATTTTATATTTGGCCTTTTTGTACTTAACAAATACGATAATTGAAGATCTTTTCATATTATAACATAATCATTATTTTGCTTTTGATACCCCCCTTTTCTGGGTGGTTCCTTATTCTGGTTTTTCAGAGGAAGATATGACACATTCAGTAAGGTGATTCAGCCCGGGCGTGGTGGCTCAAGTCTGTAATCCTGGCACTTTGGGAGGTCGAGATGGGCGGATCACGAGGTCGGGAGATCGAGACCATCCTGGCTAACATGGTGAAACCCCGTCTCTACTAAAAAATACAAAAAAAAACTAGCTGGGCGCGGTGGCGGGCGCCTGTAGTCCCAGCTACTCAGGAAGCTGAGACAGGAGAATGGCATAAACCCGGGAGGCAGAGCTTGCAGTGAGCTGAGATCCGGCCACTGTACTCTAGCCTGGGCGACAGAGCGAGACTCCGTCTCAAAAAAAAAAAAAAGTAAGGTGATTCAGTATAGTGCATATCTAAATAATATGTCATTTGTTCTCTTGCTAGTCTCAGCAAAATGTCATTTGCTCTTGTGTTAGTCTCGTCAGTCTTAGAATCTCTTTATATCCTTCAAAATTGTTGATAACCCTAAAGAGCTTTTATTTATGTGGGTTATCTATATCAATAGATATCAAATGAGAAACTGAAACTGAGAAGCTATAAAAGTTACATTTGGCTAGGCGTGGTCGCTCATGCCTGTAAGCCCAGCTGTTTGGGAGCTGAGTGGGTAGATCACTTGAGCTCACCAGTTTGAGACCAGCCTGGGCAACATGGCGAAGTTTGTCTCTACCAAAAAAGAAAAAAGAAAAAAAATTAGATGGCTTAAGCCTGGTAGGCAGAGTTTGTAGTGAGCCGAGATCATGCCACCGTACTCGAGCCTGGGCGACAGAGCCAGACCTTGTCTCAAAAAAAGAGAAAAAAACAGAAAAACCCAAACACCAAAAACCAACCAACCAAACCAAGCTGTTTACTTTAATTTACTTAAAAATACCATTAATAAACCCATTACATGCTAACATAAATGACATTTTTAATGAAAATAACTATGTTCCAGAACAAGAAGAGTATGAGAAGAGTGGCGTTTGTTATAGTTTTGCGAATATCTTTAATGTCTAGCTTAATAGAAAATAGTTGGATTCTCATATCTGCTACTGCATTCAGTATTGTGATATGTTGTTTTGCTTGAAGCATATGGAGAAAATCTGGCCTCATCCTGATATAAATTTGGAAGAGGGAGGAGTATTTTATTTATTTTTTTGAGACAAGATCTTGCTCTGTCGTCTATGCTGGAGTGCAGTGGCATGCTCATGGCTCATTGCAGCCTTGACCTCCTGGGCTCAAGCAATCCCTTCTACTCACCTTTCCTAGTAGCTGGGACTATAGGTGTATGCCCCCACGCCCAGTTAATTTCTGTATTTTTTATAGAGACAGAGTTTCACCATGTTGCCCAAGCTGGTCTTGAACTTCTGGGTGCAGGTAATCTTGTCTGCCTCGGCCTCCCACAGTGCTGGGATTACAGGTGTGAGCCACCACACCCAGCCAAGATTATTTTAATAGACTTTCCAGATACTTATGGATAGCCGTATTTAACGCTATACTGAAACTCAACATGCGGTAGTTCCTTTTTTAAAAAAATCATTTTATTGAGATATAGTTGATAAGTTACATATATTTAATATATCTGTGAAACAGTCAACACAATCAAGATGTACCTTTTGAAGGTAATTTCTTAAAGGTTAATTGCAGTATAGAATTTGAAACCATCTCAGTAAAGTTTTCATATTGTGTTTTCAGTAAGATCTGTGAATCTAGTTGATTTATCCTCCACTTTGATTGTATTGTTTTTCCTTGCAGGAATTTTTAAACATCATGCATTGGTCATTTGGAAAATATTTGTTTATTGAGTTACGCAGATCTTCTAAATGTTTATGCATTTCATTATTCGTTGTCAAAGAATCACACCTGTTGATATCATCACCATTCTCTTCAGAAAAGTGTTTTTGACTTGGGAAGTTGTTAAGCCCACAGTGGTAGAAACATGTTTTGCAAAATTCTAATTTTTTTGAAGCTTAAATATTGTTGATTACTTTCCTGATGTGACAAGCCCACTATTCATTTTCTTTCTTTTGTTTTTCTGAGACAGAGTTTTGCTCTTGTTGCCCAGCTGGAGTGTAATGGCGCGATCTTGGCTCACCGCAGCCTTCGGCTCACCGCAACCTCCGCTGCCTGGGTTCAAGCGATTCTCCTGCCTCAGCCTCCTGAGTAGCTGGGATTCCAGGCACACGCCACCGTGTCTGGCTAATTTAGTATTTTTGGTAGAGATGGGGTTTCTCCATGTTGGTCAGGCTGGTCTCAAACTCCTGATCTTAGGTGATCCACCCACCTTGGCCTCCCAAAGTGCTGGGATTACAGGTGTGAGCCACCGTGCCCGGCTGCCCACTATTCATTTTCAAGGAAATATCTTTCAAATACCCAAGATTAAGTAACTAGTTGTTCTTTCAAGAGAAATGGTGGCCTGTAAAAAAGCACAGTTCAGCTTGCAACTCTTATAAAATGCTTTTTCTTGAGACAGCTATCTTTCTACCCATTTAAGTGCACAGAATATTAAGAAGTTGTATACTTCAGGGCTGAGATTTAATGTGTAATATTTGCAGGTATGTCAAGGACATTCTTAAGTGAAACTGGCTTTAAAAAATTTGGTGAGTGTGTGGTGGTGAAGAATGTAGTGACTACTACTACAGTTTGGTGCTGCTGCTAATGAGACAACAGCAGTTTATCCAATGTTACTTTTTTTTTTTTTTTTTTTTTTTAAGTTTTTGAGATGGAGTCTTGCTCTGTTGCCCAGGCTGGAGTGCAGTGGCCCCATCTTGGCTAACTGCAACCTCTGCCTCCTGGGTTCAAGGGAGTCTCTCGCCTCAGCCTCCCAAGTAGCTGGGATTAAAGGCATGTGCCACCACGCCCAGCTAATTTTTGTATTTTTAGTAGAGATGGGGTTTCACCATGTTGGCCCGGGTGGTCTCAAACTCCTTACCTCAAGTGATTGGCCTGCCTCAGCCTCCCAAAGTGCTGGGATTACAGGCGTGAGCTACCACGCCTGGCCCAGTGTTACTTTTGAAACTTCAGGGCAAATCCCAATACAGTGAAAGAAACAAATAATATTTTAGTATTATTATGAAAGTGGTTTTGATCTGGTGGACCCTCTGAAAGGTCTTGCAGACTTCTGGTATGTAGAAATCCTTACTTCTTTCTTGGCAATTAAAAAAGAAGAAAAGAAACCAAGAACTCTTACAACTTAATCATGGTTGTCAATCTTAATCTCTGTCTACATACTGACTCCTCCAAGTCCTTCCTACTAACACACACTGTGCGTACTCCTTCCATTAATTACAGTGGCTCATTTTGGCATGATTCTCAAGAGGACCATGGGGAAGTATAATTTATAAATTACAGGTGACTTTATTTTTCATTCTTCACCTCAAAGTATGGTGAAGGATGATTGGAAACTTCACCTTAAAGTATGGTTGAAGGATGATTGGAAACCTACTGAATTAGAATTACTGCTAGCTGGGACCCTATCTGCTTTTTTTTTTGACCATACACTGAAGGTGATTTCAATACACCAGAGTTAGAGAACTACAGCTTTGTGGCCTTAGGAAGAAAACTAGATTGCTTAGACTAGAGGATGGTGTCATCATTATCATTTTTGTATTTCTTGCTCAGAGTGGAAGGTGACATCACCACTATAATCTTGGTATTTTCAACACGCATAGCTGCCTGGCACAGGGCAGGAGCTGGCCAAATGCTTCATGAATGATTGAATGACTAATATGACTAGATTGTTATGTTATTTGTCTGACACCAAGTTTCCAAATTGAATGATGACAAATTTAACCTTATATTTATAAGTGTATGTTTTAGAATTTTGAAAAATGTAATTTGGTTAGTGTGACTGTACTAGTTAAAATCATTAATTATTTTTTAATTGTACGTAAGCTTCTTATTTCCGCCCACATGATCTGGCCGGTGCCTACCTATCCTTCCTAGTCTTTTGTCATTCTCCTTGTTCGCTGTGTTTTAGGATTAACAAAACATTCGTTGGTCCAGGCAAGGTGGCTCACATCTGTAATCCCAGCAGTGTGGGGGGCCGAAGTGGGAGGATTGTTTGAGGCCAGGCATTTGAGACCAGCCAGGACAACATAGAGAGACCCCGTTTCTAGAAAAGGTAAAAAATTATTAGTCAGGTGTTATTGTACACACTTGTAGTCCCAGTTGCTGGGGAGGCTGAGGTGGGAGGATTGCATGAGCCCTGGAAGTCAAGGCTGTAGTGAGCTTTGATCCGTCAGTGCACTCTAACCTGGGTAACAGAGCCGGACCCTATCTCAAACAAAAACAGAAAACTTTGGCCATTGTTTTCTCCCTAATTGTTGCAACATGCTACAGTTTTTACCTTAGAGCCATCGCATTTGCTATTCTCTCTTCTGAGACATTTCTTTCCCCAGCTCTTTTCTTGACTTTTCGTATCCTTCAAATAACAATTTAATTGTCACATACTTAAATGTGCCTTTCTTGTTTTTTTGGAGGTGGTCTGTTTTCCTCTGCTGCACATAGAATAGCAGTGAAGTAAATATTTCTGTTAGTTTCTTTTATAGTGTTTATCACAATTTGAAGTTACTTAAGTTGTTACTGTCTGCCTGTCTCCTTTAGAATATATGCTCCATGAGAATGTAGACCTGCCTATCTTGTTTACTGTTCTATATTCATAATCAGTAACAGCCCTGGTACTTAATAGTATTTTGCAAAACTTATTAAATATATTTAGAAATAGATGAATGAATGAGTGAAAAGGATATATGGAAGAAAATTATTTTGGTTAGACAATAAATAATGAATGAAGGTGACAGTTACAGAATTATTATTATTATTATTATTATTATTATTATTATTTGAGACGGAGTCTTGCACTTTCGTCCAGGCTGGAGTGTAGTGGCGTGACCTCGGCTCACTGCAAACTCTGCCTCCCGGGTTCACGCCATTCTCCTGCCTCAGCCTCCTGAGTAGCTGGGACTACAGGCGCCCACCACCATGCCTGGCTAATTTTTTGTATTTTTAGTAGAGACGGGATTTCATCGTGTTAGCCAGGATGGTCTTGATCTCCTGACCTCGTGATCTGCCCACCTCGGTCTCCCAAAGTGCTGGGATTACAGGCATGAACCACCGTGACTGGCCAACAGTTATATTATTTTTAAATTTAAAAACTATAGGTAGTAGTGAGAAGGGAAGAAAGAATAGAACAGGGAGTTCAATCTGTAACTGACTGAATAGTCTATTGAGATAACTCACAGACAAGCTATATAAGTATATATATTAATATATATATTTAATAGAGTTGGGGTCTTGCCATGTTGATCGGGCTGGTCTTGGTCTTGAACTCCTGGCCTCAAACAGTCCTCCCATCTTGGCCTCCCAAAGTGTTGGGATTGCAGGTCTGAACCACCATGCCTGGCTGGCCAAGCCAGTTATATTTATTAGTAAAGATTTTGCATAAATAACTTTGTTCTGCTAGATTATTAAGTTAAATATTATATACAAACAGGGCTTCTGGTGTGTAAAATTGCTTGTGGAATATGACATTCTATTAATAAATGAATAAATGTGATTCTGAACAATTGTTAAAAGCCATGTAAAGGAGAGGAACACTAATTTCTGGTGGAAAATAAGTACGTAGGCCGGGCGTGGTGGATCACGCCTGTAATCCCAGCACTTTGGGAGGCTGAGGTGGGTCGATCACTTGAGGTCAGGAGTTCACGACCAACCTGGCCAGCATGGTGAAACCCTGTCTCTACTAAAAATTCAAAAATTAGCTGGGCATGGTGGCACTCGCCTGTAATCTCAGCTACACAGGAGGCTGAGGCAGAAGAATCACTTGAACCCAGGAGGTGGAGGTTGCGATGAACCAAGGTTGTGCTACTGCACTCCAGCCTGGTAACAGAGCGGGACTCCATCTCAATAGATAAATAAGTAAATGTGTAAATGAATAAGATGAAAATCCTTGCTATTTATAATTATCTAAGAATCATTTTGTTAATTATTTTAGGTAAACACTTTCAGGGTTTGTAACTTTTATTTTAGGGACTTGGAAATACGTATCTCTTATTTTCTTAAAAAACCAGTGGGAACCATGTTTTACTGTGTTGGAAAATAGTGACACTATCAGGATTTAGTGAGGAATTTGGTGATACTTGCCTGCTCTTTAAATGACCACAGATTTTTGTACTGTTCATGTTTATTATTATTTTAATAACCTTTTAGTTTGGAATGATTTTAGATTTACTGAAAAGTTACAAATTTCTTTGTAAAAATTTACAAAAGTTACAAGTTACAAAAAAGTACAGAATTTCTGTATATTCCTCACCCATTTTCCCCCACTGTTAACATCTTACAGTAACATCTTACTGTTGCATGGTACATTTGTTAAAACTAAAAATAGTGGTTGGTCAGTACAGTTAACTCCAGATTTTATTTGAGTTCACCAGTTTTTACACTAATGTCTTTTTTTTTGTTTGAGATGGAGTCTTGCTCTGTTGCCCAGGCTGGAGTGCAGTGGCGCAGTCTTGGCTCACTGCAAGCTCCGCCTCCCGGGTTCACACCATTCTCCTGCCTCAGCGTCCTGACTAGCTGGGACTACAGGCATCCACCACCACGCCTGGCTAAGTTTTTTGTTTGTATTTTTAGTAGTAGACGGAGTTTCACCGTGTTAGTCAGGATGGTCTTGATCTCCTGACCTCCGCCTTGGCCTCCCAAAGTGCTGGGATTACAGGTGTGAGCCACTGCGCCCAACCCACTAATGTCCTTTCTGTGTTCTAGGATCTAATCCAGGTTACTGCATCGTGTTGAGTGATCTTGTCTTTAGTCTTCTCTGATCTGTTGACAAGTTGTTAATTTTTCTTTGTTTTTCATGACCAAGACAGTTTTGAGAAACACTGTCAGGCATTTTGTGAAATGTTCCTTCATTTGGATTTGCCTGATTTTTCCCCCCCTCTTAATTAGATTGGAGTTACGTACGGGTGTTGGGGATGAATACCACAGAGGTATAATGACTTCATCATATATTGGGGTTACATTAAATTAATGTTGGTGAGGTTAACCTTGATCATTTGGTTAAGGTAGTGATTGTTTGCCAGGTTTCTCTGTTGTGAAGTTGCTATCTTCCTTTTCCCATATTCTGTTCTTTGGATGTGAGTTGCTGAAGTCCAACCCACACTTTGGATGAGGAAATATCTACATGCATTACTTGAGCTCTTCTCTAAGGAAGATTTGTCTCTGCCCCTCCCCCACTCAACTTATTTATATCCGTATGGACTCATGTATATTTATTTTGTACTTTGGAAGGTAATCCAATCCCACACTATTTTGTTGCTCAGAAATTTTCAGCCTTAGCTATTGGGATTATTTTTAGGTTGGTACCTGAATCCTTTTGGCGTGTTCCATTCTTTTGACTTTTAAGCACTCCCTTGCTTTCCTCAAGATCTCCAAGCTCATCTTGTATTTTCCTGCCCTGTGGGTAGAATGTGCTATTTCTCCAAGGAGCCTTGCTTTCTTCTATTGGGAAATGGTATTTAGAAACAAACATTTGGGGCCAGACATGGTGGCTCATGCCTGTAATCCCAACACTTTGGGAGACCGAGGCGGGCGGATCACCTGTGGTCAGGAGTTCGAGACCAGCCTGACCAACATGGAGAAACCCCATCTCTACTAAAAATACAAAATTAGCCGGGCATGGTGGTGCATGCCTATAATCCCAGCTACTCGGGAGACTGAGGCAGGAGAATCACTTGAACCAGGGAGGGGGATGTTGCAGTGAGCTGAGATTGTGCCACTCTCACTCCAACGTGGGCAACGAGTGAAACTATGTCTAAGAAAAGAAAAGAAGAGAAGAGAAGAGAAGAAAAGAAACGAAGATTTGGGCATTGGATATGTTTATGGCTACTGGGTGTCACTGCTTCTAAGTCCTGTCGGAACAGAGACAGGAAATATATTTATTTATGGTAACCTATGTACACACATATCTCTATTTTTGCATCTATCCATTTTTATGTATATTAAACTTTTTTTTTTTTTTTTTTTGGCGGAGTCTTGCTCTGTTGCCCAGGCTGGAGTGCACTGGCACAATCTTGGCTCACTGCAAACTCTGCCTCCTGGGTTCAAGCGATTCTTCTGCCTCAGCCTCCTGAGTAGCTGGGATTACAGGTGCCCATCACCACACCCAGCTAATTTTTGTGTTTTTGTATTTATTTTTTTTTAAAGTAGAGACTGGGTTTCACCATGTTGGCCGGGATGGTCTCGAACTCCTGACATCAAGTGATTCATCCACTGCGTCCTCCCAAAGTGCTGGGATTACAGGCGTGAGCCACTGCGCCTGGCCTATGTATATTAAATTTAACAAGAGTTTGTACTCATTTCTACAACTCTAATCCAGTACCACAGGGCTCGTTTTACTGTTTTCCCCGTACTTATCTGTAACTTCCCTCCTCAACATTGAGAAATCTGGCTCCCACCCACCATCTACCATTCATTTTACCTATTTGTTCAATGCCAGTATACATGAAAAGCAGGCATAGAATTGTTAACCTATACCTCTGTTTGAAACAAATTTACCAGCTAGAGTGTAAGTTTTTATACAGCTTTTGTGCCTTTAACGTTACAATTTCTAATCAAAGCATCATTTCCCAGAGTTAAGTAACTTTGGGAAGTTACTGAACTTTATAGCTGCTTTTTTCCCCACTCCCTTCAGTAAGGTTGTATCTTTTTTTCTCTTTTGAGGCAGAGTCTTCCTCTGTCACCAAGCTGGAGTACACTGGCATGATCTTGGCTCACTGTAACCTCTGCCTCCCGGGTTCAAGCGATTCTCCTGGCTCAGCCTCCCGAGTAGCTGGGATTACAGGCTCTCATCACCACGCCCAGCTAATTTTTGTATTTTTAGTAGAGACGGGGTTTCACCATGTTGGCAAGGATGGTCTCAATCTCCCGACCTCGTGATCCGCCCGCCTCAGCCTCCGAAAGTGCTGGAATTACAGGCATGAGCCACCGTGCCAGGCCAGTTGTATCTTGTATTTGTAATACCATTAGATTCATTTGTCACCATCTATATTTCATCCTAGGATATCCTGACATACTGGTAAATTTTTTTGTTTGGTTAACTTGCATATATTAAAGTTCATTATGATTTCAGTTCAGTGGGTCTCACAAATGCATAAAAGTTTATTTCTTTGAAAAAAAAAGTGTATGTATAGATAATTTCTTTTAGGTGTCATTATGCCTGTTTGTAGCAGTCTGTTGCTTTCCCCCTGGTTGTTGCTTTTCAAACAAGATCTTGTGGTCCTGTGATTGGGTTTTTGGAAAATACATTTATTGAAATTGAGTGAGGTTAAGTCTTGAATTTTTGGGAACTTTCTTGGGAGTAAAATACATGAGTTTCCCTTGTATTATATGAAGTAAAATGTTGCTTTTGTTAATGCAAATGCTTTTCTCCTTTGGTTCTTGTTTGTGGTTTCATTTGAAGTTTGAATATAGGATTGATAAATATCACAATGTTTTAGAAAAATTAGGCCAAATGTGGCAAGGAAGAACATTTGTTTTGTGATTATTTTTAACATCTGGAAAATTAGCTGGACGTGGTGGCACACACCTGTAATCCTAGCTGCTTGGGAGGCTGGGGCAGGAGAATCATTTGAACCCAGGAGGTGGGGGTTGCAGTGATCTGAGATCGTGCCATTGCACTCCAACCTGGGCGACAGGGTGAGACTCCGTCTCAAAAAAAAAAAAAACCAAAAACCAAAAAACATCTGGTTACATGGCTTTCATGCCACAAGTCAGATAATGTATTGTTTAGGTTTTAAGGCAGAGAGATAGGTTTAAGTTACTTTAAATAATGGAGATATATTATGGGAAGGTAAGTGACATAAAAGTCCCAACTGCTGCATAACAAGGTGTCAGGGAGACAGAGAGTGGTTGAGGAAATGTCATTTAGGAAACCAAGGAGCTCTAACTACTCTAACTACTCCTGCTGTGGTTCTCAACTAGAGGTTGTAGTAAGAATTGTCTGTGGGGCCCTCCTTCAGATCTGTTCAATCAATCAGACTTCTTTAGTAATAGGGATTGTCTGTTTTCTTCTAAAGCTCTGTATATGATTCTGATAAACACTTCTTCTCTACTATTTTGACATTAGGTTATTCAAGGTCAGTTTCTTCTGAATTGGTACCATTGAGTATTTAAACTGTGTGAGGGAGATGGGGAAGTGTTGGACACTGAGTAGTTATCTAGTCACCATTTTTTTTTTTTTTTTTTTTTTTTGACACGGAGTCTCGCTCTGTCGCCCAGGCTGGAGTGCAGTGGCCGGATCTCAGCTCACTGCAAGCTCCGCCTCCCGGGTTTACGCCATTCTCCTGCCTCAGCCTCCTGAGTAGCTGGGACTACAGGCGCCCGCCACCTCGCCCGGCTTGTTTTTTGTATTTTTTAGTAGAGACGGGGTTTCACCGGGTTAGCCAGGATGGTCTTGATCTCCTGACCTTGTGATCCGTCCGTCTCGGCCTCCCAAAGTGCTGGGATTACAGGCTTGAGCCACTGCGCCCGGCCCACCATGTTTACTTTGTATAGAACTCTTTGGCTACTGAGACTACCTTATTGGCTGCTGGCTCTTTCTGATTTAGTTATCTGTTGCTAGATGGAAGGGTCCTGTGATATTATGCCTTGTATTACCATGCTTGGTACTACTTGCCTCTACATTTGGCTGTGGTCAACAAGTAATGCAGAAGTGACTAGAAGTTATTATAGATACAGGTTAAGAGGTGGCTTTTCTGTGCAGGTAGAAATTAAATTGAAATCCCAAACGCCGTGACGTTCTCAGTGGGAGAGATTTCTATTTAGAGGGAATGTATGGCTGAAATACAGTGAAGAATGTTGGAGAAGGAGGCTAAGACTGTATCCTGTATAATCTTATATAGAGTTGGTAAAATAGTTCGTGTTTTATTCTCATTATAATAGGAAGCCATGTGAAATGACAGAGAGAGTTCAGATAAAGAAATTTGATTCATGTATTTAAAAATGTTATAATGGAACAATAATTGAATGAAGAGCAATGACTTAAAAATAAAAAGAAATTCTAAACATTATTTATTTATTTTTATAGACAGGGTCTCATTCTGTCACCTAGTTGCCGGAGTGCAGTGGTGTGATCATAGCTCATTGCAGCCTCCAACTCCTGGGTTCAAGCAGTCCTCCTGTCTTGGACTTCCAAGTAGCTGGGAATGCAGGCATGCGTCACCACACCCAGCTGATTTTAAAATTTTTTGTGGAGTTGGGGGTCTTGCTTTATTGCCCAGGCTGGTTTCCAGCTCATGGCTTCAAGCAGTCCTCCTGCCTCATCCCCCCAAAGTATTGGGATTACAGTTGTGAGTCACCATGCCTGGCAAAATATTTAAGAATTTCTGTGCTAATGTAACTTTGGCATCAGTATAATTTAATCATTAGTTTCCATTCTTTTTAAATTTAAAAGTATTATTTTTAGATAACTAAGACAGTTTCTTTCTTTCTTTCTTTTTTTTAATTAAGACAGTTTCTGATTTGGACTTGGATATAGTACATCTATAGTTTGTCCATTATCTGTTATATTAATAAATGGCTAGTTTCTACATATCAATTAATCAATAATTATTTACTAAGTACATAGTAACATTTCACAAGGAGCTGTGGGAAGTAGAAAATAAGTACAAACGAGCCCCTGCTACAGTTCAGAGGAGCCAACACTAGAAGTTACCAATATCTGTCTTTAAGTTACGGTTTTTCTGACAATCATCAACTAAAGCAATGGTCTGGCATTCCAGTACCACATTGTCTTTAGCTTGCTTTTTGATTTTTAAAATTCAGACTTACAGTTTTTTAATATTTTATTTTTTATTTTAAAAAATTTGAGGTTAAAATTACGTAACATTTACTTTATTTAACCATTTTTAAGTGTATAGTTCAAGGCATTAAGTACATTGACATTGTGCTATCACCGCTACTATTTATCCATAGCAGATTCACAAAGTTTGATGATTTTCTGAAAAATAGGAATTAAATATATTTTACTTAATATATGTAATTATTTTTTTTTTTTTTTTTTTTTTTTTTTGAGACGGAGTCTCGCTCTGTCGCCCGGGCTGGAGTGCAGTGGCCGGATCTCAGCTCACTGCAAGCTCCGCCTCCCGGGTTCACGCCATTCTCCTGCCTCAGCCTCCCGAGTAGCTGGGACTACAGGCGCCCGCCACCTCGCCCGGCTAGTTTTTTGTAGTTTTTAGTAGAGACGGGGTTTCACCATGTTAGCCAGGATGGTCTCGATCTCCTGACCTCGTGATCCGCCCGTCTCGGCCTCCCAAAGTGCTGGGATTACAGGCTTGAGCCACCGCGCCCGGCCCTATATGTAATTATTAATAAGTGTGAAACTTCATGTAAAGATCAGTTTAGTATTAGTTAACTTTTAGGGACAGCAAAGAAAGATAAACATTAGGGATGCCTCTTGCATTAAATGTTAGGATTCCTATATGTGATTATTGTTAATATCAAGTCATATGGTTAGGGGTTGTGTCCCCACCCAAATCTTATCTTGAATTGTAATCCCCAGTTGTTGAGGGAGAGAACTGGTGGGAGGTGATTGGATCATGGGGACGGTTTCCTCCCTGCTGTTCTCGTCGTAGTGAGGGAGTTCTCATGAGATCTGATGGTTTTAAAAATGACAGTCTCTTCTGGGCTTTTCTCTTCTCTCTCCCGATGCCATGTGAAGAAGGTCCTTGCTTCCCCCTCACCTTCTGCCATGATTGTAGATTTCCTGAGGCCTCCCCAGCCCTGTGGACCTGAGTCAATTAAACTTCTTTTCTTTATAAATTACCCAGTCTTCAGTGGTATCTTTATAGCAGTGTGAAATACGTCAATACTTTTTTTTGGGGGGGATAGATAATCATTTCATAGAATAGTAAGATCTGGGAAAATGTGATTCCATAGGCAAATTATTGACTTACGAAAAAAATTTTGAGACATACCTAATGTGTAAAGATTGGCCATAATAGAAGTAAATTATTAAATGGGAACATATACTTCAAAAGAGAAAAGATACTGAATAACAAGGAGACAAATTAGTGGTATCCAGTGTTTTGGGGCTTTGCTCAAAATGAGAATACGCATTTTAGGCCAGGTGTGGTGGCTTACGCCTGCAACCCCAGCACTTTGGAAGGCCAAGGTGGAAGGATCACAAGGGCAACATAGCAAGACCTCATCTCTACCAAATATTGAAAAACTAGCTGGTCATGGTGGCGTGCGCCTGTAGTCTTAGCTACTTGGGAAGCTGAGGTGGGAGGATTGTGTAAGCCCAGTGAGCTATGATGATCATGCCACTGCACTCCAGCATGAGTTTCTGGACTCTCTTGAATAATTATAGCCAACATTTTTTGAATCTTTACTATATGCCAGGCATTTGCACTTGGATTTCTCTTTTTTTTTTTTTTGAGATGGAGTCTTTCTGTCTTGCCCAGGGTGGAGCGCAGTGACCTGATCTCAGGCTCACTGCAACCTCCTCCTCCCAGCTTCAGGCGATTTTCCTGCCTCAGCCTCCTGAGTAGCTGGGATTACAGGTGCCCACCACCACGCCCAGCTAATTTTTGTATTTTTAGTAGAGACGGAGTTTCACCGTGTTGGCCAGGCTGGTCTCGAACTCCTGACCTCAAATGATCCTCCCACCTGGACTTCCCACAGTGCTGGGATTACAGGTGTGAGCTACCGTGCCTGGCCGCATTTCTCTTTTAATACAGCAGTCATATGAAAAAACTGAGCCTTGGGTTGTTCAAAGTCATGCGTTTGGTGCTGGTTTTTCAACCAGGTGACTCTGCAGTTGGAGCTCTTAATCACCATGTCGTATTGTTTCTCATACAAAGTTTTAATAAGGCAGTATCCTAGATTATTATCCATTTATGTTTATTTGAATATAAAATATTAGAAAATAATTTAACTCATACTACATATTTTGTGAATTTTCATAGTGTAAAATAAAAGCAAGGATATGCTGGGCATGGTGGCTCATGCCTGTAATCCCAGCATTTTGGGAGGCTGAGGTGGGTGGATCATTTGAGGTTAAGAGCTTGAGACCAGCCTGGCCAACATGGTGAAATCCTGTCTCTAACAAAAAATGCAGAAATTAGCCAGGCGTGGTGGTGGTGGCGGTGGTGGCGGTGGCGGCGGTGGCGGTGGCGGCGGTGGCGGCGGTGGCGGTGGTGCACTTCCAGCTACTTGGGAGGCTGAGGCAGGAGAATTAGGCCTTAGGAGGCAAAGGTTGCGGTGAGCTGAGATTGCGCCACTGCACTCCAGCCTGGGTGACAGAGTGAGACCTTCTCTCAAAATAAAATAAATAAATAAATAAATGCAAGATAATTTTAAGAAAAATTTCTAATGTGTAAAATTAAAGATATTGTTTTCCTGCAGACATCACTGTTACTTAAAGATTTTAGCCAGGCATGTTGCTTAAACTATACAGTGCACATGATTGAATGTTACTCTTGTAAATAAAATTTTTCAAGCATAAGAAGTCCTAAATCTTCAGTGGCTCCCCATTAACTGTCTGTCTATACAAAAAATGAGCAAACTGCTTAACCTAGGTTTTAAAGGGGTCAGCTATTCCAGCTTTCCCTTTCTTAACAATGCAGGTTTTTGTTTCGTGAACTGAATTTGTCATATCAATTTCTATGCTTTCGTTCATGACTTCTGTTTGAAAAACCCTTCCATCTTCTGTTTCTTTATTTCTACTTTCTAGTTTATCCCTCTTTCTTCCCAACATTTTCCTTCTTCTGAACTCTAAATCCCTCATTAGGTGCTGTATATATTCTACCTTGTTTTATTTAGTTGTTTACCCAATTAGATAGGTCTTTTGATGGAAATGGCTGTTGCTGGTGCTTTTTTGTAGTTAGTGTCATATACACAAAGATCTCAATTATAGCTTGCTGATAAAGAGGATAAGCCATATATGCAGTCTCAGTAATGTTGCTTAATTAACATTTTCATTTAGTTCATCCTGTCTCATAAATCTCGTTTATAATCTAAAAATTTATATTCTTGCTTGAAAGATTTTGGTGTTTAATTTCATCAGGAAATGAAAGACTCTCTAAAAGAAAAAAAGCCATATTTTGTATTGATTAGCAAAAATAGCAAAAAAAATTATGATCATAGTAATGTATGAATTTTTAGAAATGGATATTCTCTTAACATTTGAGATATTTAATTATCTTTACTGAAAAATTACTTAAAAGTAATTTTCTTGAATATCTTTTTTTTTTTTTTTTTTTTTTTGAGATGGAGTCTCGCTGTGTCGCCCGGGCTGGAGTGCAGTGGCCAGATCTCAGCTCACTGCAAGCTCCGCCTCCCGGATTCACGCCATTCTCCTGCCTCAGCCTCCCCAGTAGCTGGGACTACAGGCGCCTGCCACCTCGCCCGGCTAGTTTTTTGTATTTTTTAGTAGAGACGGGGTTTCACCGTGTTAGCCAGGATGGTCTCGATCTCCTGACCTTGTGATCCGCCCGTCTTGGCCTCCCAAAGTGCTGGGATTACAGGCGTGAGCCACCGCGCCCGGCCTTGAATATCTTATATTGGTTTTGAAAATATCCTTTTTTTTTTTTTGGAGACAGTCTTGCTCTGTCACCCAGGCTGGAGTTTAGTGATGTGATTTCAGCTCACTGCAACCTCCGCCTCCCAGGTTCAAGTGATTTTCATGCCTCAGCCTCCTGAGTAGCTGGGATTACAGGCATGTGCCACCACGCCTGGCTAATTTTTGTATTTTTTGTAGAGATGGAGTTTCACCATGTTGGCCTGGCTGGTTTTGAACTGGCCTCAAGTAATCTGCCCTCCTCAGCCTTCCAAAGTGCTGCAACTACAGGTGTGAGCCACCATGCCTGGCTGAAAATATATTCTTTATAGTTCTGAATTATACCTTCTAAGTTTGGAATGTACATGGAGAAGGCATTTAAGTTTAGCTTTTTTGTGCTGTTTAGTAGTGTTTTTCTACTTTCAACTCTTATTTAAAAATTTTAAACTGTGAGATTTTGCTTCCCCATTTGCTACTTTATCTTTTCCTCATCCGTTGTTCAGTTGTGGAGTACTAATCTTATTGGAAACACTTATTAAAATTAATTGAAATTAAATTAGCTGGGTATGGTGGTGCACATCTGGAATCCTAGCTACTCAGGAGGCTGCGGCAGAAGAATCACTTGAATCTGGGAGATGGAGGTTACAGTGAGCTGAGATTGTGCTACTGTACTCCAGGCTAGGTGACAGAGTCAGACTGTCTCAAAAAAAAAAAAAAAAAAAAAAAAAAAGCAAAGAAAAGAAAAAAGAAATTTTCTATATTAAGAGTCCTAGTTGAAATTAAAATTTCATATTCCCAGTTTATGGGCCACTTGAAGAGAAAGTGATTTGTATGTACAGTCCAACTCTGGACATTGTGGGTTCTTTTTCATCTCTATATTTTTAATACATGAGTGTATTTTTTAGTAATTTTTAGGAATGTGACTTGTTAGTGAGCACTAATGCTTATTTGGACATCATTTTCAGCATTTTTGATTTTTGCCACATTTAAATGTATCAGAGTTTAGACTCCTTTCTTAGCTCATCATTAAAGTGTTCTGCTTCTTAAGAAGAAATGAAACTAGGACACTACTGTCTTTTTCTAGATACACACTAATGGATGTGGAAGCTAAGTGCTGTACTCTTTTTTTTTTTTTTTTTTTTGAGACGGAGTCTCGCTCTGTCACCCAGGCTGGAGTGCAGTGGCCGGATCTCAGCTCACTGCAAGCTCCGCCTCCTGGGTTTACGCCATTCTCCTGCCTCAGCCTCCTGAGTAGCTGGGACTACAGGCGCCCGCCACCTCGCGCGGCTAGTTTTTTTTGTATTTTTTAGTAGAGACGGGGTTTCACTGTGTTAGCCAGGATGGTCTTGATCTCCTGACCTCGTGATCCGCCCGTGTCGGCCTCCCAAAGTGCTGGGATTACAGGCTTGAGCCACCGCGCCCGGCCAAGTGCTGTACTCTTGAGCTCTGGCTGGCACTTCCCATGTGTCTAGGAGATAGAGTATGGGTTCAAAAGGAGTATGGGCTTTTACATAACTGGTCCCCAAAAGTCCCAAAATGTTTATATATTGCCTGCTGACTCCTCCAGCTGTCACATAGATTGGGAGATGAGAATTTTCTTCAAACTCTAGTTTTGTTGAGTTAAAGGAGCTTTGTCCCAGGAGAATGCATAATTTAGGTGTCATCCTACTTACCAAACTGGTGTGCATGTGTATTTCTTTTTAAATAATTCTTTTATATTAGTTTTACTTTCCCTTTGCAGACTAAGTAGGAATAAACATTATTTATTTGGTTTTTTTTTTTTAAGATGGAGTTTTGTTCTTGTCACCTAGGCTGGAGTGCAGTGGCACGATCTCGGCTCAGTGCAGCCTCTGCCTACCAGTTTCAAGCGATTCTCCTGCCTCAACCTCCCGAGTAGCTGGGATTACAGGTGCCTGCCACCACGTCCAGCTAATTTTTTGTATTTTTAGTAGAGATGGGGGTTTCATCATGTTGGCCAAGCTGGTCTCAAACTCCTGATCTCAGGTGATCCGTCTGCCTCGGCCTCTCAAAGTGCAGAGATTACAAGCGTGAGCCACTGCACCCCGCCAGTTTTTTTTTTTTTTTTTTTTTTAATGGTATTCTTCTTATGGCTTAAGAAAAGAATCAGCATAGTACCCCTTAGAACTTTTATGATTTTACACCAATTTTTTTTTTTTTTTGAGATGTATTTTCACTCTTGTTGCCCAGTCTGGAGTGCAATGGCGTGATCTTGGCTCACTACAACCTCTGTCCCCCCACCACCTGCCTCCCTGGGTTCAAGTGGTTCTCCTTCCTCAGCCTCCCGAGTAGCTGGGACCACAGACGCACACCACCACGCCTGGCTAATTTTTGTATTTTTAGTAAAGATAGGTTTTCACCATGTTGGCCAGGATGGTTTTCATCTCTTGACCTCGTGATCCACCTGTGTCAGTCCCCTAAAGTGCTGGGATTACAGGCGTGAGTCACCGTGCCCGGCTGTGAATGTTTTAATTTTTACTTAGAAGCAAATTTGAGTCATTAGAAAAGTATATAACACCTTAAATATTCATTACATAAATCATCTTGTTAGGGATAAGTACTGTGGTTTTCTTAAATAAGTATATTTTGAATGTAAAACTGAAAGTGTGATTTTCCAACCAGTATGTTATAGTAATTGACATTAAGTGTTGCATATTTAAATTATTAACTGCAAGTGATATCATAAATTGATCTAACTTTGTTGCTTATCAGGCAAAAACATGGTGAATAAAGAAAGTGACCCTATTTTTGTATTACAGAGGAAGTTAGCATGTTTTGTGAATATCCATGATATTAAACTGTTACCAAAGATTGGAGGGAAGGAGGGAGGGAGTGAGCGAGTGAGAAACAATTAGCAGTTTCTGCTTTAACTAATTTTTTATTTTTATCATACTTATGAAATCCCGTAAATTGAAGATTTATCTAAATTGTCTTTTTTCTTTGTTGATTTTATTGAGATGAAATTCATATAATACAAATTAGCAATTATAGTGTGTGTATTTCATTGACATTTAATAAATTCACAATGTTATGCAACTACCACCTGTGTCAAGTTTCAGAACATTTTTCTAACTCCAAAAGAAAACCCCTATTAAGCAGTCACTCTCCTTTTCCTCCTCTTATCCGCCATAAACCACAAATCTGCTTTCTGTCTCTATGGATTTACCTATTTTGGATATTTTATGTAAATAAAATGGTACAGTATGTGACTTTTGTGTCTGACTTCGTTCACTTAGCATGGGACTTTCAAGGTTCATTCACGTCGTAGCATATATCAGTACTTCACTCTTTTTTATGACTGAATAATACTTTATTGTATGTATATAACAAATTTTGTTTAGCCATTTATCTGCTGATGGACATTTCAAAAGACTGTTCCACCTTTTGGCTTTTGTGAATAGTGCTGCCATCAGTATTTGTGTACAAGTATCTCTGTTTGAATACCTGTTTTTAATTTTTTTTTTTTTCTTTTCTACCCGGGACAGAGTCTTACCCTGTCACTGAGGTTGGAGTGCAGTGGCGTGATCTTGGCTCACTGCAACCTCCGCCTCCCAGGTTCAAGCTATTCTCCTGCCTCAGCCTCCCTAGTAGCTGGGATTGCAGGCATCTGCCATCACACACAGCTAATTTTTGTATTTATGGTAGAGACAGGGTTTCACCATGTTGGCCAGTGCTGGGATTACAGGCGTGAGCCACTGTGCCCAGCCTGTTTTTAATTCTTCTAGATATATACCTAAGAGTGGAATTGCTGGGCCAGTGGCAATTCTATGTTCAACTTCTTTAGGAACCGACAAACTTTTCCACAGTGACTGCACTGTTTTAGAGTCCTACCAGCAATATACGAGGATTGTAGTCTTTCTCTTAGCTGTCGCTTGCCATTTTCCCTTTTTTAAAAATAGCCATCCTAGTAGGTATTAAGTGGTATCTCATTTTAGTTTGATTTCCTTTTCTGTGATCGCTAAAGAGGATGATCATCTTTTCATGTGCTTATTGGTCATTGTATTTCTTCCTTGGAGAAATATCTGTTTAAGTCCTATGCCCATTTTAAAATTGGATTATCTATTTTGTTGTTGAGTTTTAAGAGTTCTGTATGTATTCTGGGTATTAATCCTGTACGTGATTTGCAAGTATTTCCTCCCAATCTGTAGGTTGTCTTAGGTTGTATTAACTTTCTTTTTTTTTTTTTTAAGATGGAGTCTCACTCTGTTGCCCAGGCTGGAGTGCAGTAGCATGATCTTGGCTTACTGCAACTTCCATCTCCCGGGCTCAAGTAATTCTCCTGTCTCAGCCTCCTGAGTAGCTGGGACTACAGGTGCACACTACTATGCCTGGCTAATTTTGGTATTTTTAGTAGAGAAGGGGTTTCACCATGTTGGCCAGGCTGGTCTAGAACTCCTGACTGCAAGTGATCCACCCACCTCAGCCTCCCAAAGTGCTGGGATTACAGGGGTGAGCCACTGCATTCGGCCCATACTATTCTCTTATCCTTTTCTGTAAGATAATTAGTAATGTCTTTATTAAATTGACTTTTAAATAGAGCTTTTAATTTTTAGTTATTGTTACATCATTTCTTAATTTGGTATGTTTTTGACACAGCCAGCTTTGTTTCACTTGCTTCAGAAGGTGGGGGAATTGAAAATGAATGAGAAATACAACATCCAAAAGTTACATGGTACTGGATTTTCTGTATATCAGTTCAAAGAAAGGTTCATCAGACCACCAGACCATCTCTCTGCTACATCAGTTATGGAAACATTTGAGCGATTATTATAAAAAAAGGTATTTCACATGTAATTTTGTGTAGTGCTGTTCCTAGTCTGTACCTTTCTGCATCTTGTAGTGTAAGACACTTGATATAATTTTGTATTTTTGAATCTTCCGCATGCTTGGTTTTAGTTATGTTTTTTTTCTTTTTTTTTTTTTTGAGACAGAGTCTCACTCTGTCGGCTAGGCTGGAGTACAATGGTACGATCTCAGTTCACTGCAACCTCTGCAATTCTCCTGCCTCAGCCTCCCAAGTTGCTGGGATTACAGGTGTGTGCCACCACGCCCGGCTGATTTTTATATTTTTAGTAGAGATGGGGTTTCACCATGTTGGCCTGCCTGGTCTTGAACTCCTGACCTCAGGTAATCCTCCTGCCTGAGCCTCCCAAAGTGCTAGGATTACAGGTGTGCGCCACCTTGCCCAGCCTTAGTTGTATTTCTTTAAATTAGGTTTTTGTGCCTGTAGTTCCAGCTACTTGCAAGGCTGAGGTGAAAGGTTTTTTTGAGCCTAAGAGTTCTAGTTCAGCCTGGGCAACATAGTAAGACCCTGTCTCTAAAAATAATCATAAGAAATAAAAGGTTTAGCCTGGGAACGGAGGCTCAGGCCTATAATCCCAGCACTTTGGGAGGCCACACTAGGAGGATCTCTTGAGTCCAGGAGTGGAAGACCAGCCTGGGCTGCAAAAAATTAAAAACAAATTATCTGGGCATGGTGATGCAAGCCTGCAATCCTAGCTAGTTGGGAGGCTGAGTTGGGAGGATCACTTGAGCCCAGGAGGTTGAGACTGCAGTAAGCTGTGATTGCACCACTGTACAACAGCTTGGGCAACAGCAAGACTCTCTCAAAAAACCAGGTTTATCTTACATTTTTCGGGGTGACTGTGCCTATGTTAGGTTTATGCCTAAAAAAGAGGGCTTACAATCTTTATAATTTAACAGCAGACATATCCAGCAAATGGTAAGAGAGCCATGTGAATGCATCAATGAATAAATTAAAACATCTGAAAATGTAACAACAGCAAAATATTAAGGTGGCTTTTGGAGAGAGTTAAACTCTTTTGGTCTAATTTGTAGGTAATTATATGAAATATCTTTGTTTTATTTTGAGATGGAATCTCACTCTTATCACCCAGGCTGGAGTGCAGTGGCACGATCTTGGCTTACTGCAACCTCTACCTCCTGGGTTCAAGCGATTCTCCTGTCTCAGCCTCCCACGTAGCTGGGATTTCAGGTGCCTGCCACCACATCCAGCTAATTGGTGTATTTTTAGTAGAGACGGGGTTTCACCATGTTGGCCAGGCTGGTCTCAAACTCCTGACCTGAAGTGATCCCCCGACCTTGGCCTCCTAAAGTGCTGGGATTACAGGTGTGAGCCACTGTGTCCGCTGAATATCTGTGAACTTGCAGTGTTGTTAAAGTGGTCAGTGGTATTAATAAAAAGTGTTTTGCATATGCATTTGTGCATTTTTTTTGTTTTTGTTTTTTCTTCATCCTGGGGGGAATGATAGTGCATTTTGCATGGCAATGAGAACTATACAGTTTGGTTAAAAAAAGATGGTAACAGATAGTTACCCTAAGACTCATCAGGAAGCCAGCTTGTATAACAGTGTCTGACATAGAATAGGTGTTTAATAAATGTTTGATTCAGTGAAAAACCATGGAACTGCTTGAGTGTTGGCTGAAATATAAACGAGGCTGAGATCAACTAAATTAGAAATATGTCTTTAAAGAAGCTGCATTTTCAAATACCATAATGAGATTACTGTAGCAAATGTAAAAGTGTTGTGAGGTCACAGGGGCAGAATTGTCCCTCTGGAGAGAGGACTGTTGAAAATTACGAAAGAGAGGCCGGGTGCAGTGGCTGATTCCTGTAATCTTATTAGCACTTTGGGAGGCCGAGGTGGCAGATTGCTTGAGGTCAGGAGTTCAGACCAGCCTGGCCAACATGGTGAAAGCCTGTCTCTACTAAAAATACAAAAATTAGCAAGGTGTGATGGGGCATGCCTGTAATCCCAGCTACTCAGGAGGCTGAGACAGGAGACTTGCTTGAACCTGGGATGGGGAGGTTTCAGCGAGCCGAGATGGCGCCATTGCACTCTGGCCTGGGCAACAGAGCAAGACCCTATCCCTGCCCCCTGCCAAGAAAAAAGAGAAAAGTGAACTTGTGTTATATTTATTACAAAAGTAATTCAGGTATGTTATAGAAAATTTAGAAAATACATCGACCAGGCACAGTGGCTCACGTCTATAATCCCGGCATTTTGGGGGGCCAAGGCGGGAGGATTGCTTGAGGCCAGGAGTTTGAGACCAGCCTGGGCAATGTAGCAAGACCCCTTCTCTTAAAAAAAAAAAAAAGTTACTTGGGTGTAGTGATGCATGCCTGTAGTCCCAGGTACTTGGGAGGCTGAGGTAGGAGGGTTGCTTCTTTCTAGGAGTTTGAGGTTACAGTGATTGTGCCGTTGCACTCCAGCCTGGGCAACAGAGAGAGCGAGAGCACCTGTCTTAAACACCCCCCCCCAAACCCAGAAAAGATTTATAAAGTATAGATAAATATAAAGCTGAAGTAAGTCACTTGTTATCCTAATATAATCTTTTTAAAACTCTTTTCTGTGTATAAAAATGAGATTATTATACGTATATATGTGATATATGTGTATACACACGTGTATATATACGTGTTATATATTTATATATGTGTATATATTATATGTATATGTGTGTATATATGTTATATATACATTAGGCAGGCTACATATATATATATAGATTTGTAGCCTGCTTAAATCACACCAGTAAGTCTAACATGAGACTTGGTGCTGAAATATTGGAGATTAGGAGTCCTGCCAGAAAGTTTCCTATGTATTTAATATAGTCTTATTTATCAAATGACCAGCTGGATATAGTGACTAAATTTTCCTGTGTATGGAATAGACATTATTGGGAAAATTGGTTTGTCCATATCATTTATCTAAAATCATATTATTAGTATTAAAATTAGTATTAATAATATATATTATGCACATACAGTAGTCTACTCACCTACTTGTTTGGTATTTTGAACGTCTTAGTTTATCAACCATTTTTTAAACTTTTACTTTAAAATTAACAGTTTTATTATAAGTATGTTGTAAAGTGCATCAGGACTTTTGAAGTATTTTCTAGTTTATGAGAAGAAAGAGTTAAAAATGGAACAGAAATGTCCTCTTTAGGGAACATATTTACTATCTAAAATTCTGTGATGTCCATCTATGATGGACAACAATGACAAATTTGAATGAAAACAAAAAAACGAATAGACATTGAATTGTGAAACAAGTAGAACACTTAGTTTATATGTTAGGAATTTTTGGGAAAGCATGGAGAATGGAATGCAAGGATATGGAATGAAGAGTAGTTTTGTTATCAGGGAAACAATTGAAAGAAAAGGAGGCCTCCTTTGTAATTAATCTGACACTTCTTGGGGAACTTGTCACTCTGCAGTTTGGTCACTAACAGAACAGAGGCTGCGCATTGATTAACTGGAGGGTTTGCTACCAGGAAGTGTCCATAATACTAGAAATCTGCTCATACTCTTAGTAGTGGCAGATAGTGCAGGATTTAGGGAATTCTGGGTCAGGATATCAGCATGAGAGCTTCTGAGCATAGTTCTACCATTCCATGGTGGAAGTGTTTTAGTCAGCCCCCCTTGGGTTGGACATCTTTGGGCCCCTTGGTGTTAGTTAAAGCCAGAAGGAGCTCAGATCTGCAGATGCATCCTATTCCCATATTTCCCCTACAAAGCATTTCATCATTCCTTTTTTTATAGATGAGGAAACTGGCTCAGACAGATGTTCATTGGTTTGAACACTACCAGAAATTCTGCTTCAGTCTTTCTGGGTCAGCCTTTGGAGGGTCTTAATTTTATTAAAGCACAGCAGCCGATTCGGTTCTGTTTGGCTGTTGAACTACAGATTGAGACACACAGGTAGGACTCCTGACTTTTGGTTGGCCATTGTGAGTTTTTACTTCCATTTTTCTTTTTCTCCAGAAATATGCTTACCCATCATTGCGAGTTTTGATTTGTATTGTCTAAGTGTCTTGGTCAGTCTCTCATTCTTCCAAGGCCTCAGATGACTCTTCAAGATAATATCTGGCCGGGCGCGGTGGCTCAAGCCTGTAATCCCAGCACTTTGGGAGACCGAGACGGGCGGATCACGAGGTCAGGAGATCGAGACCATCCTGGCTAACACGGTGAAACCCCATCTCTACTAAAAAATACAAAAAAAAAAACTAGCCGGGCGAGGTGGCGGGCGTCTGTAGTCCCAGCTACTCGGGAGGCTGAGGCAGGAGAATGGCGTAAACCCGCAAGGCGGAGCTTGCAGTGAGCTGAGATCCGGTCACTGCACTCCAGCCTGGGGAACAGAGCGAGACTCCGTCTCAAAAAAAAAAAAAAAAAAAAAAAAGATGATATTTGAAGATAGAGGTCATAATAATTTCACAATAACTACTTTCTGTACTTTACATAAACAATTTTTTAAAAATGCATGTTTGTGTTTAGTAGGGAGAAAATCTCCCACTAAACACACACATTTTCAAAAATCTATTAAATTTTACTAAGAAATTATACTTTCATTAGGCCGGGCATGGTGGCTCATGACTTGTAGTCCCAGCACTTTTGGAGGCCAAGCTAGATGGATTACTCGAGCCCAGCAGTCTAAGACCAGCTTGGGCAACATCGTGAAACCTTGTCTCTACAAAAAATAATTAGCCAGGTGTGATGGTGCGTGCCTGTGGTCCCTAGCTACTTGGAAGGCTGATGTGGGAGGATTGCTTGAGCCTGGAGGTCAAGGCTGCAGTGAGTCGTAATTGTGCCACTGCACTCCAGGCCAGGTGACACAGCAAGACCCTGTCTCAAAGAAAAAATTATACTTTTATTAAAAATAGTTATTGACTATTGGTCAGGCGTGGTAACTCACGCCTGTAATCCCAGCACTTTGGGAGGCCTAGGCCGGCGAATCATGAGGTCAGGAGATCAAGACCATCCTGGCTAACACGGTGAAAACCCGTCTCTACTAAAAAATAAAAAAAAATTAGCCGGGCATGGTGGTGGGCGCGCATGGTGGTGGGCGCCTGTAATCCCAGCTCCTCAGGAGGCTGAGGCAGGAGAATGGTGTGAACCTGGGGACGGAGCTTGCAGTGAGCCGAGATCACGCCACTGCACTCCAGCCTGGGCGACAGAGCAAGACTCTGTCTCAAAAAAAAAAAAAAAAATAGTTACTGACTATTGATTGGTAAATAATTGGGACCTATTAATATTTCTCACACAGCGATTTTTATTTAATGAAATTATATAACTACAAAACAATTTAGTATGGATTACTATTTCTGTCCTTTATAGAACAAAGTCCTGTATTATCCTATATTTATACAAAGCTTTTTTTATTATAAAAATACTTGTTTATTATAGAAAAAGTTTGAACATACAGAGATGACAAAAGAAAGTGGTCGTAATTTGACACCTCAGAATAATCACTGAAAGCGTATTGTTGTACATCATTTACAAATGTGGCAGTGTTTACTCAGGTTGTTTTCGACATAAATACAATATTATTTCCAAAGATTTTATTTTATCTCTCTTTTTATTTTTTTCATTTTTTTGAGACAGAATCTTCTCTGTTACCCAGACTGGAGTGCAGTGGTGCAATCTTGGCTCCCTGCAACCTCCGCCTCAGTGGAAGTTCAAGCGATTTTCCTGCCTCAGCCTTCCAAGTAGCTGGGACTACAGGTGCGCACCACCACACCTGGCTAATTTTTGTATTTTTGGTAGGGAGGGGGTTCCCTCATGTTGGCCAGGATGGTCTCGAACTCCTGATCTCAAGTGATCCCCCTGCCTTGGCCTCCCAAAGGGCTAGGATTATAGGTGTGAGCCACCGTGCCTGGTTAGACCTAGTTTTAATGGCAAATAGTTATTAAAGACAGAGTTCATGCTTACTATTCATCTTTCAGAAGAAGGGTGTCTACTTGAAACTCTAATGACAGATCACCAAATAACCAGTAGTGGTAACTAACAGTGGCTGGTAAGTGAGAACTTAGTAAAATTCTGTGCATCCTAAAGTAAGTCTCTGTTTAAACAGTGGAGGTATACAGAGCCATTTTTGTAATGTATTATGTGGGAATGAAGGGATGGTATTTGGAAAGAGGTGCTAACTGCATGTAGACTTGTGAGAATTTTTGCTAGTTTTCTCACTTTTTGAATGAGGAGATTGGACCAGTTGAGCTCTTGTTTGTTTAGTACTTTGGGAAAGGGTGGAAAGAGTTGGCTTTTAGCAAACATATGTTTTATGTGTTATTCCATTTAATGCTTTACGACTCCATATAATGTGTTTTATCCTCATTTAAAAAAAATTAATTTTGTTTTATTATAAGTTCCAAGGTACATGTGTAGGATTTGCAGGTTTGTTGTAAACATGTGCCATGGTGGTTTGCTGCACCTATCAACCCATCACCTCGGTGTTAAGCCTGGCATGCATTAGCTATTTTTCCTAATGCTCTCCCTCCCCCAACCTCCTGACAGGCCACAGTATGTGGTGTTCCCCTCCCTGTGTCCATGTTTTCTCATTGTTCAGCTCCCACTTATAAGTGAGAACATGCAGTGTTTGGTTTTTTTGTTCTTGCATTAGTTTGCTGAGGATAATGGCTTCCAGCTTCATCCATGTCCCTGCAAAGGACATGATCTCATTCCCGTTTATCCCCATTTTTATAGATGAGGAAACTGAAACAAAGTTTTGTTTAGGTCACATACCCAGGTATTTCTGGCTTTATCTTCATTTCTTTCCCTTACATTTACTATGTTCTCATTTATAACATTCTTTCCAACTCTAAAATTGTGATTCTGTAACAGTGGAAAGAACAGTGTAATGAACCCTAATTTACCCCATTTACAAGATTGTTATCCTATGGCCGACTTGTTTCATCTGTACCCCTTTATAGTTGCCTCCCAGCATTATTTTCTCCCACCACATTACTTTGACACAGAACTCACCATCCTCCCCCTCCCCTCCCTCCCCTCCCCTCCCCTCCCCTTCCCTCCCTTCCCCTTCCCGCCTTGATGGAGTTTCACGCTTGTTGCCCAGGCTGAAGTGCAGTGCTGTGATCCTCGCTCACTATAACCTCTGCCTCCTGGTTCAAGCGATTCTCCTGCCTCAGCCTCCCAAGTAGCTGGGATTACAGCCATGCGCTGCCACACCCGGCTAATTTTTTTGTATTTTTAGTAGAGATAGAATTTCTCCATGTTGGTCAGGCTGGTCTTGAACTCCTGACCTCAGGTGATCTGCCCGCCTTGGCCTCCCAAAGTGGTGGGATTACAGGCGTGAGCCATCGCGCCTGGCCTACTCAGTGATTTTTATAATTTCTTTTTAAACTGTTTGAGATTCATGGAAGGCCCCCTGCATTTTAATTAGTTGGTATGTCTGTTAAGTCTTTAATCTGCACGTTTCACCTCTATCTCACTTTCTCGTTTTCTTGCATTAAAAAAAAAGTGTGTTTGTGTGTGTGTTCGTGTATGTGTATGTGTATGTATAAAGAAACTGGGTTTTGACTTTCAGACATCCTCATACCGTGGAGATTGTGATGGTGTTCAGTGTTTTTCTGTCTCATGTATTTTATACAATTTGGTAATTTGATTTAGAGTATTACTGTCTAATATAACGTAAGCCATAAATTTAAGCCATATATAATTTGAATTTTTCCATATATACTTTTTTAAAAAGTGAAAAGAAATGGGCAAAATTGGTTTGAATAATATTTTATTTGACCCAGTATATCCACAGTGTTATTATTTCAACATATAATCAACAAAATTAATGAAGTATATTGCTTTTTTTTGGTACGAATCTTAGAAATTTGATGTGTATTTTGTACTTACAGCACATCTCAGTTAGTATTAGCCACATTTCAAGTACCCAGTAGCAGTATGTGGCTAGTGACGCCTTTATTGAACAGCACAGATTTAGAGAACTGATCAGATTCAGGCTTTTTATTTTTATGTCAGGAAATAGAGAATGCCTGACTCTCTTCGTGTGGTGATATTGGCAGCCATTCATGAACATTGTTTTTATCTATTGATTTATTAGGGCTTGCAAAGTGGTGATACTGTATCCTTCTACCTTCATTTATTATCTATAATACTTATCTAAAGGAATACTTCCCAACCATGACTATTTGGTCACACCCCCGTCACCTGCCAAAAAGCCCTAAACAGTTCATATAGAAAAAGGATAAATAATGCTTGATCTTTTTCTTTTATTTACCAGTTTTCCAAATAATGTATTTGTTTCCTACCATTGTCCAAAAGTAACTGGAGAATATTTTGTTTTCTGTCATAGATATTTTAGCTTTCCTGCTTGGAATGTTAGTCAGTGTCCTTCAGAGAAACAGAACCAGTAGGGTATGTGTGTCTACACCTGTATAACTATATTTGTATCTATATCTATCTATATCCTTATCTGTAGATCTATTTATCTTCAATATAGAAAGAGATTTATTTGGAATTAACTCATGCCATTGTGGAGGCTGACAAGTGCCAAGATATGCGGTCGGCAAGCTGGAGACCCGGGAGAGCTGACGGTGCCGTTTCACTTTGAGTCTGAAGCCCTGAGAAATGGGAGAGCTAATGGAGAGTTAGAGACTGAGGATTGGTTGGTTGACTCAAGACCTAGGAATAGGCAGTATTTCAGTATGAAGGTGAAGGCAGAAGAAATATGATATTGTTGCTTGAAGGCTTAGTCAGGCAGGAGGAATTAGTTCTCTCTTACTTGGGGGAAGGTCAACCTTTTTGTTTTAGTCAGGCCTTCAACTGATGAGGTGGGGCCTACCCACATTAGGGAGGACAATCTGCTTTACTTAGTCTACTGATTGAAATGTTAACCTTATCTAGAAATACTCTCACAGATACATCCAGAAAAATGCTTGACCAAATGTCTGGGCACCCTCTGGTCCAGTTAAGTCAACACATAAAATTAACTGTCACATCCAGGCTCATTTTGTACATTTCCTGCCCTAAATAGTGTTGTCAATTAATGAATGCCCTTTGATGATACTTTTGATGATGAAAACACTTCGAGATTCATACTTTTCAAAGCTTTACCTTTAGTGTTTTTTCATTAGGAAAGGTGTAATTTCTTGAAAGTGATTACATTATCTTATACTTAATTTTTAGATGCCTTTTCTCACTTTTGGGAAAGAGGTTCTTGGTGTCCACTCTGTCACTGTCATGTTGATGTTTGTTTCTGATAAAGTACTTGAGAGAAGCATAGAATGAAAGCTTATAGCACAGAGTCATACCTAGTAAAATGGATACATGTGGCTTATAGTTATCTCTCCCTCTTCTCTTTCTTTTTTTTTTTTTTTGGCACAGTCTCACTCTGGTTGCTCAGGCTGGAATGCAGTGGCATAATCTTGGCTCACTGCAGCCTCAACTTCCCCAGACTCAGGTGATTCTCCCACCTCAGCCTTCTTGTGCTATCACACCTAGCTAATTTTTTGTATTTTTAGTAGAGATAGGGCTTCACCACTGTGTTGCCCAGGCTGGTCTCGACCTCCTGGACTCAATCCTCTTGCCTTGGCCTCCCAGAGTGGTGGGATTACAGGTGTGAGCCACCATGCCTGGCCATCTCTTTGTATCAACCTGAACAATTTTACCTCTTAGTATAACAACAGAATTATAGACACAATTGAGTTTATCCTCTTCATTTTTTTTACAGAAAAGGAAATAGAAGGCCACATCTGGTTATTGGGGATGACTTGGTCTTAGAGTCGTCAGCATGCTGTAGTGGGAGTTCAGAGCCAGACTAAAATGGCTCAGATTCTTAGCATTGCCATTCACTAGTCATATGACCTTGAGGAAACTTGATTTTTTTGGTTTATTTATAAACTAGAGATAATAACTATGTCATAGGATTACTGTGACAGTTAACCAGGATAACTTTTTTTTTTTTTTTTTTGAGTCATGGTCTCACTTTGTCACCCAGGCTGCAGTATGGTAGCATGATCTTGGCTCACTGCACCCTCTGCCTTCCAGGCACAAGTGATCCTCGCGCCTCAGCCTCCTGAGTAGCTGGGACTATAGGTGTGTGTAACCACGCCTAGCTAGTTTTTTTTTAAAATTTTTTGTGGAGACAGAGTCCCACTATGTTGCCCAGGCTGGTCTTGAAATCCTGAGCTCAAGCAATTCGCCCGCCTAGGCCTCCCCAAGTGCTGGGATTACAGGCATGAGCCACCACGACTGGCCCAAGATAACATATTTTAAAGAACCCAGTAGTGTGCCTGACACATTGTAGGTACACTGTAAATTCTGTTTTTTTCCTGTCCTCCCAGATTGCAGTTTTTTCTGGCATATTGTTGCCTCTTTTTTTTTTTTTGGTGGAGTCTTCCTTTATCACCCAGGCTAGAATGCAGTGGTATGATCTCGCTCACTGCAACCTCTGCCTCCCAGGTTCAGGCAGTTCTCCGGCCTCAGCCTCCTGAGTAGCTGGGATTATAGGTGTTCCCCACCACACCCAGCTAATTTTTGTATTTTCAGTAGAGAGGGGGATTTCCCACGTTGGCCAGGCTGGTCTCAAACTCCTGACCTCAAGTGATCTGTCCGTCTTAGCCTCCCAAGGTGCTGGGATTACAGGCGTGAGTCAGTGTACCTGGCCTCTTGCCTCCTTTTTGAATTTAACATCAAGTATGTCGAAATTAGCTGAAAATAATATGCTTTCCTTACATTTGTTACTTTATTTATAGTATTTGCTTAGCAAACTTTTTTCCTAATAGACTAAAAAAATTTGATCCTTCTCTGAATTTTTCTGGATGACAGTTACTGAAGTTTAAATTGAGAAGATTTGGCCAGGCCTGGTGGCTCACACCTGTAATCCTAGCACTTTGGGAGGCTTAGGCGGGCGGATCACTTGAGGTCAGGAGCTCAAGAGCAGTCTGACCAACATGGGGAAAACCCTCTCTCTACTGAAACTACAAAAATTAGCCTAGTGTGGTGGCGGGTGCCTGTAATCCCAGCTACTTGGGTGGCTGAGGCACAAGAATTGCTTGAACCCTGGAGGTGGAGGTTGCAGTGAGCCGAGAACACACCACTGCACTTCAGCCTGGGTAATAGAATGAGACTCTAAATAAATATATAAATTGAGAAGATTTTACTTTTCATATTGAAGCACTTTATCCAAAGTAAGTTTTGTTACTATATCCTAATTTATTGTAATTATTGAATATTAATTACAAATAGTTCTTAATCATATTTTGTATGTTAGTAGGGTACAGTGTAATTATTTTCATGCCTGTATTTTGCTACAGTAAACAGGATAATTTAGAAAGGCTATAATTAATAGATGTTCAAAAGTTGCTTTGATGTCCTTAGATGAAAGCTATGCTTCCAACACCAAATGCTAGTATTTTTAATTATCATTCTCCTTTTTAATTTGAAATAATGGCTTTGAGTACTGTAGTGCTAGCTACAGGATTCTTAGCCTGTAGTATTTAATGTGAATGTGCAGAAAACATTTTAGAAACTTTTTTTTTTTTGAGAGAGGATCTTGCTCTATCACCCAGGCTGCAGTGCAGTGGCGTGATAACGACTCACTGTAACTTCTGCCTCCTGGGTCCAAGCAGTTCTCATGCCTCACCCTCCCATGTAGCTGGGACTACAGGCATGTGCCGCCATACCCGGCTGATTTTTGTATTTTTAGCTGGGCTGGTCTTGAACCCCTGGCCTCAAGTGATCCGCCTTCCTGGGACTCCCAAAATGCTGGGATTATAGGCATGAGCCACCACACCAGTCCATAAATGATTAACATTCATCTTTCAAAAAATGCACTTTTAGATTCAGGTTGTTTGCTATTTGAGTACAGTTGCAGAAGCAATTTGTCAAATACTTGAATATTGACTTTCCTGTGACATTAATAGATAGCTTTCTTTGTTGTGAGGCAGACAAATACAATTGCTGATGCCTGAGGTTGTGTTTCATAAGGTAAATGAATTTTATTTGAAGTTCTGTAGACTTCAAATTGGGACATCCTTAAGGTGATGATGATGATATAGGAAGTTTGACTACCTTCATTTTTTTTTGGAGTGGTTTTCATTTGCTTTCTCCATTTTCTTGTACCTTATCTTATTTGCTGTAATTACTTGTAAATTCAACTTTTACCTGCAATCCCTGAAAAGTAACTGCTCAAAGGCTCCCAATTTCTCATAATCACTGAAATCAATTGACTGGCTTTTTTTTTTTTTTCTGTTCTCATTGTGCTTATTCATTAGAGTCGGATTCTGTTAATCTTCATGAAGGATATCATCTCTTTGCTTTCCTTGTACTGGATTTTCTCTTTATTTCTTGAGCTGCGCCTTTTTTCCCTTCCTTATTGGCCCAACTTCTTACTTCTATGCCTAAGTACCTGTATCTTAGGATTCAGTTTTTCTACATTTCTGTTGTCACCATCATCAGTCAGTTCACATTCAGATGGCTCTTATGCATTCTTTTGTCTTTACCACCTTAATTAAATGATTCTGAAATCTCTTTTTGTCCTTGATCCCTTTTCCTACACTTAAGGCTCTTACTCTTACTAATGGGAATCTTTACCTAGTTGCCTTGTTGTCTCCTATAACTTTTGGTGTGTCCAAAATCAGTCTTCATCTTAGAACAAGCTTCATGGCCTTCCTTTATCTTGTTATTGGTACTGGTATTATTATTCATCTAGCCCCATTTTAATAATCATTGACTCTTTCTCTTATCCCCCTTCAATTTCTTTAGGCACACAGTTTTAGTCTAACTTTAATTAACACAGTTTGGGCTGGGCACAGTGGGTCATGCCTGTAATCCCAGCACTTTGTGAGGCTGAGGCGGATGGATTGCTTGAGCCCAGGAGTTTGAGAACAGCTTGGTCAACATGGTGAAACCCCATCTCTACTAAAAATAAAAATTAACCAGGCGTGGTGTCGCATACCTGTGGTCCCAGCTACTCAGGAGTCTGAGGCAGAAGGATGACTTGAGCCAGGGAGGCGGAGGTTGCGCTGAACTGAGATCGTGCCACTGCATTCCGGCCTGGGTGATAGAACCAGAGCTTGTCTCAAAACAAAATGAAACAAAACAAAACAAAACAAAACAAAACACCACACACAGTTTGGGAGATGGTGGTGGCTTTTACAAAATTGAGGTTAGTTGATTGGTTATTTACTTAATTCATTTACTGAATCGGCCTAAGAGCAGGAGGAGGTTCTTATTTCTTAAATAGAAGTTTTGTGTTGACTATGGTTTAACAGAAAGTGCCACGGCGTTTTAGAATCCTTTGAAAATTGTTGGTGCTTGAGCATGACTGAGGCTCTGACCTTTTCTGTTATGATTTGCTGTTAATTGGAGAGGTACCACTTCAATCCAGGCACCTTTTTTTTTTTATATTAACACATCTGCTTCAGCGTCATATCAGAAAAGGTCAGAGCCTCAGTCATGCTCAAGCACCAACGACTTTAAAAAGAAGGTGTTTAGCAGAGTGGATACACACATACAACTCAACTTTTATGTTTAACTGTGCCCTTTGTTTCCAAAGTTAGTTTTCCCCCTAATTTATCAATATCACAACCCTCTGGAAAGTCTTTTATAGTGATGGCTGTTGTATCTGATTACCTTTTTTTTTATTCCCCTGTACATCTGAAACCTGGCATGCCCATTTCCCATCACTCAGTCCACAGTAGACATGTTTCTTGGCCAGTTATAAGGGCAGAGGTTGCTGGGATTCTTTTTTGGGCATCTTACGGTTGCTAAATCAGAAACTTTTTAGATAGATGAGCTGGCACTTGCAGTACTAGTGCTTAGTGAAAGAAGGAAACAGACCTCAACATGCCACAACAAATGCACAAAACCAAATATTGTATCACATTATAGTTAATTACTTCAGAAGGCAATTTAACTTCTCTAGATTATCTGTAAATGCTGACGAAGTCAGAGTGGAGCATAGCTGAAGCCCTTGCTAGACAAATAAAACTGCTGTAACTATTAATTTTGTTCATTAGAGAAGAATTATGAAGAAATATATTAATAAGGTGTTTCATGTTCTCTAGATTGTGCTTTTCTAGAATATTTTCATGTTCTCTGCTTCTTTCTACCAGATATTTGGTGATGGATATCATACTTAGGAAAGTAAAAGGAGAAAGTTCCTTTTTGCTAATAGGGAAACTTGGTCACCTTGGCCCACATATGATATATCTAATTGCTGTAATCTATATGTTATTTGTTAAACAGCAATTCTTAAAAGTTTGGTTTTATGCATTTTAACCTAGATTATTAATGTAGCTATTGTCTTAGGTTCAACAATGACTTGTTTTTAGCCAGGTTTAGCATTCAGAGGCCTTTTTCCACATTAGTAAACATATCTCACAGCATCATTGTTTATGACTTTATAGTATTCTGTTATATGATTGCACCATAATTTTTATTACTTAATTTTTTGATAGATAATACATGTATGTAGTGCAAAATACAAACGATCGGAAAGAGTATAGAGTGAAAAGCGGAGTGTCTCTCTTTGTTCCCTCTTCAGGATGCAGTAACTGTTACACATTTCTTTTTTTTTTTTTTTGAGATGGAATTTCGCTTTTGTTGCTTAGGCTGGAGTGCAATGGCACGATCTCAGTTCACCGCCACCTCCACCTCCCTGGTTCAAGTGATTCTCCTGCTTCAGCCTCCCAAGTAGTTGGGACTACAAGCACGTGCCATCACCCCAGCTAATTTTTGTATTTTTAGTGGAGATGGAGTTTCACCATGTTGGCCAGGATGGTCTCGATCTCTTGACCTCGTGATCCGCCTGCCTTGGCCTCCCAAAGTGCTGAGATTACAGGCGTGAGCCACTGCACCCGGCCTACACATTTCTTTTGTGTTCCTCCAGAGATATTCTACATAAATACAAACCAATACATAATCATGTATGATATATATGCACACATAAAAATGGCAACATATTGTACCTTCTGTTCTGTATAATGCTTGTTCTTCCCCCACAATTAAAAGATGTTCCATAGAGGTTCATAAAATTTTGCTTCATTGTTTTCCGGTTGCTTAATATTCTGGTTTAGAGTCTGCCAGAATTTAACTAGTTTATTTTTGACTAACTATTCAGTTTTCAAATTGTTTGTTCTGTCAGCTCACCCATGTGCAATCATTAGAACCTCTCTTGCCACATTTTACATGGTGTCATCCACTGGGCGTGATCTGCTTCTCCTAATCAAACTGTGAGTGAAAGCTCTTACAGAAGGAAATCTGTATCACACTGAATAGGGTGAGACAGTGCTTAATGTTTACAAATCTGTTTTGTGGTGGAAATATATGAAAAATAAAAATTCTAACTTTTCATTTTCTCTTAAGAAACTTCTTCTTTTTTTTAAAGAAATTGCATAAGAAGTGCTGCCTTGTGTGGGAAGTGTTATCCTAGTCCTGATTCTTTCCAGTCAGGCAGACTTACTTTATTTTTCCACATATTATGTTTTTGTTTTAGGATTTGAGTACTGAATTATCCCGATTACTACTATGGACTTATTGTAAACTCCAAAAAATAAAGAAAAAAGAAATATGCTACCTGCATTTGGAAGGAAATAATGATTTCTGTTTAGATCTGTTTTAGGGAAGTGCTGTGGACTCAACTTCAAGCATTTGTGTTACTTGAGGTGGTTGCTTTTTATGTCCAGATTTATATTTCCCTCACTAGAGTACTGGACCCTTTTGCCAGAGGGTAGACATGGTCTTTTTGAAGCCTTCATTTAAATTGGAAATAGGAGCATGGAGGAATATTGAAATAAACATGGATGGCCGAGCGTGGTGGCTCACGCCTGTACTACCAGCCCTTTGGGGGGCCGAGGCTGGTGGATCACCTGAGGTCAAGAGTTCAAGACAAACCTGACCAACATGGTAAAACCGCATCTTTACTGAATATACAAAATTAGTCGGGCCTGGTGGCACATGCTTATAATCTTAGCTACTTGGGAGGCTGAGGCTAGAGAATCATTTGAACCCCAGAGGTGGAGGTTGCAGTGAGCTGAGATCGCCCCATTGCACTCCAGTCTGAGCAGTAAGAGCAAAACTCCATTGCAAAAAAAAAAAAAAAAAAAAAGGTATTTTCAGTTAGACTGGAACATTCTCATGAATTTTTAGACTAAAACAGAAGATTTTAAAAGATAATTTTGAATTTAAGTGTCACCTAGGGTCTAAGAGTCTGAGTTTTATTTTCTTCCCTTATCAGTGTTATTTGGAAAAGCTGGAGAGGAATTAATTGAAGTGAGTCTAAGAAACAAGGGAGTTACTTAAGGCTTCAAAGTAGCTTGGAGGTAAAATTAATGTATTTATTTCTAATTTATAGACTATATGATTTCTCAATTATGCTGAAAAATCTCTGGTATAAACCTTCCAGGAGTCTGTTAGCTGCATTCATTGAGAATAGAGCATGTGCAAATAAACTCCTTTAAGGCAGTGGGCCTCACATTTGTTTGATTGTTTTTTTTTTTTTTTTTTTTTTGAGACAGGGTCTCACTGCATATTTGACCTCCTGGGCTCAAGTGATCTTCCTGCCTCAGCCCTGGAGTAGCTGGCGCTACAGGCATGCACCACCACACCTGGCTAATTTTTGTACTTTTTTGTAGAGATGGGGTTTCACCATGTTGCCCAGGCAGGTTTTGAACTTCTGAGCTCAAGTGATCCTATGACTTTGGACTTTCAAAGTACTGGGATTACAGGCATGAGCCACTGCGCCCAGTGTCACATTTTAATGTGCAGCGGTGTTTCCTGCAGAGGTTGTTAAAAATTCCTGGTTGCAATCCCAGAGATTGTAGCAGCACATCTCTGAGATAAAACCTAGGGATCTTTCTTTCTTTTTTCCTTCTCTTCCCGTCTCCCTCCTCCTCCCCCACCCCTTCCCCCGCCTCCCTTTTGAGACAGAGTTTCGCTATTACTGCCCAGACTGGAGTGCAGTGGCATTATCTCGTCTTACTGAAACCTCCGCCTCCTGGGTTCAAGCGATTCTCCTGTCTCAGCCTCCCGAGTAGCTGAGATGACATGCGTGCGCCACTATGCCCTGCTAATTCTTTGTCTTTTTAGTAGAGACAGAGTTTCACCATGTTGGTCAGGCTGATTTCGAACTCCTGACTTCAGATGATCCACCTGCCTTGGCTTCCCAAAGTGCTGGGATTATAGGTGTGAGCCACTGTGCCTGGCTGGGATCTTTCTTAAATAAACACATTACGTGATTCTGGTCTATAGACTACTTTTTGACTGTTACAGGAGTAAGAATTATGATTTTTTTTTAAATTTAATTTTTACAAAAATAGAGATAAGGTCTTGGTATGTTAAACAGGGGTCTCACTATGTTGACCAGGCTGATCACGAATTTCTGGCTTCAAGTGATCCTCCCACCTCGGCCTTCCAAAGTGCTAGGATTATAGGCATGAGCCACAAAGCCTGGCCAAGAGTTATGATTTCTGAAAGGATGAAAAATCATACCTCATTAGTTAAAAAGATTTAAAGGCAGGAGCGTGTAAACATTTTCAGGATTGTGGATAATTTAAAATAACACTATAGTGCAGCACAATAAGCTTGGTGTTGAAATTGGTTTGTCTTCTGTAAAGATTGATAGATACTAGTTGTTCCCTCTGTGTTAGTGATGGATAACTTGTGGCTGGCAAGAAGACTCAACAATCATGTTGCTATACGTGTCCCAAGTAGCAAATAAATATCTTAGAAGTCAAAATACCTTTGTCTTAGAATTTAAAATGGCTTTGATTTTAAGAAATCATAATATTGAACTTATTTCGAAATGCCAAATATCATTGAGGAGTGGGACGTTAGATTTTAATTTTATCAAATGGGAGCATGGGTTAAATGAGTTAATTTTTCAAAATATTATTTGGAGGAGAGTAGCGAGATTATGGCAAAATAGGCCTTGTCATGCATCATTTGGAATGGATGCAGTTTTGGATAACATTTTGAATATATGTATCAAAGTCTTATAAAGGGGCTGGGCATGGTGGCTCACACCTATAATCTCAGTACTTTGGGATGCCAAGGCGGGCACATCATTTGAGGTCAGGAGTTTGAGACCAGCCTGACCAACATGGTGAAACCCCATCTCTACTAAAAATACAAAAAATGAGCTGGACCTGATGGCGCACGTCTATAATCTCAGCTACTCGGGATGCTGAGGCAGGAGAATCGCTTGAACTTGGGAGGCGGAGGTTGCAGTGAACCAAGATCGTGCCCCTGCATTCCAGCTTGGGTGACAGAGTGAGACTGTCTCAAAAAAAGGGAAAAAAAAAAATCTTATGAAAGTTCATACTGATTTACATAGTAAGTCCATTTCTGAGAATCTCAGAAGGAGATAATCATGGTATTTTTTTTTTTTTTTTTGGGACAGAGTTTCACTCTGTTCCCCAGGCTGGAGTGCAATGGCATGATCTCAGCTCACTGTAACCTCTGCCTCTCAGGTTCAAGTGATTCTCCCGTCTCAGCCTCCTGAGTAGCTGGGATTACAGATGTGCGACCACCACGCCCAGCAAATTTTGTAGTTTTAGTAGAGACAGGATTTCACCATTTTGGCTAGGTTGGTCTTGAACTCCTGACCTCGTGATCTGCGCACGTTGGCCTCCCAAAGTGCTGGGATTACAGGTGTGAGACACCGTGCTGGCCAGAAATAATCTTAAATATGGAAAAAGCTTTAAAGTATAGATACATATTACAGAATTGTTTCTAATAACTCAAAAATTGGAAACAACCCAATGATTTTATATTAATGTGTAAGGAAACAGTGGTCCATTCACATTAGGAAATATTATTTAATCATACAGTGTCTTTGAAGAGTTTATAATATAGGGAAATACTTACACTAGAATGTTATGTAAATAAAAGTAGGCTACAGAATTATATATCATCTTAAAGACTAGAAGGAAATTTGGAAAATATTAATTTTGGTGATTTTTTAATAATTATGGGATTGTGATTCCCCTCATCCATGTTCTTCAAATTTCTGTACTGAGCACGCTTTTTTTCTAATGAAAAAATAGTGAGCAAAAATAAATATTTTGATCTTAAAAATAGTTTACATAAGATGCTATAATCAGATATTATAAAAGTATTTGGTGGCATTTGACAGAGCTAGGAAATTGATTTATAAACAGTGAATAGGGGTAGGAAGAGAGAATCCAAATTAATGGACTGTTACAGGAATCAGTGCTAAACCCGTTTTCAGATGAGGTGTTTGTAAATGATCTGGAAGAAGTAGACTGTGATCCTCCAAATTTGTAGCTCTTTTAGGTATGAAATGCCAATGGTATTGGTTTTAGCTCTATGAAAATTTTGAAACTATATATGAATGGACAGAAATGTAGTAAGTGATTTCCAGTTGGCCAAATCTAAGAGGTGGTTGGTACACACTAAAGATTATTTATTGGGATTGTTAATTGCCCTCTGCCATTGTGTTCTGAAGTACAGTGTAGCCAAAAATGTAAATAAATACTTAAAATGTTTACATAAATTAGTAGATAATAAGGAATCTAAGATATTTGGATTTGGCCTAACCTTTGAGGTTTATAAATCAAGGTGAACAATCAGTGTTTTTCACAGCATGATTTTATATTTTAATTTTAACTTTTTAAATTTGTTTTGATTTGATACAGTACTGCTCCGGATAGGTTTTGGATCAGACTTGCTGTGACAATTCTTGCACTCCCTAAAGTGCTGTACCAAGGGCATGTTATTTTCTGTGTGAGGAGCCCTATCAGATATATAAAAACAAACAACATCCCTTGAGATGTATCTAAAAATAGGATATGAATTTTGTAAAAAGCATAGCAATAAATTCCAAGTGTGTGATCATAGTAGGGCATTAGTAATGAGAGAAAGGATTTGGAGAAAGCTGCTGAAGTGTTACTTGTTTTTAAAATTAAATGAGGCTGGGCACGGTGGGTTACATCTGTAATCCCAGCTCTTCGGGATGCCGAGGTGGTTGGGTCACAAGGTCAAAAGTTCAATACCAGCTTGACCAAGATGATGAAACCTCATCTCTACTAAAGTACAAAAATTAGCCGGGTGCGGTGGCAGGCACCTATAATCCTAGCTACTCGGGAGGCTGAGGCAGAAGAATAGCTTGAACCTGGGATGTGGAGGTTGCAGTGAGCCGAGATTGTGCCACTGCACTCCAGTCCGGGTGGCAGAGTGAGACTCTGTCTCAATAAAAATAAAAACTAAATGAGATTTTGTAGTTGGTAAGGCTTCTCAGAAACACTTTTCATTGTAGTGAGAAACAGTGGTTCCCAAATACTGGTTTTTGATGAATTTTTCACTGTTCTGCATTGAAATTAAGAATATCAGAACATCATAGTGAGTGGAGTTTTCATAGTGGTAGTATATTTCATGAATTTTAAGATGTACGTTTTCCCACATTTTTTCATTTCTGAAATTGAGATGTGTTTTCCAGTCAGTGGCAACTTAAAATTGTCATTTGGAAAATAGTTGTCACTGCCTGTTCATATGTGAATTTGGTAGTTAATCCTGCTGATATGACTGACTGCACAAAGTCACCCCATTGATGTTTCAGTCAACATACTAGTTAAATACCAGTTACGGAAGGTGTACCATCCCTGGGTTGTTTTCTGAAACCTTCTGTTACATCATTCAGTGATACCTTTTGGTAAGATCAAGAAAGGGACTGCATTGAGACGTGGGCAATATTTGTCAGCAGCTTGGAAGAGAGTCCCAAAGCAATAGAGAAACACTTTCAAAAAAATGTTGAATCATGAATTCTCTTAATGGTACAAAGGACGATACTACGGAAAAACAATAATTACTGATGACTCTTAAGTAAAAAGCAATTTAATGATCAGATTGTGAATGTTGAGGAAAATTTTAAGAATACCTTATTTATTTTGCTTTTGTATTTTTTATAAGTACAAGAGTTATATGATAATACTTGTCTGAATAAGTTTTTTAAAAATTTTTAAAATTTGCATTATTTGATTTTCCTGTCCTGTCCTGTCCTGTCCTTCCCTTTCCTGTCCTGCCCCGCCCTTCCCCGCCCCGCCCCGCCCCGCCCCACCCCGCCCCGTTCTTCCGTGCCCCGTCCCGTCCCTTCCCTTCCCGTCCCTTCCCTTCCCGTCCCGTCCTTTCCTGTCCTGTGCCACTACTGGCTAAATTTTGTATTTTTAGTAGAGACAGGGTTTCGGCGTGTTGGCCAGTCTGGTCTCAAACTGCTGACCTCAAATAATCTACCCGCTTCGGCTTCCCAAAATGCTGGGATTACAAGTGTGAGCCACTGCGCCCTCTTTTGAAATTTTATTGGCCTATGAAAATCAGAGATCCAGGAACCGCTGTTTAAAAATTTCTGACTTATTCATCTTATTATTTATAGATTTCTCACTATAGATCAGTTTCTTAGTTTGGTTTGAACATATTTCACAGAATGATTAATAATGAAATACTGGGTGACAACAGCCTTACTTATATTTGGCTTTTTATGTGTTGCTTCTTGTTACCTTATACCCAGCCATGTGGGATTGAGTTTATTGTGCTAATAGGCAGGTATTACCTATAAAAGAATGGAAAAAGGTTGTGGCAGTTGGTCATTCTTTAACTTACATTTGTAGAATAGTTTGAGCAATACTGGAAGGCTCCCTTGTGAAGAAATGTTTCTCTTACCAGCTTGTCCTGGTATCTAAAATAGATATTTTCTTTATCTAGACCTTCGTTTTATCTCTAGAGGAAACTTTGTATACATACGGATTTGCAAATTCCATGACAGCTATTGATCTAGATGGGTTGCTGGAGTATAGCCTCTAGGCCAGCAACATTGCTCAGCTGAGAAGCATGTTAGAAATGCAGAATCTCAGTCCTACTCTATAACTGTAGGATCAGAATCAGCATTTCAACAAGATTCTCAGGTGGTTCATACTCATATGAAGTTTGAAAAGAGTTTATAGAACACATGACTTTTGTCTAGAGTAAGGAGGAGGAGCAGGCTAAACAGCGATAGAGAAGTATAGGAAACCAATTTGGCTTAGTTGATTAACTTATTTTAGAATGGTTCTACTAATAGTTGCAAGAGAATTATTGAAAAGTAGGGGTGTGTGTGTGTGTGTGTGTGTGTGTGTGCGTGCGTGCGTGCGCACATTTAGTGTCTGGTTTTGTCACCATGCAAATAAACTTACTTGGAAAATACTCTTTGAGTCAAGTGGCATTCAAATAGAAGTGTTACTGAATTTCCTACAGCTCATTGTTTATTATTTATTTCTTGAGGAAATACCTCAGCTTAATTCTTTGGGAACCTACTTTTACTGTTTTATCCAAAAAAGTAAATGCCCATTTATCCCTCTTAAGGGCAGGATCACACAAACATTAAGTAGTTTTGCTAGGATTTAGCAATGCTTTTTCTTTTTCCATTTATCCGTGTTTCTTCAAATCCAGTGGTATTTGAAAACCAAAGCACATATTTCTACATCCTTCATGTATCAAGGATACCATATTGCTAGGTATTGGCTAGTCTCTGTGAAAGAACTCAGATTCGCCTTTTTACTTGACACTTTATAGGTAATTAAGCAATCATACATAATAAATAGATATGCTTAATTATCTTATTCAAAGATAAGTGAGGTTGGTGGCAGTGGGGTGGATGAATTCAGGTGTATTTTCTTTGCTTTTATCTGTTTTTCACATTGGTTTTGTAAACTTCCTGTGTTGTGGACGTTTTTTGTATTTTTGGTAGAGATGGGGTGTCACCATGTTGGCCAGGATAGTCTTGAACTCCTGAGCTCAGGTGATCCGCCTGTGTCGGCCTCCCAAAGTCTGGGATCACAGGCATGAGCTACCGCACCAGGCCCGGTATTGTTATCTTATTGGACCACTATGGAATATGCGGTTCATTGTTGACCAAAACGTCATTATGTGACTTGTGACTTATTTTTCCTTAAGTTAATAATGAAATTACTTTGTATAAGTTTTTTGGTAACTGTTCTTAAATTCCGATTTTAAGATGAACTCCATCGTTTAATCACTGAGTCAGACTTTTTTTTGTACTTTGGCAATTTACAGATTTACTTGACCTGTTTATGTGTAGCGTTCTAAATATATACAGAAGGATTTCCAAAATCAGTAGATGCTTAATTTCAGTGCATGTTATTGAAATACAAATTTTAAAAAAAGGAATAAATACCATTTCATACTCAGATTGACAAAAATGAAAAATCCTGACAGTATCAAATATTGGCAAGGATGTAGAGGAATGGGAACCTTTAACTATTGCTTGTGTTAGCAATGATGAAATACAATTAAAACCAAAATCAGCTTGCCCCAGAAAACATCTCTTCAAAGGCAGAAGAAAAAGGAAACAATTTCAGTTTTGAATAAGTATTAAACCAGAATGACATGTGTATCACAAGCAATCTGATAAAAGATTGCAAAGACCAAAAGAATGCTCACCCTTACATATAGTGAAGTAGATGCAACCCATTACATAAATGTTCTCAAGATAAATAGTAAATAGTGTTCAAGTAACAGGACATGATACCATCATTTGTCACACATAGTTTATCCTAAATTCACTTGGTAACTGGAGCAAACTTGTGTGTGAATGAATTGGCTTTTTCTAAAGGAAAAATGAACTCATATCTTTATGACAGGATGTAATTTTACAACTTGGAACTAGATGGCCTGCCAAAGTTAGGCACCCTGTCCTCCCACAGAAACTGGGAGATAAGGGTGCCATCTCTCTTGATGATCTCATTTGAAAGAGATGGCTATAAGGTTCTTGAGAAAGGCAGTTTTGGGCTGCTGGCTAGCTTTTGCAAAGATTTACATACATCTCTAAGCAGGCAGAGAAAGAATTTACCAGGTTTTGAAAGAAAATCCTCTAAGTAAAAGGGGTGGGGGAGTACAGGTAGATTTAGGCCTCCTATTTTAAATTTTCATTTGCCTGTATACTGATGGATAAGTTGATCCAGCTACCTTAGTGGGCAACTTAGCAATGTTGTAGTCGAATTGAAGAAGAGTACACCCTCTGATTTAGCACTTTTACTTTTAGAGAAACTGTTAACACATGTTCATAGGATACTTGTGGCAGTATGTATTAATAGTGAAATATTGGCAACAACCAAAATATTTGTAAGTAGGAAAGTGAATAAATTTTGCTATATTCATATAGTGTAATACTGTACAGCTTTGCAAATGAATGATTTAGGGCAGCATATGTCAACTTAAGTAATTTTCAAAAACAATGTTGAATTACTAAAGCAAGTTGCAGAAGAAGGATATGTACAATATATTGATACAACATTTGAAAACATGCAGAACAATACCATGTATTGTTTATTGATACATATACAGTGAAAGTAGAATAGAATGATAAACATCAAAATCAGGAAGTGGTTACCTCTAAGGAGGGAGGTGTACAAAGGGATCAGCAAGAGATCCATTTATTTCTTAACCAAGGAAAATCTTAAGTAAATAAGGTAGAATGTTAAGATTTAATTTATTTAGGCAGTGGGTATGTGTGTGTTTGTTATATTATTACCTAGATTCTTTTGTAATGTTTAAATATTTAATGATTAAAAGTTTTAAAAGAAAGAATGGATGGCAAGCGGTGGAAGGAAGTGAGGACATCTCTTCAAGAAAATTTGTTGTAAAGGGAACCAACAAAATGGAGAGGTAGTTGAAGGGAAATCAATCAGTGTTAGTATGACACATTTGCATGCTAATAATAATCAAGTAAAAAGGGAAGAATTGGTATAGGAGACCTATAATAGTTATGGGAACAGAATCCTTGAGAAAGAAAAAAATAATGGGGTCCAGTACAGAAATACTGTTTGACTCTTGATAGGAACAAAGACAATTTGTTGGAATAGGAGGGAAAGCAGAATAAGTGGTGGGAAGATGAAGTAGTTATCTTCTGAATTTAGAGTGGCCAACATCCAGGTTTGCTTGTGATTTAGCAGTTTCTCAGAATGCGGGACTTGCAGTGCTTAAACTGGGAAAGTCTTGGGCCAACTTCTGATTGTTTTTCCTTGACAAAATGAAAAGCATCAATTATCTTCTGGAAGTGATAAGGGGATGAAGGAAGTATTGAGGCTTAAGGTGAAGAGAGAAGCTATGAGTTAATTCTCTAAAAGATAGGAGAGCAGATTCACTACGTTAATGTGATAGGATTTCTGAGCATTTCAGGGGTCTGCTGAAATTTATGGTTATTATTTTAAAGTTTATGTGGTTGTATTTCTCTTCAGTCTCGTTCAGCTATTCAGGTAAAAGTACTGAGTTAAGTGGAAAGTTGGTTTTAAACTATGTTTTGACTGTGATGGAGGGAGAGAGGAGCAGAGGAGTGAGGCCACAGGCAAGGAAATTATTGTGTTGATGGATTTTTGAGTCTCAGGCTAGGTAAGAAGTAAAGAGAAACGAAGGAGAGTGGAAAAATTTGTACGGTCTGTTGGAGTTAACAGGTTTCTGGTAGTGAATTGGAAAGATGTGTATAGTATATTGAGTAAAGAAGCTGAGATCCTTAAAATTGAGATTTTTAAGGTAATGTAGTTACTGGTTATGGATTTCATTGTGAGAATAGGGGACTGGAGTGGGAGGGAAGAATAGATCAGTAGTAAATACACATATCTCAAAAAGATCATCTTCTGTGGATGTCATTTCAGTGATTAATCTGTAGAGCAGATTTTGGTGCTCTATAACATATTCAGTTATTTCCTCTTCATATACTGAGAGTCTTCTGCTTCCTGTTTTATTTTGTTTAAATATTGCCTCAACTTGTAAATCACGTTGTATTGCTCTGAAATGAAGACAGCTGTAAATAAGTAAATCGATAAAAGCAAATTTTGTTTAGTCAGAATTTGGCCTTTTCATATGGCTTGTTAGAGACTGTGCAGTTGGTAAATTCAAACATTAACGTCCCCACTAACATAATAGTTTGATGATCCTATTGCTCATTAAGCTAGTATAGTCCCACGTAAGTTCAGTGAGGGCTTTATGCCATGTATGGTTATCTGTAGTACATTGCTTTGCTGACTCTAATTTTGTCATTGTCTTTTTATAGGACCGCAGCTGAATGCACAGCTAGAAGGTTGGCTTTCTCAAGTACAGTCTACAAAAAGACCTGCTAGAGCCATTATTGCACCGTGAGTCTTTGGTTTTTGTTTTTGTTTTGTTTTGTTTTGTTTTTTGAGAAGGAGTCTCCCTCTGTCGCCCAGGCTGAAGTACAGTGGCACGATCTCGGCTCACTGCAACCTCTGCCTCTGGGGTTCAAGCGACTCTCCTGCCTCAGCCTCCTGAGCAGCTGGGACTACAGGCCTGTGCCACCACACCTGGCCGATTTTTGTATTTTTAGTAGAGACGGGGTTTTACCATGTTGGCCAGGCTGGTCTTAAACTGCTGACCTCAAATGATCCACCCGCCTCATTCTCTCTCACACCTGGCCTGCACTGTAACTTTTAAGAGTCTACTTAAAACCTTTTTTGTATGTTTATTTTTAGTAAATGAGTATCTACAGATTGAACTAAAAATTAAAAACTAAAGCCTGTATTGAGCTGAAGAAATTGTATTCAGTAATTTTCACAATTCTTGTGGGTTTTCACTATAACTTAAGGATAAAAGAATTGGCTACTTTGGCTGGGTGTGGTGGCTCACGCCTGTAATTCCAGCACTTTGGGAGGCCAAGGTGGGAGGATTGCTTGAGGTCAGGAGTTTGAGACCAGCTTGGGCAACATGGTGAGACTCCATCTCTACTAAAAATACAAAAATTAGCTGGGTGTGATAGTACGCTTATAGTCCCAGCTAAGCTACGGGGGGTGGCGGTGGCGGGGTTCTGAGGTGGGGGGATCGCTTAATCCTGGGAGGCAGAGGTTGTGGTGAGCCAGATCATGCCATTGCACTCCAGCCTGGGTGACAGAGTGAGACACTATCTCAAAAAAAGAAAAAAAAAAAAAAAAAGAATTGGCTACTTTAGTTCCTCAGATGCAGTAATTTCAAAATGTATTTTTGATAATAAACCTGACTTTTAAAGAAAAGGGTGTTTTGCATTAGGTAAACTTGCCAATTTCGGTAGTCATTGCTGTAAATGAATAAGTTCTATTTTAAATATTAAAGATATCTAATTTAATCCCGATGATTTTTAATTTATAATGAAAAAGATATATTAAACATAGTATGGTGCAACATGGAATAGCAACTTAATTTTTGAGGAGGGGTAGATTGTATCTTTTTTTAATTGAGAAAATCTGATTGTTTTGTCTTTGGATTTTAGAGTTTGCTTTTTAGAACTGCAAGCTAGCACATACACAGTTAATGATGTGTGTCTGTGTATGATATGAATTCAGCTAATTTTGATTTGGTTTCCAGAGCTAACCTTCACAACATACTGTTTGAAACACATGGTAACATTTTTTCTGAGAAGAGTGAAGGTTTACTCTGCGCCATTTATCTCATAGCGTGTTGTTTGTGACTTCTATTGGGTTAAGGTGCGTGCCCTGATAAATAGTAAATAGTGATGACAATATGTAATAGCCATTTTTAATCAATATCAGAATTAAATGAGTAAATAGTAAATACGCATAAATAGCCTACTATTAATGGTAGGCATTTTGTATACCAAATATTTTGTTAAATGCCTTATTTGTATATCTAATTTGATCTCATTTAGTGGGTGCAGGAGCCTGACTCCTACTTCCAAACTATGTGACATGCACCTTTTTTATCCATTGGGACTTCAGCTCCTCACTGGTAAAGGTGGAATAATAATAGTATTTCCTTAACGCTTTTAACACAAGATTAAATGAACTAATCTTTATAAAACTTATAGCAAATGACTTACTACTATTTATTTAGTCATTTACATACCAGGCTAAAGGCTAAGTGCTCTTCTTTGTGCTGCTTTTTGAGTAAATCAAAATTGCTACTCTTGTGGTACTAGCATTTTGGTACTATGGAAGACAGGCAGCAAACAATTAATTATATTCTGTGTCAGGTGCTGATGGGTGCTAAGAAGAAAAATAAAGCAGATAGAGGATTGAGAGTGACAGTATGGGTAGGGAGTTACTGTTTTATATAGGATTAGTAAGAATAGGACTCCCTGGTAAGGCAACATTTCAGTCTGAATGATGTGAGACAGCAAGCTGTGCAGATACCTGGGGGAAGAGGGTTTCAGGTTGAGGAACAGCGAGCACAAAGGCTCTGGGGCGAGAGTATGCTTAGTGTGTTTGAGGAGAAGCAAGGAGGCCTGTGCAGCTGGAGTGGCAGTACAAGGGGAAGACTGGTAGATGAGATAGGCAGCAGAGGGCTAGATCATGAAGAGGTTTTGTAGTCATAAGGACTTTGGTTTTTGTTCTAGTGATATGGCAAGTCATGACAAGTTTTGAGCAGTAGAATGACATGATCTGACTTAGGTTTGAAAAGGATTACTCTTGTTGCTGTATAGATATTATAGTGTGTGGGAACAGGGAGTCCAGTTTAGGAAGCTTATTTTACAATTAAAATTACAGAAAAGAGATGACACAGTGGCTTGGACTGCGGAATTGAGGCAGAGATGATGAGAAGTAGTGTATTCTGGATATGTTTTAAAGGTTGGACCAACAAGATAGAAGAAGAGTCAAGAATGACACTTGGTTAGGGACAGTGGCTCACGCCTGTAATCCCAACACTTTGGGAGGCCTAAGCAGGAGGATTGCTTGAGGCCAGGAGTTTGAGATCAGCCTGCGCAACAAAGCAAGACTCCATCTCTACAAAAATTAGCTGGGTGTGGTGGGATGCAACTGTAGTCCTAGCCACCTGGTAGATTGAGGCAGGAGGATCCCTTGAGCCCAGGAGTTTGAGGCTACAGTGAGCTATGGTCTGTTTGTACCACTGTACTCCCGCTTGGGCGACAGTGAGATACCCTGTGTTTAAATATATTTTTAAAGACATGGTTGAAAATATCATGACTGAATGATTCTTAAATTTTGTCCCTAGAAGGATGGAATTACCTTTTTATTGATGAGAGGAAGACAAGTGAAAGTATGGAGTAGATTCTGAAGTGTTCATATAGAATCTAGGTTTTTGGTTTTGATCTTGTTAGTGTTGAGGTGCTTATTAGATGTCCAAATGGAGATTTAGAATGGACAGCTGGCTATATGAATCTAGAGTACAAAGAGGCACCAGACTTGAGATAGAAATAAGGGCTTTATTAGTATATATCATCACAGAGGGTATGGTTGCCTAGGGAATAAAATAAAGATAAACAGGAGAAGAGTTTCAAGGACTAGGCCCTTGGACCAGCCACCTTTTTATGTGTGTGGGAGGAAAAAGTGATCAGCTGTATCAAATGCTGCCAGTGAGGATGGGGATTGATAATTGGATTTGGCAATGTGGAAATTACTGGTGACCTTAAGAAGAAAAGTTTCTTTTCTTGGGTGGTGGAAAATGAAAGTGTTATTGGAGTAGGTTCAGGAAAGAATGAGAGGTGAGGGCGATGAAGACGTAAGTATAGATAGTTTTTTGAGGAATTTTGCTGTAAAACAGAGAAATAGGATAATATCTCTATGGTAAGGAGGATTTCTATTTCATTTGTGAGATTTTAAAGTGTTTGTATATGAAGTGAGTCAGTAGGGGAAGAAAAATTGATGCAGGGATAAGAGGGGACATTTACCTAAGTGAGATCCTTAATTAGGTGAGAAACAATGGATTAATAATAATTTCTTTATAATAACTCACAAGAGACATTTTATTCTCATTTCATCAATTTGCTGGTATTTGACTATTATGGTATGCTACCTTTCCAGTTAAAACTTGTTCTAAATTTGGGAGCTGAGTTGAATCAACATATAATTAAGTTGAGGTTAGTCTTCATATAAAAGTTGCCAGACTTGTTTCCTTCTTGTAATTAATTTTAAATTGGAATCATTGGGAGTGACCTGGGAAATGGAATGTTTTAGCCTAAATTACAAATATGTTGATTTCCAAGTTACCCCAGATTTTAAAATGGATATTTGAAAATAGTTTTGGCTTTGGTGTGTTTCTGTTACATACTGACTTTGTATATAATGTATAATAAATGTTATAATAAACATATAAACATATAAAAACATATATAAATGTAAATGTATATAAATGTGCATTCATAGGCAATTTCTATTTTGTTAACATAGGAAGACTTTAAGTATAGCCAAGTTTTATCTTATATGGTTTCCAGAAGTAACTATTTTCCTTTCCAAGGTTACCTTTTTTTTGAGGTAGAAAATAAATATTTCATTGTTACTGGGTGCAGTGGCTCATGTTTGTAATCCCAACACTTTGGGAGCCTGAGGTGGGAAGATCGCTTGAGCTCAGGAGTTTGAGACTAGCCTGGGCAACATGGCGAAACGCCCTCTACAAAAAATACAAAAATTAGCTGGGTGTGGTGGCATGTGCCTGCAGCCCCAGCTACTCCAGAAGCTGAGATGGGAGGATTGCTTGAGCCCGTGAGATTGGGGCTGCACTGAGCTGAGATCGCACCACTGCACTCCAGCCTGGGTGATGGGAGTGAGACCCTGTCTCAAAAAAAAAAAAAAAAAGATAAGAAATTATTGTTGTATGGCATGAAAGGGTCTTATGCTATATAGTAATTAGAAAAATCACATTAATCAAAAACTTACTTTAAGTTTTATAAATGTTAGCTCTCTAGTACTTGGTTTTCTTAGTTTTTTTAAATCTTTATAGGCATGAATCATATCATGGAAACCTTAAATAAACTCACAACCTGGATATAGTTGTAACTAATTAGGCTGTGTGAAAATGGCAAGTTTTTGAAAGTGCTTAAAAATATTGTTCATTTTTATATTGATATAGATTAAATAGAATAAATATCATTAAAGAATAAATATTGACAGAACTGTTGTTCTGTCTTAATGAATTCTAATCTATGTGACATAAGGCAGGCACATTTGGAGGATTTAAAAGAAATTAATTTGATTAGAAATGTACTGTGGTTGTCAGAACTACCTTACCTTGATGTGTAGGAGACAGTATGTGTCCCAGGGATATGTGTTGAAATGATCTCGAGCTAAAAGTCTGAAAAGCCTTTCTACATGACGTCCAGATATCTTCAAACCAATCTTCTTGCTTGTCTTGCAGTATGCAGAAATATGTCAGCAACCCCTAGAATGAAGTTGTACAGATATGCATCACTTAAGAAACTTACTGAATATAAAAAATAATCAAATAATTGGTTAACATGATGAATTTTTTTTTTTTTACTATAAAACAGGTACTTTGAATATTGAAGCCACCCTTATACATTTAAAATACTTGATATTAGTTAACCTAGAAAGAGTTTGACTTGATATTAGTTAACCTAGTAGTAGTAGAGTGGAAGAAAGGATACTTTCACTTTTCATTGTGTACCCTTTATTGTTTGACTTTTTTGCTGTGTGCATGTATTACTTTTAATATAAAATTAGTTTAAAAAATGTAAATGCTTAAAAGCATGTATATAGAAGACCAGTTTGTATATAGTGAAGCATACTTAAACAGTGCTCTACCACTGGATATCATGAGACAATGAATCTTCGTACATTATTTAGTTCTTCAAGTTACTGAGGATGCACAGCTTATTTGTCTCTAATTATTGTTTGTACTAAGCCATAGGATATTCATGCCAAAGTCTCAAATCCTATATGACAGTATAAAAAATATCTAGATACACAACATTATGGTTATTCTTATTTGACTTCAATAACTTTAATAACTCTCCTTAGCTCAGACTATTTAATATTTATGAGATTCTATTATGTAAAAAGAAAATATTCTGAATAATAACTATGTAACTTGGACTTTTTTTGGGCATAATTATCTACTTAGATATTTTTTATCAAAACAGGAATCTTGAAGGCCATTGAGCAATGCCTACAAAATAAAAGAATAAAAGACTAGGTACAGCAAAATAAATTTGAGAGAGGCAATGTGGAAGCTGCTGCATTTGCGAATTATATAGGGCCAGTTGTCAATCAAGTTGATCCCATCTGTTCAGAGAAGTTTTCTAATTTAGTTTCTGGCTTTTTAGATCTTACCTTAGCTTAAGTAGATCTTGTGACTTTTCTTATTGTTGGAGGAGATCTTCCCATTTCGTCTGGTTCAGTCTTCTCATTTCATCTAGTTCAAACTTTTTATTTTGCATTTTGCTACTATTAAGTAGAACTAGGACTATTGGACCTGACCTTGTTGAATCCTAGTTAAGTATTCCTTTATTATTCCCTGTATCCTCTTTGATGAAAAGCCTTACATAGGATGTGTGGTAGACTCTTGGCATTGACAATTTATACTATTCACCTGTGACCTTGAAAGTCTCAGAATGAACAAGTGAAAATCTATGTCCTGTAGTAATTGTTCATTTTTCTATGGTAAGAATTTGAATTATAACCACACTGCAAGGTTGCTGTGTGGGAAACCGTCACTTAACCAGTAAATGTTCATGAGCAATGAATGGCCTTTGCATCCTCACTTGATTGCAGCTCCACAGGGAAAAACAGAAATTCTGGTGTCAGGAACTGGTCTTGCTGATGTAAAGGGTCTGCTGTGTAGGAGCAAAGGGAGAAGCAAAAGCATTAAAAGAAGGATCACTTTTTAGAGGCAAGGTTTTAGCCTAATAAAATGTTGTAGGTATTAAGCATAATTTTGTGTTTGCCTTCATGATATGATAGGTTGAGAAACAGTGACTTGGAAAAGCTGGTTGGGGATGACTTTTTGCATGAAGGACTTTAAGAGCTTTTAAAAGACTAAGTGAGATAGGCCAGATGTGGTGGCTCACGCCTGTAATCCCAGCACTTTGGGAGGCCAAGGTGGGCGGATCACAAGGTCAGGAGTTCGAGACTAGCCTGGCAAATATGGTGAAACCCCATCAAGAAAAATTAGCCGGGCGTGGTGGCGGACGCCTGTAGTCCCAGCTACTGGGGAGGCTGAGTCAGGAGAATAGCTTGAACTCGGGAGGCGGAGGTCGCAGTGAGCTGAGATCGGGCCACTGCACTCCAGCCTGGGTGACAGAGTGAGACTGTCTGAAAAATAAAATCAAATAAAAATAAAATAAAATAAAACTAAGTGGGACACACTTTTACAGTGCATATTAGAATATCTGTAGAGCTTAAATTTTCATTGTTCTGGCTGTTATGCACAAAAGAAAAAACTTTAGCCATTTCTTTAGTGAAGCCTCCTTTATTGTGAATGGTTTCTTGATAAAACGTTTCCACATACGTGTAGAATCGTAGATTCTGTTAGCAAGAGAAGGGGTAGGAAAACAGCATCTGTAGTGAGATTTGATGGTTATTATTCTGAATTTCTTCATTACAATGTTTCTGGGCAAGGATAAAGGAAAGTACAAGAAATTATCTTTTTTGATTATTATCTTCTTCCTCCTTTGATGAAGTAGAGTTCTTTGTGGTGGGGTAAAGAGGCACAGTGCACTGAAAGATTTTTTTTTTTTCAATACTCTGCAGTGTAGCCTCGAAGTTAAGACCTTTTCAAGTTAAGACTCTCCTTCTCTCCCTGTAACTGTTTTGTCTTTACTTCAAGCAGACTTGGAAGTCTTCAGCTTCTGAATGGAGAAACCATGAAATCTGAATTGCATTGTTAATCATGTATTTACCTTAGCTGATGGTGTTTTCAAAAGTTTCATCCTTTCTTGTAGTTTTATAGGGTATATGGCTCTGTAAGAATTCTTGTTTTCAGGCTTATTGCTTTTCCTATGCCACAGACTCCTTCCTTTCTTCCTTCAAACATGTAAAGATCTCTTATAGTGGGTAACAGTATGTATTCTAGAGCCAGGCAGTCCTGGCTTAAGTCCTTACTTGGTCACTGGCTATCTGTGTAAACTTGAGCAAATTTCTTATATATATTATATATATTTTATATATATATATCTATCATATATATTATAAAAAAGATATATATATATATTTTTTTTGAGACAGAGTCTCGCTCTGTCACCCAAGCTGGAGTGCACTGGCCAGATCTCAGCTCACTGCAAGCTCCGCCTCCCGGGTTCATGCCATTCTCCTGCCTCAGCCTCCTGAGTAGCTGGGACTACAGGCGCCTGCCACCTCGCCCGGCTAGTTTTTTGTATTTTTTAGTAGAGACGGGGTTTCACCGTGTTAGCCAGGATGGTCTCGATCTCCTGACCTTGTGATCCGTGATCCGCCTGCCTCGGCCTCCCAAAGTGCTGGGATTACAGGCTTGAGCCGCCGTGCCCGGCCTTTTTTTTTTTTTTTTTTTTAAGAGGTGGTATCTCACTCTGTCATCCAGGCTGGAGTGTGGGTGCGAACATAGCTCGCTATAATATGGAACTTGGCTTAAGCAATCTTCCTGCCTCAGCCTCTTGAGTAGCTGGGACTACAGGCATGCGCCACCATGCCTTGCTATTTTCTAGAATTTTATTTAAATGAAATCATACAGAATAAACTATTTTTGTTTGACTTTCTTCCGTTCAGCGTATTTATTTTTACCCCCTTAAAAAAAGTATAATTATTTTGAGTGTCAGTAGTTCACTTCTTTTTATTGCTGAAGAGTATTCCATTGTGTGAATATATCTCTATTTTTTCATATACCTTTTGAGACCAGGAAACAGTCATTCTGTAGGTGATAACAGAATTGACTGAATTTGGAGACCAGAGGATGAAAGGGAAGAATAGTATGGAGAGAAAATAAGAATAATTGTCTTTATCTTATCTCTAAAGACACAGAAGGAAGTGAGTTGTTATAATAGTTGTAGGGTATTTGTTTTGGTCTGACTTGACTTCCTGTTGGTTTATCATTTTTCTGTAATAGTCTGCTAATGCTACTGAAGAGGAGTATTAAAAAACTCAATTATAGGTCAGGTGAGGTGGCTTATGTCTGTAATGGCAGTACTTTGGGAGGCCAAGGCAGGAGGATCACTTGACCCCAGGAGTTCAAGACCAGCCTCGGCAACATAGAACTCAGGTCTGTTAAAAATAACAAATGAGCCATATATAGTGGCATGTGCCTATGATCTCAGCTACTCAGGAAGCTGAGGTAGGAGGACTGCTTGAGCCTGGGAGGTTGAGGCTGCAGTGAGCCATGATTGCACCACTGCATGCAGCCTGGGTGACGACGTGAGACTCTGTCTCAAAAAAAAAAAACCAAAAACCAACCTCAATAATTGTGTTACATAGCAACTTCAAGTAAACCTTGAACGCCTGTAAATTTGTCTTTCAGACAAAAAAAAAAAAAAATTACAAAGTATTTTTAAAGTTTAGAGTTAGAACACAGTAAACACAGTATAGATCATGTGTTTCCTAATTTCTTTTAGAAGTCGCATCATTAACTACATTGTTATTTAACGTACGCTCTCAATTCTGTTGTGTTTACCATAGTTATTGTATTTATTTCAAAGGGTTTTCTTTCTAGAATATCTTGATTTTGAATCTGATGATTAAGTTTAAAAATATTTTGTTTTGTAGCCATGCAGGATATACGTACTGTGGGTCTTGTGCCGCCCATGCTTATAAACAAGTGGATCCGTCTATTACGTAAGTAATGTAGTTTTGTTTTAAGTTGGAGAAGCTTGAGAATTGATTGCTTTGTGATGGAAGTAATTTGCTTTTTATACTTATTGTTATTATGTAGTCAATTTCATGAGGGATTTGACTTTTGATGAATTTTACTATACTTTATATAGGTTACCGAAAACTTCAATACTTTTTCGTTGTTGTTTGAACATCTGGTTTTTACCTTCCCTTTGGGATGTAAAATGTTTAGTTATGAAGGTTAAATATATATTTTTTTAAATATTTCTTTGAAAACCCAGAGATGGCCGGGCGCGGTGGCTCAAGCCTGTAATCCCAGCACTTTGGGAGGCCGAGGCAGGCGGATCACGGATCACAGGGTCAGGAGATCGAGACCATCCTGGCTAACACGGTGAAACCCCGTCTCTACTAAAAATACAAAAACTAGCCGGGCGAGGTGGCGGGCGCCTGTAGTCCCAGCTACTTGGGAGGCTGAGGCAGGAGAATGGCGTAAACCCGGGAGGCGGAGCTTGCAGTGAGCTGAGATCCGGCCACTGCACTCCAGCCTGGGCGACAGAGCAAGACTCCGTCTCAGAAAAAAAAAAAAAAGAAAGAAAACCCAGAGATGAGCATTCTTAAGAAAAATACAAAGCCCTCTGATCTGTTTTAATCATTTCGTAATTTAAAATTCTTTATTGTACTTGTTAAAATTGTGGTGACTGAAAGGATAATTTGTCGTTGACAGGATAAGGTATTTGAAATATTTTAGAATCTGACAGTGAATTTAATATGATGTTTGAGGCATATTAACTCTTAATAATTCAATGACAGCTCTGAAATTAGCTTAAAAAAAAAAAAAACTTCCTGGGAACTTGAGACTCCTTTAATAGTATACTACTCTATAAGAAACTTGTGAACTTACAAGAGGTTTTGCTGGGAATAGTCACTCATTTTATTTACACAGTTAATTTACTAGCTATGAACCAATATCCGGCCCTAGTTTGCCAGATGTATAAGCTATGTGAATAGGTAAAGTGATCATCTTAGTTCTGTCAAACACTGATTGTTAGGTCTGAATTAGTAGAGATGTAGTATAGTTGTTCAAAAGAAATAGCTCATAGCAGCCATGATTTAATAAAGAAAATCATGCACAGCCCACTTGCCTTTGAGCAGTTCATTCAAAGTTTTTAAACAAAATAGCTGTTCTTTCAAATTTTTATGTAGCATTGCCTGTACATTTTATTATAATTCATTGAAAATTACTTTTGGCAAGCTTTTACTAAAAAGAAAGCAATAATATTTATAAATTGGTGAGGTTTTGGCTAGCCCTGTCTCATTTATGATGTTTTGAGGAGCATTGTTCACAATTATTCCTTGATACATGTTTAATATATAATCTTAAGTAATTTCATGAATAAGAGCAAATAGAAGTTAAATTGAAATGATTTTTTAATCCAGACCTGGTGGCTCACACCTGTAATCCCAGCACTTTGGGAGGCCAAGGCGGGCAGATTACCTGAGGTCAGGAGTTTGAGACCAGCCTGGCCAATATGATGAAACCCTGTCTCTACTGAAATACAAAAAAAATAAAAATAAAAATGAAAAAACTAGCTGGGCATGGTGGCACACGACTGTAGTCCCAGCTACTTGGGAGGCTGAGGCAGGGGAATTGCTTGAATCCGGGAGAGGGAGGTTGCAGTGAGCCAAGATCACGCCACCACACTCCAGCTTGGCAACAGAGCAAGACTCCATTTCAAAAAAAAAAAAAAAAAAAAAGAAAAAGATTTTTTATAAGCTTCTTTCATTTGACTTGGTCCTATAAGGCAGCTATAATAAAAGTTAGTTTATATAACAGCCTTTTCTTTTTGAAACCTTCCTCTATTTGGCAAAAGTTTTGTTGATAAAACTCATGTGCTGGTGGGACACCCCAGAGTTAAATTAGGTTTAGGAGTTTGTAGAGGGGTATAGAGTTTATGTTCGTAGAAGTGGGAAGTATGTGTTCAATAAGTTAACGGAAAGTGAGAAAGAAGGCAAAAGGAAAGAGGAAAAAATGGAAGAGCGCCAAGGACTAAGAAGAGGAAGATAAAGAAGATGAGTAGAAATAGAGGCAAATGATGACTGATGTGATCAAATTATTTTATTTTAATTAATTATTTTTGAGACAGTCTGCTTCTGTCACCCACACTGGAGTGCAGTGGTGCAATCTTGGCTCACTGCAACTTCTGCCCCCAGGTTCAGTCAGTTCTCCTGCCTCATCCTCCCAAGTAACTGGGACTACAGGTGCACGCCACCATACCGAGTTAATTTTTTGTATTTTTAGTGGAGACAGGCTTTCGCCATATTGGCCAGGCTGGTTTCGAACTCCTGACTGCAGGTGATCTGCAGATCGGCTTCCCAAAGTGCTGGGATTACAGGCATGAGCCACTGTGCCCAGCCAGATCAAATTATTTTTTGTAATTAATATATAATAATTTAATTCTGAATGAATAAATTTTAAGGTCTAAGTGTAAAATTAATAATTGACAGTCACAGTTGATTTCTCTTGAAAGAGGCACTCTCTGGGAATTATAATGTCTTTAGAGTGCTTTGAGAAAGTAGAGAAAGAACATCTTTATGAGAAAGGTTAAATTCTATACTACCACTTTCTGTTCTTAACTTCCACATTAATCCATTTGCATTCTATTTTTCAGCCAGGATCATCTTTTGAAAATGTAAATGATACTATGTCACTTTCCAGAATTTAAAAGTGGGTAGGGGATACAAATATGATTTTAAAAGGCATTACAAATAACAGGTAGCAATTATTCCAAAATTGATGTTAGAATGCTGACTAGCAGCTTGGAAAAAGAAGTTGGTTTAGAACCTCTGCTAACATCATCCATCAAAGTAAATACTAGTTAGGTAAGGGTATTAACATATCTGGAGAGGCATTTCAAGCCACAGCTAATTTGGAACACAATATGTCTTAATGTTTATGAGACATTGTTGGGAAGAGTATAAAACATGATAAATTGTAATTAAATTACATGAAAAAATAAGTCATAATGTAACCAGTGGAAGTGATGAACAGAATGGGAAAAATACTTGCAAAAAAATGACAAAGGATAATATCAAAAAATCATAAAATTCTTAGTACTTAGAGGCTAACTCATCATAATAAGAATATGAACTGAAATTACAAGAAGTAAATGTAATTAATAAAAATGGAAATGTTTTATTTTTCTAAAAAAATAGAAATAAAAACAGTAGTGAAGTGCCAATTTAAATAAACAGTTTGAAGAACAATACAGCCGGGCGCGGTGGCTCATGCTTGTAATCCCAGCACTTTGGGAGGCCGAGGTGGGCGCATCACGAGGTCAGGAGATCGAGACCATCCTGGCTAACACGGTGAAACCCCATCTCTACTAAAAAATACAAACAATTAGCCGGGTGTGGTGGCGGGCACCTGTAGTCCCAGCTACTCTGGAGGCTGAGGCAGGAGAATGGCATGAACCCGGGAGGCGGAGCTTGCAGTGAGCCAAGATCGCGCCACTGCACTCCAGCCTGGGCGACAGAGCGAGACTCTGCCTCAAAAAAAAAAAATACAGTTGTGTAATTCCTATAATCCAGAAATGGCTAGATTATGGCAAAATTAGTTTTTTTATTTAAAAAAATGCATTTCAATGGACTATATCAGGTTAACGCTTTAGGAAAGCAATTTGATAATATATATTAAGAGTCATAAAAATGTATATAATTACTGGCTTAGAAATTCACGTTCGCAAGCTCTATCCTAATAAGTCCCAAAATGGAAAAAGTTAAATGTGTTACGTTTTCTACAGCAGCATTGTTTTTTAAAGAGTCTTAAGTTTCTGATAGTGCATTGACTAAATAAAAAAAGCAGGGTATAAAATTGTGTAAAATTGGGAAAAAAAGAGAATGTACTATATAAGGTTAAATAAATTATTGTAATGGATGCTAATAGTTTGCATATGTTTTCTTATATGAGAAATGGATATATTATTTTAATGGTGAAAAATATAAAATTTAAAAGCATTTGTGCAAAAATGATTACAAGTTGAGGGGACTAATGATTCTTAAACTGACAGAATGGTTCTTTGATTTATAATATGACTGGTCAGGGCCTAATAACATTTTTCGTTCTTTTTTTTTTCTTCTTCTTCTTCTTTTTTTTTTGAGATGGAGTCTCTCTTTGTCACTCAGGCTGGAGTGCAGTGGTGCAGTCTTGGCTCACTGCAACCTCCACCTCCTGAGTTCAAGTGATTCTCCTGCCTCAGGCTCCCAAGTAGCTGTAATTACGAGCATCTGCCACCAGGCAGGCCTGGATAATTTTTTTATTTTTAGTAGAGACAAGGTTTTACCATGTTGGCTAGGCTGGTCTCGAACACCTGACCACAAGTGATCTGCCTGCCTTGGCCTCCCAAAGTGTTGGGATTACAGGCATGAGCCACTGTGCCTGGCCAAGGTTTTTCTTTTTCACAGTAACTGTTAGGGCTGATAACTTAATGGGGAGTGTGAGAGGCAGCTTTTGAGGTCATAACGAAGATTGTTTACAAACAAACTTCCCTATTTCATAAAGAATTAGTAGCAAAGGTTTTCAGGTGTTGCTTTCCAAGAGAAATGCATGAATAAATTAAAGCATATTTATTTTAAAAGTTTATTAAGTGACTGCTATGATCCAGATATTGTGGTAGTGCTAGAGACACAGCGATTAATAAAACAGACATGGTTTTAGCTCTGTGCTGATAAATTGGTAGGTGAGATAGATATTAAGCATATGATAATGAATATAGATATCTTATTAAAAACTAAAAATTTAATTTAAAAGCTGAAAGTGAAATACAGTGGTTCTCAAACTTCTTGGTTTCAGGAACCCTGTCTACTTCTAACTTATTAGGGACACCAAATGTAGACCACATCTACCTTTGTTGAATGCATTCAAAATTAAAATGAGACACTTTAAAAATTATTTAAAAATAAACAAATTAGAGGTTAATAAAAACATTTTTAAAAATGAGAAGTACATTTTCTAATAGAAGATAGTGGGAAAAGTGGCATTGCTTTCCTTTTTTTTTTTTTTTTTACAAAATGTAAAAATGTCATATTTTTACTAGTTATTAAATCTCCTTTTAATGTTTGGCTTAATAGAAGAAGATAACTATGTTCTCATATCTGGTTATGCATTCATCCTGTTGTGATCATTTGTTTTGGTTGAGGTATATGAAGAAAATCTAACCTCACACAGATATGTAGTTAGAAAAGGAAGAGGTGTAGTGTAATTACCTTTTCAGATAATTGTGGATATTTTTCTTTAATACTACACCAAAACTCAACAAATGGTAGTCTCTTAAAGGTTAGTTATAATGCGAAATCTGAAGTTCCTATCAATGAATTTTTGTCCTTTTTTTTTTTTTTTTTGAGACGAAGTCTTGCTCTGTCACCAGGCTGGAGTGCAGTGGCACTATCTCAGCTCACTGCAACCTCCACCTCCCGGATTCAAGTGATTCTCCTGCCTCAGTCTCCCAAGTAGCTGGGACTACGGACGCGTGCCACCATGCCCAGCTAATTTTTGAATTTTTAAGGTTTCACCATGTTGGCCAGGATGACTCGATCTCTTGACCTCGTGATCCACTTGCCTCGGCCTCCCAGAGTGCTGGGATTACAGATGTGAGCCACCATGCCTAGCTGAATTTTTGTACTTTTTATAAATTCATTGTCTATTTTACAGTTTGAATGGATCTTTTACCCTTGCATCATTTTGTAATGTGTGGAACACTGGGGAAATTTTTATTGTGTTATGCAGATATTTTCAATGCTGGTATTTCATTATATGATACTAAAAAATCACATTTCTTTTTGTTTGTTTTGTTTTGTTTGTTTTTCTTTTTTTGAGACAGAGTTTCGCTCTTGTCGCCCAGCTGGAGTGCAGTGGCACAATCTCAGCTCACTGCAACCTCCACCTCCTGGGTTCAAGGGATTCTCCTGCCTCAGCCTCCCGAGTAGCTGGGATTATAGGCATGCACCACCACGCCCTGCTAATTTTTGTATTTTTAATAGAGACAGGGTTTCACCATGTTGGCCAGGCTGGTCTCAAACTGCTGACCTCAGGTGATCCACCTGCCTCGGCCTCCCAAATTACTGGGATTACATGCGTGAGCCACTGCACCTGGCAAAAAAATCACATTTCTTAATGTCACCATGTATTTTATCAGACAAAATCATTAATTCTTTGGAGGCTATCAAGCTTACAGTGATAAAAGTTTTATGAAAGTCTGATTTTCACTTGAAAACCTCAATTTCATCATTGACAACAAATATATTATTTTCTTTGAAGTACTAGATTCTGTTTTGTTTTTTTTTTCCCCCTTTTGAGATAGGATTTTGCTTTGTTACCCAGGCTGGAGTCAGTGGCATGATCATAGCTCACGCAGCTTTGAATTCCCAGGCTCAAGTGATCCTCCTGTTCCAGCCTTCTGAGTAGCTAGGACTGCAGACCTGTGCCAGCATGCTTGGCTGTTTTTTAAAAAATTGTTTTTGTAGAGATGTGGTCTCACTATGTTGCTCAGGCTGGTCTTGAACTCCTGGCCTCAAGCTATCCTCTCACCTCAGCCTCCCAAGGTGCTGAGATTACAGGCATGAACCACTGTGCCTGACTTCCATTCACTTTGGAGAAATCTTCTGCCAGCTACCTAAACTGGAATAGCCATAATTTATCTACAGTCATCTTTTGAAGTAAAAATTTTTTTCCATGAGGAAAATGTCTGGTTCGGCTTACAGCTCACAACTACACGACTGCTTTTTCCTGAGACATACTTCCATATGCAGCAGAAATGTTTTATCACCACAGATTGAATGCATTTTGTCATAGACTATTAAAAATATACCTACTCAAGAGTCAGGATTTAATGAAATTAGGAACTCCCTCCCTTTTAAACTTAGTGTGAGTAAGGTTAAAAAATAAGACTACTAGTACATATTGATTATACTACTCTGATCTTTGTTCTAATGGGCCAGTGGTTTTATGCTCCCCTCACCTTTGCACCGTAATTGCAGATGAAAAAAGTAAATAACGTCCTTGCATTCTTATGAAAATAGTTTTAATTTTATGGACTGCTGCATAGGGTCTTGAGGAATACCGGGAATCCAGAGTTCGCAGTTTGAGAACTATTGTTATAGATCTTAGGAGGGTGACTTGATTTAAATTGTGGGAAAGGTATTGGGGAAAGTATCTCCGAGGAACAGATTATTTATTTATTTATTTATTTATTTATTTTTGAGACGGAGTCTCGCTCTGTCGCCCAGGCTGGAGTGCAGTGGCACAATCTTGGCTCACTGTAACCTCCGCCTCCCAGGTTCAAACGATTCTCCTGCCTCAGCCTCCTGAGTAGCTGGGACCATGCCTGGCTAATTTTTTGTATTTTTAGTAGAGATGGGGTTTCAGCGTGTTAGCCAGGATGGTCTCGATCTCCTGACCTCGTGATCTGCTTGCCTTGGCCTCCCAAAGTGTTGGGATTTCAGGCGTGAGCCACCGCACCCGACCGAGGAACACGTTTTTTAAGCCAGGCTAGCCAAGCTTAAAAAGGGGAACAAAACATGGATTTAAAAAGTTTGAAGTAGGCAAAGTTGTTGGTGTTATCAAGGAACTGCAAGAAGACCAGTATACATAAAGTATTATGATCAAGGTGGGCAAGAGTAATAGCTAATTTGCTAGTGCATTTGAGAGTGCAGAGCCCGTTGTAAGGATTCTAGATTTTATCCTGTGACCATGAAATGCTATGAAAGTCTTTAAGCAAGGGAAGTGATATGATCTATGTTTCCAGAAAATGACTTTGACTGTTTAAGGAATTTAAAAAATCATACATTTTAGTTCTTTTCCATATTGGTAGTTGACTATTATTAAAACTCTAAAATCTCAGAATTCAGGATGTACTGAGGTAGTAGTAACTTGATTTTGATACATATTTTTCAGAAAGCCTTGCAGGACAGAAAAAGAGAGCAAAAAGAAATGCTTTTTGGGGCCAAATGACATTTTTTTCTTTGGTTAAAATGTCTTCACTTCCTGTGAAACACCTTTACAAAATTACTTATGTTCCATTATTTGGACTAAGTAGCTGAATAAACAGTCATGAGGGTACACACTCAGGCAGCTTATACCTGGGTGCACAGACTACATTCATCGTTGCAACTCCACAAATGTGAATTCTTTATTATAGCTATTATATATGAAGTGCATTTATTTCTAAGAGAATGCCTACTGATCTTGCCCTTCTCCCCCAATTTTTTCATATTAAAGGCTTTTTTTTAAACCTGTGTATCAACAATGACGATGTGCTAATATTGAAAAGTTACGTCTTTAAAGACAAAGCACCTTACGGTCAAATAAAGGGAGAGAAAGTGGCATTGCTTCTAATGCCTCCATTATTTATTTCTCTTCAAAATATTCCTGTGGCCTTGGTGTTTATGGATCTAGCATTGTAACAAAGAAAATGCATGAACTTCAATGTACACTATTCATTTTCTTTTGTTAGCATTTAGCTAACAAAGAGACCCATTTTGAGATTACTACTGGTTTAAATGCCCCATTTTACTTTCCTTTCAATGACATTTGGGTTTTTCTGGTTTTGTTTTTGGATATATTGCTTTTAAGGGTTTTATATTGAGGAGACTTACACATTTTTTTTCTTATTACTTCTTTTAATCAAATATGGAACTTCACTTGGCTATTGGCGAGTTTTCTACCAAACCAGAAAGAATCTGTAGAGTACACAGTTGGTTAATTGAGATTGGTGGGGCTCTTTTTCCTTCATCTAGATTGGGGCAGACAAAAAGGCAAATAAGGAAAGTAGTCAGGTATCAGAAGAGTTAATTAGGCTTCTGGCAGACCTCTGTTGTTTATTTCTGGAGCAGTGTATCTTTTGGCTATTGTTAGAACCTTATTACACTTAGGAAATTTATGTATGCCTTGAATTTAAATTGTTATTTTAAAAATCACTTCATATTTTGACTGTGTGTTTTAGATTTTCCAGGAGTGCTCTGATGTTAAATATTCTTTCTGTCTGTCTTTTCATATATTCCTCAATCAGAAAAATGCCGTTTCTCATTATTTGATTCTTGGTTCATGTACTACCTGGCCCTAGTCAGGTTACCTAAACATTTCTGAATTACCATTATCTACAGCCCACATTAGCCTTTAATTAAAAAGAAAGTGTCATTTGTTTATGTGCTGTTAAGATAGGTGACCAGAGTGCTATCTTTTAGTTTTCTTCATTTAGAAATCTATAGATTTGACTTTTTTTTTGAAATGGTTCTTGAATTGATGATAGAGGTGGTGACAAGAAGTGAGGATTAGCAGTGCTAATAACATATTGAAGGAAGAGAGGCAGAAAGATTCTGTCTTCTATAAGGAACTTAAATTAATGAGCAAAAAGCAATCCAGTTAAAAAGAGGGCAAAGGACATGAACAGACTCTTTTCAAAAGAAGATACATACGTGGCCAACAAGCATACAAAAAAATTCTCATAATCAGTAATCGCTAGAGAGATACAAATCAAAACCACAATGAGATACCACCTGATAATAGTCAGAGTGGCTATTATTGATAAGTCAAAAATTAACAGATGCTGGTAAGGTTGTGGAGGAAAAGAAATGTTTTACACATTGTTGGTAGTAGTGTAAATTCATTCAGTCATTGTGGAAAACAGTGTGGCGATTTCTCAAAGAACTTAAACCAGAAGTAACTCGGGACCCAGCAGTCCCGTTATTGGATATGTACCTGAAGGAATGTAAATTGTTCTGCCATAAAGACACATGCACACATGTGTTCATTGCAGCACTGTTCTCAATAGTAAAGACATGGAATCTACATAAATGCCCATCAGTGGTAGACTAGATAAAGAAAATGTGGTACATATATACACTATGTAATATTACACAGCTCTATAAAAGAATGAGATCATATCTTTTGCAGCAACATGGAGCTAGACGCCATTATCCTAAGCAAACTCCCACAGGAACAGAAAATCAAATACTGTGTGTTCTCATAAGTAGGAGCTAAATATTGAGAACATGTGGACATAAAGAAGGGAACAACAGACACTGAGACCTACTTGAGGCTAGAATGTGGGAGAAGGATGAGGATAAAAAAACTACTTATGGAATACTAGGTTTATTACCTAGGTGTCCAAATAATCTGTACACCAAACCTTGGCAACATGTAATTTACCTATATTACAAACCCATACAGGTACCCTTGAACTTAAAGAAAAGGATAATCTGCTTCTGACCAGAAATGGCCTGTGGATGAACCCTCATGTTTGCTGTGTGTGCTGTCTTAAGGAGGTTCTGGGACTCTAAACTGAGAATCACTTATCCACAACTTTCTTTGTTTTTTTTTTTCATAGCAGAACAACTTAATATGCACAGCTTTATCTCCTCCCTCCCTCCCTGCAATATATGAAGTAACATAAACCAATAATTGGTTAATTTTCTTAGCTGTAATAGAATTTTATGAGAATAAATATATTGCTAAAGCACACATTCCCTGGCCTGCAAATTTTTGATACAAAAGAACTAGCTCATCTCTCAGCTTTTGTTCGTTAATTGAGCAATCCGTAACACTTTTCTAACTACATAGCATATCATATGTTTTCTTCAAATAGTTTTGGCTTTATGAGTCTGTAAGTTTTTATGTGATGTGAGAAGGTTGGTTCATGTGAATATTGGAGAACAGAGAAGATTGATAGTTTTGGAATTCAGATTGTAGGGCAGGTTTGGATATTTGACTGAATGAGAGGAAATTAACATTACTCTTAATGTCAAGATAAAGAGATTGTACAGGTTTAAGCTACACTTTAGCTCAGTTCTTTTCTGTAGACTACAGTGCAAATAACACATAATCTAGTTTCTTTGTTTTTGAGAATGACTTCTATTTGAATGGGAATAGAGAAAGCTTATTATATAGAATTCTTTTCAACAAGATGCCTTTTTCACCCTACCATGGAGGAAATACGGAAATAGCTTTTTCAGAATGCCTTTTTATAATGGGTATTTTGTATAGATATTTAGAATTTTATGCTATTATGTATTTTTATTAAAATCATGGTGGATCTTAGAAGTTTATTTTAGAATGTGTTAGAATTTTGAAATTTTAATAGCTTAAATGTGTAAAATCCAGTTAATAAAATACAGCTTCTGAAAACCTGTTGTATCCTTGTCATTGTGCATACAGAGATTATTTTATGCATAGTGGTTTGGTTTACTGTATTACTTAATAGCTGGTATTTCCAAGTACTGAATATGATTCTTTTAAAGGCCATCCAACAAAGACAGAAATAAGGAATTGAACTTAACTGAGGAGCAAGTCATTATTAGGTGTATTAGTTTGCTAGGGCTGTCATAATAAAATACCACAGATTGGGTGGTTTAAACAACACAGATTTATTTTTTAACAATTCTGGAAGCTTGAAGTTCAATATCAAGTTTGTCAGGGTTGGTTTCTCCTGAGGCCTTTCTTCTTGGCCTGTTGTAGGTGGCCGCCTTCTTGTTGCCCCTTCTGACATGATCATATCTCTGTGCAGGCATACTTCTGGTGTCTCTTTTTCCTATAAGGACACCAGACTTATTGGATTAGGTCCCCACTAATGGCCTCATTTGAACTTAATCGCCTCTTTGAAGACCTTATCTCTAAATAGCATTACAGTCTGTGCTACTGGGGATTGGTTCTTCAACATGTGAATTTTGGAGGGGAACACAGTTCAGCCATTAACAGTTGGTAATTAAGAAGGAAAACAAGTGATTTGTAAGAATTGCTTTTTTCTCTTTTATTTAATAAGGTTTGTGTAGAAGTGCAATTGTTCCGTGTTTTTTGTTGTGTATCTCCTAGCCGGAGAATTTTCATCCTTGGGCCTTCTCATCATGTGCCCCTCTCTCGATGTGCACTTTCCAGTGTGGATATATATAGGACACCCCTGTATGACCTTCGTATTGACCAAAAGAGTAAGTATATAGAAATAGCTTTCAAATAGCTAATGTTCTTTTAATAGGACTTGGAAGTTAATTTAAAAACTTATAAATGTGAGCATCATAAGTAATATCTCAATATTTAAAATAAAATTTGTTACAACTAATCTGCATAAAACAGCAAAAAAAGAAACTCTTCCATATCCCTAAAAGGCAACTAGTGTTTTTCAGCTAGCTACAGAAATCTGTCAGATCCGCCAGTGTGCAGATTGTAGTGGTTACATTAATATTCAGAAAAATGCCATGTACTCAGTGTACCAGGAGACAAAAAATTAGTACCCATACCAATTTCATGAAAGATTCTGGGCGTGTTAATCTACTTCTACGTAATGACACTTTCTCACTGTAAATAGATAATGCTGATAATATCTTTATTTTCTTGTAAATGATTTTTATGGGAAAAAATGAGCCTTTATGAAACTCTGAAAGAAACGTGCTATATAAATGATAAATATATTTTATTTTTAAACATGCCTACAATTAAGATTGATTTATATTTTTCCAGGAGTCCAGAGTCACATTTTTATTTAGTAGTTCTTACACAATAGATGTATAAAGTAAAAACCTTTTGATTTTATAAAGGTTTTTTTTTGGGGGGGGGAGGAGTAATTTTAAAAATACAGAACAGTATAAAGAGTAGTATAAGAAACTGGCCGGGCGCGGTGGCTCAAGCCTGTAATCCCAGCACTTTGGGAGGCCGAGACGGGCGGATCACAAGGTCAGGAGATCAAGACCATCCTGGCTAACATAGTGAAACCCTGTCTCTACTAAAAACTACAAAAAACTAGCCGGGTGAGGTGGCAGGCGCCTGTAGTCCCAGCTACTCGGGAGGCTGAGGCAGGAGAATGGCGAGAGCCCGGGAAGCGGAGCTTGCAGTGAGCTGAGATCCGGCCACTGCACTCCAGCCTGGGCGACAGAGCGAGACTCCGTCACCAAAAAAAAAAAAAAAAAAAAGAAATTAACTGATGTACTTAACATCCATAATTTATTCAGAGTTTCTCGCTCATCCTGAACCCAATTTACCTTCCCAGAAGTAACCACCTTCATGATCTGGGTATATGTCCTTTCAGTTGGTCAAATTATTCACACACATGCACGCACACACACACACATATATGTACACACACACACATACTGACCTATATATATATTTATTTTTGTTTTTAGAGATGTGATCTCACTCTGTTGCCCAGGCTGGAGTGCAGTGGCATGATTATAGTTCACTGCAGCCTCAAACTCCTGGGCTCAAGTGATCCTCCTACCTCAGTCCCCCAGGTAGCTAGAACTACAGGCACACATCACCACACCCAATTTATTTAAATTTTTTTTTTTTGTAGAGGTAGGGTCTTGCTATATTGCCCAGGCTGATCTTGAACTCCTGGTCTCAAGCAATTCTCCTATCTTGGCCTCCCAAAGTGCTGGGTTTATAGGTGTGAGCCACTGTACCTGGCCTCAAATTATGTTTTTAAGTATGTTAGGGGTGCTATTGTTTCAAAGAATTTTGCATAAATTTCTTGTATAGAATAAAAGAGTCGAAGCCTAGTGTGGTGGTTCATGTCTGAAATCCCAGCACTTTGGGAGGCTGAGATGGGTAGACTGCTTGAGCTCAGGAGTTTGAGACCAGTCTGGGCAATGTGGCAAAACCCTGTCTGTACAAAAAAATACAAAAATCTGCTGGGCGTGATGGCACGTGGCTGTAGTCTCAGCCACCCGGTTGGGAGAGGGCGTGGGGCAGTGAGGTAGGAGGATGGCTTGAGCTCAGGAGGTAGAGGTTGCAGTGAGCTGAAATCATATTGCTGTACTTCAGCCTGGCCTGGGTGACAGAGTGAAGCCCTGTCTCCAAAATTAAATAAATTAATTTGAAAATAAATAAAATAGGCCGGGCGTGGTGGCTCAAGCCTGTAATCCCAGCACTTTGGGAGGCCAAGACGGGCGGATCACAAGGTCAGGAGATGGAGACCATCCTGGCTAACACGATGAAACCCCGTCTCTACTAAAAAATACAAAAAACTAGCCGGGCGAGGTGGCAGGCGCCTGTAGTCCCAGCTACTCAGGAGGCTGAGGCAGGAGAATGGCGTGAAGCCGGGAGGCGGAGCTTGCAGTGAGCTGAGGCCACTGCACTCCAGCCTGGGCGACAGAGCGAGACTCCGTCTCAAAAAAAAAAAAAAAAAAAAAAGAAAGAAAGAAAATAAATAAAATAATAAAAGAGTCCATTTGCAAGAAAAAATTCTTTTTTCTTATTTTTGGCATAAGTTTTCATAATTTGGGCTTTAGGTATCATAGAATATTAGCAATTTGTTAATCCATCTTATTAATGAAACGACTATTTCTAACCTTACTTCCTGAGATGTTTTAAGGAACACATTTTACTTTTAAAACCTTGTTGGGGCATTCAGAAAATTTTAATTTTGGATAACTTGCCAGTGAAGAAATGGAGAATTTTTTCAAGAAAAGAGGTCATACAACCATTTCTTTCTGTCTTTGATATAGGTAAACCCATTTGAGGATTTGTTCTATTCTATGCTAAAAATATTATTATATATATTTTTTACATGTTAACTTTTATCTTTTTCTTGTTCTACAATATTCAGTTTTAAGTATAGTTCATCAGAAGGGCCTGAATTACTAGTCTTTTTAAGTTGGGATGGTATTGTGGCAAATTTATATTTTGATCTATCTTAAAAGCTTAATTTTGGATTTTCAGGAAAATAGCATTAGTGAGAATTTTCTCTTCTTGGTATGGCAGAAACCTGAGGTGTGAAATAATACCACACATTTTATTAAAAAAACTCAAACTATGCTTTTGACCTCATGAGTTAAATAGACCAGTGGTTTTTCTATATTTCAGTAGGAATTCTAATTATGTTCTTGCTAGCATGTACTGATTAAAGCCAAGGAAAAGCCTAGACCCAAAAGTGATTTTAGAAATAATGAAAGGAACTGATGAAGAGTTTAGATGATCATTTTTTATATAACTATGTAACATATGCAAATGATGAGTAAGTCTTTACATGTATTACTGTTTTACCTGTTACATAAAAACTAGTTCTGTTTTTTTCTCTTTCTCCTTACTCTCCCTCCTTTCTTTCCTTTCTTTCTATTATTTTGTTTTAATAAAAATGAGAATATTTTATGGTGTTTCTGTCTTTTGCCAAAGCATGTAGTTTTGTGTTACTGGGTGGAATCTCACTGGATAAGGATATGCATTAATATATTTGTTTTACTGTATTTTGAAATCTCTTTAGTTTACGGAGAACTATGGAAGACAGGAATGTTTGAACGCATGTCTCTGCAGACAGATGAAGATGAACACAGTATTGAAATGCATTTGCCTTATACAGCTAAAGCCATGGAAAGGTATATTGATTGATATAAGAAATCCCCAGGAAATCAAAGACATTAATTTCTTTGGTAATTTAAAACTAGTAAATCCCAATAATTATCAGGGTAAAGAGATTAAGAAATGAGATAAAAAATTGAGACAGGAGTGTCTTAAGGTGGATTGTTGGTTTTGAGTAGTTTTCCTATGAAGGCTGAACATGTGAATTGACATGATTGTTTTATTAGCTGGAAGTATTAAAAAAACCATGGGTATGTGAGTGTATGTGGGTATGTATATATCTTGCTTTGCTTGTATTTTATTCATTCGACATTTCTTTATCTCAAAATAATAATTCCATTCTTTTCTGGTACAATGCTATAATTAATCGTAAAATTTTAGGCTTGTATTTAATTTTGGAGGTCATTTATTTCAACCTTGTGCAAGGTACATGAATCTCTTTTATGGTATGCTTGACAGACTTACATGGTACCTGCTAAAGGTCTTCCTGTGATGGAGTACTCACTGTACTGTGAGCTGAACGAGGACAGGGTCAATATCTATTTTGTTCTCTACTGTGTACCCCACCACCTAGCACAGTGTCCAGCACATAGTAGTTATTAATGTATTGTGATAAAATAAAAAATAATTATTTCAAGGATTTTCTTCTTTTAGTGAAACATTTGGATTAGGATGTCTTCTCTTTTGTAGGTTTCTCTAATTTTTAAAACCATTTCCTATATATGGACTTAATATTTCATATTTAGTTTGGCAGTTCTAAGTATGGTAAGATGATTCCTTCTGGATTTGTTCATTATATTTTCTTACTAAAGTACATGATGCTCTGTAGGCTCTCAGTAAATATTAATTAAATGTACTAATAAAGTCTAAGATAACATTATATTTTTTATGTTGATGTAGCTTACTGTTGGCTAATGTACTTGCGATCAGCCAAAGCTCAAGGCCTTTTCATAATATTCAGATGGATTATTTTCTGTTCTCAGACTTTTGTGTGATTTCTTTTTGTATGTCTTCTCAATTATTCTAAATATGTTTGTCTTCTCAATTATTGCTGTTTAGTTTTTCTTGTTTAGTTCATTGTTGCAGTCTTTTTGGATTATTTCCACTCTTACTCTGTATTCAAAGTATTATTTACTTTTCTCAGTCTTTTATCTGCTTCTGCTCACAATGATAACCATGAGGAATTATATAAATCTGAAGAATTTTCAAAAATCAGTGTGATACTACATTATAAGCAATATAATTTTAGGGTTTTTAATACATTCTAATTCTTCAGAAATGTGAAACCATATATATTATTTCTTAAATTGTTGTTATAATCAGAACTTTCTCTTCTTCAACCGGAAAAGGTAATTGAATATTTTTATTCATTGAGATGTTTGCATATTTTGTCATGAGAAAATATAATTTAGACTTAATAAATACTAATACTTCGGGTGCAGTGGCACGTCTGTAATTCCAGCAGCACTTTGGGAGGCTGAGGTGGGCAGATGACTTGAGCCCAGAAGTTCAAGACCAGCCTGGGCATTGTGGCAAAACTCTTGTCTCTACTAAAAATAGAAAAATTAGCCATGTGTAGTGTCAGGTACTTGTTGTCCCAGCTACTTGGGAGGCTGAGGTGGGATGATTGCTTGAGCCTGACTGGTTGAGACTGCAGTGAGCCGAGATCATGGTACTGTACTCCAGCCTAGGTGACAGAGTGAGACCCTGTCTCAAACAAACAAACCCAAAAAACAATAGGACCAGTAAATTGACAACAATATCCTCAAGGAGGTTATAACAAGATAACATTTTTATTGTTATTTTAAAAGTAAAACATGTACATTGTGGAACATTTAGGAAAGTAGAAACTTAAACCCAGCAAACCAAATTCCTACTTATAATTCCCCCTTTTAAATAGTATCAAATAAACTACTGCCACATTACATTGGGATCCCTAATATTGACCCTTCTTTTCTTTGTAGCATTAGTTGGACTCATTACCTATGTCAGTTACTTATTACTAAGTAACAAAAGCTCTTACTTAAAATTACCTATATCAGTTATCTTTTACTAAGTAACAGATTTAAACTGTGACTTAAAATCACAGCTGTTTATTGCCTAAAATTTGGGGGCCAGGAATTGGGGCAGGGAACGCCTTGCTTTGGTCCACAAGACACTGACTGAGGTGGCTCAAATGGGGCTACAGTATCTCACATAGTGTCACTCATGTGTCTTGGACCTTAGTGCTAGCTCTCTGTTGAGAGCCCTCATTTCTTCTCCAGCTGACCTGTTTGTTCATCAAGTAGGGCTTTTTTTTTTTTGGCTACTTTCTAGAAGAATAGCTTAGACTTCTTTTTTTCTTCTTCTTTTTTTTGGATCAAGAGAGTAAAACCAGAAGTTTCTAGGCCTATTATGTCCTAGGCTGGAAACTGCATAGCGCATTTCCAGTGAATTGTGTTTTTCAAAGCAAATAAGATCACTGTGTCAGCCAAGATTTGAGGAAAAGAGCAATATATTGCTCCTCTTGGTGGGAGGAGTAGCATGTATGTACAGGAGTAAGAGAAACTGTTGACAGCTGTCTTTGCTGATGGTCTACTGCAGTTCTTCCTCTGGTGGACAATTGGTGTCTCTCTAACATGTCATATACACCCAGGCTTCCCAGGATGTTCAGAAATCTTATTTGCTGTGACCCTAGGCTCAAAATTTATTATTATCTTATGATCTCCATCAAGTTAGGATGTGAATGAGGCTCCTTGAGTGTGGTTCCTCTTTTTTTGGAGGGGGGATGTGGTGGGGAAAGAGTCTCAGCTCTGTTGCCCAGGCTGGAGTGCAGTGGCATGATCATGGCTCACTGCAGCCTCTGCCTCCTGGTCTCAAGTAGTCTTCCCACCTTGGCCTCCCAAAGCAGTGGGATTACAGGCATAAGCCACTGTGCTTGGCCTCTTTTTTTTTTTTTTTTTTTTTTTTTTTTTAAAAAAGAGGCAGGGCCTCATTCTGTCACCCAGGCTGGAGTGCAGTGGCACAATTATAACTCACTGTAGCCTTGAACTCCTGGGCTCAAGGGATCTTCCTACTTCAGCTTTCAGAGTAGTGGCCCTACAGGTACGTACTACCATATCTGGCTAATTTTAAAAGCATTTTTTTAGAGATGGGTCTTTCTCAGACTGATCTTGAACTCCTGGCCTCAAGCGAGCTTCTTGCTTTAGTCTCCCAAGTAATGTCTTAGTTACGTATTGCAGCATAACAAATCACCTCAATGTATGTATTTTTTTCTTTTTTTAAAAAAATTAAAAACAAACTTTAATTTTTTGGGTGCATGGTGTATAGATGGGGTACATGAGAAGTTTTGATACAGTCATGTGGTGTAAAATAATCACATCATGGAGAATGGGGTATTAATCACTTTAAGCATTTATCCTTAGTGTTACAGACAATCCAGTTATATTTTTTTAGTTACTTAAAAATGTACAATTGAGTTAGCGACTATAGTCACCCTGTTGTGCTACCAAATACTAGGTCTTATTCATTCTATTTTATTTTGTATCCATTAACTATCCCCACCTACCTGCTAGCCCTCCACTATTCTTTCCAGTCTCTGGTAACCATCCTTCTACTCTCCATGTCTGTGAATTCAATCGTTTTGATTTTTAGGTCCCACAAATGTGTAGTTTTTCACTTAAATGATTCTGTAGTTTGGAAATTTGGTTGGGTTAGTGGAGACAATTTGTCTCTGTTTCATCTACTGCCAGTTGAGGCAGGTCGACTTCGGCTAAAGACTCCAAGATGCCCTAGCTTCCTCTCTGGGGCCGTGGTGCTGGTTGTCTTCTTGAGGCACATCAGTTTTCATCTTGGTTCTCATCTGTCAGTGCCTGTTGACACTCACCCTTCAGGACTTCTCAGTTCACATGGTGAATCCTCTCTAGCAGGATAGCAATTGAGCAAAAGAAGAAATTTCCAGCTCTCTTAATACCGAAGTCTAGAACTGGCACAGCATCACTTATGCCTCATTCTACTGGTCAAAGCGCATCATAAGGCTAAATTCAAGGAGAGGGAACTACGGATGCTACTTTTAATGGGAGGAGTGACATTGAGCATTGAGATGTGGGAAGAATTTTTGGTGATTAGATTCATAGAAACTGTGGTTAAGTAGTTGAGGGATTATTTGTATATAAGTCTGTGTCCCTTCCATGGTAGTTCCATAGTGTTTTCTCCCGGGAGCAGCTAGTCTTCAGTGTATCTGCTATGCATATCACAGTACCTGGTACACAAAAATATTTCAGTAATTGTTGAATGAATTAATAACTGTCTTGCCATTTGTAATACTTTATTTTTCCAAAAAGTGGATCAAATGTTCTTTTTAAAAAAGAAATTACATTTTTTTAATTTTCAAAAAATAAACTCTTGATCATCTTTGGCTACAAATATTCTTTTTTTAAACTGCTTTTCTTGTCATGAAGGTATTTTCCTGTCATTTTTTTACTCCAGTGTATTGGCTATACATAAGACTTTCTAGGCAAAGATCCTTGTAATACTTCAATAAATTCTTGATCGTTTAACTTTTAAGCTTTCCCCCCATTTTTCACTATTATGAACCAGACTATGTATTTAAAAAAAAATAATGTCTAAGGTATTATTTAAATTTCTGCTTTTTTTTTTTTTTTTTTTTTTTTTTTTGAGATAGAGTCTTGCTCTGTCACCAGGCTGGAGTGCAGTGGCGCGATCTTGGCTCACTGCAACCTCCGCCTCCTAGGTTCAAGTGATTCTCCTGCCTCAGCCTCCCGAGTAGCTGGGATTACAGGCGACTGCCACCATGCCCAGCTAATTTTTGTATTTTTAGTAGAGAAGGTGTTTCACCATGTTGGCCGAGATGGTCTCCATCTCTTGACCTCGTGATCTGCCTGCCTCGGCCTCCCAAAGTGCTGGGATTACAGGCATGAGCCACCGTGCCCGGCTGCATGTTTGTAATAGATTTAAAAATTATATTCATTAGAGCTTTTTAAAAAAATAGTAGTCTAAAGGAGAAAACATAGAATGACTCACAATCTCATTGCTCAGTTAACTCTGCTGACATAAAAAATATACGTACATGGTTAGAAAATGTAAACAGAATCAAGAAGTACAAAATGAATGGTGGAAGACTCTGGTTCTACTCAGCCAGTGTTTACTGCCAGTAAAGGTTTTTATGCATACACTAACATATATTTTAGCATATGTAAGTTTGTGTATTATGTAAAATTTATACATACACATTTATGTTTGAGTTAAAACATATAAATGAGATCATATCTAATGCACTTTGTTCTTTTTTGCATATATTAAAAATTTTTTTTTCTTATGATTACTTTTTCTTTTGTATGTCACCATATATTATCTTTTATTTTTTTTTTTGAGACGGAGTCTCGCTCTGTCGCCCGGGCTGGAGTGCAGTGGCCGGATCTTAGCTCACTGCAAGCTCCGCCTCCCGGGTTCATGCCATTCTCCTGCCTCAGCCTCCCGAGTAGCTGGGACTACAGACGCCCGCCACCTCGCCTGGCTAGTTTTTTGTATTTTTTAGTAGAGACGGGGTTTCACCGTGTTAGCCAGGATGGTCTCCATCTCCTGACCTCGTGATTCGCCCGTCTCGGCCTCCCAAAGTGCTGGGATTACAGGCTTCAGCCACCGCGCCCGGCCTATTATCTTTAATATTGAAATGCATAATAAATTTTACTATTATAAGTGCTTTTTTTTTTTTGAGACAGAGTTTCACTCTTGTTCCCTAGGCTGGAGTGCAAATGGCATGATCTCGGTTCACTGCAACCTCTGCCTCCTGGGTTCAGGTGATTCTCCTGCCTCAGCCTCCTCAGTGCCTGGGATTACAGGCATGTGCCACCATGCCCAGCTAATTTTTGTAATTTTTTTTTTTTCTTGAGGCAGAGTCTCGCTCCGTCGCCCAGGCTAGAGTGCAGTGGCACAACCTTGGCCTGCTGCAACCTCCACCTCCCAGATTCAAGTGATTCTCCTACCTCAGCCACCCAAGTAGCTGGGATTACAGGCACCCACCACCACGCCCAGCTCATTTTTTTGTATTTTTAGTAGAGACAAGGTTTCACCATGTTGGCCAGGCGGGTCTTGAGCTCCTGACCTCAAGTGATCCACCTGCCCTCAGCCTCCCAAAGTGCTAGGATTACAGGCGTGACCCACTGCTCCCAGCCTATAATTGCTTTTTATAATTGCTCTTGAGGGAGGTTCAATTAGGGTTCAGTTAGGATATATAGAAATCATCTGGAAAAAATTAGTATCTTCTAAAATTAACCGCATTAGGCTGGGCATGGTTGCTCATGAGACCTGTAATCTCAGCACTTTGGGAGGCTAAGGCAGGAGGATTTCTTGAACCCAGGAGTTCGAGACCAGCCTGGGCAACAAAATGAGTCCCCTTTCTCCAAAAAGTAAAAAAAATAACTGGACGAGGTGGCACACACCTGTGGTTCCAGCCTCTTGGGAGATTGAGGTGGGAGGATTACTTTAGACTGGGAGGTCTAGTTGTGTTCATCTGTTATGTTTATCCATATCGATTATATTTTTGAGTTCCCTAAGTGAGAATGCTACATTAGATGCTTTTATATGGCATTAAATACTACTCCTACCTAAGCAGTTTTTTGTTCTTAACATCTTGAATTAGTATAGTATGTTTGTTACAATTGATGAACCAGTATCAATACATTATTATATTAACTAAAGTCCATAGTTTAATTAGGATTCACTCTTTGTGTTGGATACTCTTACGGTTTTTGCCAAATGCCTATTATGTCTCTGTTGTTATAATACCGTACAGAATGGTTTCAGTGCCCTAAAAACCAGTGCTTCACCTGTTCATCGCCGTCTTCTCCCCTCTCCCCGAGCACCTAGTAACTACTGATCAGTTTACTGTCTCAATAGATTTGCATTTTCTTGAATGTCCTACAGCTGGGAATCATGCAGTATATAGCCTTTCAAATTGGCTTTCATTTAGCAATATATCTTCAAGATTCCTCCATGTCTTTTTAGAGCTTGGTATCTTACTTCTCTTTATCACTGAATAGTGTTTCATTTTATGGATGTACCATAGTTTGCTTATCCATTCCACTTCCTGAAGGACTGCTGCTATGTTGAATTAATATCTACCTTACTTATTACCCTTTTCTAATCATTGTCATTATTCTCCTTTTTTTTTTTTTTGTTTTTTTTGTGTACCACTTTTTTTCCTGTCCTCTCTGGTTTTAATTGTGCATTTTATATGACTATAATTTTTTCCTCTCAGCATATCATTTACACATGTATATGTTTATACCGTTTTTATTACTGTCTTTTAGTTTTTGCCATGGAGTTTGCAGCATACATGTACAGCACATTTACAACTTTATTTTTTTATTTTTATTTTTTTGAGACGGAGTCTTGCTCTGTCACCAGGCTGGAGTGCAGTGGCGTCATCTTGGCTCCCTGCAACCTCTGCTTCCTGGGTTCAAGCCACTCTCCTGCCTCAGCCTCCCAAGTAGTAGGTATCTTTCAAACAGTATTGAACCAAGAATAATTTTTTTTTTTTTTTTTTTTTTTTTGAGACGGAGTCTCGCTCTGTCACCTGGGCTGGAGTGCAGTGGCCGGATCTCAGCTCACTGCAAGCTCCGCCTCCCGGGTTTACGCCATTCTCCTGCCTCAGCCTCCCAAGTAGCTGGGACTACAGGCACCTGCCACCTCGCCCGGCTAGTTTTTTGTATTTTTAGTAGAGACGGGGTTTCACTGTGTTAGCCAGGATGGTCTTGATCTCCTGACCTCGTGATCCGCCCGTCTCGGCCTCCCAAAGTGCTGGGATTACAGACTTGAGCCACCACGCCTGGCCTTACAACTTTATTTTTTATTTTTTTGAGACAGGGTCTCACTCTGTTATTTAGGCTGGAGTGCAGTGGCGCACAATCTTGGCTTAATGCAACTTCCACCTCCTGGGCTGAAGGGATCCTCCCACCTCAGCCTCTCGAGTAGCTGGGACTACAGATGTGCACCACCATGCCTGGCTAATTTTTAAATTTTTTGTAGAGACAGGGTCTCACTATCTTGCCCAGGCTGGTCTTGAACTCAGGGGCTCAAGTGATCCTCCTGTCTTGTCCTCTCAAAGTACTGGGATTACAGGCAGGAGCCATTGCACCTGGCTAACAACTTTTAAATAACACTGTACTGCTTCATGGGTAGTGGAAGCATCATTTAAGGGTCTCCCTAATTTCTCCCTCCTGTCCCTTATGACATCACTGTCATTTGTTTCACATATCCATAAGCTGTAATCATCAAATACATTACTCCTTTTATTTATTTGAACAAATTATTTGTTAGATCAATTAAGAATAAGAAAAAATGAAACAAAAGATTTTATTTTACCCTCATTTATTCTTTCTCTAACGTACTTGCTTGCTTTATGTAGATCCAATTTTCTGACCTATGTCCTTGTTCTTCCCTGAAGGACTTCTTTTAACATTTCTTGCAAGGTAGATCTAATGTCTAAATTGACAAACTCCCTCAATTTTTGTTAGACTAACAAAAGCTTTATTTCTTCTTTAACTTTGAAAGAAATTTTTCCTGGATATAGATTTCTAAATTAGTGGGTTTTTTTTCTTTCGCTGTCAGCACTTTATTTTATCACTTCTTCCATGGTTTCTGCAGAGAAATTGTACATAATTCTTATCATTTTTATCCATGTTTCTCTATAGGTAAAGTGTTTTTGTCCTCTGGTTGCTTTCAAGATCTTTTGTTTGTCTTTGGTTTTTTGCAGTTTTAATATAAATTGACACCTAAGTGTCAGTTTCTTGGTATTTATCCTTCTTGGAGTTCTCTGAGCTTCCTGGATTTGTGATTTAGTATCTGTCATTAATTTTGGAAACTTCTCAGTAATTACTGTTTTTCTTTTTCTCCTTCTGGTATTCACATTTTATGTGTGTTACAACTTTTATAAATTTTAGGATTAAAAAAATTTCTTCGAAGAATGTCATTGGTATTTTGGTAGGGATTTCATTAAATATGTAAGTTATGTTGGGTAGTATGGACATTTAAACAGTATTAATTCTTCCAATCCCTGAACATGGGATATCTATCCAGTATTTTATGTCCTCTTCAATTCCTTTCATCAGTGTTTCAAAATTTTCCTTGTATAGCTTTTTCACTTCTTTAGCTAAATTTATTCCTAGGTATTTTGTTTTGTTTTTGGTAGTTATTATAGATGGGATTGCTTTCTTGATTTTTCAGTTTGATCACTGTTTGTATATAGAAATGCTACTGATTTTTCTATGTTGATTTTGTATCCTGCAACTTTACTGAATTTGTTTATCAGATCTTAGGGTTTTTTGGTGGAGACTTCAGGTTTTTCTAAATATTAGACCATGTCATCTGCAAACAAGGATAATTTGACTTTTTCCTTTACATTTGGATGCCCTTTATTTCTTCTCTTGACTAATTGCTCTGGCTAGGTCTTCCAGTACTGTGTTGAGTAGAAGTGGTGAAAGTGGGCATCCTTATCTTGTTCCAGATCTTAGTGGAAAGGCTTTCAGTTTTTCCATGTTCATTTTGGTATTAGCTGTGGATTTGTCATATGTGGTCTTTATCATGTTGAAGTATGTTCCTTCTACACCCAATTTGTTAAGAGACTTGTTAGATAGGTCCAAGTCCTGCATTTCTTTCAGTTACCTTCCTCTGTTATTATACAGGTGCCCTGTTGATGTAGTGATAAGATGAGGAAAGGAGACACATTCTATAATTCTGTGATCAGTTGTCATTCTTTTGGAGAGCCTGTGCCACTGGTCTGTGATTTAACAAGTTCTCAGATTTTCCCCCACTTCAGGTCAGACAAGAAGGCTGGAGGGGCTGGATTTGGGTATTACTTTTACTCTACGTTTGTGGAACTCTTGTAAGGCCCAATTTTGTTAGGCACTGGTAAAATAGTTTCTCTTGCAGTTAGGCATTTTTGTAAAGAGAACAGAATACTCAGTGAAGCAGGTATTTGTTGAGGCCCTTGGAAGTAAAACTTATATAAAGCCTTCTACAGCTTGATGGCTTGGCTCTCAGGAGTTTGAATCTCTCAGGGTAGTCCACATTTAGTCTCCAGCAATTAGTTCATTACCCTTTAAGTATTCCTGCTAGGTCCAAGGGTGGTTTAAGATTCTCTGATTCTGTCTATACTTCCAGTTTTGGGGGTATTGGTTTGCTCTGTCACCTCAATTCTCAGATCTGATAAGAGTTATTGGTTTTTAATTTAGTGTTTTTTCCTGTTAGGATAAGAGTAATACCTTCTAAAATCTTTACATGTTAGATCAGAAACTGGAAATCTCTTTCATTGTTTTTTTACTCTCACCATATGGGAGGAAGTCTGAAGTTTCCTGAAATCTTAGCTAGCACCTGTTTATATCACTACCTGTTTTCATTCTTAAGAAAGATTCAGTGCATTCTGTAGACAGTCACTTTAAGCACTGTGTGGGTAGGACTGGAGTTAGGAAGAGAGGGTCAAGGGTCAAGAATGTTTAGGAAAAAAAGGTAGACATTTACAAATCTGAGCTGCTTTCATTTTCTTAAAGAAAACTCCTCTAAATGAATTATTGAATGGCCCAAGTACCATGTAAAGGAATTATACCAGTTTATAGCTCTAATTTCACTATTTAAAATTTGCTATTTTGTGGTGGTTGTAAAAATAATTTTTTTTACCATTTAAATGTACCTCCTTCTGAAGAATACACAGAATAAGAGACTCTGATGCCTGTCTTAAACACAGATTAAGAATAATGCATTTTATATGTGGGAGTAAATAAACAGGTTAATGAAACTCATTTTGGCTCTCAAATGGTAATTTTTCATCTTTTCTGTTTTACTAGTTGTACAAGTTGTGTGTGTGTGTGTGTGTGTTGAGACAGGGTCCTGCTCAGACTGGAGTGCAGTGGTGCGCTCTCAGCTCACCACAACCTCTACCTCCTGGGCTCAAGAGATCTTCCTACCTCAGCATCCCAAATAGCTGGGAACACAGGTGCACACCACCACACCTGGCTAATTTTTGTATTTTTTGTAGAGACGGGATTTCGCCATGTTGCCCAGGCTGGTCTTGAACTCCTGGGCTCAAGTGATCTGCCTGCCTCAGCCTCCTAAAGTGCTGGGATTACATATGTGAGCCACTGTCCCCAGACTTACTAGTTATGTTTTATAAAAATTGGGTTGTTTTTAAGATAACATTTACTGTCAACATTTTAAGATTTTTAAAATTTTGGTTAAACTGGATTTTTCAAATATAATAGATGTACCTAATGGTACTAATCTATGTTTAAGGATGAAGAATACAAAAATAAAGAAACACCTGTTTGTTTTCTCATCTTTTAGCCTGGTAGAAGAGATAAGAAATGTATATAAATGATTATAATATAATTCAAAATGTAGTAAGTATAATTAAAGAGTTACAGGAGCAGAGAGTAGGGATTTGGGAGGAAAGAGGATGTAGTTGAGTCAGGGAAGCACAGAGAAGGCTTCATTAACGGGGTGGCATTTGAATGGATTTTGAAGGTGCCTACAATTTTCATGGGATTGGGCGTAAGGTTTTCATGAGAAAGGGAGTTATGTACATACAAAGTATTTAGGAGTAGGAAAGCCCAGGGCTTATTTATTTAATTATTTTTTCTTTTTTTTCCTTGAGACAGAGCCTGGCTCTGTCGCCCAGGCTGGAGTGCAGTGGCCGGATCTCGGCTCACTGCAAGCTCCGCCTCCTGGTTTCAGGCCATTCTCCTGCCTCAGCCTCCCGAGTAGCTGGGACTACAGGCGCCCGCCACCTCGCCCGGCTAGTTTTTTTGTATTTTTGTAGTAGAGATGGGGTTTCACCGTGTTAGCCAGGATGGTCTCCATCTCCTGACCTCATGATCCGCCCGTCTCGGCCTTCCAAAGTGCTGGGATTACAGGCTTGAGCCACCGCGCCCGGCCTAGGGCTTATTTTTAATAGGAAACTATTTGGCTTAACTTGCAGGAGTTGTGAAAGGCTTGGGTAGTAACCGAGGTCTGTTTGTGGATGGTTTTTGTTTGGTTTGCATAGTTAGGAAAAAAATTTTTGTGCAGATATTTGTAGTTAAGTATTGGTCCTGCCATTCCCTATTATCTTACACCTTGTCTACCTTTTCACACATATGTAACACCATCCTGGGGCTGGAGGCATTTGAGTAGCTGACTTATAGAGATATAGTGTAAGAGGGGCATGATTAGAGAATTGGAAAATAGATTAGAAACAGATTATGGAGGAAATTGAATGCCATTGTAAAATACTTGTATTTTATTCTATGCCTGGTACAGAGCTAATAAAATTAGCAAGGGAGGGGGTGATGATTGGGACTGAATAGGAATAGCACTCCTAGGCCAGGCGCGGTGGCTCACGTCTGTAATCCTAGCACTTTGGGAGGCCAAGGTGGGCAGATCACGAAGTCAGGAGTTCGAGACCATCCTGGCCAACATGGGGAAACCCTGTCTCTACTAAAGATACAGAAAATTAGGCGGGCTTGGTGGCACCCGCATGTAATCCAAGCTACCTGGGAGGCTGAGGCTGGAGAATCGCTTGAACTTGGGAGGCAGAGGTTGCGGTGAGCTGAAATTGCGCCATTGCACTCCAGCCTGGGCGACAGGGCAGGACTCTCTCAAAAAAAAAAAAAAGAACAGCACTCCTTGGTCAGGTGCGGTGGCTCATGCCAGTAATCCCAGCACTTTGGGAGGCTGAGGTGGGCAGATCACGAGGTCAGGAGTTCGAGACCAGTCTGGCCAACATAGTAAAACCCCATCTCTACTAAAGATACAAAAAATTAGCTGGGTGTGGGTGTGTGTCTGTATCCCAGCTACTCGGGAGGCTGAGGCAGGAGAATCGTATGAACCTGGGAGGCAAAGGTTGCAGTGCCCGAGATTGCGCCATTGCACTCCAGCCCGGGTGACAGTGTGAGACTCCGTCTCAAAAAAAAAAAAAAAAAAAAAGAATAGCTCTCCTTGAAGGTGTGATGGTAATATGAAAGGATGGATTGGAGTTGGAAGAAATAAATAGTGTAGTAAAAAAAATCATGGGGGCTTCAAACCAAGGCAGTGGCAGGTGGGGTAACACACTGAGCAGATGTGGGAGATGTTTAAGGGTTAGAATCATGAGGATTCTACACAGAATTCTATGCAGATAGAAATGTTCCTATGTGAGAAAGTTGAGATGAATTGAAGAGAATATGAAGTTCAAGGCCTCATAATATTGCCGTTATCAGAAATGGTAAAGCCAGAAATGAGTGTAAATTTAAGAGAATGTAGGGTACGGAAATGTTGACTTGTTTTTAAAAACATACAGGAGTTTCTCTATGATTCTGACAGCAAACTTGACCAGTTTCTAAGATTGTGTTGCTTCATAGTAGCTTCAAATGGTTGAGTTTTAAAAATAGAGTTTAGAATGGCTCTCTAGTACCTGAAGTATGCCCTTTCTTAGAAAATATTTCTTATCATCATGCCTATTTAAATGGAAATTTGGAAAGATTTAAAAATTAATTTTGGGAATTTCATTGTTTTCATTTAACTGATCAAACAATAAAGATTTATAATGACTTAAATGTTAATTTTAGTTAAGTCATTGACAGCTAGCTTACCCTTCTTCCTCTATCCTCTACCTCTTTCCCCAGTTCTCTGCCTCTGATGTTTTCTGGATCTTTTTTTTTTCTTTATGGAGGCAGGATTTCACTCTGTCACCCAGGCTGGAGTCCAGTGGCATGCTCACAGCTCACCGCAGCCTCCACCTCCCAGGTTTAAGTGATCCTCCCACCTCAGCCTCCCAAATAGCTGGGACTGCAGGTGTGCACCCCCACCCCTGGCCAATTTTTATATTTTTTGTAGAGATGGGGTTTTGCCATGTTGCCCAAGCTTTTCTTGAACTCCTGGGCTCGAGGAATCTGCCCACCTTGGCCTCCCAAAGTGCTGGGATTACAGGCATGAGCCACTGCACCCAGCCTATTTTCTGGATCTCTGTAGTTTATTTTTTCTTACATGAATCGCAGTATTCTGCTTAAATTCTATATGTATGTGTCTTTGGTCTGAAAGTGAATTTGACCAAGAGAAAAAGATGAGAGAAGTTCTTCCTTATAGGACTCTTTAAAACTGCAGTTATGATTCTTTTATATCACTTTGCCTTTAACACCTGTTTGAAACTTTCATGACCACCCTCACATTTGGTGAATCTCTAGAGCAGGGGTCCCCAACTGGTCTGTGCCCTGTTAGGAACTGGACTGTGCAGCGGGAGGTGAATGGTGGGCCAGCGAGCATTACCACCTGAGTTCTGCCTCCTGTGAGATCTGCAGCAGCAGCAGCATTAGGTTGTCATAGGATTGTGAACCCTACTGTGAACTGCACATGTGAGGGATCTAGGTTGTGTGCTCTAGAATCCAGTTACAGGTGTCTACTGTTCTGCCTTCTGTAGAGGTGGGCTACATAGAAAGTACATAGTATTTCTGCCCAAGGAAGGCTACTTTAAGATTCAAAATCCAGGATTTTTACTGGGGACTGGTCATGTAGGCACTCTGCCTGTGTAACTAGCCACAGCTACCAAAATTCCAGGCTCTCAGAAGTAAAGTGTTTACTGTATGTAATCACCTTGTTTACAAACAATCTCAGCAAACTGGTATAGCAGAATTCAGTGTCCCAAGTGGGTAAAACAGCCTTATCAGCATAAGGAATATTCTAAAAACCAAGTTCCCAGATGCCAACCAAGGACCAGTCTTAACACACAGGCCCTTCTAAAGACTGTAGCATCATGCCTGCTATGTTAACTCTCATGTAAAGCTCCTATGCCTCTTTCCCAGTTACAGGCTGCCATATTGCCATTCTGGATTTTTGACTCTCTGAAATGCCATCTTAACCTTTATTATAGCTTAGGTTTCACTGGATCTTAAGATTTTTACTTTCCTTTCTGATGTGGCCTCAATGAAGATCTTCAAATATTAGAAATAGAGAAAAGTAGATCTGCTTTTATATAGGTATTCTTTAAGGAATGGAATGCCTCCTCTCTGGACGTAGAATAAAAAGATGCCAGAGATTCTCTTCCTCTGCCTAGTTTAATGACAGTCACAAGAGCAGTGGCATTTTTCAAGTGTTTTCTTATTCTGTGACTTTTATATTTATAGTTATTTGTATATTTTTGCATATGTCTTACAGTTAATTTTTTTTATTTTTGGTTTTAGAGCATTTATGAGGTTTTAAGAGCAAGTGTAACTTTTCTTTATGTTTCTCAGTTTCTCCTTTTTCTGTATGTTGATTCCCTTCGAGTATTACCTTATCTCCTATCAGCAGGAGAGCATTTTTAAGACTCATAGAACATGGATGAGCTCTGGAATAAGAGGAAATCATTCTTTGTTGGTGGTAATGGAATAGTTTCAGTTTCTATGACCATGAAAAAGCATAAAGAGGAGGTAGCAAAAGACATTTGAGAGGAATAGAATATATTAGAGTACAGATTTTTAATATTTACCCACATAACTTTTTGTCATCCCCCCTGCCCTGTTTTTTTCTGTGAGTATTTTCAAACTGAAAGGGGAGAGGAGAATAAATCACAGTGGTATTACTATGACAACAGCCTTGGCACCTTAGGGATGAGGATCATGTCCCTTCTGACTGGCTAATTGTAGTTGTTGTTACAGTTAGTTTAATTCTCCTCACATCTTAAGAAATTGGGACTGCTTCTAGACTCATTAGGAAACTGGAAGAATTTGTATAGGAAGGAAGACTTGCATATTCATCAATGTCATACAGAAGAGAAACGTTCAAATTAATGGCAGGGGAAGATTAAGCAAATAAGTATTTGTATATTTCTTAAATATGTAAATATTTGTATATTTAATAAATTTGTCAATATTTAAACATTTAAAATTTTAAGATTTTGATTTATTTATATACCACAAATTAATACACCACTTTAAATGATAATGTTTTCTTATTGCTTGTATTATTTTTATTAGAATTCATCTTTTTATGTTAGAATTAGAATTTAGAATTTTCATAGTCTGTTTTAGTAAGACCATTGGTAATACAGTGTTTCTGTTTTTGTTTTAAAGTGAGGGGCTCCAGGAGTTTGAGGCTGCAGTGAGCTGTGATGGTACCAGTGCACTCCAGCCTGAGTGACAGAGCAAGATCTTGTGTCTTAAAAAAAAAAAAAAAAAAAGGGTTCTTGGATTTCAGTTATTTTATCTTGGATTGGTAAATTTCCTGCAGCATGGTTTAAGCTATAAGACAAAAAAAGAAGGGCTAAAACGTTCCTCTATATTACTAAAGAATTAACAAGAACCTGGTGAGGTATTATTAACTCTGTTTTTTCTGTTTTTTTTTCAGATGACAAAATTGAGGCTTAGGATAGTAATATGCTGTAGGTAGCAACTTGTGAGTGGCAGGGATGGATTTCCTTTTTTTTTTTTTTCTGCAACAGCTTTATTGAGGTATGATTTACACACTAAAATTCACTCATATAAGAGTTCAACTCAATGATTTAACTTTTTTTTTTGAGAACAGTCTTGCTGTGTTGCCTAGGCTGGAGTGCAGTGGCATGATCTTGGTTCAGTGCAACCTCCACCTCCCGGGTTCAAGCGATTCTCATGCCTCAGCCTCCAGAGTAGCTGGGATTACATGTACACACCACCACGCATGGCTAATTTTTTTGTATTTTTAGTAGAGACGGGGTTTCACCATGTTGGCCAAACTGGTCCTGAAGTCCTGACCTCAGGCAGTCTGCCCACCTCAGCCTCCCAAAGTGTTGGGATTACAGGCGTGAGCCACTGCGCTCAGCCAGAACATTTTCATCACCCAACCTGGTGTACATTTGAGGTCAGTCCTTGTTCCTACTCTCAGTCTCAGACAACCACTGATTTGCTTTCTGTTTCTAGATTTGCATTTTCTGGAAATTTCATATAAATGGAATTGTACAAAATGTAGTCTATTCTTTTTCACTTAGCATACTGTTTTTGAGATTTCATCCCTGTTGTTGCATGTCTCAGTAGTTAATTCTCCTTTTTTTTTTGAGACAGAGTCTCACTCTGTCACTCAGGCTGGGGTGCAGCGGTGTGATCCTGGCTCACTGCAACTTCCGCCTCCCAGGTTCAAGCGATTCTCCTGCCTCAGCGTCCTGAGTAGGGATGATGAGTGTGCGCCACCACACCCAGCTAATTTTTGTATTTTTAGTAGACACAGGATTTCGCTGTGTTGGTTAGGTTGGTCTTGAACTCCTGAGCTCAAAGTGATCTGCCCATCTCGGCTTCCCAGAGTGTTAAGGTTATAGGCATGAGCCACCGTGCCCAGCTTATTCTTCTTTATTGCCAAATAATAATTATTCCGTTATATGAATATACCACATTTTATCCATTTACCAGTTAATAAACTATTGAACCATTTCCAGTTTTTGGCTATTATGAATAGCGTTATAAAAATTCTTGTACACATCTTTATGTCAAAGGAAATTGTTGGGTCATATGATAAGCCTTTGTTTTAATTCTTTCAAAAACTACCAAAGTGTTTTCCAAAGTGACTGTACCATTTTATATTTTAGGAATAGTGCATGAGGCTTCCAGTTTCTTTACATCCTGGCCAGTATCTGTTATCGTCAGTATTTTTGATTATAGCCATTCTGATAGACATTTAGTGTAATCTCATTGTGCTGTTAATTTGCATCTCCTTAATGGCTAATGTTGTTGAGCAACTTATTATTATTATTATTATACTTTAAATTCTGGGATACAAGTGCAGAATGTGCGGGTTTGTTACATAGTTATACACGTGGCATGGTGGTTTGCTGCACCCATCAGCCCGTCATCTCCATTAGATATCTCTTCTAGTGCTATTCTTCCCCTAGCCCCCCACTCCCCGACAGGCCCCAGTGTGTGATGTTTCCTTCCCTGCATCCATGTGTTATCATTGTTAAAGTCCCACTTAATGAGTGAGAACATGCAGTGTTTGGTTTTCTATTCCTGTGTTAGTTTGCTGAGAATGATGGTTTCCAGCTTCATCTATGTCCCTGCAAAGGACATGAACTCATCCTTTTTTATTTCTGCATAGTATTCCATGGTGTATATGTGCCACATTTTCTTAATCCAGTCTATCATTGATGGACATTTGGGTTGGTTCCAAGTCTTTGCTGTTGTGAGGAGTGCTGCAGTAAACATATGTGTGCATGTGTCTTTATGATAGAATGATTTATAATCCTTTGGGTATATACCTAATAATGGGATTGCTAGGTCAAATGATACTTCTAGTTCAAGATCCGTGAGGAATCGCCACACTGTCTTCCACAATGGTTGCACTAATTTATATTCCCACCAACAGTGTAAAAGCGGCGGATCACGAGGTCAGGAGATCGAGACCATCCTGGCTAACACGGTGAAACCCCGTCTCTACTAAAAATACAAAAAAAAAAAAAAAAAAAAAAAAAAAGCGTTCCTGTTTCTCCACATCCTCTCCAGCATCTGTTGTTTGTTGACTTTTTAATGATCGCCATTCTAACTGGTGTGAGATGGTATCTCATTGTGGTTTTGATTTGCACTTCTCTAATGACCAATGGTGATGAACTTATTTTCATATATTTCTTGGCCGCATAAATGGCTTCTTTTAAGAAGTGTCTGTTCATATCCTTAGCCCACTTTTTAATGTGGTTGTTTGTTTTTTTCTTGTAAATTTGTTTAAGTTCTTTGTAGATTCTGGATATTAGACCTTTGTCAGATGGATAGATTGCAAAATTTTCTCCCATTCTGTAGGTTGCCTGTTCACTCTGATGATAGTTTCTTTTGTCATGCAGAAGCTCTTTAGTTTAATTAAAGATCCCATTTGTCAATTTTGGCTTTTGTTGCCATTGCTTTTGGCATTTTAGTCATGAAGTCTTTGCCCATGCCTACGTCCTGAATGGTATAGCCTAGGTTTTCTTCTAAGGTTTTTATGGTTTTAGGTCTTACATTTAAGTTTTTAATCCATTTGAGTTAATTTTTGTATGAGGTGTAAGGAAGGGGTCCAGTTTCAGTTTTCTGCATGTAGCTATTCAGTTTTCCCAACACCATTTATTAAATAGGGAATCCTTTCCCCATTGCTTGTTTTTGTCAGGTTTGTCAAAGAACAGATGGTTGTAGATGTGTGGCATTATTTCTGAGGCCTCTGTTCTGTTCCATTGGTCTATATCTCTGTTTTGGTACCAGTACCATGCTGTTTTGGTTACTGTAGCCTTGTTGTATAGTTTGAAGTCAGCTAGCATGATGTTTCTAGTTTTGTTCTTTTTATTTAGTCTTAGCTATGTGGGCTTTTTTTTGGTTCCACATGAAATTTAATTTTTTTTTCTAATTCTGTGAAGAAAATCAATGATAGCTTGATGGGAATAGCATTGAATCTATAAATTACTTCGGGCGATAGGCTATTTTCACAGCATTGATTCTTCCTATCCTTGAGCATGGGATGTTTTTCCATTTTTTTTTTTGCGTCCTCTCTTATTCCCTTGTCTCTAATAAAACAGACTTTAAACCAACAAAGATCAAAAAAGACAAAGAACGCCATTACATAATGGTAAAGGGATCAATGCAACAAGAAGAGCTAACTGTCCTAAATATATATGCACCCAATACAGGAGCACCCAGATTCATAAGGCAAGTTCTTAGAGACCTACGAAGAGACTTAGACTCTCACACAATAATACCCGGAGACTTATCACCCCACTATCAATATTAGATCAATGAGACAGAAAATTAACAAGGATATTCAGGACTTGAACTCAACTCTGGACTAAGCAGACCTAATAGACATCTGGGGAACTGTCTACCTCAAATCAACAGAATATACATTCTTCTCAGCACCTATTGCACTTATTCTAGAATTGACCACATAATTGGAAGTAAAACACTCCCCAACAAATGCAAAACAACATAAATCATAACAAACAGTCTGTCAGATCACAGTGCAATCAAATTAGAACTCAGGATTAAGAAACTCAAAACTGCACAACTACATGGAAACTGAACAACCCGCTCCTGAATGACTACTGGGTAAATAACGAAATTAAGGCAGAAATAAAGAAGTTCTTTGAGGCCGGGCGCGGTGGCTCAAGCCTGTAATCTCAGCACTTTGGGAGGCCGAGACGGGCGGATCACGAGGTCAGGAGATCGAGACCATCCTGGCTAACATGGCGAAACCCTGTCTCTACTAAAAATACAAAAAATTAGCCGGGCGAGGTGGCGGGCGCCTGTGGTCCCAGCTACTCAGGAGGCTGAGGCGGGAGAATGGCGTGAACCCGGGAGGCGGAGGTTGCAGTGAGCTGAGATCCGGCCACTGCACTCCAGCCTGGGCGACAGAGCACGACTCCATCTCAAAAAAAAAAAAAAAAAAAAAAAAAAAAAGAAGAAGTTCTTTGAAACCAATGAGAACAAATACTAGAATCTCTGGGACACAGCTAAAGCAGTGTTTAGAGAGAAATTTATAGCACTAAAAGCCCACAGGAGAAAGAGGGAAAGATCTAAAATTGATACCCTAACCTCACAATTAAAGGAACTAGAGAAGCAAGAGCAAACAAATTCAAAAGCTAGCAGAAGACAAGAAATAACTAAGATCAGAGCAGAACTGGAGGAGATAGAGACACGAAAAACTCTTCAAAAAAAATAGTGAATCCAGGAGCTGTTTTTTTCAAATGATTAACAAAATAGACCGCTATCCAGACTAATAAAGAAGAAAAGAGAGAAGAATCAAAGAGACACAATAAAAAGTGATAAATGGGATATCACTCACTGATCCCACAGAAATACAAACTACCACAGAGAATACTATAAACACCTCTATGCAAATAAACTAGAAAATTTAGAAGAAATGGATAAATTCCTGGACACATACACCCTCCCAAGACTAAACCAGGAAGAAGTCAAATCCCTGAAAAGACCAATAACAAGTTCTGAAACTGAGGGAGTATTTAGTGGCCTACCAACCAAAAAGCCCAGTACCAGATGGATTCACAGCTGAGTTCTACTAGAGGTACAAAGAGGAGCTGGTACCATTCCTTCTGAAACTTTTCCAAACAATGCAAAAAGAGGTGCTCCTCCCTAACTCATTTTATGAGGCCAGCATCATCCTGATACCAAAACCTGGCAGAGATGCAACAAAAAAAGAAAAATTTCGGCCAATATCCCTGCTGAACTTCGATGCAAAAATCTGCAATAAAATACTGGCAAACCAAACCCAGTGGCACATCAAAAAGCTCATCCATCAAGATCAAGTGGGCTTCATCCCTGGATGCAAGCCTGGTTCAACATACGCAGATTGATAAATGTAATCCATCACATAAACAGAAACAATGACCAAAACCACATGATTGTCTCAATAGATGCAGAAAAGGCCTTTGATAAAAGTCAACACCCCTTCATGCTAAAATCTCTCAATAAACTAAGTACTGATGGAATGTATCTCACAATATTAAGAGCTATTTATGACAGACCCACAGCCAGTATCATACTGAATGGGCAAAAGCTGGAAGCATTCCCTTTGAAAACTGGCACAAGACAGGTATGCCCCCTCTCACCACTCCTATTCAACATAGTATTGGAAGTTCTGTCCTATGCAGTCAGGCAAGAGAAAGAAATAAAATATATTCAAATAGGAAGAGAGGAAGTCAGATTGTCTCTGCAGATGACATGAATGTATATTTAGAAAACCCCATCATCTCAGCCCCAAATCTCCTCAGGCTGATAAGGAACTTCAGCAAAGTCTCAGGATACAAAATCAGTGTGCAAAAATCACAAGCATTTCTACCAATAGTAGACAGATAGCCAAATCATGAGTGAACTCCCATTCACAGTTACTACAAAGAGAGTAAAATACTTAGGAGTTCAACTTAGAAGGGATGTGAAGGACCTCTTCAAGGAGAACTGCAAACCATTGAGCAGCTTTTTATGTGCTTATTATCCATTTGTATATCTTCTTTTGTGAAATATCTATTCATACTTTTTTTTATCCTTTATTAATTGTTCTTTTAATATCTTCTTAAATTTTCTCCTGAGACTGGTGAGCAGAGGGACCCAGAGCAAGGGAACTTAGAGGAAAGAAGGCAGTAATTAGGGAGGAGGAGGCCAGGAGGAGGAAGAAAGCATTTCTTTTCTTTTTTTCAGTGTTTTTTTTATTATTATACTTTAAGTTCTAGGGTACAGTGCAGGTTTGTTACATATATATATACATGTGCCATGTTGGTGTGCTGCACCCATTAACTCATCATTTACATTAGGTATATCTCCTAATGCTATCCCTCCCCCCTACCACCTCCCCACAATAGGACCCTGTGTGTGATGCTCCCCTTCCTGTGTCCAAGTGATCTCATTGTTCAATTCCCACCGATGAGTGAGAACATGTGGTATTTGGTTTTCTGTTCTTGCGATAGTTTGCTGAGAATGATGGTTTCCAGCTACATCCACGTCCCTACAAAGAACACGAACTCATCCTTTTTTATGGCTGCATAGTATTCCATGGTGTATATGTGCCACATTTTCTTAATCCAGTCTGTCACTGATGGACATCTGGGTTGATTCCAAGTCTTTGCTATTGTGAATAGTGCCGCAGTAAACATACGTGTACATGTGTCTTTATAGCAGCATGACTTATAATCCTTTGGGTATATCCCCAGTAATGGGATGGCTGGGTCAAATGGTATTTCTAGTTCTAGATCCTTGAGGAATTGCCACACTGTCTTCCACAATGGTTGAACTAGTTTACAGTCCCACCAACAGTGTAAAAGTGTTCCTATTTCTCCACATCCTCTCCAGCACCTGTTGTTTCCTGATTTTTTAAAGATTGCCATTCTAACTGGTGTAAGATGGTATCTCATTGTGGTTTTGATTTGCATTTCTCTGATGGCAAGTGATGATGAGCATTTTTTCATGTGTCTGTTGGTTGTATGAATGTCTTCTTTTGAGAAGTGTCTATTCATATCCTTTGCCCACTTTTCGATGGGGGTTTTTTTTCTTGTAAATTTGATTGAGTTCTTTATAGGTTCTGGATATTAGCCCTTTGTCAGATGAGTAGATTGCAAAAATTTTCTCCCATTCTATAGGTTGCCTGTTCACTCTGATGGTAGTTTTTTTTTGATGTGCAGAAGCTCTTTAGTTTAATTAGATCCTGTTTGTCAATTTTGGCTTTTGTTGCTGTTGCGTTTGGTGTTTTAGACATGAAGTCCTTGCCCATGCCTATGTCCTGAATGGTATTCCCTAGCTTTTCTTCTAGGGTTTTTATGGTGTTAGGTCTAACATTTAAGTCTCTAATCCATCTTGAATTAATTTTCGTATAAGGAGTAAGGAAGGGATCCAGTTTCAGCTTTCTATTTATGACTAGCCAATTTTCCCAGCACCATTTATTAAATAGGGAATCCTTTCCCCATTTCTTGTTTCTCTCAGGTTTGTCAAAGATCAGATGGCTGTAGATGTGTGGTATTATTTCTGAGGACTCTGTTCTGTTCCATTGGTCTATATCTCTGTTTTGGTACCAGTACCATGCTGTTTTGGTTTCTGTAGCCTTGTAGTGTAGTTCAAAGTCAGGTAGCGTGATGCCTCCAGCTTTGTTTTTTTGGCTTAGGATTGTCTTGGAAATGCGGGCTCTTTTTTGGTTCCATATGTACTTTAAAGCAGTTTTTTCCAATTCTGTGAAGAAAGTCATTGGTAGCTTAATGGGGATGGCATTGAATCTATAAATTACCTTGGGCAGTATGGCCATTTTCACGATATTGATTCTTCCTATCCATGAGCATGGTATGTTCTTCCATTTGTTTGTGTCCTCTTTTATTTCACTGAGCAGCGGTTTGTAGTTCTTCTTGAAGGAGGTCCTTTACATCCCTTATAAGTTGGATTCCTAGGTATTTTATTCTCTTTGAAGCTATTGTGAATGGGAGTTCATTCGTGATTTGGCTGTCTGTCTGTTACTGGTGTAGAGGAATGTTTGTGATTTTTGCACATTGATTTTGTATCCTGAGACTGCTGAAGTTGCTTATCAGCTTAAGGAGATTTTGGGCTGAGACAATGGGGTTTTCTAAATATACTGTCATGTCATCTGCATATTCATACATTTTTACCCAATTTTTATTTTGGTAATTCGTTTTTTTTTTTTTTTAGTTATAAGAGAATTTATGGAGACAAATTCTTTATGAGATACATGATTTGCAAATATTTTCTCCTATTGTATGACTTGACTTTTCATTTTCTTAATGAAGAGCAGAAGTTTTTCATTTTGTTAAATTCAGTTATCAACTTTTTTTCTTATATAGATTCTGTTTCTGGTATCAAATTTAAGAAAACTTTGCCTCGTCCAAGGCCATAGAAATTTTCTCATTTGTTTTCTTCTTGAACAAGAGTCAGCAAATTACAGCCTGTGAACCCCATCTGGCCCACAGCCTACTTTTGTAAATAAAGTTTTATTTAAACATAGCCATACTTCTGTATTTCCATATTGTCTGTGCCTGCTTTCTCTCTACCTGAAGTTTTGCGCAGTTTCTATACTGTGTCGCCCAGAAAACTTGAAATACTTAATGGCCCTTTTCAAAAAATGTTTGCTGACCCCTGTTCTAGAAGTATTACAGTTTTAGCTCTTATAGTTCTAGGATCCAGTTTTAATTAATTTTTCCGTATGATGTGAGGCAAAGAGACAAGTTCATTATTATTATTTTTATTTTGGTGTATGGATATGCAGTTGTCCTAGTACCATTTATTAAAAAACTCTCCTATATGTTAGAAGTTACTTGCTTCTGGCTGCTTTCAAGATTTTCTTCTTGTGTCTTGTTTTCAGCTGTTTGATTATGATGTATCTGGGTGAGGATCTCTTTGTGCTTATCATACTTTGGATTTGTTGAATTCCTTAGATCTGTAGGTTAATGTTTTTTCATGAAATTTGGAACATTTTCAGCAGTTACTTCTTCTGATATTTTTACTGTTCCCTTTCTGGAGCTCCGATTATATACATGCTGGTATGCTTGATGTTGTTTACAAATCTTCAATGCTCTGTTCTTTTTCTCTGTTCTGACTGGTTAATTTTTTTGTGATTTCACAGACTGTTTCCTATTTAATATCAAATCTGCTCTTCAGACCATCTAGTGAACTCATTTGAATTTCTGATTTCAGTTACTATTCAACTCTAAAATTTCCACTTGGTTCTTTTTAATAGTTTGCATTTATTTCTTTGTTGATATTCCCTATTTTAGTTATATCGTCATAACTTTGAGCATGGCTTCCTGTAATTCTTTGAATAATATTGATAATAACTCTTTTGAAGTTTTTGTCTGCTGAATCCAATATCTGCTCTTACTCGGATACAACTTCTGCTGGCTACTTATTTCCCGCCCCCGAATACGGGTCATAGTTGGCTGTTTCTTTCCATGACTTACAATTTTTTTTGGAACTGGACATTTTGTGTAGCATGTTATAGTAACTTTGGATTCGGTTTTTATTCATTTTTTTCCCTTGCAGGTTGTATTTATTTATTTATTTAGTAACTTTCATGGACTTAAACTGCAGAATCTGTGTCTCCCACTATGTGTGGTTACTTACGTGTCTCCCCAACTTTTAAAACTTTTTAATTTGTAATTTTAAGCTTGGCTTTGTAGGGTTCCCACCTGCAATTCCTGAATTTAGTGCTTAGCTAATTATTGGTTGAAGGCTATACCTGAACACCTTGAACCAGAAAGGCTTTCACCTTCTTCTGGGAGATTGTATGGAGGCTGTGAAGGGAGGATCACTTGGGCTCAGAGTTTGAAGCTAGCCTGGGCAACATAGTGAGACCCCATTTCTGGTTAAAAGAAAAAATCAACTAAGTATAATCTGTTTTCATGTTTGTTTCTTTTACTTTTTATTATGTTGTCTTAGACCTAAGACCCTGTGCATGTACCCAAATTTTCTGTTAGCCAGGCATGTGTGGAGAGCTAGGTCTCTCAGGTTTCCAGCTTCCCCCATGCATATGCTGCCAGTCTGTCAGTTAGACTGCATTTTGTGTGGAGCTTAGGACCTTATGGGACTGCCGTGTACATGTGTGCAGCCTCCTAGTCAGCCAGTGTTGTGTGGAGGGCATAGGCTGTCTCTTTAGGATATGTGGAAAATTTATCAAGTCTCTCTATGGCTTTGCCATTTCCAGTGTCTTTCTATTAAGTTTCTAGCTAGTCCTCAGGTTTCTGGCTCACCCCAACAACAGCAATCTTGGACTAAGCAATCTGCAGGCTTTTCTGTTTCCTGCTGAGTGTGGGTTTTCCACTCTCTACTCCAAGTCAAAGTCATCCCCTTTTTGCGATGAATGTGCGGGTTCCTTGATGGAACTTATACTTCAGTGGAGCTAGGGTAGGGGATGGAGGTAGCTCCTGGTAAGATGCCAGATTTCCACCGTAGTTACCAGGAAGTTCTGTAGTTTTTCATTAACATGCTCTTCTCTCTCTCTTTTTTTTTTTTTTTTGGTGTTGTTGTTGTTTGGCTTTTGGTTGATTTCCATAGCACAAAGATGGTTGCTTTTGACGCTTTTATCCAGTTTTATAATTGCTTTTTGGGGGTGAGATTTTGTATTCTTTCACTGGAAGTTCAACTTCAGAACTTGGATTTCAAATCCTAGTAGTATTACTTTTCAAAGCTAAATGCTCTTTTCTCTAATTCATGCTTATTTGTCTGTTAGAGATAGAGAACAAGTAATTATTTAAAAAGACGGATGACAGAGGGGTGGATGAGTGAGCCCCGATTCAAGTCCTAGGTTTCTACAGAGAACAGAGTTTTATGCCTCCTTATAGATAGATTTGCAAGCTCAAACTGAGGTTAATTGAAGGGATTAATGGCTCTTGTGGAGAGTAGACGTGTTGTTTATTCAGAGTGAGCCAACTATTGTGACGAAGTACCTTTCCTATAGTGTTCTTGACTTCATAACAGTTTTATGAAGTAAGTATTGCAATTATGATTCCATATTTTACAGATACAGAAATATATTTACAATTCGGGAACTTATCTATGCTCTGAACATTTGTATGTGGTGGGGACAGCACTTGAACCCATTTCTTCTGGTTTCGCCTTGTTCGTTATACTCCGTAGAACTACTTTCCAATCATATCATAATTACTCACAGACACGTTGATGATCTTAATGTATTTTTTTATGTAGGTAGTAGTTGAGGTTAGAATAATTAATTCTTTTCTTTCAATTGACAATTAGTCTTAACTAATTGAAGAGCCCGATTCAGTCAGGCAGTTATTTAGCAAACTGGTAACAGTTAGAGAAAGAGATCCTGTGGCAGCTTCCTCTGCCAGCTTCCTTTTTTTCTCTTACTCCATAGATGCAGATTCTGCCCAAGAAGCCCCTGCATTGCAGAGGGACTGGAGATCTGTATGATCTGTTTATTTCGCAATTGACAGGGTAAGGGGGCCTTACGGGGGAGGTGCTTTAGCTTTATGCAGCTGGGCTAACATTTATTTGGGGATTATTTAAACTTAGTATTTTTAAAAACTTTGATGAATTTTGTTTGTCCTACATCAGTTAAGTGCCAGGTTATCATATTAAAAAGCATTTATTATAATGGTGATTTTTTAAAAAAGGTCCTGTTAACAACAAATCAGACAAACATGATTCATGCTTCTAAAATACCGAATCTGGGATCATTTAGAATATAAATAATATTGAATATATATAGGTAAAATTTCATGACAATAACATTTTTAAAAAAGGTTTTGAATGAACATCTGTTTCTATAGCTCATCATAGTTATTCTTTATTAATCTACTTTGTTTCTTTTCCATAAATCTGTCAATCTGTAGAGTGAAAAAGGGACTTGTGGATATGCCATAAACATTGTGGGTGGCTGTGGTATCTTTTTCTGCTGCTAGAAATTAATACTTAGTTCCTTTAATTCTTTGTCTACCCTAGATGCCAATGAAATTTGAGTCGTATCTTCCGACTGTCTTGTATCTGATCATTAGGATAAGTGTAAAAATGCAGTTGATAAATCTTACGGGAGCCGAGATTAAGTTTTGTAGGTCTCACTTGGCAGGTTTATAGAGCAAGTGCCAGAAATGATGGTTTTTATAATAGGATAGATTAAAATAGGCGAGGAAGAGTTTAATGTTCTTTTATAATCACAGAAAGATTTGGCAGATGACTGTAGCCTTGATGAGTATGTGAAAAGAGTTGGTGCTGTTCTGATGGGCTTGTTTTTATTTTTCGAGATGTTATTATACCTGGTAGTAAAATAGCTTTGTTTACCTAAAGAAGTAATATATTTCTGTAGTTTAAATGGATATTTTTAGTATTCTGTGTGACTCATATTTTTAATCGTACCCTCGTACCCTTTAAACATTTAATTTATGGATTTTAAGAATTCAACGATAATATTATGTATGTTGTCCTTACCACTATTAATACATATTCCACTTTCTAATGCCAACACATTTGGAGAACTACTTTCATTCTTAAGCATCTTAAATGACTTTTTTTTTTTTTTTTCTGTTTTCTTTAAGCCATAAGGATGAGTTTACCATTATTCCTGTACTGGTTGGAGCTCTGAGTGAGTCAAAAGAACAGGAATTCGGAAAACTCTTCAGTAAATATCTAGCGGATCCTAGTAATCTCTTTGTGGTTTCTTCTGATTTCTGCCACTGGGGTAAGTTCTAGATTTTAACATATCATGGTAGATGTTATATACTTCTGGTTAAAGGTATCTTTTCATTCTAAGCTCTGATTTTCAATTTTTTATCACTTTCCTTGGAAAGTTTTACTTCTGGCAGCAATGTTTAAAAGTGAACAAAAAATCTTTTGATCCTTTAAAAAGGATCAGATTACAATAGTGGATTATGGGTACATTTCCAAAGGCGACTGGTATAATTGGATTCACACTGTGAAGTCATCCTTGCTTAGATACTTATGTAGTGGGAGTTAAGATCTTTTAACCTCATTTCCAAGTAGGTGTGTATGGTAGATTCTTTGAAGTTAGTTTTGGTGGATAAATCCAGTGTTCTTTAGGATATAGAAGAGCACTGTGTGCTGTGCCAGTCCTTTTCCACATTTCCTTTTTTGTAATTAGTCTTTTTCCCCCCCTTTTGGTGCTTAGTTTTTGCCCACAATTGCCATCAGTTTAAAGCTACCCTCCAGAGATTATAACATATTGGCTATTAGCACTGTGGTCTTCATTGGTAATGCTTTATGAGGGTAAGGACTCTTGAGTGATTTTTTAATTATTGTAAGAGTAAGAATCCTTCACAGTGAATACATCATAAGAGAAGTGAGCTGTTTGTGGATTCCTCTTTCAGTAAACATTGCTTTTACAATCTTTGGATGCAGTTTGCTTTCCTTTATCCATTACTGTCCCAGAATATTTCTAAGTTTTGTTCCTTTTAGGACATCTCTTTGACCTGTTAATTTATTGGTTTAAGATGCCAGTACCTGTTCATTTATCAGTTATTTCTTTGATCATAAGGAAACCTAAAATGAAAGACCATAATTTTTAAGATACAATGCTAGAATAGCCAGGAGAACATCCTCAGTGAAACATAGGGAGCCATGGCATTTTATATGTCTTACCCATTGATTGCCAGAATTAATTCAACATTTATCTGGCCTGGTTGGGCTGGTGTCTTTCTCTTGCTTCTATCTCCGAATGGCCTTTTCAAAGTTGAGATCTCAGTTCAAGAGAACTATCTTTCATAATAGTACAGATTATTTTTTTGCATAAAGTACTTATCCTCAACTGGGAGTGATTTTACTGTGAGGGGCATTTGAAAATTCCTGAAGACAGTTTTGATCACCACAACTGGGATATGGTTTGGAGGTGGCACTACTATTGCTATCTAATGAGTAGAGTCCAGGGTAGCTGCTAAATAAACATCCTACAATGGCACAGGATGGCTCCCACATCAGAGAATTACCAGGCCCAAAATGTCAGCAGTACTGAGGTTGGAAACCCAGATTTTTAGGGTATGCAGGTAGTTGTGCTTCCTTTCCAGCCCCCTAGAGAAGCTCTCAGGGGTCTTCTTCTTTTTTTAAATCGGTTTTTAATATTCAAGGTTCTTTATTTACTGATTTTATTGGTTAGCTGGTTTGCTACCTTTGGCAGAAGTTACATTTTATGGATATAAGTATGCTGCTTAGATCTGAAGGCTTGGTAGATGCCTAAAAGGAGTTCCTTTCTGTAGAATTTTGGAATTTTGTTAAATGACCTTGAAAACTTAAATATCATTACTGCAAAACAGGATATTTTCCTTAATATTGTGAATTTGTGTTGGTAACAAAGCATGGCTTTATGTTTTGAAAATTAAAATTCTTGAATAAATGTCCCACCCCTCCTTCATTTTTAAGGCTCTTATTAATCACTTGATTTAAATAAGTAGTTCCCTTGATATTATTTTTCAGAACCTGGGCTTTCTCTCTAAGTTGGCAACCTGTGCAATCATAACATAAATTCATGTACAACGTCAGTAAACATTTCTGTATTGCTCTTTTCTGTGGAATCATCCTTTTTACCTCATTAATAAAGAATTCTAAAGTAAGCAAAGCCTAGTCCACTGCTGTATGTAACTACAGTGGCTGAGAGAGAAAAATAAATCTGTTTTACCTTCTACCTAGATTCTTAGAAAATTATTGAGGTTGTTTTGTCTCCTGATTTCTTGGAGATTTTGGTATCTAAATTGTAAGATAGGCTTTCCAGGTGATAGTTACAAAAAAGAGCTCAAAAAAATTTAAAGACTCATAAATAATAGTTGTAAGAATTATCTAGAGACGAAAACATTTTTTATGTTTATGTTTGGTGTTTAAGTAATAGAACTTTTCAAGAGTTCATTTTTTAGTATCACCATCATTAATAATACTCATTAAATGTTTTCTTTGTGTTTATGGAAAGCACTGTGCTACTTCTTACTGAGAAATATGTTGGGGTTCTGGAGATAAGTGAAAGGTGTAACACAGATAATATTCCAAAATTGATAGTCTTTTCACTACCACAGTAATTCTTGTAAAGTAAGATACATTTTCCTCTTTTGCATGCCTACGGAAGTAATATGAATTACTGACCAGTTATGGGTTAAGCTATCTTAATTAAGTTTCATGTTTCTCACATTCATACTGTAGTGGCGACGGATATCTTTCCTAAATTAGTAAGCCTGCCATATTATCATCTCAAAAATTCAGCTTTTTCTCATGAAGATAATACTTAATGGTTTTTCTTTCTTTTTAAAGAAGTACTATACAGGTTGATTTTTATTATGTAGAAGCAATCATAACACTGACTTCTAAGTAATTTCATAGGAGGGATTCAGTTCCTCATGCATGCAGAGGTCTTAAATGGTTCATTGAGTTTCCTCTTAACACACTCTATAAATACCTGAATTTTTTTTGGAAAAAAAATTTATTATAGTACCCTTGAAAAATTACTCAGCTACACACAGTGGAAGTTTCTTTGTTTTGATGATTAGATTACTGGCAGTGACCACATTGTTCATTTTTAGTCAGTGGTTCTCTTTATAGTGTGCCTACCTGTTGCAGAAAGTAAAGTGAAAACCTTGGTGATAGAGACATTTCAGATTATTACGTGTAAATTGGAAAGCTTTTTCTTGTTAACCTTATTTGTTAGCCAGTGTTCTTTATAAAAATGATCTATTTTCTTAAATGTATTTTACTTTAAAGATGTTCGTCTTTCAGATGCCTTGTAGCTTTTATTTAGACTTGAAAAGAGGCATTAGAGAGATAAAGGTAGACATACTGAAGCACTCTCAAGTTTTCTTTCTAGTTGAGGTAAGTCAAGGGAGAGACAGGAACCTAGATTCCATTATCCCCCTTCTTTCAGTCCCCTCATTTGAGTTCCCCAAAAAGAAACCCTGCATTTCGGTTGCTGCCTTTTATCACATCACCAGTCTTGTACATATAGAAATGCCAGATTATATTGCTCAGGCAACACTTAAAATAGTTTCACCTCATTTCATCCTTTCTGTTACTAGCAGGAAGTAGATTAAGTGAAAAGACATTTGCCACTAGTCTGTGCTTTACCGTGGTTAAATTGTTCCAATACTTTTTGTGCTTATTAAGTTCTATATCCTATAGGATGGCTCCGTATGAGAGAATTTTGTCTGGACCTATTTTAATTTTTCAATTAGTAGAATTTTCATTCTGTCTTCTCAAGTTTCAGTTTTGGCCTTCTTCATATATATGATTGATATTTGTGTTTCCATGACCTTCCTGAAATTTATATTTCTAAATTTAGATTGTTGGCAGCTTTCATTAACATAATTTTCACTTCTAAGAAGTTTCTAAATGAAATTGGATTTAGCAAAAATTGATTTTTCAAAAGTGGAGTCATAAATCGGGTATGGTAGTTTGTGCCTATAGTCCCAGCTATGTGGGAGGCTGAGGCAGGAGGATTACTTGAATCCAGCCCGGAGAACAAGTAAGACCTCATCTCTAACAAAAAAGAAAAAGTAAAAGTGGACTCATGCTTTATTTGATTTACCTTTTATGGTGGTTTTGCAAATCAGTTTAGATAAGTTTACTTGGTGAATGTTTATGACATTATATTCTTTTTTAAATATGAGTTTACTATAGTCTTTTCAGCAATTTTGAATTTTTATGCATAAATTTATATTTGTTTTGGTTTACATTACTAGCTTTTTATAAATACGTACCACTTATTAAAAGTGGCATTCCCCTAAATATTTATGAAATTTATTACATTCAGATTTCTTCTTTATTGCATATTAACGTGATTATTCATGCATACTCTTTCTTTCTGTTAGTCTCTTGGGTATAAGGCTATTGCTATTTTCTAAATAGTTAAATTGGTTTGAGTGTAAGTTAGCTAATTCTTAAAATATACCTTAACCAAGCCATCATATTTGTCTTCTCAAATATTTGTACATACAGATTTTACAGATTTAGTTTTTGACTTTTTGCACATTTGAGATAAGGCTAATACTTATACATTATAACTAGGACTTCAGAATGAAAACATGATAGTATTTAGCTTTTAAAAGTGATTACCTTATTTGATGCTATTTAGAGAATATTTCTTTTATGAAATACATTTTTTCTTTGGTAGTGATTTCAATTTTGAATGTCCCCAGGTTGGATCCTTAGTATCGAATGGCCTAGTAATTGATCTCACAAGGTTGTTGTGAGGTTTAACTCAAATATTTGAAAGTGGTTTAACATATTAAAAAATGTGATTAAGTAAATGTATGACAGTATAATTTTTATTGGATATATATCTGAAAATCTATCTTATTGACTGATCTTTTGGGGGTTTTATAGATCAACTTTCCAAGGTCATTATTTATTTTTGCAGTTCAGTGCATAGCTTAATGTTGAGGTATTTAATATTCTTTTACCTTTTGTTTTAAGGTACTTAAAAAGTAGCATTGGTTCTTGTACCATTCATTGTTATGTTTGTCCTCATTAGTTGATTGTTGTGTGTTAAACAGACATCCCTGGAGCTTATTCTCCACACTCTGTGAATCCACTCATTAATCACCAGTCACCTTTGGAGATGGGAAAATTACTTACCTGTATTTCTTTTTCTCAGAAAGCGTGCTCTGGAATGGATTCACAAATGAGCTACCCTCCTTCCCTCAAAGAGTAAGGTTTCTGCTTTACAGGATTTTTTTCTTGGGTTATTTTTCCTCTCATCTTTTGAATTTGAAAAGAACTGAGGGAAGGCACCTGAAGAAACTACTGACATACTCACTAGGGGAGTTCCAAAGCTTGTGCTGTCCCTAGGGGCAGTGTCAATGGCTCTTAAAGCTAGAATGCTCATACTTGGAGTTGAAACAGGGGCTCAAAGAATCCATTTTCCCAGTGTACCTTCTGAAAGGATAAGTTTCAGGTAAGTAATTTTCTCTTACTATGTGATACGCTTTATTCATACTTACAAAAGTACAAAAGTCCAGTTCTCCAGGTACATGGGCAATTGTATTTGTTTACAGTGTAGATTCGTAACCTTTACTGAATGTCAGAAACACAAAAACTTATAAAAATAAAATAAATTTGCTCATGAGATAACATAATTATGATTTATTGTAAGTCAATAATACATTTTTAGTTAAAGGTATATTTATGATCATTTATTGTGCTTGTGCTATCATTTTCTTTATTGTTAAATAAAATTTTGAGACACTTTTAAAATAATAGAAACCAAAAAATGGTATTTTAAACTCAGTTTCTGAGTGGTGATTGACTAAAGTTGTGTGTGTGTATGCACACATACATAAATACACACATACATATAGGCTATGATGATGGCAACCATTTACTTCAAATTAGATGCCTTCTGTTTGTATATTGACCAGAATACATTCATTGTTCAAGTGATTTTTAAATATTTGTATAATTTTAAAAAAATTACCATGAGACAATTTGAGCTGTTACAACTAAAATATTTATTCAGTGTAGTAGCCATATGTAGTGTGGATTTAGCTACTTAATCGAAACATTCTTTAGAATCCTTCAAATATTTATAGTCAGTTTTTCAGTTATTAAATATGAGGTAGCTACTAAAGAGTAACAAAAAGTAGATAGCATTTATTCCCATTGGTTCTCTGTGCATTTTTGCATTTCATTAAATCCCATGCTGATCCAGTATTTTAAAGTATTTCAAACATTTCCTCTTTTTTTCCTTCAGAAGCAGTTTTTAAGTGAAAGTTACATAGAAAATGGCCTATATGAACAAGATAGCAATTTAAAGTATAGACTTTTCACTTACTATTAAGTCTGGTTTGACCAACTTCAGCCATTTGGAACAGCAACTCTTTACTTGGAATTAAACAGAAAAGACTTTTGAGTAACAAATGACTATCATGAAGTATATGCATTTTTTCTCTGCACCTGGAAGTAGCAGTAGATTATGTCCCAGTCAGAAGGCTTACTGATAGTAGCCAAAACTAACAGCTATTTCCAGAAGCAGGGAAGAGAGAATGTATTAGTGTAAACCTAAAGCAGTTAAGGTTCAAAGAATTGAGGTGTATACTACCTTGGTTTCCTCCAAGAATATTGTTCTTACTGTAGTGAGAGTGAGTCAGAATATTCTTGTCTAAGGTGTTCATTTGCTTCAGAAAGATTTTGGACAGCTTTGTCAAAATAACTTTGAAATAGAAGTAAAAATTTAGTATCAAATGAATTGAATCGATAAATTCTTATAAATGCACTTTAGATTTGGCATTGAGCAGCCTTCTCACAGCCACCTGGCAATGAGAAAAATAGTGTCAGGCTGGGTGTGGTGGCTCACGCCTGTAATCCCAGCACTTTGGGAGGCCAAGGCAGGTGGATCACTTGAGGTCAGGAGTTTGAGACCAGCCTGGCCAACATGGTGAAACCCTGTCTTTACTAAAGATACAAAAATTAGCTGGATGTGGTGGCACATGCCTATAGTCCCAGCTACTTGGGAGGCTGAGGCAGAAGAATCACTTGAACCCGGGAGGCAGAGGTTGCAGTGAGCCGAGGTTACGCCACTGCACTCCAGCCTGGGGAACAGGGTGAGACTCCATCTTTAAAAAAAAAAAAAAAAGAAAAGAAGGTGTCAATTATATAGTTATTAGGTATTTCTCATTGTTAGTTATGCATGAAGTATTAATATATACATTCTTTACAGAAAAATAAAGCTGTACCTAACTCTAAATTTTGAAAGAAATGTTTAATGAATTATCAGTATAGAGGCATTGAATGATAAATTATCATTGTTTTAAGAATTTTTTTTTAGTTCAAAGACTATAGTTGATCTCATAGCTAAGGTAACATGCAGTAATCTTTATTGTTTTATTCAGGAAGCAGATATTATTTCAGACCCTATTGCCCAATTCTAGGATATCATCAGTTAAGTTGTAAGATGCAATATTGATTGAATAATGGCTCTTGGGAGAGAATAAGGACTGCTACATTGAGTAATTATATTACTGTATACGAAAAGTTAAAATGTGAACATTAAGGAAATATGACATATTTTAGAAAGATGACCATCAAAGGTGATCAGTATCAACAAATGAATGAAGTGTTTCAGTTCTGTGATGTGTAGTTTTTCAAAAAGGACATCAAAGAGGGTTTTATAATTTTACACTGCCCATCATTTACGTAATTTTTTTAGTAAGATGAACAGAAAACTTAAAAATCTTAATTATCCAGCTAAAGAGTTCCATGTCTTCAGGTGTGAGGGTGGTAACTGGATATATCAATATTGCTCTAAACATGAAGCACAAGACATATGATGTGTGTACATGATTTGTATACTCTTAATTCGTTTAGAAATGCATTTTGGTTAATCTTTAACATTAAGGAAATACAAAAGTAATGACTTCTTAGAAAAAAGGCACTGCTGAAAGATAGATTTAGGTGTATCTGAAATACATTGCAGTCAGTTCAGTAACACTCCATAATTAGTTAAGAAAATTTTTAACTTTTGATTTTCATGTAACTAGTAGGAAACAATTTATCTTCTGAGACTTTTGTTTTCTGTCTTCTCTTTAAGCCTCTTTCATTTTACCCTCTCTGTTCTTTGGAGAATAGCCAAAACATTGAATGTTCTATGCTTTTACTCTTACTGACATTTTATGTCAGGGTAGGAATATTTATTATATTTATATTATATTTACCCTTTTGTGTATTCTGTTCACATTGCGTAAGGCACTTGTTTTGATCCTTTTCTAAGTAGTGCAAAAATGAGATATTTTTTTAAAAATTTACTTCATAAAAATCACATAAGTTACAGTATTTGTGACCTACATTTTTTTTTTCCCTGTAATAGAGATCAAACCTTTGTACAGCAAAAGCTAAGGCTTTTAGTGATTTGTTATACCAAGATAGTTTTCTTAAACCAAATTTTCTTCAGTAATATTCTTTGGGTTTAGACTGATAAAATGTTTAACAATGCTTCTAACTTTTAAGCTGTTTTGTTTCCTTAATCTTGTATTTCTGGTGATTTTAAGGTTTCTACAATTTGAAATAGTTCTTAACATCATAAAACATTGGTGATATCATTTCTTTATTACCTTCCCAAATATGCCTTTTATTTTTATGTACAAGGGCTCTTGGGAATGATTCTCTCAGAGGCTTAAGCTGTGCTTTGCCTTTCACGAGAACTGAAATTATTTGGTAAGCGCTTGCTTTCTTTTTAGCTTCTAATTTTTCCCTATTTTATTTTGTACATGATATTTGTTTCAAGGTCAAAGGTTCCGTTACAGTTACTATGATGAATCCCAGGGGGAGATTTATAGATCCATTGAACATCTAGATAAAATGGTAAGTCTTTCAGGTGTGGGATTTTAATGCTCTAAGGCTTTTTCTTTAATTTCAGATTAGTAATTCAAGACTTAATATGTTGAAATAATATACTTTTTTCCCTATCTTTAAATGTACAAAATGCAATGTGTCATATAAATATTGACTATAAGAATAATCCCTATTCTAGTAGGAATTTCCATCATCATAATTTTGTTTGATTAATGAGAATATTTAAGAATAATATATACAGATTTAAAATACTTTTTAGAGAAGTACTTTAGCTTTAGGGACAATAGGATACTAATACCATCATTTACTGTTAAGCAGTAGTAACCATAGCAGATGATGGATACCTTGACTCCTATTTGTTTCATGACTACCTGAAATATTTCTTTTGATTCCTTCTTTTGACTCCTTCTGAACAGCATTGTTGTTTCTTAAAATTTATTAAATAACTTAGTATATTTTTAGTTTTGATAGCAGGCCAAATTACTGTTCTTAAGTGATGATGAAGATTTTATGAATTAGCTACTAAAAATCTGTATTCTATTGGAGGAACTATATGTAAACTTGAAGTAAATAACCTGAAAATTATAAAGGTTTGACTGAAAGTCTTTATTTTTTAAAATTATTGCCCTTTTACCTCTGGAAATAAAGATATCATAGCCTTATGATGATAGTATACAGGAATTCCAATGTACACAAAATGTAGCTAACTTAAATCTTGTCTGCCATGCTGAAGGGATTTATACATATACTTTATTTTAAATTTTAAAATTTCAGGCATTTTTTTTTGTGTGTGAATTTATTTTTATTATTTCCGTGGACCAGCAGTTTGACCTGACAGAGGCATGTTTATTTTGGAACTACTTTTTTTCTTCAGATTTTTAGAAGCTCTCAAAATGATCTCAAATTTAATGGAATTAATATTTTAAACATAATAAACTCACATCATTGACATATTTCTGTAAAATATCCTGTAAATTAGATTATTTATCTAATTTCATTTTTGTTTTGATTTGCATTTCCCGTTGATCTTAAGCATGCATATTAAGATATTTATATTTTCCTTTTTTTAAGAGACAGGGACTCACTCTATTACCGAGGCTGGAGTGCAGTGGCACATCATAGCTCCCTGCAACCTGGAATTTCTGGGCTTAAGCAATCCTCCTGCCATAGCCTCCTGAGTAGCTGGGACTATAGGCACATGCCACCATACCCAACTAATATTTATTTATTTAGAGACAAGGTCTCACTCTGTGGCCCAGGCTGGCGTGCAGTGGTGTGATTTGGCTCATTGTAGCCTCTACCTCCCAGTCTCAAGCAATTCTCCCACCTCAACCTCCCCAGTAGCTGGGGTGCCTACCAGGTGCCTACCACCAAGCCCGTCTGATTTTTGTATTTTTTGTAAAGATAGGGTTTCACCATGTTGCCCAGGCTGGTCTCAGACTCCTGAGCACAAGTGATCTGCCAGCCTCAGCCTCTCAAAAGTCCTGGGATTACAGGCATGTGACATCGCACCCAGCTTTTTTCTTTTTCTTTTTGTTTTTTTTTTTTGTTTTTTTTTTTGTAAAGACAAGTCTTGTTTTATTGAGCAGGCTGGTTTTGAACCCGTGGCTTCAAGTAACCCTCCTGCCTCCCAGAGTGCTGAGATTACAGGTGTGAGCTACCGCACTTGGCATGTATTAAGATTTGAACTTTATGACCTGGAGCCTTTAGGTATCTATTAAAAAGAGCTATAAAAAAAGCATAAGAAAACAAAATTATTTTTACAGATGCAAATAATTTGTTTTTTTTTCTCTTCGTTTGTCATTTTGCTCTTTTTACAAATTCTTAGTGTATTATCTTGTTTTTGGGCCATTTGGATTTGGATTTTTCTTTTTTTCCTTTTTTTTTTTTGTTTTTTTGTTTTTTTGGTCTTTTTTGTTTTTGTTTTTGAAGGCAAGCTCTAACTCTATCACCTAGGCTGGAGTGTAGTAGCACCATCATGGCTCACTGCTGCCTCAACCTTCCCGGCTCAGGCAGTCGAGCACAGATGCGTACCACCACACCTAGCTAATTTTTTTTTTGTAGTTTTTTGTAGAGACGAGGTTTCGCCATGTTGCCCAGACTGGTTGGAACTCCTGAGATCAAGTGATCCACCCTCCTTGGCCTCCCAAAGTGCTGAGATTACAGTCATGAGCCACTGCACGTGGCCTGGATTTTTCTTAAAAGGAATTTCAATTTGTTGTTCTAAACACAGAATTTTAAAATATAACTATATTCTTACCTAGCTTAGGAGTATAGTAAATGTTGATCCTACTGTCTTTTTTTCTTGACGTGCTATAGTAATCATAATATTTTTTCCCTTCCTTCCTTCCTTCCTTCCTTCCTTCCTTCCTTCCTTCCTTCCTTCCTTCCTTCCTTCCTTCCTTCCTTCCTTCCTTCCTTCCTTCTTTTTCTTTTCTCTTCTCTTCTCTTCTCTTCTCTTCTCTTCTCTTCTCTTCTCTTCTCTTCTCTTTTCTTTTCTTTTCTTTTTTTCTTTTCTTTTCGACAGTTTCTCTCTGTCACCCAGGCTGGAGTGCAGTGGCGCAATCACAGCTCACTGCAGCCTCAACCTGCTGGGTTTCAACAATCCTCCCACTTCAGCCAACCAAGTAGCTGGGACTGTAGACATGTACCACCATACCTGGCTAATTATTTTTAGTTTTAGTTTTAGTTTTTAGTGATGGGGTTTCGCCAAGTTGCCTAAGCTGATGATACTTATTTTAATTTTTTAAATAACACAAATAATTTTGGGATTTACTCATAAACAGTATTAAATATAGCAGAACAACTCTAACTTGCTCTCTATGACCGTTGACAGATTATTTTAATACTCTAGTTTTCATTTCCTTATCTGGAAGAAGGTAGACTTGGACTAGATGATCTCTAAATTGTCTTTAAATTCTATCAGCTTATAAGTCTTCAGTTTGTTCAAATCAGCTCTACCAATGTGTTAAACCTTATGCATATGTTTTAGTATAAGATTATTTGGTCTAAAGTAGATCAAATATTTTAGTAAGGAATCTGGATATGAATGTATAAATAGAATATGTCATGTAGTATATTTTATTAAAGCCAAATGTAATGAATGCAAAGTTCGTTACTTAGTGTGTTTATCATATGTAAACTTACCTTAGTTGCTACTTTAAATCCAATTATTGTCCAATACTTTTACCTTTAGAATTTTATTTGGATTTTAATGTATTGTCTTCTCTTTTGGCTTCTTGATGTTTTCATTTCAGTTGATTAACTCTCCTTTGACTTTTTATTCTGAGGTTTAGTTCTCAGTTGCCTCAGAAAACTTTTTCTGGCTTTGTCCGTATAGCAAATGATTAATGATTGTCAAAGCAAATGGTTAATGGGTATCTGCTATTTGTCTGGTACTCTGTGCAGTATTGAAGACATAAACAAGAGAAAACATAGTCCGTGACTTAATGGAAGTTAGAGTCCAGTGGTTGAACATACTTAGAACCAGCCATTACAATATAGAAAGCTGAGAGACATTTAGGAGGTAGAATGAAAAGGACTTTAGGGATTAATTAGGTGTGTCATGTTAAGGGAGTGGTGGGATGTGGGATGATTTCTGGCTTCCGTGTGTACATAGATGTACACACTAATACAGGGAATATAAGAGGGACAGATTTAAAGAAAAAGATGAGTTCAGTTTTAGACATGGCTTTTGTGTTGTTTAGAACTGCACTTTTTGATACTGTAGCCACCAATTACATGTATTTATTGAGTATGTGAAGTGTGGTTATACAACTTGAGGTATGCTGTAAGTGTAAAATATACACTGGATTTTGAACATGTAGTATAAAAGGAACAAAAATATCTCAAAAATAATCTATCTTGATTATATTATAAAATGATACTGCCAGATTGTGTTTAATAAAATATCTTAAAATAAATTTTACCTGTTTTTTTTTAAATATGGATACAATAAATTTTAAAATTACATATATGGCCTGCATTATATTTTTATTGGACAGTACTGGTTTAGAACATGAAGGTAGGTCTGGATGGAGATAAACATTTTGAAATTATTGATGTATGAGGAGTGGATGGGAAGAAAGGATGTTAATGCCATTGTTCACAGAGTCAATCTCCAGAGAGAGTATAAGGAGTAGGAACAAAGGGGGAGTTAGATCAGATGGACATACCAGTATTAAGTGGAAGAGGAGATAAAGAAGAGTCAGTAGAATTCTGCTTAGAGAGAACTGAGAACGAGCAATATCACAGAGAGGATGAGCTTTATTTAGCAAAGAGGGAGGAAGACTATCAAATGCTGCACAGAGGTGAATTAAGAACCTTGCAAGAGCAGTTTCAGTGGAATCAGGTTAGAAGGTAAATTGGAATGAAGAGGCAAAAACCAAATGTGAAAAATTGTTCTCTACTAGTTTTGAGTATGACAGAAAGGAGCAGTGTTTAAATGTTAACTGATTTGGTAGGTGAGGAGATCCAGGGAAACACAGTCAAAGGAGGAGTTTTTAAAGATGGGAGCTGTGATTACTTCAGAATTTCCAGTAACATTAATTCCTAGTTTGAGGTCTTAGAGAGATTTGACTTACGATTATATCACCTGTATGATTCTCATTTCTCCCCAGTTTAACCTTTCTTGTCTTGTATTTTATTCCTTTAGGAAAGAATCTGTGGAGTGGCTGTATATATGTGAAATATAAATTATTAATGTTATGCATGTAAATTTTCCCGTCATTAAAATTACCTTTTTTTTGGTTAAGTAACCATACGGAAAATAATTTTGAAAGATACCTCAGTACTAAAAATTTTCAAAGTAAATAAAGTCTTCCTGGACATGGTCTTTAGCAAGTTTGTACTAAATTTTATCAAAAAGTAATGCTTTTTGCATCAAAAATGTAAGAGTAACTCCTGCCAGAACCACATTTTCAAACACCCATACATAATTTCCACTTGGATGTCTTATAAACAGCTCATACTAAACACATTCCAAACAGAGTTCCTGATTCTCTTCCCACCAAGACCTGTTCTACTCATAGACTTTCTTAATTCAAATGATGGTGGTCCTGTCCTTCCACTTTCCTAACTGGTCTTCTTAGACCTACTCTTGGGTTCGTCAGTCTCAGGTAGCTTAAAGTAGGAACCAAAGCAATTATTTTAAAATCTAAATCAGATCATGTTACTCTTCTGCCCCGTATCTCCTGTAAAATTGCCCCCTTTCAGTCAGAATAAAAGCCAGTGTCTTTACAATGGGTAGGCAAAAAGGACCAACGTGACTTGCAGCCTCCAAATGTTAAGAGCCCTCCATCTTCTTCCTTTTACTCTTCTTTCACTCTACTGTGGACACACTGATCTCCTTACTGTGCCTTGATAATGTCAGGTATGTGCCTAGCTTAGGGCTTTTGCCTGTTTTGCACTTGACTGTCTCACTTACCTCAAGTCTGCTTAGCTTTCACCTTCTCAGTGGGGCCTTCTGACTACTCTATTTAATTTTGCATCCTACATCCTACCCTTGCAGCATTCTCAGTCCACTGTACCCTGTTCCACTTTTTCTTCTAAAAAACTAAATACTTAACTACATTTCTGTCAATCAGGATATTTGTTTTGTTCACTGATGTATACACAGTGCCTAGAATAGTGATTAGAATATAAGTAGGTGGTCAGTACATATTTTTCAAATGAATAAATTAATGGATATAATCTTCCTGTATGCAATTTGAAAACATGACTCTCCTAACTGTAACATGTAAAGGAAATAAAAGGAATTTATAATAAATATGTATTTAAGAATGTAAATGCCCAGGCACAACTAAATTAGAAGGTACAATGAAGTATTCATATGTTTATGAATAGTATTATTAACGTAAAAACAGCTACAGATGCACACTTACACAGGTATGTGTTAGTGACTGAAATTACTAAGTGCAATTGTTAGTGACTTGATTTTCCAAAATGGTGAACAATTCTTAGTAAACTTGTAAACAAAAGAAGTACAGTCTTCCCCCACTTTGCATGATAGTTTTATTCCTGGGAAACTCATTGTGTATTAAAATCAATGCAAAACTTATTTCTGTTTGTATATAAAGTGAATTAATGTATAGATAATTAAGGCTGTAGGTATTCTGTAGTTTTATGGATGGAGAACAGTCTTTGTGTATGAAACTGTCTTGTGTCAGCATCCCTGGAATCCCACTGAGTCCCAATAGCATCTTCAAATTATTGTGACAGCCAAAAAGCGTGCATCATTTTCCATTAGGCTCCTTGGATGAACAGCTGTTCATTGACCTTACCCTGCTGTATTTTTATTCTAGGTATTTATTACTGCATGACTTATTATTCATTTGTTGATTTGTCTTGGGGTTATCTCCCTCATTGGATTATATAAGCTTCATGAGAACAGGGGCTTTGTCCATTTTTCCATCCCAGGGCCTGTCAGTGGGCACACAATATATACATTTGTTGAATGAATGAGAATGGATGAGGAGGGTGGTGAGAAATGAAGCTTAAAGACTCTAGAACAGCTATCTTGAAGAATCTTAAATAGGGAAGTGATAAAGTTGGTTTTGTATTTGAATACATCATATGGCTGCAGTGTAGCAAATGGGTTGGAAGGAGGCTGGAGGAGATACATGTAGACCAGTTAGGTAGTCCAGATGAGAAACGATGGTAATTTAAGGTGGGATGATGGTGGTAGAAGAGAGGGACAGAAATGTATATATTCAGTGTATTTAGGAGACAAATTGATGATGGGACTTGGAGGTGGATTGAGCTTGCAGGGGTCAAGGAAATGTCAAGGATGACTCTTAAATTTTTGGCTATTCTGCTGGTTGGATGGTTACATTATTTATTTAGCCCGTAAGCACAGGAAGAAAGGACCAAAATTTTTTTTGGTGGGGCAGGAAGATCATAAATTCTGTTAGGGATATGTTATGTTTGCTATTGCCTTTAAGACATCTAAGTAGAGATGTCAATCAGGTCGACATTTGGATTTTCATTTTGCCAATTATTTTTGAGTACGTATACATCCTGAGGCGTTGGTGGAGGTACAGCAATAAGCAAACATGGTTCTTACTGTCATAAAACTTCTAATTGGAGGAGATACATGTTAATTTTAAAAGGTAAGGAAATATATTAATTAGTTTCAAGTAGTAATGTGTGCAGAAAATACCTAAAACCGTAAATGATGGTAAATGATTGGAGGGCTTGGATTGAGTGGTCTGAGAAAGACTGCCTTGAGGATGAAAATTAAAGTGAGTTCGGAATGATAAGAAAGAGCAAACCAAGTAAAGATCAGAGGGAAGAGCATTTTAGACCGGAGAAGTTGCCAGTGCAAAGACCTTAAGTTCAGAAAGAGGCTGGTGTGTTAGAAGAAAAGGAAAAAGCCAGTGTTGTGGGAGTATGGTGCATAAGAGTAAGAAGAGTGGTGTGTATAAAAGAGGCAGGGAGCTGATAGTATAGGGTAATAATTGAGGGTAAGAACTTCATATAAATACAATAGGAAGTGAGATGATATAATTTGCATTATTTTTAAGGTCACTCTGGTAGTTGTGTGGCAAATGGATTATACAGGAGGGTCAGAAGTAGCAACAATTGGGCTGGGGGTGGTGGCTCACGTCTGTAATCCCAGCAGTTTGGGAGGCTGAGGCGGGCGGATCAGTTGAGGCCAGGAGTTTGAGACCAGCCTAGCCAACATGACACAACCCCCTTTCTCCTAAAAATACAAAAATTAGCCAGGCATGGTGGTGCATGCCTATAGTCCCAGCTACTCGGGAGGCTGAGGCAGGAGAATCGCTTAAACCTAGTAGGTGGAGGTGAGGTTGGAGTGAGCCAAGATCGCATCACTGCACTCTGGTTCTGGGGCCTCTGTCTCAAAAAAAAAAAAAAAAAAAAAAAAAAAGTAGTAGCAACAATGGGCCATTGGCAGAAGTTCGAGAGAGAGATGATAGTAACTTGGACTGTGGTGATGTTGGTGGAGATAGAATGAAGTGGATGGAGTTCAGATCTTTTCAGAAGTAAGAGTCAAAAGGACTTTGCTAATGGGTTGACTGTTTTGGTTTGGAGCTCAGAGAAGGCTTTCAATCCGACTAGAGATGTAAGTTTGGGAGGTCTCAGTAGATCATTAAAGCCAGGACAGAGATGAGATTGCTTACTATAGTAATCATTAACCCTGTCATTGCAACAGAACTCAGTTGTGGAACTTTGTTGAAATTTGCTGAGACCCTGTCTCAAATATTGAAAAATTCTGAATAAATATTGAGTATTTGCTTCATATTAATATGCTTGAATTTAATATTTGATTTTGACATTTGGACTTGGAGTTTATTTCTGTGGTCCATTTGTTGAGATATTTTTATTTATATTTAGAATTTTTAAATGGCTCATAAGTGTTCTATTTTATTAGCATACTGTTGATTCAAATTCCAAGTCAATTCTGGGAGTTAGAATACATGGGTCAAAATAATAAGAATGGTTAGCTCTAGACGTAAACTTAGGTGTGTTTATATTACATGTATATATGTGTACACTTGCTGTTAGGCAGACTTAAATAATGTATTGTCTTAATTGATTAATCAGATGGTGAATGTACTTTGGCGTATTTCTTTTCTAAGAGATTATTTTATATTACACATAATTTAATTTGTTTGAGAACCAGTATCTTAGTTTTCATATGTGATCTTTTCAGACAAAATGTACTTGGATGGTTCTCTGCATAAGCATTATAAAAATGTTAACAATTTTGAATTGCAGTAATAAGTATACATTTTGAAAGTTTGATAGAGTAAAAAGAAACTAAGTGTAAAATTTTAGATTACATCTGTTCAAAATTAGCATGTTAATTAAGTTTTGGTCCTTTTTAACTGAAAACTATTACCAAATATAGTTATTACAAGGCTACAAAATAAAACCATTTCTAAGTTGCAAAAGAAAAATAGCTATTCCTCTTATTGCACAGTGTTTATATATCTAGCACTTGAATATCTTAGAAATTAATTATGTGAAAAAACACAAAATATAGAATGAACTACCAAATGTAGTTGGGAAAAATTATGTAACTGTAGCATAGGATATCTAAACTCTGAAAGTCTTGTAATTTTTTTGGCTATAGACCAATTTCTTTGGTAATTAGTGCTTTGCAATGTCAATAATTACTGTGACTAAAGCAGAACCTATTTGGAGATAATGATCTTGTAAACTTTACTTACTTGAAATATTAGTCATAGTTATTCTATGAGATGGTCATAGGTTATCATTTTTATTATACTACTTTTTTGGGTGTAGACCAGTGTTTCATTATGGACGTTGGCAAATTATGATTCGGCAAGGATAATCTGAAAATGTCATTGTATTCATCTGTTATAACTTCTTTTTCTTTTAAATTTATCATTTACTTCATTTAATTTGAACATGAACTACTTTTCTTCCTTCCTACTATTTTAAAAGTGAAAATTGTTCCTTTGTCACCTCATACTTCTTTCTCTTGAACCTAAGCCAGTAGCTTCTTAGTAAGTTTTATAACATCGCTTGTAAGATAGCCATTTATTAGTACATTACTTAGCAGTGCTATTTTTAAGGTGAGTTTTTTCCATAAAACTTTCACTGTTAACGATTTTCTCTTGATGCCTCTTAAAGAAACTAGAATATTTCCTTTTCCTACCCCACGTCACTAAATGTGTACTTATCTGCAAATATAAATGTATATCCTTTAAACTATAAACCCACAATTTCTAATGATTTGATAATGTGCTGTTAATTATGTGGTTGGAATGATTCTAGTTTTTATTTCTTAAGTGCCTCTAAAAGTTTTGCTACTCCTTTGCATTTATTACTTTTGGGAGAGATTTACTTCTGGGTGATAATTTTTAGATTGTCATTTTATTAAATCTAGGCAAACTTTTTTAAAGAGGGAAGATAATTTGTTGTCTTATCAGAGTCCTGAATTTGAGCTTTGTCAGTTAATACTGCCTATTTAGTTTAGGGTTGCCACTTGGAATTTGACATCACAAACATTCACCGATTACTTGAAGAGTCAACACAGTGATAGATTGGTTCACTCCTTAAATTTAGGGAGTTCGCTTTCAATTTGTGGATTTCTTTCTGAAACTTAAATTCCTCAGAAACCTGTATCCTTAATGGATGGGCTTTTGGTGTTTATAATGTCTGCCTTATCTTAGAGCATCTTAGAGCTGAATGAATAGTATGGTGACCCATTTCACTCCTCCGCATTAGGTCAAGTTTATGTGAACAATCAAATTTTCACTATCCTAGGCCTTAGGAAGCTCTCGTTGCCTAGACTTTAGACTCACTGATCATATCTTCTACTATTTCAAGAAATAAAACAGTTAATTCAGCATAATTGGGGAAGGATATTCTTTTTCATCTTCTTGGACTTTTGCCACCAACATTGAACTAGCATTTCTGTCTTTTGGGAGTTTTCCTAATAGTAATCTCACAGCTGTTAACATAAAAACATAGGTATATCTAAAAGTGTATTCGCCAGTATTCTGTATTAGTTAATAATGTTCCATTTCTAAATTTTATCATTATTGCTTTTGTTTGCCTACTTCATGAATTTTTCAATTAGAGGTTCACCTATGAGAAAAGCCTTAGTTTTCCTCTCTGTCTTTCCTTATAAAGAGACATACCTCTTAAACCAACACTTGTGTCAGCTAATTAAGTATAATTGAATTAATTTTTGCACTAGTAGGTTTATAGCACACTTTAAATAATTAAAATTTTTGCACATTTAATTTCTTAACTCCTATCATATCAATTTTTTATTTTCTCTCTTGTAATTTAATCAGTATATCTTCATTTTTAACTCTTTACTTACTAGTATCTTTTCTGCATTTAGTCTCCTGTTTTTCTATGTTAGGTTTTCTTGACCAGTTACTTTGAATTCTTTGTCTTCTGAAATGTGATCATTAGTTTTCTTCTGTTTAAATTTATATCAGTTAAATGTGATGTTTGTTCTGAATGTGCTTTGAGATTTTAATATTAAAATGTACATTAGAATCTCGGTGTCACATTATTTATTAATAAGTGATTTATATTTAAGGTAAGCTGTCCTAGATAGACTTCATTCCGGAGCATTAAAAGTTCACCTACAATATGTATGCAATATATGTATACAAGTTGTAGCTATGTAAGTGTTCAAAGAATTGTTAGTATGAGTCTTGTTATACTCTAATACATCAGAATAGTCAGTGAGAAAGAGTCTGCAATTAGAAATTTAGAACCAGGACTTTTGCCTGTTTTGGGCCTCTGTTCATTTAGCTCTAGGGGAGTTACATCTTGATCATCCATTATTTATGGAAGAGATTTATAATTCCATAAATATAATTCCATCTCTGCATTACTGCCATCCATTCTTGGGTTAGAAATGTACTGTAATGTTTTGGCATCAGAATTATGATATTATTTATATTACGTTTAACTTTGTGTATGTGTGTGTGTGTGTATGTGTATGTGTGTTTGTTTGTTTTTTGAGACAGAGTCTTGCTGTGTCCCCCAGGCTGGAGTGCAGTGGCACAATCTCGGGTCCCTGCAACCTCTGCTTCCCAGGTTCAAGCCATTGTCCTGTCTCAGACTCCCAAGTAGCTGGGATTATAGGCGTGTGCCACCACGACTGGCTAATTTTTGTATTTTTAGTGGAAATGGGGTTTCACCATGTTGGCCAGGCTGGTCTCAAACTCCTGAACTCAGGTGACCCACCCGCCTCAGCCTCCCAAAGTGCTGGGATTATAGGCATGAGCCACCTCATGCCTGGCCCATCTTAGGTTTAACTTTTAAGTTTGTATTTCTCTGAGCTTATATACCAAGTGTCAGTGGAGAGTGTTGACCTGGAAGCACCGTGGTTGGCAGGAAACAACCAACTTAGCGTTACAAACTGGTTGTGGACCAATCCGAGAGTGGCTAATTGATGTGCGAGCAATTCAAAGTTGATTGCACATGTATATGTCTATGTTTCAGAGATATATATATATATGGAATATTGATAATGTTTGTGAAGGAGTTGAATATTCTGAAGGAAAGTTTTTTTGTAGAATTAAATTTTGATGCTGCCACTATAAAATTTCTGTGTTACCCACTGATTATCATTTTCCAGATGACTTTTGGTTTTAACAGATGTTTATCTGATTACTCTTGGTGCTTTTACACTGTATATGTTTTTTTAAAATGTGAAATAAAAACAAAAACACAAAATAACCAGTTAAGTCCCTAAACCACCATTTAGGTTTCTCCCAGAGAGTATGAATCCAGTTTATTTAATAGAAAGTGTTTTAACTGAGTAAGAAAATAATACAATTGATGTATGTATAATCAGCTAGAATCAATGATTTATTTCCCCAACTTGGTGAGTTAAAGTTGCTATATATTAATGAGTTGTAAATACATTATTTGAATGTATTTGGAGATTGTAGAATTTAGTATAAACTAATGTTCAGGTCATAGTGGTTGTTTTTACAATAGTCTGACAAATTTTATTCTGTATTAAGATGTTGAAAACAAGGCATTCTAGCTTAAAGAATAAAGAGATAAAAAGCTTTCCTTTATTGTTAATCTGGTTCATAAGAGATCTGTGTTTTAGGCTGGGTGCGGTGACTCATGCCTGTAATCCAAGCACTTTGGGAGGCCGAGGTGGGCAGATCCCTTGAGGTCAGGAGTTCAAGACCAGCCTGGCCAACATGGTGAAACCCGGCCTCTACTAAAAATACAAAAATTAGCTGGGTGTGGCGGTGTAATCCCAGCTACTTGGGAGGCTGAGGCAGGAAAATCACTTGAACCCAGGAGGCAGAGGTTGCAGTGAGCCGAGATCCTGGAGTGCACTGCACTCCAGCCTGGGTGATAGATAGAGCAAGACTCCAGCTCAAAAAAAAAAAAAAAAAAAAAAAAAAAAGATCTGTGTTGCTTAAGCCTGCCTTTATTATGAGCTTTAAATTAATTAAAATATGTTAACTTTTTTCTTAATTTGTGGGGTTTTTTTTCCCCACAAACCCAGATTATTTAATGCTGGTGATTTAAAATACCTTACATGGTTGATATTTAAGTATATGTTGTGGCAACAGTTCAATTACAATTAACTCTTGATTTTTAATGCCAATAACAGGAAGAATATAACGGATACGGAGAAAATAGCCACAAAGTAAATTAAATTTTAGGTTTCATATACAAGTTTTCACAGCAGATTTACTTTTGTGTTTTCTTTCTGTGGAAGAAAGATATTATGAAATGTTTGAGGATTGTCAGCTGAATGACAACTGATTAAAGTAGTATAGAAACATACCTGGGGTTTGGAGAAAATAAACTGGGGATTAAAAGTTTTCTGTTAGTAGAGAGTTGACTATAATGGTAATAGTTTTGGTGAATGAGTTTGATGTTTCACAAGGTTTATTTAATCTATTTTCTTTGTGTCTCCCTAATTGAAGAATTATGTTTAAGTAACAGTTTTAAAATATAATTAGGAAATAATAAATATTGTCCTTTTTCTTTTATTTTTTTCTTCCTCTTTTTTTTTCTTTTTTTTAGGGTATGAGTATTATAGAACAATTAGACCCTGTATCTTTTAGCAATTACTTGAAGAAATACCATAATACTATATGTGGAAGACATCCCATTGGGGTGTTATTAAATGTAAGTATCTTTAGGAAGCCTTGACTTTTAACATTTGGTCATATAATATTCCAAAATATCTCATTATCATTGTGATATAATGGCATCATTGGTTTTATGTGCCTATGGTCAAGTTTCTTTTTAGTATCTTTAATATAATTTGGAGTTCCATTGCTTTTGGTTACTTGAATAAAGTTATTTATCATTGGAATACAGTTCCATACTTTCTGTTAAATACAGAAAGTTATTTAGAATAGAGACCCACATTTTCTCTTGACTCTTAGTTCCAATATGCTCTTTATAAATACAAACCAACATGACCTTTTAAGAGATATATGGTCTTACTACTTTTTTGGTTTTATTTAGTGGTCTAGACTCTATAAAACATAAATGGAAGATTCTGCTCTTAAACTTAAGATGTTCATAATGTGATAAAGCAAGACAGATGATGTGTGTTTTTCTCATTAAAACAAAAACAACGCTTACTTCAGTTAAGTAATGATAAGAGTCAGAAATTTTGGTTAGCTGGATTTTAGAAAGAGAAATAGTGTTATTTTTTTCTTCTAATTAGGAAAACTACTAATTTTCATTCAAGAAGAATGAAAATATGACATTCATTAAGAAAGAAGAAAGTGTATACTCAGGATTGGGAGAGGAAGTAACAATGGGCTCATTTGGAGAGGCAGGGAAATAATGGAGAAGATAATATAGTCCAGAATAGACTAAGGTAGGACCTTAAGTCCAGTATTATTTTAATGTGATTTGAAAGGTAATATATAGTGAGTTTTTAGGAAGGATTTTTCTTCTAAACTTAAACTTTTTCAAAGAAAAGCTTTTCAACTTAAACTAGTTTTTGAAATTGAAGCTAGAATAAACTGTACTAATTTCCTAAAATCTTAATTGAATCAAATAAAATTTTTATTATAAAGTAAATGCTGAACCAATCTACAATTAAAGTAAAAATCCTAGCATATACTTTTTAGATCTGGATTTTAATTTATATACATTTCAAATTTAGTCAAAGTCAGATAAAGACTCTGATGTCTTAAGACAGAAGTGGCCAGGGATTTGGTTTGTACAGTGAAGAGAATATATTTAAAAAGTTAAAAAGAGTTTAAAAAATGGCCTTATTACAGGGAGAGGGAGGATAAATGATGACTGATGCTTAATTATCAAGAAACAAGATTAGAAGTTATTTGAGAGAATGATAAGGAATTCTTTTTTTTTTTTTTTCGATTTTAATATGATGCAACAAGAGAAATTCAAGAAACAAAAGAGCAAAAGAGATATCTAGGCTTCAGCTGTGAAGTGGGCAAAGTCAAACCACAAACACATTGAGTGCCCACTTTTTTATGTGATGTGTGTCCTAACTAAATTTTTCTTTTTTCTAGGCTATCACAGAGCTCCAGAAGAATGGAATGAATATGAGCTTTTCCTTTTTGAATTATGCCCAGTCAAGCCAGTGTAGAAACTGGCAAGATAGTTCAGTGAGTTATGCAGCTGGAGCACTCACGGTCCACTGAAGCTCTGAATCCTCAGGGATGCCACCTGCACATTCTCATACTCTGTCCGGGGTCCCAGCCTAGCCTTTACCAAGATACTGGTCCTGGTTTGGGGGGATTCTGAAACCTCAAACTAATAGAACTTTCTTCTCTTTTTTTCTAGTAGGTGTAGTCCTTCCTTAATTTCAACTCATTAAAAAATGCTTTATAGTTTAGGGCAGTGGAAGGAAGGCTGGCATCAAAATATTTTCATCAAAAAAGATGACAATGTAAAGGCTCAGTTGTGGCAGACAGTTTTTCGAAAGTAACTTGTAAAGCATTTACCATATCCTAAATTTGCACTCTTTGCAGACTTGTGCACATATATTCCGCTTTCAGAATAGTTTTGCAAATTGTACACAAACAAACAAAAAGGTGGAAGCTTTTTAATAAAGAAATTGCATTTATAAATGATCTGTATTAGAATATAATAAATCTCCAGTTATAGTCAATTACTACCCATGTTGTACAACAGATACCTTCTATTTTAGTTGCTAATAAAGGGCTACACAACTCAAAATAGTCTGATTTAAACTTATTGCTCTGTGGTATATATGAAAATTGTTTTTTATTAATTCCATCTCAGAATTTTTGTTAAAAATGGTAAACCTCAGCTCTTATGTAAAAATATATTAGGATGTATTTTATATTTTATATATTTATATGATTTTTTAAAAATCAGAAATTAGAATCATATAATCTTAAAGTTAACTTTTTAAATTACATGCAGTTTGCCTTTTTGTCTGTGACATCCCTTTGTGTCATTACTATATTGTAACAGAATATATATTCAAGATTGGTAAAAGGACGTAGATGCAATCCTTGACTTCAAAGATCATGTTTGATAGTCTGCAAATGAGGAAACATTGAAGAGTGTTCTTAGTGTTTTTCAAATCATTGCAGACCATACACTGCTGTGCTTTTTTAATGCTTTAAGCAGTTTGACTCTTTTACTTGAATTTTTAGCAAGAGATCATTAACATCATCAACAACAACAAGCCACTGGATTTTCTTATGGTTACACAATTTTTTTGTCATGATTTTTGGTGCGGCTCTTCCAACTAAAATAATGGTATGGTGTTGTATTACTTTCTTTCTTTAGCATAGACCAATTCTAGTCACTTTGGCCAAAAAAAAAAAAGATATAATTCACTTAATAATTCAGTCATCATGTATGTACTGCATTATTCCTATTTTAACCTAACACTGAGTGTCTACATTATATTAGAGAAAGTGTTTATATCTCCAGTGTTATGCCAGAGTAGCACAATTTTTAGATGCCTTGCACCAATTTTATTTAAAGAGTTACGTTTCTTATTTATTGAATATCAACTTTCTATGCTCGAATGAAATAAAATAATGTTACCTTTTAGATTCAAAGTTGCCCACCTATGTATGTGTGGAAAGTATACTCTTACACATTAGTGATTTATTTTCCATAATTTAGATATACTTTTGAGTACGATTAATATTTATTTCTTGTTTAATATGAACTATAAAAATTTTAAAATTGACAACAGTGCATTTTTAAAATAATGTTTTCTGAGTATAAGACTAATACATGATTATTATAAAAAATTTGAAAAATACTGAAAAGTTATAAAGAAGAGAAAAAATTATCTGCAATCTCACCACCCAGAGATAACCCTGTTAATATTTTTCTGTATTTCCTTTCAGTCTTTGTCTATGCTATTTCTATGTATGAGTGTGTGTACATGTGTTTGTGTGTGTGTGTAATAACAAACTTGAGATTATACTGACCATATAGTTATGTACCCTGTTTTTTATAACCTAACTTCATAAGTATTTACTCATGTCTTTGAAAATGTGACTTTTAAAAATGGCTGCCTGATATTCTATTGTATGAATATGCCACAATTTACTTCTCTCTTTGGATATTAGGTTGGTCTAATCTTTCACCATTATAAATAATAGTGAGATAGACATCCTTGTTTGTAAAATTTGATCTCTATATTAGGCTCTTTCTTTATGATATGCTCATGTAAATGGAGTAAGTGGTTTAGACAGTGAGAACTTTTTAGGCTCTTCAAAATATTTCCAAATTACCCTTTAGAAAGATTGTGCTAAATTAACAATATATGAGCATCCATCATTCTGCCCCTTCAGTATCATTATTTTTTGTTGATCTTTGACATTTGGTTAACATAACAACATAATCGGTTGTTTCTTTGATCATTCTGATAAGACTTGCTTTACAGTTAATCATTTTTGTCTTTCTATAATTTTATAGTTGATTGATTTTTAAAAAGACAAGAGGGTTGCCTAAGTTGGGTGGACTATAGTACAAGTATGGTTCTTGCACTTTTAAAACTCTAGAAGCTGGACACGATGGTATGCACCTGTAGTCCCAGCTACTTCGAGCGTGCAGGCAGGAGGATCACTTGACAGTTTGAGACCAGCCTGGGCAATGTGGTGAGCCCCCCAAAACCCTCTAAACAAACAAATCTGCAGAATATTTCAGCATCACTCTACGCTTTCCTAGAATATCAGCATACCTGGTCATGAGGTAGAAAGAGTTCCAAACTGATGATTGAGTGTTGGATTCTAGTTCTGTTTCTGGCCACTAATTAGTTCTTTGAACTTAAGTGTTTCATGTCATATTGAAACTTTCTCATTTGTATAATGTGGAGGGATCTCTTAAGTGCTTTCTAGTTTCAAAGTACTTTGATATTGTGACTTTATTTTTTAGAGGTTCCAGTGTCATTTATTTTTAATAGCTACATGAATAATGTAGAGATACTGTCTTTTGATTTCAACTTCACACAGATGGAAACGAAAATCTTGTTATTTAACACAAAAGGAAATTTAATTTACATTATTTAATGCAGTTAATATTACCTAAAATGTTGAACTTAAGCTTTTCTACTTTAAGTGCCTTTAAAATTTTGTATTTGGAATCTAAAATATAAAGGAAATTCTTACGTAGCTCTATACAGTTGCTTCTTTATTATATAGTTTTGAGTGTTTTGTAGCAACTTTTTTTTTTTTACCTTAGATTGCACAGAGCAACATATTCATGGATTCTTCACTATTCTGCTAGTGAATCCTTGAGAAATGTATGTTAAAGATTAGCTCACTGAGCAGGTAAGTAAGTGCTCTGTCTTGGGTGGGCAACAAATCTTCATACAGAGTAGGATAAAGGACTTCAGATATACCGATATTTGTGTTTAGATATTCCCATTTGGATGACTGGTGTTCTGAGCTAGTAAATGGTTATTGTTACATATCTTAAATATTGCTTTGGTAGCAAATAGTTTATTCCCTGAGATTATAGGTTGGTAAATGTTTCTGTAAAAGACCAGATAGTAAATATTTTGGGCTTCACAGGCCATATAGTCTGTCCTAACTATTTTCCTCTGCAATTGTAGCACAAAAGCCACCATAGACAAATGTGTAATCAAATGAATGTGAATATGTTCTAATAAAAGTTTATTTACACAAAGATGGTGAGCTGGATTTGGCCTGTGGGCCATAATTTGCTGTCTCCTGTCATAGATGGTGTCGTTTGTAGTTCAAAAGTTGGCAAATAATCTAAACTGCAAAAAGTGGTGGTAAGTTTCTGCCATCACAATCCTCTCTTAATTTGATGTAGTCAGATTGACTGGGTTGGAGTGTTATTTAGGATCATAAAGGTAAGTGGGAGATGGGTATGGGAAACTAAGAAGTCTTGGAAATTAGTGTTAAATAACTTTGAAGCCCTTTTATTTGCTGGAACCCATTGAGAGGTTTACTTTGCTGCAATAAACTAATTAAAAAAGTGATCAGTGGAGCTTGTGATTGGTTGTTGCAAATTATTTAAATTATTCTAAGTGCTTGGCTACCTAGATGATAGCAGAAGCTAGATCAGATGAACCTCTTTACCTGAGTATTTTAGGACACTAGACCAACATTTTTAAAAAGGATTGTGAAATATAAAACTTAATTTTGCCATGTAAGGACTTTTGAAAAGACAACTACCATCTTCCATTACCAGTTTATTTTAAAGGTGACTCCCAATATTTAGGAAGGACTTAAACTCAGAGTAATAGAGTAATTTAACTTGAATAACTTTAAGTTGATGAAAAAATTACTACACTGGTATTTTCTCATTTACTCTGCATCATTGAAAAATTTATCAAGTGTTAGTACCTGGATTGGCATTTGGGAAGTGCTATAATACAGTTGTTGAAAGACCTAGTGTACTTACAAAGCTGATATTGATTAGTAGATTAATAAGCCACATGTACACTGTTACTGAGATTTAAGACTTTTTTATTGTGTTAAATTGTAAGTGCCATGTATTAAAGGGGACACAAAGAACTATAGTGTCTATAAGGAATGATGAAAGCCTTCAGTAGTCTAGAGAGTGAGATGTGGTTGAAGAAATTGGTGAGTCTTATTTTGGAGAAGGTAAGTTTAAAGATAGGGAGTTTTCTTCAGATTGAGTGACCTTCATGTATGAGAAAGAATAGTATTCTGTGTTGTTCTAGGTAGCAAAACTGTAAGAAATGGGAGCTTCTGATTTTACATTGGATGTTCTCTAATGAGAATTCCTTCCTTCCTTCCCTCCTTTCTTTTTTCCTTTTCCTTCCTCCCTTTCCCCTCCCCTCCATCTTTTTCCCAGTCTCTCCCCCCAGTCTCGCTCTGTTGCCCAGGCTGGAGTGCAGTGGCATGATCTCGGCTCACTGCAACCTCTGCCTCCCAGGTTCAAGCAATTCTCCTGCCTCAGCCTCCTGAGTAGCTGGGATTACAGGCGCCCGCCACCATACCTGACTAATTTTTGTATTTTTAGTAGAGACAGGCTTTCGCCACATTGGCCAGGCTGGTCTCGAACTCCTGACCTCAAGTGATCCGCCCGCCTCGGCCTCCCAAAGTACCATTATTACAAGTGTGAGCCACTGCGCCCAGCTTCTTTCTTTCTTTCCTCCTTTTTTCTTCTCTTCTCTTCTCTTCTCTTCTCTTCTCTTCTCTTCTCTTCTCTTCTCTTCTCTTCTCTTCTCTTCTCTTCCTCCTCTTCTCCCCTCCCCTCCCCTCCCCTCCCCTCTCCTCTCCTCTTTCCTTTTTCCTTTTCTTTTTTCTTTCCCTCCTTCCCCCCCACCCCCGTTCTCTCTCTCTCTCTGTCTCTTTCTTTCAAGATGGGGTTTCACCATGTTACCCAGGCTGGTCTCTAACTCCTGGGCTCAAGAGATCCACTTGCCTTGTGTAATGAGAATTTCTAATAATGAAAATTTTACTGTGTCCTCATAAAAGCATTAGAAGTATTCAGATAAAAGCTAGATCAATGATTATCAAAGTAGGGTCCCTGGACTGTCAACATCAGTATCACCTGGAGATGTATAATTATGATCATCAAGCTAAAAAAAAAAAAGTTAGTATACAAATAAAATGGAATGTATTTGTATAAAACTATTGAGAAGTTATTTTTAAATCAAAATTGTTTTTGATCATTTAACACTAACTTTAAACACAGAGATTATGAATTGATGATTATTGCTTAATTGTTACTAGGGGAACACTGGTGCACCAATTACTGGGGAACCTTAGAATAATTAATTATTCTGTTTTTGTTAAAACATTTAAATATAGGGCAGAGTTCTACCATTTCCCAAAATAAAATTGGTCTTTGAATGAATGACTCAATTAAACAGTTTCTTCTTCAATCTAAAACACATCCATATCAGTTAGCAGAAAAGGAACTTGAAGGACTGTGGTTTTTTTATACCTATTAATGTCAAAATATTAGGATAACCTGGAGCACCTGTCACATAAGATGTTTTCCTGTCTACTTCCTGTTCTAGTACCCCATCACATACCAGTAAATACAGCTGAATGGCCTTGCATACTGTCATCTATGGCTATGCTATACATTTTGACAGAGCTCTCTCAAGTAATGCTGATAACTGGAACCTCTACCTCTTTAAAGTCACTGTTGAGGATAGATTTGTTTGCCCATCCTGTCTTCAAGTATTCATTAGTACCATGTAAAGAACTTTGGAGTTTCAGATTTGTCATTTATTCTAGGGTTCTCTGATGATTCCAGAGTGGTTTACATCTAGGATGTATCACATTTACTCTCTCTGTGTGTGTGTGTGTGTGTGTGTGTGTGTGTGTGTGTGTGTGTGTAACTGCATGCGCACATGCATTTAATTCTAATGCAAATAATGCAAATTTTTGGCAATCACTCTATAAAAATAATGGAAAGAATTTTAAAAGCCAGTTTGATTTTGAAAGGTATGCTGTAATGCAGTTGTTTTTTATTATTAATTGTAAATTATGTTCAAATGAACATTTCTCACTGCAAAGTTCAGTTGGTAATTTTATTAGATGTAGTCATATTTTCCCTGTCATCCTAATAATGAAACCAAAGAGAATCTAAACACCGTTATTAAGCTATTGAAGGCCAAGTGAGGCAACTATAAGCAGGATTGAATTCTGATCTTTAAATCTGTCTTTGTGAACTTTTGAAAAAATTTTTATATTTTTGTCTGTGATACTTGAATTACCGAATGTGATGTTACTTTTTAGTAGAAAGTATTAAAACAAGATGAAAACAAAAATTAGATCATACTGAGTTTTGCGAGTTTTTAAAAATTAAATCCTTAGACTTGAATTTGACTTAATAAAAGTATTGTTAACTATTTTATAAATGGAAGTCTTTTTCTGAGAATTTTTTTTTTTCATTTAAAATTTTTTATTTGGCCAGACACGGTGGCTCATTTCTGTAATCCCAGCACTTTGGGAGGCTGAGGCAGGAGGATTGCCTGAGTCCAGGAGTTTGAGACCAGCCTGAGCAATATAGTGAGACCTTGTCTCTATCAAAAAAATAAAATTAAAATTAAAATTAAAAAATGAACCAGGTGTGGGTAGCATATGCCTGTAGTCCCAGCTACTCAGGAGCTTGAGGTGAGAGGATCACGTGAGCCCAGGAGGCGGAAGTTACAGTGAACTGAGATCGCACCACCACAGACTCCAGTCTGGGTGACAGAGCGAGACCATCTCAAGAAAACAAAATTATTACCAATTTGAATTTAGCACAGAATAGATATTAAGTTGCCGTTTGTTCAGTTTCAATGAATTGAATTTTGAAGCAAGGAGAACAAAAGATAATCTTCATGTGAAGTGTTTTCTAAAGGTCAGGAAAGCATAAACCTTTTCAATGGAAGCATCTTTTAATTGGCTCTTTTCATTTTCAGTTTTTGATTATGGAAATCATCTTCCTCAGTAATTTTAAAGTAGGGTAGAATTTCATATTCCTAGGCTGTATATATGATGCTAAATGAAATAAATGGTAATGTAAGTTATCTGGTACAATTGAATCCGTTGGCCCATGATTCGTAGCTCATATTTGGCAGTGTTCTGTGGCATTTACCATTACTTGAAGGTATTGAAAAATTTTAAAAAGTTAAATAAAATGTGCTTTAGCTGCATGCCCAATGACATGTCCAGCCAACTCTCAAGTGAAAAGATATTTATGGACTGTCAGAAATTCTGGACTAGAATCTGTTTACAGCTTTGCTGGTGAGTTGCTATTGGTTTGCTAGAAGGAGTCACTGTTCATTTCTAGATTAGAGTTTATTTCTTTATCAGTGTGAGTTAGAATTGAATAATATTACGTTTAAGGGTCTTTCCACCTTTGACTTTTTAGGACATGAATGAAAACACCTTATTTATTTAACATATTGTACTTTTTAACATTTTTAAATCTGATTCACAACATTTCCCTTGCTCTCTTAATCTCAAAGATTACAGGCCAGACATTGTTACCTTAATTTTACTGTTACAGTACATGAGACACATACAAATTTCATAACTTTCTTTTGTTTAGCTAGTTAGTATCAGATATAGGATAAACATTCAGTTCTTCTGATTTTTAAAATTTATTTTGAGACAGTCTTACTCTATTACCCATGCTGGAGTGCAGTGATCTTGGCTCACTGCAGCCTCTTCCTCCCAGGCTGAAGCTATTCTCGTGCCTCAGCACCCAGAGTAGCTGGGATTACAGATATGCACCACCATGCCCAGTTAATTTTTGTACTTTTAGTAGAGATGGGGTTTTGTCATGTTGGCCAGGCTGGTCTTGAACTCCTGGCCTCAAGTGATCCACCCACCTCGCCTCCCTTAAGCTGGGATTACAGGCATGAGCCACCAACATGTATTTTAAATATGGTAGAGTATTTAAAATATGGTATAGTATTTAACTTTTTAAAAGAGTAGATCTAGTAGAAAGATTTGTTTCTAATAACTATACGGTAAGAGTAGATCTAGTAGAAAGATTTGTTTCTAATAACCATACAGTATTTAACCATAGGGTGGTTATATGAGTGACTTAAGGACAAAACTGATTATCTGTTTTCATTGAATTGATTTAAAACATGGAATTTAGTTCAACCAAAATTGTAGATTATTTTGTAGTTGGACCCAACTTTCTCATTTTTTACCAGGGCTTATTCAACATCAGGGAGCAGGATTAGGCTTGCCTAACATTGATTGTAAGGATGAGTTTAGTTTCTGGATAATTTTATCAAAGAGTATTCTGTGATCTTTGTTAAAACAAATTTTTTGTGTGATTTTATTAAATATTAAAGAATATGGAATTTATAAATTGAACAAGCTCTACACTAAGTTGATTACATTGTTGTAATTCAAAAAATGAGGAGGATATGCAGTCAATTCTGAGTTGGGTTCCTCTATGGAGTATTCTCTTTGAATTTTTTGTTGCTTTTGTCTATGTTTCTTACTTGCAGCTTTGATAGCATGTTTTTAAAATTGGAAGTACTGGTTTTTATGTTTTCTAAGAATTGATGTGGGAAATACGTATCAGTTTTCTTGTTTCTTTTCCTGTGTAAAAATTGTGATTTAGTGTCTCAAGGTATATTTTTTATTTATTTGGTTTTTGAGGTGGAACATAGATTAAATTTAAGGAAGCTTATAGCCTATTTATAGAATCATCCTAAGATTAGCGTACACAAGCATTTTCCCATAAGAACAGATCATTTAAAGAATATATTTAATTAGTTATCCTGGGTTCGGTGTGGTGGCTCACGCCTGTAATCTGAGCACTTTGGGAGGCCGTGGTGGGCAGATGACCTGAGGAGTTCAAGACCAGCCTGGCCAACATGACAAAACCCCATCTCTACTAAAAATACAAAAATTAGCCAGGTGTTATGGCATGCGTCTGTAATCCGAGCTACTCGGGAGGCTGAGGCAGCAGAATCACTTAAACCTGGGAGGCAGAGTTTGCAGTGAGTCAAAATCACGCCACTGTCTCCAGCCTGGGCAACAGTGTGAGACTGTGTCTCAAACAACAACAACAACAAAGAATAATCATCGTCATCATCATGATCATCATCATCCTGGTTGTAAAGTAACATCTTTAAACATATCTTGCTCTCTATCTTTTATATATCTACGTATATAGATATATATTGGTGTAGATAGAGTCCATTTAGTTACCTTGTTGTACCTTCAGGTTCTGCTATGTTCTCTTAAATATATGGCAGGACATTTCTTGACCTTTGAGGTTGTATTTGTTAGAAATGGTCAAAGATCATCTGCGTGATTAGATTGGATAATAAGGTTTAAGGTAGGAATATGTTATAAAGAATTAAGTTGCCTTTTCTCCTGGGACATACGTGCTTTAAAATGTCCCCACCCCCAAGCGCCACAGTGGCACACTGAAATAAGCTTATAGTCTAAGTACCTGTTAATATCACTTGTACTATTGAAAATCTTGTTTTTTAGACATGTTATATCCAAATAAGTACCTAATTTATTACTAAATTCATAGTTCTTTGACATCTCAAATATCTCAGTATGGTAAATTGAAAATCTGTGTTAAAAACCAGAGACAGCTTAAAAATTGTGTTCAGAAAACCAGCTCAGAATACTAAATCCTTTTTTTTTTTTTTTTGGAGACGGAGTCTCACTCCGTTACCCAAGCTGGAGTGCAATAGCACAATCTCTGCTCACTGCAACCTCTGCCTCCTGGGTTCAAGCAATTCACCTGCCTCAGCCTCCTGAGTAACTGGGACTACAGGCATGTGCCACCATGTCTAGCTAATTTTTGTAGACATGGGTTTTGCCATGTTTCCCAGGGAACTCCTGGCCTCAAATGATCTGCCCCTCTCTGCCTCCCAGAGGCAGGGGATTACAGACAAGCATGAGCTACCACACCCGGCCTGAACACTAAATACTTTCTGTAAGGAGTGTTAAGATAGTGTGATTAAAAATGGAAATGTCCTCTTAAAGTCTTAGCTGGAAGCTGAATCCATGTATTAAATGTGAACAGTCTCATGATAACTTGTAAAACAAGCCTGAAAAAGTCTATTCTTTTCAAAAGTTTACATATATTTCATCACCACAGGCCACTTATACCCCTATACTAAGTATTGAAGTACAACCAGGTCTTTATTAGGTTTAAAAAGTGCCTCTTCCTTTTATTAATGTCCACTACTTATATTTGACAGTGTTGTATCTGTGGATGTTTTTATTTTGATGAATAACAAACAAGGTTAGTCTATTCTTAGAAGCTCTAGTTGGTACAGTTGTCAGAGAAAACTAACGTGGATAAAACCATGGTGAGTGTTTTAATAAAATAGTTTATAAATTTATATTTTAAAAAGCAGTTTTCCATAATTGCTATAGATAAGTTTCCAATTTCTGGTTTTCTTTGTTATTTTTGTGTTAGAAAAAATACTATACCTTGCGGTAATCTAGTCCCTGATTGTGTGTGTGTTTGCCATTTAAAAAATCTTCACATTTATTTATTTTTAATAACAAGCAATTTTTAACTAAATGTTTACATTATTAACTAGGGATAGTTAAACCAATTGTTAGTACTAAAATAATTTATGCTGAAATTTAGGTTTGGGGACTCAATGTCTACAGGATATCATGTTTCACTCAGGTATTTACAGTAGAGCTAATATTAGATTCAAAATTGCCTGATTCTAGTTTACATTTTAAGTATAACTTAGAGATTTTTGCATTATTTACAGCTTTATTTTCACAATTCATTTATGCTTATTTTTTAAATGGAGACTTAAATTAATTTTTACATGATAGAAATGTAGGTAAATATGTGGTATTTAAGTCATTACTAGTTTATTACTTGAAAGACACTTTGGTTCAGTGTGTGGTATCTGCTTTTATATGGTACAACCAGATGTTCTTTTGTTTTTCCTTGGAATTTCACCTTTTTAAACCGAAGAAATGTTTGTCCATACGTAATAGCTTGAGGTTTCTGTGCCCAACTCATGTGACAAAATGGCTTTAGAAAAATACTGTTTAGCAGTAATTTTATAGTAATTTCAATAATATGTGGTAACAGAAAGCTTGTTGGTTAGAATCTTTAGCTGTTCTTAACCAGCTTCAACCCAGTTCTTTTCCCCCCAACCCCCCACACTTGTTTTTAGTGGTAACATTGCCACCACCGTCTCTACAAATTTAGGATAACTAATATTTGAAAGTGGAGTTATTTTCAACAAACTTGAGTATTTCTGCCCAAGATGAACAGTATTATGATGGGGATACTTTACTTCTGTCATAACAGAGCTTGCAGTGCTCAATATTAAAGAATAAAATGACAGACCTTTACCAAGTTTTGTACTCATTTGCAAATCAGCTGAGGAACACTCTCAAGAAAGTAACAGATGGATTGTTTTAAAAAAAGACATTGAAATTTTTGATCATGGGAATTTCGTCATGTTCAATGAAAAATAATGTTCTGTCGAAGATAATGAGGTTCATAAATGGAAATATATAAGACAAAAATTAATACAAGTAGCCAAAATACTTTTTAAAAATCTAAACTATTGAACATAAATTAAATTGGTTATCCCTGGGAAAAGATACTGTATATTTTAATAATCTCTGTGTATTTGGGAGCTATAGCAGTAAATGCAAAGATATATCTTGCCTATCTCCCTGTTTTAAGTTAATTGACACAGATATTTCAATAGTAGTATTACTGGTTAAAATTCTGCAATACTTATTACCTGGTATCATTTAAAAAGATATTTTATCTAAGATAAAAGATACTAATGAAGATAGAAGACACCAGTCTGTTTCCATCCTCCTTTTCTCTCTTGCATTTTCCCTTCTGTGTATTAGAAGCAATAACAAAAGCCTGCTTTATAGTCTTGACGAATCGTTGCTTACCTGAGAGGAACTTGGTTTTTCGCTCTTTAAGCTAGCTCTAAGTCTGTAGCTTCTGATAGCAAATAATCTCTTCATTCTCTAATATCCTTTGCCATGACTTAAAAATGGAGACTATAGGCCGGGCGCGGTGGCTCAAGCCTGTAATCCCAGCACTTTGGGAGGCCAAGATGGGCGGATCACAAGGTCAGGAGATCGAGACCATCCTCGCTAACCTGGTGAAACCCCGTCTCTACTAAAAAATACAAAAAACTAGCCGGGCCACGTAGCGGGCGCCTGTAGTCCCAGCTACTCGGGAGGCTGAGGCAGGAGAATGGCGTAAACCCGGGAGACGGAGCTTGCAGTGAGCTGAGATCCGGCCACTGCACTCCAGCCTGGGCAACAGAGCGAGACTCCGTCTCAAAAAAAAAAAAAAAAAATGGAGACTATAGCTTAATTGATTGAATACTCTGACCTAGCAGTCCCATGTTTGAGTGCAGGGATGGTGTTGGGCATTTTCTCCCCTGGTTGTGATATTCTAGAATGCTTTATGTTCCCACACCCTAAAAAATCCTTCATATTCTCAAGTAGCGCTTATAACTTTAGCATTATCGCCTAACACAACAGTTCTACCGTTAATCATGCTACACGTTCATCCTTCTAAATGTTATCATCAACTTAGGTAGCCTGTAAGAGTGTTGAATTTAAGGAAACGGGTGAAGGGAAGATAAAACCGTTTATATAAAAGTGCTGAGTTTCATTGCTTGTGGTAAATAATGTTTTAATTTTTTGCTAAATGAAAAAAAATCTTTTAAAAGGAAAGGAAAACAATTATTTTATAGAAATATTTTGTAAACATGTATGTAAAGATATTGTTTTCTTTTTCACCAACAAATTGTTAATAAAAAAATTTTTTTTTTTAGTTTCTTCTTGAATGAGGTTCCTTTGTATATAGTAGGGCAAATTATGCAGGCCTTAAAAAAAAAAATTCAATCTGAGTTTATTTAATCAGATGTCAACAGAAAGGTTGCAGCTTCTTCCATTTTGTTGTTATTTTCAACCAATGTCTTTTCCGTCTTTTTAAGAAAAAAGTCATTGTTTTTTAAATACTATTTTTGGATGAATTAGATCTGTAGAATGGTTGACCAACAACATTTACTAAACCATTGAAAAACTAATGATTGGTTGGTCATCTCTATCTATGATATACTTTCATTCATGAAAATCAATGAGTTCTCATGATAAATAACTCTTGAAAATAGAAACACTGCTTACTGCCGTGTACTTGCTGAGGGTCATAATCCGGCATTATACATACAGTATGTGAGGGGAGGGGAATTGCTTGTCCTAACAGTGTTTTGCAGCATTCGCACACGTACTCATCATTGTAAGTCTTTCTAGAGTATTGTTCTTGATTTTGGACCCCAAACATAAAAGAGGAGAAAAAGTTCAAGGTAAGTGGCAGACATGAACGTCGATTTGAGGAAATTGGATTTGGAGGAAAAGTTAAGTAAAAAACATTGAATCTAAAAGAGTTGACTGTATCTTTATATTTGAGAAGGAACATACTCTGTGATGGTGAGGAGCTGTTTTCTGTTTTAGTCAATAGTTTTAGGCCGAGTGCGGTGGCTTACACCTGTGATATCAACAGTTTAGGAGACTGAGGTGGGAGGATCAATTGAGGCCAGGAGTTCAAGACCAGTCTGGAAAACAAAGTGAGACCCCATCTCTACAAAAACATGATTGATTGATTGATTGATTGATTGATAGATAGATAGATAGATAGATAGATAGATAGAGATAGATGATAGAGATTAGATGGATAGTTTTAAACACACATTAATGAGTCTGGACCCTGGAAAAAACTTAACTCATGTAACTTCAGGAACGTAAAATTACACAGTCATGAGAAATTTTGGTGAAGAAAAGGGGAGATCACCATTCATCAGGAATTGTTTAGCTAAATTCTTCCCGGGAAACTCTTCAGAGATTATGTGATCTTTACAAATTTTTTTTTAGCTCAAGGTAGGATTGTAGAATATATTATTAAAGGTAACACCACAAACCCTTTTGTGTGGTATATGTTGTGGGTGTAGGAGGAAAGCAAGAAAGAATATGTCCCAGAATAAAAGTTTTAGAATCATTACCTTAAGTTCAAATGTATAAACAGTGGTCAACTTCATGGATGATGCTTAGGCCATGTAACATATAATACAAATTATACAAATACTTAGAGATTATATATGTGAAAGTCCTAGACAGTTCAGTGAAAGCTGATGTGATTCAAAACTACAGCTTTTGAAAATGCAAAATTAAAATTTTTTTTTTTTTGGTAACTACTAGAATCCCTTAGGACCACTATGAAAATTGGGTACAACTGTGCTCATGTGTTTTGAGAACCTACTTTGTCAACCTCAGCATTTTCCTCAAGTTTTAGTTTAGAGTTGGTTTCATGTTCTTGATTTTATTCTAATTGGTTTATGTCAAATACTTCTTACAAGTCTTAATATTAGTTACAGTCTGATAACCTACTCTGTGAGAGTGTTTTAGTCCTGAAAATGATGAAAAGAATAGGTAAGTATCTTCACTTTACACACTTTAGAAAGGTTGAGTAACTGATTTGATGCCACTCCACTAGTAAGTGACTGAGCCAGTATATAAATTTAGACCTTTAAGAGCTGTACAGAAAACATAGTGCCCTCTGGTAAGATTTTTCTTTTTAAATGAAGTTCATTTTCTTCATAGAATAAGGTAGTGTAGTTCAGCAAATATTGAGTACCTACCACATGACAGACTGTATGTTCTTTAAGAACCATATGAAATTGCTGATATTTAACTGTTGTTTACTTATACAAACTGCAACTTAGTGTGATTCAATCTTATACCTTATGTTACTTAATTCTTACAATAATCCCATATTGGCCTGGCGCGGTGGCTCAAGCCTGTAATCCCAGCACTTTGGGAGGCCGAGGCGGGTGGATCACGAGGTCAGGAGATCGAGACCCTCCTGGCTAACACGGTGAAACCCCGTCTCTACTAAAAATACAAAAAAAAAAAAAAAAAAAAACTAGCCGGGCGCGGTAGCGGGCGCCTGTAGTCCCAGCTACTCGGAGGCTGAGGCGGGAGAATGGCGGGAACCCGGGAGGCGGAGCTTGCAGTGAGCCGAGATCGCGCCACTGCACTCCAGCCTGGGCGACACAGCGAGACTCCGCTCTCCAAAAAAAAAAAAAAAAAAAAAAAAAAAAAACAATAATCCCATATTTAGGTAGATGTTTTCACAGCTTAGAAAACATTTCTGACCAAGAATAATTCCTGTACTTTTGGGGACACTCATGACCAAAAATTTGGATGGTCTAGGTTCCCTCAGCCCCCCGAAATAAACCTTAATCTGTTTTAAGATGTGTAAAGAACATGCCACTAAGATGACTCCCGATGACTCCTGTGCCTCTTGATGTTTATAACATTTTGTAATGCCTTCCCCTTGAGTAAATTCCTTCTAATCATCGTTATGGGTATGTCACTTCTTGCTAGCAGACTGTCTCCCTTGCTGACTTTGATGAAGCAAATTACCATGTTGGAAAGCCCACACAGGAAGGAACTGAGGGGAGTTTCTTCTCAGCAGCCAGCTAGGCTGATCCATTTAAAAAAGAAAGAAAGAAAGAAAGAAATCAGTCTTCATTAATATTTAAAACTAATGCTCAATGTCAAGAGACAATGACAAGAATGAGAAGACAAGTCACAAACTGGGAGAAACATTTCAGGGGGCAGTAAGCTTATTCAAGGGCATTTACCTATTAGGGAGGCAGAGTTGGGATTTGAGTCCAGCCTAACTTGTTCCAAAACCAAGGTTCATTTCAGTCATTTCAGTTGTTCCCTGAACTTTTTGGAATTTGTGAATCTGGTAAATTTCCTGCTCAATATTTTCTCATTTTGCTGTCTAGGAAGATACCACTTTTTCTCTCCCATTTTCCATATGCCTCGCCTTTCCATATGTGTCAGAGAGCAGTAAATTATTCCTGAAACATATCATTTGCCAACCAGTTCTGTTGCTTTCTCTACCCTCCTTTAATTGATGCTCCTCTCTGGATTTCTGTAGCCTTTTCCCTTGCAGTTTTAGCACTCTCTTATTTTCTCAACTAGATAATAAATTTCCTCAACACAGAAGCATACTGCTTTTATACTTCCTATAGTTGCTGGCCTTGCATTCAATATTCAGTAGAATCAGTAATAACTGTTTTTCCCCTGAACATGGACTGAGCATAAAACAACACTTACTCTGGATGCTTTTAGCCGGGTTTAGTGTGGTCTGGTACTGGATACTTTGAAATGGTGACCCCTGCAAATCCCTCCATAACTCCTTTCCTTCCTGAGAATGTAAACATTTGGCCATTTAATTTAAGGCATTCACTTTAGCAAGTGTTTTGAGACATTATCTTTGGCTAGAGTCACACACACATTAAAAAAAATAATAATAAAGAGAAAAAAACTAAAGAAAATGTTTTAAAAACTTTTGAGGCATTAGCTGGGCATGGTGGCTCATACCTGTAATTCCAGCACTTTGGGAGGCCGAGGCAGGCAGATCACTTGAGGCCAGACCAACCTGGCCAACATGGCGAAAGCCCTTCTGTACTACAAATACAAAAATGAGCTGGGCATGATGGTGTGCACCTGTAACCCCAGCTACTCTGGAGGCTGAAGAGGAGAATTACTTGAACCTGGGAAGCTGAGGTTGCAGTGAGCCGAGATCACACCACTCCATCCTGGGCAACAGAGTGAGATTGTGTCTCAGGGAGGGGGGAAGGTTTTGAGACAGAATAAACTACTTCTTCCCCACCAACCTGACAATGCTAGCTGATACTGTAAGCTCAAAAGTTTCTTTTATCCACACCTTGGCCATGTTCTAACCCATAAATACATTAAAATAAAAAAAGAAAACTTCCAGGGAGAAATCAAATATTTTTATTTTAAATAGAAGGATAGGAAAAAAGTCACTTATAGTCTCATTCTGCAAAGATTATCACTGCAAATTTTTATTTTTTAATCTTTCTGGTACGTGGTAGGTCTGCTAATATTTTTTGAGCATACGACGTGTGTGTTTCTATCTTTTAAAGTAGAATTCCACCTTTTTTTAATTTTTATTTTTTATTTTTGCTTTTGTACCACCAGTTTTGTAACACCAGTTTTATTATTGTGGTTTCTAAACTCAATTTTTATCTGGGTTTTCTTTCCTCATGTCAGCTTATTTTAGAAAAAAATAGCCAATTCAAAGTTTTCTCTCAGTTAACTCAAGAAAGTGTTCTCAGTCAACTCAGAGATTGTCCCATTTATTCTTTCTTTCTACATGATACCTATATACAAAAGTGTTGACATAACAGCCAAGTGTTAGAAGTATGCCTGGTCCTTGTTTGCCCCTTGCTGGGTCTTGGATATGACATTTTTTCTATAAATACCTGCTCATATGTTTGCCTTTCCATCTGCTGAATTTGTATTGCTTTTTGTATCCACTGATGTGTTCCATCTTACCCCTTGTTGGAACTTGGAGTAACTGCCAGTTCTAAATCAAGTTATTTGCTGCCTAATTATGCTGAGCTGAGTGAGCTTTTGTATCTGGACCCTTTAGTCCATCTCTCTGGCACCATGCTGGGCATGGGGCTTCTCGCCATAATTTACTGCTGTCTGGGAAAAAAACAAAACCCTACAGGTGCATGCCACCACACCCGGCTAATTTTTGTGTTTTTAATAGAGACAGGGTTTCACCATGTTGGCCAGGATGGTCTCGATCTCTTGACTTCATGATCCACCTGCCTCCGCCTCCCAAAGTGTTGGGATTACAGGCATGAGCCATCACTCCTGGCCTGCAATGTTCTTAACGCTATATGTGAAGTAGCATAATCTTATTTGAAGATTAACTGTATATTATTATTGTTGGGTTTTTTTTTTTGTTTTTTTGTTTTTTTGTTTTTTTTTTTTTTTTTTTGAGACAGAGTTTCGCTTATGTTGCCCAGGCTGGAGTGCAATGGCATGATCTCAGCTCATTGCAACTTCCACCTCCCAGGTTCAAGCGATTATCCTGCCTCAGCCTCCTGAGTAGCTGGGATTACAGGCATGCACCAACAGGCCCTGCTATTTTTTTTTTTTTTTTTTTTGTATTTTTAGTAGAGACGGAGTTTCTCCATGTTGGTCAGGCTGGTCTTGAACTCCTGACCTTAGATGATCTGCCCACCTCAGCCTCCAAAAGTGCTGGGATTAGAGGTGGGAGCCACCGCGCCTGGCCTATTTCTGTATATTATAAATCCTAGCAATTACTAAGACTGAAAAAGAAAATGAAGTACAGCTAATTAGTCAATAAGGTGGAATTTATTTTATTTTATTTTATTTTATTTTATTTTATTTTATTTTATTTTATTTTATTTTTGTGAGAGGGAGCCTCGCTCTGTTATTCCTGTTGGAGTGCAGTGGTGTGATCTTAGCTCACTGCAACCTACACTTCCTGGTTCAAGAGATACCTCAGCCTCCCGAGTGGCTGGGATTACAGGCGTGCACCACCAGGCCTGGCTAATTTTTGTATTTTTTTGTAAAGACGGGGTTTTACCATGATCCGCCCGCCTCGGCCTCTCAAAGTGCTGGGATTACAGGCGTGAGCCACCACCACGCCCGGCCAGGAATAATTTTAAAAAGACAGAACTCAATCCAAAAATAGTGAGAAAAGGAAAGAACAAAGTTCATGCGAACAACTACGAAGCAGGTAAGATTTTAATCCAATCATATTTATATTTATGAAAATGGTCTAAACATCACAAAAGGTAGATATTACCAGATTGGATAAAAAAAGGAATACCTAATTTTATGCCAACATTAATCCAAAGACAGCTGGAGGGGGGGGCTATGTTCCATAAAATATCATTCAAGATCAACAAATATTACCAGGAATAATCAAGGATATTTCATGTTGGCAATCTCATTAACTCATCATGAGGAAATAAGAATTTTAATTCTTACATACCTAATAAAAGGGCTGCAAAACACATAAAAGCTGATAGAATGGGAAAGAGAATTAGATCTGTAGTCACAGTGGGATATTTCAAAAGTCTTATAATTGATAGATAGAAAGAAAATTAAGGTCTAGAAGACCTGAACAATTTAACAACTTAATGTAATTGACATAATTCGTTTAGCCAAACAATAAAACACATTCATTTCAAGCTTACATGGACTGTTCATGAAGATAGACCTAATATGCTGGGCCATAAAACAAGTCTCAAATTCAAGAAGTCTGAAGTTATTTATTTTCCCTGGTCACACCAGAACTAATGAAAATAACAAAATTATGTGGATGAATGTCAAACATTCTGATGTTAAACAACTTTTCTTTCCCGCCAAGACAGTCTTCCCTGTGTTGCCCAGTCTGGAGTGCTGTGATGGAATCATGGGTCACTGCAACCTTGATCTGTTGCTGCACTCAAGTGACCCTCCTGAGTAGCTGGGACTACAGGCATATGCCACCATGCCCGGCTAATTTCTGTACTTATTGTATAGATGGGGTCTCCCCACGTTTCCCAGGCTGGTCTCAACCTCCTGAGCTCAAGCATTCTGCCCGCTTTGGCCTCCCAAAGTGCTGGGATTACAGGTGTGAGCCACTGTGCCCAGCCATAAAAATGACATTTTATTACTATTTTTTGAGACAGAGTCTCACTGTGTCACCCAGGCTGGAGTGCAGTGGCGCAATCTCGGCTCACTGCAACCTCTACCTCTTCGGTTCAAGCAATTCTCCTGCCTCAGCCTCCCAAGTAGCTGGGACTATAGGCACTTGCCACCACGTCCAGCTACTACACATTTCTACTGTGTTTTTAGTAGAAATGGGTCATGTTGGCCAGACTGGTCTCAAACTCCTGACCTCAGGTGATCCACCCACCTCGGCCTCCCAAAGTGCTGGGTTTACAGGCGTGAGCCACCGCGCCTGGCTGAAAAACAGTTTAAAATAATCCATGAGTCAGATAGGAAATATGAATGAAAAGAAAAAAATTCATGGGAAGTAGCATGAAAAGAAAAAAATTCATGGGATGCAGCTAAAGCAATGGCTACGGAAAAAAATGTTCATTTTAGGAAATAAAAGTTTTTAATGAAGTTTCAGAAATTAGAAAATGAGCAAATTATGCATATGGAATGTAAAGATAATAGAAATTAATGATACAGAAAGCAAAATAAATGGAATCAGAGCTGAACTAAAGATTAGTGCAACTGAAAAATATCTATCCAGTTACACTAGAAAATGTGGGAAGACACAAGTAACTAATATCTGGAATGAATGAGGGAATATTACCACAAATTCTGTAGGTATCAACATGATAAGAAAATATATGTAGATCAGACCAATACATTTGGCAACTTAGATGGAATAGATATTTCTTTGAAAGACACAGGTGCCAAAGCTCATGCAAGATTATACAGAACTAGAAAACAGCCTTTTATCTCTTAAAAGAAATTGTTAAATACCTTCTTACCCAGAAAATTCTTAGCCTAGAAGGGTTCTATGGCAAACATTAAGAGAGAATACCAAGTTTATACAAACTCTTTTATCAAATAGAACAAGATGGGACATTTCCCAACTTAATTTACGATTCCAGCATTACTCTGATAACAAAAACCCAGAAAAACCCATTACAAGAAATTCAAACTACAGACTAGTATTCTCCCTAAACTGGAAACAGGAGGGAATTTCCTTAGCCCGATAAAGGATATCTGCAGAAAACCTGCGTCATATTTATTGGTTAAGACAGATATAAGGAGATTTAGCATATTACTGGATTGAAAGACAATAAAATACTATTCTACCCACATTTATGATAGATTCAATGCATTCTCATTATCCTAGCAGGTTCTTAAAAATAGAAATTGACAGGGTGGTTACAACATTCATATAGAAATCAAAAGGATAGCATAGTCAAAATATTTTTTAAAATTTATTTTTATTTTTTATTTTTTGTTTTTGGAGACAGATGTCCACTCTGTCACCCAGGTTGGTATGCAGTGGTGCCATAATAGCTCACTGTAACCTTGAACTCTTGGGCTCAAGTGATCCTTCTGCCTCCCTGTAGAGATGGGGTAGAGCCTCCTGAGTAGCTAGGATTATAGGTGTGCACCACACCACCTGGATACTTAATTTTTTTGTTTTGTTTTTAGAGACAGGGGTTCTCACTGTGTTGTCCAGGCTGATCTTGAACTCCTGGCCTCAAGCCATCCTCCTCCCCTCAGCCTCCCAAAGTGTTGAGATTACAGGCATGAGCCACCACACCTAGCTGTCAAAACAATTTTAACTTCAAAAAATTGAGGCCTTATGTTACTTGATTTTCAGACTACATTAGTCAACACAGTGTGGTATTACCACAAGGATAGACATGGGGTCAGTCACAGAGGCTCACACTTATAATTCCAGCTCTTTGGCAGGCCAAGATAGGAGGATTGCTTGAGGTCAAGAGTTCGAGGCTGCAATGAGCCATGATGGCACTGCTGCACTCCAGCCTGGGTAACAGAGTGAGAACCTGTCTAAAGACAAAAACAAAAAATGATAGACGTAGATTAGTGGAATATATGAATGAGTCCAGAAAATGATCTATACGTTTCTCTTTAATTGGTTTTCAATAAATGTGCCAAGGCAGTTTAATGGGGGTAATGGATGTCTTCAATAACTTGCTGGATCAATTGGACATTCATGTACAAAAGAAAAAATACCTTGAGCTTTATATATACATGTATATATAGCTTTATTTATTCATTTTTTAGATGGCATCTCGCTTTGTCGCCCAGGCTGAGTGCAGTGGCATGATCTTGGCTCACTGCAACCTCTGCCTCCGGGTTCAAGCGATTCTCCTGCCTCAGCCTCTGGTGTACCTGGGATTACAGGCACGCACCACCACACCTGGCTAACTTTTTATTTTTATTTTTTTAAGTAGAGTGGGGTTTCACCATGTTGGCCAGGCTGGTCTGGAACATCTGACCTCAAGTGATCCTCCTGCCGTGGCCTTCTGAAGTGCTTGGATTACAGGGACGAGCCACTGCACCCAGTCATATATAGCTTTATATATATGTTATACCTAATGTATAGTGTACTATAAAAACAATTTATAGAAGTATAAAAAACGATTTAAAAACTATAAAAACAATTTATTTTCGCTTTTCAGGGTCAGTGCCAGGGGTTGTTCAGCCTACATTTAGTACCACTATTCATCTATTATATTCCTGTCAGCTTGAGAGATACAGTCAGGGAGTACCTCAAATCCTGCAGATTTTCAGTACAAATACCTGGGCAAGCTGGCTAGTTTTGTTCTACTGCTTTCTCAGCAAACCATAATAGGAGGTGCAGTGGTTTATCTCAACATCTTGTGATGGCCACACTATATACTAAAATTGTGCTCACAATATATACTAAAATTGATACAAATCTAAATGCTACAGTGAAAACTATAAAACACTTTGGAGAAACTTCTCTCTTGGTTAGGCAAAGATTTCTTCGAACACAAAAAGCACTCACTATGAAAAACAAATTGGATTTCATCCAAAAACTTCTTATCTTTAAGATATATCATTTAAAAAATGAAAAACTGGGTCAGGCATGGTGGCTCACACCAGTAATCCCAGCACTTAGGGAGGCCGAGGTGAGCAAATGACTTGAGCTCAGCAGTTCAAGACCAGCCTGGCCAACATGGTGAAACCCCCATCTCTACTAAAAATACAAAAATTAGCCAGGCATGATGGTGGACTCTTGTAATCCTAGCTACTGGGGAGGCTGAGGCAGGAGAACCACTTGAACCTGGGAGGCGGAAGTTGTAGTGGGCTGAGATGATGGCACTGAACTCCAGCCTGGGCAATGGTGAGACTCCGTCTCAAAAAAAAAAAAAAAAAAAAAAAAAAAAGGAAGAAAAAATGAGGCACAGACTTAGGAGAAAATATTTACAAAAGACATCCAATAAAGGACTTGTGCCTGGAATATAAAGCTAATTGTTGAGAAAGTCAGTAAGACAACAGTATAAAATAAATGGGTAAAAGAATTGAACAGACACAATCAGAAAGATATGACTGGTAATACCAAATGATGGTGAGAATGTGAAGCACCTGGAACTATCATAGATAGCTGATGGGAACATAAAATAGTAGAGCTATTTTGCATTTTAACTCTTTCTTAAGTTACCCTTACTACACAACCCAGCATTTCCACTTACAGACATGTAACCAAGAGAAAATGATCACAGCAAGACCTGTATACAGATGTCCATAGCAGCTTATAATAGTCATGAACTGGAAAAAAATTCAAACATCAACTGTTGAAAGCATCAACAAATTTTTGTACATCTTTACAATGGAATACTAATAATATAGAGGAATATACATTCAACAACATGGATAAATCTCAATTTTGCTAAGTAGAAGTCAGTCTCAAAATGCTACTTACTGTATAATTCTACTTACACAAAATTTTTGAAAAGGCAAAACTATAGTGATAGAAAGCAGATTAGTAGTTACTAGGTGCCACAGGTAGAGAAAAAGTATCCGCTGGCAAGGTGACAAGGAATTTTGTGGTTAATAGAAATACCCTGTATCATTTTTGTGATGGTTGCACAACTGTCCATCTTTGTCAGAAGTCATCTAATCCTCCCAACTTACGAATTTTATTCTATTTAAAGTATACATCTATAAAGCTGGTTTTTAAAAACAATTTAATTTTGCTTTTCAAGGTCAGTGCCAAGGGTTTTTCAGCCTACATTTAGTACCACTATTCCTGTATTGTATTCCTGTCAACTTGAGAGATACTGTCAGGGAGTACCTCAAATCCTGCAGTCTTTCAGCACAAATAGCTGGGTAAGCTGGCTAGTTTTGTTCTACTGCTTTCTCAGCAAACCATAATAGGAGGTGCAGCGGTTTATCTCAGCATGTTCTTGTGATGGTCAATACATACTGCACTGTCATAAGAACACTGGTATTGGTACCTTCTTATGCTCAGTCACCTGAAGGCAGGTGATCAAATCCTTCAGGTCAGGAATTTCTTAAGATACTGTTCTTCCCTTGGGGCTCTGGCAGGGTAGTGAATAGATATGAGAAAGATGGATACAAGGATGATTAAAAGTGTCGTGTTTAAGAGGAATTGGTGCACACACCTTTAGGTGAAAAATAAATGCATAAGCTTTGTTTGAATGCAACTCATGTGAAAAGATTTGTGATTTTAAAAATTTATGTGCTTAACTTAGCATCACAAGTGTGATGTAGTTGTCAAAGGGTGTTAATAATACAGGCTGGCATCAGTAGACCTGGACTTTTGCCACATTTGGACTTCTTTTATTTCTTTTTTACTTTATTATTTTTTTAAAGATGAAGGATCTTGCCCTGTTGCCCAGGCCGGAGTGCAGCAGCAGGATTGTAGCTCACTGCAGCCTCTACCTCCTGGCTGAAGTGGTCCTCCCACCTCAGCTTCCTGAGTAGCTGGGATTACCAGCACAAGCCACTGTGCCTGGCTTCTTTGTTAATTTCTGAGCAAGACGTTTGAAGAAACTTCACTAGTGGATTTTCTGAGTAGAAAGATCATGTTGTATGAGGGCAGAGAGGAGGAACTGGAAATTTATAGCTTGGAAGCTAAACGATTTTTATTCATTTTTTGGTGTATATATTTGATTAGACACCAAGAAATTATGATACTTTAAAATATATATTTTGTAAGGTTGTTAGTAAACCTTGTTATAGGAAGTTGTAAAAGACACCTTTAAAGGTCTAAAAATAGAGGAATGGATAAATAAATGATACATTCGTGTAATAGAATATATTGCCATAAAGATCTAGAATATTAAATAATATGAAAATGCTGACAACCATACTAGTAAGTAGGAAGCTGTAGCACAAAACAGTATGAAGATTATGATTTCATTTTTGTTCCCCCAAATGGGCACTTATTTACATATAAACAGCTAAAGGACCGGAAAATATATTTAACAAGATGTTAACAAGTATGGTGGAGTTATAGGTAATACAAAATTTTTTTTTGCTTATCTGTATTTCCTTCAATGAACATGTATTATTTGGTCATGATGGGAAAGTAAAATGTTTCTTAAAAACTAGTCTTTATTGTATTGTAAATTGATGTCAGAAATACGCAGAATCAGACATTCTGTGTATTTTTTATTTCACTGAAATTTGAATATAGTGAAGAGGTGCTGGTTTTTTGAAAACATCTGTGGCTTGTGTGTAACAAAGGGCAAATAACTTCACTGGATCTGAGTTTCTGTTTTCACTTTTTTTTTTATTATTATACTTTAAGTTCTAAGATACATGTGCACAAATTGTAGATTTGTTACATAGGTATACATGTGCCATGGTGGTTTGCTGCACCCATCAACCCATCATCTACATTAGGTTTTTGTCCTAATGCTATCCCTCCCCTTGCAGCACACCCCTCCCTGTATCCCCTCCCTGTGTTCATGGGTTCTCATTGTTCAAGTCCCATTTGTGAGTGACAACGTGGTGTTTGGTTTTCTGTTCCTGTGTTAAGTTTGCCAAGGATGATGGTTTCCAGCTTCATCCATGTACATGCAAAGGACATGAACTCATGCTTTTTTATAGGTGCATAATATTCCATGTTTTTGCTTCTTAAGCCATAAAGGGAAACGTTCAAGGCTTGTTGGATCTCTAAGGTCTTCCTTCCAGTTTTTTAACTGAAAACCAGTTGTCAAGATTATAACCAGTTAGGACCACGTTTGCTGCAATTTCTCACACACCAAGGTAAAATGGAATGCTGGAATGCTATTTTTAAAAATTACATGAAATATAGATTCCTAGGCCCCCTTTTCACTCAAAGATGGGCCTGGGAATATGAACTTAACACCTCTTCCTCCCACCCTGCTTAGGTAGGAGTTATGATCAGGCAAGTTTGAGAAATGTTGGGTAAGAAAGGTGATCCAAAGGGAAGGCATGGTGGAACCTCTTAGCAATCACATTCTTTTGTTGTATAACATCAGCCACTGTATGTCCCAGTGTCCAATATGTGTCCTATCAATTCTATCTGTGATGTTGGTTCTCTTCCATCCAGTACTGTTCCTTTGAAGTCTCCTAGCATTTCTACCTGAAGAGTTGATTTATGAATTAATTCCACCTATATGTCACCTAAATTAATCTGGCTATACCCCCCCACCACCGCTTTGCCTATAATATATTGCTGCCTTGTGGGGCATCTGATGAAAAAATGAAAAACAATGAGTTTCATCATTGAGATGTCAGAATGTGAGTCTGCTGCTGAGCCTGCAGAGATTGGTAGGCACATGCATGACTCACAAGGTTTAAATGACATGATTTAAAATGAGACTTTTACTCTCTTTCTATGTCCCTCAAATTTAGATTCCTTAAGATGCGTTAGGCATCTTTAGGCAATGATTTTTTTCATTTTCTTCCTTTTTAATCTTTTAAAGCCATTTTAGGATATCTTTGTTCTAATTTTTTGTCACTTATACATAATTAGGTCAATGCTTCTGCCAAGCCTCGGGGAACATACAAACTCTTGGCTGTATGGCTTGATTAAAAGAAAGGACAAGTCTTTCAAAAGACTTAACAAGGTGACAAACAGCAGCCTCTGTTCCAGAGGGCAATGATGCACTTAGTTTTCCTAAATATTTACATCTTTTTGACTGTATTATTTGAGTTATTAATGTGGAATATTTGAAAAATATGTACTTGAAATTTTTATTTCAAATACAATTTTTTCAAAATGTGGTTCAGAATTACTTTGGATGCTTACTAAACAGTAGGTTCCTAGGCCCAATACCATAGGAACTGCATCAGAATTCTCTGAGTATGGCCTGGGAATCCCAGCTCTTTGTAAGCTTCCTGTTTATAGGAAGCTTGAGAACTACTGAAGTGACTATAAAATGTACATTTGGGAGTGTGATGAAATTAATGTTATAATACTTCATCAGATATTAAATATCTTTAATATGGGAAGTTTTCAAAGGAGTTTACTTCCTTCAAACAAACTCTTAAGTCAGTGATACCTGATTTTCTGTAAAATGAGATCATATTTCTAAATATGGACTTGTCAAAGTTTTGTAGAAATAATACGGTATTCAGTCAACTCTAAATATCTTCCTACTTCATGTAAAAGGTCCGTAAATCAAGCAAACACATCATTAACCACATACATTTTCAGTCTGAATTAATTTATTACGGAGATTCCCAGGAGAGGGACTGTAGGATGCCCCGCATCCAGCATAGAAAAGAGATATTTTTGAGGCTGAAAGGGCAACACTACCTGAATCCGGTTTCAAGTGGGTCTTGAGAGCAGTTTCAAACTGTAGTACAGGCATGACATCACGTAGAAAAGACTCTTGCTTCTCTCAACCAAAAGGGTTTGTAAAAGTTTATTTTTGGACTTGGGATTCATAGTTGTAAAGAGTGTTGGTTTTAGAGTCAGATATTAACTTGGAGCCTAACTTGGAGGAGTTACCTAATTTCTCCGAGTCTGTCTCATAATCTGTAAAATTGAAGCAATAATTAGTTTTATTTTTGTATTGTAAAATGAGTTGTGTGTGCTGTGCCAAGCTAAGCTTTTGTTTTCTGTTTTGTTTTCTGTGCTAAGCTTTTGTTTTCTGTAATATTAAGTTCACATTCATTGAGAATCCATTATATACCACCCAGTGGAAATGGAGAGTAAAAACTAGTCTAGAAGAACTAGTCAACTGGGCGCGGTGGCTCACGCCTGTAATCCCAGTGCTTTGGGAGGCTGAGGCGGGCGAAATCCATCCTGATCAGGAGAGGTCAGGAGATCGAGACCATCCTGGCCAACACAGTGAAATCCCATCTCTACTAAAACTACAAAAAATTAGCCAGACATGGTGGCAGGCGCCTGTAGTCCCAGCTACTCGGGAGGCTGAGGCAGCAGAATGGCGTGAACTCAGGAGGCAGAGGTTGCAGTGAGCCGAGAGTGCGCCACTGCACTGCAGCCTGGGCGACAGAGCAAGACTCTGTCTCAAAAAAAGAAATGAAAAAAAAAAAAAGTTCACTTGACAAAGCATGACTCAGCTGTTTTGAGGGATTCCCTTTTAATTTTCTTGGGTCAGCTTGTAATTAAATCTTAAAAGAACCTGTCAAGGCCAAGCACAGTGGCTCACACCTGTAATTCCAGCATTTTGGGAGGCCGGGGCGGACGGATCACTTGAGGTCAGAACTACACTATAATATATATTGCTCACAGGATGACGATTCTCCTTTTTTAAATACCAAGACGTTACCAGAACAGACCTGGAAGACTCAGTGAGATTACTCTCTGCCTTCAAAGGGAGAATGAGGGTAAAGGACTTGGATTGGATAACTCTAGGGCTAACATCCTGCCATAGAAAGAGACAAAATCAAGAGGAGACATGGTTTAAAGCTGCAGACGTGAGATTTGTTAGGTTTTCGTTCTTTCTTTCTTCCTTTCCTTTCCTTTCCTTCCTTCCTTCCTTCCTTCCTTCCTTCCTTCCTTCCTTCCTTCCTTCCTTCCTTCCTTCCTTTTCTTTCTTCCTTTCTTTCTTTCCTTCTTTCTTTCCTTCTTTCCTTCTTTTCTTTTCTTTTCTTTTTTCTTTTCTTTTCTTTCACAGAGTCTTACCTGTCATCCAGGCTGGAGTGCAGTGGTGTGATCTTGGCTCACTGCAATCTACACCTCCTGGGTTCAAGTGAGTCTCCTGCCTCAGCCTCCCAAGTAGCTGGGATTACAGGCGTGCACAGCCACGGCCAGCTAACTTTTGTGTTTTTAGTATAGATGGTATTTCACCATGTTGGCCAGGCTGGTCTTGAACTCCTGACCTCAAATGATCCACCTGCCTTGGCCTCCCAAAGTGCTGGGATTACAGGTGTGAGCCACTGCACCTGGGCAGGTTAGTCATCTTTTCTACCTGAATGCTTACCTACAGTCTTGAAGGAAGTGTGTGCAAATGTCCTCCAAGTGAATAGAAATAAACTAACCTATTTCATAACACAGTCCTACTTGATTCCTTTACAAATAGTGATTCAGAGCTTCGGCTCCAGAGTCAAGCTGATCTGGATTTGAATCCCATCTTTTGCAGTAATAACATTTGACTTAACTTTTTAAGCTTCTTTTCCCTTGTTTGTGAAGTAGAGATGATGATAAAACATTGTTCATAGTTGAAGAAGGTAAATGAGATGATACATTTAAAGTGCTTAGCATGATACTTAACATACTAACATGTTAAGTTTTCAATAAATTTTTACTATTATTAAACTATACCCTAATAGCCATTCTTTAAAGAAAAGAGGGCTGGGTGTGGTGGTTCACACCTGTAATACCAACTCTTTGGGAGGCCGAGGCGGGTGGATCACCTGAGGTCGGGAGTTCGAGACCAGCCTGACCAACATGGAGAACCCTCATCTCTACTAAAAATACAAAATTAGCTGTGCATGGTGGCACATGCCTGCAATCCCAGCTACTCGGGAAGCTGAGGCAGGAGAATTGCTCAAACCCGGCAGGTGGAGATTGTGATGAGCCAAGATCACGCCGTTGCACTCCAGCCTGGGCAACAAGAGTGAAACTCCATCTCAAAAAAAAAAAAAAAAAAGAAAAAAGAAAAGGGAGGGAGGGAAGGAAGTCGGGAAGGAAAAGAAAATCAGTCAATACACTAGGTGTCAGCATTGTGCTTCAAATCATGAAGTGCACAAAATGCCTACTCTGATTTTATTTAGGTGTCCAAGTTGAACTGGTTTAGAATAGAAAGATACTTAGGCAGATCTGGGAAAGTCAGAATTCTAAAACTGTGAAAGGATATAACAATGTGCTGGCTTAGGGCACCGTACACTAATGATCTTTTAAAGCTGGCAATCTATTAAAAACAAGAGCTGCCTACCTCACTGGCCTCAGCCATCTCCATAGACTCAGCATGGAAATTAAGACTAATCTCACCTTTGTCTAGGATGCCAGCGTTTTTCTCATATCTATGCTCTAAGTCTTGGAGTCATTTTCTAGGAAGAATTGTGTTTGAATCCTGTCTTTACTACTTATTAGCTGTGTAGATGATGATAATACTTGTTTTACCTACTCCATAGGGTTATCAGAATGACATCTGAAAAATGTGTATTTTGAAAAGTGGCTTACTAAAATGTAAAATATTATTATTCAGTACAGTTGGCAAACAACACAGGTAGAGAGGGGAAGATTTTTCCCAGAATTCTTGAGTTGCTCTGAGGCCTCAATTTTTTGAAAAGATAATTTGCTTTTAAATGAAACTTAGAATGAACTGATTGAGTTTGTTTAAATATTGTTTATGACCCAATCCCAAAATGGGATTAATCCACAGTGTGGTAAACACAATCCTGTGTATTTCTTTTTTCTTTTTCTTTTTTTTTTTCTTTTCTTTTTTTTTTTTTTTTTTTTTTTTGAGACAGAGTCTCTATAGCCCAGGATGGAGTGCAGTGGTGTGATCTCGGCTCACTGTAGCCTCTGCCTCCCGGATTCAAGCAATTCTCATGTCACAGCCTCCCAAGTAGCTAGGATTACAGTCGTGTGCCACCACAGCCAACTAATTTTTCTTTTTCTTTTTCTTTTTTTTTTAGTAGAGACGGGGTTTCATAATGTTGGCCAGGCTGGTCTTGAACTGCTGGCCTCAAGTGATCCACCCGCCTTGACCTCCCAAAGTGATATTACAGGCGTGAACCACTGTGCCCAGCCAATCCTATGTATTTCATAGTGATAATCTTAGAGTGAATATGAAAAAAAAAAAGCCTCTAAACTTCCTTAACACAGACTATCAATCATTTAATAGCTGAATATTTGGTCTGAGTGGGATAATATTCGATATAGCATTCTTTGGGTATAGACCTTAAATTTTTCATAGGTTTTCTCATGATTTTGCGTGTGAACTAAACTGTTATATCTCTGTCACATTCACTGAGAATCCATTATATACTAGACATTGGAAAAGGAGAGTAAAAACTGGTTTAGAAGAACTAGTCTGGAATAATTTCAACAGGTTCTTTTCGGGTTTAATTACAAAGGTTTGATTGCACGCTGACTCAAGAAATTAAAAGGGAAGTTTTAACTTTTTAAAGTTTTACTTCAGTGACATAAGCAATAGTAAAGTTGACAGTCCTTAATCTAAAAATTGAAATGCTCCAAAATCTGAAAGTCTTTGAGCAACGACATGAAACCACAAGTGGGAAATTCCACACCAGACCTCATGTGACAGGTCACAGTCAAAAAGCAGTCTAAACTTTGTTTCATGCATAAAATTATTAAGAATATTGTATAAAATTACCTTCAGGTTATATGTATTAGGTATATATAAAACATGAATGACTTTTATGTTTAGTCTTGGAACCCCTCCCCAGGATATCTCATTTTGTCTATGCAGATATTCCACAATCTGAAAAAAATTTGAAATTTGAAACATGTCTGGTCCCAAACATTTCAGATAAAGGATACTCAACCTGTAGAAGCGGCTCTATAAATGCCTACTGAGAGTATCAGAAAGATAACGTTAACTTGCACGATCTATTTTTGGGTTGCACTTATGAAAATCTCTTGGGCAAGGACAAAACCAGACCTTTATAGGCAACTAAGACTTACCTTCATCCATGTATAGATAGATATACATACATGTGTGTAGTAACAACTATTATAATTGTATAACTATTATAATAACTAATAATAACTATAATAACTATTGCTAATGTTAGTGGCAGTAGTAGATATAAATGATAATATAGACACCATAACATAAAAAGATGTCTATTCCAGTAGAATCTATTCAGTGAGTTCATAGTGTAATCATGGGCTGAATCAGACTGATATACATTCTGTCATGTTTATAAAATTTACATGATATTAAATTTTATAAAATTTACATGATTATAAAATTTACATGATAAAGTTTGCAATCTACTCATCTGACAAAGGGCAAATATCGAGAATCTACAAGGAACTTAAACAAATTTACAAGAAATAAACAACTCCATCAAAAAGTGGGTGAAGGATATGAACAGACACTTTTCAAAAGAAGACATTTATGTGGCCAACAAACATGAAGAAAAGCTCATCATCACTGGTCATTAGAGAAATGCAAATCAAAACCCCAATGAGATACCATCTCATGCCAGTTAGAATGGCGATCATTAAAAGTCAGGAAACAACAGATGCTGGAGAAGATGTGGTGAAATAGGAACACTTTTACACTGTTGGTGGGAGTGTAAATTAGTTCAACCATTGTGGAAGACTGTGGTGATTCCTCAAAGATCTAGAACTAGAAATAGCATTTGACCCAGCATTCCCATTACTGGGTATATATCCAAAGGATTATAAATCATTCTGCTATAAAGACACATGCCCATATATGTTTATTGCAGCACTATTCACAATAGCAAAGACTTGGAACCAACCCAAATGTCCAACAATGATAGACTGGATCATGAAAATGTGATATATACACATAATGGAATACTATGCAGTCATAAAGAAGAATGAGTTCATGTCCTTTGCAGGGACATGGATGAAGCTGGAAACCATCATTCTCAGCAAACTAAAACAAGAACAGAAAACTAAACACCACATGTTCTCACTCACAAGTGGGACTTGAACAATGAGAACACATGGACACAGGGAGGGAAACATCACACACTGGGGTCTGTCAAGGGGTGTGGGCAAGGGGAGGGATAGCATTAGGAGAAATACCTAATGTAGATGAAGGGTTGATGGGTGACGCAAACCACCATGGCACATGTATATCTATGTAACAAACCTGCACGTTTTGCACATGTATCTTAGAACTTAAAGTATAATAAAAAAAAACTGCAAAAAATAAATGAATAATAATAAATGTGATAGCTGTACTATTACGGTGAACTTGAGGTTTAGAGAATGGTTTCTCCATGTCTCAATTGCAGGGATATTTACTTACTAGTACCATACAAGAATAGTTTCTCCATCTTTTCTCTCAAGTGATAGATAACTGTCTTCCTATGAGACAGAAACTTGGAGCTTTTTCCCTTTTACTTAATAACCAATTTATAGCTGTCTTTAAAGTTTGCATCCTTCTTTTCTAAAAAGAAAATCTGAAAAGGAAATCTAGCCTGGTTAGTGTAGCAGTGTTTTTCAAGTGTTTTAAAAATATGGGTTATATATAAAATTAGTGGTTTGCAGTAAATTTTAAAAAGTGCAATAAAATAGAAAATAGAGTGCACCACACAAAGTAAAGGTAAGTATTTTGTGAATCAACACACACGTGTATACATAAGTATATTACTCCATATGCAAAACACGAGAGACAGTATGTGAAGTGACTAAGGGCATGGGCTCTGGAGCCACATGGCCTGTATTCAAATCCTGATTTGGTTACTTGTCTTTGGACAAGTCACTATGTGCTTCAAGTTACTCATTTGTAAAATCGAGATATTAATAATAAAAGTACCTACCTTACAGGATGTTGTGAGGATTAAATGAGGTACCACATGTAAAGAGCTTATAATTTATCAGGCACTTTCTATACACATATACATACACCCTATTTATATGCACATGTATAGTGAGGGATATATATGTGTGTATGTGTGTGTGTGTGTGTGTGCGCGCGCGCACTATGTTCTAATGTAAAATATGTTTCTTACTCTGAGTCATAGTTTTAAAAAGTGTGAAAGCTACTGGTTTATCAGGTGGCTGGCATTGTGGGTGGATATGGAGTGATGAGACCCTGGTCGTGGTCAGTACTCTACCAATTCCTGTGTGACCTGGACCATGTTACTTAACCTCTCTGTCCTCATTGCCATATTGTCTCTCTCTCTCTCTCTCTCTCTCTCTCTCTCTCTCTCTCTCTCTCTCTCTGTCTCTGTCTCTCTCTCTCTCTCTCTCTTTCTCTCTGTCTCTCAACAAGGTTGTACTTTGTTGCCCAGGCTGGAGTGCACTGGTGCAGTCTTAGCTCACAGCATCCACCAACTCCTGGGCTCAAGGGATCCTCCTGCTTCAGCCTCTTCAGTAGCTGGGACTATAGATGTCTGACACCATGCCTGGCTAATTTTTTAATTTTTTTGCAGAGACAGGGTCTCACTATCTTCCCCAGCCTCTCATTGTCTTTTTCTTAAAGGTAATTAGACACTAAATTATCCTAAATGTGCCAATAAACAATATAATTCTATGCTTCTGTTAATCTTTCTGATTCTTCCCTCTCTACCCTTCTGAGAAAAATGGGAAGTTCTTTATGGATTATGGATTATGAGTTTTGACCTTGGCCAGAATGAATGAATGAGGATTAGGTACCTGAGGAAAGAGACACCTAATAGGGACTCTCCATATAGGATAGGGGCCAAATGACCTTATCACATTCTTCCTCTGAGGGGAAGTTGAATGTGGGAAGAGAGGCAACATTTGAGATGCATAGAGGAGACATCAGTATGAGAGAATGAGAGCTGGTGTGGTGGCATGTGCATGTAGTTCCAGCCACTTGGGAGGCTGAAGCAGGAGATCACTTGAGCCCAGGAGTTCAAAGTTACAGTGAGCTATGATTGCATCACTCCAGTCCAGCTTAGGTGACAGAGCAAGTCCCCTGTCTTTAAAATAATGATAATAATAATAATAATAATAATACCAATAAAAGAGTGGAAGATAGAGAAGTGTAGCTGTAGTATCCTTCAAATTGTAATAGAAAAAGGTGGCCTGTAGAATCAGTGCTGGTGGCAATGTTCTGCTTAGTGGGGAGAAACATCAGAAACTGCCTTTGATGCTAATAGCTATTATGACTATAGAAACACTGATCTTGAAGACATGCCCTGTCTCGTTTAGAAGTGAGACAAAGAGATAATTGAGGTTAGGGTGAGTCAGGAGAGAAGACGAGTTAATGAAGAGGCAAAGGGGCTTAAGAAACACAAGAAGATATAGGTTGAATACAAGAGACAACCAGTGAACCTTTCTTGTGAAAAGGGATGGTCGATAACATTTTTAGTAGCAGGGATGTCTAAACCTCATTTTTTTCGTTGTTGGCTCTACCACACTGGAGTGCAACCCCCCTCTATGTCCCTAGATCTTGAGTTGATAGTGTTCCTGAAAGTAGGGGGATTACGAAGGATCCATCAGCTTGATACAAAATAGAAAGTGCAATGAAGAACAGTTGTTAAGAATTTAGAGGAAGCAGAAACTCAGCATTGAAAAGTAACCACCCCTGCCCGCCCTCCCACCTCCGATTCCAAGCACCCAGAGATACTCGTCCAGAGATATTCAGGGATGCCAAGTTACCTAATATATATGGCATGTAGGTTTGAGCCAATTTACTTAAATCTTGGAAGACAAGGCTCTATGGTTTGAATATGTCCCCTCCAAAATTCAGATGTTGCCAATGTGATACAGAGGTGTGGCATTTAAGAAGTGATGAGGCCATGAGAACACCTCCCTCATTAATGGGATTAAGACTTCATGCAGCTTGCCCTTCCATCTTCAGCCATGTGAGGACTTGGCAAGAAGTCCTTCACCAGACCAAATGCCACACCTATCTTGGACTTCCCAGCTTTCAAATTCTGAGAAATAAATTTCTTTTCTTTATAAATGACTCAATCTTGGGCATTTTGTTATAGCAGCACAAAACCGACTAAGACACAGGGTGAGTCAAGCAAGTGCAATACTTGGGAACACTCAAGAGGCTGATATATGACATGATAACACAATTCTCTGTTACTTAGATTGGTGTTTTTCAAAGAGTATCTTATTACTAGGTTTGTAAGTTACTCCTCACCAAACTCTTTGCCAAATTTTAATAATTTTAATATACATAGAATATTTAGATACATTGAATTCTCAAATAGGAAATTATATTTTCATATACCAGCAAATTGAAATTAAAACAAATATTATTTACAGAAGCATCAAAAATTATAACATATTTAGGGATAAATCTGACCAACTATATGAAAGATCCATCTGTACACTGGAAACTACAAAATGTTGCTGACAGAAGTTAAAGAAAACTTCAATAAATGAAGACATGTACCTGATGCATGGGCTGGAAGACTCAATATTTTTAAGATATCAGTTCTCCTCAAATTGGTTTATAGATTTAACATAATCCCAATCAAAATCTCAGCACACTTAAAAAAATAAAAAAAGGGAATTGGCAAGCTGGTATGGGAATGCCAAGGACCTAGAATAACTACCACAAGAAAAAAAAAAAAAAAAAAAAAAAAAACAGAACAAAGTTGAAAAGCTATACTATTGGATTTTAACCATTATTATTAAAATATAATAATTAAAACAGGGTGGTATTGGCATGAAGATAGGCAATTACACTAAAGAAGCAGAATAGATAATTCTGAAATAGACCCATGCATGGACGATTACTTTTTTACAGTGGTACAAAGGTAATGCAATGGGAACAGGGTAGATTTTTTCAACAAATGGCGCTGGAACAATTGGATATCCATATCTCTATATGTATATAAAGGAACTTGGATTGATGCCATGCAGTATATACAAAAACTAACTCAAAATAAATCATATATGTCAATGTAAAACCTAAACTCTTAGAAGAATACATGGGAGAAAACCTTTGTAACTTTCAGTTCAGCAAATATTTCTTAGATAAAACACCAAAATTGGCCAGGCACAGTGGCTCACACCTGTAATCCCAGCAATTTGGGAGGCCGAGCCAGGTGGATCACTTGAGGTCAGGAGCTGGAGACCAGCCTGGCCAACATGGTGAAACCGTGTCTCTACTAAAAATACAAAAATTAGCTGGGAGTGGTGGCATGCACCTGTAGCTCCAGCTACTTGGGAGGCTGAGGCACGAGAATTGCTTGAATTCGAGAGGCAGAAGTTGCAGTAGCCAAGATTGTGCCACTGCACTCCAACCTGGGCGGGAGTGAGATCCTGTCTCAGAAAGAAACCAACAAAAAAACCCACCAAAATCACAACCAATAAAAGGATGAATTGATAAATTCGACTTCAACAAAATTTAAAATTTCTATTTTTCAAAGACACTGTTAAGAGAATGAAAAGACAAGCCACTTTTTGAGATAAAATTTTTGGCAAGAATATATTTGATAAAGGACTTCAACACTTGAAACTCGACAATAAGAAAACAAGTAACCCAATTAAAATATGGGCTAAAGATTTGAACAGACATTTCTCCAAAGAAGATGTATAGATGACAAGTAATTGCATGAAAAGATACCCAATATCGTTACTCATTAGGGAAATACAAATTAAAAACTGCAATGAGATACTACTACATACCTATAGAAGTGATTAAAATGAAAACAATTGACCATACGAAGTGTTGGTGAGAATGTGGAGGAACTAAATATCTCATATACTGCTGGTAGAAATGTAAAATGGTACCATCACTTTGTAAACCAGTTTGAGAGTTACTTAAAAAGTTAGATGTATGGTGGCAAGATGGTGGAATAGAAGCCTACACCACTTGCTCCCAACCACTGGAACGCCAAATTTAACAACTATAGAGAAAAGCACCATCACAAGAAGGAAATATCAGGTAAGCAATCAGAGTACCAGACTTTAACTTCATATCACTGAAAGAGTCATTGAGGAGGGCAGGAGAGACAGTCATCTTGAATCACCAGTGCCACGCCTCTCACATCCCCATTTCATCTCAGCACAGAGAATCTGTGCATTTTGGGGAGGGAGAGTGCAGCAACTGGAGGACTTTACACTGAACTCAGTGCTACCTGTCACAGTGGAGAATAAAGCTATCCTGGGCTCAGCAAATGCCTGTGCATGGAGAGAGCATTTGGACCACCCTTAGCCAGAGGGGAATTGCCCATTCCAGTGATCAGAACTGGAATTTCTAGGAGTGTGGGCTGAAGTGCCCTTGGGGGTTCTAGGTAAACTTGAAAGGCAGTCTAGGCCGGGCGCAGTGGCTCAAGCCTGTAATCCCAGCACTTTGGGAGGCTGAGACGGGCGGATCACGAGGTCAGGAGATCGAGACCATCCTGGCTAACACTGTGAAACCCCGTCTCTACTAAAAAATACAAAAAACTAGCCGGGCGAGGTGGCGGGCACCTGTGGTCCCAGCTACTCGGGAGGCTAAGGCAGGAGAATGGCATAAACCCGGGAGGCGGAGCTTGCAGTGAGCTGAGATCCGGCCACTGCACTCCAGCCTGGGCGACAGAGCGAGACTCCGTCTCAAAAAAAAAAAAAAAAAAAAAAGAAAGGCAGTCTAGAACACAAAGACTGCAAATTGCTAGGCAACTCCTAGTGCTAGCCCAGGCTTAGAGCCAGTGGACTTGGGTGGCATGTAACCTAGGGAGACATCAGCTGATGTGGCTAAGGGAGGACTTGTGCTCACAGCAACAAAAGTAACTCCTTTCTTCTGCTTAAGGATAGGAGAGTGAAGAGTTAAGAGGACGATGTCTTGCATCTTGGATATCAGCTCAGCCACAGTAGGATAGGCCACTGGGCAGAGTCCTGAGGCCCTCATTCCAGGCCCTACTTTCCAGATGACATTTTGAGGCACACACTGGTGCAAAAGAACCTGCTGCCTTGAAGGGAGGGACCTAGTCCTGGCAGGATTAATCACCTGCTGACTAAGCAGCCCTTGGGCCCTGAATAGCCAGCAGTGATACCCAGGGACCACACTGTGAGCATTGGGCTCTGAGATGTGCTGGCTTCAGGGGTGACTCAGCACATTCCCAGCTAGTGGTGGCTATGGTGAAAGACTCCTCCTGTTTGATAAAAGCTTTTATTAAAGACTGTATGTCTTTATAGGTGGACACCATTTCTGGACCTGCCCTGGGTCAGAGGGAAGCCTGTTGCCCTGAATGCTGCCAAGGGCATTCAGCCAAGGGCAGCATTCACCCCAAGCTGACAGAGGAGCCCTTGGGCTTAAAGTAAACATCAGCTGTGGCCTGGCAGAACCCCCTGTGGACTGGTAGTAGTGGTGGCCCTGGGAGAGCTTCCTCTCTGGAAAGGGAAGGACTTTCTAGTGTGGTTTGAGTGCCAGCTTAGCTACAGTAGAATAGAATGTTAGATAAATTTGTAAGGTTTTTGACTCCAATCCTTCGCTCACAGACAGCATCTGTGGACACACCTGGAACCTGGGGGGGAACTCACCACCCTTAAGGAAAGAGCCTTGGGCAAGGCCCAGTGCAGTCCCAGTGGTGGTGGCTTGCATCACCACACCTCCAGTTCCAGGGGCCTCAGCACAGAGAAACTCCATGTGTTTGGGAGAAAATAGGGAAAAGAACAAGAGTCTCTGCCTGGTTTCCAGATAATTCTTTTGGATCTTATCTAAGGCCACCATGGCAGTACTTCTACGAGTCTGCAAAGACCACAGCATTATTGGGTTTGAGGCCGAAGTCCCTTTGAGAACCTGGAAAACCTTCCCAAAATGGACAGGCACAAACAAGCCCAGACTGTGACGACTACAATAAATACCTAACTCTTCAATGCCCAGACACCAAAAAACATCTACAAACACCAACACTTTTCAAGAAAACATGACCTCACCAAATGAACTAAATAAGACACCACAACCCAATCCTGGAGAGACAGATATGTGACCTTTCAGACAGATAATTCAAAATAGCTGTTTTGAGGAAGCACAATGAAATTCAAGAGAACACAGAAAATGAATCCAGAATTCTATTAGATTAACAAAGAGATGGACGCAAAAAGAATCAAGCAGAAATTCTAGAGTTGAAAAATGCAATTAACATGCTGAAGAAGTCATCAGAGTCTCAATAGTAGAACTGGTCAAACAGAAGAGAGAATTAGCGAGCTTGAAAAGAGGCGATCTGAAAACAGAGTCAGAAGAGACAGAAAAAAGAATAAAGAACAATGAAGCATGCCTACAAGATCTAGAAAGTAGCCTCAAAAGGGCAACTCTAATAGATACTGGCCTTAGAGAGGTGGTAGAGAAGGAGAAAAGAGTAGAGTGTTTATTCAAAGGGATAATATCAGAGAACTTCCCAAACCTAGAAAAGATATCTACATTCAAGTATAAGAAGGTTATAGAACAGCAAGCAGATAGAACCCAAAGAAGACGACCTCAAGGCATCAAATAATCAGGTTCCCAAAGGTCAAGGATAAAGAAAGGATCCTAAAATCAGCAAGAGAAAAGAAACAAATAACATAGAATTGAGCTCCAATACATCTGGCAGCAGACTTTTCAATGGAAACCTTATAGGTCAGGAGATAATGGTATGACACTTTTAAAGTGTTGAAGGAAAAAACCTTTATCCTAGAATAGTATAGCTGGTTAAAATATTCTTCAAACATGAAGGAGAAATAGACTTTCCCAGAGAAACAAAACCTGAGGGATTTCATCAGTACCAGACCTGTCCTACAAAAAATGCTGAAAAGAGCTCTTTAATTTGAAAAAAGAAATGTTAATGAGCAAGAAGAAATCATCGGAAGCTACAAAACTCACTGATAATAGTAAACACACAGAAAAACACAGAATAGTATGAATAGTGTAACACTAATTGTAGTGTATAAAGTACTCTTAAGTAGAAATGCTAAATGATGAACCAATCAAAAATAATAACTACAACTTTTCAAGACAAAGACAGTACAATAAGACATAATGAAAAGCAACAGAAAGTTAAAAAGCTGGGGGATGAAGTGAAAAGTGTAGAATTTTTATTAGTTTTCCTTTTGCATGTTTGTTGTTTATGCAATTAGTGTTGTCTTCAGTTTAAAATAATGGGTTTTAAGATAGTATTTGCAAACCTCATGGTAACCTCGAATCAAAAAACACACAATGGATACACAAAAAATAAAAAGCAAGAAATTAAACCATAGCATCAGAGAAAATCATCTTCACTAAAAAAAGGCAAGAAGGAAGGAAAAAGGGAAGAGAAGACCACACAAAAACAAAACAAAACAAAAAAAAAAACAAAAAACAGAAAACAACAAAATGGCAGGAGTAAGTCCTTACTTATCTATAATAACATTGTAAATGAACTAAACTCTCCAATCAAAAGATAGAGAGTGGCTGAATTAATGAGAAAATAAGACCCAATGATCTGTTGCCTATAAGAAACACACTTCACCTATAAAGATTCACATAGACTGAAAATAAAGGGATGGGAAAAGATATTCCATGCAAATGGAAGCCAAAAAAGACCAAGAGTAGCTACATTTATGTCAGACAAAATTGATTTCAAGACAAAAACTGTAAGAAGAGACAAAGAAGGTCATTATATAATGATAAAGGGGTCAATTCAGCAAGAGGGTATAATGATTATAAATATATATGCATTCAATACTAGAGCACCCAAATATATAAAGCAAATATTAACTAATAGAGCTAAAGAGGGAGATATACCTCAATGCAATAATATCCAGAGACTTCAACACCTCATTTTCAGCACTGGACAGATCTCCCAGATAGAAAATTAACAAAGAAACTTTGGACTTAATCTACACTATAGCACAAATGGATCTAATAGATGTTTACAGAACATTTCATCCAATGGCTGCAGAGTACACATTCTTCTCCTCAGCACATAAATCATTCTCAAGGACAGGCCATATGTTAGGTTACAAAACAAATCTTAAAACATTAAAAAATTGAAATATCAAGCATCTTCTTTGAACACAATGAAATAAAACTAAAAATAATGAGAGGAACTTTGTAAATTATACAAACACATGGAAATTCAGCAATATGCTCCCGAATGACCAGTGGGTCAATGAAGAAATTAAGAAGGTAATTGAAAAATGTCTTGGCACAAATGATAATAGAAGCATACCAAAACTTTTGGGATACAGTGAAAGCAGTACGAAGAGGGAAAGTTATAGCTGTAAGTGCCTACATCAAAAAAGAAGAAAAACCTCAGATAAATAATCTAATGATTCATCTTAAGGAATAGAAAAGCAAGAGCAAACCAAATCAAAATTAGTTGAAGAAAACAAATAATAAAAGTTGAAGCAGGTCGCCGGCAAAGCCCAAGTCCTGTCCTCTCGCTTTCTACCCCAGACAGCATGAGCTTCATCACTTGTTCCACCTTCTCCACCAACTACTGGTCCCTAGGCTCTGTCCAGGCACCCAGCTAGATGCTCCCAAATCTCAAGACCTCACCAAGATCATGGCAGACATCCGGGCCCAATATGACCAGCTGGCTCAGAAGAACAGATAGGAGCTGGACAAGTACTGGTCTCAGCAGATTGAGGAGAGCACCACAGTGGTCACCACGCAGTCTACCGAGGTTGGAGCTGCTAAGACAATGCTCATAGAGTTGAGATGTATAGTCCAGTTCTTGGAGATCGAACTGAACTCCATGAGAAATCTGAAGGCCAGCTTGGAAAACAGCCTGAGGGAGGTAGCAGCCCGCTATACCTTGCAGACGGAGTAGCTCAATGGGATCCTGCTGCACCTGGAGTCAGAGCTGGCACAGACCCAGGCAGAGGGACAGTGCCAGGCCCAGGACTACAAGGCCCTGCTAAACATCAAGGTCAGGCTGGAGGCTGAGATCGCCACCTGCCTCAGGGACTTCAATCTTGGTGATGCCCTGGACAGCAGCAACTTCATGCAAACCATCCAAAAGACTACCACCTGCTGGATAGTGGATGGCAAAGTGGTGTCTGAGACCAACGACACCAAAATTCTGAGACATTAAGCCAGCAGAAGCAGGGTACCCTTTGGGGAGCCCGAGGCCAGTAAAAAGTTCAGAGGTTAAAAAAAAAAAAAAAAAGTTGAAGCAGAAATAAATGAATTTGAAATGAGGAAAACAATACAAAAGATGAATGAAACAAAAAGTTGTTTTTTTCCAAAAGATAAACAAAATTGACAAACATTTAGCCGGATGAAGGGAAAAATGGAGAGGACTCAAATACATAAAAACAGAGATGAAAAAGGAGACATTACAACTGATACCACAGAAATTGAAAGGATTATTAGTGGCTAATATGAGCAACTATATGCCCATGTATTAGAAAGTCTAGAGGAAATGGATAAATTTCTAGACACAGACAACCTACCAAAATTGAACCATGAAGAAATCTAAAATCTGAACAGACCAATAACAAGTAACAAGATCAAAGCTGTAATAAAAAGTCTCCCAGCAAAGAAAAGCCTGGAATCCTATGGCCTCACTGCTGAATTTTACCAAACATTTGAAAAAGAACGAATATCAATCCTAGTCAAACTATTTTGAAAAATAGAGGAGGAGGGAACACTTCCAAACTCATTCTATGAGGCAAGAATACACCAGGCAATACTATGCAGCCATAAGAAGGAATAAGATTATGTTCTTTGCAGAACATGGATGGAGTTGAAAGACATTATCCTCATCAAATTAGTGCAGGAACAGTAAACCAAACATCGCATATTCTTACTTATAAGTGGGAGATGAATGATGAGACCACATGGACACATAAGGCAGAACAACACACACTGGGGCCTGTTGGTTGGGGGTGGGCATGGGGGGGGCAGGGAGAATCAGGAAGAATAGCTAATGGTCGCTGGGCTTACTACCTAGGTGATGGGATGATTTGTGCAGCAAATCACCATAGCACATATTTACCTGTGTAACAAACCTGCACATGTACCCTTAACTTAAAAGTTGAAGAAAAGGGCCGGGCGCGGTGGCTCAAGCCTGTAATCCCAGCACTTTGGGAGGCCGAGACGGGCGGATCACGAGGTCAGGAGATCGAGACCATCCTGGCTAATATGGTGAAACCCCGTCTCTACTAAAAAATACAAAAAACTAGCCGGGCGATGAGGCGGGCGCCTGTAGTCCCAGCTACTCGGGAGGCTGAGACAGGAGAATGGCTTGAACCCGGGAGGCGGAGCTTGCAGTGAGCTGAGAGCCGGCCACTGCACTCCAGCCTGGGCGGCAGAGCAAGACTCCGTCTCAAAAAAAAAAAAAAAAAAAAAAAGTTGAAGAAAAAAAAAAGTCCCCTAGCAAAGAAAAGCATGGGCCCGATGGCTTTAACACTGAATTCTACCAAACATTTAAAGAAGAACTAATACCAATTCTACTCAAACTGTTCCAAAAGACAGAAAAAAAGGGATTACTCTCAAACTCATTCTATGAGGCCAGTGTTACCCTGCTACCAAAACTGGACAAAGACACATCAAAAAAGGAAAACTACAGGCCAAGTTTTCTGATGAATAATGATGCAAAAGTCCTCAACAAAATACTAGCAAACTGAATTCAACAATACATTGAAAAGACCAATCATCATGACCAAGTGGGATTTATCCCAGGGATTAAAGGATGGTTCAACGTAAGCAAATCAATCAATATGATACATCACATCCACAGAATGAAGGACAAAAGCCATATGATCATTTCAATTGATGCTGAAAAAGCATTACAGTCCAAATCCCTTCATGATTAAAAACTCTCAAAAAACTGGGTATAGAAGGAATATACCTCAACATAATAAAAGCCATATATGACAGACCCACAGCCAGCATCATACTGAGTGGGGAAACACTGAAAGCCTTTCCTCTTAGATGTGGAACATGACAAGTTTGCCCACTTTCATCACTATTCTTCAACATAGTACTGGAAATCTTAGCCAGAGCAATTAGACAAGAGAAAGAAAGAAAGGGTGTCCAAATTGGAATGGAAGAAGCCAAATTATCCTTCTTTGCAGATGATATAATCTTATATTTGGAAAAACTTAAATACCCCACAAAAAAAAAAAAACCCCTATTAGAACTGATAAACAAATTCAGTAAAGTTGCAGGATAAAAAATTAACATACAGCATAAATTTATGTAAAATTCAGTAGCACTTCTATATTCCAATAGCAAACAACCTGAAAAATCAAAAAAGTAATCCCATTTACAACAGCTATGAATAAAGTAGTAATCCCACTTACAATAACTATGAATAAAGTCAAATACTTAGGAATGAACTTCATCAAATAAGTGAAAGATCTCTACAGTTAAAACTATATAACACTGGCCAGGCACAGTGGCTCATGTCTGTAATTGCAACACTTTGGGAGGTTGAGGCAGGTGGATTACTTGAAGTCAGGAGTTCAAGACCACCCTGGCTAACATGGTGAAACCCTGTCTCTACTAAAAATACAAATATTAGCCAGACGTGCTGGTGCCTGCCTGTAGTCCCAGCTACTGGGGAGGTTGAGGCAGGAGAATTACTTGAACTTGGGAGGTGGAGGTTGCAGTGAGCCGAGATTGCACCACTGCACTCCAGCCTGGGTGACAGAGTGAGATTCCATCTCAAAAACAAAAACAAAAACTATATAACATTGATGAAATAAATTGAAGAGGACACAGAAAAATGGAAAGATATTCCATGTTCATGGATTGGAAGAATCAATATTGTTAAAATGTCCATTCTAGCCAAAGCAGTCTACTGACTCAATGCACTCCCTTTCAAAAGCCCAATGACATTCTTACATAAATAGAATAAACAATCCTAACCTTTACATGGAATCGCAGAAGTCCTAGAATAGCCAAAACTATCCTGAGCAAAATGAATGAAACAGGAGGAATCATGTTACCTGACTTCAAATTATATTCTAAAACTATATATAGTCACCAAAACAACATGGTGCTTGCATAAAAATAGACACATAGACCAATGGAACAGAATCGACAACCCAGAAAGTAATCCATACACCTACAATGAACTCATTTTCAACACAGTTGTCAAGAACATAGATTAGGGAAAAGACAATGATATAGTTTGGATATGTGTCCCAACCCAAATTTCGTGTTGAATTGTAGTCTGTAGTATTGGAGGTAGGACGTGGTGGGATTGATTTCTCATGAATGATTTAACACCATCCACTTGGTGCTTTCCTCACAATAGTGAGTTCTCATGAGATCTGGCTGTTTGAAAGTATATGGCACCTTGCTTTCCTTCTCTTGCTCCAGCTCTGCCCATGTCATGTGCATGCTGTTCCCTACCTTCTGCCACAGATTGTAAGTTTCATAAGACCTTCCTAGAAGTTGAGCAGATGCAAGCATCATGCTTCCTGTACAGCATGCAGAACCATGAGCTAATAAAACCTTTTTGCTTTATACATTACTCAGTCTCAGGTATTTCTTCATAGCAATGTGAAAATGGACTAATACAGAAAACTTGTACCTAGGAGTGGGTCATTGCTATAAAGATACCTTAAAATGTGGAAGCAGCTTTGGAACTGGGTAACAGGCAGAAGTTGCAAGGCAGGCTGTGGAGCAACCACTTGCTAGAAAGATTTGCATAACTAAAGAGAAGTCAAGTGCTGATAGCCAAGACAATGGGAAAAGGCCTCAAAAGCATTTCAGAGACCTTTGAGGCAGCCCCTCCCATCACAGGCCCTGAGGTCTAGGCGTAAAGAATGGTTTTGTGGGCCAGGCTCAAAGCCCCAGTACCCTGTGCAGCCTCAGGACACTGCTCCCCCGCATCCCAACCACTTCTTCTCCATCCATGGCTCAAACGGGCTCCTGTACAGCTTGAGCTGCTGCTTCAGAGGATACAAGCCATAAGCCTTGGTGGCTTCTATGTAGCGTTAAGCCTGCAGGTGCACAGAGTGCAACAGTTGAGGCTTAGGAACCTCCACCTAGATTTCAGAGGATGTATGGAAAAGCCTGTGTGTCTAGGCAGAAGCCTGCCGCAGGGATGGAGCCCTCATGGAGAGCCTCTACTAGGGCAGTGTGGAGGGGAAATGTGGGGTTGGGGACCCCCCCACAGAGTCCCCACTGGGGCACTGCTTAGTGAAGCAATGAGAAGAGGGCTGCTGTCCCACAGACCTCATAGTTGTAGATCCCCTGACTGTGTGCCTGGAAAAGCCCACAGACATTTAATGCCAGCTCTTGAGAGCAGCTGTGGGGGCTGAACCCTCCAAAGTCACAGGGGCAGAGCTGTCTAAGGCCTTGGGAACCCACTCCCTGAACCACTGTGACTTGGATGTGGGACATGGAGTCAAAGGAGATTATTTGGGAGCTTTAAGATTTAGTGACTGTCCTGCTGGGTTTTGAACTTGTGTGAGGCATGTAGTCTCTTTCTTTTGGTTGATGTCTCCCTTTTGGAGCAGGAATGTTTACCTAATGCCTATACTCCCATTGTACCTTGGGAGTAACTAATTTGTTTTGATTTTACAGGCTCATAGGTGGAAGGAGATGAATATCAGATGAGACTTTGGACTTGAACTTCAGAGTTAATGCTGGGATGAGCTAAGATTTTAGGAGGACTATTGGGAAGGCATGATTGTGTTTTGAAATGTGAGAAACATGAGATTTAAGAGGGGTCAAGGGTGGAATGATATAGTCTAGATCTGTGTCCCTGCCCACATCTCATGTTGAATTGTAATCCCCAGTATTGGAGGTGAGGCCTAGTGAGAGTAATTGGATCATGGGGGCTGATTTCTCAAGAATGGTTTAGCACCATCCTCCAGGTGCCATTCTGGTGATAGTGAGTGACTTTCTGTGAAATCTGGCTGTTTAAAAGTGTGTGGCACCTTGCTGTATGTCTCTTGCTCCTGTTCTGGCCATGTGATGTGCCTGCTCCCTATTCATCTTCTGCCATGATTGTAAGATTCATGAGGTCTCCCGCATAACCAAACTGATGCCAGCATCATGCTTGCTTCCTGTACAGCCTGCTGAACAATGACCTGATTTTTTCTTTATAAATTGCCCAGTCTCAGGTGGTTTTTTTGTTTTGTTTTGTTTTTGTTTTTGTTTTGTTTTGTTTTGAAATGGAGTCTCGCTCTGTTGCCCAGGCTGGAGCGCAGTGGCAAGAGCTCGGCTTACAGCAAGCTCTGCCTCCCGGGTTCACACCATTCTCCTGCTTCAGCCTCCTGAGTAGCTGGGCCTACAGGTGCATGCCAACATGCCCGGCGAATTTTTTGTATTTTTAGTAGAGACGGGGTTTCACCATGTTAGCCAGGATGGTCTTGATCTTCTGACCTTGTGTTGCACCTGCCTTGACCTCCCAAAGTGCTGGGATTACAGGAATGAGTCACCGTGCCCAGCCTTTTTTTTTCTTTGTTGAGACAGAGTCTCGCTCTGCTGCCCAGGCTGGAGTGCAGTGGTGTGATCTTGGCTCACTGCAACCTCTGCTTCCTGGGTTCAAGTGATTCTCCTGCCTCAGCCTCCCAAGTAACTGGGACTACAGGCACATATCACCATGCCCAGCTAATTTTTGTATTTTTAGTAGAGACAGGGTTTCACCATGTTGGCCAGGCTGGTCTCGATCTCCTGACCTCATGATCCACCCACCTCAGCCTCCCAAAGTGCTGGGATTACAGGCGTGAGCCACTGTGCCTGGCCTCAGAAGTGTCTTTATAGCAATGCAAGAATGGGCTAATACAGATAGTCTCTTTAATAAATGGTGCTGGGAAAACTGGACATAGATATGCAGAAGAATAAAACTTGACTCATATCTCTTGCCTTATAAAAAAATCAAATCAAAATGGATTAACAACTAAAATCTAAGTCTGTAAAGTATGAAACTACTACAAGGAAACATTGGGGAAACTCTCCAGGACATTGGTCTGGGAAAAAATTGCTTGAGTAGTACCCCACAAATACAGGCAACCAAAGCAATAATGAACAAATGGGATCACATCAAGTTAATACTTCTGCACAGAAAAGAAGACAATCAACAAAGTGAAGAGACAACCCACGGAATGGGAGAAAATATCTGTAAACCATGCATCTGACAAAGGATTAATAATCAGAATATATAAGGAACTCAAACAACTATACAAAAAAAACTAATAATTTTATTTAAAACATGGACAAAATATTTAAATAGACCCATCTCAAAAGAAGACATACAAATGGCAAAGAGGCATGTGAAAAGGTGCTCAATGTCATTGACCAGCAGAGACTGGCAAATCAAAACTGCCATGAGATATCATCTTGCCCCAGTTAATACGACTTCCCCAATAGGCAATAACAAATGCTGGCAAGGATGTGGAGAAAAGGGAAACCTCATACACTGTTGGTGGGAATGTGAATTAGTATAACCACTATATAGATCAGTTTGGAGATTCCAAAAATAACCAGAAATAGATCTACCATGTGATCCAACAGTTCCACTGCTGGTTCTATACCCAAAAGAACGGAAGTCAGTCTATCAAAGGGATACCTGCACTCCCATGTTTGTTGCAGTATCGTTCACAATAGCCAAGAGTAGGAAGTCACCTAAGTATCCATCAAGAGATGACTCAATAAGGAAAATGTAGTACTTATGCCCAATAGAGTATTATTCAGTGATAAAAAATAAGTTTCTCATTTGCAACAACATGGATGGAACTTGAGGTCATTATGTTAAGTGAAATAAGGCAGACACAGAAAGACAAATATCACATGTTCTCACTTATTTGTGGGATTTAAAAATTGAAACTATTGAACTCATGGAGATAGAGAATAGAAGGATAGTTACCAGAAGCTAGGAGGGAAGCAAGTGGGCAAGGGGGAGGTGGGGATGGTTAATGGGTATAAAAAAAATAAAAAGAATGAATAAGACCTACTATTTAATAGTCCTCCGATATATTTATTTACCCAATAGGAAAAGAAATATATGTTCACATATAGATTTGTACACTAATGTTCATATAGCTTCATTTACAATAGTCCCAAACTATAAGCAACTAAAACTTCTATCAACAGGTGAGTGGGTAAACAAATTGTAGTGTACCATGCATGGCATATAATGCATGGTATACAATGCAACACTACTCAACAACAAAGAAGAATGCACCATGGATACATTCAACAGCAAAGACAAATCTAATTATGCTTTATGAGTTAAAGAAGCTAATCTAAAAAGAATATGTACTTTATGATTTCATTCATGTGAAACTATAAAATGCAAACATCTATATTGACAAAAATTAAATCAATTTCTTTGGGTATGGGAGGGTCAACTACGGGAGGGTCTGTGGTGAAGAATGAGAAAGGAAGGGATTATGAAAAGGCATGAGGAAATTTTGGGCAGTGAGCATATTTTACTATTTTCATTATGATGATTTCATGGGTGTGTACATATGTCAGAATGTATCAAATTGTACATTTAAATATATGCAGTTAATTTTATATCAATATAGCTCAATAAAACATTATTTTAAAGATGTGGTTTCAACATCTTTTGAGTATTTAAGATGTTATTCAAGTGGGAATGTTCACCTTGAGGTTGGAAAAGTGGGTATGGAACTTGTGGGAGAAGCTGGGGGAAAATATTTTAGGAGTATACTGTCCCTCCCTCTCCCTCTGTCTCTATCTGTCTCACTCATTCTCTTTGCTTTATTCCTTCCTTCATCTCTCTACCATAGCAATTTGTTCTGGTAATACTATTTACATAGAGTTGATAAATGAAGGTGTGTGAAAGGCTGATTGCATTAAATACGTATAAAGAATGGTTATTGAGGAAAGAAATGTGGAAACATTTAGGGGATGTTGAAGAATAAGAAACCAGAAATAATCAGAAGAATGGTCAGCTCATAGGAAAATAATTAGTAGAAGGGAATGTCACGGAATCCAAGGAAGAAGAAAGTTTTAAAAATAGTGGATGATTATTAGTGTCACATGTTATAGGGTTTCATTTAGCTTCTTTAATAAACTTAACTATACAATCCAATTATTTAGAGCACTCCATCCCCATCCACCATTGTAGTTAACTGAGATGTTATAACATATAACCATGCATATGTGTTTAAGCCTATCCTATAGCAGAAGTAATTCCCTCTGCTAATAGGTTTATTCATTTGCAAAGATACCAAAGTACAAAGAAAAATAATTTAGGGTTTTAAAATAAGCTTTGATTGTGTGTGTGTGTGTGTGTGTGTGTGTGTGTGTGTGTGTGTGTATTTTTTTTTTTTTTTGAGATGGAGTTTCGCTCTTGTTGCCCAGGCTGGAGTGCAATGGCATGATCTTGGTTTACTGCAACCTCCACCTCCTGGGTTCAAGCGATTCTCCTGCCTCAGCCTCCCGAGTAGCTGGGATTACAGGCATACACCACCACTCCTGGCTAATTTTGTATTTTTAGTAGAGATGGAGTTTCTCCATGTTGGTCAGCCTGGTCTCAAACTCCCGACCTCAGGTGATCCACCCACCTCGGCCTCCCAAAGTGCTGAGATTACAGGCATGAGTCACCACACCTGGCCTGATTGTATGTTTTTACACACAGATAGCAAATCACAGACTCTTCTACAGGTATTTAGCAGAATCCTACCATGGATTCAGGTCAATATGCCTAGGTCAACTTTGCTTTTCTAAAACCAAATTAGTCTTAGCAAAACTTTTATGTTGAGTGCTGAGTTGCTTGCCTCTAGCTTATGTCCTAAATATTAGATCAAGCAATTTTGTTGCGAGTATATCAGCATACCACCTCAGTTCTAGGGCTTTCAGACTTGTAAACTGTTTGTTTGCTTTTTCTTTCAACTACTTATATGTTTGTTTTATGGGGGAAAAACATTGGGCAACTCTGTTTGGCAAAAATACAGTGTCAGTCACCAAAAATTTTATAACAATTGGCTACCAATTAAAATGAAGTTGGTTACTGTTGCCAGGAATAATACAACAAACAAGAGGAAAATATCTAGATGATGAATTTCAAACTCTAAGAAGATTAATCAACATATTGATCTATCTAACTCATAGTATTTTGAAAGCACTTGTTGATTACTGAAAGATGAGGATGGATGGACAGCAATGTGTTTTTGCTCAGTGCTGTCTATTTCTTTGAATGATGATCTCTTTTCTCAGGGCTTAAGAACATCTCCAGTGGGTGACTGAGATTATTGCAGAAAACCTTTGGCAGTTAGTAAAATTAGAATACAACTAGGAATATTTTTAGAGTGTGTATGTGATTTAGGTGTAATCTCACAAATTAACGGAACTTCAATTATTATAAACTGAAATTAAATAATTAACATGTATACGCTGTGTTGGAGGACACTAAGGGAAAACAGATACTTGTCCTAGAAAAGCATTTCTTAGAATAAATTTCCTGTGAGATAAGTGTGACTCGGGTTTAAATTTTGAAGCACAGTTTTTTTTAATTGAAAAAAAAAAGAGAGAGAGAACATCTCCAGTGAGATAAGAATAAACCAACCAACCACAGGAACTAAGCTAGTTAATGTGCTTGTTTCTGGTGGAGCAATATGTTGTTAAAAAAATAAAAACCTCAGCTGAGCACGGTGGCTCATGCCTGTAATCCCAGCACTTTTGGAGGCCGAGGCAGGTGGATCACGAGGTCAAGAGATCGAGAGCATCCTGGCCAACATGGTGAAACCTTGTCTCTACTAAAAATGCAAAAATTAGCTGGGCATGGTGGCACGTGCCTGTAGTCCCAAGCTACTCAGAAGGCTGAGGCAGGAGAATTGCTTGAACCCAGGAGGCAGAGGTTGCAGTGAGCTGAGATCGCGCCACTGCACTCCAGCCTGGGTGACAGAGCGAGACTCCATCTTAATAAAATAAAATAAATAAATAAATAAAAAGCTCAAAACTAAACCTCCATTAAAGTAACATCCTTAGCAAATAGTATTCCTTTTACATGTAATCCTTCAGTTCACTCAACAAAGCAAACACTATTGGCTTGAAACCTGCATCTTCTGTTTTCATAACTCAGACTGCATGAAATTCTGACAGCCTTTAAAGAGGTGTAGTAATTCATCCCATGCTGTTTGGCATAAAGTGGATGAAAAATCGGAAATAATTTTTGTGGTGAAAAATAATGGCACAAGGACAGAAAAAAATAAATTATATAGAAGCATATATTACCGCTTTAAATGGGTGTCCTGGCTGCAGACCCTTTGAGATTCTTGCAGCCTTTCCTGCTGCCTGCCTAAGAAGGCCTAATGATCATTTCTAAGGACTGCTCAGCTTTTGGATTCATATAGGGATGCAGCAAGGAGAAATTAGTTCATTATTTCAGATAAGCACCAGGCACTTGTGGGGAAAGCCCAACAGGGTTAGAATTTCCACTTTCTTGAATTATTTACATTTCTTATGGTAATAAAGAAATGATTATTGAAATCTGAAGACTTCAGAAAAGATTTAACATTAAGGCTAATTAAAGTATTGATATGGACAGGAGGCAGGGAAATACCGGGTAGAAGAAGGTGGGGTCCCTGGAGAGGGCTTCATCCTCAGGTCTGCACCCATGGCCCTAAATGAGAACATGCATTCCTGTTTTCCTGCCCAAATGTTGCCTTTTCCAAAAGGACCCTGGCCCACCATGGCCCCCATCCTCTACTCATGACAGGCCCAAGCTCAGCTGGTAGAGGAGCAGAGTGGCATGGCAGAGAAGGAGAGAAGAGAAGAAGCATCTGAACATTGAGAGGAGTTCAGTTGGGGATGGTTGGGAGGCACTCACCCTGGCTCCTGCGCCTGCTCACCTGTGTGCTCCCCCTCCCGCAAGGGGAAGGGGAAGGGGAAGACTATCTTCCTACTCCATTCACTTTCCAGCTCTCCATCCTGCTGAGAGCCACTTCCATTGCTCAATAAAATCCTCTGCATACACCATCCTTTGATCCATTCGTATGACCTGATTCTTCCTGGATGCCGGACAAGAATTCGGGATGCACTGGGTGTGGGAACCCAAAAAGGCTGTCACGATGACTCTTCACTGAGCTGTTTAGCACTTCAGCCATCTGTGGATGGGAAAGCTAAAAGAGCATTGTTTGTAACACATGCTTTCTGGGACTCCAGAGGTCGCGGGCAACTCCTAGATGCTGCTGTGGGCTGGCTGGTGGCCAAGGGCACTTACCCTGGCTCCTGCACCTGCTCACCTGTGTGCTCCCCTTTCCACAAGGAGTTTGAGAGTGGCAGGTGAGTAAACAAGCCACACCACTGTGGCAAGTGCCAGGATGGGGTCAAGGGATCTCTCCCATCCCAGCGTTTTATCCAAAGTATTTAAAAAGAAGTGGGTTGGATTTTATATCTAAGACTTAATAGTATTTAGGGGAGAATAAGAACCCCCCCAAATATAACTGACCAAACAAAACCCCAAACTCACAAAAACGAAAACCCTCTATATACCAAATACAGAATTCTATGTTAACTGGTTTTGTAAGATGTCAGAAAGACCTATGTTCCAATTTCTGTTCTGATTCAGTTGTGTAACTTTGGACAGCTTGATAGTCTCTCCGAGCCTCTGCTCCTCACTAAAAGAGGAAGTATAATTCTTTACCAGTAGAGATGTGGTGAGGAGTGAGAGAAGTGACCTCTGGGAGAGTGCCTGGACCACATGATTCATAAATGATTATTTAGGGCCCTCTCCTTTACCTTGAAGAATAGCCAAGGTTGACAGTTTAGGGTGCAGACACATAATTTGTTTCAGTGTGTAAGCCAAGTCCCGTCTCCCCTTTGCTCCTTCTGCTCCTGTACTCCTCCTCTCCTGCAGTGTGAATGAGAGAACTTCTCTTTATTTGATGTACGGGTTTGGATAGAGGTAGCCAGGAGAGTGGCCTGTCTGTCTTCTTTCTTGCTGTCCTGTGTCCTTGGTCTTGTTTACAGAAGGCTGTAGCCTCAGTGCTCTGGCCAAGCCAGGCTCTAGTGTTGAGTCATCATGACTGAGATAACATGGGGTGATTTGACAAGCTATGTGGGGTGCACAGAGCTGGTGTTTTCAAATTCTTTTGAACTGCTTTAGAGAGGGCACCAGCCTTGCTTTAGGCAAACTTCCTCCCCATGACAGTCAGACTTCTCTAACCTTCTAGATATCCTACACTCTGTCAGGGCAAGGAGTGTGGTCTGGATGTCTGATTCTAAGAGAAAGTGCTTCTGTTCTTGCTTTCAGTTCTGATTCTGTCTTTAAACTTCAGGTTTTCTTTTTCCAGGGAGATTATTTATTTATTTATTTATTTATTTATTTATTTTTATTATTTATTTATTTATTTATTTTTTATTATACTTTAAGTTCTAGGGTACATGTGCATAACGTGCAGGTTTGTTACATATGTATACTTATGCCATGTTGGTGTGCTGCACCCATCAACTCGTCAGCACCCATCAATTCATCATTTATATCATGTATAACTCCCCAATGCAATCCCTCCCTCCTCCCCCCTCCCCATGATAGGCCCCAGTGTGTGATGTTCCCCTTCCCGAGTCCAGGTGATCTCATTGTTCAGTTCCCACCTATGAGTGAGAACATGCGGTGTTTGGTTTTCTCTTCTTGTGATAGTTTGCTAAGAATGATGGTTTCCAGCTGCATCCATGTCCCTACAAAGGACGCAAACTCATCCTTTTTTATGGCTGCATAGTATTCCATGGTGTATATGTGCCACATTTTCTTAATCCAGTCTGTCACAGATGGACATTTGGGTTGATTCCAAGTCTTTGCTATTGTGAATAGTGCCGCAATAAACATACGTGTGCATGTGTCTTTGTAGTAGAATAATTTATAATCCTTTGGGTATATACCCAGTAGTGGGATGGCTGGGTCATATGGTACATCTAGTTCTAGATCCTTGAGGAATTGCCATACTGTTTTCCATAATGGTTGAACTAGTTTACAATCCCACCAACAGTGTAAAAGTGTTCCTATTTCTCCACATCCTCTCCAACACCTGTTGTTTCCTGACTTCTTAATGATTGCCATTCTAACTGGTGTGAGATGGTATCTCATTGTGGTTTTGATTTGCATTTCTCTGATGGCGAGTGATGATGAGCATTTTTTCATGTGTCTGTTGGCTGTATGAATGTCTTCTTTTGAGAAATGTCTGTTCATATCCTTTCCCCACTTTTTGATGGGGTTGTTTGTTTTTTTCTTGTATATTTGTTTGAGTTCTTCGTAGATTCTGGATATTAGCCCTTTGTCAGATGAGTAGGTTGCAAAAATTTTCTCCCATTCTGTAGGTTGCCTGTTCACTCTGATGGTAGTTTCTTTTGCTGTGCAAAAGCGGAGATTTAAATTACGTTACAAGCTTGCTGTAGGCCAAATGCTTTATATCCATTAACCCACTTAATTCTTACAATATCCCTGCAAGATCTCATTTTACAGATGAGAAAATTGAGACTTTAATAGCTATTAGGACTTGTGCAAAGCAACATAGTGACAGTCTATTGAAGCCCAGCTATGCTTTACTTGAAAGCTATTACATATTTTCTCTCTCAATTGTATTTACCTTCTTCCCCCTTAACGCCACAGCCCCCCAGGAGAGGTATCCTGGCCTGGGGCAAGTACTAATTTTAAGGGTTAATTTGCCCAGTAAATCCTGAGATGTGTTCTCTTTCTCTAATGGTTTCATCCCTAAGATGCCATTATAAAAACTTTGCCAGCTGGGAAAAGATGCAAAGGACTCCATAGCTTCAATGAGTACAGCATGTGCTCATAAAACTGGTGCTTTAAAAACAGCTACATTTTACTGAGAGAATTAAATAACCAAAAATCAAGGCTAAGTCTTGCAATTAAACAAATGGAGCTGCATTATCTATGAACCCTATTCTGACGAGGTCTTTGGTTCTAAGATTTTGAAGGAAGCAAGAAGAGTACATTATTCAGTGTTCTATGAGACAGATGATCCAGTCTTCTCAAGTTAGAAGGTCTTGTTGGGAAAAGTTATGATAACTGAATTATTTTATGGTTTTGCTGTTTAAAAAGCTCTTTTAAGCCTACAGAGCAGAACAAGCTGGCTCATCTCTGAGCACCTGGGCTAGATCAAAAGTGCATCAACTTTTTTGAAAGCAAAGCAAAAGCAAACATAAATGATATTTCCTCTAAAATCGAAAAATAAAAATTAATGGGGAATAGTCTGGAAGATGAGGTAAAAAGAAGGCCAATTGAATTTTTTTTTTTTTTTTGAAACAGAGTTTCGCTTTGTTGCCCAGGCTGGAATGCAATGGCACGATCTCGGCTCACTGCAACCTCCACCTCCTGGGTTCAAGCAATTCTTGTGCCTCAGGCTCCTGGGTAGCTGGGATTATAGGTACCCGCCATCACACCTGGCTGTTTTTTTGTTTTTTTTTTTTTGTTTTTTTTTGCATTTTAGTACAGATGGGGTTTCACCATATTGGCCAGGTTGGTCTCGAACTCCTGAGCTCAGGCAATCTGCCTGTTTCGGCCTCCAACAAATACAAATCTAACAAAACATTTGGGGCTTAAGGTGGCTTTTTAATTTCAAGGAGTATTCAACATGGCATACTTTTTTTTTTTTTTTACAACTGTTTATTTTTGTGAAAGTGAGAGCTATGCAATCCAAAACAATCCAAACCATGTATGAAAGTCCAAAGATGGAAGGGGAGAGAGTGTTTCACATTCTGCTCTGTATAGGAGACAGTTGTGAGCTTTGTGGTGGCTGTCCTTCACCTCTCTCCCTGCCTGCGTCACACACGTGAGCACGTGTACAGCTTTACAGTGTGGTGTGTGTTGAGCTGTCGCTGGTCAGTATGGATAGACCCACATAGCTTGGAGCATGTGTTGAAGAGTGAAAATGTCAGAGCCAGCGTACTGGCTTTGAGTCTCTGCCCTGCCATTGATGAGCAGGACATGACGGACAAGCGATCTCTGTGTCTGTTGCTTGTCTGCAAAGTGGGACGCTGGCTGTGCTGCCCTGTTGGGCTGCTGTGAGGGTGGAGTGAGTTAACACACACACAGCCTGTAGAAGGGTGGCCATCTGCAGTTGTCTCTGGTGGCTGTGTGACGTTCTGGAGGGAATGTCGTTCTAAGTGACAGCTTGCTGAACACCCTGTGCACCCTTCTTGCAGGTGTCGAGTGATGCTCACTCGATACTCTGAGTGTGGCCAACATGCGGGGCTCAGGTGGCTTACTGCTTTTCCTTCCAAAGGCCAACTGTGGTGACCTTGCTGAAGACGGATCATCCGTTTCAGGGTCTGGAGTCGGGGTCCCACACTGCTTGCTGTGAGGGGATGGGGGTGGTGCTGGCCTCTGAGCAGCCCTATGGGGCTGAGGGCTGGCCCAGGTGCTCTCACAGGGCGACCTCCTGACGCCCCTGCTTATTGTGGCCCACGTTCCTAACCCCACCCTCAGGTTCTGGGGCAGGAAGCAGTTCCCTGCACTTGGCTACCGGGAAGGAAGGTTGCGTGGGAGGCAGAGGCTTCCTGTGTGACCTGGAGCTGATCTTTCCTGCCCCTGCAGGTGCATGACATACTTCTATTGCTTTAGAATGTATTTATTCTTTCAGATGTTTAAAACATTGAACAGATGAGAACATTGAGGCACAATGTGACAACACAAACTCCTCTAGTTGGCTAACTTTAGCTGTGGGTTTAATCTGTGACTTGATTCTGTAGCAACTGCAGAACAAGCAACACAGGCTTTGGAGTCAGGTTCTATTTATATCTGTGGCCTTCGGAAATGCATTAGTAATTCTTAAAATGTATTGTACGTACAAACAACATGGGGATCTTGTTGAATGCAGATTCTAATTCAGGAGATCCAGGGTGAAGCCTCAGATTCTGTATTTCTAACAAGTTCTCAGATAATGGTGATGCTGGGGGGTCTAGGACCACATTTTGAGTATCAGAAAACTATCTAAACCTTAATTTTCTCATCTGTAAAATAGGGACAGTGATTACTACCTGGGAAGATTATAGGCAGCATTAAATGAGTTCATGAGGTGAAGTATCTGACATATAGGAGGATTGCCACAAATATAAATGTGCCTCCTCTTCCCTTTCACCTATTTTGTTCCTACTTAGCTCAACAGCTTGTTCAACTCTTTATGCAAGTTTTCTCTGTCCGTTTTCACTAGGGTCATTTCCATATTTATGTGGCACAATCAGGTTCATAGCAGAAAGGCATGTATGATTCACTAAGAGCTCATCTTTGTCCTCTTTCCCGAAATCAGTGTTTTATGTTACCTCCAATGTTATATGGAAAATCTAAGCCAAATGTGAATGTTCAAAATCGAGTTGATGTGCAAGTTGCTCAAAATAGCTTTAAATCTTTACTTAACCATTAACAAAAAATTATTATTTGCGATCACAAAACAAAACCTAATTGTATTCTTAAAAGAAACATATTTATTTATTTATTTATTATTTTTTGAGACAGTCTTGCTCTGTTGTCCAGGCTGGTGTACAGCGGCGCAGTCTTGGCTCACTGCAACCTTGCCTCCTGGGATCAGGTGATTCTCCTGCCTCAGCCTCCCGAGTTGCTGGGACTACAGGCACGTGCCACCAGGCCCAGTACAACACACACACACACACACACAAAATACAATAGCTTTTGTATTTTTAGTAAAGACGGGGTTTTGCCATGTTGGCCAACCTGGTCTTGAACTTCTGGGCTCTAGTGATCTGCCTGCCTGGGACTCCCCAAATGTTGGGATTACAGGCGTGAGCCACCATGCCCAGCCTAATTTTTGTATTATTAGTAGAGATGGGTTTTGTCTTGTTGGCCAGGCTGGTCTCGAACTCCTGGCCTCAAGTAATCTGCCTACCTTGGTCTCTCAATATGCTGGGATTACGGGCATGAGCCACCATGCCCAGCCAAGAAATACTTTTAAAATAAATGGTTTCAAAATGGTTAGAAATAAAAGAATATGCAAAGCATACCAGAAAATGCAAACGTAAGCCAAATGAGGATTCTAATCTTAATATCGGACCTGTTAGAAGTCAATTCGCAAACTGTTCCAGAAAGTAAATGAGAAAGAAACACTTCCTAGCCCATCCTCTGAGGCCAGTATTATCCTGATACCCAAGCCAAAGATATCACAAGAGAAGAAAACTACAGGTCAGTATCCATTAGGAATGTAGATGCAAACATCACCCTCAACAAAATACTAGCAAACAAAAGAGAATTCTACACCGTAATCAACAGGGATTTATCCCACGAATGCAAGATTGGCTTAACATTTGAAAATCAATTAATGCCATATACCACATTAATAGAAAAAAAGGACAAAAATCACATGATCATTTCAATAGATACAGAAAGAGCATTCAATAAAATCTGGTACCTCTCAAGATAAAAGTTCTACAGCTAGAAGGGAAATTCTTCCAACTTGTTAAAGGGCATCTATGAAAGACCTACAGTTAATACTACATTTAATAGTGAAAGAGTGCTTACTTTCCCTCTAAGATCAGTAACAAAACAAAGATGTCCACTCTCATGACTTGTATTTAACTTTGTAGTAGAGGTTCTAGCCAAGGTTAATTAGGAAAAAAAAAAAAGAAAGAAAGAAAAATAAAAGACATCTGGACTGGAAAGGAAGAAATAAAACTATTTCTAGTTTTACTTTGCAAAAGTAATGACACTGCAAATGTCATTGCAAGATCAATATAATAAATCAATTGCATTTCAATACATTAGCAACAATCTGAAAATGAAATTCAAAAACAATTTCTTTTATATAACATCAAAAAGGATAAATACTTAGGAATAATTTTAACAAGAAGTGTAAGGCTTGTTTACTAAAAACTGCAAGACATTGTTGAAAGAAATGAAAGGTCTAAATAAATGGAAAAACATTCTATGTTCATGGATTAGAAGACAATATATTAAAATATCAGTACTCCCTAAGTTGATCTATGGATTCAATGCAACCCCTATCAAAATCCCAGAAATTGACAAGCTGATCTTTACATTCATGTGGAAATGCAAGGAACATAGAATGGCCAAAACAGTCTTGAGAAGAATGATACAATTGGAGTACTCACACTTGCAATTTCAAAACTTACTACAAAGCTGTAGTAATTAAGACAGTACTGCCATAAAAATAGACATGAAGGTCAATGAAATAGAATTTAGAATTGACTCTAACTTTTATGGTCAATTGACCTTTGAAAAAGAGGCCAAAATGATTCAACTGGGGGAATTAATAGTTCTTTAACAAATGGTGTTGGGGAAACTGGATATCCACAGGCAAAAGATTTAGATGCTAAAAAAAAAAGCCAGTAAATGCTAAAGTAAAAAGTTGAGGAAAGTCCTTTATAACTTTGGAGTGGAGAATGACTTTTTATTATGACTAGAAACCTAGAAGCCATAAAAGATCGATAAATTCAATTACTTTTGAAAATACAAGCAAATCCCACCACAAGTAAGGCTTAGAGACAAATGATACTTGGGAAAAATTGTTGCAAGTCATATCAGAAAGGATTAATTTTCCTAAATATGTAAAGAGCTCCAGAAAATGTCACTTCTAATGAACACTTAATACTACAAGTTTACTTGTACCCATGTGAAATGGCATAGGAACAAAAGATGGAAAATAAATTATCAAATTGAATGTGTTTTGGCAGCTACAAAAAAGAATGTCAAAACTCTACATGGATATGGAAATGTCACTAAGATACATTGTTAATTGAGAAAAGAAAGAGTGCATAAGTAACATTTGTCAGCAGGGCGCTGAGGCTCACACCTGTAATCCCAGCAATGTGGGAGGCCGAGGCGGGCAGATCACAAGCTCAGGAGATCGAGACCATCCTGGCTAACACGGTGAAATCCTATCTCTACTAAAAATACAAAAAATTAGCCCGATGTGTTGGCAGGCGCCTGTAGTCCCAGCTACTCGGGAGATTGAGGCAGGAGAATAGCGTGAACCCGGGAGGTGGAGCTTGCAGTGAGCCGAGATCGCGCCACTGTGAGCCGAGATCGCGCCACAACACTCCAGCCTCGGGGACAGAGCAAGACACAGTCTCAAAAAAAAAAAAAAAAAAAAAAAAAAAATTGTCTATTTGTATAAAATGGGAGAAGAATAAGACTATATATTTGCTTTTTATGCAGAAGGATACATAGGAAATTAATAATAGTGGCTTACCTGCAATGGTGAGGACTGTATGGTACAAGTGGATAGATGGGAAATGGGGCAGAAGAAGGAGAATTTATTATTTATTATTTTTTGAGATGAAAGTGTTATGTATTTAAATATTACATCGAATTTTTAAAAAGGGCTCCAAACTACTTTGTATTCTACTTTGAAATTTTTCAGACTTAAACAAATAGGGCTTTTTCAGTCAAGCAGCAGGGCTCATGGCTGCCCCTGCATCTCCACTCCCTGACTTCATCTCTGCTGGCTTTTGCGTCCTCACTCTCAGGCAACCCCCATCCCACCTCGACCTGCTTTTCTGGTCTGATTCCTTCTGTTCCTCCTCGCTCTTCAAAAGTGTATGCTGTAGCACCAACCCTACTAAAAACCTGTTCCAAACACACACACACACACACACACACACATACACACACACACACACACACACACACACACACACACACAGGAACACGCGCGCACACGGGCACAGGCGCACGCACACACAGGCACGCGCACGCGCACACGCGCACAGGGCACAGGCGCACGCACACACAGGCACGCGCACGCGCACACGGGCACAGGCGCACGCACACACAGGCACGCGCACGCACACACGCGCACACGGCACAGGCATTCCACTCACTCCCACTATGCCGAGCTCTTTTGTGCTTTTGAGTCTTTGCTCACACAGAAAAGAAAGTCAGTGTGGAAGATCTCAAAGGTCAGTGTATCAATAACCCATTTCTTTTCTTTTTTTTTTTTTTTTTGAGGCGGAGTCTCGCTCTGTCGCCGGGACTGGAGTGCAGTGGCCGGATCTCAGCTCACTGCAAGCTCCGCCTCCCGGGTTTACGCCATTCTCCCGCCTCAGCCTCCCGAGTAGCTGGGACTACAGGCGTCCGCCACCTCGCCCGGCTAGTTTTTGTATTTTTAGTAGAGACGGGGTTTCACCGTGTTAGCCAGGATGGTCTCGATCTCCTGACCTTGTGATCCGCCTGTCTCGGCCTCCCAAAGTGCTGGGATTACAGGCTTGAGCCACCGCGCCCGGCCCAATAACCCATTTCTTAAAGAAAAGTTTTTGTTTTTCCCTTCGAGATAATTCAACCTTGCCCAAAGGCCTAGCTGTCATTTCTAGCAAGCCCCAGCTAGATGGCCCTGGTACTTTCTCCCACTCTCTTTTTCTTCTGGGTTAGTATCCTAGGGCTGCCATGACAAGTACTACAAAATGAGCGGCTTAAAACAATAGACATCTACTTTTTCATAGTCTAGAAGTCTGAAATCCAGGTGCCAACAAGTTTGGTTCCTTCTAGAGGCTCTGAGGGAGAAACCATTCCGTGTTTGGGATGGCAATAGTAGCTTAAAATGGTGACCTCTGTAGACATCCTTGAAGCTAGTGATGGCCATGTGTCCCAGTTCTGGCAATGAAAAAAATATAAACAGAAGTTTGCTGAGTGCAAGATCTAGGAAATCTGTTATTTTCCTAAAAACAAGGGATAGGCTCAACTAACATGTAAGTTTGCCCTTCACTCTTCCTACTCCCTCTTGATTGCACTGTGGCTGTGATGTTTGCAAATATAGCATTTATCTTGTGGACATGTTGCAGAGAACAGCAAGCCAGGGGTGGCTGAACAGAGATGGGTAGAAGAAGCCTCGCTCTTTGATGGGTTAAAGGAACTACAATGTCAACCCTGGCAGTCCACAACTGACTTGGTTTGTCTTTTTTTTTTTTTTTTTGAGATAGAGTCTCGCTCTGTCTCCCAGGCATGATCTTGGCTCACCGCAACATTTGCCTCCCAGGTTCAAGTGATTCTCCCGCCTCAGCTGAGGTTACAGGCTGCGCCACCGTGCCCAGCTAATTTTTGTATCTTTAGTACAGACAGGGTTTCACCATGTTGGCCAGGTTGGGCTCGAACTCCTGACCTCAGGTGATCCACCCGCCTCGGCCTCCCGAAGTGCTGGGATTACAGGTGTGAGCCACTGCGTCTGGCCTCTTTTTTTTTTTTTTTTTTTTTTTTTTTTAATTGAGATGGAGTCTCACTCTGTCACCCAGGCTGGAGTACAGTGGTGCCATCTTGGCTCACTACCACCTCCGCCTCCCAGGTTCAACCAATTCTCCTGCCTGAGCCTCCCAAGTAGCTGGGATTATAGGCGCCCATCACTATGCCTGGATACTTTTTTTTTTTTTTGTATTTTTAGTAGAGACAGGGTTTCGCCATATTGACCAGGCTGGTCTTGACCTCAGGTGATCCGCCTGCCTCTGCCTCCCAAACTGCTGGGATTACAGGCCTGAGGCACTGCGCCTGGCCTGAAGAATCTTTTCAAATGCAACAGGGAGAGGTAAGGTTGTATCAGAATGTTTTCAACTGTAAGTATTCAAGGTAGTTGGAAACAGTAAAGAAATGTATTACCTCATATAACAAGAAGTCCCAAGATAGAGTGGCTCCCCGGTCGGTTAATTCATTGACTCAAAGATATTATCAAGGGCCCAGATTTTTTTTCATCTTCTGCTCTGCTATTTTCAGCGTGTTGACTTGATCTCTCTCTCTCTCTCTTTTTTTTTTCTGTTGCTCCTTTTGTGGTTGAAAGAGGCTACTGCAGATCCAGGCCTCAGTGAGATATGACAGTATCCAGTGGAAACAGAGTGAACGCCATTTTTCTTTTTTTTTTTTTGCCAGTAACTAAAACCTTTCACAGAAGCCATGCAGCACACTTCATGTCTTTTTGTCCTAACCCAAGCATTGGCAAGAAGAATTAATTCATTTGTTCGCTCTTCACATATTTATTGAATGTCTATTATGTGTCACTAGAGTTAGGAAGCCTCAGATGGCAAAACAGGTAAAAATCATACAGCTTATATTCTAGTGGAAAGAGATTAAAAAAAGAACCAAATGAGTAAAGTGGTGATAAATGTTATTGGGACACACCGGGGCCTATTGTGGGGAGGGGAGGGGGAAGGGATAGCATTAGGAGATATACCTAATGTAGATGACGAGTTAATGGGCGCAGCACACCAACACGGCACATGTATACATATGTAACGAACCTGCACGTTGTGCACATGTACCCTAGAACTTAAAGTATAATAAAAAAAAAAAAGTGCAACGGGAAAGGGAGATAAGTCATCCTGGTTAGAGAGCAGTAGGGAAGGGAGATAATTGGGTTTGACCAGTGAGAAAACATCCCCTGGGGCTGGAGCTGAGGCTAAAGATCACAACACCTGAAGCAGATGGTCCCTTGGAAAAGGAAAATGAATAAAAATGAGGTTCTCCTAGGAAGAAGGAAGTGAGAGACAGTTGTTAAACAGGCAATTACCAGTAAGGGCATGCTATGGAAGTTGTGGGGCACAGTGCAGAATGAAAATGCAGAGTTCTTACTCAAAAAGTAGGAAAAAGTATCACTAAAGGAGACAAATATAACTGTCTTTTTACTTTATTTCACAGTCTTTTTGTTGACCTGTTATGGTGGTTTTAATTTGCTATTTAATATCTTTATAGGTAAGGAAAAATTGAAAATTTCAATTATTAGCATGAATTTTATTATTCATTTTGATATTGTGCAATGCCTGTTTTAAATGCAAACATAAGAGCTTTTAACTAATGTGTGGAATCACCAAAACTGTAGTTCCTATTTTTGTGGCTCCTACATGCATACACATTTTATTCTTACCAGAACAGTGGAAATGACGCACAAAACAAACTCAATTGTCTTATTTCATTTCCTTTTTTAAAAATTTTATTTTTGAGATGGAATCTGGCTCTGTTGCCCAGGCTGGAGTGCAGTGGCACAATCTTGCTTTGGCTCACTGTAGCCTCCGCCTCCTGGGTTGAAGCGATTCTCCAGCCTCAGCCTCCTGAGCAACTAAGATTACAGGTGCACGCCACCACACCTGGCTAATTTTTGTATTTTTATAGATACGGAGTTTCACCATGTTGACCAGGCTGGTCTCAAACTCCTAACCTTAAGTCATCTGCCCACCTTGGCCTCCCAAACAGCTGGGATTACAGGCGTGAGCCACGGTGCCTGGTCTTATTTCACTTCATTTCTTTCTTTTCTTTTCTTTCTTTTTTTTTTTTTTGAGACGGAGTCTCACTCTGTCGCCCAGGCTGCGGCTCACTGCAAACTTCGCCTCCCGGGTTCAAGCAATTCTCCCGCCTCAGGCTCCTGAGTAGCTGAGATAACAGGCGCCCACACCACGCCTGGCTAATTTTGTATTTTTAGTAGAGATGGGGTTTCACCATATTGGTCAGGCTGGTCTCAAACTCCCGACCTCGTGATCTGCCCACCTCGGTCTCCCAAAGTGCTGGGATTACAGGCATGAGCCACCGCGCCTGGCCTTATTTCATTTCTTAATAGGTGCACGTTCTACCCATAGTGCACTTGTTATTTATTGATAAGGAAGTTACAGAAAGGAAAAGAAATTATTGGCTGTCCTATCTTTCCCTTTCTTTCTATGTTGTTTGTTTCCAGCATAAGTGGTTGGCTAATATAGGAAAGTACATGAATAAGAAAGGAAATGGTAGGATTTCTTGATTGTTTGTGTTTCTTAGAATGTCATTGTCTTCTTTCTGCATTTATAGCGGATTTGGTTTGAACATAAAGTTTGGGGGTTTCAGTGCTCCCATTAATCATAGATATAACACACTTACGTTGTACTTCCTGTGAATCTCCATAAGCTCTTACACGCTGTGGGTCCAATTGAATACTGTGCTCATGGGGCATTGCTTTTCCCCAATTTTAGATTTCTGAGCAAAATAAATGCCGCATTTTTAAAGCTGTGAAATTTTCTGGTGGTTTGTTATGTAGTGATAGTAACTGGAATATATACCAAAATAGGTCTGTACCTTTGAAAATGTAATCTCCTCAGTCATGACTCTCAACAAGGAAAGTGATACCTTAGAATCAACTGGGTCACATTTTCAAAATATAGAAAAACTCCATGACAATATATTCTATGATAACACGAATTTGGATATAACAGAATTGACTTCTGTCTTCCACCCCACCTTGTTCTCAAAATCCCCATCATATTTAACTTGGAGAAGAAAACTGCCACCTGGAGTGCCAAACTGCCACGGGGACCTAGACAGATTCTGATTGTGCCGCTGGAGCCCTGGAGTTACCAGCTGGATTGCTGGTTAGACTCACTCTGTTAATTTATTTAATCTTGGATCAAGGTAATACTAAATTTTACGTTATTGAATATTTTGTACCCAACTTATTATGTTACAGTGGGGTTTTATGCATGGCTGACTGGATCAGTCCTTCCAAATTCATTTCCTCTTTCTAGATCCACAGGTAAACTACATTTTCCAGGGCCTTTGAGTCAATGTGTGGCAGTATGACTAATTCTTGCCGATAGAATGTGAGCAGAAATGAGATGACATTTTCAATTGGGACAGTTAGGAATGAGTGTGCCTTCTCATTTTTTTCTCCCCTTGTTGTCAACTGGATGGCACATTGTTGAAAATGGTGGATGCCCAGCATGGAAGAAGACTGAACCATCACTTAGAGGAGAGCTGCTTACCCCTCACTGGGTTGTGGCATGAACAATAAATACACTTTTAAGATACTGAAATTTGAGAGTTTTAATTTTTACTATAGCATAGCCTAGCCTGTATAAGGAATTTAAAGGGGATTGCTGCTATAACCCTAAAATATGTGTTATTGGCTTAATAGTTGAATACAGGAGAATAAGGAAACTGATATTCTGGGCTGCAGAGATGGCAGATCTGTGGTATAGACTGGTAAAGTATTTGGTAAAACTGCTTCCTGTGATATCTTGAGAGGTAGGCCATGGCCCTACTGAGCCAGCAACTCTGGGGGAAATAGTTATAAAGAGCCAAATTGTTACTGCATGTTGGTTTCTATTTGCTGCATTTTGGGAAAGTATTACAAGAAAGCGATGAGGTTAGGAGATAATTGGCTGGTGTAACCAGAAATAAAAGAAATAAAGAGACTCTAAAAATTTGAGGCATTGAAAGGTTGGAAAAATCCAACGGCTTCTAGACTCCCAAATATAGGTAATAAGACTGAGACAAAGTCCTTGAATGACAGGCAAAGATTAGGTTAAGAACATGGCCATTCCATTCAAGGTTGATAGCCTCAAGGTAACCTGTTTTTATTTATTTCAGAGAAAGAGATATTGTGAGTGAAGGAGAAAAAAGAAAGGCAGGTTTGAGAAAGAACTTTGGGTTCTTATTAACGTAAGGCATGGGTTTATTGCAAACATATCATTTTTTGAGAAAATTATATTGCCACAGAATCCAACCTTTGAATGTTTCAGACTTAAAACAACCCTTAGGCTCCTAAAGGGCCACGTGCAGGAGAAGTAGGCTATAAAATTTTTTCAGCCCCCAAGAAGGACAGGACATACACCTTCAGATGCGGGGAACAAGGAGAATAGGTTAGCTGGGTGTAGAGGTGCACGCCTGTGGTCCCAGCTACTCAGGAGTCTGAGGTGGGAGGATTGGTTGAGCCCAGGAGGTCAAGGCTGCAGGGAGCCGTGTTCATGCTGCTACACTCCAGCCTGGGTGACACAGGGAGAGACTCTGTCTCAAACAACAACAATAGCAACAACAATAACAACAACCAACCAGGAGAATAGAAAAGAGAGAATCTCTCACAGCGCTGATCCAGGGACCAGAGAAAATGAGGAAATTCTTCCCAGGGAGCAAAAAAAGGGACTTAATGGAATTTCTTCCACAGGGCAGATACGTGTCTACCCAGAGGATTCCACAATTCCTATGAACTAGTGATTGTTGTATGTCTTTCATTCTTTCCTTTTTCAAATGGAGTTTTAAAAATTGGCAAAAATTTTATACACTGTGGAATGGCTAAATCAAGCTAATTAGCATACGCATTACCTCACGTACTTTTATATTTTGGTCATGAGAACACTAACCATCTACTCTCAGCAATTTTCAAGTGCATAGCACATTGCTATTAACTGTAGTTCCCCATGTTGTGTAATAGAGCGCTTGAACTTTTTCATCCTAACTGAAATGTTGTAGCCTTTCGCCAATTCTCCCCAATCCCTTTCTTCTCAGCTTCTAGTCAATCCCCACTGACTTCCGACTTCAGAGTTTGACTTTTAAAAAATGTATGTATGTATGTATGTATGTATTTTTATACAGTTGTATGAAACAGTTTTAAAATTAACCTTGTAATGTTGTTCTCCTTTTATTTTGTTTTTAATATTTATGGGTACATAATATATATTTATGGGATATGTGAGTTATTTGGATACAGGCATACGATGTGTAATGATTGTTAGGGTAAATGGGATATCTATCACCTCAAGCATTCATCCTTTGTATTACATATAATTCAATTACACTCTTTTTTCTTTTTTTTTGAGACAAGGTCTCACTCTGTCACCCAGGGTGGAGTGCAGTGGCATGATCTCGGCTCACTGCAACCTCCACTTCCTGGGTCCATGCGATTCTTCCACCTCAGCCTCCCAAGTAGCTGAGCCTACAGGTGTGCGACACCATGCCCAGTTAATCTTTTATTTTTTAGTAGAGACAGGTTTTCACCATGTTGGTCAGGCTGGTCTCGAACTCCTGACCTCAAGTGATCTACCCACTTTGGGCTCCCAAAGTGCTGGGATTACAGGCACAAGCCACCATAACTGGCCTCAATTATACTATTTTAGTTATTTTAAAATGTACAATTAAATTATTGACTGTCACAACCGTGTGCTTTCGAATGCTAGATCTTATTCATTCTTTTTATTTTTTTTCTGTACTACCTGTTAAATATCCCCCCATCCCCCGCCTCCCCAACTACCCTTTCTAGTCTCTGGTAACCTTCATTCTATTCTCAATCTCCATGGATTCAATTGTTTTGATTTTTAGCTCTCACAAATGAGTGAAAACATACAAAGTTTGTCTTTCTGTGCATGGTTTATTTCACTTAATATAATGACCTCCACAGCTCTATTCACAAATGACAGGATCTCATTCTTTTTTATGGCTGAATAGTACTCCACTGTGTATATGTAGCACATTTTCTTTATCCATTCACCTATTGATGGATACAGGTTGTTTCCAAATCTTGACTGTTGTGAATCATGCTACAATAAACATGGGAGTGCACATATCTCTTTGATATACTGATTTCCTTTCTTTTGACTATATACCCAGCAGTGGAATTGCTGGATCATATGGTAGTTCTATTTTTAGCTTTTTGAGGAAACTCCAAACTATTCTCCATAGTGGTTGTACTAATTTACCTTCCCATCAACAGCGTACAAGGATCCCCTTTTCTTCACATTCTTGCTAGTATTTGTTATTGCTTGACTTTTGGATAAAAGCCATTTTAACTGAGGTGAGATGATATCTCATTGCAATTAAAAAAAAAAAAAATAGAGACGGGGTCTTGCCATGTTGTCCAGGTTTGTCACAAACTCCTGGGCTCAAGCAATCCACCTGCCTCAGACTCCCAATCTCATCTGGGATTACAGACGTGAACCACTGTGCTGGCCCATTGCGATTTTGATCTGAATTTCTCTGATAATCAATTATGCTGAGCACTTTTTCATAGCCTTATTTGCCATTTATATGTATTCTTCTGAGAAATGTTTCTTCAAATATTTTGCCCATTTTAAATTGGATTATTAGATGTTTTTCTTATAGAGTTGTTTGAGCTCCTTATATATTCTGGTTATTAATCCTTGTCAGATGGTTAGTTTGCAGATATTTTCTCCCCCTGTGCATTGTTTCTTCACTCTACTGATTATTTTCTTTGCTGTGCAGAAGCTTTTTAACTTGATGTAACCCTATTTGTCCATTTTTGCTTTGATTGCCTGTGCTGGTAGGATATTACTCAAGAAATTATTTGCCCACTACAATGTCCTGGAGAGTTTCTCTAATGTTTTCTTATAGAGGTTTCATAGTTTGAAGTCTTAGAATCCATTTTGATTTGATTTTTTTGTGTTTGTTTTGAGACAGTCTCGTTCTGTCACCCAGGCTGGAGTGCAGTGGTGTGTTCTTGGCTTACTGCAACCTCCACTTCTGGGGTTCAAGTGATTCAGATGCCTCAGCCTCTCAAGTAGCTGAGATTATAGGCGCTTGCCACCATGCCTCCCTAATTTCTGTATTTTTAGTGTGGACAGGGTTTTGCCATGTGGGTCAGGCTGGTCTTGAACTCCTGATCTCAAGTGATCCACCTACCTTGGCCTTGCAAAGTGCTAGGATTATAGGCGTGAGCCACCATGCCTAACTGATTTTATTTTATTTTTTTAATAGCAAGTGATAGGAGTCTAGTCTAGGTGTGAGGTAATATCCCATTCTCCTGCATACGGATATCTAGTTTTCCTGGCAACATTTATTGAAGAGACTGTCCTTTTCCCAGTGTATGTTCTTGGCACCTTTGTTGAAAATGAGTTCACTGTAGATATATGAATTTGTTTCTGGGTTCTCTATTGTGTTCTATTGGTCTGTGTATCTATTTTTATGCCAGTACCATACTGTTTTGGTTGCTATAGCTCTGTAGTCTAATTTGAAGTAAGGTAATGTGATTCCTCCAGTTTTGTTAGTTTTGCTCAGGGTGACTTTGGCTCTTCTGGGTCATTTGTGGTTCCATATAAATTTTAGGATTTTTTTTTTTTTATTTCTGTGAAGAATGCCATTGGTATTTTGATAGGAATTGTATTGAATCTGTTGATTACTTTGGGTAGTATGTATGAACATTTTAAAGATGTTGATTCTTCCAATCCATTAACATGGAATATCCTTCCATTATTTTGTGTCCTATTCAATTTTTTTCATCAATGTTTTATAGGTTTCATTGTAGAGATCTTTCACTTCTTTGGTTAATGTCCAAGTATTTAATTTTATTTGTAGCTATAGTAAATGGGGTTATTTTCTTGATTTCCTTTTCAGACTGTTTGCTGTTGGCATATAGAAATGCTAATGATTTCCGTATGTTGATTTTGTATTCTGCAACTTTACTGAATTTGTTTATCAGTTCTAATAGTTTTTTGGTGAATGACTTCTTAACAATTCCACATATAAGTGAGATTGTGTAGTATTTGTTTTTCTGTGCCATGTTTATTTCACTTAGGTGAAATAATTTCACCTAATTTAAGTGACATAAACATAATGTGTTAAGTCAAATAAACATAATGAAGTGTCTTCATTATGTTAGGTTCAGTCACATTGTCACAAATGACTGGATTTTCTTTAAGGCTAAGTAAATATACACTATTCCGTTGTATATATATATCATATTTTCTTTATCCATTCATTCATTGATGAACGCTTAAGTTGATTTTATATTTGGCTATTGTGAGTAATGCTGCAAAGAATATGGGAGTTTAGACATCTTTCATGATTTCATATCCTTTGGCTATATGCCCAATGGTGGGATTGCTGTATCATGTGGTAGTTCTATTTTTAATTTTTTGAGGGATCTCTATGCTTTTTTCCATAATGGCTGTACTAATTTACATTCCCAGCAATAGTGTGCAAGCATTTATTTTTCTTTTCCTTTTTTTTTTTTTTGAGATGATATCTTGCTCTGTCACCCAGGCTGGAGTGCAGTGGCATGATCTCGGCTCACTGCAAGCTCCGCCTCCCAGGTTCACGCATTCTCCTGCCTCAGCCTCCCGAGTAGCTGGGACTGCAGGTGCCCACCACCACACCCAGCTAATTTTTTGTATTTTTTTTTTTTTTTAGTAGAGATGAGGTTTCACCATGCTAGCCAGGATGGTCTCAATCTCCTGACCCTGTGATCCACCCGCCTCAGCCTCCCAAAGTTCATTTTTGTTTATATTCTTGTCGACATTTGTTATCTTTTGTCTTTTTGGCAACAACCATCTTAACAGGTGTGAGGTAATATCCCATTGTGCTTTTAATTTGCATTTCTGTGGTGATTAATGATATTGAGCATTTTTTTTCAAATACTTTTTGGCCATTTGTATGTCTTCTTTTGGGAAATGTCTGTTTGTATCCTTTGTCCATTTTAAAATTGATTTATTTTCTTGCTATTGAGCTGTTGGAGTTCCTTGTAAGTTTTGGATAGTAACCCCCTTATTAGATGTATAATTTGCAATTTTTTCCCACTCTATACAGTGTATCTTTACTCTGTTGATTGTTTCCTTTGTTGCATAGAAGGTTTCTAGTTTGATGAAATTTCATTAAATGGAATTTAAAAAGTGTTCTTCTTTTAAGATAGTTTTAGATTTATGGAAGAGTTGTAAAGATGGTACAGACAAGATGTATTTCTTTTGTATAGCTTTTCCTAGTAATTAACATTTTATATAACCATGGTGTATTTATCAAGACTAAGAAATTAATATTGGTACAACACTATTAACTATAGACTTTATTCAGATCTCATCAGGTTTTCACTGCTGTCTTTTTTTTTTTTTGGTGTCAGGATCCAATCTAGGATGGCATGTTGCAATTTAGTCAACATGTCTCCTTAGTGTATTTCAATCTATGTCAATTTCTTGGTCTTTCCTTGTTTTTTTATGCCTTTGATTATTGAAGATTAATAGTTAAATTTTAGTACAACATTCCTCAATCCTGATTTGTCTGATGTTTTCTCATGATTATTCTGGAATTATCGAGTTTCAGGAAGAATAACACAGAGGTGAAGAGCCCTTCTCTTAACATCATATCAGAAGGTACACGATGGGTGATTTTATTGCAGTTATCCTGTCCCTACACCACCATTATAGATTGGATGTGGTGAGAGAGAAGATAGTTTGTGATTTTAGATTTTAATTTGTGAGATCATGAGGATCTTCCTCCAGATTTGATGGAAAAGATAGCATATCACTGGATGCTGGATCTTGAGCTGGACGCAATGACTGGATGTCACTTTAGAATGTTTCTCTTGAGGAGGGAGTGAGAATGTTCTATATATGAATGGAAGTGTGAAACAGCTCTGATTATCAGAAGGGCAGACCATGGCAGAAATAGACTAGGTTTTCACCAAATACATTTCCTCTTCTTGGACACACAGTGAAATAACGTTTCTTAGCTTTCTTGTATCTGTGTGGGGCCATAAGAATAGTTCTTTTCAATAGAATGTGACTTGGAATGATTTGTCACTTCTGGTTTCAGATTGTTAAGAGGGAGTGCCTTCTATGCACTCTCCCTCTCATCCCTCAACTGCCAAGTGGATACTGGGGGCTTCCTTGAAACTATGAGTTGGAGGTGGTAGAGCCAGAGATTGCAAAGAGGCCTGTACTTTGAGGACAACTTGGAGAACAGTCCAAGCCTATGCTATGAGAAAGAAGTAAGCCTTTATTGTGTTAAGACACTGAGATTTGAGGTTTATTTATTTTAACAGCATAGCTCAACCTGTCCTGACTAATACAATATACACACCCATCCTGCAGTATGATATGCCCTAGGTGGTATGTGAACATATGTATTTTTAAAATCTAATCACGTGATTCTGCTTCTTCTCTTTCATCCCTTATTCCCATCAACCCACTTATTTCTACATATTGGTTCAGTTTAAGAACCATAAGAAATCAGATCTATTTCAAAGGTCAACTTAGAAGGAAAATGTTTCAATCGAGAGGAAGATGTTAGCTGAGAATGAAAGGCTGTTTAGATGGCAAGTTCAAACAAAGGAGACTACTATGAAAAGGTAAAACATCCTCCCTCCCTCCCTTCTTTCCTTCTTCCCTCCCTCCCTCCCTCCCTCCCTCCCTTCCTTTCCTCCCTTCCTTCTTTCCTTCTTTCTTTCCTCTTACTTTGGATTTAATTTTCTCTTCTTTTTCTTGTTTCCTAACTTGGAGGCTTAGATTGTGGATTTTAGGTCTTCTTTTCTAATGTATTCATTCAATGCTATAGATTTCCGTCTAAGCACTGTTTTCACTGCATCTCACAAATTTTGATATGTTGTATCTTTATTTAGTTTAAAATATTTTTAAAATTCTCTTGAGATATCTTCTGTCACCCATGTATTAGTTGGAATTGTATTGTTTAGTCTTCAAGTAACTTGGGATTCTCCAGCTATCTTTTTGTTATTGATTTCTAGTTTATTCCATTGTGGTCTAAGAGAAGACATTGTATGATTTCTTTTCTTTTAAATTTGTTAAAATATTTTTTGTGGCTCAGAATGGGATCTATTTTGGTCAGTGTCCCATGTGAGCTTGAGAAGAATGTGTAATCCACTGTTGTTTGATTGATAGGGCTGTTGAGTTCAACTACATACTTACGGGTATGTAGTTGAACTACATGCCCATACCCAGGACACACAGGGTTATGTCCTGATAAACCCATCCTAGGTTGTAAATATCGTGAGTAAAAAATGCGTTTAATACACCTAACCTACCAAAGTCTTCAACTATAATAGTGGATTCACCTATTTTTCCTTGCAGTTCTATCAGTTTTTTCCTACACATATGTTGATGTTCTAATTTGTGAACAAATTAAGGATTGTTAAGACTTCTAGGAGAATTGACCCCCTTCTCATTATGTAATATCCCTTTTAATCCCTGATAACTTTCCTTGCTCTGAAATCTGCTGTGTCTGAAATTAATATAGCTATTGCCACTTTGTTTTGATTAGTGTTAACATGGTATTTCTTTCTCTATTACTTTACTTTTAATCTGTATGTATCTTTATATTTAAAGGGAGTTTCATGTAGGCAACATATAGCCAGGTCTTGTTTTTTGATCCACTTTAACAATCTCTTTTTTAAAATTGGTGCATACAGACCATTGATGTTTAAGGTGATTATTGATATAGTTGGATTAATATCTACCACATTCGTGACTGTTTTCTACTTGTCACATACATTCTCTGTTCCTATATTGTCTTCCACACTTTTTTTTTGCCTTTGTGGTTTTAATTGAGCATTTTATAAGATTCATTTATTTATCCTTTTTTTAGCATATCAATTATAGTTCTTTTTAAACTTTTAAAAGTGGTTGTCTTAGAGTTTGCAATATACATTTACAATTAATCCAAGTCTGCTTTTAAATAACATGATACTGCTTCATGCATAGTGCAAATACCTTATAGCAATAAAATATTTCTCATTCTTTCCTCCTATCCCTTGTATCACTGCTGTCATTCATTCACTTATACATACATACAAAGTTATATATTCCTTGACTTATGACAGGGTTATGTCCTGATAAACCCATCCTAGGTTGTAAATATCGTGAGTAAAAAATGCATTTAATACACCTAACCTACCAAACATCAAGTTTAGCCTAGCCTAAGTGGTTTTCTTTAGGAAACAGTGCTACTAAAACACAACATGGAAACAGAGCAATTTAAAATGTTCAAGACATTAAATGCAGGACTGTGACTCTATGTTGCCATTTAATATGCTTTGTATTGTAGGATATAAAAACTAATCCCCATCTATGGAATGTTAAGCTGACACCCAGATAGTCAAAGACACTCATAATTCAATATCCCACACTATTTTCTGGTTGTACCAAAAAAATAAACAACCAGCAAATTATTTCACATCTTAAAAAAAACATTTACACTGATACTCATTGTGAAGACCTTGTGGAACCCTTCTACATTAAACTCACAATTGTGTGTATGTGTGGGCTTATTTTGTGAAGACACCAAATGTATATTGTCTCATCTGACAATACTTCTTCAGTTCTGATTCTCCAACACCAACTAGATGTCTGACATTTCAAGTCAATTCTGATGTTGACTTCCCAGATTTAGCATCAGACTCTCCTGGTTTAAGGACTTGATGCCACAATATTTCCCTTGCTTCAGATGTCATTCGCAAGCACTGAGTCACTTGTATTTCTGACTTACTGGCTATAAATTAGGCATTTCCACACTTCCCTCCTTAGTGTTAATGATTTGCTAGAATGGCTCACAGAACTCAGAAAACTACATTACTTGGCCATTGCTGATTAACTCAATCTCCAGTCCCTCTCTCCTTCCTGGAGGCTGGGCAGAAAGTCTCAAGTTTCTAACCAAGACTTAATCTTTCTGGTGATCAGCCCCCCCTTCCTGAAGCTATCTAGGGACTGCCAAGAGTTGTCTCAGTAAAACAAAAGATGCTGCTATAACCCTTATTACTCATTTCAAGGGCTTTGGGACCTCTGTGCCAGAAACTGGTGACAAACACCCATTTTTTTTTTTTTTTTTTTTTTTTTTGGTTATACCATATCCCCCTATGACTGGGTCCTCCTGGAGTTTTAAAACAACTTTTGGCCGGGTGCGGTGGCTCAAGCCCGTAATCCCAGCACTTTGGGAGGCCGAGACGGGCGGATCACGAGGTCAGGAGATCGAGACCATCCTGGCTAATACGGTGAAACCCCGTCTCTACTAAAAAATACAAAAAACCAGCCGGGCGACGAGGCGGGCGCCTGTAGTGCCAGCTACTCGGGAGGCTGAGACAGGAGAATGGCGTCAACCCGGGAGGCGGAGCTTGCAGTGAGCTGAGAGCCGGCCACTGCACTCCAGCCTGGGCGGCAGAGCAAGACTCCGTCTCAAAAAAAAAAAAAAAAAAAAAAAAAAAACAACTTTTATTTTAGGTTCAGGGGTGCATGTGAAAGTTTGTCATATAGGTAAATTCATGTCATGGGGGTTTGATGTACAGATTATTTTATCACCCAGGTACTAAGCCTAGTACTCAATAGTTATTTGCTCCTCTCCCTCCTACCACTCTCCACCCTTTGGTAGACCCCAGTATTTGTTGTTTTGCTCTTTGTGTCCATATGTTCTCATCATTTAGCTCCCACTTCCAAGTGAGAACATTCTGTATTTGGTTTTCTATTCCTGCATTAATCTCCTAAGGATAATACCTCCAGCTCCATTCATGTTCCTGCAAAGAACATGATATTATTCTTTTTTATGACTGCATAGAATTCCATGGTTTATATGTACCATATTTTCTTTACCCAGTCTACCATTGATGGGAATTTAGGTTGATTCTGTGTCTTTGTTATTGTGAATAGTGCTGCAGTGAACATACGCATGCATGTGCCTTTAGGATAAAGTGGTTTATATTCCTTTGGGAACATATCCTGTAATGGGATTGCTGGGTTGAATGGTAGTTCTGTTTTCAGCTGTTTGAGGAATTGCCACATTGCTTTCCACAATAGTTGAATCAATTTGCATGCCTATCAACAGTGTGTAAGTGTTCCCCTTTTATCTGCAACCTTGCCAACATCTGCTATTTTTTGACTTTTTATTAATAGCTTTCTGACTGGTGTGAGGAGGTATCTCGTTGTGGTTTTGATTTGCATTTTTCTAGTGATCAGTGATACTGAGCTTTTTTTTCATATGCTTATTGGCTCATGTATGTCTTCTTTTGAAAAGTTTCTGTTCACATCCTTTGCCCAATTTATTTATTTATTTTTTTAAAGACAGAGTCTGGCTCTGTTGCCTAGGCTAAGTGCTGTGCTGTGATCTTGGCTCATTGCAATTTCTGCCTCCTGGGCTCAGGTGATCCTCCTGCCTCAGGCTTTTGAGTAGCTGGGACTATAGTCACATACCACCATGCCTGGTTAATTTTTGTGTTTTTAAAAGAGATGGGGTTTTGCCATGTTGCCCAGGCTGGTCTCGAATGACCTGAGCTCAAGTAATCTACCTGCCTTGGTCTTCCAAAGTACTAGGATTACGGGCATGAGCTACCACTCCCAGCCTCTTTGCCCACCTTTTAATGGGGTTGTTTGTCTTTTTTCCTTGTAAATTTGTTTAAGTTGCTTATATGTGCTGAATATTAGACCTTTGTCAGATGCATAGTTTGTAAATCTTTTCTCCTATTCTGTAGGTTGTCTGTTTAGTCTCTTGATAGTTTCTTTTGCTGTGCAGAAGGTCTTAAGTTTAATTAGATCCCATTTGTCAATTTTTGCTTTTGTTGCAATTGCTTTTGGTGTCTTTGTCATGAAATTTTGCCAGTTCCTATATCCAGAATGGTATATCCTGGGTTATCTTCTAGGTTTTTATAGTTTTGGGTTTTACATTTAAATCTTCAATCCATCTTGTGTTGATTTTTGTATATAGTGTAAGGAAGGGGTCCAGTTTCAATCTTCTGCATTTGACTAGCCAGTTATTCTGGCACCATTTATTGAATAGGGAGTCCTTTCCCTGTTGCTTGTTTTTGTCAATTTTATTAAATATCTGTTGGGGGAACCAGCCCCCAATATTTCAATGTAGATTCTTTTCTGTTTTCCCTAAGTGTTGGCTGGTCTGAGAAATAAAAAGAGTACAAAGAGAAGAATTTTACAGCTGGGCTGCTGCGGGTGATATCACATATTGGCAGGTTCTGTGATGCCCACCTGAGCTACAAACCCAGCAAGTTTTTATTAGGGATTCTAAAAGGGGAGGAGATGTACGAACAGGGAGTAAGTCACAAAGATCACATGCTTCAAAGGGCAATAAAAGATCACAAGGCAAAGGCAAAATTAGAATTACTGATGAGGGTCTGTGTCCTGCTGTGCACGCATTGTCTTGATTAACATCTTAGCAGGAAACAGGGTTCGAGAGCAGAAAAACAGTCTGACTAGAATTTACCTGGCTGGAATTTCCCAATCCTAGTAAGCCTGAGGGCAGTGCAGGAGACCAGGGCATATTTCAGTCCTTATCTCAACTGCATAAGACAGACACTCCCAGAGTGGCCATCTATAAACCTACCCCCAGGAATGCATTCCTTCCCCAGGGCTATTCCTTGCTGGGAATAGAATTCAGTGAGTCTCCTACTTGCACATCCATTTATAGGTTTTCTGAGAGAAGAATATGGCTCTATTCTGTCCGACCCCACAGGTAGTCAGACCTTATGGTTATCTTTCCTTGTTCCCTGAAAATCGCTGTTATTCTGTTCTTTTTCAGGGAGCACTGATTTCATATTGTTCAAACACACATATTTTACAATCAATTTGTACAGTTAGCACAATCATCACAGGGTCCTGAGGTGACGTACATTCTCAGCTTACAAAGATAACATGATTAAGGGATTAAAGACAGGCATAAGAAATTATGAGTATTGATTGGGGAAGTGATAAATGTCCATGAAATCTTCACAGTTATGTTCAGAGATTGCAGTAAAGAGAGGCATAAGAAATTATAAAAGTATTAATTTTGGGAACTGATAAATGTCCATGAAATCTTCATAATTTATATTCTTCTGCTGCGGTTCCAGTCAGTCCCTCCTTTCAGGGTCCCTGACTTCCTGCAACAAATATCAGATGGTTGTAGGTGTGTACCCTTATTTCTGGTCTCTCTATTCTCTTCCATTGGTCTATGTGTCTGTTTTTTTATACCAGTACCATCTATTTTGCTTACTTTACCCATGTAGTATAGTTTGAAGTCGGGTAGTGTGATGCCTCCTGCTTTGTTCTTTTTGCTTAGGATTGCTTTGCCTATTCAGGCTCTGTTTTTGTTCCATATGAATTTTAAAATATTTTTTTCTAGTTCTGTGAAGAATGTCTTTGATAGCTTGTTAGGAATAGCATTGAATGTGTAAATCACTTTGGGTAGTATGACCATTTTAACAATATTTATTCTTCCTATCTGTGTGCATGGAATGTCTTCCATTTGTTTGTGTCATCTATGATTTCTTTGAGCAGGGTTTTGTAATTCTGATTGTAGAGATCTCTTACTGGTTAGCTGTACTCCTAGATATTTTATTTTTTTGTGTGTGGCAATTGTGAATGGGATTGTGTTCCTGATTTGAACTCTAGGCTTGGCTGTTGTTGGTGTATAGGAATGCTAGTGATTTTTGTACATTGATTTTGTATCCCAAAGCTTTGCTGAAGTTGCTTATCAGCTCAAGGAGCTTTTGGGCAGAGACTATGGAGTTTTCTAGTTATAGAATCCTGTTGTCTTCAAGCAAGGATAGTTTGGCTTCTTCTCTTTCTATTTGGATGCCCTTTATTTCTTTCTCTTGCCTTATTTATCTGGCCAGGACTTCGAATACTATGTTGAAAAGGAGTGGTGAGACAGGTCATCCTTGTCTTGTGCCGATTTTCAAGGGGAATGCTACCAGCTTTTGCCCATTTTGTGTGATGTTGGCTCTGGGTGTTTGTCATAAATGGCTCTTATTATGTTGAGGTGTGTTCCTTCAATACCTAGTTTTTAACATGATGGGATGTTAAATTTTATCAAAACTCTTCTGCACATCTAGTAAGATAATAACGTGGTTTTTGTCCTTAGTTCTGTTTATGTGATGAATCACATTTATTGATTTGTATATGTTGAACCAACCCTGCATCCCAGAGATAAAGCCTACCTGATCATGGTGGATTAGTTTTTTGATGTGTTACTGGATTCTGTTTGTTAGTATTTTGTTGAGAATTTTGCATCAATGTTTGTCAAGGATATTGACCTGAAGTTTTTGTTGTTGTTGTGTCTGTGCAAGGTTCTGGTATCAGGATGATGCTGGCCTCAAATAATGAATTAGGGAGAGGTTCCTCCTCATTAATTTTTTGGAATAGTTTCAGTAGGAATTGTACCAGCTCTTCTTTGTACATACGGTAGAATTTGGTTTTGAATCCATCTGGTCCTCGGCTTTTTTTGGTTAGTAAGCTATTTATTACTGATTCAATTTTGGAGCTTGTTTTTGGGCTGTTCAGGGAATCAGCTTCTTCCAAGTTCAGTCTTGGGAGGCTGTATGTATCCAGGAATTTATCCATCACTTCTAGATTTTCTAGTTCGTGGGCATAGAGGTTTTTATGCTGTTCTCTGCTGGCTATTTGTATTTCTGTGGGGTCAGTGATAATATTCCCTTTGTTGTTTTTAATTGCATTTATTTGGATCCTCTATCTTTTCTTCTTATTCGTTTACTTAGCAGTTTATCTATCTTATTATTTTTTTCTAAAAACCAACTTCTGGATTCATTGATCTTTTGAATGGTCTTTCATATCTCAATCTCCTTCAGTTCGGCTCTGATTTTGATTATTTCTTTTCTTCTGCTAAGTTTGATGTTGGGTTTCTCTTGCTTCTCTAGTTCTGTTAGTTGTGATGTTAGGTTGTTAACTTGAGATCTTTCTAACTTTGTGATGTGGGCATTTAGTGCTACAAATTTCCCTCTTAACACTGCTTTAGCTGTGTTCCAAAGATTCTGTTATGTTGTATCTTTGTTCTCATTAGTTTCAAAACATGTCCTGATTTCTGCCTTAATTTCATCATTTACCCAATAGTCATTCAGGAGCAGGTTTTTTAAATTTCCATGTAATTGTATGGTTTTGAGCAATTTTCTCAATCTTGATTTCCAATTTTATTGCACTGTGGTCTGAAAAAGTGGTTGGTATGATTTTGATTCATTTGTATTTGCTGAGTAGTGTTTTATGTTTGATTGTGTGATCAATTTTAGGTTGTGTGCCATGTCACAATAGGAAGAATGTATATTTTGTTGTTTTTGGGTGAAGAGTTTCTGTAGATGTCTATCAGGTCCATTGGTACGGTGTTAAGTTCAGGTCCTGAATATCTTTGTTAATTTTATTCCTTGATAATCTGTCTAATAATGTCAGTGGAGTTTTGAGGCCTCCAACTATTATTGTGTGGGAGTCAAAGTCTCTTTGGAGGTCTCTAAGAACTTGCTTTATGAGTCTGGGTGCTCCTGTGTTAGGTGCATATATATTTAAGATAGTTAGGTATTTTTGTTGAATTGAACTGTTTGCCATTATGTAATGCCCTTCTTTCCCCTTTTTTTGATCATTTTCATTTAAACTCTACTTTGTCTGAATTTAGAATTGCAACCCTTGCTTTTTTCTGTTTTCCATTTGCTTGGTAGATTGTTCTCCATCTCTGTGTTTTGAGCCTATGAGTGTATTGCTTGTGAGATGGGTCCCTTAAAGACAACATGCCATTAAGTCTTTCTTCTTTATCCAGCTTGCCGCTTTGTGCCTTTTAAATGGGGCATTTAGCCCATTCATATTCAAGGTTAGTATTGATATGTGTGGATTTGATCATGTCATTGTGTTGTTAGCTGGTTATTATGCTGGTTTTTTTGTGTGGTTGCTTTATAGTCTTACCGATCTGTATACTTCAGTGTGTTATTGTAGTGGCTGGTAATGGTCTTTCCTTTCCATATTTAGTGCTTCTTTCAGGAGCTCTTGTAAGGCAGGTCTGGTGGTTACAAATTCCCTCAGCATTAGCTTATCTGAGAAGGCTCTTACTTCTCCTTCACTTACGAAGCTTAGTTTGGCCAGATGTAAAATTATTGGTTGGAAGTCCTTTTCTTTTCTTTTCTTTTTTTTTTTTGAGATAGAATCTTGCCCTGTTGCCCAGGCTAGAGTGCAGTGGCACGATCTCAGCTCACTGCAGCCTCTGCCTCCTGGGTTCAAGCCATTCTCCTGCCTCAGCCTCCTTAATAACTGGGACTACCAGTGCCCACCACCATGCCTGGCTAATTTTTGTAATTTTAGTAGGTGTGGGGTTTCACCATGTTGGCCAGGCTGGTCTTGAACTCCTGACCTCAAATGATCCACCACCTTGGCCTCCCAAAGTGCTGGGATTACAGGTGTGAGCCACTGTGCCTGGCTGGAATTTCTTTTCTTTAAGAATGTTGAATTTAGGCCCCCAATCTCTTCTGTCTTGTAGAGTTTCTAGTGAGAAGTCTGCTGTTAGTCTGATGGGCTTCCCTTTGTAGATGACTATGCTTTTCTCTCCAGTTGCCTTTAACATTTTTTCTTTTATTTCGACCTTGGAGAATCTGATGATTATGCCTTGGGGATGATCTTCTTGTGAAATATTTTGTGTGGGTTCTCTGCATTTCCTGAATTGAATATTGGCCTCTCTAGCTAGGTTAGGGAAGTTCTGATGCATGATATCCTGAAATATATTTTCCAGGTTGCTTCCATTCTCCCCATCTCTTTCAGGGAGACCAGTGAGTCACTGATTCAGTCTCTTTATATAATTCCATATTTCACAGAGGTTTTGTTTGTTCCCTTTTATTTATTTTTCTCTATTCTTGTCTGACTGTCTTGGTGTATTTTGAATTTTTTGCTTTCCTTTTTTTAAAAATTAATTTTAATTTTAAGTTCCAGAGTACATGCGCAGGATGTGCAGGTCTGTTACATAGGTATACATGTGCCATAGTGGTTTGCTGCAGCTCTCAACCCCTACCTAGGTATTAAGCCCAGTATGCTATTTTTCCCAATGTTCTCCCTCCCTGCATCCAACCACCTGACAGGCCCCAGTATGTGTTGTTCCCCTCCCTGTGTCCATGTGTTCTCATTGTTCAGCTCCCACTTATAAGTGAGAACATGCAGTGTTTGGTTTTCTGTTCCTGCATTAGTTTGCTGAGGATAATGTCTTCCAGCTCCAGCTCCACCTATGTCCCTGAAAAGGACATGGTGTCATTCCTTTTTATGGCTGCATAGTATTCCATGGTGTGTATGTACCATATTTTCTTTATCCAGTCTATCATTGATGGTCATTTGGGTTGATTCCATGTCTTTGCTATTGTGAATAGTGCTGCAAGAACATACACATGCTTGTATCTTTGTAACAGAATTGTTTCTATTCCTTTGGGTATATACCCAGTAATGGGATTGCTAGGTCAAATGGTATTTTTGGTTCTAGATCTTTGAGGAATCGCCACACCATCTTCCACAATGGTTGAACTAATTTACATTCCCACCAACAGTGTAAAAATGTTCCTATTTCTTCACAACCTCACCAGTATCTGTTATTTCTTGACTTTTTAATAATCCCTATTCTGACTGGCATGAGATAGTATCTCATTGTGGTTTTGATTTGCATTTCTCTAATCAGTGATGTTGAGCTTTTTTCCATATGTTCGTTGGCCACATGTATGTGTTCTTTTGAGAAGTGTCTGTTTATCCACTTTGCTCAATTTTGTTGGGTTTGTTTTTTTTTGCTGTAAATTTGTTTAAGTTCCTTGTAGATTCTGGATATTAGACCTTTGTCAGATGGATAGATTGCAAATTTTTTCTCCCATTCTCTAAGTTGCCTGTTTGCTCTGATGATAGTTTCTTTTGCCATGCAGAAGCTCTTTAGTTTAGTTATATCCCATTTGTCAATTTTTGCTTTTGTTGCAATTGCTTTTGGCAATTTTGTCATGAAATCTTTGCTCATGCTATGTTCCGAATGGTATTGCCTAGTTTTTCTTCTAGGGTTTGCATAGTTTTGGGTTTTACATTTAAGTCTGTAATCCATCTTGGAATTAATTTTTTTATGAGGTATAAGAAAAGGGTCCAGTTTCAATTTTCTGCATATGGCTAGCCAGTTATCCCAGCACCATTTATTAAATAGAAAATCCTTTCCCCATTGCTTGTTTTTGTCAGGTTTGTTGAAGATCAGATGGCTGTAGATGTACAGTCTTATTTCTGAGTTCTCTATTCCGTTCCACTGGTCTATGTGTCTGTTTTTGTACTAGTACCATCATGTTTTGGTTACTGTAGACTTGTAGTATAGTTTGAAGTCCAGTAGTGTGATACCTCCACCTTTGTTCTTTTTGCTTTGGATTGTCTTGGCTATATGAACTCTTTTTTGTTCTATATGAATTTTAAAATAGTTTCCTTTAAGTCTTTTTTTTTTTTTTTTTCTTTTATCCTATTTGATGACCTTGGGGGTTTGATTGTGGTATAAGGTGCATTCAGTTGTCTGACTTCATTTCTAGAAGATTTTAGGGAGTCAAGGCTCAGGACAGGACTCCTGGCCTGTGTGCTCTAACTCTGGGGGACTGATATGGAGCTCTTACTTTGTTCTCTGACTCCTCGAGGTTAAGAGCTTGCTGCTCTAGAAGGGCCAAGAGTGCTTCCAGACTGCTGGTCACAGCACTCTGATGGGTGTTGCCAGCCAGTGTACTTCACAGGGCAGTGGCATCAGGATCCTTCCTAGTTCACATGTGCCAGTAGCAGCTGCAGCTGCAGTGTGTTGGGGTGTATGCTTCTTGGCTGCAGCAGGGTGCTAGCGTGTGCTGGGTTGTCAGCCTCCATGCAGGCATTTGCAGCAGCCACTGGCGTTGACAACATGGTGGCTTGTGGGGATTGCTGGGGCAAGGGTGAGAGCACCAGCAAAATGTGTGTGTTTATTCTTGCATGTGGTGGTGGTAGCATGGGGGTGGGGTCCTACTTGGCACAGGACTGTGTGACTCCTCTGTGTGTTCTCCTGTGGGCAGTGATGGCCGCTTAGGGTTGGGGGTGGATCAGTTTTTCTCTGTGCCTAGTTTTGCACCATGGCAGTTTTAAAGCAGGGGTGGGCTGCTGGCAGGGGTGGGGCTGGCGGGTTCTATGCCTGCCAACTCTCTGATGACAGTGGCAGTGTGGCGGGGGTGGCGGTGGGGACTGGGACGGGGTGCACTCACACTGGCTGCAGTGGCATGGCAGGCTTCACGTGCACACACATGCTGGCTGGGGAGGAAAGGCCGGGCCTGCCTGTGCACACACATGCAGGCAAAGTGATGTGGGGGTGTGGCTGTGGGCCAGTGTGTGCAGGCACACACACACAATTCATACAGAACCTGAAAGAGCTCATAAAGCCAAGACAATCCCGTCGGCACACGGGAGGTCACCGACTGGTGCGTGTTCACTGGGGCCCGCTCTGCTGGAGCACTCTGCTGGTCAGGGGCACTACACCATCCTCAGGAGCTATGATGTGAACCCCAGGAGGTACCTGCAAGCAGGTGCAGCCAGATGTGGCTCCGGGAGAGGCCAGCGGACCAGGGAGTGCTCAGGTTGGACTGGCCCTGTCTCATGGACAAGACCACCCAGCAGAATTCAGGTCCAACAGTTCCCCTAGGGCTAACGTCTCCTATGGGAGCGAGTCAAGCCTAGGGGATGGGCAACCCTGGCAGTGTTCCACTATAGACACTTGCACTCCTAACCCTCTGGGTTCCACTTTATCTGGAGTTCTGCCCCTACCACTTCTCTGGGCAGCTCTCCCTGCCAATTCAAGTGTCTGTGGTGATCAAGGGGTCTCCCCCTGCCAGGATTCCTGAGCCCATGGTGAGAGTGGGCTCTCACCCCTTCCCCTGGAGTCACTGGGGGCCAGGAATGAGTCCAGTGCATGGTAGCCCAAGCACAGTTCCCAGCTTCCTCCCCTTTCAGCCTAGCATCTGTGTCTCCTCTTTGTCCTCTCTCAAAGCCTTCCCTCTGAAGATCTGCTAGGAGTGCACCAGTCTTCCTGATGCCCTGGACCCTCCATGGGAGATATTCCTCCTGACTGTCTCATTGGCCATCTTGCCCCTGATTCTCCCCCTAGAGTTTTGAACTCGCAAAGCCTCCTGCAATTAACTCATGCTGAATTGCAAGCAACTAGGCAATTACAGTTTAGGTTTTCCTACCCTGGCACTGGTTCCCTTGGAGGTTTCTGCTTATAGATTTCTGCTAAGTTGTGATTCTCTGTATCCACTTGTCTGTCTCTCCAATTTTTGGAGCAGTGGTTTGCCCTGTGACCTCACTTTTCTGATGGATCTATGAAGAGTTGTTGATTTTTCAGTTTGTTCTAGTTTTTACTTGTTAGGATTGAGTTACAACTTCTAAGCTCCTTAACTGTCAGCCAAAATTTGAAATTGTTGGGGAGATGTTTTAAAATGATTCTTAAACAGTTAATAAATACAATTTTTAATTGGTGGTTAATAAACCAATATCTTGCTCATAATATAAGTGAATGAATGAATCAATATTTTTGCATCAGTTATGATAATTTGTTGCAGATTTCATGTCTTTTACTACATTGTAGTATCCAGAGTGCAATTGCCATGTTTTGATCAACTTTATGTTCCAGTGTATTTAGAATTGTGCCTGGCATTTCAGACCCATAAAATATTGTTTGAACAGATTGTGAGACTGAGAGAGGGGACTGAAATATAGTTGCAGAGGCCGGGCGCGGTGGCTCAAGCTTGTAATCCCAGCACTTTGGGAGGCCGAGACGGGCGGATCACGAGGTCAGGAGATCAAGACCATCCTGGCTAACATGGTGAAACCCCGTCTCTACTAAAAAAAATACAAAAAACTAGCCGGGCGAGGTGGCGGGTGCCTGTAGTCCCAGCTACTTGGGAGGCTGAGGCAGGAGAATGGCGTAAACCCGGGAGGCGGAGCTTGCAGTGAGCTGAGATCCGGCCACTGCACTCTAGCCTGGGCGACAGAGCAAGACTCCGTCTCAAAAAAAAAAAAAAAAAAAAAAAAAAAAGAAATATAGTTGCAAAGTAAGAAGAGAACAGTTCATTCAAGAGATTTTTATTGAGTGCCTACTGTGTGCCAAGCACTTGACTAGGTACTGGTGGTAGAGTAGTCACAAAACAAAGATTCCTATCCCCAGGGAGCAAATATTCTAACAGAAGAAGGGAAAATAATTAAACTTAACAAATAGCTTAATTATATAGTATATTAGAAAGTGGTGAGTACTAAGGTCAAAAGAAAAAAGTACAGTGGGTAAAGGGAAATTGGAATGCTGGAGTTGGTAAGATCGGGGTTGCTTAGATTAGTCCTTATTGAGTAGTTTATTGGTTATTCAAAGCACAAGAAACAGCTTCTACAAAGGTCCTGAGGCAAGATCATGTCTCAAATGTTTGAGGAACAGCAAGGGGGCTCATGTGGCATTAGAGAGTTAATGAGAGGGAGAAGAAGATGAGATTATGTAGATAATTGTAAGAATAGTATATTCTTTCCCCCCATATATGTTGAGTTTGCTTTGTTAAAAAGTCTGTTTCTGGACTTTATATACTGTTACATTAATCTATTTGTCTGTCTTTATGCCAGTACCATACTACCTTACTTATTGTAGCTTTTTATTGAGTGTTGAAATCAGGTAGTGTTAGTTCCCAAATTTGTTCTTCTTTTTCAGTTGTTTTGGCTATTCTAGGACCTTCGTATTTCCAATATGGATTTTAGAATCACCTTTTCAATTTCTACAAAAATGCCTGCTGGGAATTTATGAGAGTTGTTATCTTAACAATATTGAGCTGTCTGATCCAGATAAGAGTGTATTTCTCTGTTTATTTCGGTCTTTGTTAATATCTCTCAGCATTGTTATTTAGTTTTTAGTCCTCTAGTCTTTCCCATCTTTGGTCAGATTTATTCCTATGTATTTCATATTTTTTATGGTATTGTTTTTTAAGTTTCAGTTTCCAATGGTTTTTTGCTAGTATATAGAAACAATTGATTTTTGCATATTACTGTTGAATACTACAACTTGTTTGTATTTGTAAAACTCAAGCTTGCTAAATTCATCTATTGTATTAGCTTTTAAAAAATATATTGGGACTTTTACATAGATGATCACATCATCTACAAATAGACAGTTTTACCTCTTTCTTTCCAACCTGTATGCCTTTAATTTTGTTTATCTTATCTGCTTGCACTGGCTGGAAACTTCAGTATTATGTTGAATAAGGGTGGTGAGAACAGATGTCCTTATCTTGTTCCTGATCTTAGAGGGAAAGCACTCAATCTTTCACCATTAAGTATGATGTTAACTAAGTTTTTTGGTAGTACCCTTTACCAATTGAGGACACTTTCTTCTTATCCTATGTTGCTGAGAGTTTTTATCAGAAATGAAATTTGGTTTTTGTCAATAGCTTTTTCTGTCGAAGATGATCATGTGGTTTTTCTATTTTAGGTAGCTAATTGTATCAGTCAGGGGTCCCTAGAGGGACAGAATTAATAAGATAGATGTGTATGTAAAGGGAGTTTATTAAGGAGTACTGACGCAATCACAAGGTGAAGTCCCACAAAAGACCATCTGCAAACTGAGGAGCAAGGAAGCCAGTACGAATCCCAAAATCTTAAAAGTAGGGATGCCAACAGTACAGTCTTCATTCTGTGGCTGAAGACCTGAGAGCCTCTGGCAAACCACTGGTGTAAGTCCAAGAGTCCAAAAGCTGAAGAACTTGGAGTCTGATGTTTGAGGGCAGGAAGCATCCAGCACGTGAGAAAGGTGACAGCTGGAAGACTCAGCTAGTCTACTCTTCCATCATCTCCTGCCTGCTTTATTCTAGCCGCACTGGCAGCTGATTAAATGGTGCCCACCTAGAATGAGGTTGGGTCTGCCTCTCCCAGTCCACTGATTCAAATGTTAATTTCCTTTGGCAACACCCTCACAGACACACTCAGGAACAATACTTTACATCCTTCAATTCAATCAAGTTGACACTCAATATTAACCACCACACTAGTATAGTGAATTATATTGATTGATTTTTGAATCAATTGCTTTCCTGAGAGAAACCCCACTTGGTCATAGTACAATACCCCTTTTATATATTATATATTGGAGTTTTAAAATTTTGCTTAGAATCTTTGCATGTATGTTTAAAAGAGGTTGATCTATAGTTTTCTCTTCTTGTAATGTCTGGTTTTTGTATTAGGGTAATGCTGGCCTCATGGAATGAGGTTAGAGAACTATTTCTTCATTTACAACTTATTGGAAGAGTTTGTGTAGAATTGGTATTGTTTCTACCTTAACTTTACTAGTGAAGATATCTGGGTCTAGAGATTTTTTTTTTTTTGGTGAGAAGGTATTTAAGTACTAATTACATTTCTTTGATAGATATCAGGTAATTTATCAAATCTATCGAAGTTCTTCTTAAGTGAACTGTGATACATTGACAAACAAGGAATTTGTCCATTTGACCTATGTTGTCATTTTTTTGGACACAAAATTGTTCATTTTGTGTTCCATTGTTATCCTTTTAATTCTAGAGCATTTGCGATGATGCCACGTTTCGTTTTTATAATTAGCAATTGGTGTGTTCTCTCTTTTTTCCTGATTAGTATAACTAGAGGTTTGTTAATTTATTGAAGCTGTCAAAGAGCCAACTTTTGGTTTCATTAATTTTCTCTATTGGTTCTATCTATTCCTTTGATTTCTGCTTTAATCTTTATTATTTCATTTCTTCTGATGATTTTCAGTTTAATTTGCTCTTCTTTCTCTAGTTTCATGTGGTGGAAGCTGACATCATTGATTTGAAAACTTTACTTTTTTCCATTCCAGACATTTAATACTATAAAAATTTCCCTAAGTACTGTGTTAGCAGCATCTCACAAATTCTAATATGTTGAATTTTAGTTTTCAAATTTGGTTGAAGATATCTTTGGTTTTCCTCTTTGATGTTTTGCTTTGACTAATGGATTATTTAGAAATGTGTCTTTAGTTTTCAAATATTTAAGAATTTTCCAGATAACTTTTTTTTTTTTTTGAGATGGGGCCTCACTCTGTCACCCTGGCTAGAGTGCAGTGGTGCGATCACAGCTCACTGTAGCCTCAACTGCTGCCTGGGCTCAAGGGATCCTCCTGCCTCAGCCCCACAAGTAGCTGGGACCACAGGTGTGTGCCACCAGACCTGGCTAATTTTTAAAAATTATTTGTAGAGACAAGATCTTCCTATGTTGCCCAGGATGGTCTCAAACTCCTGACCTCAAGTGATCCTCCCAGCTCAGATTCTCAAAGTGCTGGGATTACAGTCATGAGCCAGCATGCCTGGCCCAGCTAACTTTCAGTTATTGATTTCTTACTTAATTCTTTGTTGTCATAGAACACATTCTGTGTGACTTGAATGCATTTAAATTTGAGTCTTGTTTCCTGGCCTTTCTTGGTTTGTGTGTATAATTAAAGATAATATGTATTTTGCTGCTGTTGGTTGGGGTGTTCTATGAATGTCAATAAGTTCAATTTGTTTGATAGTGTTTTTCAAATCTATTATATCTTTACTGATTTTCCTTTTACTTGTTTTATCAATTATTGAGAGATGGGTATTGAAATATCTGACCATAATTGTGTATTTATGTATTTCTCTTTGCAACTTTATCATTTTTTGCTTAATGTATTTTGAAGCTCTGCTATTAAGTATGCAAACATTTAGATTGCTATGCCTTCTTGATACATTGACGCTTTTATCATTATGAAATGTCCTTTTTTATTTCCGACAATATTTTTGCTCTGAAATCTATCGTGTCTGATACTAGTATAGCCCTCCTAATTTTTTTTTTTCTGGCTAGTGTTCTATCTGTTTCCATTTGTGATGGCTAATTTTGTATGTCAATTTGGCTAGGCTATGGTGCCCAGTTATTTGGTCAAACACTAGTCTAGATGGTGCTGTGAAGGTACTTTTTAGATATGATTAACATATACATCAGTTGACTTTAAGTAAAGCAGATTACCCTCCATAATATAGGTGAGCTTCATCCAATCAGCTAAAGATGTTAAAAGCAAAAACTGAAGTTTCCTGAAGAAGAAGAAATTCTGCTTCAAGACTGTATCATAGAAATCCTTCCTGAATTTTCAGCCTGCTGGCCTGCTCTATGGATTTTGAACGTGCCATCCCCCAAAATCATGTGAGCCAATTCCTTAATATCAATCTCTCTATGTATATATGTATACATACAAATGTATATATATATTATATGTATAATCATTTATATCTTATTTTTTGACATACTATCTTTTTACTTTTAAGCTGTTAGTCTCTTTATATTTCAGTTGCATTACTTGTAGGCAGAAATAGTTGGGTCTTGTTTTTTAATCCAATCTGGCAATCTCTGCTTTTTAACCGGGGTGTTTAGAACATTTACATTTAATGTGCATATTGGTATGGTTGAATTTGTTTGTAATTTTGCTATTTTTCTATTTGTCCCATCTATTCTTTGTTTTTCTTTCCCTCTTTTCCTGCCTTCTTTAATATTAATATTTTTTATAATTTCATTTAATATATTTTTTGAAATTTTAGCTATAATTGTTAATTTTGCTATTTTAATACTTGCTTTACTGGTTATAGTATAATATATTCCTTCTTAATATCTTATACTGGTAGTGAGTTTCTCAGGAGTTTTTAGCTGCCCAGTCTTGAAGTATAAGCCTCAGGATATTACATATACTAACACACTGGCAGGGTTTGTGAGTAAACAAGAGACATCAATGGAAGAAATGTGTAATTACAACTTTTTTTGGGGAAAAAAAAAGAATAAGGACTTTGAATATTGAGGAATTCAGGCACTAGGTACAGAAGATGAAAAAATGAGAAAGACCCAGCCCTAAATGTAGGAAGTTACTAATACAGTGGAAGATGCTTAAATGAAAGCAAATAACTATAAATCAATATGGCAAATATCATTATAAGCCAAGTGTCTCTTATATAGTCCCATTCACAAAAATACCAACTCCTCATGCTCTTTGACTCTATATATTGCCTAATACCATTGGAAACATGCTCCCAAATGTTTTCCAGAAATCCCAAGTGTGCTATTCCTTTCTAGGAGTCAGTGGGTAATGTAGTTTGCTCCTAGGATCACAAGTGATTGCATTAGGATTTGACTCCTGGCCTTATCTGGGCAAAAATATTTTTTCTTCTAGTGATTGGGGTACAGTATATCTAGGTATTTAGATACTGTGATAGGAAGTACATTTATGGGCAATTGAGGCAGCCATTTCCAGTATGTGTACAACAATCTGAAAAAACAGGTCTGCACAGGTACCTATCCTTGTCTTATAACATTTTGCCTAAGACCTCCAGCGGAAGTGGTAGTAGTAGTGATCATTTTTGTCTTGGTCATGACATTAAAATAAATGTTTCTACTGTGTCAACTAGTTTCTGGTGAATACCTTCAATCAATTTAACACTGAAAAATCAATTATAAACATAGAATGTTGTTAAGTAACTTTAAAAAATATGTTGAGATGATCAAATGGTCTTTGCATATAGGTTTTGAATAAAATTAGTATATTGTTTTCTTTCTGTATTATCCTTATTCGATATTGGAATAAGAATTATCCTACCTTCTTTGAAAGAGATGGGACAATTTTTCATTTTATGTGCTCTGTAAATCTTTCTTGGCTTAGTGGTTTGTTTTAGTAGTAAATATTTTAGTACTTTACATGATTTTATATGGTTATTTTATTAGGTTTTCAAAAAATTTCAAAAATATTATCTATATCTTTAAATGTCTTCGTTGAGATACAATTCGGGTATCATAAAATTCACCTATGTAAATAATATAATTTAATGGTTTTAGTATATTCAGAGTTGTACACTGTCATGGGTTGAATAGTATCCCCCCCCAAAAGATAGATTCATCTAGAATCTCAGAATATGACCTTATTTGGAGTAAGAACCTTTGCAGATCGAACTAAGATAAGGATCTTAAGATGAGATTATGCTGGACCAGGCTCTGCTTCTAGTTAGCCCACCTACAGCTTCCTCACACGGATAGTCTTCAATCTGGGGAACTTCTGAGTCCTTGCTAGAGTGCAAGTGATGGTGGCTGACTCACTTGCTCTAACAAGCCCTGAATAAATAGACCTTGCTTGTTTTCGTTTGGTTGATTTTTATTTATTTCCACAGAAGTGTGTGTGTCTGAATGCCACTCCTGAATAGAAATGTACTAAAGTCATCGTTGATAATTACGTGGAATTTGTAGATTCTGTCTAAAGAGATAATGAGTTAAGGTTAAATAAAGAGATAAAATATAAGATATATTTTGTACAATTATAATTATTTTATCAGATGTTTTCAGCTGCAAATTACTGGAAAAAAAACTCAGTTTAAAAAATGACTGTTTTTTTTTTTTTTTTCCTTCATAAGAGGGCCTGCTTCTTCCCATGTGTTCTCTTTCAGATCAATGAGGAAAAACCTTCCTCCTTACATCTTCTTCTTATGTTTCATTTGGTCAGAAGGGTATAGACTGGGAAGAGAAATGGGACCATCCTGCTTGACTTAAACCAATTATGAGTTATGCCTCTGATGCTGAAAGAAAAGGTCCAGTTTACGGTAGCAGCAAATATGATAAAATACTCAGAAATAAATGTAACAAGAAATGTAGAAGCCTCATAAAAAGGAAAATTTTAAAAGCTGTTGAGGGAAACAAAAGAAGACTTGGACAAATGGAAAGGCATACTTTGTTCTTGGACATAAAGACTCAATTTCACAAAGATATAAATTTTATATATAGCCTATAAATTTAATGTAACTTCAAAGGAAACGCTAAAAGAATTATTAACACTAGCAAAGAAATTCTAATGATTAGATGGGGAAAAAGACATGAAAGAATAACCAGAACAAATTCTAAAATTCAAAAACTAACTTTTTCTAGAAGAGGAGTGGCCATCGGTCCTGGGAATCAGTTGTCCCTTCACTGGACAGAATTGGCATGACTATGGAAAATATCATTTGCATTGCTCTTGGTTACCTATATTTATGGAGTAAAACAGCTCAAAGACATGGAAAGGCTGAGATAACCTGGATAAGTGAGCTAGACAAACACCCACTATTTTTTTTTGTCCGTTTCCAAGCGTTCATGACTTTTTCTGACAGTATTCTCCGACCCCTGCCTTGTGATTATAATAATTATAAAAAAGAGAGAGAAAAGATTATTTTGTGATTGAAATAATCCTGACATTAGATTTGGCTTGATTATTAATTATGGGTAAAGGAAGAATGTTAATTTACTGCTTAGGTTTCTTTAAATTTGCTTTACCAAATCAAGAGCCATACAGTATTGAAGCATGACAAAATTAAGTTCTTTTTGGAAGTTCTTAAAAGGAATCTTACATTGGGCTTTTCTTTTACTTTTTCTTTGAAACTGTGTTTCACCCAGGCTGGAGTGCAGTGGCACGATCTCGACTCACTGCAACCTCTGCCTCCCAGGTTCAAGCAATTCTCCTGCCTCAACCTCCCAAGTAGCTGGGATTACAGGCATCCACCACCATGCCCAGCTAACTTTTGTATTTTATTAGAGATGGGGTTTTGCCATGTTGGCCAGGCTGGTTTTGAACTCCTGACCTCAGGTGATCCACTCACTTAGACCTTGCAAAATGCTGGGATTACAGGGGTGAGCCACTGTGCCCAGCCCTCACATTGGGCTTTTAAAAGCCTCTTTTATTTGTGATCTTGAAGCTAGGAAAGCAAACCCAACAAACCCTACCCAATATCACCTGTAATATCTATAAATGTGTGGGAATTTCTCTCTTCTTGAGGTACTCCCAATACCCTAAAACTTCTGGTCAGCCAGGAAGAGACTTTCTTCACATCTGTAAGGCCAAGGCACCCTGTAAGCCAGGGAATAACTAGTTTTCCTAAGAAAGTTTTGTAAGGCACTAAGTGTCTGAGTTTCTGAATATATTCTTAATATATTTCTGAGATTCTTAATATATTTCTGGATTTTTAATATATTTTTGAGTTTTTGTGAAAGTAATTAAGTATAGCACATTTAAAACATTTGAGGTTCATTTTTCTTTTTCTTTCTTTCTTTTTTTTTTTTTTTTGAGACAGGGTTTTGCTCTGTTGCCCAGGCTGCAGTATAGTGGTGTAATCTTGGCTCACTGCAACCTCCACCTCCTAGGTTCAAGCAATTCTCATGCCTCAGCTACCGAGTAGCTGGGATTATAGGCGTGTACCACTCTACCCGGCTAATTTTTTAATTTTTAGTAGAGACGGGGTTTCACCATATTGGCCAGGCTGGTCTTGAACTCCTAGACCTCATGTGATCTGTCTGCCACAGCCTCCCAAAGTGCTGGGATGAAGTTCACTTTTCTGATTTTTTGAGAGTCTTGGGAATATCCCATCTTTATAATCACTTATTTATCTCTTATGTAAATCAATCCAAAAAACACCCCTTTAATTTAAGAGACTTCATAATGTAACTTTTTGATGCCCCTGGGAGATAGGAAAATATCCAGTTACAAAGAAAGGTACAATCTTTTGTGAGTTATGACACATAGATGTACATATACATAGTGAGCTTAAAGCTTCAGTTCTATGTTAGCCACAGGTCAAGAGTTGATACAGAAATACCAAAACACCTGGAAGTGACATCAAAGAGCTGTTCTCCTTTCTGGTGAGCTTGAAATTCTTGATTGGTTTTTCTCCAAAGAGACAAATAGATAAAAAAGACGAATCAAATTATACATGTTCACTTCACTCAAGGGAAAAATAGATAAGGCCAGGTGCAGTGGCAGGCACCTACAGTCCAAGGCTTGACGGTTGCTAGAGCCCAAGAGTTTGAGGTCAGCCTGGGCAACATAGTGAGACCCTCTGAAAAAAAAAAAAAAAAGAAAACAGATACCTATAATCTATTAACCCAGTCTTGGAGACCACCAAATGGTCATACATTAAAATCAATTTCCTAATCTTTTCTGACACCAATGGGAAATAATTTATCAACCATAAACGAAACAGATATACATAAACACACAGACAGTAGAAAGGAAGATAAACTAGAGAAATGGAGAGTTAGCAAAGTTAAAATTCTATTGTCACTTGGCCTTTATCTCCAGGAGCTAAGAAAATATGTGCCTGGACTCAAACCACTTACTGGATACACTTTCCTGGCAATGTAGCTTACTTAACTCTGTCAGGTGAATTCATTGGGCATTTTGGTAGATCTCCAAAAAGATAATTTTTTAAGAAGGTAAAATAATAACTCCAATACACATGTAAAATGAACAAGTGTCTGAGATTTTACTTACCCCATTTATTAATGCAGGAACCAGTAAGATATCACAACCAGTTTCTTATTTTCAGTAATTAAAATATGACATTATAAAGCCATTGTCATATAATATTATAAAACCACTATCATGTTATAAAGCCATTGTCAAATGATATTATAAAGCCATTGTCTATGATATCATAAAGCCATTGTCATTGGCAAAAAATGATAAGAAAAATATTGTAGAGGTATGTCGGGCAGTTAATTGCTAAAAACATTTATAATGTAATGACATTATGGTATTTGTTAACTTAAAACTTTTTGCATTGTTACTTTTTATGAATACAAAATTTTGTATTCGTAATTTTATATTATTTTCTTTTAATAATCCTTCTTCCTAAATTGTATAAGCTTCAGTCTTCACAAAACCTCCTAATAACAGGGAAGGGCATCTGTGGAGGTGGAGGTGGAGGTGGAGGTAGGGGTGAAGGGGAGTATGGTGCGGGTTCCTGTTTCAGGATTTAGAGTGGAAAAAGTTTGGAGTAATGATTGTAGAACTAGGCTGGAGAGTCAACCAAGGAAAAGAGTGAAGTGGAGGAGAGCTGTTAGGGAGTTCAGCTGAGGTTGAGTAGTGCATCTTTTTTTTTTTTTTTTTTGAGATGGAGTCTCATTTTGTCACCCAGGCTGGAGTGCAATGGCACAATCTTAGCTCACTGCAACCTCTGCTTCCTGGGTCAAGCGATTCTCCTGCCTCAGCCTCCAGGGTAGCTGGAATTACAGGCATGCACCATCACACCCAGCTAATTTTTGTATTTTTAGTAGAGATGGTGTTTCACTATGTTAGCTAGGCTGGTCTCGAACTCCTGACCTCAAGTGATCTGCCCGCCTCGTTCTCCTAAAGTGCTGGGATTACAGGAGTGAGCCACCTGGCCTGCATCTTCATTTCTGATGTGAAGAACATGGGGTGGGGACTCTCTCCTAAATAGCACGGTACCATTTAGATTTTGGGTGAGCAGTGAAGATTTGGGAAGATCAGTGTCAGATTCAAGATTTTAAAAATGACTCTGACAGGTGACGGAATAGTTAATATCTCTGGCAGAATCTCATTAATCCTTTGATGACTTACTAACATGTGATGTCACTTTTCATTGGGCCTTTGCCTTGTCCACCACTGATTTATCTCTTGTTGACACACCTACCCTTATGGTGTTGAGATTCACACATATGTATGCATAGCCTCCTCCATGGGGTCAGATCTCTTTTCCCTCTTGGGGTGGTGTGAAGGCAGACTTATGGTCGTGCCTCAATTAGTGTTCTTAATTCTATCTCAGTAGTTGGGGCAGCTTCTCTTTACCTGGGCTGTATTTCATTAAATGTTTGGCCGCAGAACTGAAGTGTGGATGCTGGCGAGTGGAGAGGAAACAGAGGGTGACCTGGCTTTTGCTTTGGGGCAGGCCTTTCCCTAACATCTAGGAAACTTAACACTGTGGATGGCCAAGTGGATAAGTAGTCTCTGAAATCAGCGGGGAGCTGTTGCTTCAACAATGCAGCCAATGAATGCTGATGGCCGAACTCACAATTCACCCTATTACTAATGCATCACTCGATAAGGTAAACTGACTATGTAGGATGGCTGGGGCACAGGAGAAATTATATAAATGTTGATTAATTTGAGGCTTCCTTCCAATTCTCTTTGTAATATCTTGTTTTCTTTACTAGCGAGTTCAGAACATAAGCTACTCTTCACAGTAAACAGAGGCCCATGAAAACTTGACAGAAAAGGAGTGGAGGATGTGAACTGGATAGATATGGGATAAAGTAATAAAAGGTAGTTAACATTTAGTCAGTGGTTAATGTGTGCCAGACATTGTAATAGCTCGCATATCCAATTAATATCTGTCTGTTGCCACTGTCTATTTTCACAATAGCACAAGGCAGATACTATTTTATCTCCATTTTATACAACAGAAAACTGAGTCTTAGAGAAACTTGCTTGTCAGTGTCACACAGTTAGTAAGTGTCAGAGCCAGGATGCAAACCTAAGTATGTCTGAACTCTGAATCCCATGCTTTTTATTCCCATGAGATGCTGAGAGCTCAGTAGATAAAGGTGAGAGCGGGAGGTTATGGGTAGAGAACAGCAGTAGGTTTGAGAAAGAATAAGTGGTCATCAGAGGGGTAAAGCAACAAGTATCTCTTCTGGTGACAGTTTGAAACTACATTGCAAATAATTTGTGCTACTAATAATTTGTTGTTACTAATAATGGAATATTTGTGAGTGACTTACATAAAAATAAATTGGAGAAAATTCAGTATCACTCTTAACTGGATTTTGATGTGTTTCTCTTTAAGTGAGAGGGAAGGAACTTTAATTACAGATGGTTAACTCCCACCTGTATGTCCTGTGCTGGTGAAGTGATACCAGGTGTATATCAAGTGTTATGGGAATGAGGTGGAAACAAGGTAAGAATCACCAGACTGAGGACGTTATGCATGGAGGATGTTGCAGTTCTCATGAATGTTGCTCCCAAATCTCTTCTCCTTTGGCTCCTAGGGTCTTTGAATAGAGGTGGGGGGAGAAAACCTCTACTAAAGTAGACACAGAGATCAGAAGAAACCAAGTCAAAGCCGCTTCCCACCAAGCTGTGTGGTCCCGGGTAAGTCACAGCGTTTTTCAGCCTTAGTTCCCCTATCTTTAAAATGCAGGGTGTATATGTGGTATACCTTTTTGACAGGCTTATTGTAAGAATTGAATGAGATTGTTCATTTAGCTGTGATTACTATTTTGAGAGATTTGATAGCAAGCAAAACCTCTAGTCTTGGTGGGCCGAAGACCCTGGAAGATGGCATCCTAACAGCAAATTGAAGCCTGTAACTCCTAAGACTTTCCCCCATCCCTCCCACATAAACTCTCAGTGACCCCACCACCCCCTCCACTGACAAAGACCCTGCCTCTCAAGTGCTTGAACACACCAATCTCCAAACAAACTATTAGGAAAACTTTTAGAGGAGTGAAGACCCCTGACAAGACTGGGCCCATTTTTGGTAACGTGTTGTTGGGATGTTTGAGAATTAGTTTTGAAAGTCATTACTTTTCCCCTAAATGGAATTTTTCCTGGAAGGCCATAAAAATAGAAGAGATTAAAATTTTTACTAGGTTGATCAGGTTACGCACATCCTCTGGCCCAATATATCACAAACAAGAAAACAATAAAAGGCATTCATACAGTCTTTTTAGCCAGGGGTCACCTCAACACATCATAAAACATTAGTTCATGACAAGTGAGAGATTGGAATCAGCTGTGCCCATAAACTAGTGCTCATTTGCAGCCTGTGCTTTCAGAGCAGGAGAAAACTTGAAGGGCATGTGGGATTGCACAAATAGGCCTTGTGAACCAGCGAGAACATACTCCCCCCCCAGCCTCTTCCTCCAGACTGCTTGGCTGTTCCAGTGCCCTCCTACCAAGGAAAATTGGATTTTAGTTTGCTTATGACTGCTCTGAACATGTCAGGCCCCTTCTGTTCCCGAAGGCATGGAAGATATAGGCATGACATTTTACCCAGAGCCTGAAACCATTAAAATTCAGTCTTTGAAAAGATAAAACTAAAAGAATGATGTTATCAATAAAAACAACTATTTCTTTTGATGGAAGTTGAACAATTCGGTTGGTGACAATATTTCAGATGTCATTTAAGTTTGTTAACTCTTATTCGCAATTCATCCCCTGTGACTGGCTGGGGAGCAGGGTGGAGAGGGATCTTGCTTCCATTGCACCTGACACTCCACTTTGCCCATATTTTATCACAGGATTTGCCATTGACTTGTCTCCCCGATCCAGGCTGTAAATCTACTAAGTGACTGATATATTAGGGTTCAATAAATGTTTGCCTTAATATACTTGACCTGAATGGGCTCATTAATCCCCCTAGATTTAAAAATCATCCTTTCATTGATATACTTTCATCCCAAGTTATGTTACCTCTCCTTGGCAATTATCTACTTTACATATTCATGAATCTCTCACAGAAATCTGAAAGTCAAAATATATCTCAAATTCTTCTATTTTGCTTCATTACCTTAGTCCATGCCAGCATCGTCTATCATCTGGACATTATAATAGGCTCTGAAATGATCTTGTTTGCATTCTTTTCCCCCACCAACCCATTCTCCCATTCTCTACATAATAGTCTTTTGTTTTTTTTTCTGCATCCACACTCTCCTTCACTTCTTACCTCCCTGTATTAGTTTTAAGCAATTTTTTTATCCAGAACTATTATACTTAATACATGTGTGTATGTGTAGTAGATTATATAATATGCAGTTATATACTATATGTACATATATACACATATATGTACAGACACAAATATACACACTCCTTTTTTGCCAAACGTAACCACAATGGTGTTATCATACTTAAAAATGTAATGCTTTAAAATATCAAATATTTTTGAGTCAGTGTTCAAGTTCTCAATTACATTACAAATAGCATAGTTTTGACAGTTTTTAAAAGATCAAGATTTGAATAAGATCAATGCATTGTGATTCATTATGTTTCATAAATCTATTTTAATATATAAGTCCTCCCAACCTTGTTTTTTTCCATTACAATTTATTTGTTAAGAAACTGAATTTTTTCTCCTGAATGTCTCACACCCTGGAGTTTGCTTATCACATCTCTATAGTATATTTTAACACGTCCCTTTGTCCTCAGCATTTCTTATAGATTTGTTGATGGCTTCAGAGGCTAGATTTAGAGAGGCTTGATTCAGGTTTGAATTTTTTTGAGGGGGTGACTACTTCATAGGTAGCATTGTATTCTCCCATGCTGATGCCTGGATATCCCTCACTTAGTGATATTAGCAGATATTAATTAGATGCCTAGATGCATGACTTCATAGGCTGTTATAAAACAATATATTCAGATTTTTTCATTCTTTCTTTGTTAATCAGATGGATTATTATACATCTAAAAAGAAAAATATCCTCTCATCTACTATTTGGAAAGCAATGTTACTAAAATGAAAATAGAATAGTCTGACTTTGGTAATAACCCTCCCTCTAAAGACAACTAAAAAGCTGGGCAGAAAAAAAAGTCCTAAAAGGAACAATACAGAAAAACAATAATGAAGAAATGAAATTATGATCAGCTTGAGAAAGATAGGCAGCCTCAGTGGCTTCTGCCCAGGTGGTGTTCAAAGATTGGGGCTAGGTTACACTTTTGGCAGGTTAGTTTTGGAAGGAGATAAAAGTTGGAGGCAGGAGGTTAAGACCCTGGAGGACTTCACCATTCGAAAATATTTTTATGCTGGGTACATGTTCCTATTCCAGTGAAAAGGATGAAAAGTAGAGTCACACACTGCCGTGACAGGGCCAGGGATAAGAGTCCTGTGCCCTGTAATTGTCAGAAAATTGTGGAAACACTCCTTGCTCAGGACTCAGATCTCAAAGGGATATTGCTACAGACTAAATGTTTGTGTCCTCATCCCAATTTATATGTTGAAATCTTGACTCCAGATCCACCACGTTTGATGGCATTAGAAGGTGGATTTATTAGTTCCTTCTTGCACTGCTATAAAGAAATACCCAAGACTGGGTAATTTATAAAGAAAAGAGACTTAGTTGGTTCATGGTTCTGCAGGCTGTACAGGAAGCATGATGCTGGCATCTGCTTGGCTTCTGGGGAGACCTCAGGAAACTTACAATCATGGCAGAAGGCAAAGGGGGAGCAGTCATCTTACATGGTGGGAGCAGGAGCAAGAGAGCATAAGGGGAAGTGCTACACACTTTTAAACAAGCAGATCCCATGATAACTCACTATCATGAGAACAGTACCAAAAAGATGGTGCTAAACCATTCATGAGAAACCAACCCCATGATCCAATCACCTCCCACCAGGTCCCATCACCAACACTGGGGATTACAATTTGACATAAGATTTGGATGGGGACAAAGATCTAAACCATATCAGTGGAGCTGTTGGGAGGTAATTAGGTCATATGGGTGGAAAGGGATTAATGGGTGGAAGGAAAGGGATTAATGCCCTTATAAGAAGTTTGCTCTCTCCCTGCTCTCTACCATGTGAGGACATAGTAGGAAGATGGCTATCAGCAAATCAAAAAGAGTGCCTCATCAGACACTGGATCTACCAGCACCTTGACCTTGATTGTTTTAGCCTCAAGAACTGTGAGAAATAAATATTTGTTGTTTAAGCTACCTAGTCTATGGGTAATTTGTTATAGCAGCCCAAATTGACTAAGACAGATATGGACTATGTTTTGGTAGTTCACCTTGGTGACTCAGAAAACCTTGGTTCCCATCAGGTACCTGACAGAAGGAAAAAAAGTCTCTCTGAAGGAAAATAACACCATCTAAGACTTCAAATTATTTCTATTAATAAGTTAAAAATGGCCCGAGAACTATGAAAAACAATGAGATACACCGAGAGATAAAACAACATAAGCCAGAACCAACAGAAAAAGTAGTTCAAAAGAGACATCAGATACTATATGAAGCTGGGCATGGTGGCTCATGCCTGTAATCCCAGCACTTTGGGAGGCTGAGGCAGGTGGATCATCTGAGGTCAGGAGTTCAAGACTAGCCTGGGCAACATGGTGAAACCCTGTCTCTACTAAAAATACAAAATTACAGGTAATCCCAGCTACTTGGGAAGCTGAGGCAGGAGAATCGGTTGAACCCAGGAGGTGGAGGTTGCAGTGAGCTGAGATCATACCACTGCACTCCAGCCTGGACAATAGAGTGAGACTCTGTCTCAAAAAAAAGTACCGAAATGATTAAATATGGATTGTGGAACCACTATGCTTACTACATTCATAGTGATAAAATCCAAGCTTAAAAATCTCAGCTGGGAGCTAGGTACTATAGCGTGACACTGAATGTTTTCCTCTTAATATCAGGACCTAAAAAAGGATATGTGCTCTTGTCACTTCTATTTAACATTGTACTGGAGGTTCTACCAAGGCAATTAAGATAAATAAATAAATAAGCCAGATAAAACAAAACAAGAAAACCCCTCATGATGCATTAGGATAATCAGTGGAAAAGTGTGTGGAACTTCCAAACTAGTAGATAAAAAAATGTAGAATAATAAAAAGTAACCAACCCAAAAGAACGCATGAAAGGAGAGGAAAAGGAACATAGAAGAGGTGGCTTAATAAAACACATAATGAGATGACAGATCTAAACTCAAAAATATCAGTAATTTCACTAAATGTAAATGGATCAAATACTCCAGTTAAGAAACAAGGTTTTTTAAGGTTGAATTTAAGAAAAAACCAGTATAGGCTCTTTATAAGAAAAAGATTAAAAACATGAAGTTTCAAAAAGGTTGAAAGTAAAATAATGGGAAAATATACGCCATAGTTAGTTTTATCATAGCTTAAAAAAAGTTCATGTAGTTATATTATTATCACACAAGTAGACTTTAAGATAGAAAGTATTATTAGCAATAAAGTGCATCACTTCATAAAAGGTTCAAATCACTAGAAAGATTTTTTTACAACTGTAGTTTCTATACACTTTTACAGATTTGTAATTTGTGTGATTTCTTTTATTATTATTAATAATTTTTTTTTTTTTTTTTTTTTTTTTTGAGACGGAGTCTCGCTCTGTCGCCCAGGCTGGAGTGCAGTGGCCAGATCTCAGCTCACTGCAAGCTCCGCCTCCCGGGTTCACGCCATTCTCCTGCCTCAGCCTCCCAAGTAGCTGGGACTACAGGCGCCCGCCACCTCGCCCGGCTAGTTTTTTGTATTTTTTAGTAGAGATGGGGTTTCACCGTGTTAGCCAGGATGGTCTCGATCTTCTGACCTCGTGATCCGTCCGTCTTGGCCTCCCAAAGTGCTGGGATTATAGGCTTGAGCCACCGTGCCCGACCGCTATTAATAATTTATTTATTTATTTTAAGAGACAAGGTATCACTTTTTTGCCCAGGCTGATCTTGAATTCCTGGCCTTGAGCAATCCTCCTGCCTTGGCCTCCCAAAGTGCTGGGCTTACAGGTGTAAATCACACCTGGCCCTTTTTCTCATTCTTAATAAACTTAGTTTTCTACCTAATTTTGTATTCACAATTCTATATTCTTTTGCTTATTTTCATCACAGATTTTTTATTCTTCCTAGTACTTACCATGATTTTAAATTATTTTGTTGTAATTATTTGTTTCCTCTTTTCGGGGAATGGGAGAGAACTTGCTTTCATTTTAGAATGTAAGCCTTCTGAAAGCACTGAAAATGTATTGCTTACCATTCTAGTTCCAGAACTTATGAAAATGTTGGATGAATGAATGTGGAGGGGTGAATAAAGAAGAATGGAGAAAGGGGGACTATGGAACTAGCATAAATGTTCCCAGGGCAGGTAGGTGTAAGCAAGGGGATGAATCTGGGGCCAAAGTAAAAGGCACAGACTTAGGTAAAGGGTGACTCCAGGCAGGGAAATGAGAAAGCCATCAAGATTCAGAGGGGAGATGACCCCATGCTTAGGGCAGATTCTGGGCAGCACAGAGGGAGCAAGAGAGGTGGGATGAGCCTCATGCAGGGGCCAGATGTGACTCTGCCTAAGGTTGGTGCTGTTTCCCATAAGGGGGTGTTTCCATTCCTGGCCTCTGAAGTGATGAGAATCATGTTCTGAAAACTCACTAAAAGCAAAGCCCCTCTGTTTTTTCCAGCACTAGCTTTTGCCTGAAGTCATTATCTATAAAAGACAGCATGTGGACATGATAATTTTAAAGGAATTTTCTAGGTGTAACATTTTATTTTTTTTCCTGGCTTTCTTTTTTTTTTTTTCTCAGACCTTTATTCTCTGAATCATGTAAGCTGGAAATCTGTCATTCTTGATGTTCCCTCTGTCCCGTCACTCTTCCAAAGTTTTAATGATAAATCTTCTGTTTCCCCTTACTGATTCTTATTTTAATCTCCCTGGTTCAGAATTAATCACCTCCTAGTTTCTAAGTGGTCTATCTGGTTCTAGTGCAGTCTCCTCACTTTCTTGGTATTCGGTTTATCTTTCAAGTCACCATCTTGTTCATCATCTGAATATTAAAACACATTAAAGACTATCCCAATATCTCAGGATAGAGTCTGAATTCTCTGATTGATATTTTTTTTTAAATCATAATTTTTGTGGGTATTTGTATATATTTATGTGGTACATGAGCTATTTTGATTCAGGCATGCAATGCATAATAATCACACCATGGAGAATGCCCTCAAGCATTTATCTTTTGTGTTACAAACAATCCAATTATATTCTTTTTGTTATTTTAAAATGTACAGTTAAGTTATTATTGACTATAGTCACCCTGTAGTGCTATTTAATAGTAGGTATTATTCATTCTTTCTATTTTCTTTGTACCCATTAACCATGCCCACCTCTCCCCCAGGCCGCCACTACCCTTCTCAGCTTCTGGTAACCACCCTTCTACTCTGTCTCTAAGAGTTCAATTGCTTTGATTTTTATATCCCACAAATAAGTCTCTTCTTGATCTTTAAGGGCTCCCAGATTTCTATCTTAATCAGCCATCCACCTTATTTCTTACTACTTCCCTGAAAAAAACTTCTGCTCCCTCCAAACTGGTTTGGTTATTATTTTCCTCAATATATCATGTTCCTTTTGATTGCCATACTTTTGATGATTTCTTCTTTCCTCCTTGTAATGCCCTGTTCCCATCAGGGATCTTATATTAGTCCATTCTTGCACTTCTATAAAGAAATACCTGATACTGGGTAATTTAAAAAGAAAAAAGGTTAAATTGGTTCATGGTTCTACAGGCTGTACAGAATGCATGATAGCTTCTGGGGGGTGCCTCAGGAAAGCTCCAATCATGGTGGAAGGCAAAGGGAAAGCACTACATGACTGGAACAGGAGAAAGAGAGAGATGCAGGAGGTAACACACCTTTAAACAACTAGATCTTGTGAGAAGTCTCTCACTATCATGAGAACAGCATCTGTGATTCATCACCTCCCACAAGGTCCCACCTCCAATATTGGGAATTACAATTCAACATGAAATTTGGGTCAGGGCGCAGATGCAAACTATATCATTCCGCCCCTGGCCTCTCCCAAATCTCATGTCCTCTCATATTACAAAATACAATCATGCTTTTCCAACAGTCCTCCAAAGTCTTGACTCATTCCAGCATTAACTCAAAAGTCCAAAGTTTCATCTGAGACAAGGCTAGTCTCTTCTGCCTATAAGCCTGTAAAATAAAAAACAAGTTAGTTATTTCCAAGATACAAAAGAGGTATAGGCATTGGGTAAATACTCCTATTCCAAAAGGGATAAATTGGCCAAAACAAAGGGGTTACAGGCCCATACAGTCCAAAACCCAGCAGGGCAGTCATTAAATTTAAAAAAAAATTTTTTTGAGATTGCTCTTGTTGCCCAGGCTGGAGTGCAATGGTGTGAGCTCAGCCTCATCACAACCTCTGCCTCCTGGGTTGAAGCAATACTCCTGCCTCAGCCTTCCTGAGTAGCTGGGATTACAGGCATGTGCCACCACACCTGGCTAATTTTGTATTTTTAGTAGAGATGGGTTTCTCCATGTTGGTCAGGCTGGTCTCGAACTCCTGACCTCAGGTGATCCACCCACCTCAGCCTCCCAAAGTGCTAGGATTATAGGCATGAGCCACCATGCCCGGCCCATTAAACCTTAAAGCTCCAAAATAATCTACTTTGACTTCGTGTCTCACATCCAGGGCACACTGATGCAAAGGGTGGACTCCCAAAACCTTGGGCAGTTCCTTTCTTGAGACTTTGCAGGGTACAGCCACCATAGCTGCTTGCACAGACTGATGTTGAATGCCTGCGGCTTTTCCAGGTACATGGTGCAAGCTATCAGTGAATCTACCATTCTGGGGTCTAGAGGATGGTGGCCCTCTTCTCACAGCTTCATGAGGCAGTGCCCCAGTGGGGTCTATGTGTAGGGGCTCCAAACCCTCATTTCCCCTCCGCACTGCCCTAGTAGAGGTTCTTCCTGAGGACTCTGCCCCTGCAGCAGGCTTCTGCCTTGACATCTAGGCTTTTCCATATATTCTCTGAAATCCAGGTGGAAGCTTCCAAGCCTCAGCTCTTGCACTCTGTGCACCTGTAGGCTTAACACCACGCGAAAGCTGCCAACGCTTGCAGTTTGCACCCTCTGAAGCAGTGGTCCAAGCTCTACCTTGGCCCTTTTTAGCCAGAGCTGGAGCTGGAGTGGCTGGGATGCAGAGCATCATGTCCTGAGGCTGTACAGAGCAGTGGGGCTCTGGGCATGGCTAACAAAACCATTCTTCCCTCTTAGACCTCCAGGTCTGTGATGGGAGAGGCTGCTTCAGAGGTCCCTGAAATGAATGCCTCTGAGGTCTTTCCCCCATTGTCTTGGCTACTAGCAACAGATTTCTCTTTACTTATGCAAATTTCTGCAGTCCATTTGAATTTCTCTCCTGAAAATGAGCTTTTCTTTTCTACTACATGGCCAGGCTGCAAATTTTCCAAACTTTTTTGGTATAAGTTCCAGTTTTAGATCATTTCTATGCTCATGCATATGAGCATAGATTTTCAGAAGCAGTCAGGCCACATTTTGAACACTTTGCTGCTTAGAAATTTCTTCTGCTAGATACCCTAGATCATCTCTCTCAAATTCAAAGTTCTACAGATCCCTAGAGCAGGGACACAATGCTGCCAGTCTGTTTGCTAAAGCATAGCAAGAGTGACCTTTACTCCTGTTCCTAATAAGTTTCTCATTTCCCTCTGAGACCTCCTCAGCCTGGACTTCACTATCCATATCATTATCAGCATTTTGGTCACAACCATTCAACAAGTCTCTAGGAAGTTCCAAACTTTCCCTCATCTTCCTGTCTTCTTTTGAGTCCTTCAGACTGTTTCAGCCTCTACCCATTATGCAGTTTCAAAGCTGCTTCCACATTTCCAGGTATCTTTATAGCAATGTCCCACTCCTAGTATCAATTTTCTGCATTAGTCCATTTTTGCACTACTATAAAGAAATATTTGCGACTGGGAATTTTATAAAGAAAAGAGGTTTAATTGGCTTACAATTCTCCAGGCTGTACAGGAAGCATCATGGCTTCTGGGAAGGCCTCAGGAAACCTTCAGTTATAGTAAAAGGCAAAGGGAAAGCAGGCACATTGTTACATGGCTGGAACAGGAGGAAGAGAGATAAGGGGGAGTTACCACACACTTTCAAACAACCAGATCTTGTGGTAACTCATTTGCTATCATGAAAACAACACCCAGAGGGAAATCTGCACCCATGATCTAATCACATCTCACCAGGCCACAACTCCAGCATTGGGGATTAAATTCAACATGAGATTGGGTGAGGCTACAGATTCAAACCACATCAGATCTTTTAAATCCTTCCTTCTAAAATAATACGTGGCTTCCTGCATGCTGATGTTGTGCCAATTATTTATATAGTGCTTGACATAAGCTAACTTCTTTTATTTACATTTCTCTTACCTCAAATTCTTCTTCTATAACATAAAGCAATTAGAAGAGATAATTTTTAAGTTTCCCTCTAACCATAACAGTTTATAGTTTGCTAATTTTCTTGTGTATATGTGTGTGTGTGTGTGTGTGTGTGTGTGTGTGTGCATACATATTCTCTTCATTTTGATTGCAATGCCTTTCAAATTACCAAATGTTAACTAAGATTATGCTGTGTGTCCACATCTGTGTTAGGCTCTGTTAGGTTGTGCAAAGATGAGTAAGAGACAGTTCTGTACTCCCAGAGGCTCATAATTATGTATAAGAATGGGGGTGGGGAAGACAGAGAGAAAGCAGAGACAGATTTACTCACACAAAACTATGATATAAGACAAATTAAGAGTGTTCTATTGAAGAATTGCAAAGTAGGATGGGGGAGGAGAGAGGGAGAGGTTAATTTTGGCTGGGAACATCTGGAGAGATGTGATGGAGCTGAATTTTGGCTGTTATGTAAGGCTTTAAAAATAGGCATGGAGTTTTAAGGAAGGAGGGTGAATAAAAGATGATAATAAGAGTATGAGCATAAGGCAGAATAATACAGGGAGGGTCCCAGAAATGGTATGGACTCTAGTATGGCCAAAATGCAGAGGACATGGAGAATTATTGTCTGAGATTAGATTGTTAAAGGCCCTACATCATAGGCTAAGGCATTTGGATTTTATTCTTTGGAACGTTATTGAAGATTTATTGAACAGCACCATGACATAAGTATTACTGCCTGTTGGCAAACCAAAGAGAAAAGATTAAAGAGAATTACATAAATTTGGAAGGAAGACAGGGTCAACACATACACACACACACACACACACACACACACACACACACACACACACATTGGTCCTGGGGTTGCCTTTCTGACTTTGAGTGAGAGTGGAGGTGGGTTGGGTGGAGTAACATGGTGATACAGAATTCCATGGGGTACCACTCTCTACATGGTGGAAAAGGTGATGGGAAGCCCACCTCATCCATTCTTCTACCAGGGTGCTATGGCACAGAGGCATTTCTGGATCTCTTGCTCTTGACAACCTCTCCAATAATCCAGGGCTTTCAGGGACTCAACACTTCTGGAACTAATAGAAAAGAGGTGAGATTTATAATCTATCTTTTAGATTGAGGAGTGTGTGTGTAGGAAAATTCAATTGACAGGAGTTGGAAAGGTCTCTTCTTTTGTCTTTTGGATGTTCCTGTTATGTTTCTGTCTCTTGGATGACTTTGATCAATTCTCTGGTTCTTCTTTTTCTGCCCACCTGTGAAGTGTTCCACCATCAGCATCTTCTCTTCCTGTTTCAAATGTTTTTTTTTTTTTTTTTTTGGTGGCCTCCATGGTTTTGATTTCAATTGATAGAGTGATGAATCCTAGATCTTTATCTTTAGATAAAAATCAGTGCTAGAGGCTTTCAAACATAAGAATTACTTCTGAGACTGAAACTAGTTAACTAAAAACAGTAAAAAAAAAATTAGTCCAGCCATGGGGTTGGGAGTTAAAGGTTGAGAGTGTTAAGTGAGACTTAAATGTTGAACTACTCTGCCCATCTAGTCAAGGAATCTATTATGCTACAACAACTTAAGAAAATTTAGAAAATAAAGTTGAAATGATGTCAGCAAGATGGTAGAATAAGAGGTTCCAGCCCTTGTCCCCCACAGAAACACTGATTTGACAACCATCTGCAGATGAAAATACTTTTATGAGAGCTCTGGAGTCCAGTTGAGAGGTTCTAGAGCTCCAGTTAATCACAAAACCTGAGATCAGCTATGTTGAAAGGAGTAGGAAGAGTAGTTTCACTTTGCCCATATCACCCGTCTCCTAGGTTGTCACAACTCAGCGCCAAGAGAGTCCCCCTGGCCCACAACTTCTCCCTCAGGTGAAGGAGAAAATAAAGTGAGGTCTGGAGTCCCCAACGTTTTGGTGGCGCTGCCCAAGAGGCCTGCTTCTGTCATCATGGCCAGACTGCTAAGGAAATCAGCACAGCTGGATCATCTATGGGTAGCAAAGGCAAAGAAAAGGGTCAGGGCTCCCAGCAAGTAGCATGTGTGTCACTGCAGACAGCATCCTGGGTACTTCTGTAGATGAGGCTCTACATGCCCCCACAGCTGATGTCCTGCATGACCCCACAGATAGAACCCTGTATGCTCCTGTAGATGGTGCCCCACAGCTAACACTCTGTGTGCCCCCTAGGCACCCACCCAGCGCACCCACACATATAGCACTCAATGCATTCCTGAACTCTGTATCCTGTGCATCCTCAAAGTTGGCACTTGGTTTGGCCCCAAAGCCAGCAACTCATGCACTCCTGCAGCCAGCATCCCACATGCCCTTACAGATGGTCCTCTATGTGCCCCTGCAGCTGGTGCTCCATGTGTCCCTGTAGAGGGCACACAGATCTTAGAAGCTAGAGTGTATCTTAGCAATGGGCTTGACGTGGGTGTCATGTTTCTCTGATTCTTCATGATTCTTGTAGTCTTCCATTGATGTCTTCCCACTTGAGGAAGCAGTTACCGCTTCCAGCCTTTACAGACAAACTGAATTCAAAAAGGAATGACCTTCATCAGACAACCTGGCTAGAGATTCTAGAGGTTTCTCAAACCTCAATGGATGCACCCTCTATACTCCTCTTGCTCCCTATTGAGGAGAGGTAAGTCTTACGTTTGTGTGGTTTTTCTTAATCCCACAGAGTCATGTTAGGTGCTGAGAGCCACCCATCTCTTCTCCCTAGGGTAGTACTCTTATATGCCAAGACACTGGATGCAAGCCCTCCTTCTCTCCTTCTCCTGTAAAGGGGATGTTTCAAAATTGAATGCCTTCTCAGAATCCTGCAGTCAAGCCTGGCTTCAGGGGCACCTAAAGTGTGCCATTTTTATTGGCTCTTTTATTATTATATAGTGACCATAAAGCTCCTGGAACTGACACTTTCCATGTCACCAAATGAAGATCTATAAATGGCCTGAGAAAGAATTCCAAATTATCATCCTAAAGAAACTTAGTAAGTTATAAGAGAATGACTGTATAGAAGACTAAATCAAATTAGGAAAACAATACATGAACAAAATAAGTTCAATAAAGAGATAGAAACCATAAAAAAGAGCCAAACAAATTTGGGAGCTAAAGAATATGATGACCAAATAGAAAAGTTCAATAGAGAGCTTCAATAGCAGACTCATCAAGCAGAAGAAAGAATCAGCAAACTCAAAGGCAGGTGATTTGAAATTATCCAATCAGAGGGGCAAAAAAAAAAAAAAAAAAAAAAAAGAGAGAGAGAATAGAAAATAGTGATAGAAGCCCACAGGACTTATGGGATACCTCAAAGCAAACCAATTGCACATTATGGAAATATCAGAAGGAGAAAAAATGTGAAAGGGGAAGAAAGCTTATTTAAACAAATAATGCCTGAAAATTTTCTAAATCTAGGGAGGGAAATGGACCTCCAAATTGATGAAGCTCAAATGACCCAAATAGGTTGAACCTTAAGAAGTCAGTCTATACCAAGAGACACTATAATTAAATTATCAAAAGTCAAATACAAAAAAAGAATTTTGAAAGCATCAAGAGAAAGGTGACTCATCACACACAAGGGAATCATCATGAGACTATTGATGGGTTTCTCAACAGGAATCTTTTAGACCAGAAGACAGTGGGATGACATATTCAAAATACTGAAAGAAAGGAAAACTGCCAATCATGAACAGTATACCCAGCCAAACTATCCTTAAAAAATGAAGGAGAGATACTTTCCCAGACAAACCAAAACTGAGGGAGTTTGTCACTACTAGACTTGGCTTACAAGAAGTACTAGGGGGAATTTTTCAAGTTGAAATGAAAAGATACCAAATGGCAACACAAAAGCATATGAAGGTATAAATCTCACTGGCAAATGTAAATATATGGGCAAATACAGAACAATGTAATATTGTAATATTACAAATCACTTTTAAATCTAGCATAAAAGTTAAAAGGGAGAGGTACCTATAGCTACAATAATTTGTTAATGGATACACATTGTAAGAAGACGTAAACTGTGACATCAATAGCATAAAATGTGGGTGAGGGAGAAAAGTAGTTTTTGTACATGAATGAAATAAAGATGTCATCAGCTTAAAATGACTGTTATATGATGTTTTATGCAAACTTCATGGTAACCATAAAGAAAAAAAACCTCTAATAGATACACAAAAGGTAAAGAGAAAAGAATCAAAGCATACTACTAACAGAAAAAAATAAGAAATCACAAAGGAAGACAGCAAGAAAGGAAGAAAGAAAAAAAAAAACTCTACAAAACCATCAGAAAACAATGAACAAAATGGCAGTAGTGAGTTCTTACCTATCAGTAATTACTTTAAATGTAAATGGATTAAGTTATTCAATCAAAAGACACAGTGGCTGAATGAATGAAAAAATGATTCAACAATATTCTATCTAGAAGAGACTCACTTTAGCTGTAAGTACACATATAGACAATATAAAGGGATGGAAAAATATATTTCATGCAAATAGTAACCAAATGAGAGTAGGGGTGCCTGTATTTATATTAAACTTTCTGTCAAAATCTGTCACAAGAGACAAAGATGGTTACTATATAATAATAAAAGGACCAATTCATCAAGGGGATATGATAATCATAAATATATATTCACCAAATATTGGAGCACTTAAACATATGCATGATCATTGGGTCAAAAATGAAATCGAGATGGCAATTAAAAAATTCTTGGAACTGAATGACAATAGTGATACAACCTATCAAAACCTCTGGGACATAGCAAAGGTGGTGCTAAGAGGAAAGTTCATAGCCCTAAACACCTACATCAAAAAATCGGAAAGAGCACTAACAGACAATCTAAGGTCACACCTCAAGGAACTAGAGAAACAAGAACAAACCAAACCCAAACCCAGCAGAAGAAAGGAACCAAGATCAGAGCAGAATGAAATGAAATGAAATTGAAACAAAAAAAAATTACAAAAGATAAATGAAACAAAATGCTGGTTGTTTGAAAATATAAATAAAATTGATAGGCCATTAGCAAGATTAACCAAGAAAATAAGAGAGAAAATCCAGAAAAGCCTAATAAGAAACAAAACAGGAGATATTACAACTGACACCACAGAAATACAAAAGATCATTCAGGGCTAATATTAACACCTTTATGTGCATAAACTAGAAAACCTAGAAGAGATGGATACATTCCTGGAAAGATACCACCCTCCTAGCTTAAATCATGAAGAATTAGATACCCTGAACAGACCAATGACAAGTAGCATGATTGAAATGGTAATTTAAAAAATTATCAACAGGCCGGGTGGGGTGGCTCACGCCTGTAATCCCAGCACTTTGGGAGGCCAAAGTGGGCGGATCACCTGAGGTCAGGAGTTTGAGACCAGTCTGGCCAGCATGGTGCAACCCCGTCTCTACTAAACATACAAAAATTAGCCGAGTGTGGTGGTAGATGCCTGTAATCCCAGCTCTTCAGGAGACTGAGACAGGAGAATTGCTTGAACCCAGGAGGCAGAGGTTACAGTGAGCCGAGATTGCACCACTGCACTCCAGCCTGGGCAACAGAGTGAAACTCCATCTCAAAATAAATAAATAAATACATACATACATACATACATACATACATAAAATAATAAAATAAAATAATAATAAAAAATTTACCAACAAATAAATGTTCAGACGGATTCACAGCAGAATTCTACCAAGCATTCAAAGAAGAATTGGTACCAATATTCTGTTGACAATATTCCACAAGATAGAGAAAGAGGGAACCCTTCCTAAATCATTCTATGAAGCCAGCATCACTCTAATACCAAAACCAGGAAAGGACATAACCAAAAAGAAAACTACAGACCAAATCCTTAGTGAACATAGATGCTAAAATCCTTAACAAAATTCTAGCTAACTGAATCCAATAACGTATCAAAAAGATAATCTGCCATGATCAAGGGGGTTTCATACCAGGGATGCGGGGATGATTTAACATATGCAAGTCAATAAATGTGATACATCACATAAACAGAATTAAAAACAAAAAGCACATGGTCATCTCAATAGATGCAGAAAAAGCATTTGACAAAATCCAGCATCTCTTTATGATTAAAACTCTCAGCAAAATTGGCATACAAGGGGCATACCTCAATATAATAAAAGCCATCTACGACAAATCCACAGGCAACATAACACTGAGTGGGGAAAGTTGAAAGTATTCCCTCTGGGAACTGGAACAAGACAAGATACCCACTCTTACCACTTCTCTTCAACATAGTACTGGAAGTCCTAGCCAGAGCAATCAGACAAGAGAAAGGAGTAAAGGGCATCTAAACTGGTAAAGAGGAAGTCAAACTGTCGCTGTTTGCTGATGATATGATCATTTATCTAGAAAACCCTAAAGACTCCTCCAGAAAATATTAACAAAGCTAAAGGGAGAAGCAGATAGTAATACAGCAATAATAGAATACTTCAATTCTATACTTTCATGAATAGATGGAACATCCAGACAGAAAAGAGAAAAAAATCAAAGAATATCCAGACATATACAGAACATTTCACCCAGTGGCAGCAGAATACACATTCTTCTCAAGTACACATGGGATATTTTCCAGGACACACATGCTAGACCACAAAACAAGTCTTAGCAAATTAAATAAGATTTAAATCATCCCAAATATATTTTTGACTACAATGCAATGAAACTAGAATCAATACCAGAGGGAATATAGGAAAATTCACATATACGTGGAAATTAAACAACACACTCTTGAACAACTACTGGGTCAAAAAAGAAATCAAAAGAGAAATTAGAAAGTATATGGAGACAACTGAAAACAAAAGGTAAGCAACCAAAAGTTATGCGATGCAGCAAAAATTTGGTTACTTGGGATACTCAAGTAACCAAGTATGAGATTACTTGAACTTCCAAAAGGGAATTTCAGGTAATAAATGCCTACATTAAAAAATAAGATCTCAAAAAAACAAAAAAACAACTAAGGTCAAAGTTAGCAGAAGAAATAAAATAATAAAGATCAGAGCAAAATAAATAAAAAAGAAAAATAGAAAAAACCTGAAAGTTGATTCTTTGAAATGATAAACAAAATCAACAAACCCCTAGCAAGATTCAACACCCTTTTATGATAAAACAACTAGAGGGAATGTATTTTAACACAATAAAATCCATATACCACAAACCCACAGCTAACATCATATTCAATGATAAAAAATGAAAAGCTTTTACTCTACTATTTGGAACAAGGCAAAGATGGCCACTCTTGCAACTTCTATTTAACATAATGCTAGAAATCCTAGCAAGAGAAACCAGACAAAAAATAAATAAAATCCATACATATCAGAAAAGCGGTAAAATTATCACTGCAGATGGCATAATCTGTTATTTATTTATTTTTTTCTTATTATTATTTTTGAGATGGAGTCTCACTCTGTTGACCAGGCTGGAGTGCAGTAACGTTATCTTGGCTCACTGCAAATTCCACCTCCCAGGTTCGAGGGATTCTCCTGCCTCAGCCTTCTAAGTAGCTGGGATTACAGGCACCCACCACCATGCCCAGCTAATTTTCATATTTTTAGTAGAGGCAGTGTTTCACCATGTTGGCCAGGCTGGTCTTAAACTCCTGACCTCAGGTGATCCACCCACCTCAGCATCCCAAAATGCTGGGATTGCAAGTGTGAGTCACTGTGCCTGGCCCATAATTTTATATATAGAAAATCATAAATATTCTACAAAAAACCTGTTAGAACTCAGTGAAGTAACAGAATACAACATCCATATACAAAAATCAGATGTGTTACTATTCATTAACAACAAACTAGTATCTAAAGGGAAATTAAGAAAACAATCCTAATTACATCAGCATCAGAATGAAGGAAATATTTAGGAATAAACTTAACCAAGGAGGTGAAATACTTGTACACTGAAAATTATAAAACACTAGTGAAAGAAATGTTAAAAGACACAAAGAAATGGAAGACATCTGTGTTCATGAATTAGAAGAATTAATGTTCTAAAATGTCCATACTACTGAAAGCAAACTGCAGATTCAATGTACTATCTATCAAAATCCAAATGGCTCTTGTTTTTTACAGAAGTAGAAAAAATAGTTCTAAAAATCAGATAGAACCATAAATGATTCTGAGTAAAGCAATTTTAAACAAGAAGAACAAAGCTGGAGAAACCACACTTTCTGATTTTATATATATATAACAAAGCTACAATAGTCAAAACATTATGATACTGGTATAAAAACAGACACATAGGACAATGGAACAGAATACAGAGCCCAGAAATAAAACCACCCATTTGTGGTCAACTGATCTTTCACAAAGTTGCCAAGAGTACGCAATGGGAAAACAATGGTCTCTACAATAATTTGTGTTGGTAAAACTGTATATCCACATTCAAAATAATGAAATTGGAGCCCTTGTTTTATGCCATAAACAAAAATAAGCTCAAAATGGATTAAAGACTTAACTATAACACTTATAATTGTAAAAATTCTAGAAGAAAACACAGGAAAAACCTATTGGTCTTGACAATAATTTCTTTGATATGACACTAAAAGCAGGCAACAGAAGCAAAAATAAACAAGTGAGATTACTTCAAACTAAAGCTTCTGCACAGCAGAGGAAACAATGAACAAAATGAAAAGGCAATCTATGAAATGGGAGAAAATATTTGCAAACCATTTATCTGATAAAGGGTTAATATCCAGAATATATAGGGAACGCCTGCAACTCAGAAGCAAAAAACAAATAATCTGATTAAAAAATGGGCCAAAGAATTAAGTATACATTTCTCTAAAGAAGATGTGCAAATGGCCAATAGGTATATGAAAAGTCAATAAAGCATCAGGGAAATGCAAATCAAACCACAATGAGCTATTATTTCACACCTGCTAAAATGACTATTACAAAAAGAAAAAAGAAAACAAGTGTTGGTGAGGAAGTGGAGAAAAGGGAACCCTAGTATGCTGTTGGTGGGAATGTAAGTTAGTATAGTCACTATGGAAAACAGTATACAGATCCTAAAAAAATTAAAACATGGACTTACTATATGATCTAGCAATCTCACTTCTGGGGTGGTATGAACCTAAAGGAATTGAAATCAGGATCTTGAAGTGATATGTGCACTCCAGTGTTGACTGCAGTGTATTAACAATAGCCAAAACACTGATGCAACCTCAATGTCTATCAATCAACAGATAAATTGATAAAGAAAATGTGATATATAAATACAATGGAATATTATTCAGCCATAGAAAAGGAGATCCTGCCATTTGGAACAACATGAATGAACCTCGAGGACATTATGCTAAATGAGATAAGCAAAACACATAAGAACAAATACTGCATAATACTATGTATATAAGGATAAGGTAGACTCATAGAAACAGAAAGTACAGGCCAGGCTTAGTGGCTCATGCCTGTAATCCTAGCACATTGGGAGGCCAAGGCAGGAGGATCACTTGAGACAAGCCCGGGCAACATAGTGGGACCTCATCCCTACAAAAAAAGAAAATAAAAATTAAAAGAAAATTAAGAAACAGAGAGTTCAATGGTGGTTGCCAAAGGCTGGGTGTGTGAGGGAGGGTGGGGGAAAGCAGGGAGGTGAAAGGGTACAAAGTTTCAGTTATACAAGATGAATAAGTCCTGGAGATCCATTGTATAGCACATGCCTACAGTAAATAATACTGAATTATATACTTAAACATTTGCTACGAGGATAGCTTTTATGAAAGTGTTTATATTATAGAAAGAAAATAAATAAAGAGGGTGAGAGGAAACTTTTGGAAGAATGTATATGTTGTGGCTTAGATTGTGGTCTTAGTTTCATGAATCTATTCTTATCTCCAAATTTATAAAGTTGTATATCTTAAATATGTACAGCTTTATGTATGTCAATTATACCCCAGTAGTTTTTTTAAAAAAAAGAAAATGAAGTTACCTGCTTAGTTGGGTCAAGAAATACGTATTTCCATTTGGTAGCCATTACTAATGTGAACTGTCCCAAAGAAAGATACAGTCCAGCAAGATTCTTTTTTTCCCCTGTTTTCATATGAAAAAAGTGGTGATGTGGTTAATGCAAGCACACATCTACTAGCCTCTTAACAAAGAGCATGGTGGTGCTCTGTAAATATCGTCAGATGGGCTTCTTGGTGACTCATGCTATGTTAAAACATCTTTTCATCCCTTGCACTTCTTTTTTTTTTTTTTTTTTTTTTTTTTTTTTTTTTTTTTTTTTTGAGACGGAGTCTTGCTCTGTCGCCCAGGCTGGAGTGCGGTGGCCGGATCTCAGCTCACTGCAAGCTCTACCTCCTGGGTTCACGCCATTCTCCTGCCTCAGCCACCCGAGTAGCTGGGACTACAGGCGCCCGCCACCTCGCCCGGCTAGTTTTTTGTATTTTTAGTAGAGACGGGGTTTCACCGTGTTAGCCAGGATGGTCTCGATCTCCTGACCTCGTGATCCGCCCGTCTCGGCCTCCCAAAGTGCTGGGATTACAGGCTTGAGCCACCACGCCCGGCCATCCCTTGCACTTCTTGAACCTGACTCTTGAAACTTTCCATTCTGATTCCACTGCCCTATTTCGAGTTCTCATCTGTCACATAGATTAATACAACAGCTCTCTCTCTCTCTGTTCTCTGTCTACATTTGAGTGCTGAGTGATGGGTCTGTGGTGCATACTGATCTATGTCATGCCCCGGCATGACATGGTTCTCCAGCAATTCCCAGCAAAGTCCTCCAGCAACTCCCCATCAGCCTTAGAGTGAAGTCTGTGCTCCTTAACAAGGCCATAAAGGCCTGCAAGGGCTGGCTCTGCCCTCTTTCCAGCCTCATCTCCTCCTGCAGCCCTCCTCATGCTGTCCTCCTTGGCTTCATCATGTTTCCTGCAGCTCTCCACATTCACCAACCATGTTGGTGTTTGCTCTGTAATTTGCTCTGTTGACTGTTTTGCCTGAATGTCCCTCCAGGTCTCCTGCTAGCTCTTTCTTTCACCCTGACTTACTCATCACAATATTTCCAACTCAGCTCAGGCTTGAGCTCCTCCAGGAGTCCAAGCTGGGTTTGGCACCTTACCTCTAAAGTCCCTGAGCACCCTGTCTCGTAGCATTTGCCACTTTAAAAATGATCTCTTCAGGTCTGTTTCCTCCACCTCTCTGCTGTGAGTGCCTTACATTTTAAAAAATATCCCCATGCACTAACATGTGGAGCAGCAGTGTAGTATAATGGTGAGAGCGCCAGTCTAGGGGTCAGAAGTGTGGAGTCTTAATCCTGAGTACCAGTTATATGTCTTGGCAGCATTCTAGAGTTGTTGTGACAACCATGAGGGATAATAAGGGAATATCTACTGAAGGACGAAGTACTAAACAGATAGAAACCACTGGTTGCTTTCTAAGTCTTATATTTAATACCCTTTTCTTATTTCCCACCATATAGGACCTTTCCACATTTGTCAGGCTTATGATGATCACTATAGTCTCAGACTGATGAATCCTAGATGTTTTTCTTCAGTCCCGACCTCTTTCCTAAGCATCACACCCTTGATTTCAACTGTATGTTCAGTGTCCTTCACCTGTGATTTGTGCCTTTTGTATCTGGAAACTAAGAGGTCTCAAATATAACTCTTATTTCGTAAATCAGCACCTTCTCCTCCATGTTTCCCTGAATGGCATTATCTGCTCTATGCGTCAAACTAGAATTTCAGATATATCTTTAGTTCTTTGTCTTCCTCAACATTGCGTTGATGTGGAGATGGAAAGGAAGGAGGAGAAACAGAGAGGGGAGTTTGGAAGGCAAATCCTTCCATGAGACAAATAATGCAAAGGAAAGTGGGGAGGTGCTGAGTGGTGAGAAGGTGCACAGGGACCAGATCTCAAAGGACCACGTAAGTCCTTGATATGGTTTGGCTCTGTGTCCCCACCCAATTTCATCTCGAATTTTAATCCCCATGGTCTGGAGAGGAGGGACCTGGTGGGAGGCGATTGGATTATTTGGGCAGTTTCCCCCATGCTGTTCTCATGACATCTGATGGTTTAAATGTGTTTGACAGGTTCCCCCTCGCTCTGTCTCCTGCTGCCACGTAAGACGTGCCTGGCTTCCCCTTCACCTTTCACCATGATTATGAGTTTCCTGAGGCCTCCCCAGCTATGCCGAACTGTGACTCAATTAAACCTCTTTCCTTTATAAATTACCCAGTCTCAGGTTGTTCTTTATAGCAGTTTGAAAATGAACTAATATAGTCATGCTGGAGAATTTGGCTTGATTCTGAAGGCAACAGTAATCTGTTTGTTGGAGGGCTTTAAGGAGGGGTGGGGGTACATGATAAGTTTTGGGCTTTCGAAGATTTAATCTGACTGCAGTGTGAAGAATGGATTGTAGGGGCTCAAACCTGAGTCAAGAAAAGTATCAGAACCTGAATACAGATGAAAAAATAATGAGATGACGTAGAAGAGAAGATGAGGTCCTGGACAGCAGCAGAGTGTGGGGGAAGTAAGACGAAGTGGGACTCAGGTGAGAAAGAATCCTTGGAGGATGGCTAGTTGGTGGGCTATTCCTGCCTCAGCTAGGAGGATAGTGAAGAGGACCAAAGGGAGAAGGCCGTGTGAGTGTGAGACCACTTGGAGACAAATAAGGCTAGCCCGTGAGAGTGAGGGCAGTCAGACTCCCTGACCCACTGTTTCCCCCTGGTTCTCCATCATGATTGGAGTTTATTTTGCCCAGTGAGAAATGGGAGATATAATCAGGAGATTATGTAGAAAAATAATTTTGGAATGAAGCACAAAGGGTAGAACTTAATATAAAAAATCATTATAAGACAGTTGAAATAGGAACTGAAAGGAAAGTGAGGCTTATTTTCTTATAAATAATTTTTGATTATTCACAAGACCTTAATGTCTTCCTCGAGAAAGTGGATCAGTTTCGATTTTCAGCCATAGTTCATCACCTCCTTTACACTAGTGAGTGATTAAAAGGAAAAGTAAGGAAAACAGATTGTTTTGTACTCCTCAAAAGCCTACCTATGAATCATTTCCTGAAGACAAAGGATTTTTCCAAAAAGGTAATGTTAGTAAATTCACAATGCTCTTCTTATAAGAGTGAAAGAAGAAACTGAAAGTCAGGAAAGAGGAATTTACTTATACCTGGTAATTCTGCTGACAGAGACTTGAAGTTATACCAAGAAGTCAGTATTAACTGTTTTCACTGGGAATAATTAGAGTAAAGGAGAAGAGAAAAGTTGACTTTTTCTTTCAGTGTGACCTTGGGACCCCTAAAGGGAGTAGTGGTGTGGCTGAAGGTGCTAAGGGTCAGGTCAGTTTCCGTTAGGCTCTTTTATATTCTGGAAAATAATTGCTGTGGGTGAAGCTTAGGCTACTGGAGAAAAGATTGGAGACTCCATTCTCTCACCTTGTAGTAAAGTGGAAACTTCTCCATTACTTCAGTTAAGTAACTTAATAAGTCTTTCCTTAAAAAAGTCAATATAAATGATGTTTTATCAGTAATAATCATAGCAACCTTTTTCACTCATGAAAAATAATGAAGATTAAACTTCATTTACAAGCTCTTCAGATTCACATATGATCCTTGCTAGTGTGCATCCAGACATGTTTGCGTTTGTTGCATAGTTTTACGCACTGGACTTTAAGAATTATTTGGACACTAAGCACTTTATTTATTCATCTGTTTTTTAGATATACTGCAAGAAATGAGTCCTAAGTTTTAGGTAGCTAAGTCATCTTAGCAGCTGATAGTTTGCTGCTGAGATCACTCATGCATATAATCATTTAAAGGGAGCATTTCCACTTTCACATATTTGATGCAACTGTTCGAAACTTGTCTTTTTAAGTTCAGGGATACATATGCAGGTTTGTTACATAGGTAAAGTTGTGTCATGCGGAGGGGGGGTTGTTGTACAAATTATTTAATCACCCAGGTATTAAGCCTAGTACCTATTAGTTATTTTTCCTGATCCTCTCCCTCCTCCCAGCCTCCACCCTCCAGTAGGCCCCAGTTTGTCTTTTTCCCCTCCATGTTTCGACATGTTCTCATCATTTAGCCCCCACTTGTAACTGAGAACATGCGGTATTTGGTTTTCTGTTCCTGCATTAGTTTATCAAGGATAATAACGGCCTCCAGCTCCATCCGTGTCCCTTCAAAGGACATTATCTTGTTCTTTTTTATGACTGCATAGTATTCCCTGATGTATGTGTAACATATTTTCCTTAGTCTACCATTGATTGGCATTTAGGTAGATTCCATCTCTTTGCTATTGTGAATTGTGCTGCAATGAACATATGTATGCATGTGTCTTTATAATAGAATGATTTATATTCCTTTGGGTATATACCCAGTAATGGGATTGTTGAGTCACATGGTATTTCTGCCCCTACGTGGTTGAGGGATCATCACACTGTTTTCCACAGTGGTTGAACTAATTAACACTGATGCCAACAGTGTAAAAGTGTTCTTTTTCTCTACAATCTCACCAGCATCTGTTATTTTTGACTTATTAGTAATAGTCATTCTGACTCATGTGAGATGGTTTTGTGGTTTTGTTTTGCATCTCTCTAATGATTAGTGCTGTTGAACTTTTTTTCCATAAGCTTGTTGGCTGCATATCTGTCTTTTGAAAAGTGTCTGTTCATGTCCTTTGCCCACTTTTTAATGCCCACTTTTTAATGGGCAAAGGACATGATTGTTTGTTTTTTTCTTGTAAATTTGTTTAAGTTCCTTATAGACACCAGCTATTAGACTTTTGTTGGATGCATAGTTTGCCATTTTTTTTCCCATTCTTTAGGCTGTTTACTCTCTTGATAGTTTCTTTTGCTGTGCAGAAACTCTTTAGTTTAATTAGATTCCATTTGTCAATTTTTGCTTTTGTTGCAGTTGATTTTTGTATTTTTATCATGAAATCTTTGCTCGTTCCTATGTCTTGAATCGTATATCCTAGGTTGCCTTCCAGCGTTTTTATGATTTTGGGTTTTACATTTAAGTCTTTAATCCATCTTGAGTTAATTATTGTATATGGTGTAAGGAAGGGGTCCAGTTTCAATTTTCTGTATATAGCTAGCCAGCTATCCCAGCGCCGTTTATTAAATAGGGTATTATTTCCCCTTTGTTTGTTTTTGTCAGGTTTGTCAAAGATCAGATGGTTGTAGGTGTGTGATCTTATTTCTGAGTTCTCTATTTGGTTCCACTGGTCTCTGTGTCTGTAGGACTAATCTTTTTATTAAGTAACCAAATTTTCTGTTTATTGAAATGTCCTCCACAAATAAATTTAAGCCAACACAGAGAAAGGGATCTCAAAATCGCTGTCAGATGCTCTGTGGTAAGAAAAGAACAAAAAGATATCCTAAGAGGCAGAGAACCTAAGCTATACCTGTTTTATTTTTTTAAATAAGTTTTTTTTTATTTTTAGTTTTTGTGGGTACACAGTTATATATATTTATGGGGTACATGAAATATTTTGGTACAGTATGCAATGCATAATAATCATATCATGCAATAGTAGGTATCCATTTTCTAAAGCATTTATGCTTCATATTATAAGTAATTCAATTATACCCTTAATTATTTTTAAAAGTATAATTAAATTATTATTGATTATAGTCCCCCCCTAGGGCTATCAAATAGTATCTCTTATTCATTCTTTGTATTTTTTTTTTTAATTTTACTCTAAGTTCTGGGATACACACGCAGAATGTGCAGGTTTGTTATATTGGTATACATGTGCCATGGTGGTTTGCTGAACCTAGCAACACATCATCTAGGTTTTAAGCCCCACATGCACTAGGTATTTGACCTAATGCTCTCCGTCCCCTTGCCCTCCACCACCTGACAGGCCCTGGAGTGTGATGTTCACCTCCCTGTGTCCATGTGTTCTTATTGTTCAGTTCCCATTTATGAGTGAGAACATGCGGTGTTTGGTTTTCTGTTCCTGTGTTAGTTTGCTGAGAATGATGGTTTCCAGCTTTAGCCGTGTCCCTGCAAAAGACACGAACTCATTTGGGTGTATACCCAGTAATGGGATTGCTGTGTCAAACGGTATTTCTGGTTTGAGATCCCTGAGGAATGGCCACACTGTCTTCTACAATGGTTGAACTAATTTACACTCCCTCCAACAGTGTAAAAGCATTCCAATTTCTCCACAGCCTTGCCAGCATCTGTTGTTTCCTGATTTTTTAATGATCGCCATTCTAACTAGTGTGTGATAGTATCTTATTGTGGTTTTGATTTGCATTTTTCTAATGACCAGTGATGATGAGCTTTTTTTCATGTTTGTTGGCTGCATAAATGTATTCTTTTGAGAAGTGTCTGTTCATATCCTTTGCCCACTTTTTGATGGCATTGTTTGTTTTTTTTTCTTGTAAATTTGTTTAAGTTTCTTGTAGATTCTGGATATCAGACCTTTGTCAGATGGACAAATTGCAAAAATTTTCTCCCATTCTGTAAGTTGTCTGTTCACTCTGATGATATTTCTTTTGCTGTGCAGAAGCTCTTTAGTTAAATTAGATCCCATTTGTCAATTTTGGCTTTTGTTGCAATTGCTTTTTGTGTTTTAGTCGTGAAGTCTTTGCCCATGCCTATGTTGTGAATGGTATTGCCTAGGTTTTCTTCTAGGGTTTTTATGGTTTTAGGTTTTACATTTAAGTCTTTAATCCGTCTTGAGTTAATTTTTGTATAAGATATAAGGAAGGAGTCCAGTTTCTGTTTTCTGGATATGGCTAGCCAGTTTTCCCAGGACTATTTATTAAATAGGGAATCCTTTCCCCATTGCTTGTTTTTGTCAGGTTTGTCAAAGATCAGATGGTTGTAGGTGTGCGATGTTATTTCTGAGGCCTCTGTTCTGTTCCATTGGCCAATATCTCTGTTTTGGTACCAGTACCATGCTGTTTTGGGTACTGTAGCCTTGTAGTATAGTTTGAAGTCAGGTAGCATGATGCCGCCGGCTTTATTCTTTTTGCTTATGATTGCCTTGGCTATGTGGGCTCTTTTCTGGTTCCATATGAAATTTAAAGTAGTTTTTTTTTTCTAATTTAGTGAGGGAAGTCAATGGTAGCTTGATGGGAATAGCATTGAATCTATAAATTGCTTTGGGCAGTATGGCCATTTTCATGACATTGATTCTTCCTATCCATGAGTATGGCATTTTTTTTTTTTTCATTTGTTTGTGTCCTCTCTTATTTTCTTGAGCAGTGGTTTGTAGTTCTCCTTGAAGAGGTCTTCACATCCCTTTTAAGTTGGATTTGTAGGTATTTTATTCTCTTCGTAGCAATTGTGAATGGGAGTTCACTCATGATTTGGCTCTCTGTTTGTCTTTAATTGGCATATAGAAATTTTTGTGATTTTTGCACATTGATTTTGTATCCTGAGACTTTGCTGAAGTTGTTTATCAGCTTAAGGAGTTTTTGGGCTGAGAAAATGGGGTTTTCTAAATATACCATCATGCCATCTGCAGAGACAATTTGACTTCTTCTCTTCCTATTTGAATACCCTTTATTTCTTTCTCTTGCCTGACTGCCCTAGCCAGAACTTCCAATAGTATGTTGAATAGTAGTGAGAAAGGGCATCCTTGTCTTGTGTCGGTTTGCAAAGGGAATGCTTCCAGCTTTGGCCATTCAGTATGATATTGGCTATGGGTTTGTCATAAATAGGTTATTATTTTGAGATATGTTCCATCAATACCTAGTTTACTAAGAGTTTTTAGCATGAAGTCATGTTGAATTTTATTGAAGGCCTTTTCTGCATCTATTGAGATAATCATGTGTTTTTTGTCATTGGTTCTGTTTATGTGATGGATTACATTTATTGACTTGTGTATGTTGAACCAGTCTTGCATCCCAGGGATGAAGCCGGCTTGATTGTGGTGGATAAGCTGTTTGATGTGCTGCTGGATTCAGTTGGCTGGTATTTTATTGAGGTTTTTCGCATTGATGTTCATCAGGGATATTGGCCTGAAATTTTCTTTTTTTGCTGTGTCTCTGCCTGGTTTTGCCATCAGGATGATGCTGGCCTCATAAAATGAGTTAGGGAGGAGTCCCTCTTTTTCTGTTGTTTGGAGTAGTTTCAGAAGGAACGGTACCAGCTCCTCTTTGTACCTCCGGTAGAATTCAGCTGTGAATCCGTCTGGTCTTGGGCTTTTTGGTTGGTAGGCTATTAATTACTGCCTCAATTTCAGAACTTGTTATTGGTCTGTTCAGGGATTTGACTTCTTCCTGGTTTAGTCTTGGGAGGGTGTATGTGTCCAGGAATTTATCCATTTCTTCTAGATTTTCTAATTTATTTGTGTAGAGATGTTTATAGTATTCTCTGATTGTAGTTTGTATTTCTGTGGGATCATTGGTGATATGCCCTTTATCATTTTTTATTGTGTCTATTTGATTCTTTTTTCTTCTTTATTAGTCTAGCTAGCAGTTGATCTATTTTGTTAATCTTTTCAAAAAACTAGCTCCTGGATTCATTGATTTTTTGAAGGCTTTTTTTTTCCTGTCTCTGTCTCCTTCAGTTCTGCTCAAATCTTAGTTATTTCTTGTCTCCTGCTAGCTTTTGAATTTGTTTGTTATTGCTTCTCTAGTTCTTTTAATTGCAATGTTCGGGTGTTGATTTCAGATCTTTCCGGTTTTCTGATGTGGGCATTTAGTGCTACAAATTTCCCTTTTAACACTGCCTTAGCTGTGTCCCAGAGATTCTGGTATGTTGCCTCTTTGTTCTCATTGGTTTCAAAATACTTATTTCTGCCTTAATTTTGTTTTTTCCCCAGTATTCACTCAGGTGCAGGTTGCTCAATTTCCATATAGTTGTGCTGTTTTGAGTGAGTTTCTTAATTTTGAGTTCTAATTTGATTGCACTGTCGTCTCAGAGACTGTTTGTTATGATTTCCATTCTTTTGTATTTGCTGAGGAGTGTTTTACTTCCATGTATGTGGTCGATTTTAGGATAAGTGCTATGTGGTGCTGAGAAGAATGTAAATTCTGTTGATTTGGGGTGGAGAGTTCTGTAGATGTCTATTAGGTCTGCTTGGTCCAGAGCTGAGTTAAGTCCTGAATATCTTTGTTAATTTTCTGTCTCGTTGATCTGTCTAATATTGACAGTGGGGTGTTAAAGTCTCTCACTATTATTGTGTGGGAGTCTAAGTCTCTTTGTAGGTCTCTAAGAACTCGTTTTAGGAATCTGGGTGCTCCTGTATTGGGTGCATATATATTTAGGGTAGTTAGCTCTTCTTGTTGTGTCGATCCCTTTGCCATTAGGTAATACCCTTCTTTGTCTTTTTTGATCTTTGTTGGTTTAAAGTCTGTTCTGTCAGAGACTAGGATTGCAATTCCTGCTTTTTTTTTTCTTTCCATTTACTTGGTAAATATTCTTCTATCTCTTTATTTTGAGCCTGTGTCTTTGCACGTGAGATGGTTCTCCTGAATACAGCACACTGATGGGTCTTGACTCTATCCAATTTACCAGTCTGTGTCTTTTAATTGGGGCATTTAGCCCATTTACATTTGAGGTTAATATTGTTAGGTGTGTGAATTTGATCCTGTCATCATGATGCTACCTGGTTATTTTGCACAGTATATGCAGCTTCTTCATAGTGCCATTGTTCTTTATATTTTGGTTTGTTTTTGCAGTAGCTGGTACTGGATTTTCCTTTCCATATTTAGTACTTCCTTCAGGAGCTCTTGTAAGGCAGGCCTAGTGGTGACAGAATCCCTCCACATTTGCTTGTCTGTAAAGGATTTTATTTCTCCTTTGCTTGTGAAGCTTATTTTGGCTGGATATGAAATTCTGGGTTGAAAATTCTTTTCTTTAAAAATGTTGAATATTGGCCCTCATGCTCTTCTGGCTTGTAGAGTTTCTGCAGAGAGATCTGCTGTTAGTCTGATGGGCTTTCCTTTGTGGGTAACCTGACCTTTCTCTCTAGCTGCCCTTAACATTTTTTCCTTCATTTCAACCTTGGAGAATCTGTCAATCATGTGTCTTAGGGTTGCTCTTCTCGACGAGTATCTTAGTGGAATTCTCTGTATTTCCTGAATTGGAATGTTGGCCTGTCTTGCTAGGTTGGGGGAGTTCTCCTGGATAATATGCTGAAGTGTTTTTTCCAAATGGATTCCATTTTCCCTGTCACTTTCAGGTACACCAATCAAACGTAGGTTTGATCTTTTCACGTAGTCCCATATTTCTCAGAGGCTTTGTTCATTCGTTTTCATTCTTTTTTTTCTAACCTTGTCTTCATGTCTTATTTCAGTAAGTTGATCTTCAATCTCTGATATCCTTTCTTCTGCTTGATCAGTTCAGATATTGATACTTGTGTATGCTTCATGGAGTTCTCATGCTGTGTTTTTCAGCTTAATCAGGTCATTTATTTTCCTCTCTTAACTGGTTATTCTAGTTAGCAGGTCCTGTAACCTTTTATCAAGGTTCTTAGTTTGCATTCGGTTAGAACATGCTCCTTTAGCTCAGAGGAGTTTGTTATTACCACCTTCTGAAGTCTACTTCTGTCAATTCGTAAATCTCATTCTCTGTCCAGTTTTGTGCCCTTGCTGGAGAGGCATTGTGATCATTTGGAGGAGAAGCAGCACTCTAGTTGTTGGAATTTTCAGCATTTTTATGCTGGTTTTTCCTCATCTTCATGGATTTATCTACTTTTGATCTTTGAGGCCGATTACCTTGGGATGGGGTTTTTGTGTGGGGGTCTTTTTTTTGTTGATGTTGATGTTGTTGCTTTCTGTTTGTTAGTTTTTTTTTTTTTTTTTTTTTTTTTTTCCCCAACAGTCAGTCCCTTCTCTTGTAGGCCTGCTGCAGTTTGCTCGAGGTCCACTCCAGACCCTGTTTGCCTGGGTATCACCAGTGGAGGTTGCAGAAGAGCAAAGATTGCCATCTGGTCCTTCCTCTGGAATATTCATCTCAGAGGGACGCTGGCCTGATGCCAGCTGGAACTGTCCTGTATGAGGTGTCTGTTGGGAGCTCTCTCCCAGTCAGGAGGCACAGGGGTCAGCAACCTACTTGCGGAGGCAGTCTGTCCCTTAGCAGAGCTTGAGCACTGTGCTGGGAGAATCCTCCTTTTCAGGATCAGCTGCTCTCTTCAGAGCTGGCAGGCAGGAAAGTTTAAGTCTGCTGGAGCTGTGCCCTCAGCTGTCCCTTCCCCCAGGTGCTCTGTCCCAAGGAGGTGGGAGTTTTATCTGTAAGCCCCTGACTGGGCTGCTGCCTTTTTTTCAGAGATGCCCCACCCAGTGAGGAGGAATCTAGAGAGGCAGTTTCGCCACAGCTGCTTTACTGCATTGTAGTAAATTCCGCCCAGTCCAACCCTCCTGGCCTCCTTAGCACTGTCAGGGGAGAACTGCCTACTAAAGCCTCAGTAATGGTGGATGCCCTTCCCCCCACCAAGCTCGATAGTGCCAGGTGGACTTCAGACTGCCGTACTGAGTATTTTAAACCACTGGTTCTTAGCTTGCTATACTCCATGGGTGTGGTACCTACTGAGCAAGACCACTTGGCTTCCTGGCTTGAGCCCCTTTCCAGGGGAGTGAATGGTTCTGTCTTGCTGGGGTTCCAGGCACCACTGGGGTATGAAAAAAGACTCCTGCAGCTATTTCAGTGTCATCCCAAACAGCCGCCCAGTTTTGTGCTTGAAACTCAGTGCCCTGGTGGTGTAGGCACATGAGGGAATTTCCTGATCTGCCGATTGCAAAAACTGTGGGAAAAGCGTAGTATCCGGGCTGAGTAACACAGTCCCTCATGGCTTCGTTGGCTGGGGGAAGGAGGTCCCTTGGCTTCTTGTACTTGCTGGGTGAGGCAACACCCTACCCTGTTTCTGCTTACCCTCCATGGGCTGCACCCACTGCCTAACCAGACCCAATGAGATGAACGGGGTAGCTCTGTTGGAAATGCAGACATTGCCTGCCTTCTGCATTTGTCTCTCTCAGAGCTGCAGACCGGAGCTGTTCCTGTTTGACCATCTTGCCCGATCAACCCTATGTATATATTTTTTATACCCATTAACCATTTCCACCTCCCCCTCACTCATTCGCTAACCTCCTAACTCTGGTAACTATCCTTCTGTTCTCTAGTTGCATGAATTCAATTGTTTTAATTTTTAGATCCCACAAATAAGTGAGAACATGCAATGTTTGTCTTTCTGTGCATGGCTTATTTCACTTAACATAATGACCTCCAGTTCCATTTAGGTTGTTGCAAATGACAAGGTCTCATTCTTTTTTTAATGTCTGAATAGTACTTCACTGTGTACAAGTACCACATTTTCTCTATCCACTCATCTCTTGATGGACACTTAGCTTGCTTCCAAATCTTGGATATTGTAAACAGTACTGCAACAAGCATGGGAGTGCAGATATTTCAGTATATGGATTTCCTTTCTTTTGGGTATATACACAGCAGTGAAATTTCTCAATTGTATGGTAGCTTTATTTTTTTGAGGAACCTCCAAACTGTTCTCTGTAGTAGCTGTACTAATTTACATTCCCACCAACAGTTTATGAGGGTTCCCTTTTCTCCTCATCCTCACCAGCATTTGTTATTGCCTGATTTTTGGACAAAAGCCATTTTAACTGGGATGAGATGATGTCTTATTGTAATAAAAAAACCACAAAAATCTGTGACTTAAATCAATAAATATTTATTTCTTGCTCAAGCAAAGGCCATTGTGTGTCAGGGGAACTCTCTGGAGCTTATATTTCCCAATGATGATTCAGCATTTCACCTTCATGCCAACATTTGATTTATTATTCCAACAATGAAACAATGGGGTGGAGCATTAAGTATGCGCAATTAAAAGCTTACATGTGGAAGTAAAACATGTGACTTCTACTCCAATTTTTTTGGTGAAAGTAAGCCACACCTAACCTCAGAGAACTCAAGAACAGGCAATTCCCCAGTGGGCCTGAAAGAAGAAGAATTATGCAGCACTGATATCCACCACAGATGTCACCTTTTTATTCTGCTAGGTAAGGACATCAAACACACACACACACACACACACACACACACACACACACACACACACACACACACACTACCCCATCCTGTCCTTTAAAACCACCATCATTTCCTTTAAGAACTTACTTTTTAACATTATGCACAAAATTACCTATTAAAATTTCAGTACAATTTTTTATTTGCTGTGCTCTTCCCTGTATCTTAGGAAATCAAACTACATTTTTCAGAATCCCTTACAGTAGGATACCTCATTATATTCTTTCAATGAATGGCATTCACATGTGACTTGGAAGGCAGAGGAAAAGCAAAATCCATTATTGCTCCTAGGACGGTGGTAAACAGAGGATGGGCTTTGGTAAACAGGAGATATGTTCTCACTGGCCTCCTACAAATCACCCATTTAGTGTTCTTGGCAGCTGAGATTGCTGTTGATAGCCTCTCAGAATTTCTGTACTTTTAGTCCCCTGGTCATTTCTACATTTTTGAAAGCCTCTAACTCTGAGATTTATTCTTTCTTGTGTGAAATATCTAGAGGAGCTTTTCTGACTGATAAAGTATATGACACTAAGAAACAGGTTATCAAATATGGAGTCAGATCTGGTTAGATTTGAAGCAACAATAATCTCACCTATTAGAGAAAAACAGATATTGGTAGATCATGGCATATATGGGAAAATAGCTACTTAAATTACTGCATGTAGTTGCTTATAATAAAGTTCTTGTTGAAGGCAAGGCTTTGGGGATTAAGTGGCTGCTTAATCCATTATATCCATATAGAATGTCTGCATATTCATTATATCCATAGAGACTACTGAAATACTTTATCAGTTAGAAAAACCCCTCAAGGTATTTCAAGCAAGAAGGAAAAAATATCAGAGGTAGAGACTTTCAAAAATGTATTCTATCCATATAGACTACTCTATATGGAGAATTCATATGCAGACCACATGGACACTAAGGTAGGATAGCTACTTCTGACTTCATTGGAGAGGATTAAAAAAAAATGAAAAATTCAGACCTAGATTTTTTGGCTTAAAATGGTCAGATTGGGAGGCTGAGGTGGGCGGATCATGAGGTCAGGAGATCGAGACCATCCTGGCTAACATGGTGAAACCCTGTCTCTACTAAAAATACAAAGAATTAGCTGGGCATGGTGGCGGGTGCCTGTAGTCCCAGCTACTCGGGAGGCTGAGGCAGGAGAATGGTGTGAACCCGGGAGGGGGAGCTTGCAGTGGGCCCAGATCACGTCACTGCACTCCAGCCTGGGCGAGAGAGCAAGACTCCATCTCAAACAAACAAACAAAGAAAAACCACAGAAAACTGGAGAGCTTTTATGATTGTCATAAAAGAAGCTTATGTTTAATTCTCCAATCCACAGCATCAAATTTTGGGTGTAAGTTTTTTGACACAGTTTTTTGATGTTGTGGGTTGCAGAATTAGAGCAAATTTGGATTCATGGCTCACTAGATTCTTTTGTAAAAGTTGGGGCATTTGTTGGAAAGAATAAAATTCTGAACTGGAATAGAGACATCCAGATAGATTCCAGTGATCTGAATTTTTTTTAATAAGCTCCCTTGTTGGAAGTATCTGTAATGATCTCAACCAAGGTCATTTCAAAGGGATTGCAAAGGGATGCAAGTGCATCTCAAAACTCATCTCTCCACCTTTTATTGTCTCTAGACCCATAATGAGAGTTAGATTCCCAAAGGCCTCAGGAGACAAGTAAAAAGTCTGACTTTGGAGGAGAATTACAAGGTTTTGCCAATTTATATCAGTCAGCAAAAGGAACATAGCCCGCCAAAACCTTGATTTTTAGCCCTGTAGGACCGATTTGCAGACTTCTGACTTCCAGAAATGTAATATAATAAACTTGTGTTGCTTTAAGCCACTGATTTTGTGGTAATTTGTTATAATAGCAATAGGAAACATACAATGATCTACTAAAGTTTTACTTAATATGGGTAGTCAAAGAAAAGTTCTAGGTCTGGTAAACAGAGATTATAGCTTGAGTAGCCACAACATATCCCCTAATTCCAAGATCTAAACCAGCAATCAAAGAGGAACCCCTTGGATGAAGGGAAGGACACATCATTTTGAGGAAGCATCCTGTAGCATGTCCATGAATATGTACTGTAAATCTTTCCCCCAGTGTTTCCTAAAGCCTCTGTGAACTGGAAACTTCAAAATACCTAGACTTTACAAGGGTTTTATACAGTGAGCTGACACTGATTACTGATAACCCAAATTGTACTGTAGTCTAACTGTCAAAGTAGGTGCTTATAGATGTCAGATGACACAGACAATTTTCGCCTGAGTTCATCTCACGCTGGGTGTACTAGTTTTCTATTGCTGTGTTACAGATTATCACAAACTCAGTGGATTAAAACAATACCCTTTTCTTTAAGCTCACCATTCTGTAAAGCAGAAGACTGTGCAAGATTGGCTGGGTTCCCTGCTTATGGAACCCAAGGCCGTGGTTTCATGGCCAGGGTCTTCCAGGGCCAAAGTCAGGGTGTCTCCTGGGCTGGACTCTTATCTGGAGGCCCTAGGGATGAATCCTCTTCTAAACTCATTTAGGTTTCAGGCAGAATTCAGTTTCTTATGGTTATAAGACTGGGGCCCTAATTTTCTTGCTGGCTATTGCCCAGAGGGTCCTCCTCTGCTCCTAAAGGCTTCCCACATTCCTTCCTATGTGACTCCCTTCGTATTCAAAGACAGGAATGGAATGGCACACAGAGTTCTTCTTATGATTGACTCTGACGTTCCCTTATGCCACCAGCTATAGAAGGCTCTCTGCTTTCAAGGGCTAGTATTATTAAATCAGGCTCAACCAGATAATCTTCTTGTCTTAAAGTCAATTCTGCTATATAATATAACAGTCATGGGAATGAGAACTAATCATATTCACAGGTTCCAGGAATCAGGATGGGACATCTTTGGGGGACCATTTTAGAAATTCTGCCTACCATAGTGGGCCACATGGATCCATGAACCCACTCTGCAATTATTTTCTCAATTCCTGAATACATGGTTGGAATAGACACTCTTGGCTATTGGAAGAAACACAACATTGGGCCCTTGACTTGTGAAAGGGATTTATTATTATAGGAAAGGCCAAGTAGAAGCCTGGGTGACATGGTAGAGAATAGTGTCAGCTTCAGTCTCTGGTACCTGGTATGGAACTATTAGTCTGGGATATGCTTTATTTTCTGAATCAACAGAAAAGATCACCAGAAACATATAATAATTTTTTCTTTTTTTGTGATTGGGATAATAGTATACCCTTACTGTTTTACCCAGTGCCATGTCAACTGTCAAAATTGAGAACACAGAGACATTGATTATCTCACCTTCCTGTAGAATATCATGCTGTCCACCTCATTGATAGCATAGTGTCAACGGACCTAGTTAACAGGAACTAGCAGATATCCTAGGTGCCTTTGCTAGATATATGCATTACAGAGGTTGGGAGAGAAACTTACAACCCTAGTGAAGTTTCTAGGAATTCTATAGTCTGGGGCATGTGGAGGTTAGCTCCTTCAAAGTGAAAGACAAATTACTGCATATTAAGTCTTATTACTAAGAAAGAGGTGTAGTACTTAATGGGATATTTGGATTCTGGTGGCAACATGTCTCTTATCTGAGTTTGCTGCTCTAACTTATTTATCAAGTAATAAATAAAGATAAGCTGATTTGATACTTGAGTTTTATGACCTATTTGGTCCAATTATGCCCAAAGTATCTGGTAAGAATATTGTGTGGAGGCTCTGGCAAGACTTAGTAAGATAAATCACTTTGAAGAACATCTAGAATTGTGGACTAAACTTGTGCCCTTCTGCATTTGAGAAACAGCTTATTGGTAGCTAATTGGCCCTGGTAGAGATCAAATTTTGATCATGGGATAACAAGTGATCATGTGACTTGAATTGTCCAATATAAAGTAGTTATAATGTTGGACATAAACAGCAGCCTTCCATCATCAAGTGGAAGTTGTATTGTGTCCAATAACTTTTGTTTGTCTTTCCAGATACGTTCTCTACCTTGCTATTTCCATCGGGAGATCACCATAGACAATATCAGTAGACAATAACTATTACGTCCCCTGATTTCCAGCTTCTGGTTGGGTTGAATGAATTCGGAGCCTGCTGGGAGACTGAAAAAAGAGGAGGGAAGTTCCTTTCATGCAATGATACCTTGGGTTTGCTGTGTCCCTTAGCCAAAAGTCCTTTAATCTTGAACTTCTCTCAAGGAAGCCCTCTTCACATAAGTTTCTCTTTTCGGATTACAGTAACTGGTTCTCTTCTTTTGCTACTTCAAACTTAGGGAAGGTAAAAGCCCCAGGGTATTACACTGTCCTTTTGTGAGTTTCCCACACCCTGCACATACATTTGTTAATAATTTCTTCATTAAACTCTCCTCACATGATCTCATTTTGATGGCATCATTTATTCCTGGTTCAGGACCTGACTGATACAGTGTCTGGTACTAGAAATAACCATAAGAAAACAGAGCCTGAAAATTGGATTCTAGTTTGGGTTATTTATTCATATGAGTAGAACTGAGATATGCCCATTTCCAGAGTCATACAATTGCATCACAGTCACTCAGATTATCACTGATAGTAGCAAGGGATAAAGTGCAGGTGAAGAGAAAATTGTTGGTAGATTAAGTCCTAAAGACAAAAATAAATTGTGTGAGCAAGTGGCTCAGACTCCTGGGGGTGTTCCCTTCAACAAACTAATGAGAGAGAAAAAAATTGGCTTAAAGATGGTACAGTGACACATGGGTGGCTCTGATAGTAAGGAAAGAAAGATCTATTTTTTATTCAGTTGTGTGCTCACTGGAAGACGACACTTTGTAAGTGGGGTGCTGTCCTATAAGATGTGGTATATGCTATGAGCTAATAAGTTATACAAAGTGCTGTTTCTTCCATTTTTTCCCATTATCCCATAGTCCACCAATGGGGGTGGAGTTACTTGGTGTCTCTTTCTATTGTACCTAATAACCCATTCACATACATTTTGCTTTCTGTTTCTGCAACTTTTGCCTCTGTTCTTCTGAAGAACCTCCAAAGTGTCTTCCATATCAGTCCTATTTTTGTAGATAAGGAAACCTAGATGAACAGAGGTTAAGTAACTTGCCTAAATTCACATAGCTGTCAAGTGGAAAGGCCAAGCTCAAACCAATCTGTCAGACTCCAAAGCCCATGATTCTTTGATTATACTCCAAACAAGACAAAGCAGGAATGTAGGCTAAAAGAAGGTAGGTAAATGGTATGAAGAAAGAGGTTCATGTAGAGTTTCAGTTACCAGGATAAACAAGGCAAAACTCAGTAGGATACTTTTGCAATAATTTCAAATCCTATGACAGGAAACACAGAAGGATTGGATGGAAGGAGACCTTCTAGCTATGGAGCCTCCTATTGTGAAGGCAAGTGCACCCACTGCAGCCCCACCTCCCCAGCACACCATTTTTGTGCATGTGGTTGTTAGGGAGCTAATGCCAGGATAGAGCCCATAATTAACCCCAGAGAACGTCAAAGCTATATGTTCTTTATGCACTTGGCAATTCTCAAGTGCCATCCCATTGCTAAGTGACTGGGAAAGCTAAGTGTTTACTTAGGATGTTGCAGGGCAAGACTTCAAGGGAATCTGTTAGATACAAGTTTAAATTCTCTTAAATCTAGGGTAGTGCTCAGAGGGATCCAAAACCTCAAAGAGCATTTTTGGGTCTTGGCCTGCTGTTATTTGGAATCCTGACTTGCTTCTGGCATCTGGAGGAGCTGGAGGGACATCTGGAGGGTTGTCTGGCTGCTTGAAGAGCCCAAGAAAGTTCTGCCATTTCATCTTCCCAATGTGTTACAGAAAAGTTCCGCAAGCTTGTGAATGGAGTGTCAATTCCAAACTTTGTCCCTTTGGGCCAACAAGAAAGCATTGAGTCCTCTTATAAAAGCAGATCATTCAGAGTGGAGAAACAGCAGAGTTTTAAAATGGAATGTGAAGTGTGTGTGTGTGTGTGTGTGTGTCCCTTAGGAAAAAGCCTCTTCCAGAATGGAAAACAGTTAGTATTAATAGTTGTGAGATGTCCTCATTAAACTTCCCATTGCCCTGTGCAAGGTCATGTTTTGGTAGGTGCTCAAAGGGACTGGACAGACGCAGAACAAGTGTAAACGGGAATGCTCAGGTGCGAAAGAGCAGTGCCCACCTCTGTCTCTGGCTGTCTTCCTCCTGGGGTTTGCCCTCACAAACTGCTCCTGGGTTTTTAACTGTGCTGGGGAGTTGCTACTACTACATACAGCCCTCAGGACACAGTTCCTTCCAGGACACTCAGAGCATCTGCATCAGTGTTACCTGGAATGGCGCTGAAAATGCAGATTCCTCATATGGAATCCAGATTACTCTGACATATTACTTAGAAAAATTTCCCTGCGGATTCTTACAAATGAAAGTCTAGACCATTTCTACAGGGGCTTCTGCCTGTTACACAATATTGACAGTCAATATCTGTTCAACGTTTATTGTTTATTCTAAGAGCTTTATCTATATTTTTTCATTTAATCTTGACAATATTCCTCAGGTTAAGAACTATTATTATCTCCAGAATTTTTACAGAAGCTGAACATGAGGCACAGGGAAAATGAATAACTGTTCCAGGTCACATAGCAATTAGTGGAGTCAGCATTTGAACTCAGTTTACAGAAAACATGCTCTTAGTCATTATGGTAAGCCCTGAGGATTAATCCTTCTTTTCTTTCTTTTGATCAAGATCAAATTGTATTTTTTTTTTTCTTGCCAATGAACTTTGCTAAGGGATGAAGGGAAAACGCATTTTCGGAGGAGAATTTCTTTATCCCTTCATCATAAGAACTATCTGGACATGGTAGGTTTGGTTGACATAGCTGCCCCAGAACAATCCATGTCCTGTACTTAACTCATGAGGAAACACTTTGCCTCCACTCTGCTCCAACCTGCCCTTCCCACCCTAATTCCTGCTCTGATGCAGGAACCTGGCTCTGGGTCGGCAGATCTGTATACTTCCTCATGCCTACATCTTGGCCCAGCCAGTGTGGTTGCTTTGGCTTTCCCACCTAGTAAAGGACAAACATATGCTTATACAATCTTCAAAGACCAGTCAGTTCAAATATTCCCTTTTCAGAGAAGCTATTAGAAAGCCCACAACGGCCGGGCGCGGTGGCTCAAGCCTGTAATCCCAGCACTTTGGGAGGCCGAGGCGGGCGGATCACGAGGTCAGGAGATCGAGACCATCCTGGCTAACACGGTGAAACCCCGTCTCTACTAAAAAAATACAAAAAACTAGCTGGGCGAGGTGGCGGGCGCCTGTAGTCCCAGCTACTCGGGAGGCTGAGGCAGGAGAATGGCGTAAACCCGGGAGGCGGAGTTTGCAGTGAGCTGAGATCTGGCCACTGCACTCCAGCCTGGGTGACAGAGCGAGACTCCTTCTCAAAAAAAAAAAAAAAAAAAAAAAGAAAGCCCACAAAAGGCCTTTATCTTGTGAGGTCCCAGGGCCACTTAGCAGCCCGAGTCCAACTTTTTGGGGCTTCTTTCCTCTCCTGTAGCAAGTGCAATGCTTAGCTATCTTTTCTCTTATAGCTTCTCTATCTGGCGGGGGGTGGGGCGGGGTGGGGGGCTTTGTTTACTTCCTGACTTGTGAAGAGTGGGTTTCTCATTGTCCTGAAGGCAGATACATGACCCTTTCCACTTGAAGAGTTTTAGTCCCATTCATTATGCAAGCATTGAAAATCTTGCAGCTTAAGGAAAGTTACTTTATTTTGTCATAAGGAAAGTTACTTTATTTTGTCATCGTCTCTGGTTCACAGCTCAGTTCTCTTCCTGAGATGGTTACTGAGATAAACTTTCTCCTCCATATTTTTCCCCTGAGTATGAAGTTTCATTAGCCTCTCTCCTCTTGTCAGTGCCCACAAGTGAATGCAATGCAGTTACCTTGCTGGTGCAGTCCTCCCTGTCCCAAGTAGGGCCCTTGAGTTTCAACTTCTTTAACCCATTTTGGCAGGCCTGTGTTCTGCTCTGAAGGGCCACTTTCAGACATTTCCTCTGAAAAGTCTGTCCTGCCCATTTCTTCCTGAGGTGAGTTCCTCAATTTTTATGTCATGTATGAGAGAACAGCTCTATTTTTACTATATAATCACTGTTACTCTAAGTGTACATGCTTTAATATTGTGATATTATAATATCAAAATGTTATAGTTAAATAAATAACACTCAGTAGAACTGTTCCTCCTGAAAGGAAGTCAAGAGCAGTAGAGAAGAGAGAGGCTTGATGAGGTTGCTTACATGAGGGCATGATCTATTCACCATTTTACTCTGACCAAAAAGGAGGAACCTAACAGATAGTTCCCAAGACAGGAGAAGGAGGGAATCTGCTACCTTTGGGGCTCTGGAGGTTAGTCAGTGATGACTAACCAGAAAGATCCTGGGGAAGACTAAGCAGAGAGATCCTGGGGAAGAAGTGGGCCTTGGGAGGCACTATAATGAAGGGGCTGAAGGGAGGACCCTGGGGTCAATGAGTCCACCGCCTCTGAGACCAGTGCAGCACCAGGGCATGCCCAAGGACTATGGTCTTAATTGCTATGGCCTGACTGCCATTCAAACGTATTTGGGTCCCCAGGCCACTTTAGTCAGCTAGTGCTGAAGCTGGCCAGGATTAGAGTTCCTTCTGCTGGGGCGGAAAATTCCCCTCTGGCCCAGGGCTTGTCTAAATGGTCGCTCTGTGGGTACTGGCAGAACTCTTCCTGGTATTGTGTTCCACTGTGATAGGGTGGCACTGAATTCTAGCGAAAAATCCTGCACATACTTTGCTCTCCCTTCCCCAAGTGCTCAGGTTCTCCCTTTGTGCTGTGTTGGCTGGGATTGGGGGAAGGGTGGGGTAGGAACTGCAAGACTATCCTTCCTACCCTCTTCAATGCCTCTTTCTTTGTTATTATGTTAAAACCAGATACTGCAATCACTCATCTGAATTTTGGGTTCATATGAAGGTGCTTTCTTGCAAGGACAGTTGCTCAGTATATACATATATATATACTATATATATATATATATATATATATATTTTTTTTTTTTTTTTTTTTTTTTTTGAGACAGAGTCTCACTCTGTAGCCCAGACTGGAGTGCAGTGGTGGGATCTCAGCTCACTGCAAGCTCCGTCTCCCGGATTTACGCCATTCTCCTGCCTCAGCCTCCCGAGTAGCTGGGACTACAGGCGCCCGCCACCTCGCCCGGCTAGTTTTTTTTTTTTTTGTATTTTTAGTAGAGACGGGGGTTTTACCGTGTTAGCCAGGATGGTCTCGATCTCCTGACCTTGTGATCCGCCCGTCTTGGCCTCCCAAAGTGCTGGGATTACAGGCTTGAGCCACCGTGCCCGGCCAAGGAGTATATTTTGAATAGCAAGACTGAGAACAAGTACCAAAGTCTGGGGAAAAAAAGAGAGGAGGTGAGAGAGAAATCCTAGTATGGTTACCATAGGATATGATGGCAAATCCTAGGAGTGGAGAATTGGAAAAAGCTGTATCTGCTGTTTTCCTCTGTCTTACGTGCAGGAAACTTAGCTTAATGTAGAATCACCTACCATACATGGGCAGTTACGGATTCCTGGCTTCCATCTTTGACTTACTAAATCAGAATGTCCCAGGGAGGGTTTGGGAGTTCACATTTTAAAAAAGCACCCCAAGTGATCTGTGTCATTAGATAAATTTGGGAAACATCGACAAGAATGTTGAAGAGAAAGATTATTAAAAACTAAGCTACTTTAAGATTAAATTTTAAAATAGATCACCGAAAATTGTGTGTGATATAAGGAAATTTTCTCAGTCACCTGTAATTGTTTTCCTTATTGCTTGAAGAAATTTTCCATTTTATTGAATACATTTTAGTGTTTTAAATACAAAACTTACATTATGTTTTATAGATTTAAGTTCAGAAAACTAGGAAAACAGTGGAGGTGAGAGAAAGTGGTAACAAAAATTGAATGAAGATCCTTAAAAAAATTCAAGATACTGAAAACTTTGAGTTTCTGGAAAGAAAAGTGGAATTAGCAAATGAAACATTAAATGCTTACTACATGTTGTACTAGAAAAATCACTGAAACTCTGGTAAGCTCTGGATTTTAATGGTGTTCATTGAAAACCAGTGTTAAGCTTTAATAGATTACCAGAGAAATGTCTCTTGGTGTGCTTTGCAAAGTTGAAAATATTGATTAATGTGGTGACCAATTTCATCATATTAGGGGCCACAGAGATGTTTTAAATGTGGTTCTGAGAACATATAATTTACTACACCATTTTAAAGCTTGTATATGTGTGGTGGTAAATATATTCATATTGTTATGCAATCATCACCAACATCTATCACCAGAACTCTTTTCATCTTGCAAAACTGAAAGCATTTCCATTAAACACTAACTCCCCATTCCATTCTTCCCATAACCCCTGGCAATTACCATTCTACTTTTTGTCTCTATGGTTTTGACTACTGTAAGTACCTCATATAAGTGGAATCATACTATATGTCTTTTTGTATCTTCCACTTTTAAAACAGGGGAAATTAGTCTTTTGTCCTAGTGTCTCTTTCTTGTGCCTTCTCCATCTTTCTAATTATATATATATGTATATATATAGTGTCATGCCCTCATATACTCTTTGTCTTACCACTCTTTTCTCTTTTCCCACATGAAAAACTTTTCAAAATGTTGATCAGAAAGACAGATTAAACACACATTTGTTCTCATTGAACTGTCAAGGATTGCAGATCTTTCATGGGTGTTTCTTAGTGAGGTGTTTTTAACAGAAGCAAATTATTAGCAGAGAAATAAATCTCAAGCATCAGTGAATACATGCAAGATATTTCTAGTCAGTAGAAAAGTATGGGTGGGGTAAAAATGCCAACGCCCAGGCCACAGCTGAGACCAATTAAATCAGAATCTTGAGAGTGGGCTCTAGGCCCAAGTATTTTTTTCTTTTTTTACAGCTTCCACAATGACTCTAATGTGTGACCACACTTGAGAATCATTGTATAAAGTAGACGCAAAGACAGCAGCTCTCAGCCATTCTTGAACATTAAAATCAACTGGGAGCTTTAAAAAAAAAAGCCCAGTGCCTGAGCCCTGTCTCAGGCCAATTAAATCAGAATATTTGGAAATAGAGGCTGGGCAATGATGATGTCTGTTTAAAAAGCCCACAAGTGATTCTAATATATAGCCAGGATTGAGAAGCCCTGAACTAAAAGATAAACCTGCTGAAAAATTAGCAATAAATTCATCATGTGTCCTAAAGCAGGCCCCTAAATTGAGTTTCTGAATAATTTTTTTCAACCTTCAAACAAAAATAATCTTTATGTTTCATACATACTTTCTGCTTATGAAAAATGGAATGCTATTATAAAACAAAGTGGTGAAAATGGAATGATGCTGAATTTTAAAGGAAATATGGACAAGTAGCAGAGACTGAAGACAGAAATAGGTGACATTTTATGTTAGATTTTTAGTTTTTATTACAAACCTAATTAGCATTTAGTACAAATCCTTTTAAAATAGGAATAAATGAATGATAGTAAAAGTGATCAGATATAACCACCCTTAACTTTTTGATATATATCATTTATCTTTTTTGTATTTTGTATTTCCATATTTAAATTTATTCATATAGTACATAGTGTTAAAAAACTTTATTGTGGAGAATTAAAAATAATTTCAACTTTTATTTTAGATTCAGGGGGTACATGTGCTGGTTTTTTACATGGGTATAATGCATGATACTGAGGTTTGGGGTGCGATTGATCCTGTCACGCAGGCAGTGAGCATAGTACAGAGTAGTTAGTTTTTCAACCATTGCTCCTCCCACCCCCATAGTATTTCTCACTGTAAATTGTTGCCATCTTTATGTCCATAAGTACCCAGTGTTTAGCTTCCACTTATAAGTCAAAAACATGTGGCATTTGGTTTTGTGTTCCTACATTAATTCACTTAGGATAATGGTCTCCAGCTGCATCCATATTGCTGTAAATGACATGATTTCATTATTGTGGATAATTTTGCACATATATAAAAGCAGACTGATAGTATAATGATCTTCCATTACTCAGTCACTTCACTTTTATAATTGTTGACTCATGGTCCATCTTCTTTTCACCCTAATTCACTTCCCCCATCATGAATTATTTTTGAAACAAATCAAAGGCAGTACAGTATATCATTCATTCATAAGTAGCTTAGGTTTTTTTCTCAGTTAATATATTGTGAATATTTTTCCATTTCACGAAATATTTTCCTATTCATTTTTAATGGCTGTATAGTATTTCATCACATGAATTTATAATTATTCATTTGAACAATCTCCTACGTTTTTGTGTGTGTGTGATGGAGTCTTGCTCTGTTGCCCAGGCTGGAGTGCAGTGGCATGATCTTGGCTCACTGCAAGCTCCGCCTCTCAGGTTCATGACATTCTCCTGCCTCAGCCTCCCGAGTAGCTGGGACTACAGGCACCTGCCACCACACCCGGCTAATTTTTTTTCGTATTTTTAGTAGAGATGGGGTTTCACCATGTTAGCCAGGATGGTCTTGATCTACTGACCTCATGATCCACCCACCCACCTTGGCCTCCCAAAGTGCTGGAATTACAGGTGTGAGCCATTTCCCCGGCCAACAATCTCCTACTTTCTTTTTCTTCTAACTCTGGAAACTTGAAGTTTGTTTATCATTAATATTCTTTATCATTAATATTATTATTCTTTTCTTTTCTTTCTCTCTCTGTCTCTCTTTTTTTGTAGTGCCCTAAAGTCGACTTTTTTTTTTATATTATTAGGCACTTAGCAACCCTGAGTTCTGTGGAGTGAGCAGTTGACATTGCTTCTTTAATTTTACCTAACTTGTCTCACTTTTTCCTTCCTCCAACATATTTTCCAATGCCTTCTTTACCCTTTACCTTTAGCCTCTTTGAGATAGGCACAAGAGTCAAGAAGTCAAGAATTCAGGTTATATTTGTAAATTGCCCACCCTTGGGGATATAAAATAGGTAAGACATCTGACCTCTCAGAAACTTAAGCATTGTAACTATATTATTTAAAGACATGCTCTAATATCAACAAGTGACCATGATAAATTAAAAAAATTTCTTTTACTCAGGATCAGGATATATGTCAGGTAAAGGTCTCATTTGAGTGTTTTTGTATTAGGATGTACTACTAGGAGTAGTAGATTGAGTAGTATTTAGGACATCCATTTTCACTTACTCCAATAGGTGATGGCTGTTCATCTTCAATGAAAGGAAAGGCCAAGAGTTAATCATAACTAAGCAAATGAAATTCTCAGAGGGATGAAGGAAATGTGATTTTTTGGTATTATTTCCTGGTGGTACTGCTTTGCCTAGGATAGAATTTAATGAGAGGGTAGTTGACAATGCCAGTGAACTTTCTCAAATGTTAGATGTCTTAATGTGCTCTGAAAGTGGCTCCTTTTTATTCTATTTGGAATCAGCCTAAGCCTTTGGCTGTACACAATAGGCTCTGACTCTGAAACTAAGAGAGGACATAACTGTGGCAGTCCCATGCTATCATAAAATATGTTAATCCACTCATAACTTGCCAAACAAGCATCTACAAAAAAAGAAAACATAGGATCTAAATGCAAATGAAACAACACAAAATAAGCTGAATCTTTATCCACTTTCCTTTTAAAATTTTAAATGCTTTGTAATGATTTCTTTAAATTTTTCAAATTTTTAAATGGGAGACTGGAATTTTTTATAACTCAAATCAGTCTCCTCAAGCATTCAGAGAGTTTTTTTTTTTTTTTTTTTTTAATTTACTCTAAATTCTGGGATACATGTGCAGAACATGCAGGTTTATTACATAGATATACATATGCCATGGTGGTTTGCTGCACCTTTTAACCCACCATCTAGGTTTTAAGCCCCACATGCATTAGGTATTTGCCCTAATGCTCTCCCTCCCCTTGTTCCCCAACACCCGACAGGCCCCAGTGTGTGATGTTCCCCTCCCTGTGTCCATGTGTTTGCATTGTTCAAATCCCACTTATGAGTGAGAACCTGTGGTGTTTGATTTTTTGTTCCTGTGTTAGTTTGCTGAGAATGATGGTTTTCAGCTTCAGTCATGTCCCTGCAAAGGACATGAACTCATTTTTTTTATGGCTGCATAGTATTCCATGGTGTATATGTGCCACATTTTCTTTCTCCAGTCTGTCACTGATGGGCATTTGGGTTGGTTCCAAGTCTTTGCTATTGTAAATAGTGCCACAATAAACATATGTGTGCATGTGTCTTATAGTAGAATGATTTATAATCCTATGGGTATATACCCAGTAATGGGATTGCTGGGTCAAATGGTATTTCTGGTTCCAGATCCTTGAGGAATCGCCACACTGTTTTCCACAATGGTTGAATTAATTTACACTCCCACCAACAGTGTAAAAGCATTCCTATTTCTCCACATCCTCTCCACCATCTGTTGTTTCCTGACTTTTTAATAATTGCCATTGTAACTGGCGTGAGATGGTATCTCATTGTGGTTTTGATTAGCATTTCTCTAATGACCAGTTATGATAAGTTTTTTTTCGTATGTTTGGTGGCTGCATAAATGTCTTCTTTTGAGAAGTGTCAGTTCATATCCTTTGCCCACTTTTTGATGGGGTGGTTTTTTCTTGTAAATTTGTTTAAGTTCCTTGTAGATTCTGGATATTAGCCCTTTGTTAGATGGATAGATTGCAAAACTTTTCTCCCATTCTGTAGGTTGCCTGTTTACTCTGACGATAGTTTCTTTTGCTGTGGAGAAGCTCTTTGGTTTAATTAGATCCCATTTGTCAATTTTGGCTTTTGTTGCAGTTGCTTTTTGTGTTTTAGCCAGGAAGTCTTTGCCTATGCCTATGTCCTGAATGGTATTGCCTAGGTTTTCTTCGAGGGTGTTTATTATTTTAGGTTTTACATTTAAGTCTTTAATCCATCTTGAGTTAATTTTTGTATAAGGTGTAAAGAAGGGGTCCAGTTTTTGTTTTCTGCTTATGGCTAGTGAATTTTCCAAGCACCATTTATTAAATAGGGAATCTTTTCTCCATTGCTTGTTTTTGTCAGGTTTGTTGAAGAGCAGATGGTTATAGGTATGTGGTGTTATTTCTGAGGCCTCTGTTCTGTTCTATTGGTCTAGATATCTGTTTTTGTACCAGTACCATGTTGTTTTGGTCACTGTAGCCTTGTAGGATAATTTGAAGTCAGGTAGCGTGATGCCTCCAGCTTTGTTCTTCTTGCTTAGGATTGTCTTGGCTATACGAGCTCTTTTCTGGTTCCATATGAAATTTAAACTGGTTTTTCTAATTCTGTGTAGAAAGCCAGTGGTAGCTTGATGGGAATAGCATTGAATCTATAAATTGCTTTGGGCAGTGTAGCCATTTTCATGATGTTCATTCTTCCTATCCATGAGCATGGAATGTTTTTCCATTTGTTTGTGTCATTGATGATTTCTTTGAACAGTGGTTTTGTAGTTTGTCGGCCTTTGGCTAAGATGCCACATTTCATCCCCCCTCCCTACCGTTTCCAGGCGTCACGTCTTCCTAGATGACTTATTTTCTGCCTTATGCGACCAATTGTTCAGCAAGCCCCATTGCACGAGTGTGCGTTGTGATTGAGCTCTTGAGCGTGGCCCCCCTCACCCCCGTGTCGGTGTATCTCCCCAGCCGATGAATAGGATGTGCGACCATTGCATTGAGCTTGAGTATCCTAGGGACCCTCTAAACCTTTGACAAAACCTGGTTATGTAGCCCATGTCTCCGACTGACAGTCTAGGTATTTAGTCAGCCACACGACACTTTGGACTGCCGCCCGCAAGGGGTTCTCCAGAATTAGGCATTGATTTCATCATGCAAACAAATTAAGAGTGTGTGAGTTCGACTTCCCTACTTTCCTTTTAGTTGATTGCCATTTATTAGGCTTTTCTTCTCTTGCTTATTTCTTTTGTTCTGGGCCTTTTGGACTTCCAATACTTAGTGAATAGGGATAGTTGGAAGAGAGGGCATCCTTGTCATTTGGTGCCGTTTCAAGGAGATATGATTCCAGCTATGGCACTATTCTTTCATGTTATAGTGTTGGCTGTGGGTTTGTCATGATGATTCTTATTATTTTGAGGTATGTTCCTTCAATACCTAGTTTATTGAGAGTTTTTAACATGAATCAATGTTGAATTTTATCAAAAGACTCCTCTGCCTCTATTGTGATAATTATGTGGTTTTTGTTTTTAGCTCAGTTTATGTGATGAATCATATTTACTGACTTGCATGTTGAACCAACCTTGCAACCTAGGGATGAAGCCTACTTGATTGCTGTGGATTCGTTTTTGGATGTGTTGCTTGATTCAGTGTGCCAGGATTTTATTGACGATTTTTGCATCAATGTTCATCAAGGATATTGGCCTGAAGTTTTTTTGTTGTTGTTGTTTGTATCTCTGCTAGGTTTTGGTATCAGGATGATACTGGCCTCATAGAATGAGTTAAGGAGGAGTCCCTTGTCTTCAGTCTTTTGAAATAGTTTCAGTAGGAATGGTACCAACTCTTCTTTGTACATCTGGTAGAATTTAGCTGTGAATTGGTCTGGTCCTGGGTTTTGTTGTTGTTGTTGTTGTTGGTAAACTGTTTATTACCACCTCAATTTCAGAGCTCATTATTGGTCTGTTCAGGGATTAAATTTCTTTCTGATTCAGTCCTGGGAGGGTGTATGTATCCAGTAATTTATCCATTTCTTCTAAATTTTCTAGTTTGTATGCATAGAAGTATTTATAATATTCTCTGATGGTTGTTTGCATTTCTGTGAGTTCAACTGGTAATATCCCCCTTATTGTTTCTGATTGTGTTCATCTGAATCTTCTTTATTTTCTTTTTTATTAGTTTAGCTAGTGTTCTATTTTATTATTTTTTTCAAAAATCTACCTTCTGAATTCATTGTTTTTTTTGAATTTTTTTTGTGTCTTTATCTCCTTCAGTTCAGTTCTGGTCTTGGTTATTTCTTGTCTTCTTCTAGCTTTGGAGTTTGTTTGCTCTTGGTTCTTTAGTTCTTTTAGTTGTGAAGTTAGGTTGTTAACTTGAGATCTTTCTCACTTTCTGATATGGGCATTTAGTGTTATAAATTTCCTTCTTAACACTGCCTAAGCTGTGTCCCAGAGATTCTGGTATGTTGTATCTTTGTTCATTAGTTTCAAAGAACTTCTGGATTTCTGCCTTATTTTCATTATTTACTCAAGAGTCATTCAAGAGCAGGTCATTCAATTCCATGTAATTGTATGGTTTTGAGTGAATTTCTTAGTCTTGATTTTTATTTTTATTTCACTGTCCAAGGGACTGTTATAATTTCAGTCCTTTTGCATTTGCTGAGGAGTGTTTTACTTCTGATTATGTGATCCGTTTTAGAGTAAGTGCCATGTGATGATGAGAAGAATGTATATCCTGTTGTTTTGAGGTGGAGAGTTCTGTAGATATCTATCTATTTAATTCAGTGCTGAGTTCAGGTCCTGAATATCTTCGTTAATTTTCTGTCTCAATGATCTGTCTAATATTGTCAATGTGGTATTAAAGTCCCCCACCATTATTATGTGGAAGTCCAGGTCTCTTTGAAGGTCTCTAAGAACTTGCTTTATGAATCTGGGTGCTCCTGCATTGAGTGTATATATATTTAGGATAATTAGATCTTCTTGTTGAATTGAACCCTTTACCTTTATTTAATGCCCTTCTTTGTTTTTTTTGATCTTTGTTGGTTTAAAGTCTCTCTTGTCGGAAACTAGGATTGCAACCCCTGCCTTTTTCTGTTTTCTGTTTGCTTGGTAGGTTTTTCTGTATCCCTTTATTTTGAGCCTATATGTGTCATTGCATGTGAGATGGGTCTCTTGAAAATAGCATACCAATGGGTTTTGGTTCTTTATCCAGCTTGCCATTCTGTATTATTTAATTGGGGCATTTAGCTCATTTACATTTAAGGTGAGTATTGATATGTGTGGATTTGATCCTGTCATCATGATGCTAGCTGGTTATTATGCTGGCTTGTTTATGTGGTTGCTTTATAGTGTCACTGGTCTGTGTACTTCAGTGTGTTTTTGTAGTGGCTGGTAACAGTCTTTCCTTCCCATAGTACTTCCTTCAGGAGCTCTTGTAAGGCAGGTCTGGTGGTAACAAATTCTCTCAGCACTTGCTTCTCTGAAAAGAATCTTATTTCTTCCTCACTGATAAAGCTTAGTTTGACTGGATATAAAATTCTTGGTTTGCATTTATTTTCTTTAAGAATGTTGAATATTGGCACTCAATTTCTTTTGGCTGTAGGGTTTCAGCTGAGAGGTTCACTGTTTTCTGATGGACTTTTCTTTTTAGGTGACCTGACCTTTCTCTCTGTCTTTAACATTTTTTCTTTCATTTCAACCTTGGAGAATCTGTTTGCTATGTGTCTTAGGAATGATCTTATCATGAAGTACCTTACCGGTCTCTGGATTTCTTGAATTTGAATATTAGCCTGTCTTGTAGGTTGGGGAAGTTTTCATGGATGATACCATAAAATATGTTTTCCAAATTGGTTCCATTCTCTCCATCTCTTTCAGGTACACCATCAGTTTTAGATTCAGTCTCTTTACATAATTTTGTATTTCTTGATGGTTTTGCTTGTTCCTTTTCATTCTTTTTTCTCTAATTTTGTCTGCCTTCTTATTTCAGAAAACCAGTCTTCAAGTTCCGAAATTCTTTCCTCTTCCTGGTCTATTCTGCTATTAATACTTATTATTGCATTATGGAATTCTTGTAGTGTGTTTTTCATCTCTGTCAGGTCAGTTATGTCCTTCTGTATACTGGCTATTTTGTCTATCAGCTCCTGAAATGTTTTATCATAATTTTTAGCTTTCTTGCATTGGGTTACAATATCCTCCTTTAGCTTAGTGAAGCTCATTCCTATCCATATTCTAATTCTACTGTCATTTCAGTCATCTCAGCCTCAGCCTAGTTCTAAACCACTGCTGGAGAGGTGGTGCGGGTTATTTGGAGGAAAGAGGGTACTGTTGTTTTCAGTTTTTAGTGTTCTTGAACTGATTTTTTTCCTTCATCTTTGTGGGCTTATCTATCATAACTCTTTGAGGTTGCTGAACTTTGGATTATTTTTTCTTTTAACAATCTGCCACTTTTCTGTAGGGCTGCTGTCTGGGATCCGCTCTAGTTTCTGGGGGTATGCTCCAGTTTCTAGTCACCTTGGATTTTCCAGTACCTGGAGGTATCACCAATGAAGGCTGTGAAACAGCGAAGATGGTAGCCTGCCTCTTTCTTTGGGAGCTCTGTCCCAGGAAGGTATAGACCTATTACTGGCCCAAAGACACCTGCATGAAGTGGCTATAGACCCTGGTTGGGACCAGGTAGACCCTGGGATGGTCTCCAGTGAGGGTTGGGAGGTCCTGACCAGTGAGGAGGAATGGATTGGGGACTTGCTTAAAGAAGCAGTCTGGTCACATTTTAGTAGAGCAGCTGTGCTGTGCTGGGGGGCCCCTTTTACTCCTGGTTGATTTGGATTCTTCAAAGCCCACAGGGTAGAAGGGTCCATGGGGTGGAAGGACCAAGTAGCCCAAACAGCAAAGATGGTCACCTGTCCCTTCCACTGGGAACTCTATTCAAGATAGGTGCAACACTGCTGCCAGTGGCTGGCTGGAATTTCAAGCCAGTGAATCTTATCCTGTAAGGTGCCATGGGAGTGGGGCCTGCAGACTGTTGCCGCTTGGTGCCATGGATTCAGTCTCTTTCCTTGGGATATGTATGGGATGTAATCTCCTGCTTTGCCAGAGTTTCAGTTATTTTTGCTGAAGTATCTAAAACTCCTGGGTCTCCATGCTTGCCTGAGTGACTGCTCTGCCAAGACTCCACATATCTCTCTGTGTCAGACTGTAGGCCCTGGTGGAGTCGGTTTATGAGGGGTTCTCCTGACCCAAGAGTTGTAAAGCTCTGTGGGAAAAGCATGGTTTTCTGGGGTCGCACATTCACTTACTGCTTCCTGGGTGGGGGAGGTTCCACAGGCTCCTGGGTGTGCCATCATCCTGCCTTGTTTTTTTTCTGTTCTCCGTGGGTTGAGTTGTTTCCTTGATTAGTCTCAGTGTGAGTATCTGGGTGTTTCAGTTGAAGGTACTGTATTTATGCACCCTTTCATTCTTCTCTGTGAGAGCCACTCATCCTAGCTGCTTCTAGTTGGCCATCTTGACCACTTCCCATGTATTTTTTTCAGATTGTTCACTGTTGGCCTATATAAATGCTTTTTGTTTTGTTTTGTTTTGTTTTGAGACAGGATCCTGCTCTGTCACCCAGGCTGGAGTGCAGTGGTGTGATCTCAGCTCAGTGCAACCTTCACCCCCTTGGGTCAAGCAATCCTCCCACCTCAGCCTCCCAGGTAGCTGGGACTATAGGCCTGTGCCACCACGCCTGGCTAATGGCTAATTTTTGTGTTTTTTGTAGAGACAGGGTTTCATCATATTGCACAGGCTGGTCTCTAATGCCTGGACTCAAGCCATCTGCCCTTCTTGGCCTCTCAAAGTGCCAAGATTACTGGCGTGAGGCACTGTGCCCGGCCAGAAATGCTACTGATTTTTGTATGCTGATTTTGTGTCTTGCAACTTTACTGAACTTACCAGTTCCAACGTTTTTTCTTGGTGGAGTCTTTAGGTTTTTCCAAATATAAGATTATGTCATCTGCAAACAAGAATAATTTAACTTCCCTTCCAATTTGGGTGCCTTCTGATTCTTTCTCTTGTCTGATTTCTCTAGCTATGACTTCCCATACTGTGTTGAATAACGCTGGTGAAAGAGGGCATCCTTGTCTTGTTTCACATCTTCGTGGAAAGATTTTCCGTTTTTTCCTATTAAGTGTGATACTAGCTGTGGGTCAATTGTCTATGGCTTTTATTGTGTTGAGGTATGTTTCTGCTATACTCAGTTTTTTTCAGGGTTTTTATCATAAAGGAATGTTGAATTTTATCGAATACTTTTCTCACCATCAATTGAAATCATAAAGTTTGTCCTTTATTCTGTTGATATGATATATCACATTGATTGATTTGCATATGTGTTGAACCATCATTTTATCCCTGGGATGAATCCTTCTAGGTCATGATGAATGGTCCTTTTAATGTGTTATTTTTATTTTTATTTATTTATTTATTTTGAGATGGAGTCTCGCTCTGTCGCCCAGGCTGGAGTGCAGTGGCGTGATCTCGGTTCACTGCAAGCTCTGCCTCCCGGGTTCATACCATTCTCCTGCCTCAGCCTTCTGAGTAGCTGGGACACCCACTACCATGCCCGCCTAATTTTTTTGTATTTTTAGTAGAGACTGGGTTTCATTGTGTTAGCCAGGATGGTCTCGATCTCCTGACTTTGTGATCTGCCCGTCTCAGCCTCCTAAATGCCTGGGTTTAATGTATTAATGAATTTGGTTTGCTAGTCTTCTGTTGAGAATTTTTGCATAAATATTTAGCAGAGATATTGGCCTGTAGTTTTTTTTTTTTAAACGTGTCTTTGTCTAGTTTAGTATCAGGGTAATACTGGCATCATAGAATTAGTTTGGAAGTATTCCCTTCTCTGTTTTTTGGAATAGTTTTATTAGGTTTGGTAGTAATTCTTTAAATATTTGGTAGATTTTAGTAGTGAAGCCATCAGGTCCCAGGCTTTTCTTTACTGGGAGACTTTTTATTATGGTTTTGATCTTGTTACTTGTTACTGGTCTATTCAGGTTTTGGATTTTTTCGTGGTTCAATGTTGGTAGGTTGTATGTGTCTAGGAATTTATCAATTTCTTCCAGATTTTCCAATTTATTGGCATATAGTTGCTCATAGTAGCCACTAATGATACTTTGAATTTTTGTGGTATCAGTTGGGTCTTCTCTCTTTTTTGCTTAGTCTCACTAAAGATTTGTCAATTTTGTTTATTTTTTTCAAAAAAACCAACATTTCATTTCATTAATCTTTTGTATTTTTTTGTTTCAATTATGTTTATTTCTGCTCTGATCTTTATTATTTCTTTTCTCCTACTAATTTTAGATTTAGTTTGCTTTTGTTTTTCTAATTTTTAAAGGTGCATCATTCAGTTGTTTATTAAAAGTTTGTCTGCTTTTATTGATGAAAGTGGTTATTGCTGTGAATGTTGTTCTTGGTACTGCTTTTGCTGTATTCAATAGATTTTGGTATATTGTGTTTCCATTTTTGTTTGTTTTAAGAAATTTTTAAATTTTCTTCTTAATTTCTTCACTGACTCACTGGTCATTCAGGAGCATATTGTTTAATCTCCAGGTATTTGTATAGTTCTCAAAGTATCTCTTGTTATCGATAACTGGTTTCATTCCATTGTAGTCAGAGAAAATACTTGATATAATTTCAGTTTTCTGAACGTTTTAAGATTTGTTTTGTGGCCTAACATATAGTCTATCCTTGAGATTGATCCATGTCCTAAGGAGAAGAATGTGTATTCTGCAGCCATTGGTTAAAATATTCTGTAAATATCTATTAGGTTTATGTGGTTTATAGTGCAGATTAGGTCCAATATTCCTTGGTTGATTTTCTGTCTGGATGATCAGTCTAATACTGAAAGTGGGGTATTGAAGTCTCCATGTTGTATTGGGGTTGATCTCTCTTTTTAGCTCTAATATTTGCTTTTATATATCTGAGCACTCCAGTGCTGGGTGCATATATGTTTACAACTTTTTTTCCTCTTGTTGAATTGACCCCTTTATCATTACATAATGCCCTCTTTGTCTCTTATTGTAGTTTTGTCTTGAAATTTATTTTATCTGATACAGCTACTACTGCTTTTTTTTTTTTTTTTTTTGGTTTTCATTTGCCTGGAGTATCTTTTTCCATCCCTTATTTTTAGCCCATGTGTGTCTTTGTAGGTGAAGCATGTTTCTTGTAGACAACAGGTCATTGGGTCTTGTTTTTAAAATCTATTTAGCCACTCTGTGCTTTTGATTAGAGAGTTTAGTCCATTTACATTCAAAGTTATTATTGATAAGCATAAACTTACTACATTCATTTTTGTTATTTGTTTTCTGTTTCTTTCCTTCCTTCCTCTTCCTTTTTGTGAAAGGGATTTTCTCTGGTGGTATCTTTAATTTCTTGCTTTGTATGTGTTTTTTGTATCTGTTGCAGGTTTTTTGATTTAAAGTTATCATGAGGTTTGCAAATAACATCTTAAAAGCTATTATTTTAAACTGATGACAACTTAACTCTCATTGCAAAAACAGACAAACAAGCAAAGACAAAAGTAACAAAACCTTTATACTTTAACATCATCTCCCCTGCTTTTCAACTTTTTGTTTATATACATCTTATTTTACTGTCTATATCTTGACAATTTGTAGTTATTATTTTTGATAAGTTCATTTTTAATCTTCCCACTCAAGATACAAATAGTTTACACATCACAATTGCTATGTTGTAATAGTCTGTCTTTATCTGTTTACTTACTGTTACCGGTAGCTTTGTACCTTCAGATGATTTCTTATTGCTCATTAACATCCTTTTCTTTCAGATTGAAAAATTCCCTTTGTCATTTCTTACAGGACAGCTCTGGTGTTGACAAAATCTTTCAGTTTTCATTTGTCTGGGAAAGTCTTTATTTCCCCTTCATGTCTGAAGGATATTGTTGCTAGATATACTATTCTAGGGTAAAAGTGTTGTTTTTTTTTCTTCAGTACTTTACATATATCATGTGACTCGTGTCTGGCTTGTAAGGTTTCCACTTAAAAGCCTGCTGCCAGACATATTGGAGCTCCTTTTTCTGTTATTCATTTTTTCTTTTCTCTTGCTGCTTTTAGGATCCTTCCTTTATCCTTGACCTTTGGGAGTTTGACTATTAAATGTCTTGAGTTAATCTTTTTTGGGGTTAAATCTGGTTGGTGTTGTATAACTTTCTTGTACTTGAATGTTGATATCTTTCTCTAGGTTTGGGAAGTTCTCTGATATTATTCCTTTGAATAAACTTTCTGCCCCAATCTCTGTGTCTAACTCCTCTTTAAGGCCAATAACTTTAGATTTTCTCCTTTGAAGCTGTTTTCTAGATCTTGTAGATAATTTTTACAATGCTTTTTCTTTTTTCTCCTCTGAATATGTATTTTCATATAGCCTGTTTCAAGCTTATGAATTCTTTCTTCTACTTGATTAATTCTGTTGTTAAGGACTCTCATGCATTCTTCAGTATGCCCATTACAGTTTTCAGCTCCAAAATTTTTGCTTGATTCTTTTTAGTCATTTCAATCTTTCCATTAAATTTATCTGACAGAATTCTGAATTCCTTCTCTGTGTTATCTTGGATTTCACTGGGCTTCCTCAAAACAGCTATTTTGAATTCTCTGTCTGAAAAGTCACGTATTTCTGCCCCTCTGGTATTGACCCCTGGTGCCTTTTTTAGCTCCTGTGGTGGGTAATGTTTTCTGTGGATAGTCTTGATGCTTGTAGATGTTCACTGATGTCTGGGAATTAAAGAATTAGGTATTTATTGTAGTCCTGGCAGTCAGGGCCTGTTTGTACCCATCCTTCTTGGGAAGGCTTTCTAAGTATTCAGACAGACCTGAGTGTTGTGATGTACGTCTTTGGTCATTGCAGCCATATCTGCATTAGGGAGGACCCCAATCCCAGTAACAGTGTGGCTGTTGCAGACTTGTATAGGTATCACCTTAGTGGTCTTGGGTAAGAGCCATGAGAATCCTCTGGATTATCAGTCAGTGACTCTTATTCTTTTCCCTTACTCACTCCCAAACAAACAGAGTCTGTCTCTCTGTGCTGAGCTGCCTGAAGCTGGGGGTGTGCTGACACAAGCACCCCCTGTGGCCAGCACCACTGGTAGTGCACTGGATCAGACCCAAAGCTAGCAGAGAACTGGGTCTCACCTCAGGCCTATGGTGACCACTGCCTGGTTCACTCAAGGCCCAAAAGCTCTACAAGCATCAGGTGGTAAATACTGCCAGGCTTATGTCCTTCTGCTTAGGGAAATGAGTTCTCCCTGGTCTTGGGAGAGTCCAGAGATGCCACCTGGGAGCCAGGGTCTGGTGTCAGGAACCTTACAAATCTACCCGGTTTTCTATTCTACTATGGCTGAGCTGGCCCCCAAGCCATGAGACAAAGTCCTTCTTAGTCTTCCCTCTCCATTACTTAAAGAGAGGAGTCTCTCCCTGTGGCCCCCACCACCCCAGGGCTGTGGTGAGTACTGCCTGGCTACTGCCACTGTTCTCTCAAGGGCTAAGAGCTCTTCAGTCAGCTTATGGTGAATGCTGCCAGCCATGAGTCTCTCCCTTTAGGGCAGTGGGCTTCTCTCTGGCCCAGGGAAGGTCCAGAAATGCCATCTAGGCGCCAAGACCTGGAATCAGGGACAGCAGGAACCTAGTTGTCACTCTATCCCAGTGAGGCTAAGCTCGTATCCAAACTCCAAGATGAAGTTCCCTTTACTCTTCATTCTTTTTTCCTCAAGCAAAATAAGTCTTTTCCTGTAGCCACCACAGCTGGGAATATGCTGGGTCACACCTGAAGCCAGCATGGCTCTGAGTCTCACCTGAGGTCTGTGGTGAGTCCTGCCTGCCTACCACTACTGATTATTCAGGGCCCTAGGGCTCTTTAGTCAGCAGGTGATTAATCTTGTCAGAACTAGGACATTTCCTTCAACGTAGTGAGTTCCATTCTGGCCTAGGGTGTGTCCAGTAATGCCATCCCGGAGCTAGGGCCTGAAGTAGGGGCCTCAGGACTCTGTCTGGTGCTCTATTCTACTATGACCGAGCTGGTATCCAAGTTGGAAGATAGTCTTTTTTACTGTCTCCCCTCCTGTCCTCAGACAGAAGAAAAGTGTCTCTCCTGGACCTGTGAGCTGTGCTGCCTGGAGTTGGGGGAAGGGTGACACAAGCACTCCCTTGGCTACCCTAGCTGGTGTCTCACTAAGTCACATGTACCCTAAGCCCACTGGCTCCAAGCCCAGCACACCACCAGGACTTTCCCAGGAGTTGCAGTTCTTGTGGCCCAGATTGCCTTTTAAGTTTATTTCAGGACCCCAGAGCACTTTAGCCCATGGTGGTGGGGCTTGCCAGAACTCAGGCTTTGACTGCTACGATTAACAACTTGCCTCTGGCTAGGGCTGGTCTAAATGTTCACTCCATGTGCACTGGCTGAATTCTGTTCCATGTTGCTTTCTGCTGTGACAGGGCAGCACTGGGTTCCAATGCAAAGTCCCACAGTCACTTTGCTCTCTCTCCCCCAAGCACACAAGATTCTCTCTCCGTGCCATGTGGCTGCTGATAGGGGTCGTGTGATGTAGGTGATTCAAAATTCTCTTTCTTACCCTCTTCAGTGCCTCTTTCCTTGATATAAATTTAAAACTAGACACTGTAATTGCTCACCTGACTTTTGATTGTCATAAAGGTGGTTTTTTTGTATGTGGATAGTTGTTTAACTTGTTTTTCCTGCAGGGGGATCTCCAGAGGGTTCTATTTGGCCATATTTGTCTGCCTCGTCCCCTATATTACCTATTAGTTTTGCTGGTTCCATCTCATGGCATCTTTTCTTCTTGTGTGCCTGATTATCCTTTAATCATGTGACTTATCCTGTTATCAAACTATTATTTTTAGAAATAATTTGAGACCCAGGAAGAGCTTGTCTTTCTCTAAGGAGTATTTTTAAAAATATTTAGTTAGATTATGATAGTATGGGGGAGAGCTAGCAATTTGAATTCATCTTAATCCTAGTTCAGGGCTTGATATTTTCTCTGTTACCCAGATAGCTTGAAGGTGGTATACAGTCCATGGAAAGACTTGTTTCTTTTGAGTTTATTCTCTTTTCTAAGATGCATACATTCAGGGTGCAAAATGGGAGGTTGTTCTAAGATCTTCACTCTATATTGCCTTCGATTGTGATCTTTGCACTTTGTCCTTTAAGCCATCTCCAAAGCATAACTCTGTCTCTCAGTTATCACTTCCAGATTGATAAATGTCCACAGGACAAAAGCAGTGCCAACTGTGGGGCTCACCTTCCTGGATTCCTGTCTTTTTCCTAGATCTTGGTCCGGTAAGTTTTATAATGTCTTGTTGGTTCTCCGATGCTTAAAGAAATTCAAAAACATTTCACCACTTCTTTTTATCTGTCTTCAGTGGAAGTGTTGGTCTGAATAACCTAGTCCATCATTCAAAGCCCAGTTGGCTTTCCTTAAGGTTTTGCTAGACAGTTTTGTATTTCTAAACAATATATCATTCAGGTTCCTTTTCTGTGCTTATAAAAACTTTTTATATGGCGTGTGTTTTTCTGAAAATTGTTTTTCAGTATCACCCCTGTTGATGTGTGTGGCTTTAGTTCATTTATTTTTGCCAATGTATAGAATTTCATTGTATAAATATATCAAACTTTATTTATTAATTGTCCTATCAATGGGTATTTGGGTTATTTTCAATTTATTTGCTATTATGAACAAGGCTACTATTGAATTCATAACATTTAGTGAAAATATTTTAAAAGAGAGCTTAGTAAATTAAGAGATATATCATGTTCATGGATAAAGAGACACCACACTGCAAACATGTCTGTTTTCCCCAAATTGATTTATAGATTCAATTTATATATATATATATATATATATATATATATGTATCAACTTCAGCGTGCTTATTCCCATGGAGAGTCCATTGCTCATTAGGCACCATGCTGCTCTAGAGACACATGGAAAAATAGAAGATGATCTCTGACTTCCACAAAGTAGTTGTTTTAAATATCGCTTTATCTTCCACCTCTTCTTTGCTCAAAGTAATAACTTCTTTTAATTGAGAAAAAGAAGGCCAAATTAAGTAAATACTTTTGACTTTAAGTAGGTGTTATGCTATGAAGTACAAAGTATGAAGTATGTTCTAAATACTCTAAATCTTCTCCTAACAATTGTCTTTCATTTCATTTCTAATCCCATTTTTTTTTTGAGTCGGAGTCTCACTCTGTCATCCAGCTAGAGTGCAGTGACGCAATCTCTGCTCACTGCAAGCTCCACCTCCCGGATTCCAGTGATTCTCCTGCTCCAGCTTCCTGAGTAGCTGGGATTACAGGCACGTGCCACCATGCCTGGCTAATTTTTGTATTTTTAGTTGAGACGGGGTTTCACCATGTTGACCAGGCTGGTTTTAGACTCCTGACCTCAGGTGATTTGCCCACCTCAGCCTCCCAAAGTGCTGGGATTACAGGCGTGAGCCACCTTGCCCGGCCTTGAATCTCAGCTTGATGTCTCCTTCTCGGTGAGCCTGAATTGATGAACTAATGTAGCCTTTCCTTTTTAGCACACAGGCCTGTAGAAGCAACACAAGCTGGATCAAAATATTCCTTCTGAAATGTGGGTTTCTGAGATACTTCACAGAGGGGCACACACATCCTCATGAGTGCAAGCGGAGATATCCTCTCCTGGGGATTTTATTATACCTCCTTGGGTATCTGGGACTCAAAACTGTCTGTCAGCCTCTGATCAGAGATCTGGAGACTAGAAGCCAGTGCTGGAATTGGAGCCAGCTGCAAGTGTGGGAAGAAGCCCAGGAAGGTGGAGCTCCATGTCTAGGGCAGGAAGACCTGATGAGAGGAAGATGGAATATATGGGTAGACAGGCAGAGGACTACAGCAACCTGGGAGATGGCTGAGGTGAGGGGTCTAACAAACTGCACCCTTATCCTCAGGTATAAGGCCAAACCCAAGACTAATCCCTGAAGACAGGAACAGGGCCAACACCTGATCTCAGAGGAGCTGGACCATAGCTGGGAAAAACTGGACAGGATGCTGGCCACATTGGCTCAGTGGTGCATCATGTGTCCTTATGCGCTAGGGCAGGACTCCTTGAAGTCCTACTGATTGGGAACAAGGTTAGAATCAGAGTCTCGGGTAGAAAGAATTTGAGAGAGAGGTCAGGTGGAAAGGGGGTGGTGGGGGGCTCAGGGAAAGAGAGGTTCCTTCATGAGTGGAGAAGGGTGGGAAGCTCCTTAGGTACCTGTCTGTTCTGTGAGCCATGCGAAAGACTGCAGCAATGCTGTGTGCTGTCTTCCTGGAGGGCACTTAGGAAGAACACTGGGCAGGCTAAATTTGGGGTACATCTTACTTTGTGACAATCGCTAGCCTGAGCTCTGCATTTTCATGGGCGTGACAGGCATATATGAACATTTACCAAAGTTGCGCAATTGGATAGGTCATCTCTTTAGCAGCACCATGAGCTGAAGAAGCTTGAAAGACCCTGACAGATGCTGGAAGTTTCTGCTAATGGCACTAATGGAAAATGTGGACATTTGAGAGCTGACTGCTTTCTTTAGCCTTTAATTCCAATTTCCTTTCCAAATCTATCTTCAACCCAAATTGCTACAAAAGGGAAAACTGACATGCTAGACCTCTTCCTGGGCTCAGGCTTAACAAAGGCACAAACAGTTAAAAAATCTCTACAGAGGGAAGGAGGAGTAGCCAAGCTTTTCATAATGCAGACGCTGCAATGTCAATCCCCAAAAGCACTGAGCTGGCTAGCAAGTGGCAGAGCCGATGTAGAAACGGGACAAATTCTAGGAAGCACATGGGTGCCAGTGGCAGGCAGTGAAGCCAACAGCCACGGTAGGCCAGACAGCAGGGAAGTAGGAGGCTGAGAGTTCGAGAGGAACCATATCAAATGCTGTTTCTCAGGTTTGCCCCTTTGAAACATTCTTCCTAGTGCCAGTTAAATATTCAGATTCCCAGGTCTCTCTCAAGACTTGCTGCTTTGGAATCTCCAGATGATGGCCCTAGAATGTTTTTAACAAGCATGTTTAGGAAACACTGGTACAGAAGAAAGTGAATCCTAAATCAGAAGATTTGACTGGTTAACTGAATTGTCTGTTGGCCCTCTGATGAAAATGTTTGCTTGGATTTGTGTCTCATGGTTTCTACCCCTGCTATGATCTCAGACTCTGTGCTAATGTGGAAACATTACTTTGATGCAAACATAGAATGTTATAACTCAAAGGACTATTTCAAAGGCTAGGGAAGGAGGCAGCAGGCACTAACTACTTTCTAGGTACTCTGTTGGGCATTTTTACATGCAGTATCTTATTTATTTCTTGTAGCAACCTCAGGCAGGTAACTTTTTTTTCTTTTACACGGGAGGAAAGTGAGGATATCAAACGCTAAGTAACTTGTCCCAAATCATGCCTTCACAAGGTCAAAGCTAAAGATTTATTTGAATGCTTTTTGTTTGACATTAAAGCTCTTCACCTTTCTACCTAAATATATTGCCTTTGATATCATTGAGACTTCATTTTGGGGTGAAGGAAATGGAGGCACAGAGGCACAAAGTGACTTGTAGAAAACTACACAGAGAGTTCTGGTGGGTCCGGGATGGGATCCTAGGACCCCTAGGTCTTGTTCTGGTGCTCTTTCTTCCAAGCCAAGAGCTCATCCCAGGTGGAAGGGCACCTGCAGAGGCTTGTACTTTGGACCTGTTATGCACTTCTTGGATAGCTTCACAGACCAAACTCAAGCTCATGTCTTTCTGCCAAGAACTCAGGCTTTTATGCTATCCACCTTGTGTTTACCATTTCCCAATACATGAGAATAAGAAAACTACATTAAAGCAAATGTTTATAAGAGTCAAATCTCTTAGATGAATTTTTTTTTTAAAAAAGTTTCTATTGAAATAGTTTTAATAGTTGCCTGTGAAAACATACCTTTACTCATTCATAAAGCAAAATGGGAAGATTGCCAGGTGGGGGTAGGGAATGTGGTGAGGTGAACCACATGTGACAAACAACTCAATTGGCAGCAGGTAGCTCACTATTGAGCAGGCCGTGTTCTTTGACCTGATGCCCAGCAGCCTAGGACATCAGAGGGAGCATGAACCTGCACATATCCTCTCCCTCATCACCCCTACCCCACAACTGCAGTGTTCTGGGAATACATGCTGACCTTTCTTCTTTCTACACTTTCTCTTGTGAACTCTCTTCTGCCAGGGATACTCTCCCTGATTTTCTCTCTAATTAATTCTCATTCCTTCTCTAAAGCCACAGTTCAATTTCTGCCTACTTTGTGAGCATTTTTCCCCCCTCACATGGTGATAGCTGCTCTCCCAGTCAGATACAGTGCTTGGCATCTCTTATACTCCTTAAATGCTTCCTTGTTTTGTATTGACTTCCATTTTGGTCTTAGCTGCAGGATAAGACGTTCCCTAAGGGAAGGGAATTTTGTTTTTCTCATCTTGTCTTCTCTCAGTGCCTAGCACAGTACTTCAGCTGTTAAGGAACACACAATGAATCTCCTAACATGGGGCCCAGCATAATAAAACACTTCCGTGATCTTCAACTACCTAATTTCTGTCTTCTTTTTTTTTTTTTTTTTTTTTGAGACGGAGTTTCGCTCTGTCGCCCAGGCTGGAGTGCAGTGGCCGGATCTCAGCTCACTGCAAGCTCTGCCTCCTGGGTTTACGCCATTCTCCTGCCTCAGCCTCCCGAGTAGCTGGGACTACAGGCGCCCGCCACCTCGCCCGGCTAGTTTTCTGTATTTTTTAGTAGAGACGGGGTTTCACCGTGTTAGCCAGGATGGTCTCGATCTCCTGACCTTGTGATCCGTCCGTCTCGGCCTCCCAAAGTGCTGGGATTACAGGCTTGAGCCACCGCGCCCGGCCTCTGTCTTCTTACTGAAGAATCTTGTGGTTACTTGGGCTCTCAACTTCTCTCCTTTCTCAGGCTGTGCTTGCGGGAGAACCTTTTTACCTCCTGGTCATTTTAGATCACATATCTTGGTGCTTGAGAATAAAGAAATCCTGTTTCTTTCTTGGTCAAGATCTATCTGTAAGTCTGGAAGAGCAACTCTTATCTTCTGTTGACTTCAGGAGCTGGGACTTGGTTTACACTGGGGCTGAAGGATAACTGCATTTCTGTGCCTGAAGCAGCCTTCAGGACCCACACTGGTTGTGAAACTGGTTGGTTGAAGAGGACTTAAAGACAATAGAATGAAGCCCCATGGTGGAGGGAACAGGGGGGATCTTCCTCAGCTCTGCCTCCCATGAAGACATCAGGAACCTGAATGGAGTCTTCAGAGAGAATGTTGCTATAGGCTGTGAAAAACTTTAGGAGAAGTTTGGGAGTGGGCTAGGATGAGAAGAAATGGCACTAGAAGTGTTTTTTTCAGAGAAGTAGAAGTTTGGGGCAACCAAAGCTGAAGGCTGAGTAGTTGGAGAATTGCTAATTCTTAGAGTGAAAAGCAGTGAAACTTAGTTTAGATTCTAGTGACTTTCAAAGAGACTCACTAGGACCCAGACAGACAAAGCTTGACCTTCCAAGTGACTGAGAAAACTAATGAAGTGCTTTTGGCTTTGGACTAGAGAGTGACCTGGGAAGGGAAAATACCATATGAGGCTGGGCCGTGAACACTGAACTCATGTAAAGTAGTTTTACATGCAGTAATTTTGCAACCAAGGTACAAAGAAGTGTGTGGACTGACTCTTTATCCATTTTGCCAGTCTGTGTCTTTTAATTGGACCATTTAGCCCATTTACATTTAAGGTTAATATTGTTATGTGTGAACTTGATCCTGTCATTATGATGTTAGCGGGTTACTCTGCTCATTAGTTGATGCAGTTTCTTCCTAGCATTGATGGTCTTTACATTTTGGCATGTTTTTGCAATGGCTGGTACTGGTTGTTCCTTTCCATGTTTAGTGCTTCCTTCAGGATCTCTTGTAAAGCAGGCCTGGTGGTGACAAAATCTCTAAGCATTTGCTTGTCTGTAAAGGATTTTATTTCTCTTTCACTTATGAAACTTAGTTTGGCTGGATATGAAATTCTGGGTTGAAAATTCTTTTCTTTAAGAATGTTGAATATTGGCGCCCACTCTATTCTGGCTTGTAGAGTTTCTGCCGAGAGACCTGCTGTTAGTCTGATGGGCTTCCCTTTGCGGGTAACGCGACCTTTCTCTCTGGCTGCCCTTAACATTTTTTCCTTCATTTCAACTTTGGTGAATCCGACAATTGTGTGCCTTGGAGTTGCTCTTCTTGAGGAGTATCTTTATGGCATTCTGTGTATTTCCTGAATTTGAATGTTGGCCTGCCTTGCTAGGTTGGGGAAGTTCTCCTGGATAATATCCTGCAGAGTGTTTTCCAACTTGGTTCCATTCTCCCTGTCACTTTCAGGCATACCAATCAGACGTAGATTTGGTCTTTTCACATAATCCCATATTTCTTGGAGGCTTTGTTCATTTCTTTTTACTCTTTTTTCTCTGAACTTCTCTTCTTGCTTCATTTCATTCATTTGATCTTCAATCTCTGATACTCTTTCTTTCAGTTGATCGAGTCAGTTACTGAAGCTTGTGCACATGTCATAACCAGTTCTTGTGTCATGGTTTTCATCTTTATCAGGTCGTTTATGGACTTCTCTGCATTGGTTATTCTAGTTATCCATTCATGAAATCTTTTTTCAAGGTTTTTAGTTTCTTTGCGCTGGGTTCATAGTTCCTCCTTTAGCTCTGAGAAGTTTGATCAACTGAAGCCTTCTTCTCTCAACTCGTCAAAGTCATTCTCCCTCCAGCTTTGTTCCGTTGCTGGTGAGGAGCTGTGTTAGTTTGCTGTATTCAGGAGACCCATCTCATGTGTAGAGACACACATAGGCTCAAAATAAAGGGATGGAGGAAGATCTACCAAGCAAATGGAAAACAAAAAAAGGCAGGGGTTGCAATCCTAGTCTCTGATAAAACAGACTTTAAACCACCAAAGATCAAAAGAGACAAAGAAGGCCATTCCATAATGGTAAAGGGATCAATTAAACAAGAAGAGCTAACTATCATAAATATATATGCACCCAATACAGGAGCACCCAGATTCATAAAGCAAGTCCTTAGAGACTTACAAAGAGACTTAGACTCTCACACAATAATAATGGGAAACTTTAACACTGCAATGTCAACATTAGACAGATCAACGAGACAGAAAATTAACAAGGATATCCAGGAATTGAACTCAACTCTGCACCAAGCAGACCTAATAGACATCTACAGAACTCTCCAGCCCAAATCAACAGAATATACTTTCTTCTCGGCACCACATCGCACTTATTCCAAAATTGATCACATAGTTGGAAGTAAAGCACTCCTCAGCAAATGCAAAAGAACAGAAATGATAACAAACTGTCTCTCAGACCACAGTGCAATCAAACTAGAACTTAGGACTAAGAAACTCAATCAAAACCGCTCAACTACATGGAAACTAAACAACCTGCTCCTGAGTGACTACTGGGTACATAACGAAATGAAGGCAGAAATAAAGATGTTCTTTGAAACCAATGAGAACAAAGATACAATATACCAGAATCTCTGGGACACATTTAAAGCAGTGTGTAGAGGGAAATTTATAGCACTAAATGCTAACAAGAGAAAGCAGGAAAGATCTAAAATTGACACCCTAACATCACAATTAAAAGAACTAGAGAAGCAAGAGCAAACAAATTCAAAAGCTAGCAGAAGGCAAGAAATAACTAAGATCAGAGCAGAACTGAAGGAGATAGAGACACAAAAATCCCTTCAAAACATCAATGAATCCAGGAGGTGGTTTTTTGAAAAGATCAACAAAATTTATAGACCGCTAGCAAGACTAATAAAGAAGAAAAGAGAAAAATCAAAGAGACACAATAAAAAATGATAAAGGGGATATCACCACTAACTCAACAGAAATACAGACTACCATCAGAGAATACTATAAACACCTCTATGCAAATAAACTAGCAAACCTAGAAGAAATTGATAAATTCCTGGACACATGCACTCTCCCAAGACTAAACCAGGAAGAAGTTGAATCCCTGCATAGACCAATAACAGGCTCTGAAATTGAGGCAATAATTAATAGCCTACCAACCAAAAGAAGTCCAGGACCAGACAGATTCACAGCTGAATTCTACCAGCGGTACAAGGAGGAGCTGGTACCATTCCTTCTGAAACTATTCCAATCAATAGAAAAAGAGGGAATCCTCCCTAATTCATTTTATGAGGCCAACATCATCCTGATACCAAGGCCTGGCAGAGACACAACAAAAAAAGAGAATTTTAGGCCAATATCCCTGATGAACATCGATGCAAAAATCCTCAATAAAATACTGGCAAACTGAATCCAGCAGCACATCAAAAAGCTTATCCACCATGATCAAGTGGGCTTCATGCCTGGGATGCAAGGCTGGTTCAACATACACAAATCAATAAACATAATCCAGCATATAAACAGAACCAAAGACAAAAACCACATGATTATCTCAATAGATGGAGAAAAGGCCTTTGACAAAATTCAACAGCCCTTCATTCTAAAAACTCTCAATAAATTCGGTTCTGATGGAACATATCTCAAAATAATAAGAGCTATTTATGACAAACTCACAGCCAATATCATACTGAATGGGCAAAAACTGGAAGCATTCCCCTTAAAAACTGGCACAAGACAGGGATGCCCTCTCTCACCACTCCTATTCAACATAGTGTTAGAAGTTCTGGCCAGGGCAATCAGGCAAGAGAAAGAAATAAAGGGTATTCAATTAGGAAAAGAAGAAGTTAAATTGTACCTGTTTGCAGATGACATGATTGTATATTTAGAAAACCCCATCGTCTCAGCCCAAAATCTCCTCAAGCTGATAAGCAACTTCAGCAAAGTCTCAGGATACAAAATCAATGTGCAAAAATCACAGGCATTCTTATACACCAGTAACAGACAAACAGAGAGCCAAATCAGGAATGAACTCCCATTCACAATTGCTTCAAAGAGAATAAAATACCTAGGAATCCAACTGACAAGGGAGGTAAAGGACCTCTTCAAGGAGAACTACAAACCACTGCTCAGTGAAATAAAAGAGGACACAAACAAATGGAAGAACATTCCATGTTTGTGGATAGGAAGAATCAATATCATGAAAATGGCCATACTGCCCAAGGTAATTTATAGATTCAGTGCCATCCCCATTAAGCTACCAATGACTTTCTTCACAGAATTGGAAAAAACTACTTTAAAGTTCATATGGAACCAAAAGAGTCTACATTGCCAAGACAATCCTAAGCCAAAAGAACAAAGCTGGAGGCATCACGCTACCTGACTTCGAACTATACTACAAGGCTACAGTAACCAAAACAACATGGTACTGGTACCAAAACAGAGATATAGACCAATGGAACAGAACAGAGGCCTCAGAAATAATATCACACATCTACAACCATCTGATCTTTGACAAACCTGACAAAAACAAGAAATGGGGAAAGGATTCCCTATTTAATAAATGGTGCTGGTAAAACTGGCTAGCCATAAGTAGAAAGCTGAAACTGGATCCCTTCCTTACTCCTAATACAAAAATTAATTCAAGATGGATTAGAGACTTAAATGTTAGCCCTAAAACCCTAAAAACCCTAGAAGAAAACCTAGGGAATACCATTCAGGACATAGGCATGGGCAAGGACTTCATGTCTAAAACACCAAAAGCAATGGCAACAAAAGCCAAAATTGACAAATGAGATCTAATTAAACTAAAGAGCTTCTGCACAGCAAAAGAAACTACCATCAGAGTGAACAGGCAACCTACAGAATGGGAGAAAATTTTTGCAATCTACTCATCTGACAAAGGGCTAATATCCAGAACCTACAAAGAACTCAAACAAATTTACAAGAAAAAAACAACCCCATCAAAAAGTGGGCAAAGGATATGAACAGACACTTCTCAAAAGAAGACATTTATACAGCCAACAGACACATGACAAAATGCTCATCACTCATCTTCAGAAAAATGCAAATTAAAACCACAATGAGATACCATCTCACACCAGTTAGAATGGCAATCATTAAAAAGTCAGCAAACAACAGGTGCTGGAGAGGATGTGGAGAAATTGGAACACTTTTACACTGTTGGTGGGACTGTAAACTAGTTCAACCATTGTGGAAAACAGTGTGGCGATTCCTCAAGGATCTAGAACTAGAAATACCATTTGACCCAGCCATCCCACTACTGGGTCCTGTTGTGAGGTAGGGGAAGAGGGGAGGGATAGCATTAAGAGATATACCTAATGTAAATGATGAGTTAATGGGTGCAGCACACCAACATGGCACATGTATACATATGTAATGAACCTGCACATTGTGCACATGTACCCTAGAACATAAAGTGTATATATATATAAAAGAAGCGTGTGGACCGAACAGCTGATTGCTGGAAGGGACACAATAAAGGAAGAAGAACTAAGGGAGAAAAGACCTGCCACTCTTACTTAGCAAACAATGATAATTTCACATCCTCCTTTCCTATATGGATGCTTTTTCCTTCTTTCTTTTGCCTCATCACTCTGGCAAGGACTTTCAATACTATATTGAATAGAAGTGGTGAGAATGGGCATCTTGTATCAGCCTGTTCTTGCATTGCTATAACAAAATACTTGAGACTGGGTACATAATATAGAAAAGAGGTTTAATTGGCTCACAGTTTTGTAGGTTATACAAGAAACAAGGTGCTAGCATCTGGTCAGCTTCTGGGGAGGCCTTAGGATACTTACAATCATGGCAGAAGGCAAACGGGGTGCTGGCCCGTCACATGGCTGGAGCAGGAGCAAGAGAGATGAGAGAGGTGCTACACACTTTTAAGCAATCAGATATGACCAAAACTTACTCTCTATCATGAGAACAGAACCAAGGCAATAGAGCTAAACCATTCATGAGAAATTTGCCTCCATGATCCAATCATCTCCTACCAGGTCCCACCTCCAATATTCAACATGAGATTTAGGTGAGGACAGAGATCCAAACCATATCAGCATCCTTGCTCCAGATCTTAGAGGAAAGCCGTTCAAGTTTTCACTATTGAGTATAATGTTTGCTGTGGGTTTGCCATATATGGCCTTTAATGTGTTGAAGTCTGTTCCTTCTACACCTACTGTGGATGACAGTTTATCATGAAAAGATGTCAAAATTTGTCAAATGCTTTTTCTGTAACAAATGATATGATCATATGGTTTTTGTCCTTCATTCTGTTAATGTGATGTATCACATTTATTGATTTGCATATGTTGAACCATCCTTGCATCCCAGAGGTAAATTCCACTTAATCATGGTAGATGATCCTTTTAGTGTGTCATTGAATTCTTTTTGCTAGTATTTTATTGGGAATTTTTGCATCTGTGTTCATCAGGGATATTGGCCTATAATTTTCTATTCTTGTAGTATCCTTGTCTGGCTTTGGTATCAAGGTAATGCTGGCTTCATAAAAAGAGATTTGAGGTATTTCTTCTTTTTTGATGTTTTTGTAAGAGTTTGAGAAGAATTGGTATTAAGTCTTGAAATGTCTAGCAGAATTCAGCAGTGAAGCCATCAAGTCCTTGGGTTTTCTTTCATGGGAGACTTTTTATTAGTGATTCAATATTTGTACTCACTGGGCTTGTTGCATTTTCTGTTTCTTCATCATTCAGTCTTGGTAGCTTGTATGTGTCTAGGAATTTATCCATTTCTGTAGATTGTCCAATTTGTTGGCATAAAATTATTTACATAGTCTCTTATGATTCTTTGCATTTCTGTGATATCAGTTGTAATGTCTCCTTTTTCATTTCTGATTTTATATATTTGAGTCTTTTCTCTGTTTTTCATAGTCTAGTTATAGATTTGTTGATTTTGTTTATTTGTCAAAATCCAACTCTCAATTTGTTGATTTTTTTCCTGTGTTTCTATCTTATGTATTTCTGCTCAAATCTGCATCATTTCCTTTCTTTTGCTAACTTTGTGCTTAGTTTGTTTTTATTTTTCTAGTTCCTTGAGGAGTAAAGTTGTTTTTTTTTTGATATTTTTCTTCTTTTAGATGTAGGTATTTATTGCTATAAACTCTTCTATTAGACCAGCTTTTGTTGCATTCCATAAGTTTTGTTATGTTGTGTTTTTATTTTCATTTGTCTCAGATATTTTTAGATTTTCATTTTAATTTCTTCATTGATCCATGGGCTATTCAGGAGTATGTTGTTTAATTTCCATGTATTTGTTAATTTTCTAAAATTCCTCCTGTTGTTGATTTCTAGTTTTACTTATTGTGTTTGGAAAATATACTTGGTATTGTTTCAATCTTCTTAAATTTTCTAAGGCATATTTTGTGCTGTAACATATCTTAGAGAATGTGCTATATCTTAGAAAATGTGCACTTGAGAAGAATGTGTGTTCTGTGACTGTTGAATGTAATGTTCTGTATATATCTGTTAGGCCCATGTGGTCTAAAGTGCAGTTCAAGTCTGATGTTTCCTTACTAAATTTTTTTTTTGGGAGGGAGTTTCTCTCTTGTTGCCCAGGCTGGAGTGCAATGGCATGATCCCAGCTCACTGCAACCTCTGCCTCGTGGGTTCAAGCAATTCTCCTGCCTCAACCTCTCGAGTAGCTGGGATTACAGGCATGCGCCACCATGCCTGGATAATTTTGTATTTTTAGCAGAGGTGAATTTTCACCATGTTGGTCAGGCTGATCTCGAACTCCTGACCACTCCTGACCTCAGATGATCCACAAGCCTTGGCCTCCCAAAGTGCTGGGATTACAGGTGTGAGCCATCGTGCCTAGCCTCCTTATTAATTTTTTGTTTGAATAATCTAGTCATTGTTGAAAGTAGGGTATTGAAGTCCCCAAATATTATTGTATTGCAATCTATCTCTCCCTTCAGATCCTTTAATATTTGTGTTATATATTTAAGAGCTCTGATGATAGGTACATATGTATTTATAATTGTCATATCCTCTTGAGGTACTGACCCTTTTGTCATTATATAATGGCCTTCTTAGTGTCTTTTTACAGCTTTTGACTTAAAACCTATTTGTCAGATGTAAGTAGAGCTACCCCTGCTGTCTTTTGGTTTTCATTTGCATGGACTGTCTTTTTTCATTCCTTCACTTTCAGTCTATATGTCTCTTTAAAAGTAAGATAAGTTTCTTATAGGCAGCATATAATTGGGTCTGGTGCTTTTTTCTTTATATTCATTCAGTCACTTAATATCTTTTTGTGGGAGAATTTAATTCATTTACATCCAAGGTAATTATTGATAGGTAAGGACTTACTACTGCAATTTTGTTAATTGTTTTCTGGTTGTTTTGTAGATACTTTATTTTATTCTTCCTCTTTTGCTGTCTTCCTTTGTGGTTTGATGATTTTCTGTAGTTGTATGCTTTCAATCTTTTGTATGTTTGTTTTGTGCTTCTAAATGTTTCTGTTTGTTACTATGAAGCTTACATAGCACATCTTATAATCTGTTTCAAGCTGATCATAGCTTAACTGTAATTGTGTACAACAAATCTACAGTTTTATCCCCCAATTTATGTTTTTGATATCAAACATAACATCATTTTGTAGTGTGTTTCCTTGACAATTTATTTTAGCTATAGTTATTATTTATTGTTTTGTCTTTTAGCCCATATACTAGGAATAAAATTGTTTTTATCACCATTATTACAATCCTAGAGTATTTTAAATATGGCTCTGTTTTACTTATACCATTGAATTTTGTGCTTTTGTGTGTTTTTTGTTATCAGTTAGAGGTCTTTTGTTTCAGCTTAAAGAACTCCCCTTAGCAATTTCTGCAAGGCAGTTCTAATGGTGATAAACTCTCTTAGCTTTTGCTTGGGAAGGTTTTATTTCTTCCTCATTTGAATAAAAAAAGAGCTTTGCTCTGTCAGTTATTCTTGTTTGGCAGCTTTTTCCCTCAGCAGTTTGAATACATCATCCCACTCTCTCTTGATCTGTAGGATTTCTGCTGAGGAAACTGCTGATAGTTGTATTAGCACTTCTTTAGATGTGATATATTTCTTATCTCTTGCTGCTCCCACAATTTTTTCTTTACCTTTGGTTTCTGATAATTTGATTATTGTGTGTCTTGGTGAACTCCTCTTTGATTTGAATTTGATTGGAGACCTCTGCACTTGGTGTACCTGGATGTTGGCTTCTATCCCCAGATTAGGGAAAATTTCAGCTATTATCCTTAATATGCTTTCTGGCCCCTTTTTTCTTTCTTTGTCTTATGCAATTCCTCTTACATGAATACTGGATCTCTCAGTGGTGTTTCATAATTCCTGTACTTTCTTCATTCTTTTACCTTTTTTGTTCCTCTGCCTGGATAATGTCAAATGTTCTGTCTTTGAGCTCACTGCTTCTTTCTTCTGCTTGATTGAGTCTGCTGTTGACTCTTTTCTATTGAAGTTTTTAGTTCAGTCATTGTATTTTCATTTCTAGAATTTCTATTTTGTTCTTTTATATTGTTTCTATTTCTTTATCTCACTTTGTGTATTGTTTTCCAAATTTCATTTAATTTTCTATCGGTATATTCTTGTAGTTCACTTAAATTCTTTGAGAAAATTGTTCTGAATTTTTTGTCAGTAATTTCATAGATCTCCATTTCTTTAGGGTCCATTATTAGAGCCTTATTAGTTTGATCATGAAAGTGTCATGATTCCCTGATTATTTTTAATCTTTGTGTCCTCTGCTTATTTGAGGAGACAGCCCCCTTTTAAGCCTTTACAGGTGTTCTTTGGCAGGGATGGGCCTTCACTGTTTAGTCTGGCCTGTGATTCTGGGAGGACTAGCTGGTAATGACCCCTGGAAGTCAAAGCTGTTTGTGAGTTCTTTAGTTTGCTGGGTCACTGCTTTTGCTCTGATGTTGGGTGGGGCTCATGCCTGGGCTTTGCTGTCTGGAAGATCACTGGCTGGGTTCTGAAATCAAGTGGAGCTGCTGGCTGGGTACTGTGATGGCCTCTGGTCAGGCCGGCTATAGGATGTATTCCCTGGCTGGGTGATTCCACTATTTGGGATCTGTATTTGGGCAGTGCTGCAGGCAGGGCTCTGAGGTTATGTGTTATTGCTGCTAGAGATAAGTTGAACCAGAGTCTATGCTCCTTATAAGTGCACAGTTGTGGATTGCCTCCCTGTTAGGTTGGAGCTGTGGGGTGGACTTTTGGCTGAGTTGACCTGCTATTTGACCTCTCAGGTCAAGCAGGTCTATTCTCTATGCTTCTCCAAAATGCACAGAGGTGAGTCTTCCTGCCTGAAAGGCTTGTTGGGTGAGCTTTTTGACTGAATGGAGCTATTGCTTGACTTACTGGGTCAAACAGATCTAACTCCTATATTTCTTTGAAATGGATGAAGATGAGCATCTCCCTGTCTGGGCGGAGTTGTTGGGGTGGGTTTGGAAATTGAGCATTGAGACGAGTCATCTATGAACTCAAGCTAGGTTGAACTTCCCACCATGCTTTTGAAAATGACCAGCTCAGCTTTGTGGGTGAGCTATGAAGTTGGCTGGTGTCTTCAATTGAGCACCACAGTTGGCAGAAACATAGAAGTAACATTAAGATCTACACACTAGTCACTGTGATCTATGTCTTTCTTTATTTCTACGGACCCTAGGAAGTCTAGTCTTGCTGTTACCTCCAGTGTTTTCCATGAAGTGAGACAGAGTGGGACTCCTGGAAGTATCTCAGAATGCTAGAGAGAAACTGAATGATTGCCTCTGATTCTTTTTTACTCCTTTATAAGCCGTGGATCCAGGGAATCCTCTCCATCTGGCATCGTGCTGACTTGGGTGAGGGTGAGGGGCAGTACAATTGAAGTGAGACTATTCTTCTTTCTCTTCAAATTTGGTTTTCATTCAGTTCTGCAGACACCATGGTTGTCTTAGTCTTGTTTCCAAGTGTTGGAGTTTTTAAAAAGCTGTTTTGTCTGGATAGTTGCTAGTTGAACTTTCTGTGGGGAGGAGTGGGGGCTGAGACTTCCTATTTCTCCATCTTTCTGCTGTTCACTCTTTCTTATATTGCCTCTCTTACTTATACAGGCAGAAAGTCTCCCAAATACCAGGTCAAATTATCTCAGGGCTTTCAGATTCTTGTCTGTGGGTGTGAAGCGTAAGGCCAGGTTGGGCATGTGTTGAAACGAGATGGGTTCCATTTCAGTCTCACACATGCTTCTTCTTGGGGGATGCCCACATTGTAGGGTTTAATCTGGGACCGTCTAGTTATGTTACATACCACCCTTTCCTATATCTAATCTATTGCTCTAAATCATCTGAAATTGTCAATCTAGGTTTGAAGGGCAGGATCAAGAGATTTCCCCTTAGTTAGATGAAACAACAACAACAACAACAACAACAAAACCACGCGCACGCACACACATACACACACACACACACAACAAAACACCTTTAAAGTGGTTGGAACCTGCTTGTGCTTTCTTTTCCTAGTAATATCTGGAAGAGCCTAGTGCTTGTCTCAGACCCCACTGTGCTCTGTGAGGGACCCCTCTGCTCAGAGGACAGTCATATTATTCCGGTGGGCTTTCCACTAGCTTTGGGATAATGAAAGAGGGATCCATAGTTATCCCTGTAAGTGGTGAGTGAAGGTAGATTTAGTGATGGTAATGATAAGTGGATGGATGGGATTGCCTTATTAATTTATTGATAGGAGATATAGATGTGTTTATGAAAAGTTGGCTCAGAAGCAAACATTAGGGATTAGGAATACTTTCCTGTTAATCTTCATAATTAAACTAAAGATGATTTTACCAGTGGGACATTTTAACCCTAGAATAATACAAATTAGACTTTCCAAAAGCAACCCCTTAAAATATCAGATAAGTGAAGGGAAAAATATGTTTTAATAAGACATCAATGAAAACCAGAAGTCACAACTAATCCATTCAATGATGAATGGAACATGTTGTATTAAAAACTGGGTTCCCTTGTGTCACTATGTTACCAGACTTCCAGTGACTTAATGGTGACTTTGTTGGCAACCTGGAGAATGTGGTTGAGAGGACTAATTTGACCTGCAGAATCTAAGGAAACTTGACTCTCATGGTTGTGCATGTTGGCACTGTGGAAGAAGGCATTGGGGCATCTCAGGTCTGGTTCCAGGGCTTAATAGTAATCAAATATACAAAGGTAAACCTCTCTCCCTGTGTCTCTCAGGTTATCTGCCTTTCATAATATGCAGGAGAGCTATGATGGAGAGAGGTAAGTCCTTAGTCATGATGAGTCTCCAAAAGTGACCTTTGATGACAATTATGAGTGTCTATAAGGGAAGATTTACACATTAATCACATGAGTCTTGAGTTTGTATTGGCCACGCAGCATTTGAAAACCTCCTCCTTGGCCTGAGCTCCTGGTTACTTGGTCCCAAGAATACTGCTTCAAAGTGTTCTCTGAAACAACCAAGCATCACCAGAGAGGGTGAATATCAATACAGCATGGCATCCATTTTGGAGTTTTTATCTTCCTCATCTTTTCATCAGGAATATAGAAGCAGTACAATTATAATATGCAGGCACTCCTCACTTTGCATGGTTCCAATATGCATGAATTTCTACTAGCTAAATGTCTGTTATCATGGTATATTGCCTGTAATTGCATAAAGTATAAACTTTGCTGCTAGCAATTCACTTCACAAATAACTACCTAAATAACAGATGCACATCATGATCAGTGACCAATCACATCACTTTTTTCAAAGTAAGCTTATAATTGTTCCCTGAGCTCCTGTTATGTAGTTCAGACACAGACAGCAAAGCTCTCTATAGTTGTCTCGCCTCCTTGACTCTCAGTGATATATCCATGTGGTATTTTAAAAAAGGGAAAATTGAAAGGTGGAATTGGCCAACAAAGATGAAAGTCCAGAAAAGAAAGAAGAGGTGATAACACTGGAAATTGAATTTAAATTGAACATAAATAGAATTATAGAAGAAATGATTGTGGAGATGTTGACACTGTCGTTGTTTGCAAGACTCTAGATACGAGTCTTACTGATACAGGAGATAGGAATAAATTGTTTAGGCAGATAGTGAAGGTAAAATAGTCCTCAGCAGGGCTTCTCTTTTTAACAAAAAAAATCCCCCCAAATCGTTTCTTTTCTAACAAAGATCAGCCTGAAAAATTGAGCTGCAAACATAGATAAGCAAGCTGGAAGTTTGCACGGGTGTATGGCATAGATAAGCAAGCTGGAAGTTTGCACGGGTGTATGCTGGAATATGTACCAATAGAAAAGGGCTACCTGGAGGCCAGACATATTCAACATGGAGGTTCCATCTTCCCTTTTTTTGTTACCACATGTACAGTAAAAAAAACAGGCAACATGGTGCAGGCCAGGCAGAGGACCTATCTGCATAATCAAAGATTAGGGTGGGGGCAGCCAGCTTTTTGTGCCCTATGCAAATGGCACACCTAGCCCTAACCAGTTTTTCATACCTTATGCAAATGGCACACCTAATCCAACCCATTTTTTGTGCCCTATGTAAATAAGACACTGCCTCCTCACCACACATCTTTAAAACCTCCTGCATTTAGCCACAGATCTGGTGACCCATTTTTTGGGACTCCTCTCTGCTTCATAGAGCTTTTCTCTTTCTTTTGCCTATTAAACTTCTGCTCTTAACCTCACTCCCTGTGTGTCCGCATCCTTGATGTCCTTGGCATGAGACAATGAACCGGTATCACCCCAGACAATGAGGCTGCTTAATTGTGGGAGCCCATCTGTGATCCAAGGTAGATTCATCAGAAGAGTGAGTATAGAAGTGGACCCCAACTCTTTACATTCATTTTGAGGCCTTCTGTCCTCCATTTAAAAACCAAACCAAACACTGTGCCCCCATCAGCCATTTAAAAAATGGTTAAGATGGCTGCCAGCTTTCCAAGACTCAGGGGATAGGCTTGCTGGGGAGAACTTGTGAATCACCCAGTGCCCTGAGGGTGCTGGGAATGTTGACCCTGTTTTGAACCAGTTTCCTTTCATGGAGAGCCAAGCTGTTGCATGGGGCTGGAAGAGGTCCAGAAGCAACTGATTGTTCCTGGTCCAGACCACACCCTTGTGTTACCCAAAAGCTTCTAGACTAACCCCAGCCTCTGATAGCTCTATGGGCATTGGCAACAGGATCTCTAAACTTTTCCTATGACAATTTTCCTTCTTTCTTGTCACAACTGCCATGTCTCCTATCCACTCTCTGTATGCAATACTGTGGGAATTTCTACAGTTCAGGGAAATGATCCTGTTAGGCAAGATCAGGAAATAACAGTAGTAACTGGGAATGTAGCTCAAAGGATTGCTCCTTTTGTAATTTTCTAGGAGCAGATGGTTTCCTCCCCTCCACCCATGAACGTCTCTTCCCTTTCTCCAGCAAGCACATGATATTTCAAGGCCTACAGCGCCACCTAGTGGAATAGCAGTCCTCTCCATGAGGCACATTGTCATCCCTTTGCTAAAACACTCTGATTTCCCAATTCTCCTCCCTTTTTGTACCCCTCTGTTAGAGACCAGGCTTTACGCCCCATCTGTGAATGGGAAAACTCAACAACGAGGAGAAAAATGTCCTCTAAAACCAAATTTGAGCCCCAATACTGTCTCATCAGCAGGAAAACCGCCACTGAGTCCTCACGTTCTTTTAAGTCACCTCTTCTGCCTCCAATTAAAATGGTACTTCAATAATAAGAGAATTTTTATGTGTGGAAGTTAACCAGAACCAATGAATAAGGATAAATACTCCAGTCCAGGCCATAATAGCAGAATGTAGAGCTCAACCCAGTACACTCCCTCCATTAAGGGGCCTTGCCCAAATCCGATTGTTATGTAGTCTTTCGTGAGATCCATCTATTGGGGAGCCATGCAGATCACACAAGTGTAAGAAGTCAAAGGGAAATCACCAATGGAGGGACTAGAGGTGCATGGGTAAGCGCGACTAACTCCATCTCTTAGTTCCTCCGGATCTGTGGCTGAGGGTCACACTTGCATCCATGGTTGGCACTTTTAACGGGTGCCAGGGCTTAGAGAACCAAGGAGGGAAAACAGTTGGGGGGACATCCCTGCTGTCTTTCCTTCCACCCTGGACCATTCTAAAGGAAGGAGGGGAATGAGGGACGCCTTGTCTCCTATATCTTTCTAGCCATCTTCAGTCTGCACCCCTCTGGAGTACATTCTGAAACAGTGAGACTATTTTGACCCTGAAACTTTGCTTTTGCTCAAGGACATGTCCTTCTTAATAGACCTTTGAAGGCATTGTGCAATTGACTCAGCTCTTAGCAGTCATATTGACTCAGCTCTTAGCAGTCATATCATGCAGGCCCAAAGGGAATGATTCCTCAAAACTAGAGAAGCAACTTCTGGGGGAATTATCTGAGGCAGCTATTGGATGTCCCAGACCTTCTTGTCCTTGTTATTTAGAGCCCCCTCCAATCACACCATCATCTCCTCCAGCTCCACCATCTCCAAAACTCTCCACTCCTCCAGCTTCACTCTTACCCCTACAAGACATGCCCAGTGGAGGTGATGCCACTAGGGTTCAAGTTCCCTTCTCATTGCAGGACCTTAGGCAAATAAAGGAAGGCTTATGCAGATTTTCTGATGACCCCAATAGGTATATAGAAGCTTTCCAAAATTTAACTCAGGTGTTTGACTCTCATGGTGGGATGTTATGCTGCTCCTAAGCCAAACCCTAACCACAGCTAATAACCAGGCAGCTCTGCAGGCAGCAGATAAATTCAGAGATGAGCAATATGTCTCCATAGTGGGACCAAAAGGAAAAGAGAAAATAGGGAAAAATGAAGAAATGGGGAATCACCATTCCCAATAGGAAGAGAGGCAGTAACTCTTGACAACCCTGATTGGAACCCCAATGACTCCACAGATGAATGGGAGAGAAAACCCTTTTTGATGTGCATATTGGAGAGCCTACAAGGAACTAGGGACAAATCTCTTAATTAATCTAAACTGTCCATGATAGACCAGAAGCCAGATGAGAATCACTTGGCCTTTATGGACAGGCTGAGAGAGGTGCTAATAAAACACACACCCTTATCCCCCGATTCAGTTGAGGGATAGATAATACTAAAGTACAAGTTTATTACACAGGCATCTCCCAATATTAGAAGGAAACTGCAGAAGCAGGCTTTAGGAACAGATAACACCTTGGAAAACCTCCTGAGGGTGGCCACCTCAGTCTTTTATAATAGGGACCAGGAGGAGGCCCAGGAGAAAGAGAGGAAACACAAAAGAAGGACAAAGACTTGAGTAGCTGCTTTGCAGGCTTGCAAGGTCCAGGATCCCTGAGGTGCATCTGCTAGTTGCTACCAGTGTGGCAAGTCAGGGAACTTTAAGAAGGAGTGCCCAGGGAGCAAGAAGAAGCCACCTCAACCCTGTCCAACGTGTGGCAGGGACCACTGGAAATTAGACTGCCTTGGAGATGGAAGTCACTGGGTTCAGAGCCAGTCTCACAGATGGTCCAAAAGGACTGATAGGTTCCAGGGCTCAAAACCCCAGCTCAAGCAGCTCAAATTGCCACTATTGCACAGAAGCCCCAGGTGATTCTGGAGATTGAAGGAAGAAGAGTGGACCTCCTTCTGGACACCGGAGTCAGCCTCTCTCTTTCCCTCTCTAATCCAGGCCTCCCCTCTTCCCATAGCATGACTGTGATGGGCATCTCAGGAAAGGTTCTAACCCAATATTTTCCTCAACCCCTCAGTTGTAGCTGGGGGGACCTACTATTTACACATGACTTCTTAATTATGCCTGAAAGTCTCATTCCTTTATTAGGTAGAGACATTTTAGCTCGCATGGGGTCGGCAGTCTTATAGCCCTGGGACAAACTCTTTGTTTCTCCCTGGTAGAAGCTAGTATTAATCCAGAAGTGTGGGCAACTCAAGGCAGAATAGGTTGAACTATAACTGCTATGCTAGTCTAGTCCAGATCCTTCTTAAGGATCCCACTTCTTTTTCTAACCAGAGAAAATATCCCCTAAAGCCAGAGGCTAGGAAAGGGCTAGAAGCCATTATTAATAACTTGAAAATGCAGGGCCTATTCAAACCCTGTAACAGCCCCTGCAATACCCCAGTATTAGGAGTACAAAAACCCAATGGGGAATAGAGACTAGTTCAGTACCTTTGCCTCATTAATGAGACCATAGTCCCAATTCATCCAGTGGCCCCTAATCTGTATATCTTGCTGACTCAACTACCTGAGGGAACTAAATAGTTCACAGTCCTAGGTGTAAAAGTTACCTTGTTCTGTGTACTATTACATTTTGACTCTCAATACCTGTTTTACTTTGAAGATCTCTCTGGCCAAACTGCCCAGTTAACATGGATGGTGCTGCCTCTGGGATTTCAACACAGTCCTCACTTGTTTGAACAGGCACCATCAAAGGACCTCTCTGAATTTTCCCATCCTCAGGTCAGAATCTTGCAATATGTAGATGACCTTCTGTTCTGTGTCCCAACTTAGGAAGCTTCTCAGGAAGGTACAGAAGCTCTTCTTAATTTCTTAGCTGGCAGAAGACATAAGGTTTCAAAATCCAAGACCCAGCTTTGCCAAACCTTAGTGAAGTACCTGGGTCTAGTGTTGTTTGAAGGGACCAGAGCATTAGGGGAAGAAAGGATTAAGCCCATTTCCTTCTTCCCCCTCCCTAACACCTTCAAGCAGCTAAAAGGATGTTTGAGTATATAGGATTTTGCAGACTATGGATACCTGTGTACAGTGAGCTAGCTTACCCCTTATATCACTTCATAAAAGAGACTCAAGTGGCTAAAACTCATTTCCTAACTTGGGAACCTGAATCTCAAAAGGCCTTTTATCAGCTAAAACAAGCCTTTCTTAAGGCATCAGCCCTCAGCCTTTCCATAGGGAGGGCCTTCAATCTTTATGTATCAGAAAGGAAGGGAATGACTCTGGAAGTTTTAACTCAAGCCTAAGGACCAGCTCAACAGCCAGTGGGCTACCTGAGTAAGAAACTTGATTTGGTGGTTAAAGAATGGCCAGCATGCCTCTGAGCAGTTGCCATGGTGGCCTTACTCATACCAGAAGCCACCAAATTAAAACTCCCCTAGAAAATCCAGACTGGACCATCTTTACAGATGGAAGTTCCTGTGTGGAGCAAGGAGTCTGTTAGGCAGGATATGCAGTAGTCACTCTGAATGATGTTATTGAAAGTGTACCCCTCTCTCCAGACACAAGCATTCAACTAGCTGAACTGATAGCTCTTACAAGAGCACTCAAATTAAGCAAGGGAAAGGTAACTAACATTTGCACTGACTCCAAGTATGCTTTCTTAGTCCTTCATGCACATGCTGCCATCTGGAAGGAAAGGCACTTCCTTACAGCTAATGGGCGCTCTATAAAATACCTTCAGGAAATTAACAGGTTATTATCTTCAGTTTTCCTTCCACAAGAGGCAGCAGTGATGCATTGTAAGGGACATCAGGGAGGACAGATGAAATAGCTGAAGGAAAAAAGTTAGCTGATCAGGCAGCCAAGTCAGCAGCAAGAAAGCCTCGGGGTCTTAACACACTCAAAGCCTCTCTAATCTGGGAAGGCTCCATAAGAGAAATTAAGCCCTAGTACTCCCCTCCAGAAACAGAATGGGCCATTTCTTGAGGATACACTTTCCAGCCCTCAGGGTAGCTACAGTCAGAGGATGGCAAACTCCACTTGCCAGCCTGCAGTCAATGGAAAGTCCTTAAGACCCTTTACAAAGCTTTTCACTTGGGAAAGGATAAAACTTATCAGTGTGCCCAGAGATTGTTTATAGGGTAGAACTTATTAAGAATAGTCAAGCATGTTGTTAATGCTTGTGAAATCTGTCTTAAAAATAATCACCTCAACAGGCAGCTCCTTCCTCCTCAAACCCAAAGGATAAGAAGATATCCAGGAGAAGACTGGAAGATAGACTTCACCCACATGCCAAAGATGAAGGACATTCAATACCTCCTGGTATGGATAGATACTTTCACTAACTGAGTAGAAGCATTTCTGTGCTATACAGAAAAGGCGTCCAAGGTAATAAAAGTGTTAGTTAATGAAATAACTCCCCACTTTGGTCTACCTAAATACCTCCAAAGTGGCAATGACCCCTCATTTAGGGCAGCCATCACACAGGGGATCTCAAAGGCACTAGGCATACAGTATCATCTCCATTGTGCTTGGAGACCTCAGTCCTCAGGAAAGGTAGAGAAGACCAATGGTATTATCAAAAGACACCTCAGAAAACTGTCCCGATAAACTCACCTTCCTTGGGTCACTCGTCTTCCCATGGCTTTATTGTGGGTAGGAAATACCCCTTCAAAGTTAGGTCTAAGCCCTTTCAAGATGCTGTATGGATGGACTTTCCTTACCAGTGATTTTTTACTAGACCAGGAAACCTCTGAATTGGTTAGGCATGTAACCTCTCTGGCTCACGTTCAACAGGAATTAACAAAACCAGCAGAAGCCCAACCCCAAGAAATAAGGCTGCCTTTATTTAACCCAGGAGATTTGGTATTGGCGAAAGCTCTCTCTTCTCTCTCTCCTTCCCTAAGCCCAAGCTGGGAGAGCCCTACACTTTTCATCTTTCAACCCCCTTGGCGGTAAAAGTTACAGAAATTGACGCCTGGATACATCACATTCGAGTCAAAGTCTGGAAGGCTGAGGGAGCAACTGCTGACAGCCTAGAGGAATGTCCCAGATATCAATGCAAAAAAATAGGAGATCTTAAGTTGAAAAATCAGAAAAGATAAGTAAATGAGTAAGGGTTACTCATCCTACTAAGTCTCATCCCTAACTTATCAGATACTTTCAGTCATTTCTACTTTTCCTCTCAAAATTCACTGTCAGATATTAGAACTTCTTTTTGGTGCATAATTGCAGGAAGATTTTGATTATCCATGGGATTACATTTGTAACTTCATAAACCCCCCAAGGGAAATTCTATACTTAGTAAAATTTTAGATGGAAATTATGTATTATCCCACTCTTGTGGGAATTGCTATACTCACTCTACTATTTGCAGTAGGACTATACACTGTGGCACCTGTGATGTGGAATTCTGGTTGCAAAATTTGAATTGCTGTACTATTCTGCCTAATTATCATGTTCATAATAAGTAATTATATAATAATTACAGGAAAGATTTAGCCAAATTTAACACTAAAGTTACTGTAGTCACCCAATCTAATGTCACTTATCCTAAGAAAAACATTGCTTTTATATTAACGCTTCTGGTAAAGTACAGCGACATCTGGTGGAGGCAAACTAGTATTACAACCAATCAGAACGGCTAACAGCTGTCAAACCCTACTGTCATGGTTATGGCCTATGTACTACCCCCACTAATAATAGTAATCTTAATACTCATATTTGAGTCCTACTTTCTAAATATTCTTGTAAAATTTATCTCTTCTAGCCTAGAAGTTATTAAACTCCAAATGGTGCTGCAGATAGAACCATGAATGGACACACCTGTCTTCTGAGGATGCTCAGATTGACCCCAGGAGGACCCCTAGCTGTTTTTCCCCACACAACACCTCTTTTCAGCAGGAAGTAGCCAGAAAGAGTCATCGTCCAACACTTCCTAATAGCAGTTAAGATTACCACTCCTGAGAGGGGAAATATGATAGAGGAGATATAAAGGAATTATTCAGGCAGATAGTGAAGGTAAAAGAGTCCTCAGCAGGGCTTCCTTTTAAACAAAAAGCTTCCTCCCAAATCATTTCTTTTTTAACAAAGAGCAGTCTGAAAAATTGAGCTGCAAACGTAGATAAGCAATGCTGGAAGCTGTGTCAATAGAAAAGGGCTACCTGGGGGCCAGACATCTAACATGGATGCTCTGTCTTCCCTTTGTTTGTTACCATATATACAATTAAGAAACAGGCAACATGACACCAGCAGGCAGAGGATTCAACTGCATAATAAAAGATTAGGGTGGGGGCAGTCAGCTTTTCGTGCCCTATGCAAATATCACACCTAGCCTTAACCAGTTTTTTACACCTCATGCAAATGGCACATCTAGTCCAACCAGTCTTTTGTGCCCAATGTAAATCAGACACCACCTCCTCACCAGGCATCTATAAAACCCCCTGCATTTTGCCACAGATCCAGCAGCCCATTTTTTGGGACCCCTCTCTGCTTCATAGAGCTTTTCTCTTTTGCCTATTAAACTTCTGATTCTAACCTTGTTCCTTTTGTGTTCACATCCTTGATTTTCTTGGCATGAGACAATGAATCTCAGGTATCACCTCAGTCAATGAGGCCACTTCATTACCTTCAACAACGCATTAAACAGAATCTCACTCTATATCCTAAGTTATATGACATGAAGAAGACAAGCACTATTCCAACTATGCTTGATTTTTTTTCAAAGAAATAAAACAATTCTCAATATTACTAAGGTTTTAAATTACAGTATACTAAATATTAGTTTTACTATTTTCCCTCACCATTTTCCTATACATTCATAACCAACAGTAAGAGAGTTTTTAATGCCTTCACAAAAAAATTTTAAAGGTCACAGAACAATTGTGACTTCTCCATTGATAATTAAAATTACAGGATTTCAGCATGCACAGTCACTTTTAGGGTCCCATGCTACTGTGCAAAGCAAGGACTGCTAATACACGCACACACACAACACACACACACACACCCCACTGGCTTTGATTTGCTATTACAGTTAGGTCTTGAACAACATGGGAGTTAGGGGCACCAACCCCTACATAGTTGAAAATCTGTGTATAACTTTTCACTCTCCCAAAACTTAACTCCTAGTATCTAGTGTTGACCAGAAGCCTTACCAATAACATCGAAAGTCAATTAACAAATATTTTTCCTGTTATATGTATTATATAGTGTATCCTTACAATGAAGTAAGCTAGAGAAAAGAAAATGTTATTATGAAAATCATAAAAAAGAGAAAATATGTTTACTGCATTATACTGTATTTCTCAGTATGATAAATTTGTATCATCTTTTGACAAGATGAGTTATGTATCTGAAATGACTGGCAACCTCAGCTGCAGGACACTTTGAGGAGATGGCTGATTGAAAATCTAGGGCAGAGAATGAATAAGGTAAGCCTGGAATGACATGTTTTGCAGAAAGCAAGTAAGCACTCAAAGACTAATGAGGTCGTGTTAAAAGGACACAGGGGCCAGTCTGGAAAGACTTCCAGTAGCCAAAGTTGGGACAATTGAGGATCAAAAAGAAAAATGACTATAAATGATGGAAACACATTAAACATGTAAAAATCGACCTGTCTCTAACTTTACGGAGAAAAATGCAAAACAAAGCAAAACCTTGCTTACTAACATTGGGGGTCACTGCTAGAACAACTCTTACTCTAGATGTTGGTAGCTAAAGAAAAAGAATCGAACACAGAGTCTGTCTTTCCAGTAGGGACTGTCTATCAGGACAGCCATAGTCCCAGCTTTTAAGGGAAATCTCTTCCTTACTGAAGACTGCTAAAAAATGGAAAGAGGCAGAGAACTGGATTGTCACAAAATAGTCCCACTCAGACCTAGAGCTGATCCTAAGGGGAAAAATGTAACTTTATAGTGGAGGAATCTGATAATCAGCATCTTACCTCAATCATCAAATCAACATCCTTAATGGTGGCAAACACAGATGGCATGTGCCGCCTCTAGATGTGATGTATGATGACTTATACAGCATCACCTATGAGGTACTCATGCCTAGGATATTTACCCAGAATCTAATTACACCTTTAGATCTAACTTCAGCTCACAGAAAATGCAGAGGGTATAGGGAGAAAATGAAATAAAGCCATAAAGAAATTGACAAATCCCAAATGTGTCTGTTCTACAAGGCAACTTAATTGTTTCTGCAGCAAGATAATAAAAGGAGGGATTGTCTGTTCTTAATTAAAAGAGACTTAAGAGGCACATTAATCAAATGTAATGGATGGTACTTCATTGGACGCTGGTTTGAATAAACACATTACAGAGCTCATTTTGGGAAAATTTGAGTATAGATTAGATATTAAGTGATTTTAGGAGATTATGAATTTTATTAGCAATAAATAAATTTTATTAGCAATAAATAACACAAAACTTCCCTTTCAAGATGCATAATAAAATGCATAGGGGTATGATATTGTAAGATAACATGTAAGATCTGTTATTTACTCTAAAATGCTTTAGCAGAAGAAAACTGAAAGGAGTTAATATGGCAAAATATTAGCAATTTTAAATTTAAAATGATGGGTATATGAGGGTTCGTGATGCAATTTTCTCCACTCTTCTATATGTTTGAAGCTTTCACAAATAAAAAAAAATCCATTTTGAAACTAAAGATGTCTGATGACTAAAATGTCTTGCTGCCTGAGTGTGTTGGTTTGTCTTTCAGATTTGTGGAGAGGGAATTGGCTTCCTGGTTAAAGTGATAGGATTGTTCCATCATTGGCTATGATCTGAAGCCCTTAACCACAAAATTGGAAAGCAGCCAGCAAGGCAATTGTCCAGGGTGCAGATAACTGGGTGTCACTGTGTACCTAAGGACTTCTTCCTCAGCTTCCTTCTGCCCTGAGGCTTTGAGGTCTCTCTCACTGGAGGTCAAACTGTCCTGGACAAAGTCACTTAAGCAGTGAAGCATTTTAGATGACCTTTCACCACTTGGACCCACTCTGTCCCCTGCCCCCACCCCATTAGGGAGGTTCAACTGATATCAGTTGTTTATTATGTCCAGGTCCGAGAGTCATTTATCCTCACTTACCTGTGTCTCTGACTACAGAAACTGACTGAGATACTTGATAGAAACTTGGGGCTAAGGAGAAAGTATAAAGCTCCATTCATAGAACTAAATCACTCTCTATCTTTCCCCGAAACCCTAGATTTGAGGGAAACAGAGACTTTGGTATTTAAATAGTTGATACTCTATTTTTTTAATTAAATTTTTTTGTAAGTTTTTATTTTTTTAACTGACAGATAAAATTGTATGTATTCATTATGTACAACTTGATGCTTTGAAATGTATATACATTGTGGAATGGTTAAATTTATCTAATTAATAAATGTACTACTTCACATAGCTATCATTTTTGTGGTGAAAACACTCACCTTTTTTGTGTTTTTAAGAATACAATATATTGTTATTAACTATAGTCACCATACTGTATAATAGATCTATTGAACTTACTCCTCTTATCTAACTGTAATTATGTATCCTTTGACTAACATCTCTCCAACCCACCCTCCCCTCCAACAACCCCAGCCCACCATTCTACTCCCTACTTCTATGAGATCAACGTTTTTTAGATTCCACATATGAGTGAGACAATGCAGTATTTGTCTCTCTGTGCTGGTTTATTTCACTTAACATAATGTCCTCCATGTTCATTCATGTTGTCATAAATGCCAGAATTTCCTTCTTTTCTGGCTAAATAGCATTCTTTTGTGTGTATATATCACATTTTCTTTATCCATTCATCTGTCGATTAATACTTAGGTTGATTTCATATCTTGGCTATTGTGTATAATGCTGCAATAAACATGGGAGTTTAGATATCATTTTGACAGGTCGCTTCCAAGATGGCCAATTAGGAACAGCTCTGGTCTGCAGCTCCTAGCGAGATTGACACAGAAGATGGACGATTTCTGCATTTCCAACTGAGGTACCTGGTTCATCTCATTGGGACTGGTTGGATAGTGGGTGCAGCCCACATAGGGCAAGGTGAAGCAGGAAGGGGCATTGCCTCACCTGGGAAGTGCAAGGGGTCAGGGAATTTCCCTTTCCCAGCCAAGATAAGCTGTGACAGACTGTACCTGGTGAAATGGTACACTCCTGACCAAATACTGCACTTTTCCCACAGTCTTAGCAACCGGTAGACCAGGAGATACCCTCCAATGCCTGACTTGGCAGTTCCCACACCCACAGAGCCTTGCTCACTGCTACTGCAGCAGTCTCAGATCAACCTGTGAGTCTGCAGCTTGATGAGGAGGGTGGGGCATCCGCAATTGCTGAGGCTTGAGTAGCTCACAGTGTAAACAAAGAGGCTGGGAAGCATGAACTGGGTGGAGCCCACCGCAGCTTAGCAAGGCCTACTGCCTCTCTAGATTCCACCTCTGGGGGGAAGGCATAGTAGAACAAAAGGCAGCAGACAGCTTCTGCAGACTTAAACGTCCCTGTCTGACAGCTCTGAAGAAAGCAGTGGTTCTCTCAGCATAGCATTCGAGCTCCAGGAACAAACAGACTGCTTCCTCAAGTGGGTCCCTGATCCCCATGTAGCCTGACTGGGAAACACCTCCCAGTAGGGGCCAACAGACACCTCAAACAGTCAGGTGCCTCTCTGGGATGAAGCTTCCAGAGGAAGGATCAGGCAGCAATATTTGCTGTTCTGCAGCCTTCACTGGTGATACCCAAGCAAACAGGGTCTGGAGTGGACCTCCAGCAAACTCCAACAGACTGCAGCTGAGGGGTCTGACAGTTAGAAGGAAAACTAACAAACAGAAAGGAATAGCATCAACATCAACAAAAAGGACATCCACATCAAAACCCCATCTGTAGGTCACCAACGTCAAAGACCAAAGGTAGATAAAAACACAAAGATGGGGAGAAACTGAGCAGAAACCTGAAAATTCCAAAAAACAGAATATCTCTTCTCTTCCAAAGGATCACGCTCCTTGTCAGCAAAGGAACAAAACTGGATGAAGAATGAGTTTGAAGAGTTGACAGAGGAGGCTTCAGAAAGTAGGTAATAACAAACTTCTCCGAGCTGAAGGAGCATGTTCTAACCCATTGCAAGGAAGCTAAAAACATTGAAAAAAGGTTGGATGAATGGCTAACTAGAATAAACAGTGTAGAGAAGACCTTAAATAACCTGATGGAGCTGAAAACCACAGCATAAGAACTTTGTGATGCATGCACAAGCTTCAATAGTTGATTTGATCAAGTGTAAGAAAGGATATCAGTGATTGAAGATAACATTAATGAAATAAAGCGAGAATACAAGATTAGAGAAAAAAGAGTGAAAAGAAATAAAGACTCCAACAAGTATGGGACTATGGGAAAAGACCAAATATACACTTGATTGGTGTACTGGAAAGTGACAGGGAGAATGGAACCAAGTTAAAAAACACTCTTCAGGATATTATCCAGGAGAACTTCCCTAACATAGCAAGGCAGGCCAACATTCAATTTTAGGAAATACAGAGTACACCGCAAAGATACTCTCGAGAAGAGCAACTCCAAGACACATAATTGTCAGATTCACCAAGGTTGAAATGAAGGAAAAAATGTTAAGGGCGGCCAGAGAGAGAGGTCGGGTTATCCACAAAGGGAAGCCCATCAGACTAATAGCATATCTCTTGGCAGAAACTCTACAGGCCAGAAGAGAGTGGGGGCCAATATTCGACATTCTTAAAGAAAAAAATTTTCAACCCAGAATTTCATATCCAGCCAAACTAAGTTTCATAAGTGAAGGAGAAGTAAAATCCTTTACAGACAAGCAAATGCTGAGAGATTTTTGTCACCACCAGGCCTGTTTTACAAGAGCTCCTGATTGAAGCACTAAACATGGAAAAGAACAACCAGTACCAGCCACTGCAAAAACATGCCAAATTGTAAAGACCATCGATGCTATGAAGAAACTGCATCATTATTGGACAAAATAACCAGCTAGCATCATAATGACAGGTTCAAGTTCAAACATAACAATATTAACCTTAAATGTAAATGGGCAAATGCCCCAATTAAAAGACACAGACTGGCAAATTGGATAAAGAGTCAAGACCCATTGTTGTGCTGTATTCAGGAGACCCATCTCACATGCAAAGATGCACATAGGCTCAAAATAAAGGGATGCAGGAAGATCTACCAAGCAAATGGAAAGCAGGGAAAAACAAAAACAAAAAACCAAAAAAAAAAAAAAAAAAAAAAAAAAAAACAGGGATTGCAATCCTAGTCTCTGATAAAACAGACTTTAAACCAACAAAGATCAAAAGAGACAAGGCCACTGCATAATGGTAAAACGATCAATTCACCAAGAAGAGCTAACTATCCTAAATATATATACGCCCAATACAGGAGCACCCAGATTCATAAAGCAAGTCCTTAGAGACCTACAAAGAGACTTAGACTCCCACACAATTATAATGGGAGACTTTAACTCCCCACTGTCAATATTAGACAGATCAACGAGACAGAAAATTAACAAGGATATTCAGGACTTGAACTCAGCTCTCGACCAAGTGGACCTAATAGGCATCTACAGAACTCTCCAGCCCAAATCAACAGAATATACATTCTTCTCAGCACCACATCACACTTATTCTAAAACTGACCACATAATTGGTAGTAAAACACTCCTCCGCAAATGTAAAATAACAGAAATCACAACAAACTGTCTCTCAGACCACAGTGCAATCAAATTAGAACTCAGGATTAAGAAACTCACTCAAAACTGCACAACTACATGGAAACTGAACAACCTGCTCCTGAGTGACTACTGGGTGAATAAAGAAATGAAGGCAGAAATAAAGATGTTCTTTGAAACCAATGAGAACAAAGACACAATGTACCAGTACCTCCGGGACACATTTAAAGCAGTGTGTAGAGGGAAATTTATAGCACTAAATGCCCACAAGAGAAAGCAGGAAAGATCTAAAATCGACACCCTAACCTCACAATTAAAGAACAAGAGAAGCAAGAACAAACAAATTCAAAAGCTAGCAGAAGGCAAGAAATAATATCAGAGCAGAACTGAAGGAGATAGAGACACAAAAACTGTTCCAAAGATCAATGAATCCCGGAGGTGGTTTTTTGAAAATATCAACAAAATAGACCACTAGCAAGACTAATAAAGAAGAAAACAGAGAAGAATCAAAGAGACACAATAAAAAATGATAAAGGGGATATCACCACTGATCCCACAGAAATACAAACTACCATCAGAGGATACTATAAACACCTCTACACAAATAAACTAGAAAATCTAGAAGAAATGGATACATTCCTGGACACATACACCCTCCCAAGACTAAACCAGGAAGAAGTTGAATCTCTGAAAAGCCCAATGACAGGTTCTGAAATTGAGGCAATAAATAATAGCCTACCAACCAAAAAAAGTTCAGCACCAGATGGATTCACAGCTGAATTCTACCAGAAGTACAAGGAGGAGCTGGTACCATTCCTTCTGAAACTACTCCAATCAATAGAAAAAGAGGGAATCCTCCCTAATTCATTTTATGAGGCTAGCATCATCCTGATACCAAAGCCTGGTAGAGACACAACAAAAAAAGAGAATTTTAGACCAATATCCCTGATGAACTTCAATGCAAAAATCCTCAGTAAAATACTGGCAAACCGAATCCAGCAGCCTGTCAAAAATCTTATCTACCATGATCAAGTTGGCTTCATCCCTGCAATGCAAGGCTGGTTCAACATATGCAAATCAATAAATGTAATCCATTACATAAGCAGGGCCAACAACAAAAAACACATGATTATCTCAATAGATGCAGAAAAGACTTCTGACAAAATTCAGCAGCCCTTCATGCTAAAAACTCTCAATAAACTAGGTATTGATGGAACATATCTCGAAATAATAAGAGCTATTAATGACAAACCCATAGCCAATATCATACTGAATGGGCAAAAACTGGAAACATTCCCTTTGAAAACCAGCACAAGACAAGGATGCCCTCTCTCACCACTCCTATTCAACATAGTGTTGGAAGTTCTGGCTAGGGCAATCAGACAAGAGAAAGAACATGATTGTATATTTAGAAAACCCCATCTTCTCAACCCAAAATCTCCTTAAGCTGATAAGCAACTTCAGCAAAATCTCAGTATACAAAATCAATGTGAAAAAAATCACAAGGATTCCTACACACCAATAACAGACAAACAGAGCCAAATCATGAGTGAACTGGCATTCACAATTACTACAAAGAGAATAAAATACCTAGGAATCCAACTTACAAGGAATGTGAAGGACCTCTTCAAGGAGAACTACAAACCACTGCTCCATGAAATAGAAGAGGACACAAACAAATGGAAGAACAGTCCATGCTCATGGATGGGAAGAATCAATATCATGAAAAAGGCTATACTGCCCAAGGTAATTTATAGATTCAATGCTATTCCCATCAAGCTACCAATGAGTTTCTTCACAGAATTGGAAAAAACTGCTTTAAAGTTCATATGGAACCAAAATGACTGCATTGCCAAGACAATCCTAAGCAAAAAGAACAAAGTTGGAGGCATCACACTACCTGACTTCAAACTATACTACACGGCTGCAGTAACCAAAACAGCATGGTACTGGTACCAAAACAGATATATAGACTCGTGGAACGGAACAGAAGCCTCAGAAATAGCACCACACATCTACAACCATCTAATCTTTGACAAACCTGACAAAAACAAGAAATGGGGAGAGGATTCCCTATTTAATAAACGGTGCTGGTAAAACTGGCTGGCCATATGTAGAAAGCTGAAGCTGGAACCCCTCCTCACACCATATACAAAATTTAACTCAAGATGGATTAAAGACGTACATGTAAGACCTAACACCATAAGAACCCGAGAAGAAAACCTAGGCAATACCATTCACGACATAGGCATGGGCAAAGTCTTCATGACTGAAACACCAAAAGCAATGGTAACAAAAGCCAAAATAGGCGAATGGGATCTAATTAAACTAAAGAGCTTCTGCACAGCAGAAGAAACTATCATCAGAGTGAACAGGCAACCTACAGAATGGGAGAAAATTTTTTCAATCTACCCATCTGACAAAGGGCTAATATCCAGAATCTACAGATTTACAGAACTTAAAGAGATTTACAAGAAAAAAATAACTCCATCAAAAAGTGGGCAAAGCATATGAACAGACACTTCTCAAAAGAAGACATTTATACAGCCAACAGACATATGAAAAAAATGCTCATCATTGGTCATCAGAGAAATGCAAATCAAAACCACAATAAGATACCATCTCATGCCAGTTAGAATGGCGATCATTAAAAAGTCAGGAAACAACAGATACTGGAGAGGATGTGGAGAAATAGAAACACTTTTACACTGCTGTTGATAGTGTAAATTAGTTCAACCATTGTGGAAGACAGTGTGGCAATTTCTCAAGGATCTAGAACTAGAAAAAGCGTTTGACCCAGCAATTCCATTACTGGGTTTATACCCAAGGATTATAAAGCATACTACTATAAAGACCCATGCACACATATGTTTATTGTGGCACTATTCACAATAGCAAAGACTTGGAACCAACCCAAATGTCTATCAACGATAGACTGGATAAAGAAAATGTGGCACATATATATACTGTGGAATACTATGCTGCCATAGAAAAGATGATTTCATGTCCTTTGCAGAGACATGGATGAAGCTGAAAACCATTCTAAGTGAACTCTCTGAAGGACAGAAAACCAAACACCACATGTTCTTACTCATAGGTGGGAATTGAAAAACTAGAACACATGGACACAGGGCGGGGAACATAACACACCGGGGCATGTCCGGGGATGGGGGATGGAGAATGGGGGATGGGGGAGGGATAACATTAGGAGAAATATCTAACGTAAATGATGAGTTGATGGGTGCAGCAAACCAACATGGCACATGTGTACCTACATAACAAACCTGCATGTTGTGTACATGTACCCAATAACTTAAAGTATATATATATATCTAAAAGATATCATTTTGACATATGAATTTCATTTCTTTTGGATCTATTCCCTGTAGTGGGATAGCTAAATCATATAGTAGTTTTATTTTTAGTTTTTTGAGAAAACTCCATACTGTTTTCTGTAATGGTTATACTAATTTACATCCCCCACCAACAGTGTGTTAGAGTTCCCTTTTCTCCATGTCTTCACCAACGCTTACATTTTGTCTTTTTGATAAGTCATTCTAACAGGTGTGAGGTGATATTTCATTGTTGTTTTGCTTTGCGGTTTTCTGATAATTAGTTATATTGAGCATTTTGTTCATATACCTGTTGGCCATTTGTATGTCTTCTTTTGTTTAATGTCTTATTTTGATTATATTAAGGTCCCTTAACCATTTTTAAGATTGGGTTATTTGTTTTCTTGCTATTGAGTTGTTTGAGTTACTTATATATTTTAGATATTAAGCCCTTGTCATATGTATAGTTTTCAAATATTTTCTCCCATTCTATAGGTTGTCTCTTTACTCTGTAGATTACTTCCTTCGCCATGCATAAGCTTTTTAGTTCGATGTAATCCCATTTGTCTATTTTTGCTTCTGTGCCTATGGTTTTGAGATCATATCCAAAAAAATCCTTGCTCAGACAGATGCCATGAAGGTTTTCTCCTATGTTTCCTTCTAGCAGTTTTATAGTTTTGGATATTAAATTTAAGTCTTTAATCCATTTTGGGTTAATTTTTGCATATGGTAAAAGATAAGGGTTTAATTTCATTTTTCTGCATGTGGATATCCAGATTTCCCAACACCATTTGTTGAAGATACTGTCATTTTCTCATTGTATATCTTTGGCACTTTTGTTAAAACTCAGTCGGCTGTAAATACTTGGATGTATTTCTGGCTTCTCTTAGTGTTTCATTGGTCTGTGTGTCTGCTTTTATGCCAGTAACATGCTGTTTTTGTTGCCATAGCTTTGTAGTATATGATACTATAGTTTTGAACCTCATTGTACTATACACAGATTCACTACAGGATGTAACTGAGAATACAGGAATTCTAGGTCACCCTCTTATTTTACAGACAAAGATAGTTAGGCATAAAGTAAGGAGTTTGCCTAAGAATGGTAGACCTGGGCCTAGAATTCACCCTGAGCTCAAGCTTTTTCAACTTATCAATTTCAAGCTATTTTCTACTAGATTGTCCCCAAATTCTTTGCCTCCACCCAGATCCTTTCTTGGTGCTACAAGAAGTTTTCTAGATATTTCTGCCTCCATGCATCTTGTGACCTACTTTGATAAAGATTTAAAAAACTAGATTGGAAGATGGTGGATTGGAGGCAGTGTTAGCATGCCTCTCTGACTTGGAAAGACAAAATAGTGTGTAGAGATTCACACTGTGAACTTTTTTCCAAGAAGTAATGCAGGAATTTAACAAAAATTAAATTAAAGTTCGTCTGAAGGAAACCACAGACTCCTTGAAGGAAGTAACAGACTACAGCCTGCACTGTGAGCCAGGCAAAAATCTGTAAGTCCCCAGAGTGTTAGAGGGTCAAAGACTGCCTCCAACATACACATCCCTACCAGGGAATCTGACAATCCAAGTCGTGGGGGGCGGGGGTGCTTAACCCTACTGAGGACTGGAGCTGATTTAGGGAGTGGTGAAAAATATGTAAGGAGCAGCAGCAGGAAGAGCATTGTGTGCATTCCCAGTCTCCAGTGCAGACTGAGGGAAGCCATTTCTGATTGTACCTCACAGGAGATTTTGTGGAAGTCTGCTAGCTAACTCAGGCACTGGTTGTAGTTTGAGAGAAACTCCCAACTGAAATTTGCAATATAATCTCCAGCGATGATGAATTCCACTTGCCAGAATTCGGGGGAAGAGTGGCCAGAACTGTGGGGGAGAGCAGGAAGTGTGCTGCAGCCATGTCTGCAGGAGCTGACACCCTGGCTTTGTGAACAAACTGGGAGGGGAATGGCCTGAAAGCCAAGGTTGCTCTCTCCCCTATGAAGGCATATGGCCTGGGGCAGTTTTGAGTTCTGAGTGTAGACTGCCTGAAACTTAGCTAGTTGCTGCTAGCAGAACACTGCAGGCGTAAGAACTGCCTTGCCAAGTGCGTGGGAGCAGGATGGGGCTTACTGGCACCTGCTACTCCCCATCTCCTGAGAGAACTCTTCTGTGCAGCTGAGGCAGCCAAGCTTCTCCCTGGAACATTACCCTAGTGGCCAGAGAACCACCCCCTGGTCCCTAGAGGGGCCACTGCTTGTCCTGAATGTGGACAGCCAGAGTGCAGACCTGCCTGACCCAGTCCCCATCTGGCTTTGCCTCTGCACTTGCCCTGGTAGCTTAACACAAAGGACAGAAATGTTTGGTGAATTTATAGCCCTGCCTATCACCTGAAAAACCAGAGTACCTCCTCTAGGTAACATAAGGCAAGCAGAAATCCCACTGCTGCTACCACAGCTGGTATTATTTTACAAGGGCCACCTCCTGGCCGGAGGTCAGCTAACAATTAACTTCAGCTATCACCATTGTTTGCACCACTCTGGCTAACGAGGAGGTCCTGAGTCTGTCCATGTGACCAGTACATTACTACTGCAACCAGCATTTAAGAAAACCAATAAAATAAGGCTATTTATAACCAACGAACCTCACAGAGTCTACATCACTCCCCTGCCACCCCCATCAGAGCTGGTGCTGGTACCCACTGCTGGGAGACTTGAGAACAGATCACATTACTGAATCACTTGCAGACATTCCCCAGCACCAGCCTGGAGTGTAGTAGCCCCACCAAATAGCTAGACCCAGAGGAGCAGCAGCATTCACAGTAACCTGGTTCTCAGGGACTCCTATACCTAGGGGAAGAAGGAGTGCACCACATCAAGGGAACACCCTCTGGGACAAAAGAATGTGGACGGCAGGCATTGAGTCCTAAATATTTCCATTGGTGGGAAGTTTCTTTTAGCAGAGGTGCAGCTGTAGTGCTGGGCTCAGTGGGGAAAATCTGCAGCTCCACTTCAACAGTCGGGCAGTCCTGGTACTTGTGAAGGATCTTGGAGAAGGGGACTTATTTTCCTCCTCATCTGCCACTGCAGACATAGCTGGGGGTTCTCCCATGGGTACTTAGGATGGGTGCACATATAGAGAGCCTTTCTGGAACACTTTAAGGTGACTGCATTCACACAGGAGGAGCACACTTCAGGTTCAGGCTTGCATGGGAGACAGGGTCACAATCCCTCTCTACTTGGAACATCAACATTTCTGCAGATGAAAATAGGTGCCTGTCTCATTCGAATAGCCAGAACTCTGGGTCAAGAGTGTGTCTGGGAGGTAGATTGCTTGCCTGCTGGCCTGGCAGGGAAGCTGAGGTGACTTCCATCCTCCCCATTTATAAGATCTTGTGCATTTAACTGAGAGCTTCTCTGACCCCCTCTGTTGAGGCTGGGATCTCTGCCCACCATTGTGTATCGCATTTATTCACCTGCTTTAGCCAGAACTGGTTTCTACCAAGGAACACCTCCCCTACTGGCTTGAAGTATGAACTATTCAACCCAGTAAATAAAATACTGGGGAAAGATAAATAAATAAGTGCACATCATGGAAGAATGAGATAAGCTTCAAGAGACTGCTGCCATTCCAGTCCCATAGGGGACTGTGAAGTTTCTCACATACCAAGGACATTGCTACTATAACCAACATCTGACAAAACTATCATACAAAGATTCTTTATAGCCAAGGAACTCAAATAGCATCTTCACCTTTGAAAGCACCAAGAGCTGAATTAGGCTACAATAAACTACATGCATTAAAGTCACATCCTTAAGAGGGAAAATTTAATTTTTAAAAACACAGTCAAACCAAAAATAAATTCAAGACTACTTAGAATAATTAGTATACCCAAATGAGAAGGAGTCAGAAAAGTAATTTTGATAATATGACAAAGCAGGGTTCTATAACACCCCCAAAAGACCATACTAGGTCTCCAGCAATGGATCCAAACCAAGATAAAAACTTTGAAATACTAGACAAAGAATTCAAAAGGTTGATTATTAAGCTACTCAAAGAGATACCAGAGAAACCTGAAAACCAGCATAAAAAAGTTAAAAAAACAATTCAGGACATGAATAAAAAATTTCCTAAAGAGATATTTTAAAGAAAAGTCAATTAGAACTTCTTGAAATGAAAATCACATTAAGGGAATTACAAAATGTGGTGGAACGTTTTAACAATAGACTAGAACAAGCAAAAGAAAGAATTTCAGAACTTGAAGGCAAGGCTTTAGAATTAACCCAATCAGACAAAAAACAAGAAAAAAAAAAAAAGAATCAAAAGAAATAAACAAATTCTCCAAAAAATATGGGATTATGTAAAATGACCAAACCTAAGAAAAATCGGTGTTTCTGAGAACGAAGAAAAAGCAAATGGTTTGGAAAACTTATTTGAGGAAATAAATGAGGAAACCTCACTGGCTTTGCTAGAGATTTAGATATGAAAATATAAGCAGCTCAAAGAACTCCTGGGAGATTCATTGTGAAAAGGACATCACCATATAGTCACCAAGCTATCTAAAGTCAACATGAAGGAAAGAATTCTAAGAGCAGTGAGACTAAAGCATCAGATAACCAATGAAGCAAAACCTAAGTTCCTACTTCTCAGTAAAAACTTACAAGCCAGAAGGGATTTTAATCTATCTTTAGCTTTCTTAAACAGAGCAAATGTCAGTCAAGAATTTTGTATCCAGCAAAACTAAGTTTCATAAATGAAGGAGAAATAAAGTCATTTTCAGACAAACAAATACTGAGTAAATTTGTCACTATCAGAGAAGCCCTACAAGAAATGCTAAAAGAAGTTTTAAATATTGAAACAAAAGGTCAGTATGCACCAGAATAAAATCTCTTGAAAACATAAAACTCACAGGAGCTATAAAACAATAACATTATGAATAAAACAAAGTAGGTAGCACCTAACATCATGATGTTAACAGGATCTCTGTTGATGACTGGAACAGGATCTCACATCTCAATATTAACATTGATTGTAAATGGCCTAAATACTCCACTTAAAAAATACTGATTGGCTGCATGGATTTAAAAAAATCACAAACCTAATATCTGCTGCCTTCAAGAGACTCACCTAACTTGTAAGAATTCATATAAACTTAAGGTAAACGGGTGGGAAAAGATATTCCATGCAAATGGAAACCAAAAGTGAGCATGAGTAGCTATTCTCATATCAGATAAAACAGACTTTAAAGGAACAAAAGTTAAAAAAAAGACAAAGAAAGTAATTATATAATGCTTAAAGGATCGATCCCACAAGAAGACATTACTATCCTAAATTTATACACACCTAACATTGGAGCTCCCAGATTAATAAAACAATTATTGCTAGACCTAAGAAATGAGATAACAGCAACACAGTAATAGTGGGGAACTTCAACACTCCACTGACAGCATTAGACAGATCATCAAGACAGAAAGGCAACAAAGAAACAATGGAATTAAACTACACTCTAGAACAAATGGACCTAACAGATATTTACAGAACATTCTACCCAAAAACTGAAGAATATACATTCTTCTCTTTACCACATGGAATGTTCTCCAAGATTGACCATGTGATAGACCACAAAACAAGTCTCAATAAATTAAAAACATCAGAATAATATTAAGTATTTTCTCAGACCACAGTGGAATAAAACTAGAAATCAACTCCAAAAGAAACATTCAAAAGTATATAAATACATAAGAATTAAACAACCTGCTTCCAAATAATTTTGGGGTTAACAATGAAACCAAGATGGAAATTTAAAAAATTATTTGAAATGAATGATATTAGCAACGCAAGTTATCAAAACCTCTGGGATACAGCAAAAACAGTGCTAAAAGGAAAGTTTATAGTGTTAAATGCCTACATTGGAAAGCCTGAAAGATCACAAACTGACAATATAATGTCACATCTCAAGGAACTAGAGAAACTAGAACAAACTAAAACCAAAGCTGGCAGAAGAAAAGAAATAACAAAGATCAGAACAGAACTAAATGAATTTGAAACAAAAAATACAAAAGATCAATGAAACAAAAAGTTGGTTCTTTGAAAAGATAAACAGAATTGACACATCATTAGCTACATTAACCAAGAAGGGAGAAGATTCAAATAAGCTCAATTAGAAGTGAAACTGGAGACATTACAACCAAAAACTACAGATGTACAAACAATCATTTAAGACTACTATGAACACTTCTATGCACACAAACTAGAAAACCAGAGGAAATAGATAAACTCCTGGAAACATACAACCCTCCTACATTAAATTAGGAAGAAGTAGAAAGCATGAACAAACCAATAATGAGCAGTGAGATTGAACTAGTAATAAAATTTGCCAACAACAACAGCAGCAGTGACAGCAACAACAACAGCCCAGGATGAAATGGATTCACAACTGAATTCTACGAGACATCCAGAGAAGAGTTGGTATGAATCCTACTGAAACTATTCCAAAAAATTGAGAAAGAATGAATCATCTCTAAATCATTCTATGAAGACAATATCACCCTAAAGCCAAAACAAGGAAAGTACTTAACAAAAAAAGAAAACTATAGACAAATATCCCTAATAAACATAGATGCAAAAATCCTCAACAAAATACTAACTAACTAAATCCAATAGCACATAAAAAAGATAATTCACCATGATCAAGTGGGTTTCATCCCAGGGATGCAGGAATGTTTTAACATACATAAGTCAATAAATATGATACATCACTTAAAGAGAATTAAAAAATAAAAACCATAGGATCATCTCAATAGATGCAGAAAAAGCATTTGATAAAATCCAGCATTCTTTCATGGTAAAAACCCTCAACAAACTAGGCATAGAAGGGACTTACCTCAAAATAGTAAGAGCCATATATGACAAACCCACAGCCAACATCATACTGAATGGGGAAAAGTTGAAAGCATTCCCCCATGCTTATAACCGGAATAAGACAAGAATGCCCACTGTCATCATTTCTATTCAACATAGTATTGGAAATATTAGCAAGAACAATCAGGCAAGAGAAGGAAATAAAGGGCATCCAAAATGGAAAAGAAGAAGTCAAATTATCGCTCTTTGCTGATGATATGATTATATACCTAGAAAACCCCAAATACTTGTTCAAAAGATTCCTAGATTTGATAAATGAATTTAGTAAAGCCTCAGGTTATGAAATCAATGTACACAAAGCAGTATCACTGCTGTATACCAATAACAGCCAAGCTGAGGATCAAATCAAGAACTCCATTTTTTTTACAATAGCTGAAAAAAAAAAACAACCCTAGGAATACACTTAGTCAAGGAGATGAAAGATCTCTATAAGGAGAACTACAGAACACTGCTAAAAAAATAATGGATGGCAAAAACAAGTGGGAACACATCCCACATTATGGATTGGAAGAATCAATATCATGAAAATGACTATATTAGCTAAAACAGTCTACAGATTCAATGCAATTCCTATCAAAATACCAACATAATTTTTCATAAAATTAGAAAAAACAATTCTAAAATTCATATGAAACCAGAAAGAGCCCAAATAGCCAAAGAAACCTAAGCAAAAAGAACAGATCTGGAGGCATCACATTACCAAACTTCAAATTATACTACTAAGGTATAGTTACCAAAACAACATGGTATAAAAGTAGACACATAGACCAGTGAAAAATAATAGAGAACCCAGAAATAAAGCCAAATACTTACAACCAACTTATCTTTGACCAAGCATACAGAAATATAAATTGAGGAAAGGACACCCTATTTAATAAACGGTGCTGGGAAAACTGGATAACCGCATGTAGAATAATGAAACTGGATCACTATTTCTCACCTTATACAAAAATAAACTCAAGATGATTCAGAGAACTTCAGATCTTAAGTCTAAGACCTGAAACCATAAAAATTCTAGAAGAAAACCTAGGAAAACCTCTACCGAACATTGGCCTAGGCAAATAATTCATGACTAAGACCCCCAAAACAAATACAACTAAAGCAAAAATAAAAAAAGGTACCTAATTAAACTAAAAGCCTCTGTACAGCAAAAGAAATAATCATCACAGTAAACAGACAACCCACAGAATAGGAGAAAATATTTGCAAATTGTGTGTCTGACAAAGGAGCAGTATCCAGAATCTACAAGGAACTCAAACAAATAAGCAAGAAAAAAAAAATCCCATCAAAAAGTGGACTAATGACATGGATAGACGTTTCTTCGAAGAATATATACAAATTGCCAATAAACATATGAAAAAATGCTCAACATCACTAATCATCAGGTAAATGCAAATTAAAACTACAAGGAGATACTATCTTACCCCTGCAAGAATGGCCATCATTAAAAAGTCAGAAAACAGTAGACGTTGGCATGGTTATGGTAAAAAGGGAATGCTTAGACACTGCTGGTGGGAATGTAATTTGGTACAATCTCCATGGAAAAGAGTATAGAGATTTCTTAAAGAATTAAAAGTAGATCTACATTTGATCCAGCAAACCCATTACTGGGTATCTACCCACAGGAAAATAAGTCATTATATAAAAAAGAGCCTGCATACATACATTTACTGGAGCACAATTCACAATTGCAAATATATGGAACCAACCTATGTGCCCATTGACCAATGAGTGGATAAAGAAAACATGGTATGTATACATCATGGAATATTAATTACTCAGCCATAAAAAAGAATGAAATAATGTATTTTGCAGCAACTTGGGTAGAGCTGGAGGCCATTATTCTAAGCGAAGTAACTCAGGAATGGAAAATGAAATACCATATGTTCTCACTTATGAGAGATAAACTATGGGTACACAAAGGCATACAGAATGACATAATAGACTTTTGAGACTCAGAAGGGGGAGGGTGGAAGCAGGATGAGGGATAAAAACCTACATATTGGATACAATGTACACTACTTGGGTGATGGTTACACTAAAATCTAAGACATCACCATTACACAATTAATTTATCCATGTAACCCAAAACCACTTGTACTCCAAAAACTATTGAAATAAAAACAAAAGAACTAGATTGTGCTTTAGTTGGAAAATTAATGGTGAAATAGTAATGCGGGGCAGCACAGTAACACAAGGCAGCATATGCACATGGCAAGTGAGTAAAGAGTGCTGATGTCAGAGGATGCTTTTCTAAAAGGCACAGAACTAGGCTGGTTGAGTCTTTAGGTGATTTTTCAGTGGGTTCCTCAAATTATAGTCTTACAGGACAAGAAACTTGGTTTTTCCCATGTTTCCCGAGAGCACAATACTGTTTAGGCCCAATCCACCCAAGTGACATTCTCAAGAGATTGCTGTGAAATACAGAAGGCCAATTTATAGGTTTTCAGGGGAGACTATACCTATTTAGGGACCCAGATAGTTGTATCTTTATTCAGAGGATTCTCTTCCTAAAGAAGAGAGAGCCAAACCATCACCAGCATTTTGCCTGGTGATTTTTGAATCAGAGCAAAGGATACCAGATAGACTTAGAAGGAAGATTACCTTAATGTGACCAGACCCATCTACCCATCTTGTTCAGTGTCTTCACTGTAACTCCTTTGGACTGGGTGGAATTAATACTACTCAAGCCTGGTATTTGAGTCTTTTTGCTCACACATTTTAATACAATTGGTTATACAACAGATTTTTTTTTTTCAAATTTATTTATACTTTGATTTGATTCGCAGGTCATTCTTCCTGCTTTGATCAAGCAATCATTATGTCCCTTTAGGTCAGGAGACCATCCATTTCATAAGAGTTTTGCTAGTCAAAACTTACTTTTAAGTTCCAGGGCATTCCACTGTAGCTCCCAAGTAGGCACCAAGCAAATGAGAAGGGCTCTAGGACAGTGTTTCTCAGAAAGGGAACCTCACTGGGGCTATGACTGTGAGAAGGTTTTCCTGGTTAAGAAGTAACTTAGAAAGCTCATCTAAGGGTGAAATAGACCTGTCAGCCATTTCTCCATGCTAGATGCTAGCTCCTCTATCTCTGAAGGCCCATTCTGAATAGGATTCTCATGTCACCCATGACCTTGGCAGAGTCATCTTTTTTTCTAGGAGCCCAGGTGGAGTGAAATCATCTATAAAAGGTTCACAGAATGGAAGGCACATTTGGGGCAATGCTATAACACAAGGGAGCTTCTAGGCTTAATATTTTGCTAAGGGCTGTTTGGAAACACACCTTTGGCTGTGGCCTCTACAGTGTTTTCTCTAACTTGTCCTTCCCACTAGTCTATTGACTACGTTTAGAAATCTTGCTGAAGGAAAGTGTTGCATTATGAAACAATCATTGTTTTTGTGCTTTTAACATACTTTCTCCTCAGCCAGGATCTGTCTTTAAGGATGGGTGGTGTATTAGTCAGGGTTCTCTTATAGGGGAGTTTATTAAGTATTAACTCACCCTATCACAAGGTCCCACAATAGGCTGTCTTGTAAGCTGAAGAGCAAGAAGAGCCAGTCTGAGACCCAAAACTGAAGATGTTCGAGGGTAGGAAGCATCTAGCATGGGAGAAAGATGTAGACTGGGAGGCTAGGCCCATCTTGCCTTTTCACATATTTTTGCCTGCTTTAGATTCTCTGGAAGCTGATTAGATTGTGCCCACCAGATTAAGTGTGGATCTGCCTTCCCTAGCCCACTGACTGAAATGTTAATCTCTTTTGGTGACACCCACACGGACACACCCAGGATTAATACTTTGTATCCCTCAATCCAATCAAGTTGACACTCGGTATTAACCATCGCTGGAGGAGAGCATGAGCTACTTTCCAGGTAAGAGCCACCTGACTTCAAGCTCTTTCTTTATCAGGTTCCTTTTGGGGTCTGTACTCACTCTGGCACCACAAATTCTGATAAACACCAAAGGAAGCAGGTTGAGGGAAAGGAGATCTCTTGGAAAAAGCACAGTGAGGCCCACAGTTGAGGCCCCCAAATGGCCACAGGCTTTTCTCTGAAGAAGCCATGGAGCCCCCTCCTGAAGACAAAGCTAGCTCAGCTTGAATGTCAAGTGTGGCTCTGGGGCACTGAGGCCAGAGTTTGACCTTTGTTCTGGAACAGAGGTCCCAGATGCTTGCTCCCAGGACTGTGCCTGTCCACAGTGATGTTTTCACTGGAATGCAGTGAACTGTCAGTGTCAGGTCAATAACTTTTTTTTCTAGAATGGAAAAGACTTTCTTTTATTCTATAATTGTATTTTTCTACTTTTTAATATCAAAAATATTTCTTGTATGAAATTATTATAATGGCAAACATTAGTTTTTTTAAAAAATATATTTAATTAGCAAAGTAAAAAGTTGGCAATCCTTGGGTCTTAATTTTTAAGAAAATTAAATTTAGTCTGTGAGCCTCTCTTTTTGACCAAGGAAAAACTGGTTTCTCAGAGGCTGGGGATTGATTAGTAGGAGGGTTTTTAGAAGATGTGGGTTTAAAGCTCTTTGCTTCTAGATTCATTCATCCCCCAGTCCTCCCTTGCACTGTTCCTTTCTTAGACCTCATTTACCCTTAACCGTGACCCAATTTCCTCATTGTGCAGCCCTGCTTCTCCAAGAACATAGTGAACTTGGCCCGGCAGAGCTGTGGTTTGTGTCCACCCCCATAGCTTATGTCCTTTGGTGTTTATAGTTCTGCCTGACTAATGGCCTGTCCATTCTCCTTCAGAACACATAAGGTGATGTCTTCCTGTTCTTCCTAATGGCATTTTTGGCCCACTACTATGAAAAAAGATCACATTAATACATAAAGTGCCCCATGGAACAGATTCTAACTTGGAGATATGATTTAAAAGCTCTGTATAACCCTCAAATATCTTTAAGAAAGGTCACTTAAATTCCCACTGAGATTTTTTTCAGTGGTCTTCCAGAAAAAAAGAAAAATTATTTTTTACCTGGAAGCAGTAGTGCATTAGCATAGTTTGTTAGAGCTGTTCAGCCCACTATCATGAAAAAACTTATTTGATAATTATTTTCTTATCTAGCATATCACAGGGCCTTGAAGAAATCAGACACGGGCAAGTAGGAAATTGGACGGGGTGATGTAGGGATGAAACTGATTGTGCATTAGAGTTTTATTCTACTCTGAATGGAGAAGGTTGCTGAAGAAACTCATGAAGTGTTTATGAGAGTGTGTGTGTATGTGTGTGTGTGTGTGTGTGTGTCTCCAAGCACAGGGAGGTAATGAAGACTCATGACTAATAAAACAGGAGCTAAAAGAAGGTATTACATACCAAAAATATATGGATTAAGGGCATTAGCCACAAACATCTGCCTGCTTCACAATTCTGTCCAGGGTTGGCCTGAAGGATAAGAAATAGGCCTGCCTCTAACATTTGTGGGGCTAAGGATCACATTAATGCTCTAATTACATATATCTAAATATTTAAAAGGTATAAATTAAACCAATGAACTATTAAGTAAAATCTGTTCTTTTCTCTTTTTTTTTTTCATTTTTTTTGAGAGGATCTCACTCTGTTGCCCAGTCTGGAGTGTAGTGGCACAGTTACAGCTCACTGCAGGCTGACCTCCCAGGCTCAAGTGATTCTCTCACCTCAGACTCCTGAGTAGCTAGGACTACAAGCATGTACTACCACACCTGGCTATTTTTTTTTTTATTCTTTGTAGAGATGGGGTCTCACTGTGCTGCCCAGACTGGTCCTGAGCTTTTGGATTGAAGTGATCCTCCTCAGCCTGGGAATGCTGGGATTACAGATGTGAGCCACCATGCGTGGCCAAATCTATTCTCTCTTAACTTGACCAATATACAGTTGATTTTTATTATTCATGGATTCTGTCTTTTCAAATTTGCCTATTTGCTAAAATTTATTCTTGACCCCAAAGTCAATACTTGGAGCACTTTCATGGTCACTGATGCACATGCACAGAGTAGCAACAAATATGAGTTGCCTAATGTGTGTGTTCTCAGCTGAAGTGCCATGTTTTTCACGTTTTTTTTTCTGTTGGTGATTTTGTTATTAAAAATGGCCCCCAAGTGTAGTGCTAATGTGCTGTCTAGTATTCCTAAGTGGAAGAAGGTTGTGATGTGCCTTAGGGAGAAATACAAGTATGAGATGAGCTTCATTCAGGCATGGGTTATAGTACTGTTGACCATGAGTTCAGTGTTACTGAATCAACAGAAGTACATGTAAAATGAGGTTATGTATTGATTAGCTGGCAAAAATGCAAAAGAAAGTTAAATATTAATCAGTTGACAAAAATGTTGTGATCAAAGCTTTTGGGAACCTAACCCTGTGTATCTCCTGGGATAAGCAATCAGCATTCAATAGTTCATTGTTCACAGTGACTTTATAGAACATAACTAGTATGAATTATGTGAATTGATTAAACTTCCAAGGTGACAAAATTGAAAAACATGTGTAAAGCTATGATTTTTATTTGACTGGAGCTCATGAAAACATCATTGGATTTAACTTAATTATATCAAGTGTGTCTGGATATTTTGTTGATAGGCCTATGATATTTGGATAGATAATAAGAACGTGCACAATTCATTAGCTGTTATAGCTAATTTTACAATATTTATTTGTCTTGCCTTCATTTCATCAAAATCACTAATTACATTGTTACAATCAAAATTTTTACCTGTTCTGTTAACATTAATGATTAAAAAATTTTAAATTTAACTGTGTTTTAAGTGAATATAACATGAATATGTTTTATAAAAAAGTATAAGTTTATACAAGAAAAAATTTAAGACTATGTATTACATTTATTTCTTTTAAAATATTAGATATTATTTAGTATATAAAAATTAAATTATAATTAATGGATATCAGCATTTAAAATCAGCTTTAATGAATCAAATTTTTAATTTTATTATTTGGAAATATAATTCAACCATTGAATATTTTTATAAAAACAAAACTATTTGTCGTTCAAAGCTCATCAGTTGCCAATCTATTGTTATCATTGTATATCTACATTTATATATACACAAAATGTGATTGTCTAATATTTCTTTCTAGTTGCCATGTAGAACTGTTGCAAACGTTGTGATTACTGAATACCTCTGAATTAGAACTTGAGAAGCAAGAAAATAAACTTGACATTACTTGGAAACAATACTTTCTTATTAAAGAACCCTTCTTATTGAAGAGTTAATTTTCTCATGCTATATAGGAAGAAGTACTTTAAAACTAATTAATTTGTATTTTCTTTTATCTAAGTGTTTTTGTCACAAATCCTTTCCACACTCTGAGTTCCTTTACATCTCTGGTTCTTATGTCTGCAGTGAAACAACCTGGTGAGATCCAGGACAGCTTCCAACTTATATTAGACCAACTTTCCTCCCTATGACATTAATAGCTGGGGTATGGATCTGTCCGAGTGACATATAAACTCCAATCAAATCACCAACCGGCCTCAGAAATGCACACATACAAGGTAAGACTCCAAGAAACTTCGCAACAACAGCTAGAAAGCTAAAAGAGCTGAATAGAGATTTTGGTGGGTTCCCACTTTAGTAGATTTGGAATTTGGATTTTAATTCCTGCCAAATGAGAGTGATTGGATGAACACCTTGGCCTTCCCATTGAGGCTTCACATCTTAGAAATAAAGACAATGTTACAGGACTAAATGATTTTCCCCAGGACTAAGGGTGATACCAGAATAGAGCTACTCTTAAAAACAAAACAGACCAGGCACGATCCCTCATGCTTGTAATCCCAGCACTTTGGAGCATCACTTAAGCCCAGGAGCTTGAGATCAGCCTGGACAACATAATGAAACCTTGTTTCTTACAAAAGATTTAAAAATTAGCTGGATGTGGTGGTGTACACCTATAGTCCCGGCTACTCAGGAAGCTGAGGTGGGAGAATTGCTTGAGCCTGGGAGGTCAAATCTGCAAGGAGCTGTAATTCACCACTATGCTCCAGACTGGGTGACAGAGTGAGACTGTATTTCAAAAACAAAAACATAAACAAACAGACAAAACAGCTTGCAAACCACGTCTTCACAAGTTCAAAGTGATCAAGAAGAAGAGGGATCAAATTTAGAGTCTCCACAACATGTCATTCACCACGTTCAATAGGTAATACAGAACTCTCAGATGTTAAAGAAACAGGAAAATATGATCCAAGGTCAAGAGAAAAATCAGTTTATAGGAGCTGACTATAGTTACTCAGATGTTTGAAAAAGCAGAGAAGTACTTTACCAAGATATATAAAAGAATCTATGGGAAAAATGTTAAGAGTGAAAAGTCAGGAAATTTTAGAAGATATACAGGCACTGTAAAAAAAAAATTCTAATGAAAATTCTACCACAGAAAAATGAAGTGTCTGAAGTAAAAAATTGGATGAGATTAGTAGAAGTTTGGTCGCTATAGAAGAAAGGATTATAAATTTGAAGACAGGTCAATAGAAATCATCCAAACTGAAGTACACAGAGAAAAAATGGTTGAAAAATAGCAGAGTCCAAGTGATCTATGGGACACTCCTGAATATATATTGAAGTTTCAGAAGGAGAGGTGAGGGAGAATGAGGAAAAAATAGTTGAAGGAATCTTGGTAGAAAAATTTCCAGATTGGGTAAAAAGATACCAATCTATGATCCAAGAGTCTTGGAGAATCCCAAACAGGATAAATATACAGAAAACTAAATCACTAAGAGTCAATTGCTGAAAACAAAAGGTAAAAGACATTTTAATATTTGATACAATTCTTCACTGGTCTCTTGTGTTTCTACACATCTGATCAAGAGAGACTAATTTCCCTTTTGTTCCAGACTACCTTTTCAAGGATAGTTGTATATCAAACAGCCTTGGAAGACAGGGTATCTCCTTGTGTAGCACAGGACAGATTTGTTTACTGCTCAGTGTAAGAAATGTAATGTCTCCCTCCAGGACCAAGGTCTGGCAGGCTTACTGAACTCTTAGCTTGCTACTGAGTTCCTGTGTAAACTGAACACCTGACCATGGAGGCATTGTGTTGTGACTCTCTGCCTTGATATAACCATTTTTGGGTGTGTTAACTCAGACTCAATGAGTAGGAATCTAAGAGCTCTTCTTGTCAAACGGAAATGGTATGTTCAAAAATGTAGCTGGCCAGATTCCAGTGGTATCTTGACTTTACATGAAAAAGCGCCTTTTATTCCTTTGGGAGAAATTTCATCTCCCATTTTACTGCCTGAAGCAAAACTACTGCTCCATGGGCCCTTGAATCACCAAGGTTTAGTTAACAGGTGGTTAGACTAAAATCTGACCAACTTGAGCTGTTGCCAGTGGCCTGGCATTTGGTATGCCACACAGAAGCAACACACTGGTGGATTAATGAAACCCTTCTTTGGGGCCATGAACCATGAGAACAAACTGTGGCTGCCAGCTGAACTGTCTGAATTACTCATAGATGCCTACAGTAAGGGCCCATCTTTTTTTTTTTTAAGAGCAGCATGGGACTCTATTTTGTTTATGTTACCATATTTTATTTAATCAATCTTTTATGCTTGAACATTTAGATAGCTTCCAATGTTTTGCAATTACAAATAATCCTTTAGTGAATAAACCTCATGCATATGCATACATTTTACTTAAAATTTTTATAGTAGTTTTAGGTTCACAGCAAAATTAAGAGGAAGATACTAAGATTTCCCATACACCTGCTGCCCCCACCCGTGCATAGTGTCCCCCATTATCAACATCCTCCACCAAAGTGGTAAAATTATTGACAATTGATGAACCTACATTGACACAGCATAATCACCCAAAGTTTGTAAGTTTACCTTAGAGTTCAGTCTTGTTCATTCTACGGGTTTGGACAAATGTACAATAACATGTATGTATGACTCATGCACATGTGTTTTTGTATCACTAACGGTGTATCTTTAGAAGTGGGGTTGCTGAGTCAAGAAGTAAATGCATAATTTTGTCAGATATTGCTATATTCTCTTCCAATCAGGGTTATTATAGATTGCATTCCCACCAGCAATCTATAAAAGCTCTTTTCCCCTCTGTATCATTGCCTGCAGGATATATTGTCAAGCTCCTGAACTTTTGCCAGTCTGAAGAGTAACACATGGTGTCTCGGTGGTTTTAATTCTTGTTTTTCCTTTGTCTGACTTCCATTTCAACAACATTCTCTATGACCACTTTAAAAAATTATAATTGTATTTTAATTAAGTAGAGATATGGAAGATTTTTAAAAATATCAAATTCTGTAGAAAAAATCTACAGTTTATAATGTGAAATGAAAAAAAGCACTGCAGAAGAAAACAAACAAAACAATTGCAGAAGAAAAGATTAATGAGCTAGAAGAAATAGAAGTAGAAACTGACACAAATGAAACATTCAAGGAAAAAGGAATTTAAAAAATAAAAAGACCCTCAGTGGGAAAACTTTAAACACCCTACTACATGGGTAAAAGGAATTACCATTTTTTATTTCTTTTTAATAGTTTTTTTCTAATTCTGTGAAAAATATCACTGGTAGTTTGATAGAAATAGCATTGAATCTACAAATTACTTTGGGTAGTATGGCCGTTTTAGCAATACTGATTCTTCCTATCCATGAAAGTGGAATGTTTTTCCATTTGTTTGTGTCATCTCTGATTTCCTGTGCAGTGATTTGTAGCTCTCCTTGAAGACATCCTTCACTTCCCTTGTTAGCTGTATTCATAGGTATTTTATTCTTTTTGTGGCAATTTTGAATGGGATCACAGTCTTGATCTGGCTCTCAGCTTGGATGTTGTTGGTATATAGAAACACTATTGATTTCTGTACATTAATTTTGTATTCTGAAACTTTGATGAAGTTGTTTATTAGATCAAGAAGGCTTTAAGCAGAGACTATGAGGTTTTCTAGGTATAAAATCATATTGCATGCAAATAGGAATAGTTTGACTTCCTCTATTCCTATCTATGACTTTTATTTCTTTCTCTTGCCTGATTGCTCTGGCTAGGACTTCCAGTACTGTGTTGAATAGGAGTTCTGAGAGTGGGCATCCTGGTCTTATTCTGGTTTTCAAGGGGGAATGCTTGCGGTTTTTGCCTATTCAATATCATGTTGGCTATGGGTTTATCATAGAAGGCTCTTACTATTTTGAAGCATGTTCCTTCAATGCCTAGTTTGTTCAGTTTCAACATGAAGTGATGTTGAATTTTATTAAAAGCCTTTTCTGCATCTAGTTCTGTTTATGTAATAAGTCACATTTATTGATTTGCATATGTTAACCAACCTTGAATCCCAGGAATAAAGCCTACTTGATCTTGGTGGATTAACTTTTTGATGTGCTGCTGGATTTGGTTTGCTAGTATTTTGTTGCAGATTTTTTTTTTTTTTTTTTTTTTGAGACGGAGTCTCGCTCTGTCACCCAGGCTGGAGTGCTGTGGCCGGATCTCAGCTCACTGCAAGCTCCGCCTCCTGGGTTCACGCCATTCTCCTGTCTCAGCCTCCCGGGTAGCTGGGACTACAGGCGCCGCCACGTCGCCCGGCTAGTTTTTTGTAGTTTTTAGTAGAGACGGGGTTTCACCGTGTTAGCCAGGATGGTCTCGATCTCCTGACCTCGTGATCCGCCCGACTCGGCCTCCCAAAGTGCTGGGATTACAGGCTTGAGCCACCGCGCCCGGCCTTTGTTGCAGATTTTTGCATCTATGTTGGGATATTGGCCTGAAGTTTCCTTTCTTTGTTGTGTCTCTGCCAGGTTGCAGTAGCAGAATGATGCTGGCCTCAAAGGATGAGTTACGGAAGAGTCTCTCCTTAATTTTTTGAAATAGTTTCATTTGGAATGGTGCCGGCTCTTCTTTATACATCTGATAGGAATTGGCTGTGTATTCATCTGGGCCAAACTTTTTTTGGTTGGTAGGCTTTTCATTACTGATTCAATTTCAGAACTCATTATTTTTTCTGTTCAGGGTTTCAGTTTCTTCCTGGTTCAACCTTGGGAGATTGTATGTTTCCAGGAATTTGTCCATTTCTTCTAGGTTTTTTAGTTTGTGTGCATAGAGATGTTTGTAATAGTCTCTGAGGATTTTTTTTTTTTAAATTTCTGTGGGGTCGGTGGTACTGTCCCCTTTGTCATTTCAGATTGTGTTTATTTGGATCTTCTTTCTCTTTTTCTTTATCACTCTAGCTAGTGATCGATCAATATATTATTCATTCTTTCAAAGAATTAATTTTTGGTTTCATTGATCTTTTGTATGATTTTTTGGTCTCAATTCCCTTCAGGTCGGCTCTGATGTTAGTTATTTCTTTTCTTCTGCCAGCGTTGGGGTTGGTTTGCTCTTGTTTTTCTCATTTCTCTAGGTATAATGTTAGGTTATTAATTTGAGATCTAAGTTTTTGATGTGAGTGTTTAGTACTATAAACATTCCTTTTAACACTGCTTTAGCTGTGTCCCAGAAATTCTCATATGTTGTTTCTTTGTTTTCATTTGCTTCAAAGAATTTTTTTGTTTCTGCCTTAATTGTTTACCCAAGGTCATTCAGTAACAGGTTGTTTAATTTCTACGTTGTGTGGTTTTCTCTTCTCAAATTCTTCCACAGAAGCTGGTTCTCTGAGGCTACTACTTCTAGACCTACAAACTTTCAAGTACTTTTTCCATAGTCAGGGTTTTGTTTCCAGGCTGTGTTTGGTATTTTTTTGTATTTATTATTCTCTTTTTTTCTTCTAGAGATGATTTTTGTTTGTATTTCTTGTAAGTTCTCTCCTCCCTTTTCTTCTTTTTCATGATGACTTTTTATTTCCTTCCCACCCCCCCACACTCTTCATACCCACAGGATTGTGGTTGTAGCAGAGGCTGTTGGTAGAAACTGTTGGAATTTGATCCTTTATTTTTCCTGAAAGCCTAGTTTATTTCTCTACTTGAGCTTTTTTACATTTAACTCTTCAACCAATTTGTAATGGTAAAGTAAGGATTTACCTCTAATTTTTTCCTTAAATAGCCTATTTTTCAAAACCATGACATGTCATAATATGATTAGTTTTTTATTATTTGGGTTGTGGTGGTTACTTTATTAAATACTGGAGTCTAGTTCAAGAGAATCTGTTGGTTGAACATGGTAGCTCACACCTGTACTCACAATGCTTTGAGAGCCTGAGGAAGGAGAATTGCTTGAAGGCAGAAGTTTGAGGATGAAGTGAGCTACGATTGTGCCACTGCACTCCACCTGGGAAACAGCCTGTCTCAAAAACAAAACAAACAAAAAAATACCTATCATAAATCATTAAATTCAAATATCAGTACCATAATGTATTACAATCCTTTCAAATATAAACTTTTAATTTTAGATGTATGGAAAAATTCTGAAGATAGTCTAGAAAGATTTCTCATACCCCACATCCAGTTTTCCCTATTATTAACACCTTATATTATCATGGGACACACAGTTGTGTGCACACAAAAAAAGAACCAATATTGACAGGTTATTATTAACTAAAACACACATTTTAGTTAGATTTCCTTATTTTCAAATGAATGTCCGTGTTGTGTTTCAGGATCCTACCCAGGATACTATACCATATTTAGTTGTCCTGTCTCATCAGGATCCTCCTGGTTTGTGTTTACTTTTTTGTGACGGTTTCTCAGATTTACTTTGTTTTCAATGACATTGTAAGTTTTGAGAAGTATTATTCAGTTATTTTGTGGAATGTTTCTGAATTTGGATCTGTCTGTTTTTCCCCCATGATTTTACTGGGGCTATGGATTCTTAGGGAAGGAATAAAATATAGGTAAACTGTCATTTTCAACACATTATATGAGAGGTACATACTATCAATATGACTGCCTTAGTCTGTTCATGCTACTGTCCCAAAATACCTGAGTCTAGGTAACATATAAGCAACAGAAATTTATTTCTCAAAGTTCTGGAGGCTGGGAAGTCCAAGATCAAGGTGGCTGTAGGTTCAGTGTCTGGTGGGGTCCTAGTCTCTCTGCTTCAAAGATGGTGCCTTGTTACTGCGTCTTCCTGAGGGATGAATGGTGTGTCCTCATATAGCAGAATGGTGGAAGGGCAAAAAGGGCATCAACTATTTTCCTCCAACCTATTTTTTTTATAAGGCACTAATCTATTTATGAGGGCAGAGCCCTTGTTACTTAGTCAATTCTCAAAAGATCCCATTTCTTAATTCCACCACAATGGGGATTCATTTTCAACATGAATATTGAAAGTAAATAGAGGGAAAAACATGTCAAACAAGTGGATTCTGAGGCATTTTTAAAGTCTAGAGTTCAAGAAACTGAAAAGGGATCATCAAAGGAGGATGAATAGAACAGCCAATACGGTAGAAGGAAACCATGGGAATATGATGTGTTGAGAGCCAAGTAAAGAAGGAAAGCATTAATGAATCAAACCATTCATCTTCTCTGCTCCATCCCCAGTATGCAAAACTATGCCAGAAGGAATGGCATTGCTTGGTGTCCAACACATTCATGATCTCCAAAAATAACTTTCACTACTATTCACTGTTGTGGCTCTTCTAAACCTTCACCCCTCATGATTTCCTTTCCTTCAAGATGGTTTGTCTTCTGCTTCACAGAGAGAATGGATATGATCAGATTTTAACTTCCCCAACTTATCAGCTTTGTACCTCTATCTGTCTGTATGTGCATCTGCTTTCATCTTACTCTCTCAGCATCAGAGGATGGGTGGACTGTTTTCTGTTTAAGATGTCCCCCCACAGCCAGCATTTTTGTTTAAGTCCCACAAGTCCCCTGTTGAAAATTGCTTATTAGTTTCCTTTATCTTTATATTTTTAGTTTCTTTCTGTCCAGTAGGTTCTTTCCAGTGGAGTGGGGGAAGCTGAACTGAGAAAATGTAGATGAGCTTATGCTTATTATTTATTTATTCTTCTAAAGCGTGGAGGGGAATTCTGCCTACCCTTAGGGAGAAAACAGCATTGAAGCAATATTTCTAGTTCTTCCCACCACTTCCTCCCACTTCCTCAACATGAGTGGGACAATTTATCTTGCTGGTGAGATCAGGGCAAGAGGAAATGCTCATGAGTGGTCTGTGTTTTTGCCTTCTCTCCTGTACAGCCAGCTATTTTGATTGGTGAGATTTGACATTCTTTCTAGGCTGTCTCCTCTATGCAAAATGCTGGTGGAAACCATGATGTGCCTGCTCAGGCCCCACAACTTCCCATCCTCTGTGTAGAACTGAGTGAGATACTTTGGCTTTTGGAAGTCAGTTAGGAAGCACTTTTCAGGCTGGGTGCAGTGGCTCACGCCTGTAGTCCCAGCACTTTGGGAGGCTGAGGCAGCCGGATCACCTGAGGTCAGGAGTTCAAGATCAGCCTGGTCAACATGGTGAAACCCTGTCTCTACTAAAAATACAAAAATTTGCTGGTCGTGGTGGTGGGCACCTGTAGTCTCAGCTACTCAGGAGGCTGAGGCAGGAGAATCGCTTGAACCTAGGAGGCAGAGGTTGCAGTGAGTTGAGATCATGCCATTCTACTCCAGCCTGGGAGACAAGGGTGAAACTCCATCTAAAAAGAAAAAAGAAAAAAAAGCACATTTCAATTTCAAGTGCAAGCTTTGTTCTCTGTTTCAACTTCGTTATGAACATAACTGATATTTCCCCTCCTATTTGACGCGTATCTGCTTATCTATTTGGTTCAGAACTTGGAGAAGAAGAAAGCTATAATTAGTACCTGCAACTTTCAACATAAAATGCTGGGAAACCTTCAGAGTAGACTCTCATTTGGAGACAAGATTACCCTGTAGCAAGAAAGAACCTTCTTGTGTGACCAGAGAAGAGGATTTAGCATGTCTCTGATCAGTGTGGTTTGCTGTACATTGTTGAGAGCAGATATGGTGGGTGTGCCTAATACTGGCATCAGATCAGAGTGTTTTAGTTCTATCTAGTAAAGACTCACTTCAGAACAGATGGTACTTCAGTATAAAGGCTTTTAAGGCTTGAGTAGATGCAACACGGTTTTTATCAAGTTGTTTTTAACATTTATTATTTATTTATTTATTTTAGAATCCAGAATTGTCAGATGTTACTTCTGTAAAAAGATGAGGACAAAGAAATGCTTCTGAAGTCTGATGCACTACATGTTACTCAAGCCCGTAAAATTCATGCAGCAAATGTTTTTGGTGTTCTGCTTTGGATCCCCCAGCACTCACCCATGCACCAGCTGATAGCTTCCTACTATGACAACTCTGAACTAAATTCAGTCCTGGGTGCTTTTTGCTCTATTATGTTTGCTCCAGTTCCTGCTGCCATTGTTGTAAATAAAGGTTCCAGGTTTTACACAGCAGAGTGAATCTCTCACCTGCAAGTAGTGTATTCTTGCCAATGCTTTGAGATATGCAACTGCTGGGCTCTTGCTACTTCTGCTTATGTGGTTTCAGCCCAGTCTCAATCCTGTTCATCCTAATTTCTGACCCCATTTTTGCAAAAAGCAGGTATAACTTTTCCACTTCTGATGAGTCCCATATCTCTGGAACTGTATATTTTTGCTGGCACATTATGAACTATGCGGGCTTTTTTTTTTTTTTTTAACTTTCTGTACTTCTTTTTCTTTCTCACACTAGTTTATGCCTGATTTCAGCTACTTTTGGCAGCCCCTATATATATTCTGGAGATTGAAAACGTTATCAATCTCCTAGTTGTGTTAAAAGTGTAGGCTGGGCGCAGTGAGTCACGCCTGTAATCCCAGCACTCTGGGAGGCTGAGGCGGGCAGATCACCTGAGGTCCATTTGAGACTAGCCTGGAGAACATGGTGAAACCCTGTTTCTACTAAAAATACAAAAATTAGCTGGGCATGGTGGTGGGCACCTGTAATCCCAGCTACTCCGGAAGTTGAGGCAGGAGAATCGCTTGAACCCAAGAGGTGGAGGCTGCAGTGAGCTGAGACTGCACCATTGCACTCCCGCCTGGGCAACAAGAGCAAAACTCTGTCTCAAAAAGAAAAAAAAATTGGAGTTTGCAGGATATTTTATTCTACTCATTCTCAATGTTTCCTTGCAAGAGGACAAAGGGTAACACTTTGACTTATGCAGCTATGTTCATACCAGAAATTTTGGGAGTTGTATCATTGAGGGTACGTACAAAGACAAGAATTACAGCAATTATTTCATCAGAAACAATCTAATGTAAAGAAAAGACAAAAGAGAGAGTGAGATATCCCAGAGGCAACAATGACAGAAAGAAGCTGCTACTCCTTTTGCTGAGCATACAAAGAGAAGGATTTGGGATTCATAAAACCTCAAGGCATTAATGAGCAGTCCTTGTAGATCTGCAGCTCAAACTCTGAGATGGAGGGACAATTTTTGGCTGGTACTTGTACCTCAAGAATTTGCAATACAGTTCCATGATGGTGGGACTCAGACTGCTGCACGATTGATAGCTACTTGACTGGAGCTGGTGTCTCTGGTCTTGTAAGAGGAAACCCTTGGAGCTAGGACCGACTTCTGAAGAGGTATTGGCTGGTTGGTGTTGGCAGCTCTAGGGGACTGGGGGTGGGGTGAGGAAATGAAGACAATTTTGTTAGTGTGGGAAAAATGCAAATTGGAAGAAACAAGTAAACTGGAATCAACTGGTGCTCTCAGTTGATGAACCATTGCTGTAGTGACACTGATAGGATCAGGGAATAAACAGGAAGGAGCAAATCCTTTGTTCCTCCTCTAGGCTCCCAGTCTCACACTAGTGCAGAGTCTCACACATTGGCAGAGAGCAACAGGGAACCAGTGCCATAAAGCAAAGGGCAGAGTCTGGGTTTGCAATTATGGGACAGCAGTTCAGTATCTTTTTCAGGTAAAAACACATAGCTTTCTTTAATTCTGACAAAATCTGCATTTTTGTTCTTTAGCTACTTTATTCTCACTTTCTTCTGTAGACTAAGTTTGGCACTTCTGGATGTATTCTCCATGGTCTTTATCCTTTTATACTGTGTGCTTTTTTAGCTTGATCTTCTAACTCACTAATTTGCATTTCAACTATATCCAATCAGGTAGTGAATAACTAAATTTTTTGATTTCAATAATTTGTTTTCATTTCTAAGGCCTCGGATACATTCTTTTTCATCTCTGTTTTTGTTTTACGGGTGCAATGTCCTTCCTCATCTTTCTGATATAATATCCTTATTTTGGAGTGCTAGGCCTTATTTATTTATTTATTTTTGACCATAGAAGTTTCTTTTTTTTTTTTTAGATTAGAAAAAATGTAGCTGGAAATATGCTGCTAGATACTGATGCATATTTTGACCAACTCAAATGCAAACAGGTCCTTGCAAAATTCGCCAGTTGGCCAAGTTAAAAATCTGCCTATTTCCCAATAGAATCTCACATCAGTATTCTCCTTAGCAAATGTATTTGATGAATGAAAAACAGTGACTAGGGCTGGGTGGGGTGGCTCATGCCTGTAATCACAGCATTTTGGGAGGCCAAGGTGGGCAGATCGCTTGAGCCCAGAAGTTTGAGGCCAACCTGAGAAACATGGCAAAACCTCATCTCTACAAAAAATAAAAATTAGTTGTGGTGGCATGGGCCTATAATCCCAGCTACTGGGGGGCTAAGGCAGAAGGATTGCCTGCATCCAGGAGGCGGAGACTGAAGTCATCACTGCACTTCAGCCTGGGCAACAGAGCAAGATGCTATCTCAAAAAAGAAAAGAAAAACAGTGACTCAGAGGGGTGGGGGCAGCTGGCTAGGGCAGCCTTTAGATGCTGTCCATAGCTTTGAACTTGGCGAAGGCCTGCATGGGACTTGTGTACTTCTCTTACTGGCATTTGATAGAGATCACATGGGATGCCTTCACTGTTTGTGTTCATTGTACAAACACAATGTTCAGCAAGTCCTTGGCTGCTGGATAGGGGATACTGTGCTGTCCATCCTGGAGATAACAAGCTTCTCACTGAGGTTATGAACCATGGCCATGATTTTGGTGCAGATATTGAGGTGGTGGCAGTAGAGGGTGATGTGCTGGAGGTGGGCTAGCAAGTGCAGCTTGCAGGCTGAGTCTGAGCAGTAGTTGTAATGATAAAGCTAAGATGATCCATCTTAGATCTTGTCTTAGCAATTTTCTTGGCTGCTCTGATCTTGTTTGATGAATTTTTGAGCGGTCCTTCACATTGGGTAAAGTCAGTCATCTCCATCATTAGCAGGTACATTACCATAAGTCTGCTTGGCCAGCATGATGATGTCATTGCCACTGTTATCTCGTTTGTACATGCCAGCATCCAGATTGCTCTTTTTTTTTTCTTCTAGTTGTCTGACTAAGTCATTTGACTCAACAATAAATTGCATTTATTGTCTGTCTTTCATGTCTCACTCTTCAGAAATCTGAAAATTCTTGTCTATGGGATAATTTTTTTTAGATTAGATTTCCTGTTCCATGATGGTCTTTGTACATTTCACTGAAGAAGATGGGGTGAAGCTGCTATTAAGTTTTATGCTTTGTACTGTTTTCTCTGAGAGCCAAGGATGGGTGGGACATGCCCTTAGGCATGAGGCAGCATCTATCGGTCTTCTGAGCTAAACTGTTAATTTTCCCCTGAAATGATCAGATACCCAGACACTGATCCCACCTGAAGACATTTTCTGTTGCAGGTGATTGGACTGCAGAAGGCAGGTGGAGATCTATAGTTAGTCAACCAGTCTGGTTGCTTCCTTTGAAGTATGCCCACAAATCTCATTATTATGTGGTGACCCCTCCTGATCCCAGCTTCTGCCACCTCCAGATATAGAGCTCCCACAACATTGCTAGCATCTTGTGTAGTTGTGCCCTCTTCTCGGTTCTCACCTGTGAGATGGTGTGTGGTTTTCCCTCTTCCTTCCAATCCTGTCTCTTCTCAGTATCTTGAAGATTCCTCACAAAGTCTGATTCTTTGAAGCTTCCATCTTGTTTTGGAGTGGAGCTCCACACTTACTAAATTTTAATAATTATCTTTTAAATTATTTTTAATGTTGGCAAAACTAGAGCATATAATATGTGTTTGGCTTAGAATATAAAAACTAGAAATAGTTCCTGGAATTTTATATGGTGGAAGTGAGAGGGTGATGGTTTACTACTTGTCAGTTCATGGAACTAAAATAATGAGAATTTGTACCGTGACTATGTGTTCCATAGAGAAACTATCTAGAGGAGGAAAGGATGAAGCTAAACAGACGAAAGAGGGAAGGCTCCGACTGCACAGACAGAGTGCAGTTCTTGAGGTTCATGGAGCTACTCTGGCCCTTACTATTCTTTCTTCACTTTAGTGACCCATCCCAGGATCCCTACAGTTTACTTCCCCACCCTGGATTATGCCCATCTCTCACTTTTTCTTTTGCTTGAGATGCCATATGTGTCCATCTATAAACAGGAAAAATAAACCTATCTCACCATCTCATGCGTGAGAACGCAGAGGAGGACACAAATACAAAAGGTGCTAGCAATGTTGTGGGAGCTCTACGTCTGCAGACTTGTTTTCCCTCTCTATAGCTGTACCTCAGAAAATAGTTTATCCTATTTAGGGGACCCTCTCAATGGTTTCATTCTGAAGAACAACGTACAATGATGTCTGGGGAGCACATGAGCCTGAAATAACTTTCATCCAGTGCTAGTTTTGGGTACTGATAATGTTGAGCTTTACCTGTAATCAATCTGATCAATCAATCAGTCTAAAATTAATTAGAAATGTTGATCATTAACAATGACAAAATACATTTTGTCATTGTTTCAAAAGACAAATTAATGTGACTTTGGATGTCATAATAATACAGTAAAAGGTTTACGTATGGACATCAGAAATATGCATCTCTAGGGTGAATGGGGAAAATCACCTGTTACATGACTATCCTATGGCTTGAGACAAAACTTCCAGGGATAGTATCATATACAGATTCAAAAAATGCTATACTGAAAAATCTAGAAATTACAATGATACACTCTGGGAAAATTGTGTTGAATGATTTAGTGATAATGAGAATGCATCAGAAGAGTGTGATAAAGTGATTTAGAGAAATGCATAGTATTCATTATAAAAAAGTTATCCCAGTAGTTTCCTATTATTTTATATATAATTTTAAATATAGAGTAAAAATAATATGAAGTAATGATACATAGGTATTTGATATTTGACATAAATTTCTGAAAGTATTGATTTGGGATAATAATTTATTTTTTAATTTTAAAATTTCCTCCTTGGGAAAATGGAAGGCTGTAGTTGATATACAAGGCAGTGGGTGTTGCGTGTCAATTGCTTGCAACAATAGTAGTCCTGTCTAATGTATCAGGAGCCAGTGGATGGGTTATCTCTACAGGAAGATAATCAATAAGGTGTGTATTCAGGTTGAGCTAACTGGTTGTCACTTTTTCTCTCCCATGAAGTGCAGTTAAGGAAAATAGTCATTCTCTTCTTAAAGTATTAAGATCCAGGCCAAAGGAAATGGAATAGCTAGCAGCTGTTTAAAATGTGGGAAACATAGCACTGCTAACCAGTTATCCACTCCAAATGAGAAATGTGATGTGCTGGAAAACATATTGGAGGAACATGGTTGGGTTCTAGAGGTAAGTATATAGTCCCTCTGTGGAACTGAGCCATCTGATAATTTAGAGGGCATGAATTTCAGGAGCTGACTGAAGTGGGAAACCCAGGAAAGAGAAGCACATCTAAGGCCTCCAAGGGCACTTAGTTTTCTGCTAGTCTTTCTAGGAATGCAGGTGCCTGGCAACTGAAGGACGTAGAACCATCTATTCAAATCTGCAAATACTTGTTTAAAAAGGCTATTCAGAGGTCAAAGCATATTTTCAAAGCACGATTCAAATAGAATTGAAGCTCAGAAAAGATTATATGCCTCGAGAAAAGAACACCCGTGTTCCTAATGATGTTTAGGTTCAAGTTCACGGTGCTCAAACTGGAGAGCCCATAAAGCATCCAGCAGTTTGGTTGCTTTCTTCTGAGGAATGTGAACTGAATAGATTCTTTTCCTTTTAAGAGGAAGCAGCTCTTGCTCTAACTGTTGGTCCACAGACTAACACATGTGTGAAGAAGAAATCACATATTGGCTGAAACTAACGGAATCGCACTGCCTTTGATGTGGCCTGGCATAAAATTTGATCCATGATGATCAACAGACACCAAGCTGGCTAGCTCAAGCTTCAACACTGGATGTTATTGCCAGGTTGAAATGCAGTTGCTAGGTGGCTGACTAAGGTCACCCAGTTACTAAGGGAATCACTCCCACCCACATGGCTGGACTAGACCTTGAGTGGTTTAAGCACTGAAAACATTGTGTCTCTTCATATATGTAATCCAAATGGAAAACAGCACTAAACCACAAAGTAAGTAAAGTTTTTGCTGTTCCCAAAATGACTATTTTAATTCTTTTGAAATTTTGACATTTTAAAGCCCATTTTTCCTCTATTTTTTGATGCCTTTGCCATGCTGGTGTCTTCAGTACATGCTGAATTTATTTAATGGGCAAGTCATCACTTCACAAACACTAGCCTCACAGTGAATCACCCTTATATTGTGCTGAGGGGCATGTAACTTATTAAAACCTCAAAGGAGGGCAACTTGGTAGTATTAGCAAAATAAAACATGCACATAGCCTTTGGCTCTACAATTCTCCTTCTAGGAACTCGTCTGCAAAAGCACTCACGCTTATGCAAAGTAATATACATGCAAGGTTATTTAGCAAAATGATAGAAACAATTTTCATACACATAAAAAAATTAGACACATCCAGAGAGTGAACCATTATACATCTGTTTCTTTAAAAAAATGAGATAATTCTTTATGTATTTTAGAGTCATTATCTTCAAGATATAATGTTAAATAAAAAGCAAATGTTCAAGATAATGTATATAATTTAGTGCTATTTGTGTAACACACACACATTTACTTCTGTATGTACAGAGCACTTCTGGAAGGACACATCAAAACTGGTGGCAGTGTTTGTCTCTTAGGAATAGAACTGAGGAGTTTGTTGGCCAGCAGAGATGAGAGAAGGGGTTGTTTTTCACTGCATTTTTAATCTTTTGAATATTATAGCATTTATAACTAGCTTTCCAAAAAGGAATAAAATGAAATAATCTAGGAAAACTAATTTTTGTGTTAGCGAATGACAAACCACCATATGTCTTAAACCCTTGAGGCAACTTAATAGTTAAAGCTATGAAAGGAAAAAAGGGGGAATATCAATGATGTGTTTTATTAAGAAAGGGAAAGATGGATTCTCAGATTTGATTCATATTACTGCACGTGTGTTCCATGGGCTATCAGTGTGGGCATCACCTGAGAGCTTGTTAGAAATGCAGAATTTCAACCCCCATCCCAGACTCTCTGAATCGGATCACACAGTTTAAGAAGATTCCTGGATTGAATACACGCTAAGGTGTGAAAAACACTGTTCTATATTCTTCTTCCACTATTCCTCTGTGCCTATGGTACAGCTGTTTTTTTTTTTTTTTTTTTTTTTTTTTTTTTTTTTTTTCTCTGAGACAGGGTCTTACTCTGTCACCCAGGCTGGAGTGCAGTAGTGTGATCTTGGCTCACTGCAACCTCCGCCTCTCAAATTCCAGCGATTCTCCTGCCTCGGCCTGCCAAGTAGCTGGAATTGCAGGTACCCTCCACGACTCCCCACTAATTTTTGTATTCAGTAGAGACAAGGTTTTGTCACGTTGGCCAAGCTAGTCTTGAACTACTGACCTTGAGTGATCCGCCCGCCTTGGCCTCCCACAGTGTTGGGATTACAGGCCTGAGCCACTGCACCTGGCCTATTGCTGTTTTTTTTGGTGTGTTGTTTTTTTTTTTCTTTTTTTTTGTACCAGTGTTAGGTGTTTGGGGACAAACTAAGCTTTGCTTGACCTGGCACAAGTATTAACAGAAGCCAGACGTCTAACCTCAATTTTTTTTAAAATTCTTTCTTAGACTGGGTACTTTTTCCTCTATAGTATGCTGGCTATGACTGCTGGTTTTCTCTCATATTTGTTCTCTTCTTCTTCCTCAGAAATAAAACTCTTAGCTACTTGTTAGGCACATGGAAGCCCATGTAATGGTTATATTCCTCAACCATCCTCTTACCTAGATGCAGCCAAGTGACTAGGTTCTGGCTGAAGGGGTGTTTGCATCTCCTGGGACATGTCATTAGAGAGGGGTTGTGCTCTTTTTGAATGTTCCTCCTTCATTTTTCCTGAAATAGGAATGCAATGTCTAAAGCCCTAGCAGCCGTGGGTAGCCTTGGGAGTTGGGAGTGGGAACCATGCTTAGGAAGCAACTGGAGAAAAGAAGCCTAATGCAACTATGAGATCCTGGAGCCTGACATACAGGTAAAGCTCAACATTTACCTATTAATAATTAATGATGAGTTTCACATCTTGAAGTTGATTTTTTAATGTAAATAAAATTCTGAGGCTTTTGAATATAGATGCAAGAAGGCACATGACTTCTAATTTGTGTGTGTGTGTGTGTGCGCGCGCACGTGCCTATTTGTGTGTGTTTGGCGGCAGTTTTTGGAGCATCAGAGCTAATTGATGAGCCATGATCAAGTGAAAAGCCATGTTTATGGTATTAAAATACATTCTTATTATCATTAATACGATTTTCCTAGAAAAGAAAGATGAAAGAGGTAAAGTTGCAAGTGATTTCAGTGTAGTGGAAGGAAACTAATGAGGTAGGTGGGATAGACATGGCCTCAAGATGGAGCCCCCTTATGCAGGAAGGTACCCCATGGTAAAGAAGGCCACCTGTGTGTGTGTAGTCAGGTGAATATGCCTTATGTGCATGAATTCTATACGTGAGCCACACATGTACACACACACCTATACACATCAGTGAATTGCACATTTGCTCTTTCATTCAATCTCTATTTTATCTCAGGTGCTAGGTAGGTGCTGCTGATATAAAGATAATAAAAACTAATGTTTATTGAGAAACTCATATTATTCAAGAATTATGTTGAAAACTTTAGAGTATCCCATTAAATCCTCCCTAGAACACTTTGGGGAGGTATTTGTAATGAACATTTCTAACTTTTTAAAAACCAGGATGAACACAAACTTTCATTTCTCTTTCATTTCTACAAATAAAAGATAGTTTCTAGTTTTAGCTCGACACAAATTGAACTAAAAAGAATCAAATTTACATCTGTCAGAAAGATAACAAGTAGATGACCGTTTAGTTTTAAACTTTTTAAACATTTTTAATTTTTATGGGTACATAGTAGGTGTATATATTTGTGGGGTACAGAAAATGTTTTAATACAGGCATGCAATGTGAAATAATCACATCATGGAGAATGGGGTATCCATCCCCTCAAGCATTTATCCATTGAGTTGCAAACTCTCTTTTTAAGTTATTTTAGAGTTAACTTGCTATTGACTATAGTCACCCTGTTGTGCTGTCAAACAGTAAGTCTTATTCACTTTTTCTAACTTTTTTTAAAATACTCATTAACCATCCCCACCAGATGACCTTTTAAAGTAGAGGCTTGTGACACGTGGCTCAAAATATTGTGGTATGTGTTAATAGCGAAACAAGTGTGATGCCAGAATTAGGGTTATAGCTGACACAAAACAAGTTGTATCTGTTTCTCGAAATTGCAATGTCAGTAGGCATGCCACTTGTATCTTCAGAAAAGAATAAGTTGTTAACAACTAAACACATTAACTCAGTTTTGACATAAATTAATAATCTTGCCTTTGGGTATGAATGTGGACATATTATTTTTGAATATTAATTTTTCCTGAACCATTTTAGAGAAATATGAAGACATCACACCTCTCTGTCCTTTAATGCTTCAGTGTGTATTTCCTAGGAATAATACATTCTCTCTCATAATCAGTATAATTACAAATAAGGAAATTTAACATTTATGGATTATGATGATGTAATCAGCAGTCAATATTTGAATTTTGTCAATTGTTTCAATATATCCTTTATATCAAGGGTTCTCAATCCACAGGCTGTGGACTGGTACGGGTCCTAGCCTGTTAGGAACCGGGCCACAAAGCAGGAGGTAGAGAGCATCACCGCCTGAGCTCTGCCTCCTGTCAGATCAGCTGCCGCATTAGATTCTCATAGGAGCAAGAACCCTATTGTGAACTGCACATGTGAGGGATCCAGGTTGTGTGCACCTTATGAGACTCTAACTAGCCCCACCGTCACCCACTGCCAAAAAATTGCTTCCATGGAATAGGTTCCTGGTGCCAAAAAGGTTGAGGACTGGTGCTTTATAGGTATTCCTCTTCTTCCTCCATCTGTCCTGGCTCAAAATCCAGTCCTGGATTGTGCATCACATTTTTGGGTCCTGGTTCTCTGGTCATTTAACTGGAACAATATCTCAGACTTTCTTTGTCTTTTCTCACCTTGACATGTTTGAAGAGTGCAGGTTAGTTATTTTATAGTCTCTCAACTTGAGTTTGCCTTATGTTTTCTCATTGTTACATATTACTTTGGTATTTTTATTTTTGCAGGATTAGCACAGAAGTGATATTGCAGCAATATCAGTCTGCTTATCTCAACATTTGGCAATTTAATTTTAATCACTCAGTTGAGCCCATAATATTCCTCCACTGTGAAGTTACTATCTTCCCCTATGATTAATAAATTGATTGTGGAAGATTCTTCAAGGCTATTTGAATAGTCAGCTCTTTAGAATGCTTTCACACATGGATTTTTAGCAACTATTGATGATTTTCCAATTCTCTCTGTCTATAAATATTAGTTGCTATTCTATTGTAAGGAAGTGTTCCTCTCCTCATTTATTGACTGTTGAAATATGTATTCATATCAGCATGGTCACATGGATTTTACTTTACTCAGTGGATTATAATTACTTATCACAATTACTTATTTTGAGGCTCAAATTTCCCCAGATTTAACCAGCGGTAGACTCTTGTATCTTTTTCACATCATTCTGTGAAAACTTCTTTACCTTCTGCCACAGGAAGATATTCTGTGTGTATTATCTGTATTTTTTCTGCCCCTGTCCTGAAATTAGCCTTTTCTCCACATGCATTAGTTCCTTTTGGTGGAAGATGCTATTTAGAAATAAAGATCCAGGTACTGTGTGTGCACAGAGCTCTGGTGTGTCATTGGTCCTACGCCCCCTCAAGAGACAAAGCTAAAAAAAATACACAGATATATAAATAAGTACACACATATCTATATTTATTTGCCTATTTATCTATCTATATAAAAATCATTCATGTTCATGCTGACTGTTCTAATCCAACATTGCATACTACATTTTCATCTCCTCTTTTTCCGTATTTGTAATTTCTTTAACAATGAGAAAACTGATTTGAATTGTCTTGAATATATTTATACATTTGCTCAAACCAAGAAGACACTAGGAGTAGTTTGATAATCTCTAATCCATGCTTCTGTGCAAAGCAAATATAACAATTATATTAAAATTTGCCAATTTCTTTGAGGTAAATTTCATATATAATGAAATGTGCAAATCTTAAGAGGACTATTTGATGAGTTTTTATGAATGCGTGCACTTATGTAACTCAAACCTGTATCAAGATACAGAATGTTTTTATCATGCCAGAAAGATTTCCATGTCCCTTCCCATGCAGTGTCCCTCCTGCCCAGATAACTATTTTTCTGATCTTTTTTTCACTATAGGTTAATTTTACCTTCTTTGGAACATTATACACGTGGAAGCACTTAATATATACTTTTTTGCATACATAGCATAATGTCTATGGGATAAATCCATGATTTTGCATGTGTCAATAGTATCAGTAGTAGTCGCTTTTTGTCTGAGTAGTAGTTTGGCTCAGTTGTTGGAATATATAGAATCCAATTTTTGGAGTCTATTCTCCTCTTAGTGGACATTTGGGTTGTTTGATAGTTTTAGGTTATTATTAGTAAAGTTTCAATGTACTTCCTTGTATGAGTATGTTTGTGGACTTTTCATTTTTGGGGGGAAGACTACCTTGGCGTTGAATTGTCAGATCATAAGGTAGGTGTATACTTAACTTTATAAAACTGTCTACATTTTTGTTAACATTTTTTGGTGTTATTCTTTTTATTTTCAGACATTCTAGTAAATGTGTAATGGCATTATGTAGTGGTTTTAATTTTAGCTTATCTGATGACTAATAACTTTTTTGATTATGAGCTATTTTTATATCTTCTTTTGTGAAGTGCTTGTTCAAGTATTTCACCTATATTTTAATGGGGTTATTGTCTTTTTAATATTGAGTTGTAAGAGTTGTCTATAGATTCAGATGCAAGGACTTGGTCAAAAAGTACTTGTTCAGAAAGGTCAAAAAAATTGTCTCCTATGTTTTCTTGAAGTTTTACAGTTTCAGTTTTAAATTTAACTCTATGATCCACTTTGAATTAATTTTTGGGTATGATGTGAATTATAGGTAAAAAATTCATATGTTTGGTATATGAACATCTAATTTTTCCACACTACTTATTGAAGACTTTCCTTTCTCAATTGAATTACCTTTAAGCCTTTGTCTATCTCAGTTGATCACATTTGTGAATCTATTTCTGGGCTATATTTTGTTACAATAGTCTGTGTTTCTATCTTTTCACCAATACCATGTTGCCTTTATTGTGATATCTTTTTAATATGTCTTAAAATCAGCTTGTGTGAGTCCTTTAACTTTATTATTTTTTTCAAACTTATTTTGGCTATTGTAATTACTTTGCTTTTCCATATAAGCTTAGAAGCTTAATAATTCTACTGAAAATCCTGTTGAGATTTTGATTGAGATTGCACTGAATCTGTAGATTAATTGGAAGTTAAGTGATATTTTAACAACATTGAGTGATCCAAAGAGTATTGTTTTTCCCCCCCAGGAATGGATCTTGAATTTTGTCCAGACTTTTTCTGTGTTCATTGAAATGATTATTTAGCTTTTCTCTTTACTCTCTTAATCTGTGAATTACATTAATAGATTTTCAAATGTAGAGCCAACCTTTCTAGCTTGGGAATAATACCATGTGTTCATAATCTATTACCTTTTAAATATATCTCTGTATTTGATTTGTTAATATGTTGTTGAGAAATTTTTAAGAGATATTGTAAAGGATTATGTCTTGTATAACATTCTTTATGCCTGAAGAACTTCCTTTACTATTTCTTGTAATGTAAGCCTGCCAGAAATGAATTGTCTCAGCTTTTGAAAGACTGAAAAATTATTTTACCCTCATTTTTCAAAGATACTATTACTGCACATAGAATTATGACTAACAATATTTTCCTTACATACTTTAAAGATGTCACTCCATCATCTTGCTTGCACAGTTTCTGACAAGAAGTCTGTTCCTCTCTTTCTAACGATTTTTTTTTTACTCTGTATATCTTTGATATTTCATCTGCAATTTTGGTCTTCAGAAGTTTAAATATAGAGAGTTTTCTTCTGAAATGGTGGTATAGAGATAAATGGGATTTGCTCCCTGTCATAGAAAACTAAAAATAAATATACAACACTGAGATTTTTACCAGCAACAACCTAAAGCTCAAATATGAGGATGAGACAGTTCCCAGGGCCATAGAATAGTGGAAAAATGAGTAGATGGGAGGTGAAGAATAAGACTTTTACATTTGCATCACCCTTCCCCACATTCTGCTCAGCACCAACACACAGAAAATCTCCACCTAACTCACACTTTCTTCACTGCAAGAAGTGAAATTGAGGTAACCAATTATCTTTTCCACCTTCTTGGGTTCCCTGGCAGGAGACATTATTATTATTATTATTTTTGCCTTAAACCACAGGAAGTGTCACGAGTGCCTCAAAGAGAAATATCTCTGAGGACAGGCAGAGACAAAGCGGGCAGGTGGGACTGCCATCCCCAACCCTGGAGACTCTGCTTTGCAACTTGGCCAAAGGAGACAACAAATTGGAGTGGCTGTTTAGTGGCATTATGCTATAGTAGGTATGGTTCACAGGTCCCTGAGCATGCACCCCTGGCCAGCCTTTCCACACTGCCAAATAATCCCTTTGGGACCTCCCCTATTTGGAACAGGCAATGCTTCAACTATTTAATAGAATCGTGGCAAACTTGGGCTTATGGTACAATCTAGAGCTGAAAAGGAGGCAGAGACGTAGTGGTAAAGGTTTACCAAGCAAATATACTAAATGAAAACCAAAATAAGTCAGTCAGAGAATTTGGGGATTAATAACTAATCCTAAAATGCAAAGATGTAGATAAAAAACTCACAAGAAACAATAACAAACAAGGGACCACAAACTCCCCAAAAGGACAAAGAAAAAATCCAGTGACTGACCCTAACAAGAAGGTGATTTGTAAGCTCTCTGAACAAGAGTTCAAAATAGCAATTTTAAAGACACTTGATGATCTTTAAGATAACACAGAAAAGCAGTTCAAAAATGTATCAGAAAAATTGAACAAAGAATTGAAAAAAACACAGAAAGCTGAGAACTGAGAAATGCATATGCTGAACTGAAGAACTCCTTAGAGACTCTAAATAGCAAAATTAACTAAGCAAAAGAAACAATGAATGAGCTCAAAGACCTGCTATTAGAAAATACACAGTCATAGGAGAAAAAAGAAAAAAGAATGAAAAGGAGCAAAGACTGCCTGCAAGATATTAAAAAATTACCTTAAAAGACCAAATCTAAGAATTAGTAGTGTTCAAGAGGCATCTGAACAAGAACAAGGGGAAGAAAGCTTATTTAAACAAATAATAGAAAACTTTCCAAAATTGAAAATATAAATATCAAGGTATAGGAAGATCTTAGAACAGTAAACAGATTCAACCCAAAATAAGGCTACCCCCAACATACAACAATCAGATTCTCAAATGTCAAGGACAAAGATAAGATTCTAAAAGCAACAAAAGAAAAGATGCAAATAACATCTAAAGGAGTTTCAATTTGTCTTGCAACAGGCTTTTAAATAGAAACATACAGGCCAGGAGGGACTGGAACAACATTTTAGGGTGCTCAAAGAAAAAAGAAACTGCCATGTGAGAATATTGTATCCAGCAAAATTATAATTCAAATATGAAAGAGAGAGAAACTCTTTGCTAGACAAACAGAAGCTGAGAAAATTCAGCACCACTAATCCTTTCTTGTAAAAAAAAAATACTAAAGGGAGTTCTTCAATCTGAAAGAAAATAAAAATACTAACATGTGAAAGGAAACTTTTCTAGGTATGAAGCCCATTAGTAAAATTAAGTACATGGACAAACTCAGAATACTCTATCATTGTTTTTGTAGTATGCATTTCCTCATAACTATAGTATGAAGCCCAAAAGATTAATCTATCAAAAACAATAATAGCTACAGCAACCTGTTAAGATACAGGTAATATAATAATATGTAAATTGAGACAACTAAAAGTAAAAATATGGGAGTTGGGTGGGGATGCAGTTAAAGCATAGAATTTTTTTGTGTGTTTGTCTTTGCCTGTGTTTCTATTCTTTTGTTGGTGATCTAAGATAAGTTGTCATCTTTTTAAAATAACTTTCTATAAGATTTTAAAAAATAGCCTCATGGTAACTGCAATGCAAAAACCTATAATGGATTCACAAAAATAAAAAGGAACAAACTAAAAGATACTCCCACGTAACCACAAAGGAAGATAGTAAAAAAAGAAGGGAGGGCAAGAGATGTCTCAAAACAACCAGAAAACAGGCAACAAAATGGCAGTAGTAAGACCTTACTTATCAATAATAACACTTAATATAAATGGCCTCAATTCTCTAATTCAAAGGCACAGAGTGACTCAATGGAGAAAAAAGCAAGACCCAATTATATACTGACTTCAAGAACCCTAGTCACCTATAAAGACACATAGGCTGAAAGTAAAAGGGTGGAACAAATATTCTATGGAACTTGAAAAAAAAAAAAGAGAAGAAATAGCTGTATGTTGATAAAATAGACTACAAATCAGAGACTCTAAAAAAAGACAAAAAAGTCACTACCCAGTGATAAAGTGGTCAATACAGCAAACGGATATAACAATTGTAAATATCTATGCACCCAACAAAAGAGTTCCTAGTATATAAAGTAAACATTAATAGATATAAAAGGAGAAATAGAGTGGAATACAATAATGATAGGAGACTTTAACACCCCATAGGATGATCTGGATAACACAGATCATCCAGACAGAAAATCAACAAAGAAACATTAAACTACATACTAAACCTAGTAAACCTAACTGATATTTACAGAACATTTCATCCAACTGCTGTAGAATACACATTCTTTTAATTAGCACGTGGGACATTCTCCAGAATAGGCCATATCTTAACCACAAAACAAGTCTAAATGAATTTAAAAACAGAAATCATATCAAGTGACCTTCCTGACCACAATGAAATAAAACTAGAAAACAAAAACAAGAGGAACCTCTGAAAAGACACAAACAAACGGATATCAAACAACCTGATCCTGAATGAGCAATGGATTAATAAAGTAAGAAGAAAATTTAAAAATTTTTTGAAATAAATAAAAATGAAAATACAACATATTAAAATCTATGGCATACAGCAAAAGCAGTACTAACAGGGAAGTTTATAGCAATAAATGCTTACCTCAAAAAAGTGGAAAGACTTCAAATAAACAACCTAATGATGCATCTCAACGAACATCTCAATAAACCAAACCCCAAATTAGTAGAAGGAAACAGATAATAAAGATCAGAGCAGATATAAATGAAATGGAGACAAAAATTACAGATCAATGCAATAAAAATTTGTATTTTTAGAAAATAAAATTAACAAACCCTTAGCTAGACTAAGAAAAAAGAGAAGAGAGAAGACTTAAATGAATAAAATCAGAAATAATAAAGAAAACATAACTGATGCAGTCAAACCCCAAGACTGGGGCTCAGCTTGGGAGGGTTCTTGGTTTTACTCAGGACAGAATTCAAGAGTGAGCTGAGGGTGAAACAAAGCAAGTTTATTTGAGCAACAATGTATAGAAAAATGGCTGCTTCATAAACAGGTTAGGGATATCGCATAGGCAGAGTACCACTCAGATTGAAGGCTACCTATATTTACACCTACTACTAATTATATACTAATTAAGGGGCAGATTACAAACTTTCTGGACAAGGGGCAGGGAGTTCTTAGAACCATAAAAGCTGACTTCCAGGTTGTTGCCATAATATAAACTGTTGCTGGTGGGAATGTCTTATGAAAATATGTTGTAATACCTAGTCCTACCTGTTTTTGGGTGGCTTCTTTGCTACAACCTGTTTTTATCAGCAGGATCATGACCAGTGTTCAGAAAACAAACCCTGCTGATCTCCTACCTCATAACAAATGAGACCTCAGAAGTGCAAAGTGTCATTATTCTTTAATGAGACTATTATGAACCACTACAAACCAACAAATTGGAAAACCTAGAGGAAATGGATAAATTCCTGGACATATACAACTTACTACGACTGAATAATGCTGAAATAGAAAACCTTAATAGGCTGTGCGTGGTGGCTCATGCCTGTAATCTAAACACTTTGGGAGGCTGAGGCAGGTGGATAACGAGGTCAGGAGATCGAGATCATCCTGGATAACACGGTGAAACCCCATCTCTACTAAAAATACAAAAAAATTAGCCGGGTGTGGTAGCGGGCGCCTGTAGTCCCAGCTACTCAGGAGGCTGAGGCAGGAAAATGGCATGAACCCAGGAGGGAGGTGGAGCTTGCAGTGAGAGAAATCACGCCACTGCACTCCAGCCTGGGCTACAGAGGGAGACACCGTCTCAACAAAACAAAACAAAAAACCTCTAAAAACAAATTACAAGTAATGAGATCTAAGCTATAGTAAAAAAATCTCTCATCAAAGAAAAGCCCAGGAACAGATGACTTCACTGCTTAATTTTACCAAACATTTAAAGAAGAACTAATACCAGTTCTATTCAAACTCTTCAAAAAAAATGGAAAAGAAGGAAATACTTCCAAACTCATTTTTGAGGCCAGAATTATCCTGACACTGAAACCAGATAAAGATACAATAAAAAAAAAAAAAAGAGGCCAATATCCCCGATGAACATAGATGCAAAAATCCTCAACAAAATGCTAGCAAACTTAATTCAACAACGTATTAAAAAGATCATTTACCATGATCAAATAGGATTTGTTCCAGAGATAGAAGGTTAGTTCAACATATGCAAATCAGTAAATATAATACTTCACATTACAGAATCCAGAACAAAAACCATACGATTATTTCAATAGAACCTGAAAAAGCATTTGATAAAATTGAGCACCCCTTCATGATAAAAACCCTCATCAACATGAGTATAGGAGGGACATACCTTTAAAAAAGACCACATATGACAAACCCACAGCTAACATCATACTCGTGGGGAAAAATATGAAGACCTTTCCTCTAAAGACTGGAACAAGACAAGGATGTCCACTTTCGCTGCTGTTATTCAACATAATAGTAGAAGTCCTTGCCAGAGCAATTAGACAAGAGAAAGAAATAAAGGGCATCTGATTTGGAAGGAAGGAGTCACATTAGCCTTGTTTTGTTGGCATATAGTTGTTCATAATTCAGTAAAGTTGCAGGATACAAAATCAATGTACAAAAATCAGTAGCATTTATATGCCAACTGAATAATCTGAAAAAAATAAAGAACACAACCTCATTTACAATAGCTATAAAAACATAAAATAACTACAAATCAATCTAGCCAAATAAGTGAAATATCTATGTAAGGACAACCATAAAACTCTGATGAAAGAAATAGAAAAAGACACAAAAATGGAAAGCTAGTCAATGCTTTTGGATTGGAAGAAATAATAGTGTAAAATGATAATACTACCCAAAGAAATACACAGATTCAATGCAGTCTCTATTAAAAAAATGATATTCTTCACAGAAATAGAAAAAAAAATCCTAAAATTTATATGGAATCACAAAAGTTGCTGAATAGACAAAGCAATCCTGAGCAAAAACAGCAAAGCTAGAAGCATTACACTACTTGACTTCAAACTTTGCTACAAAACTATAGTAACATCATAGAATTGGCATAAAAATAGACTCCTAGACCAATGGAACAGAATACGGTATCCAGATATAAATCCATTCATTTACAATTAACTCATCTTTGACAAGAGTACCAAGAGAATAAAATGGGAAAAGAAAAGCCTTTTCAATAAATTGTGTTATGAAAACTATATGAAAAAGAAAAACTACACTTCTGTCTCTCAGCATACACAAAATTTAAATCAAAATGTATTAAAGACTTAAATATAAGATCTGAAACTATGAAACTACTAGAAGAAAAGAATGGAGAAATGCTCCAGGACATTGGTCTGGGCAAAGTTTTTTGGCATAACTTCTCAAAAGTACAAGCAACCAAAGTAAAAATAAACAATTGGGATTATGTAAAGCTAAAACACTTCTACAAAGCAAAGGGAGCAATCAACAAAGTGAAGAAACAGTCCACAAAATGAGAGAAAATATTTGCAGCTCTCCATCTGCCAAGGGATTAATAACAAGAATATATAAGGAACTCAAACAACTATGTAGGAAAAATATCTAATAATCCAATTAAAGAAGGGCAAAAGGTCTGAATAGACATTTCTCAAAAGAAGATATACAAATGGCCAACAGGCATATAAAAATGCTTAACATCACCTATCATCAGAGAAATGCAAATCAAAACCACAATATGACATTACGTAATCCCAGTTAAAATGACTTGTATCAATAAGCAGCAATAACATATGCTAGCAAGGATATGGAGAAAGGGGAAAGGGGAACCCTCATACATTGTTGGTAGGAACGTAAATTAGTACAGACACTATAGAGAACACTTTGGAAGTTCCTTAAAAAACTGAAAATAGAGCTATCATATGATCCAGCAATTCCACTACTGGGGTCTTATCTGAAAGATAAGAAATCAGTGTATCAAAGAGATAGCTGCACTCCCATGTTTATTGCAGCGCTATTCACAATATCCAAAATACAGATTCAACCAGTGTCCATCAGTGAATGAGTGAATCAAGAAAATGTGCTACATATACTCAATGGAATATTATTCAACCATAAAAGAGAAGGAAATCCTGTCATTTGCAGTAACATGGATGGAAATGGAGGTCATTATGTTAAGTGAAATAAACCAAACAAAGAAAAACAAATATTGCATGATCTCATTTATATGTGGGAGCTAAAAAAGTAGAACTCATGAAGATAGAGAGTAGATTGGTGGTTACCAGAGGCTTGGAAGGGAAGGAAGTAGACAAGGATAAAAGGCAATAAAAGAATATGAATGTATTTATTACCACTAAACTGTACCCTTAAAAATGGTAAAGACAATACATTATATGTATGTATACATATATATCCTCAATAAAAAATAAAAAATAAATATTACTCTGAGTTATAAAAAATAAGTTTAAACATGATGTCTGTGTTTGTGTGTGTGTGTTTGGTATTTGTTTTGATTCTGGTTCTCTGAGCTTATTGGAGGTGAGGTTTAGTGTCTTTTAATATTTCTTCAAAATCCCTGACCACTGTCTCTTCAGATATGCCCCTCCATCCTCTGTTTTCTCTCTCTAGGATTACAGTTACACATATATTAACACATTTGATATTATTCCACAGTTTTAGATTCTCTGTTTTGTCTCTCTACCTTTTTTATTTTATTTTATTTATTTATTTTTTTTGAGGCGGAGTCTCGCTCTGTCGCCCGGACTGGAGTGCAGTGGCCAGATCTCAGCTCACTGCAAGCTCCGCCTCCCGAGTTTACGCCATTCTCCTGCCTCAGCCTCCCGAGTAGCTGGGACTACAGGCGCCCGCCACTTCGCCCGGCTAGTTTTTGTATTTTTAGTAGAGACGGGGTTTCACCGTGTTAGCCAGGATGGTCTCGATCTCCTGACCTCGTGATCCGCCCGTCTCGGCCTCCCAAAGTGCTGGGATTACAGGCTTGAGCCACCGCGCCCGGCCCTCTCTACCTTTTTTAAACCTTTTTTCTTTCTTTGTGTTTCAGTGTAACTTCTTTTGGCCAGTCTTCAAGTTCAGTGATTCTTTTCTTAAAACTGTCCAGTCTATTAAAAAGTCTGTCAAAACAATTCTTCATCTCTTTTATCATGTGTTTTATTTCTAGCACTTCCATTAAAAAAAAAATATATATATATGTATTTTTTTGGCAGTTGTAAGATTTAATAGAGTGAAAACAGAGCTCCCATAAAATGGGAGGGGACCCAAAGGGGGTTTCTGTTGCCGGCTTGAATGCCTGGGTTTATATCCCAATCATTGTCCCTCCCCCTGTGCTCTCAGGCAATAGATGATTGGCTATTTCTTTACCTCCTGTTTTTGCCTAATTAGCATTTTAGTGAGCTCTCTCTCTTTTTTTTTTTTTTTTAGTTCTTATTATTATACTTTAAGTTCTAGGGTACATGTGCATAACATGCAGGTTTGTTACATATGTATACTTGTGCCATGTTGGTGTGCTGCACCCATCAACTCGTCAGCACCCATCAACTCGTCATTTACATCAGGTATAACTCCCAATGCAATCCCTCCCCCCACCCCCCACCCCATGATAGGCCCCGGTGTGTGATATTCCCTTTCCTGAGTCCAAGTGATCTCATTGTTCAGTTCCCACCTATGAGTGAGAACATGCGGTGTTTGGTTTTCTGTTCTTGTGATAGTTTGCTAAGAATGATGGTTTCCAGCTGCATCCATGTCCCTACAAAGGATGCAAACTCATCCTTTTTTATGGCTGCATAGTATTCCATGGTGTATATGTGCCACATTTTCTTAATCCAGTCTGTCACAGATGGACATTTGGGTTGATTCCAAGTCTTTGCTATTGTGAATAGTGCCGCAATAAACATACGTGTGCATGTGTCTTTATAGCAGCATGATTTATAATCCTTTGGGTATATACCCAGTAGTGGGATGGCTGGGTCATATGGTACATATAGTTCTAGATCCTTGAGGAATTGCCATACTGTTTTCCATAATGGTTGAACTAGTTTACAATCCCACCAACAGTGTAAAAGTGTTCCTATTTCTCCACATCCTCTCCAGCACCTGTTGTTTCCTGACTTTTTAATGATCGCCATTCTAACTGGTGTGAGATGGTATCTCATTGTGGTTTTGATTTGCATTTCTCTGATGGCGAGTGATGATGAGCATTTTTTCATGTGTCTGTTGGCTGTATGAATGTCTTCTTTTGAGAAATGTCTGTTCATATCTCTTTACTACTTGATTGGTTGGGTGTGAGCTAAGTTGCAAGCCCCATGTTTAGAAGTGGATGCAGTCACCTTCCCAGCTAGGCTTAGGGATTCTTAGTCAGCCTAGGAAATCCAGCTAGTCCTGTCTCTCAGTACTGCCTCTCAACAGGAAAACCCAAGTGCTGTTGGGGAGGTTGTCTGACGACTGCTCTAACTGCTTCCTGCTGAATTGGGGCATAGTAGGGCTTGTGCCATTGAAATTTCCTCGGGAGGGGTGCCTTCGATGTCATCAACATTGGATCATGGGCTAGCAGGCTGGGCCAGGGGTCCGCAGTAGATCTTAATCATGGACTGCACCTGGGGCTCCATTTGAAGAGCGATTTGCAGTTTTACAGCTTTGATTCTGGAAGAGACAAACTTAACAAGGAGGTTAAAGATTGCAATGTATGACCTGCAGTGCAGGGGATTATTTCTTTGGCACACTTCACAGGCCCTGACTATCTGCTTGATAGTTTTGAAAAGGCCTGGCCCAGTAAATAATAATTTGGCCATCAGATGGGTGCTATCAATGCCTAAGTGAAAGGTTTGGTGAAGGGTTTTAAGTAATTTCCATTGGTTAGCCGCAGGCAAAAGTATTTTTCCTTTTTCGGTGGCTAGCCATCCTGAGGAGAGGAAATTATGTCCTCATGAGGTTCCCCATTCTATTTCTTCTGTTGAGCACTGGGGCTTGGTTTCCCGGAGGGGATTACCCCGTATTAGGGGTCCTTCTATAAGCATTTCTAATGGAGGGTCCCACCTTGCAGCTCTTGGCTTCAATATCCACTTGGCAGTTCCCTTCTATTTCTTCTTTCCTTTCCTTCCTGATGACCCTGGCAGTGTAAGACTGCCACGTCTTTAGGTTCCTGTACAGCCAATAATAATCTCCTGATGGCTTCCTGAAGTTTGATAGGTGTTCCCTTGGAAGTTAGGAATTCCCTTTCTCTCCATATTGCTGCGTGGGCATGGAGGACGAGGTAAGCATACTTAGAGTCTCTATATGTATTTACCCTTTTTCCTTCTCCTAATTCTAGTGTATAATGGCCCCTGCTTTTCCTAGGATGTCTCTCCCTAACAAAGGAGTGGGGCTTTCAGGTATAATTAGAAAGGCATGTGAAAAGAGTAAAGTTCCTCAGTCACAACTTAGTGACTGGGAGAAGTATCTAGTGACTGCCTGTCCTAGGACCCCTCCGATAGTGACAGATATGGAGGACAGTTGTCCAGGACAGGAGAGTAAGACTGAGAAGGCTGTGCCAGTGTCCAGGAGTTAGTTAACATCCTGGCTGTCAATGCTCAAGCAAACCTGGGGCTCTGTGAGGGTGATGGCATGGGCCAGCACTTGCCCCGGGCACCCTCAGTCCTGCTGCTGGGTCATCTGGTTAGTGGCTTCTGACTCAGGGACCTTCATCCCCTGAGGCAGTGGGCCTTCCAGTGATTCCTTTGACATAAGGGGCATGGATGAGGGGGTGGCTTATTTCTGTTTGGACAATCTTTTGTAAAGTGTCTTTGTAGACCGCACTGAAAGCAAGCCCTGTTAGGCATTCGATTTGCCCAGACTTTCTGTGTTCCAGAGCCTCCAAAGTCCACTTGCCTGAGGGCCATGATTCAAGCAGTGGCCTTTTTCTTTTCTTGTTTGTCCCATTCCGTCTGTTCCTCCTGATCTCTATTATAAAAAACTGAGGTTGCCAGGTTCAATAGGGTTTCTAAGTTTTGCTCCGGGCCTAAGGTGGACTTACGAAGTTTTTTTCTACTGTCTGCAGCTGACTGAGTGATAAACTCATCCTTTAAGATTAGTTGGCCCTCAATAGAGTCAGGTGACAGGGAGGTATGCTTCCTCAGTGCCTCCCTTAGTCTCTGCAGAAAGGCAGTAGGATTTTCTTCCTTTCCCTGTGTTATAGTGGGCATCATTGAATAATTTATAGGCTTCTTCCTAGTTTTCCTTAGTCCTTCTAGCACGCAAGTCAGTAAATGTCTGCAGCACCAATCTCCATGTTCTGATTCTGCATCCCAATGAGGGTCTACACTGGGAACTGCCTGATGACCTGTGGGGAATTGTTCTCTTTCCTCTGTTGTCATCCTATCATTGACCTGACTGAGATGCCAGAGATCACCAAACTCTCCAGCCTCAGTTATGGCGGACCAATTATTAGGCAATTCTCGTAACTCTGCTTCCAAAAGAGTCTCCCTATCAATTACTGAACACCCATTGTGATTTTTCCTCAATCACCCGGGAGGAATCATCTATCCTTCTGTTCCGAAGGGAGTTCCTTCTAGGTCTGGTCAGACCCTTGTATGGTAATTAAGATTTAAATCCCCTGTTAGGAAATCTGCTGGGTTAAGGGAATTTTCAGTGGTTAATGTTAAATCACCTTTTTCTAATAGAATAGCCCCATACTTTAAGATTTTTGAGTTAGTAAGCCACCTTTTTGCTTTTTTGACTTAGAGTAATTCTGAACTGGTGAGGCGTGCTCAAACGAGGTTTCCTTGAAAAGTTACTTTTCTACTTTCTTCTGTTAGCAAAGCAGTTGCCACTACAGATTGAATGCATTTGGGCCATCTGCGGGTTCCTGGGTTAAGGATTTTTGATAGGAAGGCATCAGTGTTTGAGTGTTATAAAATGTTCTTTTTTTTTTTTTTTTTTTTTTTTTTTTGAGAAGGAGTCTCGCTCTGCCGCCCAGGCTGGAGTGCAGTGGCCGGATCTCAGCTCACTGGAAGCTCCGCCTCCTGGGTTTACGCCATTCTCCTGTCTCAGCCTCCCAAGTAGCTGGGACTACAGGCGCCCGCCACCTGGCCCGGCTAGTTTTTTGTATTTTTTAGTAGAGACGGGGTTTCACCATGTTAGCCAGGATGGTCTCGATCTCCTGACCTCGTGATCCGCCCGTCTCGGCCTCCCAAAGTAAAATGTTCTTAAATGTATGATTTTTTTCTCAGTTTCAAACCAAATTAAAAACTTATTGGTGAACCTTGTTTAAACTAGGGTGGTGCTTGGCCAGAACAATACAGGACAACACTGCCCCCAATGTCAATCTAGAAAACACTGAATAATAAGCACTAACCATCTACCCATGGAGAAGTTGCATCCTAATTGAGCTAAACACTAGTCACTAGGTTACATGGTTCTCTTCCTTGACCCATGGCTTCTAATACCTAATGTAAATGACGAGTTAATGAGTGCAGCACACCGACATGGCACATGTATACATATGTAATAAACCTGCATGTTGTGCACATGTACCCTAGAACTTAAAGTACAATTAAAAATAATAATAATAAATAAATTAATTTAAAAAGTGGAAAAAAACCCAGAAAGGATGAATAAGACCTAGTATTTGCTGGCACAACAGGGTGAGTATAGTCAACAATAATTTAATTGTACATTTTAAAGTAACTAAAAGAGTGTAATTGGATTGTTTGTAACACAAGGGATAAATGTTTGACATGATGGCTACCCCTGTTTTATGTGATGTGATTATGCATTCCATGCCTGTATCAAAGCATCTCATGTGCCCCATAAATATATACACCTATTATGTACTTACAAAAATTAAAATAAGAAATAAAAAACAAAAACAACCAAAAAAGAAAATGTAAGGCCAATATCCTTAATGAATGTTGATGCAAAAATCCTCAATAAAATACTGGCAAACAAAATCTAGCAGCCCATCACGAAGCTTATCCAACATGATCAGGTTAGCTTCATCACTGGATGTAAGGTTGGTTCAACACATGCAAATTAATCAATGTTATTTATCACGTAAACAGAACTAAAGGCAAAAACCACATGATTATCTCAATTGATGCAGAAAAGGGCTTCAATAAAATTCAACATTGCTTCATGTTAAAAACTCTTACTAAAGTAGATACTGAAGGAACATACCTCTAAATAATAAAAGCTGTAAATGACAAATCCACAGCCAACATCATACTAAATGGGCAAAACCTGAAAACATTCCCCTTGAAAAGCGGCCCAAGACAAGGAGGCCCTCTCTCACCACTGCTTTTCAACATAGGAGACTCCAGAAAATCCCAGTTCAAAAGTCAGCACTCTCAAAAATCAAAGGTACATAAGCCCACAAAGATGAGAAATAATAGATGTAAAAACACTAAAACCTCAAAAACCAGAGTGCCTCTTCTCCTGCAAATGACTGCAGTACCTCTCCGGCAAGGGCACAGAACTGGGCTGAGGCTGAGATGGTGGAAACATAATTAAGGTTTTTGCATTGTTGAAATTTGCATTTGATATTGGAATACATTCCTAAGTAAATGTGGTTGTGTTATATATCATCTTAATGCACATTTCTTTTTTTTTTTGCAAATGACTTATTACTTGCTGTTTATTTTATATTTATCTTAGAGCATGGAAATGATGTTAGACAAAAAGCAAACTTAAGCAATTTTCTTATTCGAGTTCAAAATGGATAGCACTGGAGACAACTTGCAACGTCAACAACACCTTTGGCCCAGGAATGGCTAATGAGTGTACAGTGAAGTGGTGGTTCAAGAAGTTTTACAAAGGAGAGGAGAGCTTTGAATATGAGGAGCATAGTGGCCAGCAATCAGAAGTTGACAACGACCAATTGAGAGCAATCATTGAAGTTGATCCTCTTACAACTACACAAGAAGTTGCTGAAGAACTCATTTGGCATTTGAAGCAGGTGAAAAAGGAGGTGAAAAAGCTTGATAAGTGAGTGCCTCATGAGCTAAGTGAAAATCAAAAATATCGTTTTGAAGCATCGTCTTCTCTTATTCTATGCTACCAGGAATCATTCTCAATCAACTTGTGATGTGTGATGAAAAGTGGATTTTGTTAGACAACTGGTGATGACCAGCTCAGTGGCTGGACTGAGAAGAAGTACCAAAGCACTTCCCACAGCCAAACTTATATCAAAAAAAGGTCATGGTCACTGTATGGTGGTTTGCTGCTGGTCTGATCTACTACAGCTTTCTGAATCCCGGTAAAACCATTACATTTGAGAAGTATGCTCAGCAAATTGATGAGATGCACTAAAAACTGCAATGCCTGCAGCCAACATTGGTCAATAGGAAGGGCCCAATTCTCCACGACAATGCCATTGCACAAACAATGCTTCAAAAGTTGAATGAATTGGGTCACGAATTTTTACTTTTTCCGTCATATTCACCTGACCTCTTGCCAACTGACTACCACTTCTTCAAGTATCTCAACAACTTTTTGCAGCACTATTTACAGTAGAAAAGGCATGGAATCAACCTAAATGCCCATCAATTATAGATTGAATAAAGAAAATGTGGAACATACACACAATATGGAATACTATGCAGCCAGAAAGAGGAATGAGATCATGTCCTGTGTAGGGACATGGACGGAGGTGGAAGCCATTATCCTCAGCAAACTAACAAAGAAACAGAAAACCAAATACTGCATGTTCTCACTTATAAGTGGGAGCTGAATGATGAGAACACATGGGGGAAAACAACATGCACTGGGGCCTGTCAGAGTTTGGAGTGAGGGGAGGGAGAGCATCAGGAAGAATATTGAATGGATGCTGGGTGTAATACCTAGGTGATGGGATAATCTGTGCAGCAAACCACCGTGGCATTTGTTTACTTAGGTAACAAACATGCGTATCCTGTACATGTACCCTTGGTTTAAAATAAAAGTTGAAGAAAAAATTTAAAAATTACATATCTGGCAGGTCATAGTGGCTCATGCCTGTAATTCCAACTCTTTGGAAGGCGGGGGTAGGAGAAGCACTTGAGGCCATGAGTTTGAGACCAACTTGGCCAACATAGCAAGACCTCACCTCTACAAAAAATAATTTTTAAAAATTAGCCAGGCATGGTGGTATATACCTGTAGTTCTAGCTACTCCAGATCAGAGGCTGTGGCAGGCAGATGGCTTGAGTCCAGGAATTCAAGGTTGCAGTGAGCTATGATCATGCTACTGCACTCTAGTCTGGGTGACAGAGTGAGACCATGTCTTTAAACAAAGCAAAACAAAACAAAACAAAAACATATCTCAGAAAACTGACAACTTACATTCACACAAAAAACTATACATTAATCTTCATAGCAGCTTACTTGTAATAACCAAAACCTGACTGAACTGCCTTTCAAAGGATGAATTAATAAACAAACTGTGCAGTATTCATGTAATAGAATACTACTCAGCAATAAATATGAACAAAATATTTATATTACATGGATGAATCCTCAAAGAATTATGCTGATTGAAAATCCCAAATAGTTACATACCACGATTCCATTCAGGTAATCTTACTGAAATGACAAAATTTACAAATAGAAACAGATTAATAATTTATAGGTGTCAGATGTCAGAGATGGGAAATGAGGGGCAATGGAAAGGGGTAAAGTGGGTGTGACTATAAGAAGGCAAAACAAGGAAACTTTGTGGTGATGACACTATTCTGTATCTTGATTGTATCAATGTCAATAATCTGGTTGTGCTATCATACTGTAGTTTTGGAAGATGTTACTATTGAGGCAAACCAGGCAAAGAATGCACAGGATATCTTTCTAATACTTTTTAAAACGCATATGAATCCATAATGGTCTCAAAATATAAAATTTAATTTTAAAAAATCCATTATATTTACTATCTGACCCTTAAAAATGATATATGTTATATATAATTTATATTATATTAATTATATTTATATATAATTTTTAGATATCATTTTTAAGGGTCAGTAAATATAATGGATTCTTTAAATTAAATTTTATATTTTGAGACCATCATGGATTCACAAGCAGTTTTATAGAAATAAATAAATATATATAAAATATGCATGTAAAATTACCTGGTGGATATGCAGCCCATCCTTTCCTCTAGATAGCAGTTCTCTACAGAGACCTTTTCAGAGCATTTAAGTGTCAATACTATTTGCATATTAATACAAAGACCAATTATACGAAGTATACACTAATATAGGCATTACTAACATAGGTATACTAATGTAGGCACCTTGGAGATATTGTGGGTTCAATTCCAGACCACCACAATAAATCAAATATCACAATAAAGCAAATCACATTAAAAAAAAGTAAGTGCTAGCAATTTTTGCACATTGATTTTGTATCCTGAGACTTTGCTGAAGTTGCTTATCAGGTTAAGAAGCTTTTGGGCCGAGATGATGGGGTTTTCTACATGAAGAATAATGTCATCTGCAAATAAAGGTAGTTTGACTTCCTCTCTTCCTATTTGAATGTACTTTTTTTCTCTCCTGCCTGATTGCGCCAGAAATTCCAATACTATGCTGAATAGGAATGGTGAGAGAGGGCATCCTTGTCTTATGCCAGTTTTCAAGGGGAATGCTTCCAGCTTTTGCTCATTTCAGTATGGTGTTTGCTGTGGGTTTGTCATAGATGGCTATTATTTTGAGGTATGTTCCTTCAATATCTAGTTTATTGAGAGTTTTTAACATGAAGGGATGTTGAATTTTATCAAAAACCTTTTCTGCATCTCAAGATGGATTAAAGACTTAAATGAAAAACCCAAAACTATAAAATCCTGGAAGACAACATAAGCGATACCATTCAGGACATAGGCACTGACAAAGATTTCATGACAAAGATGCCAAGGGCAATTGTAACACAAGCAAAAATTGACAAATGAGATCTAATTAAACTAAAGAGCTTCTGCACAGCAAAAGGAACTCTCAATGGAATAAACAGATAACCTGAAGAATGGGAGAAATATTTTGCGAACTATACATCTGACAAAGGTCTAATATCCACCATGTACAAGGAACTTAAACAAATGTATAAGAAACAAACAAACAACCCCATAAAAAAGTGGGCAAAGGACATGGACAGATACCTTTCAAAAAAAGACATACATGTGGCCAACAATCATATGAAAAAAAGCTCATCACTGATAATTAGAGAAATGTAAATCAAAACCACCATGAGATACCACCTCACACCATTCTGAATGGCTATTACTAAAAAGTCACAAAATAACAGATGCTGGTGAGGTTGTGGAGAAAATAAAGCAATTTTACACTGTTGGTGGGAGTGTAAATTAGTTCAGTCATTGTGAAAGACAGTGTGGCAATTCTTCAAAGACCTAAAGACAGAAACACCATTTGATTTAGAAATTTCATTACTGGGTATATACCTAAAGGAATATAAATCATTCTATTATAAAGACACATGTGTGTGTATGTTCATTACAGCACTATTCACAATAGCAAAGATATGGAATCAACCTAACTGCCTATCAGTGATAGCCTGGATAAAAAAAATGTGGTACATACTTAGAAATAGAATTGCTGGGTCATGTGGTAACTCTAAACTTTTTGAGGAACTGCCAAATTGTTTCCCAAAGGGGCTACACCATTTTACATCCCCACTAACAATGTATGAGAGTTCTAATTTTCCTATATCCTTGTTAACATTTGTTATTGTCGTTTTGATTATAGCCATCCTGAGAAGTGTGAAGTGGTTTCTAAATGTGATTTTGATTTGCATTCCCTTAATGACTAATGATGCTGGGCATCTTTTCATGTATTTACTGGCCATTTGTATATATGCTTTGAAAAATGTTTATTCAGATTCTTTGCACACTTAAAATTTTGAGGGGAAAATTATTAATTCACTAATAATTGTGTAGATTTATCAGGTACAATGTGATGTTTTGATCTGTGTGTACATTACAGAAATGTTCAATTAAGGTAATTAATGTATCCATGAACTCACATATTTATCTTTTTTTGGTGAGAACATTAAAAATCTAGGTAAGCAATTTTGAAATATACCACACATTATCAACTAACTGTGGTCACTATGCAGTTTACTAAAACTTATTTTTCCAGTCTAACTAAAACTTTGTATCCTTTGATCAACATCTTCCCTTTCTTCCTCTCTCCCTCTTACCCTCAGCCTCAGGTAACCACCCTTCTACTCTCTGTTTTTATGAGATTGAATTTTTTAGATTCCACGTATGTGTAAGATCATGTGGTATATGTCTTTCTGTGTCTGGTTTATTTTATTTAAAATAATGTCTTCCAGTACCATCCATATTGTTGCAAATAATAGAATTTCCTTATTTTTAAAAGCTGTATAATATTCCATTGTGTATATATAACATATTTCTTTGTCCATTCATGTGTTGATGGAAACTTAGTTTGATTCCATATCTTGGCTATTATGAATAATGCTGAAAATGGGAGTGCAGATAACTCTTCAACATATCAATTTTATTTCCTTTGGATACTGATATGGTTTGACTGTGTTCCCACCCAAATCTCACCTTGAATTGTATTAATCCTCATGTGTCAAGGCAAGGCCAGGTGGAGATAATTGAATCATGGGGGCAGTTTCCCCCATACTGTTCTTGTGGTAGTGAGTAAGTCTCACAAGATCTGACAGTTTTATAAATGGGAGTTCCTCTGCACAAGCTGTCTTGCCTGCTGCCATGTAAGACTTTACTCTGCTCCTCATTCACCTTCTGCCATGATTGTGAGACCTCCCCAGTCATGTAAAACTGTGAGTCAATTAATCCTCTTTCCTTTATAAAATACCCAGTCTCAGGTATGTCTTTATCAGTATCATGAGAATAGACTAATACAGTACATTGGTACCAGTAGAGTGGGGTGCTGCAGTTAAGATACCCAGCAAATGTGGAAGTGACTTTGGAATTGGGTGACAGGCAGAGGTTGAAATAGTTTGGAGGGCTCAAAAGAAGACAGGAAAATGTGGGAAAGTTTGGAACTTCCCAGAGACTTGTTGAATGTGTTTGACCGAAATGCTGATAGTGATACGGACAATAAGGCCCAGGCCAAGGTGGTCTCAGATGGCGATGAGGAGCTTTTTGGGAACTGCAATAAAGGTGATGCTTGTTATGTTTTAGCAAAGAGACTGGCAGCCTTTTGCCCCTGTCTGAGAGATCTGTGGAACTTTGATCTCGAGAGAGATGATTTAGGGCATCGCGGGGAAGAAATTTCTAAGCAGTAAAGCATTCAAGAGGAAGCAGAGCAGGAAAGTTGGGAAAATTTGCAGCCTGATGATGCAATAGAAAAGAAAACCTTATTTTCTGGGGAGAAATTCAAGCAGGCAGCAGAAATTTGCATGAGTAATGAGGAGCCAAATGTTAATCTCCAAGACAATGGGGGAAATGTCTCCAGGGCATGTCAGAGACCTTTGTGGCAGCTCCTCCCATCACCAGCCCAGAGATCTAGGAGGAAAAAATGGTTTCCACGGCTGCACCCTGGGGCCCCCTGCTGTGTGCTGCCTCAGGACCTGGTGGCCTGTGTCCCAGTTGCTCCAGCCATGGCTATAAGGGGTCAATGTACAGCTCAGGCTTTCAGATGTTGTAAGTCCCAAGCCTTGGTGGCTGTATTAGTCCATTTTCATGCTGCTGATACATACTTGAGATTGGGTAATTTATAAAGAAAAAGAGGTTTAATGAACTCACAGTTCCTTGTGGCTGGGGAAGCCTCATAATCATGGTGGAAGGTGTAAAGCATGCCTTACATAGTGGCAGGCAAGAGAGAATGAGAACCAAGGAAAGGAGTTTCCCCTTATAAAACCATCATCAGATCTCATGAGACTTATTCACTACCACAAGAACAGTATGAAGGAAACTGACCCCGTGATTCAATTATCTCACACCAGGTTCCTCCCACAACACATAGGAATTATGGGAGCTATGATTAAAGATAAGATTTGGGTGAGGACACAGCCAAACCATATTTATTTTGTACCTGGCCCCTTCCAACTTTCATGTACCCACATTTCAAAACCAATCGTGCCTTCCCAACAGCCCCCCAAAGTCTTAACTCATGTCAGCATTAACTCACAGTCCACAGTCCAAAGTCTCATTTGAAGCAAGGCAAGTCCCTTTTACCTCTATGAGCCTGTAAAATCAAAAGGAAACTGGTTACTTCCTAGATACAGTGGGGGTACAGGCATTAGGTAACTACAGCCATTCCAAATGGGAGAAATTGGCCAAAACAAAGGGGGCTACAGGCCCCATGCAAGTCCAAAATTCAGTGGGGCAGTCATATCTTAAAGCTCCGAAATGATCTTCTTTGGCTCCATGTCTCATATCCAGGTCATGCTGATGCAAGAGGTGGGCTCCTATGGCCTTGGGTAGCTCTGCACCTGTGGCTTTGCAAGGTACACCTCTCCTCCTGGCCGCTTTCATGGGCTGGCATTGAGTGTCTATGGCTTTTCCAGGTGCACACTGCAAGCTGTCAGTAAATCTACCATTCTGGGATCTGGAGGATGGTGGCCCTCTTCTCACAGCACCACTAGGCAGTGCCCCAGTTGGGACTCTGTGTATGGGCTTCAATCCTGCATTCCCTTTCCACACTGCCCTAGCAGAGGTTCTCCATGAAGACCCCACCCCTATAGCAAACTTCTGCTTGGACCTCCAGGCATTTCCATGCATCCTCTGAGATCTAGGTGCAAGTTCCCAAACCCAAATTCTTGGCTTCTGTGCCCACCCCTGCAGCAAACTTCTGCCTGGACATCCAGGCATTTCCATGCATTCTCTGAGATTTAGGTGCAGATTCCCAAACCTAAATTATTGACTTCTGTGCCCTGGCAGGCTCAACAACATGTGGAAGCTGCCAAGGCTTGGTACTTGAACCCTCTGAAACTATGGCCTGAGCTGTACCTTGGCCCCTATTAGCCATGGCTAGAGCAGTTCGGGTGCAGGGCACCAAGTCTCTAGGCTGCATACAGCGGGGTGGCCTGGGCCTGGCCCATGAAACCATTTTTTCCTCCTAGGCCTTTGGGCCTCTGATTGAAATGCTGCCATGAAGACCTTTGACATGCTTTGGAGACATTTTCCCCATTGTCTTGGGGATTCACATTTGGCTCCTCATTACCTATGCAAATTTCTGAAGATAGCTTGAACTTCTTGTCAGAAAATGGAGTTTTCTTTTCTATCACATTGCCAGGCTGGAAATTTTCCAAAATTGTATGCTGTTTCCCTTTTTAAAACTGAATGCTTTTAACAGCACCAAGTCATGTCTTGAATTCTTTGCTGCTCAGAAATTTCTTCTGCCAGATACCCTAAATAATCTCCCTCAAGTTCAAAGTTCCACAGATCTCCAGGGCAGGGGGAAAATGCCACCAATCTCTTTGCTAAAACATAGCAAGAGTCACCATTATTCCAGTTCCCAACTAGCTCCTCATCTCCATCTGAGACCACCTCAGCCTGGGCCTTATTGTCCATATCACTATCAGCATTTTGGTCAAAGCCATTCGGAAAGTCTCTGGGAAGTTTCAAACTTTCCCACATTTTCCTGTCTTCTTCTTAGCCCTCCAACCTGCTGCAACCTCTATTACCCAGTTCTAAAGTCACTTCCACATTTTTGGGTATCTTAACAGCAGCACCCCACTCTACCAGTACCAATTTACTGTGTTAGTCTGTTCTCATGCTACTGATAAAGGCTTACTTGAGACTGGGTAATTTATTATTTTTTTTAAAAAAGAGATTTAATAGACTCATAGTTCCATGTGGCTGGTGAGGCCTCACAATCATGGCAGAAGATGAAAGGCATGTCTTACATGGTGGCAGGCAAGAGAGAATGGGAACCAAGTGAAGGGTGTTTCCCTTTATAAAACCATTGGACCTCATGAGACTTATTCACTACTATGCAAACAGTGTGAGGGAAACTGCCCCCATGATTCAATTGTCTCCCACTGGGTCCCTCCCACAACACATGGGAATTATGGGAGCTACAATTAAGAGCACACCTTCCTGTCCTCACTAGAGAGGTATTTATTAACTTCTGCACTCCTGGCCACTGACTGAATTCGTGTCTACGTTATCAGCTCATGTAAATTCATTTTCCCAACAGTTGGGAATGAGCTCCACCATGGGAAAGCTTGTGCTGGATGAGGGTCCAGGGGCTGGGGGCTGTCTGTGCACTGTAAAAGCTCTCTTGACATGGGCAGCTCAGTGGAAGTGCCTATAGGGCTCTTCCCGTTGCTTCTTCTACTTTTATGTTTTGCTCGGCGTCCTAAATCTGTTTCAGCTCTGGGTGAGGTTAAATCCTTCTCCTGTGATCTGGATTTTCAGGTTCCTCAGTGGGGATGTGTATTCAGAGGCAAATTTTCCCTGCTCACACTTTGGGAATTCACAGTTTTTTGGCTGTCTCACAGAGTTTGCAACAGTAAAACTGCTTCTTTCAAAGGGTCTGTGAATTCTTTCAGTTTTCCTGGTATATTCCTGTGGTGGTTCTTGCAGTAAAAGCTCACAATGCGAGTCTCCACACACTGTTCTGTCCATCCAAGCAGGAGCTGCATGTTCGTTCTGTCTCCTCTCCACCATTTTTCAATTTTGTGGTATAGTTATGATTTTTGATTGGTTTGATGTTTCGTCTTTCTACTTCGGACAAGAGTAGCATACACACTGCAGTTAGGGTTATAATATTCAGTGTTTTTCTGTGTACTTACTATTACCAGTTTGTTTTGTATCTTCATATTACTTATTATTACTTAATAAGTGATTACTTACTGCTCATTAATGTCCTTTTCTTTTTGATTGAAGTATTCCCTTTAGCATTTCTTGTAGGACAGGTCTGATGCTGATGAAATTCCTCACCTTTTGTTTCGGAAAGTCTTTATTTCTCTCCTCCATGTTTGCAGAATATTTTCACTAGATATATTGTTCTAAGGTAAAAGTTTTTTTCCTTCAGGATTTTAAATATATCATGCCATTCTCTCCTGGCCTGTAAGGTAAAGTTTCTACTGTGAAGACTGCTGCAAGATGGATTGGAGCCCCATTGTACATTATTTGTTTCTTTTCTCTTGTTTGTTTTATGATTCTTTCTTTACCCTTGATCTTTGGGAGTTTAATTATTACATGCCTGAGGTAGTCTTCTTTGGGTTACATCTGCTTAATGTTCTATATAACCTTCTTGTACTTGAATATTGATATCTTTCTCTAGGTTTGGGAAGTTCTCTGTTATTATCCCTTTGAATAAATTTTCCACCCCTCTCTCTTTCTCTATGTCCTCTTTAGAGCAATGACTCTTAGATTTGCCTTTTGGAGGCTATTTTCTAGATCCTGTAGGCATGCTTCATTCTTTTCGATTTTTTTTCTTTTGTCTCCTCTGACTGTATATTTTCAAATAGCTTGTCTTCAAGCTCACTAATTCTTCTGCTTGATCAGTTCTGCTATGAAAAGATTCGGATGCATTCTGCAGTATGCCAATTGCATTTTTAGCTCCAGAATTTGTTTGATTCTTTTAAAAATTTTTTAAAATTTTACTTTAAGTTCTGGAATACATGTGCAGAACGTACAGGTTTGTTACATAGATATACATGTGCCATGGTGGTTAGCTGCACCTTCAACCCATCATCTAGGTTTCAAGCCCCACATGCATTAGGAATTTGTCCTAATGCTCTCCCTTCCCTTGCCCCCAACCCCTTGACAGGTCCTGCTGTATAATGTTCCCCTCCCTGTGTCCATGTGTTCTCATTGTTCAACTCCCACTTATGAGTGAGAACATGGGGCATTTGATTTTCTGTCCCTGTGTTCATTTACTGAGAATGATGGCTTACAGCTTCATCCATGTCCCTGCAAAGGACATGAACTCATTCTTTTTCATGGTTGCATAGTATTCCATGGTGTATATGTGCCACATTTTCCTTATCCAGTCTATCATTGATGGGCATTTGGGTTGGTTCCATGACTTTGCTATTGTAAATAGTGCTGCCGTAAACATAACATGTGCATGTGTCTTTATAGTAGAATGATTTATGATCCTTTATGTATATACCCAGTAATGGGATTACTGGGTCAAATGGTATTTCTGGCTGTAGATCCTTGAGGAATCACCACACTGTCTTCCACAATGGTTGAACTAATTGACATTCCCACCAACAATGTAAAAGTGTTCCTATTTCTCCATAGCTTTGCCAGCATCTGTTGTTTTCTGACTTTTTAATGATCACCATTTTAGCTGGAGATGAGATAACCAATGAGATGGTATCTCATTGTGGTTCTGATGTGCATTTCTCTAGTGACCAGTGATGATGAGCTTTATTTATTTATTTATTTATTTATATTTGTTTATTTTTATTTATTTTTTATTATTATACTTTAAGTTCTAGGGTACATGTGCATAATGTACAGGTTTGTTACATATGTATACTTGTGCCATGTTGGTGTGCTGTACCCATCAACTCGTCATTTACATCAGGTATAACTCCCAGTGCAATCCCTCCCTCCTCCCCCCTCCCCATGATAGGCCCCAATGTGTGATGTTCCCCTTCCCGAGTCCAAGTGATCTCATTGTTCAGTTCCCATCTATGAGTGAGAACATGCGGTGTTCAGTTTTCTGTTCTTGCGATAGTTTGCTGAGAATGATGGTTTCCAGCTGCATCCATGTCCCTACAAAGGACACAGACTCATCCTTTTTAATGGCTGCATAGTATTCCATGGTGTATATGTGCCACATTTGCTTAATCCAGTCTGTCACCGACGGACATTTGGGTTGATTCCAAGTCTTTGCTATTGTAACTAGTGCTGCAATGAACATACGTGTGCATGTGTCTTTACAGCAGCATGATTTATAATCCTTTGGGTATATACCCAGTAATGGGATGGCTGGGTCATATGGTACTTCTAGTTCTAGATCCTTGAGGAATCGCCATACTGTTTTCCATAATGGTTGAACTAGTTTACAGTCCCACCAACAGTGTAAAAGTGTTCCTTTTTCTCCACATCCTCTCCAGCACCTGTTGTTTCCTGACTTTTTAATGGTTGCCATTCTAACTGGTGTGAGATGGTATCTCACGGTGGTTTTGATTTGCATTTCTCTGATGGCCAGTGATGTCGAGCATTTTTTCATGTGTCTGTTGGCTGTATGCATGTCTTCTTTTGAGAAATGTCTGTTCATATCCTTTGCCCACTTTTTGATGGGGTTGTTTGATTTTTTCTTGTAAATTTGTTTGAGTTCTTTGTAGGTTCTGGATATTAGCCCTTTGTCAGATGAGTAGATTGCAAAAATTTTCTCCCATTCTGTAGGTTGCCTGTTCACTCTGATGGTAGTTTCTTTTGCTGTGCAGAAGCTCTTTAGTTTAATTAGATCCCATTTGTCAATTTTGGCTTTTGTTGCCATTGCTTTTGGTGTTTTAGGCATGAAGTCCTTGCCCATGCCTATGTCCTGAATGGTATTCCCTAGGTTTTCTTCTAGGATTTTTATGGTATTAGGTCTAACATTTAAGTCTCTAATCCATCTTGAGTTAATCTTCATATAAGGAGTAAGGCAAGGATCCAGTTTCAGCTTTCTACTTATGGCTAGCCAATTTTCCCAGCACCATTTATTAAATAGGGAATCCTTTCCCCATTTCTTGTTTTTCTCAGGTTTGTTAAAGATCAGATAGTTGTAGATGTGTGGTATTATTTCCGAGGGCTCTATTCTGTTCCATTGATCTATATCTCTGTTTTGGTACCAGTACCATGCTGTTTTGGTTACTGTAGCCTTGTAGTATAGTTTGAAGGCAGGTAGCATGATGCCTCCAGCTTTGTCCTTTTGACTTAGGATTGTCTTGGCAATGCGGGGTCTTTTTTGGTTCCATATGAACTTTAAAGCAGTTTTTTCCAATTCTGTGAAGAAACTCATTGGTAGCTTGATGGGGATGGCATTGAATCTATAAATTACCTTGGGCAGTATGGCCATTTTCACAATATTGATTCTTCCTATCCATGAGCATGGTATGTTCTTCCATTTGTTTGTGTCCTCTTTTATTTCACTGAGCAGTGGTTTGTAGTTCTTGAAGAGGTCCTTTACATCCCTTGTAAGTTGGATTCCTAGGTATTTTATTCTCTTTGAAGCAATTGTGAATGGAAGTTCATTCATGATTTGGCTCTCTGTTTGTTACTGGTGTATAAGAATGCTTGTGATTTTGGCACACTAATTTTGTATCCTGAGACTTTGCTGAAGTTGCTTATCAGCTTAAGGAGATTTTGGGCCGAGATGATGGGGTTTTCTAAATATACAATCATGTCATCTGCAAACACAGACAATTTGACTTCTTCTTTTCCTAACTGAATACCCTTGATTTCTTTCTCTTGCCTGATTGCCCTAGCCAGAACTTCCAACACTATGTTGAATAGGAGTGGTGAGAGAGGGCATCCCTGTCTTGTGCCAGTTTTCAAAGGGAATGCTTCCAGTTTTTGCCCATTCAGTATGATATTGGCTGTGGGTTTGTCATAAATAGCTCTTATTATTCTGAGGTATGTCCCATCAATACCTAGTTTATTGAGAGTTTTTAGCATGAAGGGCTGTTGAATTTTGTCAAAGGCCTTTTCTGCATCTATTGAGATAATCATGTGGTTTTTGTGTTTGCTTCTGTTTATGTGATGGATTATGTTTATTGATTTGCATATGTTGAACCAGCCTTGCATCCCAGGGATGAAGCCCACTTGATCATGGTGGATAAGCTTTTTGATGTGCTGCTGGATTCAGTTTGCCAGTATTTTATTGAGGATTTTTGCATCAATGTTCAGCAGGGATATTGATCTAAAATTCTTTTTGTTGTGTCTCTGCCAGGCTTTGGTATCAGGATGATATTGGCCTCATAAAATGATTTAGGGAGGATTCTGTCTTTTTCTATTGATTGGAATAGTTTCAGAAGGAATGGTACCAGCTCCTCCTGTACCTCTGGTAGAATTCAGCTGTGAGTCCATCTGGTCCTGGACTTTTTTGGTTGGTAGGCTATTAATTATTGCCTCAATTTCAGAGCCTGCTATTGGTCTCTTCAGGGATTCAACTTCTTCCTGGTTTAGTCTTGGGAGAATGTAAGCATCCAGGAAATTATCCATTTCTTCTAGATTTTCTAGTTGATTTGTGTAGAGGTGTTTATAGTATTCTCTGATGATAGTTTGTATTTCTGTGGGGTCAGTGGTGATATCCCTTTTATCATTTTTTATTGCGTCTATTTGATTCTTCTCTCTTTTCTTCTTTATTAGCCTTGCTAGCAGTCTATCAATTTTGTTGATCTTTTCAAAAAACCAGCTCCTGGATTCATTGATTTTTTGGAGGGTTTTTTGTTTCTCTATCTCTTTTAGTTCTGCTCTGATCTTAGTTATTTCTTGCCTTCTGCTAGCTTTTGAATGTGTTTGCTGTTGCTTCTCTAGTTCTTTTGTGATGTTAGAGTGTCAATTTTAGATCTTTCTAGCTTTCTCTTGTGGGCATTTAGTGCTATAAATTTCCCTCTACACACTGCTTTAAATGTGTCCCAGAGATTCTGGTATGTTGTATCTTTGTTCTCGCTCTGTTGCCCAAGCTGGAGTGCAGTGGCATGATCTCGGCTCACTGCAAGCTCCGTCTCCCAGGTTCACGCCATTTTCCTGCCTCAGCCTCCCAAGTAGCTGGGACTACAGGCACCTGCCACCACACCCAGCTAATTTTTTGTATTTTTTTAGTAGAGATGGGATTTCACCGTGTTAGCTAGGATGGTCTCAATCTCCTGACCTCGTGATCCACCCACCTTGGCCTCCCACAGTACTGGGATTACAGACGTGAGCCGCTGCGCCCGGCCGATGAGCTTTTTTTCATCTGTTTGTTGACCGCATAAATGTCTTCTTTTGAGAAGTATCTTTTCATATCCTTCATCCACTTTTTTGATGGGGTTTCTGTTTGATTCTTTTTAAGTATTTTAATCTCTTTTTTAAATTTATCTGATAGAATTCTGAATTTCTTATATGTGTTACCTTTAATTTCTTTGAGATTTCTCAAAGCAGCTATTTTGAATTCTCTCTCTGTTTGGTCATATATCTTGTTTCTCCAGGATTGGTCCATGGTGCCTTACTTAGTTCATTTGGTGAAGTCGTGTTTTCCTGGATTATCTTGATACTTGTAAATGTTCTTTGGTGTTAGGACTTATTGTAGTCTTCACTGTCTGGTTTTTTTTTTTTGCTCCTGTCCTCCTTGGGATGGATTTTCAGATATTTGAAAAGATCTGGAGTATTTTGATCAATAGTGTATCTGCTTTAGAGGGTACCGTAATCCCAGTAATGCTGTGGTTCTTGCAGATTCATAGATATACTGCTTTGATGGTCCTGGACAAGATCCGGGAGAATTCTCTGGATTACCAGGCAGAGACTCTGATTTTCTTTCCTTTCTCCCAAATAGAGTCCCTCTCTCAGTTCTGAGCCACCTGAAGCTGGGAGTGGAGTGAAACAGTACCCCTGAGGACACCCCCACTATGACTGTACTCAGTCAGACTTGAAGCCAGCACAACACTGGGTCTTGCCCAAGGCCTGCTGTAACCACTCCCTAGCCACTGCCTATGTTTGCTCAAGGCCTTGGAGCTCTGCAATGAACAGGTGGAAAAGCCATCCAGGTCTGTGCCCTTCCCTTCAGGGTGGCAAGTTCCCCCAAGCCCCAAGTGGGTCCAGAGATGTTGTCTAGGAGTCAGGGACTAGAGTAAAAAACGTTTGAAGTCTACCTGGTATTCTACTGCATTAAAACTGAGCTTCGGGGGTCTCGGGGGAAAGGGTGGTAGGGGAATAAGGGATAAAAGACTACACACGGTACAGTGTAAACTGCTTGGGTGATGGGTGCACCAAAATCTCAGAAACCACCACTGAAGAACTTATCCATGTAACCAAACACCACCTGCTCCCCACAAACCTATTGAAATAATAATAATAATAATAATAATATGAATAAATAAAAACACTGAGCTGGCACTCACACCACAAAACACAATTTTTCCCACTCTTTCCTCCCCTTTCCAAAGGCAGAGGAGCCTCACTCCATGGCCCGCAAGAAATACTGCTGGATTATCACTGGTATTTCTTCAAGGTAGAAAGGCTATTAAGTCAGCTTGTGGTGAATGCTGCCTGGTCTAGGACTCACTCTTTGGGGCAGTGGGCTTCCCTGTGGCTTAGGAAAGGTCTAGAAATGCTGTCGAAGAGCCAACTCTTGGAATCAAGGACCCCAAGAGCTTGCTTGGTGCTTTACCTCCCTGTGGCTGAGCCAGTACCTGAGGTCAGCTAGTCTCAGAGGCTCACCCAAGGCCCTTGATGCAGTATCTGGGTATCACTGCTGGTTATTCAGAGCCAAAAGGCTTTTCAGCTAGCAGGTGATGAATGCTGCCACAACTGGGTCTTTCCCTTCAAAGCAGTGGCTTCCTTTCTGGCCCAGGGTGTTTCTAGGAATGTTACCTGGAAGCTAGGGCCTGGAACAGGGACCTCATGATTCTGACTGGTTGCTGATTCTGTTGTGACTGAGCTGCTTTCCAAGATGCAAGACAGAGTCCTCCCCAACCCTTTCTTCTCCTCTCCTCAAGCAGCAGGAAGGGGTCTCTTTTAGAGCTGTGAGTTGTGCAGCCTGGGGTTGGGGAGGGGTGATGCCAGCACTCCCTTGGCTGCCCCAGCTGGTGTCTCAGTATATTTTGTGTCCCCCAGTCCACCGTCTCTGGCCCTAATTCAGTACTAGGACTTGTCTAAGAATTGCAGTTCTTTTGGGCTAAATTGCCTTTCAAGTTTAGTTACAGACCCAGAGCACTTCAGCCTTCAGTGGTGAGGTTTATGGGAACTGAAATTCTGACTGCTGGAATTAGTGATTCTCCTTTGGCTGGGACTGGTTCGAATGCTTCCTTTATGTGTGGGCATTAGCTGAACTTTCTCTGGCTTTCCTTTTTGCTGTAATAGGATAACACTGAGTTTAATGCCTCACGATGGATGTGTTCTCCCTCACCCAGTGCACAAAAATGCTCTTTGCACCACACCACAGCTGCCAGGGTGTGACGGAGCGGTGCCTTCAGTGACTCAAGACTCCTTCTACAATCTTTTCAGTGCCTCTTTCAGTGACACAACGTTAAAAGCAGGTACTGCAAGCGCTCACCTGAGTTTTGGTTCTTGTGAAGGGGCTTTGCTTGCATAGATAGTTGTTAGATCGGAGTCCTTGTTGGGGGAACAATCAGTGGAGGCTTCTATTCCACCATCTTGCTCTACCTCCCATAGTACTATACATCTCCTCTTTTGGCTAGTTCTGATTTGTATATTTTTGCTATAATAAAACTGTAGTCATAGTATAGTGCTTTCCAGAGTTCTTTAATTTTTTTTTTAGTGAATTATCAAGTTTGAAGTGTTAGTGGGATTCCTAAATACGGTAGCCAGCTGTTTAGAAGTATAGGTGGCTTACATAACCTTGAACTTGTAGCTGATGTCTGAAGTAAGGACAATGTCATGGAGGACCATGTCCTTAACTTTTGAAGTTTGGCTCAACTCTAGTAGTTGTTGTCAAAAGTTGAAGTAACATGCCTAGTAATTTTAGGAATGTTGGATATAGGCTATATTCTTACTTGTCTGCACTTAATTGACTTCCTTTAAACAGTGTTGGACTGTGTTAGGTTACTTGTGAGTTATCTTGATCCTTTGGGGGATTGATTTTATGTTTTGTTAAGGAGATAGCTTTTATTCTACCTAATTCTAATATTCTATAGATCGTTTCTACCACTAAACCATGGCCTTCTGGGATCTCCCAGCTAACTGTTTCCTGGAGATTGTAAATGACCCTAACACATCTTTCATATGCAAACCAACTAATTCAGGGCTCATACATTCCCCAACCACTTCCTTTATCAGGACTCTACACCCTGGGTCACTATTCTTCTGCCCTAATCAGCCAGGTCCAGGTAATGGAAAACTAAAGACAGCCCCTCTACCCCAGAGCCTGCTAAAAGATTCAAACTAGCTAATCCTAAGCCTGGTTACCTTGTCATGCCCACTCTTTCCTGCAGAAACCATAGTAAAGGCTCTTGCCCACCTTGACCCCTCACTCCGGCTGCCTCCTAACACTGGTGCTTCCCCATGTGATCTTGGGTGGTGTGCTGTGTCTCCTGTTTGTAGGGATCTGTCGATATAAACCTTTTCCTTCATGATAGTCATTTCTGTGTCTGCATATGTTACCACACTGATTAAAATAAATCCCAGGTACCATTAAAATACATACAGAGAGTAAGTACTGTATGATTCTATTTACATGAAATTCAAAAGCAGACAAAACTAATTTATGGTGTTAGAAGTCAGTGTAGTATTTTTTTTTTTCTAGAAGGAGGATGCAAGGAGGCAGGAGCACAGATCCTGGTATGCTGATAATCTGTTTCTTGACCTAGGTGCAGCTTGCAAGAGGGTGTTAAGTTTGTACAAATCAACTGAGCTGTATATTTATAATTTGGGCACTTTCTTCTTGCATGTAATACAGAACAGTTGCATTATTGGTTCCAATTTTCTACCTCCCCCTATATCCCTGCCCTTTACCATGTAACTTTACAAATACTCACTCACTCTGACTCTAGAATCCACCATATGACTTGATTTGGCCAGTATAATAAATAGAAAGTAAGGGTGTGCTTGTTCTTGGCCTGAGCCTCAAGAGGCCTTGTGTGTTTCTTCTACTCTTGTGTTTTTGTTATTAACATTATATAGACATGGTGGGTCTAGCTCACTCATTCCAGGATAACAGCCTCAGCTAAGTTTCTCCATCCAAACACAGCCTGGAGCTGGACTCTAAGTTGTTACACAGATGGATGAGTGAAAACTGTCAAGATAAGTCAAGCCCAGCCCATATTTCTGACCTACAGCCAACCCACAGATGCATAAGCTGAAGATGACTGGTTTTAACAAGCTAATTGTTATGAGAGTGGAGAAAAGATCATGAGGACAAAAATTGGGCAGAGTTAGAAGAAAAGAGAGGAAGAAATTGAGACAGAAAACATTTCGTTTAAAAAAATTATTCCATTGAGCTAGGTTTGAAATATCACACTGCCTGTTCTCTTAATGCTGTATGGTATCATGAAATCTATTGTTTCCTGAGTCTGTGAGCCAGCTTCCTAGGGATGCTGTGGCAACTGAGGACAGGGAAGAGGTAACACTCAGGAATATAAAAGGAGAATTTGGGTCCAAGTGGGTGGAGGGAAAAATAACTGGGTTTAGTTTTGGGTAGGGCTGGTTTTGAGGTCTCTGATAGATATGTAAGTGGAGTTTTCCAGCAGAGAGAAAAGGCAGAGCTAAAGCTCATATCTTTGCTGGAGATCTAGATTTGGGCATCTTCAACAAGCAGGTTGTACCTGAGGAAGCTGGGACTGGACTTGCACTCTAAAGCCAGTGCAAAACACACTTGAAACAGCTGTGATGGCTAACACCTGGTTATTCCATGAAACATGCTTCACTCAGTATGAGTGATTCCTAAGTGGTGATCAATTAAAAACTGAAGCATGATTGGCATTAATTATAACCCAATGGGAATATGATAAACGACTCTTGGTCAGCAAGCAGAGGGTGCCCTGTGGTGCTAAAGCATCACCGTATACCATGTGTGCCAAGAATCAGGAGACACCCCAAACTGGAGCAGATGAGGGAGTGTGTCTATCAATGGACCAGCCAGCCTGATGCAGCAGAAGCAGATGGAGATACACTGAATGGGACTCCTGAGAGGCCTGAGTTGAAGGAGAAGGAAGAGAAAAGACCTCCAAAGTAAGGGAAGTGTGAAAAGTGGGAAGGACTAGGGTGGAGCCCCAAGTAAGGACCAGAGGAGAAAACAGGGATAAAGTAATCAAGGGAGATGGGACATGAAGATGGAAGAATGAGGTAAACAGCAGGTGGGAAGAGGAGGTCGACCTAAAGGAGAAAGCCAGGTCGAAGAAAGAAGGGAGAGAAGAAAAGAAGGGATGGGAGACAGAGGAGGAGGCAGCCAAGAAAGCCTGGAAGCTGAATCATAGAACGGAAGAGGTAGGAGAAGGCGGGGCTGGAGGATAAGATAAAGGTGGGAAATGGAAGAGAAAAAGAAAGGCGTCTGGGTGTATGACGGTTAGACAGGAGTTCACAGAACAGCGGAGTCGCCAGGCCACCATCTTATGGGCCACGGCTCGTTGGCTCTAGGAGCTGGGAAAGGGCATCCCAGGAAAGAAGCCCTAGACTTTAGCCTGAGTCTGGGCCACTCTAGGGGACCGGGAGTGGGATGGCGGGGGAGGACTGACAGAATCTCAACTTCTGGCCCGGATCTGTGCACGGTCACCCGAGCTCAGCGGACGCTCCTCTCTCACCCAGGCGGGCGGCTCAGGGACGCGTGCGGGGATGCAGGGAGAAACCGCTGAGGAATTAGGGCCGGGAGAGACTGGTACCTGCCGGGGTCGCGCGGTAGGGCAGAGCTGGCACTGATGCTGAGAGTGGCTAAGGAGCGCGGCGCCCCAGAGCAGACCAGAGCAGAGGGGCTGGCAGACGCTCAGAGAGCCAGGATGGTTCAGGGTCCAAGGAAGATCATATGCTGTTGGGTGGGAGCTGTGGGGGAGTGAAGGTGCATAAGGAACCGGAGGAGTTGGAAAAATCCTGGCTTGGGTGTTCGAGGGTGAGGCTGCGTGGCGACGGACAGCACAGAGGGTGTGTGTTGGGGAGGAAGAACTACCCCAGCTGAATCGTCCCCATGGGGTTTTCTTCCAGTGTCTTAGTTCCAGAAGTTGCCGCATCAGAGGCTAATGATTGAGGAACAAGTCATTGAAGGACAGCCTAAGGGGGAGGTGAATGTGAAGCAGTGGAGAGGGCGGGCGCGAGGACGCAGACACCTTGTGGAACTAAGGCCTTCGTTCTCCTCCCGCCCCCCGCGGCTGCATCCCTGAGAAAGGGGTATTGCTGTGAAGCCGCGCCAGGGCTGGCCGCGCCGAGGTGGGAGGCAGGATGGAGGGGCGGGAGCCAAGGCCGAGGGGGCGGACATGGGGTGGCGTCTGGCGCTCCATAAAGGGGTTGCGGGGGCCGCGCTCTCTTCTGCTAGGGCAGCGGCCACCGGCGAGGAACACGGCGCGATGCAGGTTCAGTGCCAGCAGAGCCCAGTGCTGGCAGGCAGCGCCACTTTGGTCGCTCTTGGGGCACTGGTCTTGTACGTCGCGAAGCCCTCCGGCTACGGGAAGCACACAGAGAGCCTGAAGCCCGCGGCTACCCGCCTGCCAGCCCGCGCAGCCTGGTTCCTGCAGGAGCTGCCCTCCTTCGCGGTGCCCGCGGGGATCCTCGCTCGGCAACCCCTCTCCCTCTTCGGGCCACCTGGGACGGTGCTTCTGGGCCTCTTCTGCGTACATTACTTCCACAGGTAGCGTTTTTCCCCTACGGGCGCCCAGTGCAGCGCACTGCCCTGCTCCCGGCGTCCAGGAGCGCAGCGTGGGGCGCGCACCGAGGAACGCCAAAGAGGCAGCGCGCAGCGCGGTGAGAAACGCGAGGCCAGCCTGCGGGGCGCATCTGGCGGGGGCCGGGGCAGGGGCCGGGGCCTGGACAATAGAGAGTTGACAAGTGGCCGCGGGACAGGTGCCACCTTCACTCCCCGGACCTCATCCGCTCTCAGCCTCTCCAAATCCTCTGGCTGCTCGAGAGAAAGAGGTCCTGCGGGCGGGAGGCGAGCTGGAAAGCTCAGGTTGGGCAGATCTATTGGACGGGACTGCTCCTTAATCAACTGCGTGCAGTCGGCGGTTACCTGTGGCATCTCGCGCCCCGCCCCGCTTCTCTTTCTTCCTTCACCTTTTCCTTGCAGGGTGGGGACAGGTCAGTTCTGGGATCTTGGGAGAGTCTTACGCGTTTGGCATCTCCCGAGGGAAACTCAGCTCAGAGGTTCTCATCGATTTAGTCTTTGCAGGTCTAAAGAGGAAGGTGGGTAGAGCCCAAATCCAGACTTCACAGATGGGGAAGAGAATATCGTGAGATCCCACTGACTTAAGCGAGGGTCCCGGCTTCTTAGGCCCCTCCCCAAAGCAACCAAGCACACCACCAATTCATCTGCCTTTCTAATTTCCCTGGGACTTTAATTGTGAGTGGGTAACTTAGAGCTCAAATGTTCTTCTAGATTTAAAAAATCTGGGTTCAGGAGAACTTTGCCTTGTGCTCTGGGAAGGAAAGACAGGAAAGAGACCAAGGGATGTCAGGGTTCAGAGAAAGACCGTCCAGCCTCAGTAAAGTCTCACAGGGAAAGGGAAGAACGAACACATTGTTAAATTGCCTACCATGCCCAATCGTTTAGTATCTATGGTCTCACTTAACTCTATTGTAACCTTCTGAGAGATATTTATTATGTCCACGTTATAAAGAAACTGAGGATGAGTAAGGTTATGGAACTGAAAAAAGACAATACAGCTGGTGCCCGCTAAGATTCAAATCTGAGCCTGTGAATCTCTGAAGTTTAAGACCTTTTAGCCATTTTGAGTAGTCGGATGTTCCATGCAAGGAGAGAACAGAGCCCATAAACAAAGAAAGGTTATCAAACAAAATCAAAATCTCGAAGAAGCACTGCCTTATTTTGAGTAGAAGATTCCCAGGGTCAAAAGATCTAGGAAGTTTGGATTAGAAATTAGGATAAAAATGCCTCTGGCATAATCTCTCTCATAAAAAGAAAGTGATGCCTCATTTCGAGAGGTGTCAGAGACAAATTTCAAACTGTCTTTCTTAATTGCCTCTTATCCTCTGAATCTTCTTTATTGGTCAAAATTTAATATTTATGCAATCTTAACCGAATTCTCACTCTTTTAAAAAGGCAAATGTTGTCAAGTAATAAGAACTAAACTGTATCCTTTCAACAAATATTTACTCAAAGTCTATTGTGAACAAGATTCTTTATTTTACACAGATTTTATTTTACTCAGATTTAGATGGTTTAATTTGCACAGGAAGAAGGATGTTGGATACAGGAGATAAGATATTAGTTCTTTATTTCACTGATTTTTGAACATTTGACAGAGAAATGTGATTTTTATCAACAATTATTTTTATCTTCAAATTTATTACCATATGTTGGCAACATAAGCAATATTTTATGAGGTCATTTCATCTTAATGATTAGTGTTTTGTGACAATCTGATTAACATAACGTTTAGGCTTGTTTTTGAAATCAAAAGGCACTTTACACAATAAATTATGATCAGTGCATTTAAAAAAAACCCCAAAGGAATAAGTATGCATAAAACAAATATCTACATACTGTCCTTCTTCAGAGGAAATTTTAAAATATTAGTAAAGGACTTGGAGATTCATTCTGCCTGAGGGAAAATTGCCCACTGGAAGTACAACTCTGAGTTACTTGTCCCTGAGGCATCAGGACCTGATGTTTGTCTTTCCTCTTGTTTGAATTCTTTCTTTGAGGCCACTGGAGTGTTTGATCTATTATTATTTGAGTGCTTACAGGGTGTTACACTCTGTGCCAAACACTCTGAGTAAATAATTTACTCATCCTCATACCAACTCATTTAGGTAGGCACACCCATTTTGCAGGTGGGAAACTGGAGCAAGAAAAGGTTAAGTAACTTACTTGCCCAAGGTCACACAATAACAAGGAATCAGAGTTCAAACCCAGGCAGTACGAGTCCAGATCTCAGGCGCTTCAGGTATGTTAATAAACTGTTTTATACTTGTTGGATAAATGCGACCTCATTCTTGCTTTTTAAAAACTATATTTATGCTTAAAATTATTCTTTAAAAATTTTTTAAATTATGAAAACATTTCTTCTAGTGAAAAATGGAAAAATACCAAAAGTAGAAAATACTCATAATTACATCTAAGTATATTAAATATTAATGTTTCAGAGAATTTCTATCAAATCTTTTTCCTTAGATTTTCACACATGCTTGTTATGTTGAATATATGGTTTTTTTTTTGTTCTGTTTAATTACCTAACATTTTATAGTAAGTATTTTCCCACATTATCATAGATTTCTTAATATCTGCTTATTTCATCTACTGTAAAAATAATAATTTACCTATATATTCATTTTTAGTTGGACAGTTAATTTGTCTTGGGGTGAGGCTAGGTTCATTGAAGCTGTGATGTACATTTTTTGCATCTAAATTCTTTTCAAAGGTTAGGTCTATTTTCTTAGTCAGGATTCCCAGAAGTGGTTCAAAGGTTATGAGCATTCTTTAGGGTCTTGATGTAATCATACATGTCTGTTTTGAGGCTTAAGGTGTCATTTGGCTTGATACTGAGGGTGCATTAAGGAACAAACTTCAGGCTATCTTGGTTTTATCTTGTCTTGTGTATTGCTAAGACAGAGAAAAAGACAGAGAGAAAAGGAGGAAGGATGGCTCAGGTTTGGCTCAGACTCTTTTGCAAAATGTCCATTGGGGACTGTTCAAAGCAGCAATATGTCCCTTCAAATAGAAGTTAAAACTCATTGCACTTTTCTCAATACAAGGATGGCACTCAAGAATGTAGATTCCACAGGGTCAAGGGTTTTTGTCTCACTTTTTTATGGCTGTATCCCCATTGTATACAAAGAGCTGGTACATAGTTGGTACTCACTAGAATTTGTTGAATGCATGAATGAACTCTACTTACAACAACAGTACAGATAGAATTGTAGGAGAGCTAGCAATTACTTGGGAATCATAATTGCTGAGATTGCATAGTTAGGTCAATTCAGATAACTTTCCTCCCTTCCGAATCTATTGTTGTGGCTGTTTGGATTCTTTAGCCACATGAAAATAACTGCTGCCTAAGCACTGTTGCCTAATCCCACTGCCAAAGTCATTTGAAGTCAAGAGTTATCTCACCTCTTGTTGACTGTGATTACAGCTGTGGAACGACCCCTTGTCTAAACTCTCTGATTGATCTTCACTTTGCCAAGAAGTCTTGGTGTTCCATACAGTGGCCAGTCACACAACTTCTGCATGTGGTGGCTGATGCCTTTTTCAAGACTTTGATGGGACCTTGATAACTGAATGAACAAGACAAATAAACATTTTTTTTTTTTTTTCCCAGAGAAAAAGTGACTACATTGTGAAAAGGTTTTGGGCAGTGTAACTTCCATGATATACATCTAGAAGCAGAGTATAATGCACACATTAGAATCTGCTTAAATTCAGAGAGATATCCCCTGAGGTTTAGATGCTGAAACATTTTTTAAATTAGCCAAATAAAATGATGGCTTCAATAAGATGCCTATTTGCTTTATTAGTCAGTTGATTCTCCAGCAGAATTTCTCCTCATCTTCAAGATTCAGGTCAGGCATCATTTCCTCCAAGAAGCCTTGTCTGAGTCTTCTCTCTAAATCCAGTTTGTGATACTGTTCCTTGGGCTTTCATAGTAGCCAGTGTGGCTTTGCATGAGGCATTTCACACACTGGACCACAATTATCTGTTCTAAGGAAACATAGTTCTCACCTGCCCAGCCTCTTCATTTTACAGAAGCAAAGCACAAAAGGTTGGGTCAGTTAGGGGCAAATCAAGGAGTTGGAACTTGAGTCTCCTCATGAGCCCCTGCCAATGCTTCTCTTATTTCATGAGAGGTGCAGATGTCTCAACTATTCAGAAGTAATCAGACCTCACTAAGGCAACTACTCATTTGCTGAGAATCAGAATGAGAAGTAATGGCTACATTGGAAACAATAGACAAATCTCTCCTCTTACACATTAAGAAAAAAAAAGCCCAAACAAGATAAGCAACATTCCTGTGATCACTGAATCATGTGTTAAGGATGTTCCTGAGGCATAATTTGAATCAATTAAGATCAACAGAAGGATTTTTTAAGAACAAGAGTCAGCAAACTTTTTCTGTAAAAAGTCAGGTCATGATCTCTATTGCAGCAACTCACCCCTACTCCTATAGCAGGAAAGCAGCTACAGACATTATGTAAACAGATGAATGTGGTTGTATTCCAATAAAGCTTTATTTGCAAAAACAAGCAGTGGGCCATATTTGGCCTATGGGCCACAGTTTACCAATCCCTTCTTAAGAAAACTATGAATGGCATAGGTTTACATTCAGTGCCCTGGTAATTTTATAATAAAATTTGGTTAAATTCTGTAGCAAAGCTGCGGACATATTTTAGAAAATTTCTGCTACATGTAAGTGGGGACTTGGTAGTAAATATTGTTTTCTGAGAATTCTTGGGTTCCAAGTTTTTTATTTGATCCTTTATGGGAAAATAGTAGGAGTCTTGGAATTTTCATTCTAAATGGAACGACATCATAAGCACATCTGAAAAATATATAGTTATGTTTGCCAAAAATATAAACCAGCTTTGGAGATCGTGACCATTTCACTTTTACCACATTGAAGAAAGGACCAACTTTTTGCCCATTTAGAATCTAATTTAATGTCACTTAAAAAGAACAAACAAAATAAATAATTACGATTGGAATTCAAGGATTCAGATTGGCCAAGTGACAAGTGCCAAGTTACACGGCAAGAAAGGGCAAGAGTGGAGCTTGAAGCCAGGTCTCCTGATCTTTATCAGAGTTCTATTAGCTCAGAACTATGCTAGGTCTCATGGGAGTCATAGGAGTACAATGCCTAGTGCTTGCCCTCTAGGAAGAAGGCAGGAAAGAACCTTCATTGTGTGCTTCTCACTCTTTCTGTTGTGAAACCTGGGTGGCAGCAATGTCAGTCTGAGAGTATCAGGCAGGTGGGAAAATGTAAACTGAAGGGGAAAGAGGCCTGGTTAGCACAGGCCCCAGCCAGGCCACTGAACATTCATCTGAGAGGGCCCTAGTGCCTGTCTATGTTTGAATGTGCATGGGACAGGCAGCAGATAGGTGGGTAGGTGTTGACAGGGCCTCAAAGTGGCACCCTTCTTCTCCATTCAAGTTCAGAACTAACTGGGAGATCCAGGAATTAGGTAACTAGAGACACATTATCACCTTTTATTACTGGTAAAGCTGGTTTGGGGGAATGTGGCTTTGATTTTTGGATTATGTGGGCCTTCTAACACAGTACCTTAGAAATACTTAGCTATGATCATGGCTGGGCGACCACAGGCCTCTCACAGTGGTGCCTGTTCTGAAAAGACAGCAGAAGGGCTGAGCTGTACACATCCTTTGGCAGGTCCTGCTCCCAGATTGACCCATCAGGTAATTCACGTTTCATTGCCTGAGGAGGAATGGGTGAGGGACAGTGGAAAGACTTGCAGTGATGCTCTATCACTCAGAAATATTTATATCACATATGCTCCTCAGCCAGCTGAAGGGGGAGCATAAATATTTTTTGTTACTAGATGGAATACAGAAGTTGTCTACTTATTGAATTTTGCCACAGCCTGGCAACTTATTTCTGCAACTTGGTGTACTTCCCATTCTGTTGTTGACTCCCTGCCATGTATGGCAATGGGGACATCAAAGTCTGCACTCAAGTTGTTTAAGAAGTTTCTGTGCTCAACCCAGGAGCCTTTAACGAGACTCAGCTCAACATAGGAGCTCTAAATTTTAAAAAACCCTGAACTAGGGCCAACAGTGCAATTTGTCTTCTATTTGGTTATAGAAGGGAGAGAAAGGAAACCAATATTTATTGAGCTCTGGGTGTTCCAGGCATTATATTATGTTCTTTACATTGGCTATCTCATTTTGTCCTTGAGGCAATCCCTGTTATTAGTGCTATTTTACAAGTGCTTGCAGTGCAGAGCATTGGTGGAGTGAGTGGGAGTGAGGATGGGAGACTTGACCTGGTCCTTGAAGAATGGCCTGTTCCCAGATTTCTGGGTGGGGACGTGATGTCTGTTGGGAAAAGGTGCCCATTTGGTGATCTGTGACTTAAATTTGCCTTATACTCTGTATATTCAGTCTTGGAATATCTCTCTATTTTTAGATTCCAAACATCTTCTGTAACTATGCCATATTATCCAGTCCCAAGTCTTAAATTAGGCTCTGGGCCACTTTCAAGTTTGTTTTTTAATATTTGTTCCATATTGTTAAGGCTGATCCTAGAAGTTACTGTGAAGAAAACAGGGTAATATGCTTTTGATATTTTTTCTTTCTAATCATGAAACAGCCCAAGATCTTTTTGTCATGTACAGACTCTGGTTCTCTTTTGACTCTCTGCCTGCTCTCTTGTATCAGCAGTACATGATCTTACTTCTATCTTTTAAAACTTAACTCTTTGTGTCTCATGCTCTCAGTCAATGCTCTTTACTTGCCAAAAGTTATTTATGCGATAAACAAATCTGAGTTCCAGTGTATTGGGTTGTTTGTTTTCTTATTATTGAGTTTTAAAAGTTGTTTATGTATTCTGGATAGAGGTATTTTGCCAGGTATAAACTTAGCAAATGTTTTCTCTCAGTTTGTGACTTGTCTTTTTTTATTCTCTTAACTGTCTTTTGTTTAAAAAAATTATTTTTAAGTTCAAGTTTACATATGCAGTTTTGTTATACAGGTAAACTACATGTCTCAGGAGTTTGGTGTACAAATTATTTTATCACCCCAGTAATAAGCATACTACCTGATAGGTATTTTTTCAATCATCACCCTCCTTCCATTCTCCACCCTTAAGTAGACCCCAGTTCTGTTGTTCCCTTAGTATCCATATGTACTTGGTGTTTAGCTCCCATTTATAAGTGAGGATATGCAGTTGGTTTTCTGTTTCTGTGTTAGTTTGCTGAGGATAATGGCCTGCAAAGGACATGATCTCATTATTTTTATGGCTGCATAATATTCCATGATATATATGGAATATTTATCCAGTCCACCATTGATGATATTTAGGTTGATTTCATGTCTTTGCTGTTGTGAATACTGCTGCAATGAGCATACACATGCATGTGTCTTTATGGTAGAACAATATATATTCCTTTGGGGATATATCCAATAATGGGATTGCTGAGTTGAATGGTGAGTCTGTTTTAAATTATTTGAGAAATTCCCCTAGCAGTGTATAGGCATTCCCTTTTCTCCACAACCTTGCCAGCATTTATTATTTTTGACTTTTTAATAGTAGCTATTCTGATTGTTGTGAGATGATATTTTATGGTGGTTTTGATTTGCATTTCTCTAATGATTAGTAATGCAGAGCAGTTTTTCATATCCTTGTTGGCCACATATGTCTTCTTTTAAAAAGTATCTGTTGATGTCCTTTGCCCACTTTTAATTCGATTGTTTGGTTTTTGCTTGTAAATTAGTTTAAGTTCCTTATAGATGCTGGATATTAGACCTTTGTCAAATGCACAGTTTGCAGATATTTTTTCCCATTCTGTAAGTTGCATGTTTACTCTCTTGATAGTTTTTTTTTCCTATGCAGAAGCTCTTTAGTTTAATTAGGTCCTGTTTGTCAATTTTTGGTTCGTTGCAATTGCTTTTACTGTCTTTGCCATGAAGTCTTTGCCAGGTCCTATGTCCAGAATGGCATTTTCTAGGTTTTCTTCTAGGGTGTTTATAGTTTTAGGTTTTGCACTTAAGTCTTTAATTCATCTTGCGTTGATTTTTGTGTATGGTATAAGGTAGAGGTCCAGTTCCAATTTTCTGCATATGGCTGGCCAGTTATTCCAACACCATTTTGAATAGGGAGTCCTTTCCCTGTTACTTATTTTTGTCAACTTTGTTAAATATCGGATGGTTGTAGGTGTGCAGCATTGTTTCTGGGCTCTCTATCTTGTTCCATTGGTCTATATGTCTCTTTTTGTACCAGTGTCATGCTGTTTTGATTACTGTAGCCTTGTAGTGTAGTTTGAAGTCAGGTAATGTGATGCCTCCAGCTTTGTTCTTTTTTCTTAGGATTGCCTGCCTATCCCAGCTCTTTTTTATTTCATATGAATTTTAAAGTAGTTTTTTTCTAATTCTGTGAAGAATGCCATCAGTAGTTTGATAGGAATAGTATTTAATCTGTAAATTGCTTTGGCAGTATAGCCATTTTAACAATATTGATTCCTTCTATCCATGAGCATGGAATGTTTTTCTGTTTGTGTCATCTCTGATTTCTTTCAGCAGTGTTTTGTCATTCTCATTGTAGAGCTCTTTCACCTCCCTGGTTAGTTGTATTCGTAGGTATTTTATTCTCTTTGCTGCAATCATGAATGGGATTGCATTCTTGATTTGGCTGTCAGTTTAGGATATTGTTGGTGTATAGGAATGCTAGTAAGTTTTGTACATTGATTTTGTGTCCTGAAACTTTACTGAACTTGTTTAGCAGACCAAGAAGCTTTTGGGAAGAGACTATGGGGTGTTCCAGGTATAGAATTACATCATCTGCAAACAGGGATAGTTTAACCTCTTCTCTTCCTGTTTGGGTGCCTTTTATTTCTTTCTCTTATCTGATTGCTCTGGCCAGGATTTCCAGTACTACATTGAAAAGGAGTAGTGAGAGAGGGTATCCTTATCTTGTTCTAGTTTTCAAGGGGAATGCTTCCAGCTTTTGCCTATTCAGTATGATGTTAGCTGTGGGTTTGTCATTGATGGCTCTTATTATTTTGAATATGTTTCTTCAGTGCCTCATTTGTAGAGGGTTTTTAACATGATGAAGTGTTTAGTTGTATTGAAAGCTTTTTCTGCATCTATTAAGACAATCGTGTAGTTTTTGTTTTTAGTTCTGTTTATGTAGATCACATTTATTGATTTGCATATGTTGACTCAACCTTGTATCCCAGGGATAAAGCCTGCTTGATCGTGGTGTATTAGCTTTTTGATGTCCTACCAGATTCAGTTTGCCAGTGTTTTATTGAGGATTTTTGCCTCGATGTTCATCAGGGATATTGGCCTGAAGTTTTCTTTTTCTGTTGTGTCTCTGTGAGATTTTGGTATGAGGATGATGCTGCCCTCATAGAATGTGTTGGGGAGGAGTCCCTCTTCCTCAATTTTTTGGAGTAGTTTAAGTAGGAATGGTACTAGCTCTTCTTTACACATCTGGTATAATTTGTCTTAACTGTGTTTTGAAAAACAGAAATTTTTAATTTTGATGAAGTCGAATTTTTCCATTTTTCTTTGGCTTTTGATGTCATATCTAAAAAAGTTTTGCCTAATCTAAGGTCACAGTGATTTTCTCTTATATTTCCTTCTAGAAGATGTGTAGTTTTAGGTTTGAATTTCAAGTCTATGACACATTTTGAATTAATTTTTAAAGTAGGGTTCCAAGTATGAATCAATTTTTTTTTTTTTGCATGCGGACAACCAATTGTTTTAGTACCATTTGTTGAAAATACTACTTTTTCTCCAATGAACTGCCTTTGCACCTTAACTTTAAAAATGGGAGAATTATATGAACAGATACCTTGCCAAAGAAAACATATGACTGGCAAATAAGAACATGAAAAGATGCTCATTGTTAGTGATTAGGGAAATGCAAATTAAACCACAATGGGGTATGACTATGTGTCTGATAGAATGGCTACATTGAAAAATACTGACCATACCAAGTGTTTTTGAAGATGTGGAAGAACCGGAACTCTCATACCTTTGATGGGAAGTTGAAATGAAAACCACTTTGGAAAATGGTTTGATAGTTTCTTAAAAAGTGAAACATATGCCTATCATATAATCTAGCCATTGCGCTTCTGGTTATTTTTCCAAGAAAAATAAAAGCATGTGTTCATACAAATGATGGTAGCAGCAGCCTGGAGTGGCTGCAGTGGAAGAGGTGCAGCTAGGGCCGCCTACTCCGTGGAGCTGGCAGGTCCAGGAACAGGCATGAACCCCATCCTCTATCAAGTTGGTGGGGCAGAAGCCCAGTGCTCCTGGGCACAGCTGCAGCCACTCAGCCATGGCTCTGGACCCGGGCTTCCCTGTGCTCTCAGGGGCCTGGGAAGCACCCCTGCCCCTGCAGGCTTGGAAGTATCTGCTCCCACTCCTTGGCTTCTTCCCGCTCTAGGCACCTGCTCTGGGGCAGAGCAAAGTTGTGGCTGAGCTAAGGTGCTGTTGCAACCCAGCCTGACCTGTGCAAGCTTAGGGCGGCATTGACACACCAACACCCTGCCTCCTCGGCCCCCTCCAGACTTTGGGTGCTGATGAGGATGGGAGGAGGGGCACGTGGGGGCTGAGAGCGGCTTGGTGCAGGCCTGCAGGCACCCCTTGGCACTAACAGACTGGGCACCATGGATGGCATGTGGATCGTGGCAGGAGGTAGACAGGCTCCTGGGTGAAAGGGGCAGGTCTCGGGTGAAACAATACCTTCAAGCCGGGGATGGCCTGAAGCCTGGGTGCTGGGCTGTCAATTCCGGATGGAGTCAGTGGCCCAGAATGACAATTTACGGTGCTTTTTCTGAACCCACTCATGGTTGCCCATGGACCAATCAGCACGCACTTCCTTCTGAGGCTGTAAAAACTCTGGACTCATCCAGCCTTGGGCAGACATCAACACTACCAGCTGTGGGAAGGAGCTGCCCACTTTGGGTCTCCCAAGAGCTGCTCTGTCACTCACTGAAGCTCCTCTCTGCCTTGCTCATCCTCCAGTTGTCTGCATACCTCATTGTTCCTGGACACGGGACAAGAAATCAGGACTTGCCGAATGTGGGGACTGAAAGAGCTGTAACACAAACAGGTCTGAAACATACCCCCCTGCTTATCACATTGCAGGCAAAAAGAAGGCGAGAAGATCTGGGGCCCTTCGGGGAGCCCAGAACTAGGGATGCCCTGAGCCAGGGCTATGACACCCTCTTTGGGGCTTGTGGTTCCTGGCATCTCCAAACTTCCAGGCACTACCATGTTCCCCTCATCCAGATGTGGGTGCCAACAGTGGAAGCCACTTGGGGTACATCTGGTCCAACCACAGCCTCACATGGAGCTGGCACTTGTGCTATCATCTGGAGCTGCTTGCCCTGCCACAGCAAACGGTGTGCCCGGCTATGTGCAGTGGCTGCACCCTGCACTCACTCACACACACACCCCTCATCGTTCTGTGCCTGGTTCACCCTTGGCAGGTGTGGGATCCAGGCCGGTAGCAAGAGCCAAGTGCAGCCTGCCAGGCCAAGTGGGCAGATTGAGCCCAGTGGGCATGAGCAATACTCAGGCAGACGGCACTGCTGGCCACAGAGGTTTCCAGCTGGTGAAGTGACACCCAATGATCCCTTGACACAAAGACTTGTATAAAATGTTTGTAGTAGCTTTATTTGTAGAAGCCAAAAACTAGAAAGAGTACATGCTTTATAATTATGTTTATATAAAATTCTATGAAATTCAAACTAATCTCTGGTGACACAAAGTATATCAGTGGTTTCCTGAGGACACAAGAGGGACAAGAAGGTAGAACTACAAAGGGTATGAAGAACCTTTTGTTGTGATGGATGTGTTCTTTTTATGTCACATGGCTTCATGTGACATAAAATATACCTACCAAATTGCACTGGTAGATATATATATATATATATATATATATATATACACACACACACACACACAGACACCAAATTGTACCTTTTAAATATGTTCAGTTGACTATATGGTAATTTACTTCAATAAAAATAAGAAAACTAGGTAGGCCTGTGAAAAAATTATATGTATATGTGGCCCTGTGTCACTTAGAATTGTTCAAAGTTTCTGTGAAGTTCATCTGGAAATGTTCAACAAGTGCTGATAAACTGTTTCAGTTTTTTGAGGGGTGGGTAGGAGGAGGGCCAGGAATTCTACTCAAGGGAAATAATCCAAAAGGAAGAAATCAGTCTACACAAAGTTATAGTGTTACTATTCACAACCTGTGAAACACTGGAAGTTACCTAAATGCTCTACAATTGGGGATTGATTGTAATCCATATGGTTAAATTACCATATGTACTCCAAAAATATTAGTTGCATGGACTATATCTGTGTATGGAAATAAATATATGAAGCCATTTAGTTAAAAAGTAGCACATAAAGAGTACACTCTAAATTAATCCATGTTGACATGTGCAAATGAAAACTGACCATGACTGGAATATAAAGTGATATAAATAGCTGATACTTTAGATTTGAAATAGCTGATACTTTAGGTTTGTATTTTTTTCTTGTAGTATTATTAAAGCAGTTAATTATTTAACTCCTATTATACCTAATAGAAGAAATGATACTGTATTACAAAATTTTAAGATGTATTTTACAAACTGATCATGCAATTAAATCTCACAGAGATACGACACCCCTTAAGTAGTTACTGTTCTGAGGGATTTTAAAAGTCACCCTTCGTGTGTGAGATCTCCCCCACTGAGCTGCTATTACACCACCCACTTATGAAATTGTCATCTTTCTATTTCTCCTTCGTATCAAGATGTGGAAGATCCCTTAACATGCAATCATGTAACCTGGCAAAGTCCAAACTATTATCCTTCTAATATTTTGAATCTGAGAGCATCTCATCTCTTTCATCCTTAATCATGGTAATTTATGTTTTCTCACTTTTTTTTTTCAGATCTTTTTGACTAGAGCTTTAGAAATTGTATTGATCGTCTCAGAACTAGATTTTTATTTCATTGAGTTTCACTATTTATTTTGTTTTACATTTGTTTTCTGTTTTGATCTTTATTATGTTTTTTCTTATGCTTGCTTTGAGTTTAATTTGCTCTCCTTTTTCTATTTTTCTTAAGATGGAAGGCAAGGTTATAAATGGAGACTTTCTCTTTCTTCTAATATGGGCACTTATTGCTTTGAATTTCATCCTAAATATTGTTTTATGGCACCTCACAAATTCTGATATGTTGTTACCATTTTCATTTATTTCAAATATTTTAATTTCTCTTTTGATTTATTCTCATATCTAAGGGTTATTTAGAAGGGTGTTATTTAGTTTCCAAATGTTTAGGAATTTTCCAGACATGTATTCATTTCTAATTTAATTCCACTGTGGATAGAGAGCATACTTTGTATGACATACATCCTTTTAAACTTATTGAATTTAAAACTTGTTTTATGGCCCAGAATTGGGTCTATCAATCATAATAATTGCTCTGTGTAAACACGAAAAGAGCGTGTATACTGCCGAGAGGAGGAGTGTTCTAAAATTGTCCATAGGCGATTTTGATAGTTAGTGTGCTTCAAATTTCTATATCCTGATGATTTTCTCTCTACCTATTCTACCAATTATTGAGAGAAGAGTACTGAGGTATCTGATCAAAATTGTAGACTTGCCTTTTTTTTCTGACAGTTCTGTCAGTTTTTGCTTCACGTATTTTGAAGGTCTATTACTACAGGCATAGAGGCTTAGAACTGGTATGTCCTCTTGATGAACTGATCCTTTTATCATGATGAAACAATCTTCTTTGTTCTTGGTAATATTTTGCTTTGAAATCTACTTTTGTCCGATATTAAGTTAGCCACTACAGATTTCTTTTTAGTAGGGTTAACGTGGTATATGTATCTATGTTTATTCCAACATTGTACTTTAATCTGTTTCTGTCTTTAGATTTACTGTGTGTGTCTCAAAGGCGGCATACTGTTGAATTTTTCTCCCCCTGCCCCCTGCCATTCTGACAATCTCTGATTTTTATTTTTATTTATTTTTTATTTTTTTATTTTTTATTTTTTTTTGAAAAATATAACAGTCATTTTATTTCAGCAGTTTAAAATTTTTCCTTTTTCTTAAAGAGGAAGAAGGCATTTTCCCACAAGGCTGGCCAGATGGGAAGAATCTTCAGCTTCAGCTTGGCCTCATTCACTTGAAAATAAAATATTTACATGAGGCCGCACCTGTGTCCAGCTGAAAGCAGGTCCTTCAGAGCGTGTAGAGGATTCTCTGCCAGCTTGATGGGCTCCTCTAAGCCAGCTGCTGGACATGTCACCAGCTGAGGGAGTCCTGAAACTGTTTATACATGATTTGATCCTTTTTTGATATAGATGATCTTACTTTCTTGAAAGCTTCTTCAAAATGCTTATGACTAATCTTGAGTTCACCTTTTTCATTTCCACTCTTCTGTCTTGCCATTTCCTGTCTCAGGGCACAGATAGAAGCTTCTCTTACCAAAGCAGAGAGATCTGCGCCCGTATAGCAATCACAGCGAAGGTCACCAGCAATTGCTTCCAAATTTACATCTGCATCCAGTGGTGGTTTGGTACCATTTTTTGTGATAGTTTTTAAGATGGCAAGGCGATCTGCAGGCGGTGGTAAACCCACAAACAGTGTTTTGTCCAGGCGGCCTGGGCGCAGGATTGCAGGGTCAATTATATCTGGCCTGTTAGTGGCTGCCATAATAAAAACCTGCTGGCGTGCTTCCAGACCATCCATCTCTGTAAGTAGCTGATTCACCACTCGGACACTTGCCCCTGTCTCTCGGTCTGATCTTCGAGGACATAAAGCATCCACTTCATCAAAGAATATCACACAGGGTGCTGAGTTCTTGGCTCGTTGAAAAACTTGTCGCACAGCACGTTCACTCTCACCAACGTACATATTTAGTAATTCAGGGCCCTTGACAGATATAAAATTTAGTCCAGACTCATTTGCAACAGCCTTTGCCAGCAGAGTCTCCCCACAGCCAGGAGGACCAGCAAGGAGGACCCCAGCTGGAGTCACCAATCCAAGAGCTTTGAACTGGTCTGGGTTGCGTACTGGTGCCAATATTGCCATGGTGAGCTCCTCTCTAATGTCTTCCAGGGCACCAATATCTGCCCATGTCACATTAGGGACAGTGACAAAGCCTTCCCTTTTGGCAGAGGGTTGGACTGAGGATAGAGCAACAATGAAATAATTCAGTTCAATGCACAGGCCTTGCATCTGCTCCTCTGAGAGGGGATCTTGGTCTCTTAGCAACCCCAGCAGCCTCTGTAATTCATCCTGTGTTTCAGAAGTGGACTCAGTTCCCAGACTTTCCTCCTGGACTCCTTTAGATGGCGAATCTTCCATTTCAGGATCTTTCTTCTCCTGTTCCTGTAGCTTCATTAAGACTCTGTTGACTGCACACATTGCTGCCTCTCGGCACAGTGCCATCAGATCAGCACCAACAAAGCCTGGAGTTAGGTGTGCTAAGTGACAGAAATCAAAAGCTTGAGGAAGCCTCAGTTTTCTGCACAACGTTTGAAGTATTCTTTCTCTGCATGCTTCACCTGGGATACCTAGGCATATTTCTCGGTCGAACCTTCCTGCATGTCTCAAAGCAGGGTCTAACGAGTCTGGTCGATTAGTAGCTCCAATAACTAGGACTCGGGCTGTAGCAGCCACATTATTCAGATCATCCATGCAGGTTAGGAGTTGGGCTACAATTCTTCGTTCCATATCTTTTGAAGCAACTTCTCTTTTAGGGGTAATAGCATCAATTTCATCAATGAAAATGATACATGGTGCATTTGACACAGCTTGCTCAAATAGTTCTCTCAGCTTCTGCTCAGACTCTCCGGATACTCCAGACACAATCTCTGGAGCAGCCACTTTCAAAATCGGCAGGTCAAGTTCCCCAGCAATTGCATGTGCAAGTAAAGTCTTCCCACAGCCTGGTGGCCCATGAAGGAGAACTCCATGAGGGGGCACGACGCCCAGGTGGTGGTACACCTCCGGGTGATGCATGTGTATGAGCATCTTGCAGACCTCTTTTAATGTCATATCATTGCCTCCCACATCTTCAAACTTCACGTTGGAGATCTGGAATTCTAACCCCCTGGCTTTAGCTTTCTTTTGCAGGACAGCTTCAACTTCTCCATCTACTTCCTGAAGATCTTCTTTCTTCCTTTTGCTTCCTTTATTCTTTAGCCTGCGTTTCCGTTTCATAGCACTCTCCAAAAGAGAAGAATCTTTTGAACCCTGTATCTCAGTTATTGACTTCTTAGGATCACTTTTCTCATCTGATAGATCCAAGAAAAAACTGTCCTTCTTTCCACTTGGGGTTTTGTCAATAAACCATCCTCCCTCAGAATCTTTGGCAGGGGTCTTCAAGGGAACAGAGCCTGTTTTGGAACTTATCCGTGGTGTTGAAGAGGTGGTTTCTCTTTGCTCCCTCTCAGGAGTATTTGAAACAGAATCAGGATTTCCTTTTCGATACAAAGACAGCAGGGAACTGTTCATGTGATTTGCTGACTGTGGATCTTGGTAGTCTTCCATACTTGAATCATCATCAGAATAGCTTTCAGTATACTCATTGTCCTCTTCATCTTGTCTTGCTCTTTTTGCTAAATGTTTATCTTCTAATTCTGTTAAATTCTTAAATTCCTTCTCACTACTAATTATGCTAAATACTTTTTCTACCTGAATCCTAAAAGCATTTCTTTTTCTTCGACCATAGTCTATACTGTACATTCTTTGTAAATCAGATGCTAAGACTCCAATGTCCACATATTTGCCACATTTGTTACCGGTAAGGTACTGGATGACTCGTTGCTTGAGTTTATTATCCACGAACCGGGCGGGTCTAGGCTTCATCGTGTGGGTCTTCCAAGCCACCGACAATCTCTGATTTTTAACTGGGATGTTAGAATGTTTATATTTAATGAGATTATTTATGTAGTTTGAATTACGTCTATTGTCTTGCTATTTGTTTCCATTTGTGTCTCTGTTATTTGTTCCTATTTCCTATTTATATTCCGTCTTTTGGATTGAGTGATATTTTATTTCAATTTATATTGCTGTCAGTTTATTCATTATAACTCTTTCTTTTGTTAATTTGCTTAAAGGTTTATTGCATATATCTGAAATTTATCAGTCTACCTTAAGGTGATATTATACCACTTCAAGTATGGTATAAAAATCTGAAATAATATGCTTCCATTTCTTCCCTCTTGCCCTTATGTTATTGTTGTTGTTTTACTTATACACGTGTTGTAAAAGCCTCAACTTATTAATATTATTTTTGTTTAAATAGTCAATTATCTTTTAAACAGTTTTAAATAAAATAATAAAAAACATATATTTACTTATGTGGCTGCCATATTTGATGCTCTTCATTTTTGAGGGTTGATTTATATTTCTATGTGGTATCATTTTTTCCTTTTACCTGAAATCAGAATTTGTATATCTGAAAGTATTTTTATTTCTTCTTTGTTTTCAAAGATATAAAATTCTAAAATATAGCAATCCAGATTGACAGCTGCTTTGTTTCATTAAAGATGTTTCACTGTCACATTGCTTGCATTGTTTCCAACAAGAAACCAGTTCTTGCCCTTATCCTTGTCCTTTGTACTTAATGTGTCTTCTTATCTTTGCCTACTTTTAACATTTTCATTTTATCACTGGATTTGAGATATTTGGTTACTATATTCCTTGGTGTATTTATATTTCTTATTCTGGGGTTCCTTAAACTTGAATCTGTGAGCTTAAGGCTTTCATCAAAATTGGACGATTTTCATACACTATTCTTCACTCCCCCCACCCCACCTCCCACCCCACTTCTCCTTTTTTTTTATTCAGGAAAATATGTATGAGACCTACATGTGTATTAAACTGTCCTACAACTCACCGATGCTCTTTTCATTTTTGTTTATTCTTTTTTGTCTGTGTGCTTCCTTTGGGTAGTTTCTATTGCTATTCTTCAAGTTCATATTCTTTCATTCTACAATGTGTTATCTGTTGCTAATCCCATCTCTGGTATTTTTATCTCAGAGATTGTAGTTTCCATCTCTAGAATTTTGGATTTTGGACTTTTTTTCTATCTTCCACGTCTCTACTTAATTTTGTGAACACATGGAATGCAATTATAACAGCTGTTTTAATATCATTGCTAACCTAATCGCTGTGTCATTTCAGTGTCAGTTTTGATTGATTGATTATTTTTCCTATTATAGGAAGTGTTTTCACCCCTTTTTGCATGCCTGGCAATCTTTGATTGGAGGGTCAGAAATTGTACCTTGTTGGGTGTTGGATATTTTTGTATTTCTATAAATATTCTTGAGCTTTGTTCTGGGATGCAGTTAAGTTACTTGGAAACAATTTGATCCTTTCAGGTCTTGATCTGATTTGTTCAGTGGTTCCAGAAAAGTGTTAGTGCTAGGGCTAATCATCTCCTCTGAGGTAAGGCCTTTTTGAGTATTCTACCCAATGTCTCATATGACCTTTTCTATCTGGCTTTTGGGTACAGGCTCTATTTGTGGCCATGTGTGATAACTGGATACTGTTCCCTTTAATTCTTTTGGGCAATTCTTTCCTCCCACAAATGCACTAATTAATACTCTGCTAATACTTGAGGAAAATTCTCTGCAGGTCTCCGTGTGTCTCTGTCCTTTTCAGCACTCTATCTTGAAAATTCTATGTGTCTTGATTTCTTGAAATCTCAGGTTTTTTCCCCCTCAACTCAGGAAGTCTTTTAGCTTCTCCCTGGGATCCCCTTCCCTGTACCTCAGCCTGGAAGTTTTCTCAAACCAGGAAGCTGGATCAGTTATGAAGTGGTGTGAGTCATTTTTTTTTCTTGCCACTCACTGTTTTTCATTGCCTAATATCCTGTGTTTTGTAAATAATTATTTCATATAACTTGTCTTTTATTTTCTAGCCTGGAGGAGAAATCCAACTCCTATTATTCCTCCTTGACTGGAAGCACACGTGTCTCCAATGGATTTTAGTATTTATCTTTGCTAATTTGAAAATTTGCAATAGTGGTTGATTTATTGGTTTTAGTGACCTCTACTTGTACTCAATGTCATGTTTTTTTCCCCCAAACTTTCCGTCTTCAGGCTTGACTTGTAATGCTTTGGGAAGTATTTTACAAGTTTGTAAGTTTGTAGAAGACTAAGTGGGATAGGAGAATGATGATTTCCTTTACATGAGTCCTGTGGCTCCATGTAGCTGCAGCTGGGAAGGTGGCTGTAGGACTACAGAGTAGGAGATAAAGAGTGGGAGATACCAACAGATGCTTATGAATGATTGGTTTGAAACTTTCACATGGCAAATTCTGTTGCAGAAACCTCAGAATGTGCTTTTGTTCTTTTTTTGTTTGGTCCAAATGAACACTGGAACGGAGGTAGATGTAGGAGGGAGATATGCTGAGGTGGATCAGTCTTTGAACATTGCCTTTGATCAGGGCTACTGAGTCCCTGGCCATTTATTGATTTGTTTTAAAATTTTAATTCAGGGGGTACGTGTGCAGGTTTGTTGCATGGGTATATTGTGTGATGCTGAGGTTTGGGCTTCTAATGATCCCATCACCCAAGTCGTGAACATAGTACCCAATGGGTAGTTTTTCAACCCTTGTCCCTCTCCCTCCTTTCCTCTTTTGGAATCCCTAGTGTGTATTGTTCCCATCTTTGTATCAGGACAATATTTAAATGTAGGTGTAAACTCTTTAAAAGTTCTCAAATTGATGGCAATATCTAGGCTTCATTGCTGCAAAACTGTACAGAACTGTTTGCTTCCAAATAACATCAGAAGATTTGGGATTGTTAATGGGTACATTAATATGGTTAGATTGAATGAATAAGTTCTAGTATTTGATACAGGATGACTACAGTCAGTAATACTTTATTACACATTTAAAAAATAACTAAAATAGTATAATTGGATTGTTTGTAACAGTAAGGATAAATACTTGAGGTGGTGGATACCCCGTTTTACCCTAATGTGATAATTACACATTGCATCCCTGTATCAAAATATTTCATGTGCCACATAAATATATATATATTAACTATACCCACAAATATTAAACAAAAAAAATTTTTAAAAAGGAAAAAAAGACCTGTAAACCTGGGCTGCACCAAGAAGCTAAACAATTGAAATTAGAAAACCACAGTTTTCTTTTTGCAAACCTTGAGAAATAAAGGAGACAAAATTATAGCTCAGAGAAATGGCATATATTAATCCAACAGTGAAAGTGCCCATTATGTCCTTAGCCTACCTTCATAGGCTTGCTGAGCTTTGTACTTCAAGCTGAAAACCACCCCATGTCAACTTTTATATTTTATTGATTTGGTAATGATCAGTTAGCCTGAGTGGCTGAGCAAATGTTGCTTCACGATGCCAAAATCCACCCCAAGTTGATCAGTTTATAGAAAAAGGTAAACTAGTTATTCAAATAAGTTGATTCAGTTACTCAGGCCAAGAAGTTGATCTGATTCTCTTTGATTTTGATCTTCTGGGGTATTAAATTCTTTTTAGAAGTGGAGCCAGTGGTCAGTAGCATGTCTCTTATAGGAGGTTTCACTCCAATGATCATTATTCTTTCTATCATTCAGGGGAATCCTCAAAGTTTTTTAAAACCTTGGTAATTCATTAGATGTTTGGATTGAACATCTACTTTAATGTAGAGGCAGGAAGAAAGATACTGAGTGGACAGTTCCAAGGTCTCCCAGTATTACCAGGACATGCCATAAATACTTAAAAACATAAACAGGGAACTTAAAAGTTTTCTGCTGTATTTTAGATCTTCACAAGCTAATCATCTCAAAGATTTTGCATGATTTAAATGGATCTGCCAGATTAGGACCATTAGATAATTCAAACCAGACAACATTTATTTGCATGGGGTTGACAATGGGATGTGGCTGCGCTGTCTTCCAGCATGGCAGAGTAAGATGGGAAGAAGTCTTGAGTCACTGGTGTTTGGGGAAAATATCATTATATGTCTATGAGCCTTAATATTTCTCTTACTAGAGAAACGAATTAGGTTAATATTGCTGTGCTAATAGAATCTTGGATCCTGAAAACTGGGCTAATCCACACTGTAAATACTGGAGGCCATGTGTTTCCCCAGTTAGGGCACACTTGGAGAGGAGTCAGGTGTGCTCTTTTACAAATCTCACTGCATTATTATTGAGCTCTTGGAAAGGTGCTGAGCCTTCGTTTTAGAAAAAGGGATTAGATGTGGAGGGAATCACTTTGCTTTCCCCAGGGAGGCATTTCTCTATTGCTTTTCTAGGGATGGGATAGGTATATAGAAGGTTTGATTCTAGAATTTATAAAACAACATTCTGTGGACTTTGAGTAATATTTTAGGGAGGGCACCCATCCAGGAAACTAGATGAGTTGCTGCCTTTCTCTGCAGCAGTCCTTAGGATACTATATCTTCTGATCTTCTTTCTAAACTTGGTATCCAGTTTATTTTGCTTGTCTTCCTGCAGGCCATTCTTGTGGAGAGATTGAGTAACAAAGTCTTGACGTAATGTGTGACAAGCTCTGTAGGGCCATAGGATTATAGAGAAGCTACTCAGAGAGAGGGCAAGGGTATGAAGAAAAAGAGTAGATGCATAAAAAGAACAGGGAAAGGGGAGTAAAAGGAAATGGGAAAAGAGGTTGAAAGGAGATAAAACAGTAAAAAGAAGAAAAGCTGGGAAGGGAGAAAGGAAGTGCAGCAAAAAAGATAGAAAAAGAAGAGAGAGTGCTGATGCAGGTTTTCAAGGAGCCTATATATTGGGGAAAGCATTGAACAAGTTACATCAAAGACCAGGAGTCTGAAATCAGGTGCCTGTTCTCAAATAACATGGGCTTATTAAGAATCAGTGCTACTGCCCAGGATAGTAAAGTAGACATACCAAAAGTGCTGGAGAAGTTCAGGGGAACTGTGAGATATAGAAGGAAAATCAGGGGAAGATGGATAGGAGATGGGAGCCCTAGACACCCTTAGGCATCTTGGTTTCAGGTTCATTGGTCAGAGCTCTCTCCCCATCCCCACAGTCTATCTAGATGCTTACATCAAAGGCAGTGCTTGCTTGATAGATTTCTAAGTATCAGTAGCAACAAGATGGAAAGAAGAATGGAATATCCCATTAGAGGATATAGGGCCAAGTCTTCAGAAAGAGTTCATATATATTAATCACGTGTCATAGAATATCCTGGAGCACCTGTCCTCTCACCTACCTAAAATACTTGATTCCCAGTGGTCAATGACTTTTTTTTTTTTTTTTTAAAAAGGAGGGGATTGGTGTGTACATAGATATTGTAGGCACATACAATTTTTAAAAAAGTGATGATGAAGTTCTATAGGTACCTTCACAAACCACTCTGTTCTACTTAAATTCTAACAGTTCCTGGAGGAAACTTTGAGATTTCTCTTCAGAGCTGAGTTTGGTGGTTGGGGTGTGTTGTTTGACTTTGTGTGTGTGTGCGTGTGTGTGTGTGCGTGTGTGTGCTGGTTTGTTTGCTTTTACTTATGGGCACTGACATATTGATTACTAGAAAGTTCATAGTTAAATTTTTGTCCTATTCAATAGACAAACATACCTGACTTGTTGACATAGAGTCTAGGTGCTAACTTCATTAGTCAATTAACCTTACTTTCATATCTTTATTTTCATTTGCCTCCTTTTTCTTTATTTTTTAGGCCATCTTGAAGCACTTTATACATCTATATTTATGGCCTTAAATCTCCCCTCTTTTTCTTTTTTGGGGGCAATTTGGGAATAACTAAAATAAAATTGAAATACAAATTAACATTTTTTGTTTTATGCAAAGATATGTTAAAATATTCAAAGAATAAAGAGGTTTTTTAAAGAATAATAGTAGGTTCTAGCATGACTCAGTTAAAATATGGTATCACTTAGTAAGAAACACGTTCTAAAAAACAATTTATATTAGCCATCATTAAGAAAAAGAGGGGTATTGAATGAGTCAAAGAGTGGTTTCCAGGGAAGTCTTTCTTTGTCTGGAAAGACACCATAGGATTTTCTGCAGACAGCTTACTCATTTTTTCTTGATTGAAATCTGGAAAGGAAAACATGCAAGAAAACATTCCATTCTGGACTGGCAGCAGGTCAAGCCAGAGTGGCAACATTTGGAACCCGGCGACCAGTCTGGGAGCTCAAACATTTAGGCAATAGGAGCTGATGGAAGCCAAAAAGCCAAGCCATGGGTATCTGGTGTCAGGGTAGCTGCTGGGGGAGATCTGGCCATGGTGGTGGGGCCCAGCCATATAAACAAGTTCAGAGGTAGGACTGAAGCTGTGTACTGGGTTGAAGCGTGTCTCTCCTAAATTTATGTTTTTTCTAGAACCTTAGATTATGACCTTACTTGGAAATAGGTTCTTTGCGATGACACACATTGCTTAACATTGTGGATACATTCTGAGTAATGTCTTGTTAGGTGATTTCATCATTGTTCAAACATCATAGAGTGTACTCACACAAACCTAGATGGTATAGTCTACTACACATCTAGACTGTATAGTATATCCTATTGTTCCTAGGCTACAAACCTGTACAGCATGTTACTGTACTGAATACTGCAGGCAATTACTGCAGGCAGTTACTGTACTGAATACTGCAGGCAATTGGGGCACAATAATCTAATGAGACCATAATCATATATGTAGTCTGCCATTGACTGAAATGTCATTATCATCCATGACTGTAGTTAAGATGAGGCCATACTGGATTAGGTAGGTTCTAAATCCAATGTGACTGGTGTCCTCATAAGATGAGAGAAACAGACACAAACACAGGGAAACACCGGGAAGATGGCCATCTGAAGACAGAGGCAAACATCGGAGTGATGCAATGACAACCAAGGAATGCCAAGGACTGCAAACCATTGCCAGAAGCTAGCAACACTCAAGGAAGGACTCCTCCCTAGAACCTTTAGAGGAAGCATGACTCTGCCAGCCCCTTTATCTCATACTTCCAGCCTTCAAAACTGTGTGATACAATACATTTCTATTATTTTAAGCTATCTGGTCTGTGGCAAATTTGTTACAGCAGCCTAGGAAATTAACACCAGGCACACTTCAGAGCAGGACAGGTCAAGGAATAACCAAATAGGTCTTCTATTATTAGAATTATTTATAATGTTGGAGTAGTTCTTGATATTTACTTGGCCCTCTCTTGGCAAAGGCTCTTTGTATATTCCTACACTAAAGGTCTGGCCAAGTAGGGGTTCAGATTCTCTTCAAGTACATAAACTCTCCCCTGATTTTTATGTTTGCTGGCCTTCCAAGTAAGATTTCCATTGAAGAAAGTGGTCCATGGCTAAAAAGCTTTAAAATCCATTGGTATTATGGGCAGATTTAGACTCTGTAGAGCCTAGTTTTTTTTTTTCTTTTTTTAAAAATTATTATACTTTAAGTTCTAGGGTACATGTGCATAACATGCAGGTTTGTTACATATGTATACTTGTGCCATGTTGGTGTGCTGCACCCATCAACTCATCAGCACCCATCAACTCGTCATTTACATCAGGTATAACTCCCAATGCAATCCCTCCCCCCTACTCCCTTCCCACAATAGGCCCCGGTGTGTGATGTTCCCCTTCCCAAGTCCAAGTGATCTCATTGTTCAGTTCCCATCTATGAATGAGAACATGCGGTGTTTGGTTTTCTGTTCTTGCGATAGTTTGCTCAGAATGATGGTTTCCAGCTGCATCCATGTCCCTACAAAGGACACAGACTCATTCTTTTTAATGGCTGCATAGTATTCCATGGTGTATATGTGCCACATTTTCTTAATCCAGTCTGTCACTGATGGACATTTGGGTTGATTCCAAGTCTTTGCTATTGTGAATAGTGCCGCAATGAACATACGTGTGCATGTGTCTTTATAGCAGCATGATTTATAATCCTTTGGGTATATACCCAGTAATGGGATTGCTGGGTCATATGGTACTTCTAGTTCTAGATCCTTGAGGAATCGCCATACTGTTTTCCATAATGGTTGAACTAGTTCACAGTCCCACCAACAGTGTAAAAGTGTTCTATTTCTCTACATCCTCTCCAGCACCTGTTGTTTCCTGACTTTTGAATGATCGCCATTCTAACTGGTGTGAGATGGTATCTCATTGTGGTTTTGACTTGCATTTCTCTGATGGCCAGTGATGACGAGCATTTTTTCATGTGTCTGTTGGCTGTATGCATGTCTTCTTTTGAGAAATGTCTGTTCATATCCTTTGCCCACTTTTTGATGGGGTTGTTTGTTTTTTTCTTGTAGATTTGTTTGAGTTCTTTGTAGGTTCTGGATATTAGCCCTTTGTCAGATGAGTAGATTGCAAAAATTTTCTCCCATTCTGTAGGTTGCCTGTTCACTCTGATGGTAGTTTCTTTTGCTGGGCAGAAGCTCTTTAGTTTAATTAGATCCCATTTGTCAATTTTGGCTTTTGTTGCCGTTGCTTTTGGTGTTTTAGACATAAAGTCCTTGCCCGTGCCTATGTCCTGAATGGCATTCCCTAGGTTTTCTTCTAGGGTTTTTACGGTATTAGGTCTAACATTTAAGTCTCTAATCCATCTTGAGTTAATCTTCATATAAGGAGTAAGGCAAGGATCCAGTTTCAGCTTTCTACTTATGGCTAGCCAATTTTCCCAGCACCATTTATTAAATAGGGAATCCTTTCCCCATTTCTTGTTTTTCTCAGGTTTGTCAAAGATCAGATGGCTGTAGATGTGTGGTATTATTTCTGAGGGCTCTGTTCTGTTCCACTGGTCTATATCTCTGTTTTGGTACCAGTACCATGCTGTTTTGGTTACTGTAGCCTTGTAGTATAGTTTGAAGTTAGGTAGCATGATGCCTCCAGCTTTGTTCTTTTGACTTAGGATTGTCTTGTCAATGCAGGCTCTTTTTTGGTTCCATATGAACTTTAAAGCAGTTTTTTCCAATTCTGTGAAGAAACTCATTGGTAGCTTGATGGGGATGGCATTGAATCTGGAAATGCCTAGTTTCTAAAGTGCTTCATAGTGCCGATCTGAAAGTGAGATAGCACTAGCCCTATCATAGGATCGTTCAACCTGAGACTGCATCAGACACAGGTTAGGTAGCACTGACCTGTGTCAGGCCTGGGGCAGGCTCTGGGAGGCTGCTTTCATGATGAGTTCCTTTTTGTTCAGGAGACTATAAGGAAGTTGGTCCTATTTTAGAAGCAATAACAGCCTTTGAGTTTGCTCTAGGGCATTCCAAAATCAAGCGTCCCCAAGGTGCTGTACTCTGGATTTCTAGGTCGCAGATACACAGACCAGAGTTGACCAGAAATTGGCCAGAATGGGTTCTGGGGATGTGGATGAATTTCCATTTCTCATCCATTCCTATTCCATCTCCATTTTATCATTTTCCATTACTACTCCCTCAATACCAAAATTAAAACAACTTGTTGATTACTAGGTAGCCCTCACAATGAGTTTTTCCTATGGTTTTGTACTAGTTTTTCCTACTAGGTTTTGCAGTCCAATTTCTCTGTGTAGACATAGACTTTGGAAAAGCCAAAACATCTAAGCAATGCACATTTAAACAAATTAATTAAATCTGCCACTGGCAGTCATTATGTCATTGGCTTTTAATCTGGCTGCACGTTAAAATCATCTGGGGGAACTCTTAAAAATGACTTCTGCTCAAAGTCATGTGCCCAAAGTTGTGATTAATTTGTCTTCAGGGTGATTCCTCCCCTTTAATATTTCTAAAGCCACTTAGGTGACTTGCTTGTGCAACTAGGGGTGTAATCCTCTGATGCGGACATTGACTGCAATAGAGGAAAATGCTAGAGAGCAGAAACTCTGGAATCAGTGCCACCTGGATTCCAACTCTGATATCTCATAACTATCGGACCTTGGGCTAACTTAATCTCGTTGTGCCTCAGGTTCCTTCTCTGTAGAATAGGAATACTAATACCTATCGCCTAGGGTTGTTATAAAGATTAAATGAGTTAATACGGGCAAAGTACTTAGAACATTGCCTTGAGCATAGTAAGCAATATATAAATATTAGTTGTCTGTGGTAATTTGCTGACATTTCCCTTACTGGGTGTCTGAACTGAAATTGATCTCAATGGTCTAATATTACTCCAACAAGTTACATTAACTTCCTGTGACTGCTTAAAACAAAATAAATCTTACTCTTACTATTCTGAAGGCCAGAAGTCTGAAATCAAGGTGTCAGCAGGGTCACACTTCCTCTGGAAGCTCTGAAGGAAAATCTGCTCCTTTTCTCTTTCAGCTTCTGGTGACTATTAGCATTCCTTGGCTTGTGGTCACATCTCTGTTTGCTCTATCTTCATATTACTTCCTCCTCTGTGTGTCTTTCTTCTCCTGGTCTTTCTTGTATAAGAATCCATGTGATTGCATCTAGGGCCCACGTGGATTATACAGGATGAGCTCCTTTTCTAAGGATTCTTAATGTGATCACATCTTTTGCCAGAGAAGATAATATTCACTTTTTTTTTTTTTTTTTTGCTATCAGAAGGTACTATTCATAAGTTCCTGGAATTAGGACACAGAGATATCTTTTTGGGGCCTACCATTCAACCCACTATACAAGATGGAATAATAAAAAGTAAGCTTGGATGGGACGCATCACTGACTCATTCTGTGTTTAGTGGACTTCACATTTGGCCTGCACATCCCATTCTCTAATATGTCCAAAACCATTATTTACACAACAGGTACTATCCAAATATACAAACAAGTGACTATTTATTGTAAGTGTTTGTGGTTACTTCTCAGCAAGGACCCACAGAAGTGGAGCAAGTGCTCAGAGGACTGGTTGGCCCAATGGCCTCTGGCATATGGAGAGCTCCAACAAGGAAAGGCCTGTTGGTAGTTTTGCTCCAAAGAGAACAATTTTTGAGAAACTCTATTTTGTGCTTAAATGTGTACCCAAAATCTCACCAATGATGGCTGTTTTTGTTTTTGTTTTAGAGATAGGGTCTCACTATATTGCCCAGGCTGGCCTTGAACTCCTGGGCTCAATAGATCTTCCTGCCTTAGCCTCCCGAGTAGCTAGGACTATAGGCTGTATGACCTTGCTAATTTTGGGTTTACATTCGGAAAATTCTGATGCTTATTTTAAAAGAGAACAGGGCGATGCTACATTATCAGGACATTTTTCTGTCCCAAGTGATAGAAAAATCAATCTGAGTAGGCTTAAATGAAACTCTAATTTATTAACTCTCATAACTGGAAAATTCTAGCTTCAGGTCCAGATTGATGCAGTGATTCCAAAGATAATATCAGGACCTAGTTTCTTTCTCCAGCTCTTGGCTCTACTTTTGCTGGCTGTAGTTTCAGAAAGACCGTCCTTAGGTACTGGCAAGACAGCTATAGTATCTAAGACCTACATTCTCTCAGGTTCAAGGCACGTGAAAATAAACAGTCCTAGAAATAAATGTAAGCAAAACCTTATCGAGATTTGTTGGGTTGAATGCTCATGCCTGAGACAACCAATGTGATAGCACCCCCTCCTGTTCTGTTTGGCTGAGGACCTTGGAGAAGATGACCCCTCTTAATACATGGGCTAAGATTGGGGTAGGAGGTAGGTCTGTTCTGAAGAACCAGTGTAGGTACCATCAGAAAGGAAAATGAATATTGGGTGGCAAATACAACAGATGACCACTGTAGATGCAATTAGGTCCTTGGACTAAAATGTCTGAAATCCAAACCTTGGTTTTCTTGAAGGGCATGTGGGACTTTTTTTTTTTTTTTTTTTCTAATTGTATGTGTTGGTCACAATTTCCCTCTCCACCTGGAAATAAATGAGTTATTTTGAAGCAGAAGACCCACATTTAAATTCCATCTCTGCTGCCCCTTTGTGGCTGTGTGACCTTGTGCACATTACCTTATCTCTGTGAGCTTTAAATTATTCACTGGCCCAGCAGTAACATACACACACACACACACACACACACACACACACACACACACACACACACAGACGAGCAGGATAGAGGCCATCTTATCAGGACCATTCATCACCAGGGCACATAAACAGAATAAGCCTACCTGAACACAGTCTAATTGGTACCAAAGAACCATCTGTCCCTACATTTTTTTCATGGTCCTGAAACATGTTGGAAATTTCTACCATTTGAGTAATAGAAGGAATGTTTAAAGCAACATGTTTCCAGAGAGCCAGGTAAAAAATGCAAATCGGGAGAGAGAGGTTCCAAGATGGCTGAATAAGAACAGCTCCAGTCTGCAGCTCCCAGTGTGAGCGACACAGAAGATGGGTGATTTCTACATTTCCAACTGAGGTACTGGGTTCATCTCACTAGGGCTTGTCAGACAGTGGGTGCAGCCCACGGAGCAGGGTGGGGCATCACCTCACCCGAGAAGTGCAAGGGGTTGGGGAATTCCCTTTCCTAGCAAAGGGAAGCCATGACAGACGGCACCTGGAAAATCAGGACACTCCCACTCTAATACTGCACTTTTCCAATGGCCTTAGCAAATGGCACACCAGGAGATTACATCCTGTGCCTGGCTTGGAGGGTCCCACACCCATGGACCGTCGCTCACTGCTAGCACAGCAGTCTGAGATTGAACTTCAAGGTGGCAGTGAGGCTGGGGAAGGGGCATCCACTATTGCTGAGGCTTGAGTAGGTAAACAAAGCAGCTGGGAAGCTCGAACTAGGTGGAGCCCACCACAGCTCAAGGAGGCCTGTCTGCCTCTGTAGACTCCACCTCTGGGGGCAGGGCATAGCTGAACAAAAGGCAGCAAAAACTTCTGCAGACTTAAACGTCCTTGTCTGACAACTTTGAAGGGAGTAGTGGTTCTCCCAGCACAGAGTTTGAGATCTGAGAATGGACAGACTCCCTCCTCAAGTGGGTCCCTGACCCCAGAGTAGCCTAACTGGGAGACACCTCCAAGTAGGGGCTGACTGATACCTCATACAGCTGGGTGCCCCTCTGAGATGAAGCTTCCAGAGGAAGGATCAGGCAGCAACATCTGCTGTTCTGCAATATTTGCTGTTCTGCAGACTCCGCTGGTGATACCCAGGCAAACAGGGTCTGGAGTGAACCTCCAGCAAACTCCAACAGACCTGCAGCTGAGGGTCCTGACTGTAAGAAGGAAAACTAACAAACAGAAAGGACATCCACACCAAAACCCCATCAGTACGTCACCATCATCAAAGACCAAAGGTAGATAAAACCTCAAAGTTGGGGAGAAACTAGAGCAGAAAAGCTGGAAATTCTAAAAATCAGAGCGCCTCTTCTCCTCAAAAGGAATGCAGCTCCTTACCAGCAACGGAACAAAGCTGGACAGAGAATGACTCTGATGAGTTGAGAAGCCTTCAGACGACTGGTAATAACAAACTTCTCTGAGCTAAAGGAGGATGTTTGAACCCATTGCAAAGAAGCTAAAAACCTTGAGAAAAGGTTAGATGAATGGCTAACTAGAATAAACAGTGTAGAAAAGTCCTTAAATGGCCTGATGGAGCTGAAAACCATGACATGAGAATTACATGATGCATGCACAAGCTTCAGTAGCTGATTTGATCAAGCGGAAGAAAGGGTATCAGTGATTGAAGATCAAATGAATGAAATGAAGCAAGAAGAGAAGTTTAGAGAAAAAAGAGTAAAAAGAAATGAACAAAGCCTCCAAGAAATATGGGACTATGTGAAAAGACCAAATCTACATCTTATTGGTGTACCTGAAAGTGACGGGGAGAATGGAACCAAGTTGGAAAACACTCTTCAGGATATCATCCAGGAGAACTTCCCCAACCTAGCAAGGCAGGCCAACATTCAAATTCAGGAACTACAGAGAATGCCACAAAGATACTCCTCAAGAAGAGCAACTCCAAGACACATAATTGTCAGATTCACCAAAGTTGAAATGAAGGAGAAAATGTTAAGGGCAGCCAGACAGAAAGGTCAGGTTACCCACAAAGGGAAGCCCATCAGACTAACAGCACATCTCTCAGCAGAAACTCTACAAGCCAGAAGAGAGTGGGGGTCAATATTCAACATTCTTAAAGAAAAGAATTTTCAACCCAGAATTTCATATCCAGTCAAACTAAGCTTCATAAGTGAAGGAGAAATAAAATCCTTTACAGACAAGCAAATGCTGAGAGATTTTTGTCACCACCAGGCCTGCCTTACAAGAGCTCCTGAAGGAAGTACTAAACATGGAAAGGAACAACCAGTATGAGCCACTGCAAAAACATGCCAAATTGTAAAGACCATCAATGCTAGGAAAAAACTGCATCAATTAATGAGCAAAATAACCAGCTAACATCATAATGACAGTATCACATTCACATACAACAATATTAACCTTAAATGTAAATGGGCTAAATGCTCCCATTAAAAGACACAGACTGGCAAATTGGATAAAGAGTCAAGACCCATCAGTGTGCTGTATTCAGGAGACCCATCTCACATGCAGAGGCACACATAGGCTCAAAATAAAGGGAGGGAGGAAGATCTACTCAGCAAATGGAAAACAAAGAAAAGCAGGGGTTGCAATCTTAGTCTCTGATAAAACACACTTTAAACCAAAAAAGATCAAAAGAGACAAAGAAGGCCACTACATAATGGTAAAGGGATCAATTCAACAAGAAGAGCTAACTATCCTAAATATATAAGAAGAAAAGAGAGAAGAATCAAATAGACACAATAAAAAATGATAAAGGTGATATCACCACTGATCCCACAGGCATACAGACTAACATCAGAGAATACAATAAAAACCTCTACACAAGGCCGGGCGCGGTGGCTCAAGCCTGTAATCCCAGCACTTTGGGAGGCCGAGGCGGGCGGATCACGAGGTCAGGAGATCGAGACCATCCTGGCTAACACGGTGAAACCCCGTCTCTACTAAAAAAATACAAAAAACTAGCCGGGCGAGGTGGCGGGCGCCTGTAGTCCTAGCTACTCGGGAGGCTGAGGCAGGAGAATGGCGTAAACCCAGGAGGCGGAGTTTGCAGTGAGCTGAGATCTGGCCACTGCACTCCAGCCTGGGTGACAGAGTGAGACTCCTTCTCAAAAAAAAAAAAAAAAAAAAAAAAAAAAAACCTCTACACAAATAAACTAGAAAATCTAGAAGAAATGGATAAATTCCCAGCCACCTACACCCTCTCAAGACTAAACCAGGAAGAAGTTGAATCACTGAATAGACAAATAACAGGTTCTGAAATTGAGGCAATAATTAATAGCCTACCAACCAAAAAAAGTCCAGGACCAGATGGATTCACAGCTGAATTCCACCAGAGGCACAAAGATGAGCTGGTACCATTCCTTCTGAAACTATTCCAATCAATAGAAAAAGAGGGAATCCTCCCTAATTCATTTTATGAGGCCAACATCATCCTGATACCAAAGCCTGGCAGAGACACAACAAAAAAAGAGAATTTTAGACCAATATCCCTGATGAACATCGATGCAGAAGTCGTCAATAATGTGCTGGCAAACTGAATCCAGCAGCACATCAAAAAGCTTATCCACCACTATCAAGTCAGCTTCATCCCTGGGATGCAAGGCTGGTTCAACATATGCAAATCAATAAACATAATCCATCACATAAACAGAAGCAAACACAAAAACCACATGATTATCTCAATGGATGCAGAAAAGGCCTTTGACAAAATTCAGCAGCCCTTCATGCTAAAAACTCTCAATAAACTAGGTATTGATGGGACATATCTCAGAATAATAAGAGCTATTTATGACAAACCCATAATCAATATCATACTGAATGGGCAAAAACTGGAAGCATTCCTTTTGAAAACTGGCACAAGACAGGGATGCCCTCTCTCACCACTCCTATTCAACATAGTGTTGGAAGTTCCGGCCGGGGCATTCAGGCAAGAGAAAGAAATAAAGGGTATTCAATTAGGAAAAGAGGAAGTCAAATTGTCCCTGTTTGCCGATGACATGATTGTGTATTTAGAAAACCCCATAATCTCAGTGCAAAATCTCCTTAAGCTGATAAGCAATTTCAGCAAAGTCTCAGGATACAAAATCAATGTGCAAAAATCACAAGCATTCTTATACACCAATAACAGACAAACAGAGAGCCAAATCTCGAGTGAACTCCCATTCATGATGACTACAAAGAGAATAAAATACCTAGGAATCCAACTTACAAGGGATGTGAATGACCTCTTCAAGGAGGACTACAAACCACTGCTCAACAAAATCAAAGAGGACACAGACAAATGGAAGAACATTCCATGCTCATGGATAGGAAGAATCAGTATGGTGAAATGGCCATACTGCCCGAGATAATTTATAGATTCAATGCTATTCCCATCAAGCTACCAATAACTTTCTTCACAGAATTGGAAAAAACTACTTTAAAGTTCACATGGAACCAAAAAACAGCCTGCATTGCCAAGACAATCCTAAGCCAAAAGAACAAAGCTAGAGGCATCGCGTTACGTGACTTCAAACCGTACTACAAGGCTACAGTAACCAAAACAGCATGGTACTGGTACCAAAACAGAGATATAGATCAATGGAACAGAATAGAGCCCTCGGAAATAATACCACACATCTACAACTATCTGATCTTTGACAAACCTGAGAAAAACAAGAAATGGGGAAAGGATTCCCTATTTAATAAATGGTGCTGGGAAAATTGGCTAGCCATAAGTAGAAAGCTGAAACTGGATCCTTGCCTTACTCCTTATATGAAGATTAACTCAAGATGGATTAGAGACTTAAATGTTAGACCTAATACCATAAAAATCCTAGAAGAAAACCTAGGGAATACCATTCAGGACATAGGCACGGGCAAGGACTTCATGTCTAAAACACCAAAAGCAACGGCAACAAAAGCCAAAATTGACAAATGGGATCTAATTAAACTAAAGAGCTTCTGCCCAGCAAAAGAAACTACCATCAGAGTGAACAGACAACCTACATAATGCAAGAAAATTTCTATAATATACCCACCTGACAAAGGGCTAATATCCAGAATCTACAAAGAACTTAAACAAATTTACAAGAAAAAAAATCAAACAACCTCATCTAAAAGTGGGCAAAGGATATGAACAGACACTTCTCAAAAGAAGACATTCATGAAGCCAACAGACACATGAAAAAATGCTCATCATCACTGGCCATCAGAGAAATGCAAATCAAAACCACCGTGAGATACCATCTCACACCAGTTAGAATGGTGATCATTAAAAAGTCAGGAAACAATAGGTGCTGAAGAGGATGTGGAGAAATAGGAACGTTTTTACACTATTGGTGGGACTGTAAACTAGTTCAACCATTGTGGAAGACAGTGTGGCGATTCCTCAAGGATCTAGAACTAGAAATACCATTTGACCCAGCCATCCCAGTACTGGGCATATACCCAAAGGATTATAAATTATGCTGCTATAAAGACACATGCACATGTATATTTATTGTGACACTATTCACAATAGCAAAGACTTGGAACCAAGTCAAATGTCCATCAGTGATAGACTGGATTAAGAAAATGTGGCACATATACACCATGGAATACTATGCAGCCATAAAAAAAGGATGAGTTCACGTCCTTTGTAAGGACATGGATGCAGCTGGAAACCATCATTCTGAGCAAACTATCACAAGGACAGAAAATCAAACACCGCATGTTCTCACTCGTAGGTGGGAATTGAACAATGAGAACACTTGGACACAGAGTGGGGAATATCACACACCGGGTCCTGTCGTGGGGTGTGGGGATGGGGGAGGGATAGCATTAGGAGATATACCTAATGTAAATGATGAGTTAATGGGTGCAGCACACCAACATGGCACATGTATACATATGTAACAAACCTGCACGTTGTGCACATGTACCCTAGAACTTAAAGTATAATAATAAAATATGAAAATTATGAAATAAACTACCTAGTTTATTTTATAAAGTGGTTACAAAAAACAAAGATGAATGTAGCTTTTAATTTACCTTGAGACTTTGTCTTTGATCCATGAATTATTGAAAATTATGCTGTTTAGTTTCTAAATTTTGGAGAATTTCTTGTTATTTTTATATCTGATCTCTGTTTTGATTCTATTATGGTCAGGTAACATATTCTATATAATTTTACTTTTTAAAAATTTGTCTAGGGTTGCCTTATGATATAAGATGTGGTCTACTGTGGTATATATCCCATGGCCCCTTGAAAAGAATGTGTATTCTGCTGTTGTTGGATGCTGTGTAATAGAAATGTTGATTATATCTTGTTGGTTGATAGTGTTGTTGAGTTCTTTTATATCCTTGCTGATTTTCTAGTTTTTCTAGTTTTCTAGTTTTCCTATCTATTGTTTAGAAATGAGTGTTGAAGATTTCAGTTTTAATAGTGGATCAATTTATTTTTCCTTTTGGTTTTGCTTCATGTAATTTGCAGCTTTGTTGCTTGATGCACACACATTTAAAACTTCTATATCTTCATGGTGAACTTACCATTTTATCATTATATAATGTACCTCTCTAATTCTGGTAATTTTATTTGCTCAGAGTCTACTTTATCTGAAATTAGTATAGTAACCCTACTTCATTTTTACTTTTAACATTTATTATTTTTTACTGTGGTAAAATACACATAATAAAACAACATTTGAACCATTTTGAGTGACATTAAATACATTCTTAATGTTGTGCAACCATCACTTTTCTATTCAGCTCATGACTCTTCATCTTATAAAACTGAAACTCTGTAACTATTAAGAAAATAATTCACGCCTGTGATCCCAGCACTTTGGAAGGCTGAGGTGGGTGGATCATGAAGTCAGGAGATCGAGACCAACCTGGCTAATAAGGCGAAACCCCATCTGTACTAAAAATACAAAAAATTATCCTGGCGTGGTGGTGGGCACCTGTAGTCCCAGCTACTTGGGAGGCTGAGGCAGGAGAATCGCTTGAACCTGGGAGGCAGGGGTTGCAGTGCACCGAGATTGTGCCACTGCCCTCCAACCTTGGTGGCAGAGTGAGACTCCATCTCAAATAATTATAATAATAATTATAATTCCCTCTACTTCCAGCCCCTGGAAGCCACCATACCACTTTCTGTTTCTATGATTTTGACTACTTTTAACTACCTATGTAAGTGAACCATGTGGAATTTGTCTTCTTGTGACTGGCTTATTTCACTTGCACATTGCTGTCAGGGTTCATCCATGTTATAGTACGTGACAGAATTTTCTTCCTTTATAAAGCCATTGTAAGTATATACCACATTTGGCTTATCCATTCATTCATCTGTCAATAGACACTTGGTTGCTTCCACATTTTAGCTATTGTGAATAATGCGTCTATAAATGTGTGCACAAATATTGCTTCAAGACCCTGTTTTCAGTTCTTTTGGATGCATATTCAGAAGTAGATTTGCTCTATCATGTAGTAATTCTATTTTTAATTTTTGAGGAACCACCATATTGTTTTCCACAGTGGCTGCACCATTTTACATTTCTACTATCGGGGCACAATTGTTGCAGTTTCTCCACATCTTTGCCAAGACTTGTTATTTTTTGTTTTCTTAATAGTAGCCATCTTAATTGGTTTGGTTTGAGATGGTATCTCATTGTAGTTTTGATTTTAATTTCCCTAATGATTAGTGATGTTGAGCATCTTTTCAGGTTCTTATGGGCCATTTGCATAGCTTCTTTGGAGAAACATTTATTCAAGTCCATTGCCCAATTTTGAATCTGGTTTTTGTTTTTGTTGTTGTTGTTGAGTTTTAGGAGTGCTTTATATATTCTGGATGTTGATCTCTTGTCAGATATATGCTTTGCAAATATTTTGTGAGTTGCCTTTTTCCTCTATTAATAGTGTCTTTGATGCACAATTTTAAAGATTCTCCACGAAGCCCAATTTTTTTGTTTTTTTTCTTTTGTTGCCTGCACCTTTGGTAACATATCCAAGAAATCACTGCTGGATACAGTATTACGATGCTTTTGTCCTATGAGGTTTGGTGTACAAATGATCCCATCACCCAGTTAGTGAGCATGGTAGCCAACTGGTAGTTTTTCAGCCCTCAGCCCCCTCTCACCCTTCCCACTTTATTAGTCCCCAGTGTCTGTTATTTGTGTCTTTAGGTTCAGGTGTCTTCAACGTTTAGCTCCTACTTATAAGTGAGAATGTGCAGTATTTGGTTTTCTGTTCCTATATTAATTTGCTTAGGATAAAGGCCTCTAGCTGCATCCATGTTGCTGCAAAGGATGTAATTTAATTTTTTATGATTGCATAGTATTCCAAGATGTATATGTAACACATTTTCTTTGTCCAGTCCATCATTAATGGGCATCCAGGTTGATTGCATGTCTTTGTCTTTATAGACTTTTATTGTCTATATGCCAGGACTATATTGCTTTCATTACTATGGCTTGTAGTAAGATTTGAAATCAGGAAATGTGAATCCTCAATATTTTTTATTCTTTTTCAAAATTGTTTTGACTTTTTGATGTCTCCTGAGATTCCATATGAATTTTAGAGTGGACTTTTATTTGTGCAAAAAAGGAAACGTCATTGGAATTTTGGTAGGGATTGCATTGAGTCAATAGATTGTGTTGGTAGTATGGACATTTGAAAAATATTGTTTTCCAGTCCATGAACATGGAATGTTTTCCATTTTCATATTCTTCTTTAACTTTTTTCAGCAATATTTTATAATTTTTTACTGTACAAGTCTTCACGTCTTTAGTTAATTCCTAAGTGTTTTATTTCTTTTGATGCTATTGTGAATGAGACTTTCTTAATATCCTTTTCACATTGTTTATTGTAAGTGTATAGAAATGCAACTGATTTTTGTGTCAACTCTATCCTGCTACTTTGCTTACTTCATCTATTAATTTACCAGTTTTTAAAAAATGTATGTGGACTCTAATAGAGTGTTCTAGACACATGATCATATCATCTGTAAGCAGAGATAATTTTAGTTCCTCCTTTCTGATTTGTATCTTTTTGATTTCTTTTCCTTGTCTCATTGCTCTGGCTAAAACTTCTAGCACTATGTTGAATAGAAGTGGCAAAAGCAGGCACGCTTGCCTTGTTCTTGATCTTAAAAGAAGAGCTTTCATCTTTGAGTATGTTTGCTTTGGGTTTTTAATATACAGCTTTTATTATGTTGTGGAAGTTTCCTTCCATTCTCAGTTTGGTGGGTGCTTTTATCATGAAAGAGTGAATTTTTCAAATGCTTTTTCTGCATCAATTATTTGACCATGTGTTTTACCCTCCTTAAGTCTGACAATGTATGGATTGCATTGATTGATTTTTGTATGTTGACTTATCCTTGCATTCCAGAATTAAGTCTCACTTGATCATGGTCTATAATTCTGTTTATATGCTGCTGAATTTGGTTTGCTAGGATTTTGTTTAAAAAATTGCTTTGATGTTGACAAAAAATACTGCTCTATAATTTTTTTTTCTGGTAGTATCTGTGTCTAAATTTGATGTTGGGATAATGCTGACCTCACAGAATAAGTCAGGAAGTGTTCTCTCCTCTTCATGTTTTCTTTTTTTGGAAAAGTTTGAAAACAATTGGGGTTAGTTCTTTAAATGGTAGAAGTATTTCTACTATTGGTAGAATTCACCAGTGAAACTGTCAGATCAAGGGCTTTTTTTTTTTCCATTGTGAGATTTTGATTTTTGATTACTGATGTAATCTCCTTGCTAGTTATAGGTCTATTCAAATTTTCTATTTCTTCATGATTTAGTCTTGGTAGGCTTAGTATTTCTAGGAATTTGAACATTTCATGTAGGTTATCCAATTTTGGTGGGTACAATTATTCACAATGCTCTCTTAGAATTCTTTTTATCCCTATAGAATAAGTAGTAATGTCCCACTTTCATTTCTGATTTTAGTAATTTGAGTCTTGTCTCTATTTTTCTTAGTCCATCTAGGTGTAGAATTGTCATTTAAAAAATTTTTTTTTAATGAAGGAGCATTTGATTCTATTGGTTTTCTCTTGTTTTTCTATTCTTTATTTCTTTGATATTTGTTCTAATCTTAATTATTTTCTTCTTTCTGCTAGCTTTGGGTTTAGCTTGTTCTTTTCTAGTTCTTTAAGTTGTAAAGTTAAGTGGTTGATATGGGATCTTCCTTGTTTTTAATATAATCATTTGTAGTTTCAGATTTCATGCTTAACACTACTTTTGCTGCATCCTATAAGTTTTGGCATGTTGTGTTTTCATTTTCATTCATATCTAAGTATTTTCTAATTTCCCTTTGCTTTCTCCTTTGATCCATTGATTTTTTTTGAAGAATGTGTTTTAAAATTTTCACATATTTATAGATTTTTCAGTTTTACTTTTGATATTGATTTCTAACTTTATCCTGTTGTGGTCAGAGTTGTTTTGTATATTTCTGTTAGATCTAGTTGGTTTATTGTGTTAAATCCTCTATGTCATTACTTATACTCTGTGTAGTTATTCTGTTCATTTTTGACAGTGTGGTATTGAATTCTTTAACTATTATTGCAGAAATGTCTCTTTTTCCTTCAATTCTGAAGTTTTTGCTGTCTTTATTTTGATGGTCTGTCATTAGGTGCATAAATGCTTGTAAGTCTTCTATCTTCTTTCTATACTGAACCTTTTAATATTAATGTACTTTTTTCTTCCTGTAATCATTTTTTTTTTAAATTTAAAGTCTATTTTGTCTGTTAGTACGGCCACATCTGCTCTTTTTTCATTTCCATTTGCGTGAAATGTCATCTTCCATTTTTTCACTTTCAAGTTATTTGTGTCTTTGGATCTAAAGTGAGTCTCTTGTAGACAGTATATATTTGGACCATTTGAAAAATCCGTTCTGCTCATCTATATTGGTTGAAGAGTTTAATACATTTTCATTTATGTTATTACTGAAAAGGAGGAACTTACTTCTATAACTTTTATATTTGTTTTCTATACACCTTATAACTCCCCATCCCTGTTCCCTTTTGTATATATTCTATAGCTATTTTCTTTGCAATTACCTTTGGAATACATTTAACATCCTAAATTTATAACATTCTAACTTTTAAACCAGTTTAACTTCAATAACATAAAACTCTGCTACTTTAACAGCTACCTTCCCATCTCTTTTGATTGTTAATATCACAAAATTGCAACTTTATATATCATGTGTCACAAAACAGAAGTAATTCTTTGAAATGCATTAAACTCTTATATGGAAAAAAATAATGAGTTAGAAACCATAGTTTCAGTGATATTAACTTTTAGACTTTTAAAAAGTATTAGTTTCTTAAATCATGTAGAGAACACAAAGTCAAGAAACATTGTTATAATAATACCACCTTTTACAATGTCCCTATATTTACCTTCATTGATATTTTTATTTCTTTATATAGATTCTAGTTACTCTATATTATGCTTTCATTTTAACCTGCAGGACTCCATTTAGCAGTTTTTGCATGGCGGATGTAGGGTAGCAAACTCTCTCAGCTTTTGTTTATCTGGAAATGTCTTAAGTTTCTCCTCACTTTCAAGTTTTGCCAGATATGGTATTCTTGCTTGACAGTTTCTTTTTTTATATCAGCACTTTGAAAATATCAGCCCACTGCCTTCTGATCTGTAAAGTTTCTGATGATAAATTTGTAGATAATCTTATTGCAGATGCTTTGTATGTGACAAATCATTTCTATCTCTTGCTGCTTTCTTTTTTTTTTTTGAGACGGAGTCTCGCTGTGTCTCCCAGGCTGGAGTGCAGTGGCTGGATCTCAGCTCACTGCAAGCTCCGCCCCCCGGGTTTACGCCATTCTCCTGCCTCAGCCTCCCGAGTAGCTGGGACTATAGGCGCCCGCCACCTCGCCCGGCTAACTTGCTGCTTTCAAGATTTTGTCTTTGCCTTTGTATTTGGAAAGTTTGATTATAATGTATATCCATGTCGGTCTCTATGAATTCAGCTTACTTTGAGTTAATTGAGCTTCTTGGAGGTTTATATTCATGTCTTTTTTCAAATTTGAGAGTTTTTCCACCATTATTTCTTCCAATATTCTCTCTACTCCTTTCTCTCTGCTTCTTCTGGGACTCTCACAATGTGTATGTTGGGCCCCTCGATGATGTCTCACAGGTCTCTTGGGCTCTGCTCACTTTTCTTCAATTTTTTCTTCTTTCTGTTCCTCAGACTTGGTAATTTCCATTGCCTTATCTTTGAGTTATCTGATTGTTTCTTTTGCCTACTCATATCTTCCCTCAGAGCCCTCTAGTAAAATTTTCATTTCTGTTATTTTAATTTTTAGCTCCAGATGTTCTTTTTAGGTTTTCAAAATCTTTATTTGTATTGTCATTTTGTTTTATATATTATTTTCTTGACTTTATCCACATTTGGTTTTGTTTTATTTATTTATTTATTTTTTTAGACAGGGTCTTGCCCTGTCATCCAGGCTATAGTACATGGTTCAATTAGCTCACTGCAGCCTCAACCTCCTTGGCTCAGGTGATCCTTCTGCCTCAGCCTGTTGAGCAGCTAGGACTATAGGTGCATGCCATCTATGCCTGGATAATTATATAAATAAATAAATTTAATAGAGATGAGGTCTCACTATGTTGCCTAGGCTTTTAAATTTTATTTTTGTGGGTATGTAGTAGGTGTATATATTCATGAGGTACATGAAGTATTTTGATACACGCATGCAGTGCATAATGATCACTTCCAAGATGCAAGATAAAGCCCTCTTTACTCTTCACTCTCCTCTCCTTGAGCAGATGATGGGAATAAATTTTGTTGTTGTGAGCTGTACTGCCTGGTGTTGCAGGAGGAATGGCATAAACACTTCCTTAGCCACCCTGGCTGGTGTCCCATGTCCACTGACTCTAAGCCCAGCACAGCACTAGGACTTGCCTAGGAATTGCAGTCCTTGTGGCCTAGACTGCCTTTCAAGTTTGTTTAGGATCCCAGAGCACTTCAGCCCATGGTGGCAAGTCTTGTGAAAATTCAAATTCCAACTGCTGGGATGGTGATTCTCCTCTGGCTAGGACTGATCTGTATGCTCCCTGTGCGTGTTGGCATTGGCTGAATTTAGCCCAGTTTTACTTTCCACTGTGACAGGCCAGCACTGAGTTCAATGCAGAGCCCCACAATCACTGCACTTTCCCTTCCCCAGGTTTACAGATTCTCTCTCTGTGCTATGTGGCTGCTGCCAGAGGCATAGGGGAGGGGCATCACTGGCAATTCAACACTATGTTTCTTACCCTCCTCAGTGCCTCTTTCAGCAATACGAAGTTAAAACCAAGTACTGTGATTGCTTACCTGATTTTCTGTTTTTACAAAAGTGCTTTTTATGTGTGTAGATAGTTGTTAAATTGGTCTTCCTGCAGCGGGGATCGTTGTTGAAGGCTTCTGTTTGGCCATCTTGCTCCACCCTCCCTTTTTCAGTTCTTAAAATATCTTCAAGACAGTTATTTTAAAGTCTTTTTTGAGTAGATCTGCTGTTAGGTTTTTTTCAGGGGCAGTTTCTGTTGACTGTTTTTTCCTTTGAATGGGCCATATTTTCCTTTTTTGAATGCCTGTTGTTGTTGTTGTTGTTGTTGATACTTGGGCATTTGAATTTAATAATGTGATAACTCTGGAATGCAGATTCTTCTTTTTCCTCAGGGTTGTTTGCTTTTTGTTATTGTTTTGTTTATTAAAATTGCTTTAGTCTGTCTCTGTGCCAAGGATCAGCCTGAGGTGTAAACGTAAAGTCTTTACTGATATTCTCAGAGCTTGCATCCTTCTATGGTCATGTGTGTTAACTTTATAATTTTTCCCATATATTCAGTTGTTTGTGAATGTCCTTATCTTTAATATCTGGTTCCCAAAAGGAGAAAAAGAAAAAATGAAAAAGAGAGTGGAAATAGGGTGCCAGCCCTTTAAATCCCTAGAAGTCATTTCAGCTAGATGGGAAGGGGTTTGCAACAATGCAATAAGGTGTAACAGCAAAGACCCACCACCTCTTTGTCTGTACCTCTCTGATCAGAAGCAGTAATCATCAATCTAAGCACATATGCCTGATATTTAGAGGACAGGGTCCTTTTTGCTTATCCTGGCTCCTTCAAGCTGTGTGCAAACTGCTGCAGGAATACATGCACAGCTGCCTGCCACAGGGGTGGGGATGGGAAGTGGGTAGCTGCTACTGTGCTAAGAGCTAAAATGGACTGAACTGAAATCAAAATTAACTGCAATGTGCCATCCAAATGTTTCCCTGAAAGTTGCAAGCCTTCGGTAGACTCCAGATTTCCAAAATAGTTATATCAGACATACTCTGTCAGTGCAATTATTGCCTAATCAGGGAGACAGATTCCTCATGTTTCTTACTCTTCCAGCTCTCCAGGATGCTCTCCCTACCTTCCTCTATTTAATGTTTCTATGATACATCTTTTCCCATTTTATTACTTTTACCCTGCCTATATTGTTATATTTGAGTGAGTTTCTTGTCATCAACCTATTGTTTGTTTATGTTTTAGTCAACTCTTGTCTTTTAATTGTCTTTAGCCAAGTCTTGTCTTTATAATGATTTGAATAATTTACATTTATTGTAATTATTAATGTATTAATGCTTAAGTCTGAAATTTTATTTTTTGTTTTATGTTTGTTCTCTCTGTTTTTCTATGTCTGTTTTCTTTTTTTTATACTTCCTGGTGATTATATGAACATTTTTTAGAATTTCATTTTGATTCATCCTTAGATTTGATACAAGAGAATCTCTTTCATATAGTTTTTTAGTGGTTGCTCTTGGTGTTAAATTATATGTGCACAATTTTTCATAGTTTAAAAGTGTTGTCATTTTACCAGTTTGAGTGCAGAAAACATACTTCCCGCAATGCCACTTTTTTATTCCTCATTTATAGTATAATTGTCTTAAATATTTCCCCTTCATACATTTAGAATTACATAATACAGTGTATTGGCATCTATTGATTTTTAAAAATTCAGTTTGAGACCTTCTTGGTTCTTGGTATGTTAAGTTATTTTCAGTTGAAAACTGGACATTTTGAAACCTGAATGTAGAGGCTCCTTGTTGCTTTTGTGTGGCGGTGGGAGTTTTGGCTCCCTGCTAGTCCTCCACTGATACTTGTTTGGCTGAGAGAGTTAAGAATGTTTCCTTTCACCTCCCAACTGGTTTCCACTGACACCATGGAATGCAGTGGAGGAGGGAAGGTGGCCTTGTTGTCACTGGGAAATGGTGAATATTTCAGCTCTCCACTAGGGCTTCTCTGATACTACCCAGGCCAGCAGGAGGATGTGGAGTTAAGAAGTCCTGGTTCCCCATGTGGTCTTTATTAACACTGTGCAGAAGTGGGATGAGCTTGTTACTTCCCAGTAGGAATACCTGACTCCCTACTCAGCCTTTTCTGACATGGCCTGGCAAGGGGTTAGAGTGCCTATCACACAGCTTGGTAAGGGGGAAGTACAGGAAATACAGGGGGAAGTCTGATGGAAGCACTTGCGTCAGACTTTGCTAGTGGGGTGAGAGTGAGCTAGTTTTTCTGTGGTGTTTGCTATAGCAGAGCAACTATATTCTAAAAGTTTTTGTCTTTCTGGTTTTTCCCTTTTTCTCATTCCTTAGCTAGAGAAAGTAAGATTTTGTTTGGCTTTTTGATCTGTGACTATTGCATTTTATGATTGCCAACTTCATCAGCTCTAAATCTGGAATATATGAGGCAAAATGAAAACCCAAGAACACACTGCTTTGTTTTTCTTCAAATCCTAAGGTCTCTAGCCCATGTGCCTTGTTCTCACCAACTTTTAGAATCTTCTCATGTTTGCTTTTTAAATAATGTCCAGAGACTCAGTTATATGTAGCAGGAGGAATGTGGAAAAGCATCTCTACTTCACAACCCCCTGGAAGTAAAAGTTATGGTGCATATACAATGAGATAAAATTTGAAGTTCTGCATGCATATGATGTGTGCCACTTATAGCACATGATAGACTTTCTTTCATTCAAATTCATTCCAGGCCTACTGTGTGCCAGGCACTGTTCAAGGCATCGCACATATAGTGATGAACAAAATAGATAACATTTCTCTCTTTATGGTGCATACATTCTTGTGGAAAGAGGTGGACAATAACACAGAAAGTAGAATATGTTAGTAAAAAGTGCTACTGGAAAAAGTAAAGTAGATTTATGAGGCTAGTGAGTGCTGGAGGCATTGGAGGTTATTTATTTTACATAAGGTGGTCAGGGAAGCTAACATTTGAGCAGAGTGGCTGCAGTGAGATGGACAAAGATAAAAGTTGTAGAAGAGAGCAGAGATGTAGTTGGGGAATCAGACTGTCTAGGGTCTTGAAGGCAGTCAAGAATTTGGGCTTTTATTTAGTCACGAAGGAGGTTTTCAGAGGGAAGTAATATGATCCAGTTTACAGCTTTACTTGGTCTGCTGTATGGAGAATAGATTGCCGTGGAGTAAGTGTGGTGGTCAAATGAGGAGGCTTTTACAAATACCCAGGAGAGGTTTAATGAGAGATGAAACTCAGATGGAATAGTGGAGTTGGTGAGATGTGGCCAGATTCTGAAAATATTTTGCAGATAAAGATGACAGAAATTGCTAACAGATTTTATGTGGGGTATGAGAGAGAGAGAGAGAGATCAAAGATGGTCTAAGGTCTTTGGCTTAAGCAATTGGAAGAATACACTTGGCATTTACTGAGATGGGGAAGACTGAGGGAAGTGCGAGTTTGGAGAAGAATGGGGAATCAGAGGTTTGGGTTTGACTGTGTTAAAATTGAAATATTCATTAAACTAGAGGTATAGTAGGAGGTTGCCCATATGAGTCTGAGTCTAAGGACTGCAGATATCCTGTCTGGAGGTATCAATTTGGGACTTGCTGTTCTATAGATGATTGTTTTTGTCCGTTTTGTGCTGCTTTAGCAGAATACCTGAGACTGGGTAATTTATGAAGAGCAGAAATCTATTTCACACAGTTCTAGAGGCTGGGATGTACAAGACCAAGGTGCCAGCATCTGATGGGGGCCTTCTTGGTGTATTCTCACATGGAGGAAGGCAGAAGGTGAAAGGGCAAGAATGAGCACATCCACTTCCTCAAGTCCTATTTATAGCAGCATTAATCCATTCATGTTGGCAGAGCCCTCATGATCTAAACACCTCCTAAAAGGCCCTACCTTTCAGCACTGTTGCATTGGGGATTAAATTTCCAGCACACAAATTTTGGGGGATGCATTCAGATTATAGGAATGATATTTAATGATATGTCTAGATGTGATCACGTAGACAGAGACTGTAAATAAAGAAGAAAAAGAGTCCTGAGTTCTGGGGGCACTCTCATATTTAGAGGTCAGGATGATGAGGAGAAACAAGCAAAGGAAAATGAGAACAGATCAGTGAAGCAGAAGAACCAGGAGAGTGTGGTGTGCTGGAAGCTGAGTAAAGAAAGTGTTTCCAGAAAGAGGGAGTGATTAATTTGTCAAATAAGAAGAGAGTTGTAAATTGATTCTTGGGTTTGGGAATGTGATCGTCTCTGGTGGACTCACCAAGATTTGTTTCCACGGGAGGAGGGAGAAGGAGGAAAGAAGTGGAGGAGAAGACAGAGATGGCAAGCATAGGCAGCTCTCTGGAGTTGCTATAAAGGAAAGCAGGAAAATGGAGTAGTAGATGAACAAGGTTACAGGGTCAAGAAAGGAGTAATTACTATACAGAATAATTAAATATATACATGGAAACCTTGTATTTATATATAGAGTTTGAATTTATTTTGATTGACAATGAGTCTAAAATTTCATATAGTGAAAAGTCTTCAATTGGCTTGATAATCTTAGCAATAGCATTTATATTTGAAGAAGACTTAGTTAAATATGAGTTGATCTATGCAAGATGTGTAATTTTAAAGCTTTTTTCTTTGGTTTAATTTGGATTTGCAATTTCAGTTAACCCTTTCCAATGAATCCCCCCAAATGAATATTTACTTAGCAATGATAGAAAACTTTATATTTACAGAGTACTTATCAGTCTCTCTATAAGAACAAACCATAAAAGAACGAAAATTTATATTAGAGGTGTAGGAGGTAATTAAAGTGATGTGGTTCCAAACGAGGGAAACTGAGTCTCAGCCCATAGGTGGAGCATGGGATCTGAAGGGGAAACTCGCCTACAACTCTACAGCACCAATTGCCAGTCTCTTGAGCTAATAGACTCTCTCCCACTTCTCGTCATTGTCTTTGTCTTTTTCTAAAGTGCAACAAGCTTTGAACTACTTCCAGCTTTCCAATAGCAAAGTTATTCAGATTAGATGAACTTTATTTGTTCTCTGGGACTTCTAGCTCTCCAAAGCCTTCTGTCTGTACCCTGTGTTCACCAAACCTCCTTCTTTTTGCTGCTGGGAAACCCAATCGATTACATTTCCCAGCCTCCCTTGCAGTTGGGTGGGGCCAAAAGAATGAGGGTGGAATTTATGCCACTTCCAGCCTGAGGCATGGTCATTAAGAAAACCTTCTACACAATCCTCCTTGTCCTCTCTCTTCCTTTGCCTGCTGGATAGATGTGGTAGATTCCTTGGAAGGGCCTGGGTCCTGAATGGCTGTGGAGCAGAAAGTTGAATAGGATCTTACTGTGGCATGAGCAAGAAATGAGCTTTTATTATGTTGATCTTTTGATACTTCGTAGTTTTTTTGTTACAGTAGTGAGCCTGCCCTGATTAATACATACTTCTACTACAAGTATAACAAAAATACAACTTTTTTTTTTTTTTTTAAATACCTTTCTGTAGCCTTTCAGGATCCTTTTCTTCTAAGAAGTCACCTTCAGGCTCCCAAAGCTCTCATGGAGTGTGAATGCAAGGAGAAACAAATAGCAACAATCCTGTATCAGTTACTTTTTCCTGCATCATCTTATTTAATTTTTATAGGAATCCAATGATTCTCATAAAATAGTAGTCCAATGAGTCCAACCTTATTAATCCAATGAGGTTAATAATTAACCTTAGTTTACAGATGAAGGAGTTTGTCCAAGATCACAGAGTTATGAAATAGTGAAGTCCTTCAAGCCTGAACTTTTTAACCACGGAGCACTTGCTCTCCCACTGCATCTTCACTCTGTTCTTTTTCCCTCTGGGGAAGGAAGAAAAGCTCATTAATCTAATTCACTTATGTACACTCTGGTATTAGCGACTCATTTTCCTTTCCCTTGTGTGTATTTGTGTTTTGAAGGAGGTGAGAAACAGAGAAGGTAATTATTTACTGAAAGACATGAATTGCAGGTACTGTTGTGATTGGGTGGGGTGGGAGGCATTCTACAGATGACATAGTAGACCTGAGTCCAGGTGTGAAGGGGAGAGGGAGACAGCAGATAGCATTTAGTTTCTAGGGAGACAGCACAGGACGCTAACCTTTCTTTCCCCTTCAAGTTTTTAATACAAACACTTAAAGATCCTCATAGTCCATTAACTGGCCAGGAGAGCAGATGGTAGAGGTGAGGAGTTTCAGCATCCTGGGAACACCTGAGCAGCCTCCCTGTTCCAGCAGAATTGTAGATGTTCAAGCCAAGAGGAAAGATGTGAAACTGCTGTTGCCAAGGGGGAAAGTGCAGGTCTTCAATACAACCTTGATGTTTTATGTTTATACAACTTGGCTCAGCTGGGCACGGCGGCTCATGCTTGTAATCCCAGTGTTTTGGGAGGCCAAAGCAGGTGGATCACAAGGTCAAGAGTTCCCCATCAGCCTGGCCAATATGGTGAAACTCTGTCTCTACTAAAATTACAAAAATTAGCTGGGCGTGGTGGCGGGCACCTGTAGTCCCAGCTGCTTGGGAGGTTGAGGCAGGAGAATTGCTTGAACCCTGGAAGTGGAGGTTTCTGTGAGCTGAGATCACCCCACTGCACTTCAGCCTGGGCAACAGAATGAGACTCTATCTCAAAAAAAATAAAATAAATAAATTGACTCACACATAGTGCAACACCTGTCTCCATACTTTTGCCAGTCACTCCATAGTTTAAAATATGCTTCTTCATAGGAAGCATCAAATTAGATAATTTCATCCTCACATCAATTTTAGGAGGCAACACTCACATATGATCTAGGTACAAAAAAATGGTGACCCACATCCCTGACATGAAGCCCAGGGCATTTCTTAGACTTCCTGTTTTTGAGAAGGAGATCTATGACAAACCTCCCAGACTTTGAAGGAGAGGTGTTTCTATCCAAAATGCAACTGTGATTATCTGTGAAATCTGCAGATCTTGTCTAGTCTTTCTTGTCTGCAAAAGATCAGATGAATGCTCTGGAGATGTGTGTGGTTGTCTAGCATGAGTGTGTGTGTGTGCATTTGTGCATGTGTGTGTGCGTGCATATGTGTGTGTGTTTGTGTGTGAGAGACAGAGAAAGAAAAATGAAGGTAAAATTTACAGAATCAAATATCAGTTTTCAAAGCTTCAGGACCCAATTGTCTACATGGGATTATCTGCCCTGTTTAGGAAAGTGTTTTCTGGAGTGGAGCTCCAGCTCTGTGATGAATGTGCCAAACTAGGGGTTCCTTCTGAGAGAGTCATCATGTCCTTAGCATGCCGTGGCTTGAAGAAATCCCACAATGAGTAAATATTAGGTCTTGTCTGATGTTATAGATCCCAAACTTACTTAACTATGGATTCTCTTTTTTGAGTCTGTTACTCATTCGCATACAGTGACAATACATCTTTTTGAAAATGCCAATTCCAGAGTAATTAGAAAGGTTTAATGTAGAAAACTGGGATTATCAGAAGACCTAGATCTTGCTCTTACTCTACCACTAATAGGCTTTATAATTTTTGACAAATTATTTTTATTTAGTTCTTTTTCAAGTATTTTTTTCTGCTTTGAAGGAAACATTTCTTTAAGGATATTTATTGTACTTACTTAAAATTGTTATTCTGTCATGATAATTCCACTTTGTGGAATTATGTACATGGTACATGTACAAGATGGTACATGTACCAACATGGTACATGCTATTCATTATTTATTATGCAAATTATTTGTGTATTCTATGTTGTTGATTATTTCTTAGTGGTTGTACTTTTCAGGTATGGTACCTTCTGGTGTGAGCTTAAGAAAGAGGTGGGGATGAGACCATGTTCTTTTTTAACAGTGATTCCTAACCTTTCCTCCCCATGTGTCTCAGGACATTTGTGTACTCACTGCTCAATCGAGGGAGGCCTTATCCAGCTGTACTCATTTTCAGAGGCATTGCCTTCTGCGCTGGAAATGGATTCCTTCAAAGCTACTATCTGATTTACTGTGCTGAATACCCTGATGGGTGGTACACAGACATACGGTTTTGCTTAGGTAAGTGAATCTAGCCACTTCTCACCTACTCCCCAGTTAACAACCCTTCCCACAGTCTACGTCGCCATGGCCTCTCCCTACTGCAATAACCTGCTAATGATCCCATCTTCCCCTCCCTCACCCCAACCCTGGTCTTTTCTCTATATGGTAGCCAGAGAGATTGTTTAAACACATATCATGCCATTTCCCATTGCAAAACTCTCCAGTAGATTTCCTTTACTTTCAAAATACAAATTCTTTCCCACTGCCTTTAAATTCTAAATGTCCTTGGTGTTTCCAATTTCCCAGCCTCTTTTCCTGGCTTGCTGCACCTCCTTTTCTGTGCTCCAGTGCCAGTGGCCTTCCTGCTTTGCCACAAGCTGTCAAGCTTGTCCGGCCCCAGTGTTTTTGTGTAGGACTGTTCCCTCTGCCTAGTGCAGGGGTGTCCAGTCTTTTGGCTTCCCTGGGATACATTGGAATAAGAAGAATTGCCTCGGGCTACACATATATTGGTGTTAGTGTATTATATTACACTAACACCAATGATAGCTGCAGAGCTAAAAAGAAATTTCATAATGTTTTAAGAAAGTGTACGAATTTGTGTTGGGCCACATCCAAAACTGTCCTGGGCTGCGGGCTGGACAAGCTTGGCCTAGAAGGCTTTGCCCCCATGTATTCATGGGGGTTGATTCCTCACTTTATTTAGTTCCCCACCAATTTGCACCTCCTCAAAGGGACTTTCCCTGACCACCCTACCTAAAATAGTTGAAGACACTGCTGTGTGTGCTGTCCCCCTTCCTTCCCCACTCCCCTGCCATCCCTCCCCAGATACCCTTTCTTCCCGGCCAATGATCATTTGACTAGACAAGGTGGAAAATCCTTGTTTTATATTGTATCAAATAAGGTGAGAACAGACCTGATTGTTTTAACTAAACTATTCTTGCTTTTTGCCTGATGTATTTTGAAAAGCACTAATGTGCTTTGCTGAGAGGTTGAGTTGAGCCTTTATGTGGGACGGTGAGTGTTTCTGGGTTGTAGTAATGCCCTTTGGGATGCAGGAACTAGCATCCCCGATCCTGGCTCTCCTCACCTCAGAACAGGGCCCTTTCTGTACCAGTGGATAGTGTACGTGGAGACACCTCCGGGATATGTGGCTGAGTAAAAAAAATAAAGATGTGAACAGTGTGTGTAGTATGCTACTTTTAATGTCAGAATGTGTATGTGTGGGTGTGGTAGTGGTGGAAGTCAGTTTGTTAGTGGCCACGCCTCCAAACTAGCTCACGTTATTTTTTATGAGAGTGGGTGTTTCAGTCAGGAATGCGCTCGGAAAACCAAATAATAGTGACTGGAATAATGCAGAATTCATAGTTCTTACATAACAACAAGCGTCGAAGTAGGTGGCTTCTGCATTCCTGTGGTTGCTTACCGACACCATTAATAACTCAGGCACTTTCTGTCTCCCCTATTCTTAGCATGTTTACCTGTGGTCCTCTTGTTAGTCACTTCATGGTTGCAAGACATTGACTGTAGCTCAAGGCATTGCATCTGGCAATCAAGACAGGAAGAAGGAGGAAGTAGGGGCACCGGTCTTGCCTGTACCTTTTATCAGAAAAGCAAACGATTTCCAAGGAAGTCCCCCCACCAAGACTTCACTTTACATCTTATTGGTGGAACTGGCTCCTGTGACCACCTTTCTCAATTCAACCTCTATAGGGGGAGATGGCAAAAGAAAAGGGGCTGGAATTGGCTGTTGAGATATGCAACCTCGATTTGACTCTTTGTGAATGAGCTAAAGGCTTACTATTATGATCTGTTCATTTATTTGTTTCTGTATTTAAATACTGGACAATGGTGCTGCCTCCTGCTGTCCTCTCTTTTCTGACCTGTCTCCATCGGTGGTGCCACTGTGCATTTTCAGCCTGAGTCTAGGAAACAGCACACCCAGTGCTCCGCATTCAGGACCAGGACTCATTGCCCTCCCCACTTTCTGCCATATCTTAGGACCATTCTTTTAGAAATTAAATGCCCTTCCCTTCATTTTTAGGAATTAAATGCCCCTCCTTTCATTTTAGCTTAGCTTGTGAAAAAGGCACCAAAATCTGGACACATTTTTTAAAACATTTCTCCTTTCTCTCTTCTTTGTCAAGGTGTCTTCTTATTTATTTTGGGAATGGGAGTCAACATCCATAGTGACTATATATTGCGCCAGCTCAGGAAGCCTGGAGAAATCACCTACAGGATTCCACAAGGTAATGTCTCCCCTGCCCCCAGACTCTCACTCTTCCCTTGAGCCTGCCCCAGGGATGATGCTATGGTAGCAGATGGAGAGGGGACGCTGAGGGCACAGATGATACAGTACCTCTCAGCTTGCTCTTGACTTCCCCTGCATACCTAGTCCCATCACAGTACGTCTGCATTTCTGACCTGAACCCAGAAGCTCAAGAGAGCTACCAGAGCCCTCAGTAAGGTGCGAGACCACAATACCTGGAAGGTGGGAGACAGGGGGAGATTTGAGTAGGGTTGGAATCGGCTACCTACAACCTCATTGCAGTAGGCAAGATTGTCACGTACAGAGGGCAGGTAAGATTGTCATGTACAGAGGACTGATCCTTTCTAGGTTTGCAAATGATGCTGAATGCTTGGCCAATAAATGTGTCCCCTCCAATTGATCTAGACTTATCTTGTGAGCAGTTAAGGCTAGAACTTGTGTATTTCCTGCCACTTGTATATACTTTTAAAGGTGTAGAGAACTATATTTACTTAATAAAAACTTAGGATGGGAGATCTTAGCAGCACAAGTGCATTTTTGGAGATAAAGGTGAGCATGTTTGTAATCCTAACTGTTCCAAAGAAAGCAGGGTATGAGAAGGACAAATATATGCAGATGGGAGTGAATCAGTCCAAGTCATCCTTCAATAGATTTAGATGGGCATTTGTGTGGGTCCTTGGCTTCTACCCTTTTTGATGTAAATACAACCCTTTATTCACATCAAAAAATTTCCTCAATTATGACATGATGTTAGTGCACATTAATAGTCATTAAGAAATTAATGTCAAAGTTACTATGAATTCAGTAACATATTCAAATGAATTTGAATGTTGTTAATATCCTAACAGTATCTACATCAAACAAAAATAATTTAGTAGGTTAAGATGTGCCATTTACTGTATTCATAGACAATTTATAGGCCCTTTGCATTAGACCTATGGTTCCTCCCAGGTCCTAGAGAATCACAGGCTGGGAACCACTGATGCAAGCTCATCTTCAAGAAAGATTCAACTCGAAGGGGCTTTGATTTTAAAAACATTCACTCCATAACTAGATAAATAAAGAAGAGCAGAGAAAGCGCTTAAAAACCAGTTGCCAAGATTAGTTTCCAACTTTTGAATTATAATAGAGAATGATTTAAAAACAAATATTTTTATATAACTATAGAAAGAACAAAATTGTTTTGGTTTAAACATCCCCAGTTTAATGTGGGTAATAAAATTTGAGTGTGGATATATTTAATATCATTAGAAATATGCTGATTTCTAGATACAGTCCTGAGAGAAGAAATACCTGGTTGGATAGAAAATGAAACATTTAAAATCAAGAAGCTGACTACACCAGCTTCCAGCAGGACAAATACCTGCATCTCCTACTCTCTACTTTAAACATGAACAGAGGAGAGTGTTTTGCAGATGGGTGGGGAGGGGCAAATCCCATAAGAGAATCTAAATTCCTTCTCCCATAAGTTCAGATTTTTATTATTTTAATGTAGTGTGCAGTTTCACATTTTGGGACTGTGAATGTGAAAGTGTGGGTGTCCAGGAAAGGAATGGGGAGGTAAGAAGTGGCCCCAAAACCTTCCTTAATAGAACGAAACAAAAGCCAGGCCTTCTACACCTCTCCCTTGTCCTACCCAAAGCTAGTGGTCCAGCAGTTGTTAGAGATTTGGATAGAGCCTGTTAAGCAGTTGAGGCCACTCTTCGTGACTCCAGGCAACAGGCTGTTGTTGCTTTGTTTCCCCATCTCCCCAAGAGGATTCCACCAGACTCCTACGACTATGGAGGGAGTCTCCAGCCCCACATTTGTTCTCGCTGCCTTTGTGTATTTTGGAACAACACGGATGGGTTTAATGTCACAATGATTCAGTTGCAATGATTGACCTTCTGATTCCTCTGCACGCAGGTGGCGTGTTTATGTATGTTTCCGGAGCCAATTTCCTCGGTGAGATCATTGAATGGATCGGCTATGCGCTGGCCACTTGGTCCCTCCCAGCACTTGCATTTGCTTTTTTCTCAGTTTGTTTCCTTGGGCTGCGAGCTTTTCACCACCATAGGTAAACTTTTCAATAAAAGCGGCGGCATTCATGTAGCTTTCTTCTTCTCCAAACAGGCTTTGAACCCGCAGAGGAAGATTTAGAAACCAAAGATATTTATCTTTTTAAGGGAAGGTTGATACAAGAATCTGGGTTAGCATATTCTGACTTACTGGGCTTGTACTGAAGTTGGAAGTTAGCTGGATGAGAGTAGCAGTAATGAAATTTTTTTAAAGAACAAACATAAGTCCATGTAAACTGAGGTGACGGCCAGGAAGGTCCTGTGCCTGACTTGTTGAAGAAGGCTGTCCAGCGAGAAGTGCCTTGCACCCACATGAGTTAGCTGACCCAGGCTCTGTGCCCACCAGGCAGGCTTACCTGGAGATGGTTAGAAAAAGCCTCAAGAAGCAGAAGAAGCTGCTTCCATTTCCATGCTTCAATTTCATTCCCTCCCACCACATTTCTGGAAATGTGTGCCATAGGTAGGACCAGGGCCAGCACTTTCCAAAGCTCCACAGATAGTTATTTATGTATGTATTTATTTATGTATGTATTTATTTATTTACTTATTTTTGAGTTAGAGTCTCACTCTGTTGCCCAGGCTGAAGTGCAATGGGGCGATCTTGCCTCACTGCAGCCTCCACCTCCCAGGTTCAAGCGATTCTCCCACCTCAGCCTCCCAAATAACTGAGACTACAGGCCCACCACCATGCCCAGCTAACTTTTTGTGTTTTTAGTGGAGACAGGGTTTCACCATGTTGGCCAGGCTGGCCCTGAACTCCTGACCTCAAGTGATCCGCCCGCCTCAGCCTCCCAAAGTGCTGGGATTACAGGAATAAGCCACTACGCCTGGCCTCCACGGATGTTCTGAGGCACAGCAGGCTAGAGAGCCACTAGGAAAAAGTACTATTTTGGTGACTATGTGGCTGCTATTTTTAGCTACAAGATTTGGTGCTAACAGTTCAGGTAATCACAGAGCCCTGGAACTCCAGAAGGATTATTTCCCCTGGAATCTCTGCAATGCCAGGGTTTATTTTGGTACTGCCTTCCTTCCCTGACACCCACCCTCTATAAATCATAAACAAGGCCAACCCTAGCTTCCGAGGAAGGTAGGACAAGAAATCGCATGTATGGGGCAATCTTAGGACTGCTCCATCTGCTGGGAAATTCCAGGAATTGCAGGTGTTTCGGAACCCTCCCTCTGAACGTCTGGCCTAAAGCTTCACTAACCCCTGGGGTGGAGTGGGGACAAAAGAATTAACTAACAGTATTGCTCGAAGTGAAAGGTAATATATTAGGTTGTTGACAGGCTTTAAATTACCAAGTGTAAATTTCAGATCCTTTCCCTAAAATGGCTTTTGTGGAAACAGAAAGCCTATAATTACTGGAGACTGTGGATACTCAGGGAATGAATGGTCTTGGAAGCAGGACCCTGGGGTTATGACTCAATGCCTAGTTCTGAAGATTTAACCAAGAATGAGTTCCTTTTTTTTCTGAGTAGAATTGTTCGAGGACAACGTTCTGCAATGAAGCAACAGCTCATGACCTATTCCTACCACCTCCTAGACTCTGCGAGGAAAGGTGGCAGAGGGTTCCTAGCCCATAAGAGAGTCATAACAGTTCTTACCATTTCAGGCTGGGTCTGCTGCCCACCAGAGGCAGAGCAAGCAGAGGAGAAGAGAAGGCATCACTCAGCACTTGGAGGGCCCCTGGGAAGCATGGCCTCTACCGTGCTTGGTTAGGAGAGGGGCTGTAATTCCACCAGACGTTTCCAGCTGCTGCAACAATAAAACCCAAACTGAGGCTTCATTCTGTGATCTCATACCTCCCAGAGAAGGGCCAGAAGGCATAGTTTTTAACAGGCTAACAGGACTTTGTGAAGGCTCCTATAAAACAAAGCCAGGCACTCACAGCAGAGGCAGCACCGGCGGAGGCAGCCCACCAGCCTTCTCACATCACAGTACCAAAAACTAGCCACCTTTTGTAACTTATTATTTGCCCCCTAATTCAAACTAAGGTACTTTAATAGAGTGTATCATCTTGATTATGCCTTGAGTGCTGCCAGTGTCAACTAGTTAGGAGGACAGCCTGGCAACTTAAGGAGAAAGGATTCTTATAAGGTGCATTTGTCTCCTGTGGCTGCTGCAATACATGACCACAAACTGGGAGGCTTAAAACAACACAGATTTGTCCTTTCATAGTTCTGGAGGCTAGAAGTTTGAAATCGAGGCGTAGGCAGGACCATGCCCCCAAGATGGCTCTAGGGAAGAATTCTTCCTTGCCTCTTTTTAGCTTCTAATGGTGGCCGACAGCCCTTGGTGTTCTGTGGCTTATGGCGACATCACTGATCTCTGCCTCCGTCTCCACATGGCCTTCTCTCCTGTGTGTCTCTGTCTCTGTCTCTTTATCTTTTCTCTTCTTCTTTTTAGGACACAGCCATATTGGATTAAGGGCATACCCTACTCCAGTATGACCTCATCTTAATTAATTTTATCTGCAATGGTCCTAGTTCCAGAAAAAAAAATTACCCTTTCAGATACTGGGAGTTAGGACTTTAACATATCTTTTGACGAGACAAAATTCAACTCATGATACATGGTGATATTTTGCTAGCATTCCCAGGCCTCGTGAAAGGATATTTTCCTGGGAACATTGCTGGTTCTCTTTGCCCTTAGTCTTTGGTTCCTTCTGTTTCCCAGCTGAATCCAAACAAGTACTTCCTTCCAGATACTTTTTTTTTTCCTGGTAGAACATACATAACAAAAATTTTACCACTTTAGCCATTTTTAAGTGTAAAATTCAGTGGCATTAGGTACATTCAAAATGTTGCACAGCCATCACTACTACCCTCTGCCTATTACTTTTCATTTCCCAGCAAAAGAAGCTTCAACATTTACAAGAAATAGGCTGTGGGAAGGAGAAATAAGAATCATAAATGACTATCGAAATAGTCAGACTTGAAATAACTGTAGGTTGACTTGTAACAAGGATTTTGTTAACAGCAAACCTCAGCTGTCAGCCACTGCCCCATTATATGTACAATGATTCCTTTCTTGTCTTTTAGGTTCTACCTCAAGATGTTTGAGGACTACCCCAAATCTCGGAAAGCCCTTATTCCATTCATCTTTTAAAGAAACCAAATTAAAAAGGAGCAAAGCTCCCACAACGCTGATGAAAACGGTCAAGCTGCTGAAACTGTCATTTCCATGATATAATAGTCCTCCATATATATATATATATGTATGTGCATATATAACAGTTGGTCTCCTGGTGTTCTGCCAGCTGGCCTGGGGATTCTGAGTGGTGCCTGCTTCGAGTTTACTCCTACCCTTCCAGGGACCCCATCCTGATCTCCACCCGAAGCTTCAAAAAGCCACTTTTCCAAATGGCAACGGTTGCTTCTTAGGCATTGCTCTGAGAAAGTACAAACTTCTCCTATTTCTTTCACGGGGCAATCCAAGTACACGTGGCTTCATACCCACTCCCTGTCAATGTAGGACAACTCTGTAATCAAGAATTTTTTGGCTTGAAGGCAGTGCTTATAGACCTTATTAAAGGTATGCATTTTGTACGCATACAGAGTAGCAGAGATTTAAACTCTGAAGCCACACAGACCCAGAGCAAACCCACTCCCAAATGAAAACCCCAGTCACGTCTTCCTTTTCCTTGGTGAATTAGGAAAGATGAGAAATTATTAGGTAGACCTTGAATACAGGAGCCCTCTCCTCATAGTGCTGAAAAGATACTGATGCATTGACCTCATTTCAAATTTGTGCAGTGTCTTAGTTGATGAGTGCCTCTGTTTTCCAGAAGATTTCACAATCCCTGGAAAACTGGTATGGCTATTCTTGAAGGCCAGGTTTTAATAACCACAAAGAAAAAGGCATGACCCTGGATGGCTGCTGAGAGAGTGGAGAACAGCATGATCCTGGATGGCTACTAAGAGGATAGAGAACAGTTTTACAATAGAGATTGCAAACGTTCATGTTCTTGGAAACTGGTGGCAAAAAAAAAAAAAAAAAAAAAAAAAAAAAGTGTAAAACAAAGAGAATTAATGATGAGGTTACATGCTGCTTGCCTCCACCAGATGTCCACAATGATGTGAAGTACAGCAGAAGCCCCAAGCAACTTTCCTTTCCTGGAACTTCTTCATTGTAGTTCTCAGAACTTGTTCAAGAAGGTGTCTCCTAGGGGCAGCTTGAGTACCTCCCTCAAACGAGCTGCAGGCAGAGGCTGAAAGTTGCAGACAGAAGGGCACATCTGGGCAGAAAACCTGTTTTGTTTGCCTCAGACATTTTCTTGCTTTTTACAAAGTTTCAAAAACTTAAAAATTAGGAGATTCCTTCATAAAACTCTGGCATTCTAATTTCATTTAAAAAATTGGAGGATCTGAGCATACAGAGCCCACATTTCCACACCAGAACTGGAACTACGTAGCTAGTAAGCATTTGAGTTTGCAAACTCTTGTGAAGCGGTCACGCCGGCATGGGTGCTGAGATATGGACTCTCTAAGGAAGGGGCCGAACGCTTGTAATTGGAATATATGGAAATATTTGTCTTCTCAGGCCTATGTTTGTGGAACGCATTGTCAATATTTAGCAAACTGTTTTGAGAAATGAGCACCAGTGGTATTAAGTACAGAAACTCACTATATAAGTCACATAGGAAACTTGGAAGGTCTGAGGATGATGTTGATTACTGAAAAATACAAATTGCAATCATATAAATAAATGTTCTTGTTGTTCATTAAATACCTTAAAAATCATGAATGTTAAGTAATTTTGTTTGAATTAAAATATCCTGGGACTTCTGGAGATTTTCACAAGATATTGAGGTATGCTTCTCTGTCCCTCCTTCCCCCGTTCCCATTCACCCTGTCTGTAGTGTCGTTTCCTTTCTTCTCTTCTCTCTTCATGAAATTAGGGGCTGTGTGCTGGAAATAAAGAAGTATGACTTATAGAGCCTCTCAGCCACAATTCAGAACTACAAGGAACTACAATAAACGTGCAGGAAAATGTCCTGAGGATAGACACCATTCCTGGTGCTGAGGAATACACAGGGGAATGAATACACTTGGTGAAAGAAATCTTCAGGTGTAGCTTGAGCTCTGAGACACAAAAGACTTCCAGTTCTCTCCATGACTCTGAAAACTACCTTGCTAAAGTCCTTTATTTTACTACCATGTAAAACATCCAGGCCGATCCTTGAGATGAAATAAGTGTACAATAAATGGCAGTACTCACAGTCTCAGGACAAAACTGCCATTTGGCAATTTCATTTCTTGCCACAAGAGGGCGCTTTCTAAAATAGTATTTAGTCCAACCTTGATTTAATTAGGTAATTAACATATTGGGGGGACCCCAGTCCTGTTGCCTGATGGTGGACCTTTCAAGTTAGCATGATTGTGGAACTTCTTCATCTGAATATGGGGCAGGGTAGCGTGAACTCTATGAAAGCTGAAACCTTCCGTTGATAATTCAGGTATTCTCAGTGTTCTAGGGGTGTTGTGTTCAATGACAGTTTGTCATTGTTTAGGGCTAGGATATGTATGTGGATTAAATACAGTAAAGATCTGAACGTGTACTCATCTCTAAACATATTTCTTCCCACTTTTAAAAATAGAGTGCAACAAAATTATAGTTAATTGAGGTTTCTGTGGAGTGTTTTTTGGCTAAAATAATCTAACAGTGTCCTAGCTCACAAGATACTCTATCTTGGTCTTGCTGAAGCTTTCACAGAAGAGGCGTTTTCCTGCCAACCTTGAAGAAAATGTTGAGTTTTGCTTGTTTTTCAGAATTAAAGAGCTGAAGCAGACCTCAGACATCAGCTATTCCTACCACTTCATATGATAGGTAGTGACATTGAGACCCACAGAGTTAAAAGGCCTCCTCACAGCTGGTACAGAGCTGGTCAGAGCAGCCATCTCATTTTGTCCCTTTGAGGGTCAGAAGTATGTTTTTTTCTGCTTAAGGCACAGCCTTTAGGGCTGCCATCTGGATTTCTACAGAGCTCATGCAGGAGAAAAATAGCCAGAGCTTAAGTGCTGTTGCACAATTCAGTTTGTACACCTCTTGTCCCATGCCTGTGTGTGTGTGAGGCTTTCCTCGCTCTGTGGGAGCATCAGGCTCTGCCCTTTCATAAACCTATTTGACAGAATAGAGAGTTTTCCCTCATTGGTGTAGTCAAGACAACATGTGTGTTCAGCATGGAAAAAGGTTTCAGGTCATAAACCCCTTTATCCCTAGTGCTTACTTTCATAAAGAACAACACTGGCTCCCCTGTATTCTAAAAGGAAAACGGAGCTCTAATGAGAAATACACAATTAAACAGCTATTTAGGCGGCTTAGACCCTTTCAGGAACAAATAAATACATCTGTGGTTTTACAACCCTGAAGTTTGATAATAGTTCTCTTGGATTTTTGTGGTTACCTCATGGCAATCTCACTAAGAAGCAGGGGAGCAAGCTCTTGGCACATGAAGGAATAGATTCATGAAGATTCATTTCCTTTCCCGCTTGGCCTTTTGGTTCTCTAATAAGCTGTGAGCTGAGGTCCACCCAGGGAAAACAAGGAGGGTAACGGCAAATGTAAAGTGAATCTTTCTAGAGAAGGATGCTGATTATTTTATAGCATCTACACTATCCTGTGATGAAAGAAAGAGGCATAGAGCCAGGTGGCAATGTGAGTTCTTGGGTGATTTAATAAGCCATTGAGTGGATTTAATTTCTAAGTAAGAGATTTGTTCATTCTTTGTGCAAGTCCATGGAGTTGTGATCTTAAAAAGTCCTGTGTTATTTGCATTGTGCCTCATTTCTCCCCATCAACCTTGGCTTGAGATTTGGGTGAATAAAATAAATAATTGGAGAAGGTTAAAGTATGCACCAAGCTGTGTTAGTTTCTTTAGTCTTGTCTTTTTTGGGTTGAGGGTTTGGTTTCGCTCAATGCAGTCACAATCTAGATTCTTTATTGGAGGGATAGCCAATATCCCTTCCGACATGGCAAGCTGGCTGGGAGGAGGAGGACAACAGAGAAAGTGGAGGAAGGAGGGGAGTCATAAGGGAGGGTCCAAGGGAGGGTTGGCATTGAAGGCCCTTGGGAGAGAGGGGCCTCCCACTGACAGAGTGGGCTTCCTGCCTTTCCTGTGTCCAGGCTGCACAAGCCTGATCCCTTCTTTATCCTCCCAGGAAAAGATGTCCCTCTGAGAGAGAGAATAAACACTTGTTAGAGCTCCATTTCATAAGAGAAGAAGCTGACTTTTAAAAAACACAAGCCATATGGCTGTACTTCACCATAAATAATTGTATTTCTGTCTGCTCACCTCATAAAGATAGTTTTAGTTCGGCGTGGCAGTGACATTGTGAGAAGGAGGTGAAGTAATTGCTCTTAGAGTGTGTGGCAGCATCCAAGTCGGCTGAGGCCAACGGGGAGATGGGAGCATCCAGAGGAATAAGCAACGGCCAGGGTTCCCCTTTTCAAGGCCTTTGTTTTCCTTTACTCCAGATGCACTCCCCACAAAAGGATCCTTCCTTCTAGAAATGCATTTTTACAGTGTTGACTAGAAAGCATTACCGTAAAATCAATTAAATTTTGTCAATTCATTAATGCCTTCATTTGTTACAAGTTGCCTTTCAGATACTATTTCATTAAAATAATCCTTTCTGGTGGTTTATAACAGGATAAGCTCTCAACAGATAAGTAAGTGAGGGGAAGTAAAAATAGGAGTAATAAAATAAAATAAAGCCAGAGATAAAGTTAAAATGCAAAAATGCCGTCCGAAAGATCCTGTACAGTGGCTAAATCTAAACATAAATTGGGTCCTGAGTCTTCAAAGTACAGAAGGAAATTACTAGTTGCTAAATCCACAACATTCATAAAAGAAAAACAACTTGACCAGGGAAACACAACTATTACTGGTACTAAGACTCATGATACATTTCTACGCTGTGTGATGTGGGGAACCACGTTCATGAGAGCATCTTTACAGTAAATGCAGGGGTCACGTTGTGCAGCTTCTTATAATGTCTTTCCACAAGGGCAACATTCTAATGCCGCAGCTCAATTCTTTAGAAGCAAAGGGGATGAGGAGTTTGTTTTTTTTTCCCACTTAGGATGTAGAAAGCCACCAGATAACCATCCCTACTCTAAAAATGAGAAAAAGCCAGATAGTCTATAAAATTATAACTTCTGAGCCTTTTAATGAACCGAGATAGGAGAGCAACCAGAAGAACGGAATTTCAAAGGAAGCACACAAATGGTTTCACTTTCAGCAGAGTATGGAAGGAAGAGGGTAATGGCCATAAGAGTGGGAAAGAAGAAAACGACAGAAATTTCAATGAATTCTCGATAGCTGAGTGGAAGCTAGCGTGAGTTTAGAATCCCTGGGGGACTGAGACACTTGGCTGACCAAGCATCCAGATCTGCCCCAGAATGAGGAGTTTTCCGGGAAACACGACTTTCTGTGCTCAAACTGGAAAGTCCTAGGCAAACCGGGATGACCTGGCCACCTTGGTCTGCTTGCCGGGTCTTCTGCCGGGTCTTTTGCGGGGTCTTTTACCCAGATCTCCACCTGGAGCTTATGAGGTGGATTGGGGACAGTGTAGGAGACCCGAGAGAATCCTTCTTTGGTGGTGCATAGTCACAAAAGCCCACTGTATTAGTTCGTTTTCACGCTGCTGATAAAGACATACCCGAAACTGGGAATAAAAAGCGGTTTAATTGAACTTACAGTTCCACATGGCTGAGGAGGCCTCAGAATCATGGCTGCGGCAAGAGAAAAATGAGGAAAAAGCAAAAGCGGAAACCCCTGATAAACCCATCAGATCTCGTGAGACTTATTCACTATCACGAGAATAGCATGGGAAAGATCAACTCCCGTGATTCAATTACCTGCCCCTGGGTCCCTCCCACAACATGTGGGAATTCTGGGAGATACAATTCAAGTTGAGATTTAGGTGGGGACACAGCCAAAACATATCATTCTACCCCTGGCCCCTCCAAATCTCATGTCCTCACATTTCAAAACCAATCATACCTTCCCAACAGTCCCCCAAAGTGTTAATTCATTTCAGCATTAACCCAAAGTCCACAGTCCAAAGACTCATCTGAGACAAAGCAAGTCCCTTCTACCGATGTGCCTGTAAAATCAGAAGAAAGCTAGTTATTTCCTAGATACAATGTGGGTACAGGTATTGGGTAAATACAGCCATTCCAACTGGGAGAAATTGGCCAAAACAAAGGGGTTACAGGGCCCATGCAAGTCCAGAATCCAGCAGGTCAGTCAAATTTTAAAGCTCCAAAATGATCTCCATTGACTTCAGGTCTGGCATCCAGGTAACGATGATGCAAGAGATGGGTTCCCATGGTCTTGGGCAGCTCCACCCCTGTGGCTTTGCAGGGTGCAGCCTCCCTCCCAGCTGCCTTCACGAGCTGGTGTTGAGTGTCTGTGGCTTTTCCAGGCACATGGTGCAAGCTGTTGGTGGATCTACCATTATGGGGTCTAGAGAACAGTGGCCCCCTTCTCACAGCGCCACTAGGCAGTGCCCCATTAGGGGCTTTGTGTGGGGCTTTGACCCCACATTTCCCCTCCACACTGCCCTATCAGACGTTCTCCATGAGGGCCCTGCCCCTGCAGCAAACTTGCCTGGGCATCCAGGTGTTTCCATACATCTTCTGAAACCTATGCAGAGCTTCCCAAACCTCAGTTCTTGGCTTCTGTGCAGCTGTAGGCTCAACATTACATGGAAGCTGCCGAGGCTGGGAGTTTTTACCCTCTAAAGCCACATCCTGAGCTGTACATTGGCCCCTTTCAGCCATGGGTGGAGCGGCTGGAACATAGGGCACCAAGTCCCTAGGCTGCACACAGTATGGGGACCCTGGGCCCAGCCCATGAAGCCACTTTTTCCTCCTGGGCCTCGAGGCCTGTGATGGGAGGAGTTGCCATGAAGGTCTGTGACATGGCCTGGAGACATTTTCCCCATGGTCTTGGGGATTAACATTAGGCCCCTTGCTATTTATGAAAATTTCTGCAGCTGGCTTGAATATCTCCCCAGAAAATGGGTTTTTCTTTTCTGTCACATTGTCAGGCTGCAAATTTTCTAAACTTTTATGCTCTGCTTCCTTTGTAGAACTGAATGCCCTTAATAGTACCCAAGTCACCTCTCAAGTTCAAAGTTCCACAAATCTCTAGGGCAGGGGCAAAATGCCTCCAGTCTCTTTGCTAAAACATAACAAGAGTCACCTTTAGTCCAGTTCCCAACAAGTTCCTCATCTCCATCTGAGACCACCCCAGCCTGGACATTATTGTCCATATTGCAATCAGCATTTTGGGCAAAGCTATTCGACAAGTTTCTAGGAGGTTCCAAACTTTCCCACATTTTCCTGTCTTCTTCTGAGCCCTCCAATCCGTTCCAACCTCTGCCTGTTACCCGGTTCCAAAGTCACTTCCACATTTTTGGGTATCTTTTCAGCAACACTCCACTCTACTGCTACCAACTTACTGTATTAATTCATTTTCATGCTGCTGATAAAGACATACCTGAAACTGGGAACAAAATGAGGTTTAATTAGACTTACAGTTATACACGGCTGGGGAGGCCTCAGAATCATGGTGGGAGGTGAAAGGCATTTCTTACATGGCGGTGACAAGAGAAAAATGAGAATTATTCACTATCATGAGACTAGCACAGGAAAGACTGGCCCCTGTGATTCAATTAAGTCCCTCCCACAACACGTGGGAATTCTGAAAGATACAATTCAAGTTGAGATTTGGGTAGGGACACAGCCAAACTGTATCACCCACCCTCTTCCAGGCCTTTCTGTTACAGAAAGCAAAAGCTGCAAGCCTCTGGGAGAGGGATAGGAAATCCTCCTTCTCTAAGACCCAGGGAAAGGTCCACTGACTCTAGGGGAGGGGATAAAGCAAAAAAGAACCAGAAAAGAGGGCATTCAGAAAACTGCCCCATCCCCTGCTATATTGTCACTGAGAAAGGAGTAGAAGCAAAAACTATTTCTTCTAAGGGGGTGGGTGGGGAGCAGGCAGCAAATCCACCAACTCCCACCAGGAGCCTTGTGCCAAGTAGCAAGCATTAGCAGGCCATCAGGAAATGGCCCCAGTCTCAGGCAATGTTACACTGATGCTCTGATGCTGATGGTGGGGTAGACACAGAAGCTGTCTGTCCTTAAGGAGAGGACAGGAAACCCAATCAGGACAGAAGCCTGTGGAGCTACAAAGAAGAGGTCTGCATCACTAGGGGTCCCTCCTGACTAAGTCTCCCCCACAGTCCATCATTCGGCTGCAGTGTGTGGGATATGGTGCAGGTATGCTGAGCATTTCCCACCATAGTGGCCTGGCCCCTTAGGACTCACCTAAGACTGAGGCTGGAGTAGGGGCACCTAGAAACTAGGAACTATACTAAGTCCAGCACACACCTCACACCCAATAATGAGCAAGAGCAAAGAAGAAAAGAAGGGAAAATTTGACAGATTATCAATAGTTGAGTGGGGCCTAGCATGAGTGTTTAGAATCCCTGGGAGCCTCAGATACTCAGTTGACTAAGCATCCTGTTCTGCCCCGGACTGAGGGGTTTCCTGGGACACAGGACTTTCCATGCTTAAACTGGAAAAGTCCCCTGCAAACTGGGGTGAGTTGGTCTCTACTGCTGGGGAGCACACAGAGAGAACCACCCACGTGGCACAGGCATGCTGAGAGCTGAGAGTAGAGAAGAAACAAGGAGTGGCCCCTCTGGCCCTCCAGGTCTCCCAGTAAGCACAAGGCAGCAGCAGCTCATCGTAGAAAGAATCTGAAGAGTGTGGTGCATTCCAAGTTAATTCAGTAAAACAAACCCCAAATCTAGCCTCTTCCCCCAACTCCCAACTTATGATCTGGTAGAAAAGGCAAGCTTAATTCTGGGTATAAATACTATTTACCTCAGTCTCTACTGTTCCTTTATGTTTGACATTGAATAAAAAGTATGAACACACATACACATACATAAAACAAGGCAAAAAACAAAAAGATAATCCACTGTGAAGAGATAAAGCAGTCAATAGAATGAGACAAAGAAGTGGTCCAGATATTAGAACTATCAGATGGGGACATTAAACTAATTATGATTAATATATAGAAGGATCTAGAGGAAAATGTGGGCAACATGCATGAGCAGATGAAGAATGTCAGCAGAAAGACAAAAACTAAACAAATTCCAAGGGAAATGCTGACAAATCTCCTCACAATATCAAGAGATAAAGAATTAATGGGCTTGGCAGCCTGGATACAGTAAAAAATCAGTAAACTTGAAGATAGATCAATAGATTTATCCGAACTGAAACAAAGAGAGAAAAAAATATGTGTAATTAGAGTCCCATAAGGGAGGGGTGGGGGAAAAGGGGAGGGGAGGGGAGAGAGAGAGAGAGAGAGAGAGAGAGAGAGAGAGAGAGAGAGAGAGAGAAATTGAGAGAGAAGATTTCTTAAGCAAATGCATAAAGAGAAAGCAGAGAGTTAGTCCTCATCTGGAAAACTGTGAAGTGGGTGAAATCTGATGTGAACAAATGATTATCCTCTTTCTTCTGGCATCATACTTTCTGGTATGATGCCAGAAGATCTGTTGAAAAATCTCCAAACTGTTAGTGTTAGCTATTGATAGCACAAGGTCTGATTGTGTCCAGGGGATATTTGCATTTCACTGAAGGAACATTTGCCTAAAAATGGAAGGTCTTCAAGGTTCACATTAATGAATTTATGGTGAAATACCACACACAGCTAATGGGACTAATTTGAGGTCCAGACCTTATCTAAGACCACTCATATACATCATTCGAAGTGGTACTTACATTAAACCTTCTAGGATGAAGGCTGGACTTTTATACCCATTGTTTCAGTTGTGGCTCAAAGGGGTCCAGCCACAGGGCAGAGAGGGGCTGGAGCTGTGAGCCTGATTCCTGGGTTACTACTTTTGTTTCTGTTCTCTATGAGACTGATGCACAAACTTGGAGGCTCAGGACTGTGACAGTCCTCAACACCAGACAACACCAGACAGTCTAGCAGAGCACCTATAACCATGAACTTTCTCTCCAACAGTTGCCCTATGGTCGTGCTTTTCAAAGTATGGTTTCTGGACCCCCTTCATCAGAATTGCCAGGGTGCTCCTATTCTGTCTGATCTACTTTGACATTTAGTTAGGTTCTCACCACACTTTATCCCACCTTTTCAGAGCCACCACTATCTCTCAGAATTGTCATAGAAGTTTCTCAACTGATCTCCCCACTTCCATACTTGCTTCCCCATAGTGTATTCTCAATACAGCAAGCAGTCAGAGTGACACTTTTATAAGTACTTGTAAATCTTTTCGCATCACCTTCAAAACAGTATTTGGGCTCCCATCTCACCCAGACCAAAAAGTAAGTATTTGCAGTGGCCTACAAAGCTCTACAGAACCTGGGCCCCATTACCTCTCTGACTTTATCTCCTGTTGCTCTCCGTGTGGCCCACTGTCCAGTACCATGCTGACTTCCTGGAAGATCCTCAAAACCCCCACAGCCCCAGGATCTTTGCACATGCTCACTCCTCTGCCTGGAATGCTCTTCTTTTAGATACTCACATGGCTCATCTCTCATTTCCTTCAGGTGTCTGCTCAAATACCACCTTGTAAGAAAGGTCTTTCCTGCCCATCCTGTTCAACATAGCGCCCCGCTCCTACCCTTGGTACGCTTTCTGCCTTATCCCTATAATGGTTTTCAGAGCACTTACCACCGTCTAACACACAAGATAGTTTCTAGTATATGTGTTCATTCTCTGTCTTTCCCCATTAGACTATAAGCCCCCTGAGAGGAAGGACTTGTGCACTTCGTTCTCTCATGTGTCATCAGTATTTGCATGGGTGCCTGGCATAAAATGAGAGCTTAGTAAATATTTACACTATGGGAAGAGCTAGAAGCAAATTTTCCTTTCTCTAAATGAGGGGGTATTGGAGAGAAAAGGACTCCTAAACATGGCTAAAACATGTACAAGCTTTAATCCTGCTTCCCATCATCCTGAGACCTGGGAGGAATAAAAGAAAGAATGTCAAGCTGAATAGGTTTTTAAAGGCTGGATAGATCTTGACATTCCAAGTAATTAATACATGACTCGTGTTCATGATAGAGAAGGTGGTGGTGTTTGCATCATCGTGTGGGTCTCCAAGGGGGCTGGGCCTGGTGTCATCCAATCAAGCATAGAGCATAGTGTCCAAGCAGGTCCTGGCAGGTGTAGTGGAAGATTGGCAGTGGCCACTGGATGACGTGCATGTTCTGATGCCTCAGGCAGTCCTGGACAGACAGTCATTTGGCTCCTTCTTTTTGGGATAGGTTGGCCACTTGTCAAGTGTGGCCAGGCCTTCAGGCTGGGCTGCTTAGTCATAAGTAATATGCTAACCCTTTAAACACACACACACACACACACACACATGCACAGTTCCACATTTTAACTCTCATTCTGGTGCCTCAATTCAACCTGTCCTATGATTATGTTGCATTTTCAGCTTTATACTTAAGGTCTACACAGAATTCCCCTACATTAGGAAACAATCTTGTGACATAAAGTCTCATTACAAGTGTCATTTTCTTGAGGAACTCCCATAGAGGGTGATATGGTTTGGCTCTATGTCCCCAACCAAATCTCATGTCGAATTGTAATCCCCACACATCAGGAAATGGGCCTGGTGGGAGGTGATTGAATCATGGGGATGGATTTCCCCCTTGCTGTTCTCTTGATAGTGAGTGAGTTCTCATGAGATCTGTTTGTTTGAAGGCATGTGGCATGTCCCCCTTCACTCTTTCTCTTGCTTCACCATGGTAAGACGTGCTTGCTTCCCTTTCACCTTCCACTATAATTCCTGAGGCTTCCTGGGCATGCTTCCTGTTAAGCCTGCAGAACTGTGAGTCAATTAAACCTCTTTTCCTCATAAATTACCTAGTCTCAGGTAGTTCTTTATAGCAGTGTGAGAACAGACTAATACAGAAGGGATTGTCCATAAATCTTAATTAAGAGAGTGGGCCAGATGCTTCTTATGCACATTAAACACTGAGGACAGGGTCATTGGCTTATATCTTGTAAAAGGCTAACTTTTTACCTCTCCTTGCAGTTTGATTCAAAGAAGTCTAAAAGAGTCCTATGACACAAATGTCTTCCTTTCTAACCACCGGTGGGGTCAAAAATTCCTACTCTGGCACTCTTTATGGGAGACAGCCACTTTTACGTAAGTTAAAGCACCAGGTGACCTGAAATTGCTCTAAACTAAATGTGTCTTGGCAGGGATTAAATGGTTTGATTGATCCCTTGTCCCAGGGCAGAGAACAAGGTGAGGAAACAGAAGCAGGGGAGAAGCCTGCAGAGGGAAGGGGCTGAGTGGTACTTGGGGTGCCCTCTGGTAGTAGGGGGTGCTTAGGTGCACAGATGGGAACATGAGCAAGTGGGATTGAGGTTTGAACTCTGGGCACCCCAGAGACTGGGGAGGCCAGGAAGGTAACAAGGAGTAAACTTCAGAGGAGAGATATTTAATTAACTGCAAAGAAGACAACACACTTGATTGTGAACTCCTCATCACTGGAGTGTTCCAGAGAGCCTGGAGGATGACTTGCTGGGGAAGCTCAGGTTGAACAAAGGCCCGAGTTTTGACTTGGGCTCTCTAAGGCTCCTTCTAGATTTGTAACTCTAAATGCCAGGCATTGAATATAAAATTCCTGGTTCACCAGTTTGCCTGGGCCAACCTGGCCTGTAGGTTCATGTGGTTTATGGGAATCAATCCAGGTCTGTGTAGAATTTTCTGAGGCATCAATAATTCAGTTGCATTAAGCTCTGAGGCAGAGCCAGTAATATCTGAATATGAGTCAGTAAAAAAATGCAAGACTCAAGAAGTTTAGTTCAAATCAAAGGAAAACTGTATCTCCTGGAGCACTAACTTCCAAATTCTGGGCCACAGCTATTCTAGGAGTCAAGTGCGGTGAACATATCGCCTTGGCAACACAAGGAAGCATCTTTGGGGAGAGCTGGCTCTTTGTGGTAGGGGATGGACAGTGTCCACAGAAGTGGGGCCAGTGCTCAAACAATTCACATTCAAGGGAGCAGGTGAGGGAAAAAAGATGAAACTATACTAGCTGGTCAGAAACTCTAGAAGGGTCATATATCAATGACTTCATTATGCAAATCACTTCATTAGACAGAAAAAATTTTTTGTTTCATTTACTTTTAGGAGAAAGAAAAACATAAGAGAGAAAAATGGTATTAGAAATATCTTTATTTAATCTACTTGATAAGAAATTATTTATTTACAATAAACTGCATCTATTTCAAGTATACAATACAATGAATTTGACAGTTGTATACACCCATGTCACAACCACTACAATCAAGATACAGAAGATTTCCTTACCCTCAAAAACTTCTTCATACCACAGTCCATTCTTCCCTTCACCCATGGTTATAGACAACCACTGATTTTCTTTTCTTCAGTACATATGCGGAGTCTTCAAGTAAGTCATAGAAAATGCATATTATGGAAAACCTGTGATGGATTCAAAATATTTTTTTGCACCAAAATAAACTTGTGCTAGCTAGTTACAGCATACCTGAACAGGATCTGGTTTGAGGCACCAAGAAGAATAAGAAAGACATCGGTTTGAAAGACCCCCTATCACAGCAACATGAATTCTGCTGAAATTGAAGCAAGAACAAACATCCATTTGATGCTGAAACTTGGGTGGAAGAAGGGTGAAATCACTGATGCTTCACAAAATGTTTAAGGAGGCAATGCCCCAAAGAAATCCACAGTTATAAATGGATAACTCATTTTAAGAAGGGACAAGATGATGTTGAAGATGAAGCCTGCAGTGGCAGACTATAACATCAATTTGTCAGGGAAAAAATAATCTTGTTCCACTCTAACTGAAGAGAACCAATGATTAACAACATGAACAATAGCCAACACCACAGACGTCTCAATTGGTTCAGCTTACATATTCTGACTGAAAGATGCCCACATAAGCTGGAGCCAAGAGCAGAGCTTTCAATGGACATTTTAAACAATGGGATCAAGATCCTGAAGCATTTCTTTGAAGAATTATAACAGGAGATAAAACATGGCTTTACCAGTATGATCCTAAAGACAAAGGACAAGCAAAACTATGGCAGCCAACAGGTGGAAATGGTCCAGTCAAAATAAAACTGAACCAGTCAAGAGCAAAGGTCATGGCAATGGTTTTTTTGGGAGATGCTCAAGGCATTTTTCTTGCTAACTTTCCGGAGGGTCAAAGAATGATAGCATCTGCTCATTATGAAAATGTTTTGAGAAAGTTAGCCAAAGCTTTGGCAGAGGAACACCCAGGAAAGCTTCACCAGAGAGTCCTTCTCCACCACAACAATGCTTCTGCTCATTCTTCTCATCCAACAAGATGAGTTTTGATGGGGAATTGTTAGGCTTACAGTCCTGATTTGGCTCTTGACTTCTTTTTGTTTCTTAATCTTAAAAAAGTCTGTAAAGGATACGCATTTTTCTATAGCTAACAGTGTTAAAACAAAACAAAACACAGCATTGACTGTTTAAATTCCCAGGACTTTCAGTTCTTTAGGGATGAACTAAATGTCTGATACCATCACATACAAATGTGTCATGACTTTGATGGAACTTATGTTGAGAAATAAAGTTCATATTTTCTATTTTATCTTTTCATTCAGTTTTGTTCACAAACTTTTCAACTACCTCTTGTATTAGTTTGCATTTTACCTAAATGGAATCTTAAGTATGCACTCTATTATATGTGAATTCCTTCACTCGCCATAAAAATTCTAAGATTAATTCATGTAATTGAATGTATCAGTAGTTTATCCCATGTTTTTCTAAGTAATATCGCATTAAATATCTCAAAGTATACCACATTTTATTTATTCTTTCACATGTTGATGGATATTTGAGCTGTTTCTAGTTTTTAACAATTATAAATAAAGCTTGTACAACTATTTGTGTATAGGTTTTAATGCAAACATACATTTCATGGATAAATAAATAAATTTCTTGGGTAAATACATAGCAGTGAGATTGCTGAATTACAGTATGCATATATTTCTAAGAAGCTATCAACCTGTTTTTCCAAAGTAGCTGCATAATTTTCCATTTCAGTCAACAATGTAGGAGAGTTCTGATTGTTCTGCATATTCACAAGCACTTGATATTGCCGTTTTCTTTAGCAACTCTTATAGGTACGTAGTAGTAATTTTTTGTTTTAAATTTGCATTTCCTTAATGAGTAGTGATGTTGGGCATCTTCTCATATGCTTATTTGCCATCTATATTTCCTAATTAGTGAAGTGTCTAGATCTTTCGTCATTTTTAAAAAATTGTGTTGTTTTCTTATTGCTGAATTTTTGTGTTTGTTTGTTTTGACAGGGTCTCACTCTGTCACCCAGGCTGGAGTGCAGTGGCACAATCATGGATCACTGCAACCTCAGTCTCCTGGGCTCAAGAAATCCTCCCACTCTTGAGTAGCTGGGACTGCAGGTGTTCACCACCACATCTGGCTAATTTTAAACATTTTTGTAGAGACAAAGGTCTCACTATGTTGCTCAGGCTGGTCTTAAACTGGGCTCAAGAGATCCTCCCATCTCAGCCTCCCAAACTGCTGAGATTAAGGGCCTGAGCCACTGAGCTCAACCTACTGCTGAGTTTTGAGAGTTAGTTACATATTTTGAATACAAATGTTCAGTCAAATGTATCTATTGAAAATATTTTCTACCAGCCTGTGCCTTGTCTTTTCATTCATGGAAGAGTGTCTTTAACAGGTAAAACATTTTAATTTAAATGGAGTCTAATTTATTAATTTATTTCTTTTATGGATCATACTTCTGGTGTTATAGCTAAATAACTCTTTGCTTAACTCAAGGTTATAAAGATTTTCTTATATGTTTTCTTTTATATACTTTATAGATACACTTTTTAACTTTATTCTGTGGTGCATTTTGAGTTAATTTTTGTGTAAGATGTAAGATACAGATTGAGGTTAACTTTTTGTTCTTGTATTTTTGCTGATGACTATCCAATTGCTTCAGCATCATTTGTTGAAAAGAGGAACTCTCCTGTATTGGTTTGCTTTTGCACATTTGCCAAAAACCTGTTAACTATATTTGTAGAATCTATTTCTGCATTTTTTTATTTTATATGACTGGTCTATATGTGTATATTTTTACCAATAGCACAATATATTGATAACTTTAAACTTATGAGTTTTGATATTAAGTAGTGTGGGTGATTCAACTTTTTTTTTTTTCAAAACGGTTCTGGCAGTATTAGTTCCTATGTCTTTCCATGTAAGTTTTAGATTCAGCTCATTATTATCTAAGAAATAGACCTTTGAGATTTTGATACATATTGCATTATAACTATTGCTCAGTCTGGGGAGAATTGACATTTTATCAAGATTAAATCTTCCATGAACATTGTATGTCTCTCCATTTATTTAGATCTTGTTTTTTTTTTTTTTTTTTATCAATGTGTTGTAGTTTTCTGCATACAAATTCTATACATATTTTGTAGGATTGAGACCTAACTAGTTCACTTTTTGTATGTTATTGTAAGTAGCAATGTTTTGTAAATTTTGACCTCTATATTTTGGAATTCTATGCTAGCTAATAGAAATGCAATTGATCTTTGTACCTTGATTGTATATCCTGCAACTCCTACAAACTCACTTATTAGTTCTATGAACTTTTTAAAAATAGATTTTTAGAATGTTTTAGAGGAAAAATAATGTTTTCAGAGAGAGTTGTATTTATTTTCAATCATCTTTTAAAATAATCTTACTACATTGGCTGGAGTTTTTGTAAAATACTGAATAGGAGTGGTGATGGGGGCATCATTACCTTGTTTCTAAGCTTAGGAGAAAAGTACTTAGCTTTACAACATTAATAGCTATAGTTATTTGTTTGTTATGCCATTTATCAGTATGGAAGTTTCTTTATTTTTTTAAATTCCTGAAAGTTTTTTTAAAATCATAAATAGACGTTGAATTTTACCGAATTTTTTTGGGTATCTATTGACATAATCACATGGTTTTTCTTCTTTAGTCTGTTAATATTGTGACTTACATTGACTGATTTCTGAATGTTAAACCAAACCTGGTATAAACTCCCATTGGTTATGATATATTATCATATGTAGTTATTGCGGGATTTGATTTCCTAATATTTTATTGAGGATTTTTGCATTTATGTTCATGAGGGATATTGGTCTATAGTTTTGTTTTCTAGTAATGTCTTTGTCTAGTTTGAGTATTAAGGTAAAGCTGACCAACTATAAAAGTAGTTAAGAAGTTGTCTCTCTCTTGTTTTCTTGAAGAGACGGTATACAATTAGTATTACTTCTTCCTTAAATGTTTTGTAGAATTCACCAGTGAAACAATCTAGGCCTGTAGTTTTCTTTGTTGAAAGGTTTTTAATTGCAAATCCAATTTAAAATAAATATAGTATTATCTGAGTTATTTATTTCTTCTTCAGCGAGTTCTGGTAGTTTATATGTTTCAAGACATTGAACTAATTATGTAAATTATCAAATTTTTGGACATAGAATTGTCTGTTATATCTTCTTATTTTTCTTTTAATGTCTTTGTGTTTTCTTTTTTCTCCCTTGATCAGTCTTGCTACAGGGTCATCAATTTTATTGATCTCTTCTAAGACCAACTTTTTTTTCATTGATTTTTCTCTATTGTTTTTCTGTTTCTGTCACAGAAATGATTTTTTGGACTTGATAAAATGAAAAGACAACTTATATAATGGAAGAAAATATTTACAAGCTATGTATCCAATAAGGAGTTAATATCCAAAATATATAAGAAACTCATATAACTCAATAGGAAAAGAACAAATAACCCCATTAAATAATGCACAGAGGACTTAAATAAACGTTTTTCCAAAGAAGACATAAAAGTGGCCAAAAAATATCTGAAAAGATACTCACCACCACTAATCACCAGGAAACTGCAAATCAAAAGTACAATGAGATATCACATTTTGTTGATTTCTTTTGTCTAGTTGTTCTATTAATTCCTGAGAGAGGAGTGTTCCATTTTCCTACTATAATTTTCCTATTGTCTATTTTTGCCTTAGTTGTATCAATTTTCACTTCTTGTATTTTGAGTCTCTATTTTTACATGTATACACATTTTTGATCATTAAATCTTACCAGTTAATTGAGCTAAAAAGGCACAATACTGTATTTTTTACTCTTTATCTGAGAGTCTGTTTTATCTGATTTTAATATATCAATTTCGGTCTTCTTAAGCTATTTACATGGTATTTCTTTTTTCTTCTATTTACTGTCCATCTTTATATTTAGTCTATGTCTTCATATTTAAAATATGTTTCTTATAGACAACATAAATTTAATCTTGCCTTTAAAATAATCCATTCTGATAATCTTTGGCATGCTTAGTACATTAGCATTTAATGAAATTACTGACATGATTGGATTTAGTCCTACCAATGTATTATTGATTTGGTTGTTCTCTGCCCATTTTTCCCTTGCTGTTCTCTTTCTTCTTTCTTTTGCATTATCTGTATGTATTTTATAATTCATTTTTAATGTTCTATATTAGATTTTTAGGAATATTTCTTGGTGCAATCTTTCTAGTTGATGTACTATGGTTAGCTTTTTCATAGTGTGAGTTAATTTAGAGTTAGTCTTATACCACTTTATAGAAAATATATAATCCTTACAATTATTTAGGTCTATTCATTTATGCCTCTACCATGCTCTATATTATGGTTACTATATGTATTACATATGCATACATTGTAAATTCTATAAGGCAATGCTAAAAGTTTGTCTCTAAACAGTCATCTGTATTATAAATAAATTGAAAAAAGAAATAGTCTTTTATAAGTATCCTTATGTTTACTCTTTTCGGAATTTTCCTGTGGTATCATTTCCCTTCAGCCTAAAAAACTCAGTATAACATTTCTTGTGGTACAAGTCTGGTGGCAATGAATACCCTTAGTTTTTCATTATTTGAAAATATCTTTATATCAGCTTCATTCTTAAAAGACATTTTTGCAGAAGATGAAATTCTTAGTTAATAGGGTTTTTTTTTCTACCAATGCTTTAAAGTTATCGTTTTACTGTATGCTTCCTTGGTTTCTGATGAGAAGCCATCATTATTCAAATACTGTTGAATATAGTGGATCATTTTCTTGGGGTGATTTCATAATTTTCTCTTTATCTTTGGTTTACAGCTGTTTGATCACGATGTACCTAAGCATGATTCTTTTCAAGTTTATCCTGTTTGAGATTCATGGAACAAGTTTAATCTGTAAATTTAAGTCATTAACCAGAGTTTGGAAATTTTTGGCTATGATTTCTTGAAATATGTTTACTGTCCTATTATTTTTCTCCTTTCCTTTATTGACTACATTTCCACTATGCTAGATCTTTTGAAGTTGTTCCATAGATCAGTGAGGCTCTGTTCTTTTTCCCTGTTGTTCAGATTCTATGCTTCTTATTGATTCATCTTCTTGTTATTACCTTCAGAGGAAAGCCACATAAAGTGAAAACTCATTGTGTTCCATGGTGTTCCTTGCTGTAGGCTTTAGCTCCCCTCCGAAAACTGCCTGCTTTTGTTCAGTCTCCAGAGTCTTGTGTAGTTGTTTTTGTATTTTGTCTAGATCTTATAACTCCTGTTGGCAGCAAGATCAGTTTTTTAGATGCTTATTTCCCATACAGTGAAGGGTATTGTTTTTACCCTGAAGTCAGCAGAGATTTAACAAAATTCCTTACAATTTATGCAATCATATTCACAGACAGTTCTTGATTAATTTGTAATTATAGTTACCTAACATTTGTAAAAAATAATTAAAGGTTAAAAGCTATTCCTTATACCATACTTAATCATACAAGAAAAGAATGGATGCACTCACAACATTTTTCATTCATTTATTCCTAATTAGAAAGATCTTGCTGACTCTCAATGCCTTGGTTTCTTTATCAGTCAAAAAATAGTAAAATATATTAGCTTGTCCTGAAAAATATTCTAAAGATTTTGCTTGCAAAAACGTGCGGTTAAATGCATTTGGGATATGTAGCACTGAAAAGAGTTGAATAGAACTTTTTGCAGTACTTTTCAAAGCCCCTAATATACTAAAATGTGTTTTCAGTTTCCAAAAAGAGGACAAAGTTAGTATTACTTAGCTTTCCTTTTTTCTCAGGCTTTAATATGGCTTAGCTTGCCACTGTTACTGATGCTGTCTTTCTTTACAATCTTGATATTTTATTAATTATGAATTTTCTATGTGAATTTTGTCTTTTAAATGCTGTATTAAAATACTGTTTATCTCAATTACTGAGTTTTATGGTGCCCCCTTAAATTTTGCACTGGAGGCAAGTACTTTGTTTACTTCACCTGTCTCACCTGATCCTGCACTGTCAGCAGCTGAATGGATAGACTTATTAATACAGTGTTGCATTTCTTAACACATTAAATCAAACAAACTCATCAGCTTACAAGACCCTCCATGGTTTGGCTCTTATCTTAAGAACCTTATCTCACCCTTTCTCTACTTCCTTCTTATCACATGAATGTTTTGCACTCACTCCTACCTCCCAAGCTTTCGTTCCTTTTCCAACCAAAGCAAGAATGTCTCCATCTCTCCATTTCTTCTCCTCAGCTAATCCAAATCCTTTTTAAGAATGCGTCTTAAGTCTCACTCCCTCCTTTAAAGGTTCCCTGATCTCTGGAGGAAGGCCACAGACTCTTTCCCTTTGCTGATTTGTTGTTAATGTATTCACCAGCAATCACACACAACTTGGTCCTGAATTATGCACTGCCTAGCATGATTTCTTGATCTTCTCATGGGTGCATATCTTGTCCCTTCTGTGGTCCAAGGTCCATGTCTCACACTTAAGAATCCTTTAACGCAAAGCATTAGGTGGAGCCACTCAGGGCTAAGTAAATACTGTTAATTTGATAGGTTGCTCCAGAACTCCTTGAACTCACTCTTGTTCTCTTGATCTTTGCTCTTCTCTTTTTCTTACCCTTAAATCATGGCGGGATCCATAATCTCAGGTTCAGTTGAATTTGGGCTAAACTTATACCCATCAGCTTTGAACTCAACTCAATTCTAGGTGTAAACATAGGGTGAATTCCTGAAGGATTTGCAAATTTATGGACACTTTCCTGCTAACCACATATAGATCTAATACTTGTGGTAGACTAGGCCCCAGTATGCCTCCCACAGGTATAAACAGCAGAGCTGTTCCCTTCTGGAAATGTAGGACTGAACAAGATTATACCCAATGGGATAGTGAGTGGGATTATGTGTGTTCTTGTAATATGTTGTCTGTCTTGTATAAGATGAGTTGTTTTACCTTCTCCTTCACCAAGAGCCTAAAATCATGTCGGGCTTCCTGCCCCTAACTGTATCTCTGTACCAAGTTAATTGCCTGTCTTATCTGCTCAGAATATTGCAACCAGGAGGGATGGATGTTCAAAGGCTCTTCATGACTTACTGAAGGTTTTCTCCAGCATATATCTGAAGCTTCCATGGAGAGCAAAGGATCTAATAAAGGGAAATCTGACATAACCCTCTCAGGCTTCTTTCTACTGAGCTGGTCTTCAATACCAGAAATTGAATCCATATTTTGTGCAAAGAAAATTATAATCATTTGGACAACTAATTGATTCTCCAAGTCTTTCTATTGGTCAGAACCATTTATCAATGGATGCCTCATTCTGATGTAGCCTGAAATAAAGAGTAGTCTAATGCTGGTTTGCTCATTGATCCTCTTCAGAAGGGTCAGCTTAGGGCTTTTGAATGGGCAAGAGACTGCCTAATCCATTGCCTTCTGGGGTAGACAAGAGAAAAAATGTGCTTTGGAAGAGAGCTGGACAACTCTAAGGGGCTTGGGGCATGGTATTTTTGTCCTCATAGTGTTTGTATTGTAATAATGAACATGAGACTAGGGAATGAGAATCAATTTATAGGTCAGCTGTTTGTTCGACTGTGATGATCTTTTGCCAGCTCCCCGGATCTCTGAAGGTTAGCCACTTGGACTATCACATGTAACTATACAGAGAAAAACTCCAGGCAAACACGTTGTATGTACTATTCCAGTTTTGCTCTCAAATACTCGGTGAGCTGGGCTGATTGCTCAGCTTCAGACAGGGCTACTTCTGACATCAAAAGCAGGTAGAGGAGACTTTTTGATCCCCTTGGCTTGGGCAACTCACTATTTTCAGCCTCCTAGGTGAGAAAAGGTGACAAGAGATAAAGTCAAGGAAGAATACATCAAAGGCTAAGAGATGAAAGGATTTTCTTGTTGATATCTGGCTCAGAGGTCACCTAAGTCAATTTATATGTATGCTATTATCATGGTATCCAAACTTTTCCAGCTGGTTGGGGGATAGGAAATGGGGATTTCCAAACAAGAGGAAACTCCAGGGTGACCTTACAAGCCAGACAAAAAATGGACTCACAAGACAATGAATACCAAAACCCAAGAAGGATGGTGGAAATGGAGAGCTTGTATTCAAAGTTGCTAAAGATGTGACCAGTTATACACTGCCAATGCAGATTCACACAGGTATAGAATTATATAAGATTCATCCATGCACTTGTGTGTATAAGTAATTCATTATTGTTTCAATGATGTGTATTATTTTATGGTATGAAACACCACAATTTATCTTCTTTTATTTGTTGATGAACATTTGAGTTGTCTTCCATTTTTGACTACTGGGAGAAAGAGCAGCTATGGACATTTTTGGAAAAGTCTTTTTGTAAATATGTTTGCATTTCTCTTAGATATATACTTCTAGATAAGAAGAAAGGCAAGCATTTATCTTTACTAGAAATCACCAATGAGTTTTCCAAAGTGAATGTACCATTTTACACTCTCAGCAGTGTATGAGAATGCTGCTCCACATTCTCAACGTTTGTATTGTCAGTCTTTTTAATATTAACCATTCCAGTGGGCTAGAAAAGGCATCTCATTATAGTTTTTAAAAATAAGTTTATGAAGGTTTAATTCACACACAATAAAATACGCTAGTTTAAAGTGTACAGTTTGATGAGTTTTGAAAATGTATGTACCTATGGAACTACCGCCACAACCCAGATGATACAGTTTGGCTGTGTCCCCACCCAAATCTCACCTTGAATCAAACCTCCCACAGTTCCCCTGTGTCATGGGAGGGACCTGGTTGGAGGTAATTGAATCATGGGGGCAGGTCTTTCCTGTGCTATTCTCATGATAGCGAATAGGTCTCACCAGGTCTGATGGTTTTATAAAGGGGAGTTTCCCTGCACAAGCTCTGTTATTCTCTCTTGTCTGCAACCATGTAAGATGTGCCTTTCACCTTGTGTCATGATTGTTAGGCCTCCCCAGCCATGTGGAACTGTGAGTCCATTAAGCCTCTTTTTCCTTGTAAATTACCCAGTCTCAGGTATGTCTTTATTAGTAGTGTGAAAACAGACTAATACATCAGATATAGAATATTTTCATCACTCTCTTACCCCTTGCCAGTAAATAATGACCCCATCCTCATCTCAGCTTCAGAAAATCATTGATGTGTTTTTGTCACTCTTGATTAGTTTGTCTTTTGTGAAATTTCATATGAATAAGATCATACAATAAAAGCTTTATTTTCACTTAGCAAATAGCATAATGTTTTTGAGTTATGGCTATATAGTTGGGTGTATTAATAGAGTTTTTTTTTACATGTGTAGTATTTCAATGACAAATTGTAATACCACAATATGTTGTTCATTCACTTGTTGATGGGTGTTTGAATTGTTTCCACATTTTGTCTGCTACAAATAAAGTTGCTACTGATATTTATGTAGAAGCCCTGTGTAAACACAGAAAGGAGGAAATAATTAAGTAATGAATTATGAAAATAAACAAAACTTAGGCTTACCAATACTAAAAATCAGTTATTTGAAGAGAAAAACTAGACAAACCTTAGGCAAGACTGACTGTGGGGGAAGTAAAAGATATTATATATATTTTTTTATTATTATACTTTAAGTTCTAGGGTGCATGTGCACAACTTACAGGTTTGTTACATAGGTATACATGTGCAATATTGGTTTGCTACACCCATCAACTCGTCATTTACATTAGCTATTTCTCCTAATGCTATTCTTCCTCCTGCCCCCTACCACTGGACAGGCCCTGGTGTGTGATGTTCCCCACCCTGTGTCCATGTGTTCTTATTGTTCAATTCCCACCTATGAGTGAGAACATGCGGTGTTTGGTTTTCTGTTCTTGTGATACTTTGCTGAGAATGATGGTTTCCAGCTTCATCCATGTCCCTGCAAAGGACATGAACTCATCCTTTTTTATGGCTGCATAGTAATCCATGGTATATATGTGCCACATTTTCTTAACCAGTCTATCACTGATGGATATTTGGGCTGGTTCCAAGTCTTTGCTATTGTGGATAGTGCCACAGTAAACACACGTGTGCATGTGTCTTTATAGTAGCATGATTTATAATCCCTTGGGTATACACCCAGTAATGGGATCACTGGGTCAAATGGTATTTCTAGTTCTAGATCCTTGAGGAATTGCCACACTGTCCTCCACAATGGTTGAACTAATTTACACTCCCACCAAGGTGTAAAAGCATTCCTGTTTCTCCACATCCTCTCCAGCATCTGTTGTTTCCTGACTCTTTAATGATCACTATTCTAACTGGTGTGAGATTGTATCTCATTGTGGTTTTGATTTGCATTTCTCTGATGACCAGTGATGATGAGAATTTTTTCATGTGTTGGCTGCATAAATGTCTTCTTTTGAGAAGTGTCTGTTCATATCCTTTGCCCACTTTTTGATGGGGTTGTTTTTTTCTTGTAAATTTATTTAAGTTCTTTGTAGATTCTGGATATCAGCCCTTTGTCAGATGAGTAGATTGCAAAATATTTTTCCCATTCTGTAGGTTGCCAGTTCACTCTGATGATAGTTTCTTTCGCTGTGTAGAAGCTCTTTAGTTTAATTAGATCCCCTTTGTCTATTTTAGCTTTTGTTGCCATTGCTTTTGGTGTTTCAGTCATGAAGTCTTTACCCGTGCCTATGTCCTGAATGATATTGCCCAGGTTTTCTTCTTGGGATTTTATGGTGTTAGGTCTTATGTTTAAGTCTTTAATCCATCTCAAGTTAATTTTTGTATACAGTGTGAGGAAGCGATCCAGTTTCAGCTTTCTACATATTGCTAGTCAATTTTCCCAGCACCATTTATTAAACATGAAATTCTTTCCCCATTGCTTGTTTTTGTCAGGTTTGTCAAAGATCAGATGGTTGTAGATGTGTGGCAATATTTCTGAGGTCTCTGTTCTGTTCCATTGGTCTATATATCTGTTTTGGTACCAGTACTATGCTGTTTTGGTTACTGTAGCCTTGCAGTATAGTTTGAAATCAGGTAGCATAATACCTCCAGCTTTGTTCCTTCTGCTTAGGATTGTCTTGGCTATGCGGGCTCTTTTATGGCTCCATATGAACTTTAAAGTAGTTTTTTCCCAGTTGTGTGAAGAAAGTCAGTGGTAGCTTAATGGAGATAGCATTGAATCTATAAAAAATGTATGACCATTTTCACGATATTGATGCTTCCTATCCATGAGCATGGAAAGTTCTTCCATTTGCTTGTGTCCTCTTATTTCATTGAGCAGTGGTTTGTAGTTCTCCTTGAAGAGGTCCTTCACATCCCTTGTAAATTGGATTCCTAGGTATTTTATTCTTTTTGTAGTCATCGTGAATGGGAGTTCACTCATGATTTGGCTCTCTGATTGTCTGTTATTGGTGTATAGGAATGCTTGTGATTTTTTCACGTTGGTTTTGCATATCCTGAGACTTTGCTGAAGTTGCTTATCAGCTTAAGGAGATTTTGGGCTGAGACGATGGGGTTTTCTAAATATACAACCATGTCATCTGCAAGCAGAGACAATTTGATTTCCTCTTTTGCTAACTGAGTACCCTTTATTTCTTTCTCTTGTGTGATTGCCCTAGCCAGAACTTCCAACACTATGTTGAATAGGAATGGTGAGAGAGGGCATCCCTGTCTTGTGCCGGTTTTCAAAGGGAATGCTTCCAGTTTTTGCCCATTCAGTATGATATTGGCTGTAGATCTGTCATAAATAGCTCTTGTTATTTTGAGATATGTTCCAACAACATCTAGTTTATTGAGAGTTTTTGGCATGAAGGGCTGTTGAATTTTGTCAAAGGCCTTTTCTGCATCTATTGAGATAATCTTGTGGTTTCTGTCATTGGCCTGTTTATGTGATGGATTACGTTTATTGATTTGTGTATGTTGAACCAGCATTTCATCCCAGGGATGAAGCTGACTTGATTGTGGTGGATAAGCTTTTCGATGTGCTTCTGGATTTGGTTTGCCAGTATTTTATTGAGGATTTTTGCGTCAATGTTCATCAGGGATATTGGTCTAAAATTCTCTTTTTGTGTTGTATCTCTGAAAGGCTTTGGTATCACGATGATGCTGGCCTCATAAAATGAATTAGGGAGGGTTCCTTCTTTTTCTATTGGTTGGAATAGTTTCAGCAGCCATGGTACCAGCTCCTCTTTGTACCTCTGGTAGAATTTGGCTGTGAATGCGTCTGGTCCTGGACTTTTTTGGTTGGTAGGCTATTAATTATTGCCTCAATTTCAGAATCTGTTATTGTTCTATTCAGAGATTCAACTTCTTCCTGGTTTAGTCTTGGGAGGGAGTATGTGTCCAGGAATTTATTGATTTCTTCTAGATTTTCTAGTTTATTTGCGTAGAGTTGTTTATAGTATTCTCTGATGGTAGTTTGTGTTTCTGTGGAATCAGTGGTGATATCCCCATTATCATTTTTTATTGCGTCTATTTGATTCTTCTCTCTTTTCTTCTTTATTAGTCTGGCTAGTGATCTATCTATTTTGCTAAATTTGTTTTTTTAAACAGCTCCTGGATTCATTGATTATTTGAAGGGTTTTTCATGTCTTTATCTCCTTCAGTTTTGCTCTGATCTTAGTTATTTCTTGCCTTCTGCTAGTTTTTGAATTTGTTTGCTCTTGCTTCACTAGTTCTTTTAATTGTGATGTTAGGGTGTCAATTTTAGATCTTCCTGCTTTCTCTTGTGGGCATTTAGTGCTATACATTTCTCTCTACACACTGCTTTAAATGTGTCCCAGAGATTCGGTTCATTGTGTCTTGGTCTCATTGGTTTCAAAGGACATCTTTATTTCTGCCTTCATTTCGTTATTTACCCCAGTGGTCATTTAGGAGCAAGTTGTTCAGTATCCATGTAGTTGTGGGTTTTGAGTGAGTTTCTTAATCCTGAGTTCTAATTTGATTGCACTGTGGTCCGACAGTTTGTTGTGATTTCTGTTCTTTTACATTTGCTTAGGAGTGTTTTACTTCCAATTATGTGGTCAATTTTAGAATAAGTGCAATGTGGTGCTGAGAAGAATGTATATTCTGTTGATTAGGGGTAGAGAGTTCTCTAGATATCTATTAGGTACACTTGGTACAGAGCTGAGTTCAAATACTGGATATCCTTGTTAACCTTCTGTCTCGTTGATCTGTCTAACATTGACAGTGTGGTGTTAAAGTCTCCCATTATTATTGTGTGGGAGTATAATTCTCTTTGTAGGTCTCTAAGGACTTGCTTTATGAATCTGGGTGCTTCTATATTGGGTGCATATATATTTAGGATAGTTAGCTCTTCTTGTGGAATTGATCCCTTTACTGTTATGTAGTGGCCTTTTTGTCTCTTTTGATCTTTGTTGATTTAAAGTCTGTTTTATCAGAGACTAGGAATGCAACCCTTACTTTTTTTTTCTTTCCATTTGCTTGGTAGATCTTCCTCCATCCCTTTATTTTGAGCCCACGTGAGTCTTTGTACATGAGATGGGTCTCCTGAATACAGCAGCACACCAATGGGTCTTGACTCTTTATCCAATTTGCCAGTCTATGTCTTTTAATTGGGGCATTTAACCCATTTACATTTAAGGTTAATATTGTTATGTGTGAATTTGATCCTGTCATTATGATGTTAGCTGGTTATTTTGCCTGTTAATTGATGCAGATTCTTCATAACATTGATGTTCTTTACAATTTGGCATGTTTTTGCAGTGGTGGTACCGGTTGTCCCTTTCCATGTTTAGTGCTTCCTTCAGGAGCTCTTGTAAGGCAGGCCTGGTGGTGACAAAATGTCTCAGCATTTGTGTGTCTGTAAAGGATTTTTTTTCTCCTTCACTTATGAAACTTAGTTTGGCTGGATATGAGATTACGGGTTGGAAATTCTTTTCTTTAAGAAAGTTGAATATTGGCCCCCACTCTCTTCTGGCTTGTAGTGTTTCTGCCGAGAGATCCACTATTAGTCTGATGGGCTTCCCTTTATGGGTAACCCAACCTTTCTCTCTGGCTGCCCTTAAGATTTTTTTCCCTTCATTTCAACCATGGTGAATCTGACAATTATGTGTCTTGAGGTTGCTCTTCTTTTTTTTTTTTTTTTTTTTTTTTTTGAGATGGAGTCTCGCTCTGTTGCCCAGGCTGGAGTGCAGTGGCCGGATCTCAGGTCACTGCAAGCTCCACCTCCTGGGTTTATGCCATTCTCCTGCCTCAGCCTCCCGAGTAGCTGGGACTACAGGCGCCCGCCGCCTCGCCTGGCTAGTTTTTTTTGTATTTTTTAGTAGAGACGGGGTTTCACCATGTTAGCCAGGATGGTCTCGATCTCCTGACCTCGTGATCCGCCCGTCTCGGCCTCCCAAAGTGCTGGGATTACAGGCTTGAGCCACTGTGCCCGGCTGGGGTTGCTCTTCTTGAGGAATATCTTTGTGGTGTTCTCTGTATTTCATGAATTTGAGTGTTGCCCTGCCTTGCTAAGTTAGGGAAGTTCTCCTGGATAACATCCTGAAGAGTGTTTTCTAACTCGGTTCCATTCTCCCCGTCACTCTCCAGCACACCAAACAAACATATATTTGGTCTTTTCACATAGTCCTATATTTTTTGGAGGCTTTGTTCGTTTCTTTTCACTCTTTTTTTTTTTTTTCTAATCCTATCTTCTTGCTTTATTTCATTAATTTGATCTTCAATCACTGATATCCTTTCTTCCACTTGATCAAATCAGCTATTGAAGTTTGTGCATGTGTCACGAAGTTCTTGTACTGTGATTTTCAGCTCCATCAGGTCATTTAAGGTCTTCTCTACAGGTTTATTCTAGTTAGCCATGTCTAACCTTTTGTCAAGGTTTTTAGCTTCCTTGTGATAGGTTAGAATATGCTCCTTTAGCTTGGAGAAGTTTGTTATTACTGACCTTCTGAAGCCTGCTTCTGTCAACTTGTCAAACTCAGTCTCCATTCAGTTTTGTTCCCTTGGTGGTGAGGAGCTGCGATCCTTTGTAGGAGAAGAGGCATTCTGGTTTTTGAAATTTTCTGCTTTTCTGCTCTGGTTTCTCCCCATCTTTGTGGTTTTATCTACTTTTGGTCTTTGATTTGGTGACCTACAGATGGGGTTTTGCTGTGGACATCCTTTTTGTTGATGTTGATACTATTCCTTTCTGTTTGTTAGTTTTCTTTCTAACAGTCAGGCCCCTCAGCTGCAGGTCTGTTGGAGTTTGCTGGAGGTCCACTCTAGACCCTGTTTGCTTGGGTATCACCAGTGGAGGCTGTGGAACACCAACTATTGCTGCCCGATCCTTCCTCTGGAAGCTTCATCCCAGAGGAGCAACCGCCTGTTTGAGGTGTCTGTCAGTCCCTACTGGGAGGTATCTCCCAGGCAGGCTACACAGGTGTCAGGGGTCCTGCTTGATGAGGCAGTCTGTCTGTTCTCAGAGCTCAAACACCATGCTGAGAGAACCACTGTTCTCTTCAGAGCTGTTACACAGGGATGTTTAAGTCAGCAGAAGCTGTCTGCTGCCTTTTGTTCTGCTATGCCCTGTCCCCAGAGGTGGAATCTAGAGAGGCAGTAGGCCTTGCTGTGCTGCAGTGGGCTCCACCCAGTTTCAGCTTCCCTTATGCTTTGTTTACACTGTGAGCTACTCAAGCCTCAGCAATGGCAGATGCCTCTCCTGTCAAGCTGCAGCATCACAGGTTGATCTCAGACTGCTGTATTAGCAGTAAGCAAGGCTCCAAGGGCATGGGACCCACCGGGCCAGGCACGGGAGGGTATCTCCTGGTCTGCCGGTTGCTAAGACCATGGGAATAGCACAGTATTTGGTCAGGAGTGTACCGTTTCTCCAGTTACAGTCTGTAACAGCTCCCCTTGGCTAGGAAAGGGAAATCCCTCCATCTCTTGCACTTCCCGGGTGAGGCAATGCCCCACCTTGCTTCAGCTTGCCCTCCATGGGCTGCACCCACTGTCCAACCAGTCCCAGTGAGATGAACCAGGTACCTCAGTTGGAAATGCAGAAATCACCCATCTTCTGCGTCGATCTTACTTGGAGCTGCAGACTGGAGCTCTTCCTAGTTCGGCCATCCTGCAAAAATATGTATATTTTTTAAGAATAAAAAGAGACATAGTTACAAATAAAAAAAAGTAATATGACAAATAACAAAAAAGCATTTAGGCCAATAAATATGAAAAATTTTAAATAAAAAAATCAAAATTGTCTCAAAAAGAAAGAAGATTTAAAAATGAATAATAGGGGCTTAGTGCGGTGGCTCATGCCTGTAATCCCAGAACTTTGAGAGGCTGACGTGGCAGATCATGAGGTCAGAAGTTTGAGATCAGCCTGGCCAATATGGTGAAACTCTGTCTCTACTAAAAATACAAAAATTAGCCAAGTGTGTTGGTACACTGCAGTAGTCCCAGCTAGTTGGGAGGCTGAGGCAGAAGAATAGCTTGAATCTGGGAGGCGGAGGTTGCAGTGAGCTGAGATCATGCCACTGCACTCCAGTCTGGGCAACAGAGTGAGACTCCGTCTCAAAAAAAAAAAAAAAAAAAAAAAAGAATAGGTTGGGAGCGGTGGCTCATGCCTGTAATCCTAGCACTCTGGAAGGCCAAGGTGAGTGGATCACTTGAGGTCAGGAGTTTGAAACCAGCCCGGCCAGCATGGTGAAACCCCATCTCTACTAAAAATACAAACAAATTAGTCAGGCATGGTGGTGTGCACCTGTAATCCCAGCTACTTGGGAGGCTGAGGCAGGAGAATTGCTTGAACCCAGGAGACAGAGGTTGCAGTGAGTTGAGATCGTGCCACTGCACTCCAACCTGGGCAACAAAGCAAGACCCTGTCTCAATAGTAATAATAATAATAATAATAATAATAAATGAAAATAAAATAAAAATAAAAAATAAAAATGGTGTAGAGTAGGTATAAATGATGAAACTGAGGCCCAGAATGACTAATATAATTACATTGTTTATAATGGCCAAAGCTGAAACACTGGCAATGACCATTATTTAAATGAATTGCTAGTTAAAATCTCTGCACCCAAAAGATATCATACCCAGAAGGATTTACAGGCAAATTTTACTGAACGTTCAAGGGACAGATGATTTCTATCTTATGTAAATTGTTTTAAATGAAATACTACATAACTCATTTTATGATGCTGGGATAACCTTGATATTAAAATTGTAAATAGTCAGCTTATAGGTATAGACGCAAAAATCTCAAGATGTTTGCCTACCATATATTTATAACACTGTATGCAGTCAAAGTCTATTAATGTAATCCTTTACATTAACAGATTAATAGAAATGCTATATGATGGTGTTAAAACATATATAAAAAGCATTTGAAAAATTTTAATACAGATTAAGGTCTAAAAAGAAACTCTTACTAAACTAGGAATGAAAGGAATTTTCTTAACTTGGCAAATAATGTCCTTTAAATACTACATCAAGGATCATATTTAATAGCTAAAACTCAGAAGTAAGAAAAGTGTGCTTGTCTTTACAATTTAGTATAGTATTAGTCACAGTAAATAAAATAGGACAAGAAAAGGTACAGGAATTGAAATAAAAAATACAAAATGATCTTTATTTTTAGGTGTATTATTGTATACATAGAAAATTCAAAAATATTGGAAGCAAATGAGTGGAAATAAAAAATGAATTCAACAAATTTGTTGGTTAAAAGGTTTACATACAAAAATTAATAGTCTTTCCTTGCACTAGTAGTAATCAACATGTAGTAGAATTATATGCCATTCACAATGGCATGAAAACTGAAAAGGTATTTAGGAATCAATTTTATTAAACATGAAAAATGTACAAGCCCTTTATAGAGAACATTACTAAACACATTGAAGGCCAAATTATTCCTGAATAAATGGAGAGACATACTGTGTTTTTAGATGAGAAGACTCAATAATACAAATATGTCAAGTCTGTACATATCCCTTCACAAATTCAGTGTATTTCTGAGAAAAATCCCAGCAGGATATTTCGTGCGACTTTATGAGATGATCCTAAAATTCACAGGAAACACGAAAGGTCAATAAGAGCAAAGATAATTGTGAAGAGTCTAGAGGTATTTTCTAAGCAAAAATACACCTTATTTTGAAGGTATAGATCTTAAGATAAACATACTATCGACTTAGAAATAATGATGTTGCTGGAATAGAATACAGACACTGAATCAAATAACAAATTCATGCTGATGACGAGGAAGTCATCTCAAAATGGAGCTCTTATAAGACATGGGGAAAAATATGTACTACAGTATATTTTTCTGGGACAACTGACTAACTGTGCACTTGAGAAAAAGCTAGAACAATAACACTTCCCACAAAAAAAAGTAAGTTACAGATAGATTAAATTCCTAAATGTGTGAAAGGTGATTTTTAGAAAAAACTATAGAATATAGTCTGCCAATCGTGCTGGTGCGCACCTATAATCCCAGTTACCTGAGAGGCGGAGGCAGTACGATCACTTGAGCACAGCAGTTTGAGACCAGCCTGGACAGCATAGTGAGACTCTGTCTCAAAAAATAAAAGAGTATATTTGTGACTTGGAGATACGAAAGAAGATGGCTTACCAGGAGCAGCTAGTGTGTGGGCTCTCATGGAGAAGAACGAAAGAGGTGAGTAAATACAGCAACCTCAACTAAAATATCCAGGTACAGGCATTGGAACTAATCAAGGAAACAGGTTCACCCATAGAGAAGGAAGAAAATCAAGGCAGGATGATGGCGCACCCGGGAGCAACGCGGAGCCAGGGAAACCTCCCCTACCTAGGGAAGTGGTGAGAGAATGTGCGACTCTGGGAACCCACACATCTCCCATGGATTTTTGCAACCCTCGGTTCAGGAGATTCCCTCGTGAACCCACTCCACCAGGGCCTTCAGTCCGACACATGGAGCTATGTGGAGTCTCAGCAGAGCAACTGCTCAGCCTTAGAGACCTAGGAGTCTTAGAGACCTGGGCTTTGTGGGTTTCCCTGCAAAAGCAGCTGCACTCTGGAAAAGTGGGAGGTTAGACTCCTCATGTACCCCTAGGAAAGGGACTGAATCCAGGGGGCTAAGCGGTGACCCTCTGCAGGCCCCACTTCCACGGCACTTCACAGGATTAAGACCTGCTGGCTTGGAATTCCTGCCAGCCAGGAGTAGCAGTGTTGCACCTCTCTGAGACAGCACTCTCAGTGGGAGGGGCAGGAGGCCATCTTTGCTGTTTAGGCAACTTAGCTATTCCAGCCTTCAGGCTTTGGAGAGTCCAAGGTGAGCGGGAGGCGGAAGCAGTACCTCAGCACAGTGCAACTGCTTTACGAAAACGTGGTCAGACTGCTTAGTTTAAACGGGTCCCTGATCTCCTCCCTTCTCACTAGGCGGAACCTCCCGACTGGGGCCTCCAGTCATCCCTTCCAGTGTTTTTTGGCCAACAGAGTTTCAAAACCTTCCTGGGACAGTGCTCCCAGAAGGAGCGACAGGCCATCATCCTTGCTGTTTGGGTGACTTAGCCATCCAGCCTTCAGGCCTCAGAGAGTCCAAGGCAACTGCAGGCAGAAGCAGTCCCTTAGCACAGCACAGTTGCTCTGTGAAAATGTGGCCAGACTTTTTAAAGCAGGTCCCCATCCCATTCCTCCTCACTGGACAGGAACTCCCATCCCAACTAGGGTCTCCAGCCACCTCCTATGATTGCGTTTGAGACGGCAACAGGTCCATATCTCCCTGGGATGGAGCTCCCAGATGGAGGGGCAAGCTGCTATTTTTACTGTTTTGCAGCCTTCACTGTTGTTACCTTCAGGTACTGGAAAGTCCAAGGTGACTAGGGACTGGAGTGGGGCCCCAGCATATTGCAGCAGCTCTATGGAAAAGTGGCCAGGCTGTTACATGGATGCCCATTCCCATATCTCCTCATCAAGCTGGTCCTCCAGGTCTGGGCCTCCAGCCACCTCTGACCAGAGCTATTGAGTCAGTAGCAGTGCGGCAACTCCCTGGACAGAGCCCGTAGGGACACCTGAAATTCTCTTTGCCACTGCCTCTGCAGTGGAACTGCCTTGCTATCCTCAGACTAATGAAGAAGCAAATACCCTACGTGCTTTATCCACACCTCCAACAAACTGCAGTCAACCCAAGGAGAGGAGGCAAGTCCATGCCCCGTGGGTCTCACCCCCGCTGCTTGTCACCAGACAGGGAACTCTTAGCTTGGGCCCACAGCACAGACCCTCCATCCTGGCTGATTGCACTGAGCAATTGCTGACCTGCATTTCCTTGGGGTGGAGCCCCCAGGAGACAAGTAAATGACCCTTGGCCACAACCATTACTAAGGTCGCTTCCTCTGCTGCCTCCAAGTTAGGGAAGGAACATGAACACTGAGATTGCCCCAGAGCTGCTGTGGGCAGCCCAGGAACACCAAGCTGCGACCTACAGCCAGCACTCAAGGGGGAGAGGAAACCACACTTTCAGAGCATTGAGAGGAAACATGGCTGCAACTGTGAGAAAACACAGGTGGAGGTACACAACCAAGCAAGAGTCCACCAATGGACTCATATACCTAAGTGCCACCTACTGGATCCCATCATAAAGCTTCAACACCAAAAATACCTTGCTACCATACCCTCCTCTAAAGCCAAAGACGGAAAGTCAGCTTCAAATAAAGATCCTGCCCAAAGCCTCGGCCCTGAGAAAATAACCAGAAAAGAAGTCTGTTGACTGTACTCAGTCTACATGCAGTTAAAAAGACACCCACACAGAGAGATGAGAAAGAACCAATGCAAGAACTCTGGTAACTCAAATGGCCAGAGTATCATATGTCTTCCAAATGATTGCACCAGTTTTCAATAAGAGTTCTTACCCAGGCTGAACTGGCTGAAATGACAGAAATAGAATTCGGAATATGGATAGGAATGAAGATTATCGAGATTCAGGAAGATGGCAAAACCCAGTTCAAGGAAACTAAGAATTACAATACAACAATACAGGAGCTGAAGGACAAAATAGTCGATATAAAAAAGAATCTAATTAATCTGACAGAGCCGAATAACACAAGAATTTTTCAATGCAATCACAAGTACTAACAGTAGAATAAATCAAGTTGAGGAAAGAATCTCAGAACTTGAAGACTGGCTTACTGAAATAAGACAGCCACACAAATACAAAGAAAAAAGATTAAAAAGGAATGAACAAAGCCTCTGAGAAGTATGGGATTATGTGAAGAGGCAAATCTATGTATCACTGGCATCCCTGAAAGTATAGGGGGAGAAAGAAAACAACTTGGAAAATGTATTTCAGGATATCATCCATGAAAACTTCCCCAACCTTGCCACAGAGGCTAGCAGTCAAATTCAGAAAACACAGAGAACTCCTGTAAGATTTTATATAAGAAGATCATCCGCAAAACACATAACTGTGAGATTTTCCAAGGTTGAAACAAGGGAAAGAATAAGAAAGGCAGCTAGAGAGAAAGGGCAGGTCATCTATAAAGGGAACCCCATCAGGTTAACAGCAGACCTCTCAGCTGAAACCCTACTAGTCAGAAGAGATTAGAAGCTTGTATTCAACATTCCTAAAGAAAAAAAATCTTCAACCAAGAATTTAGTTGAAGCCTAACTAATATAAACAAAGGACAAATAAGATTCTTTTCAGATAAATAAATGTTGAGGGAGTTCGTTACCACCAGACCTGCCTTACAAGAGATTTTAAAAGTAGTGCTAAATATAGAAAGGACAGGATGCTACCAGCTAATAAAAAAACACATGTAAACATGCAGACCAGTGACACTGTAAAGCAACTACACAAACAAGCCAACATAATAACCAACTAACAACACAATTACAGGATAAATTGCACACATACCAATACTAATCTTGAATGTAAACAGGCTAAATGTCCCACTTAAAAGGCAAGGAGTGGTAAGCTGAATAAAAAAGAAAGACACAATGGTATCCTGCCTTCAAGAGACCCATCTCATATGTAGTGACACCCCTAAGCCCATAACAAAGGGATGGAGGAAAATTTACCAAGCAAATGCAAAACAGAAAAAAAGCAGGGGTCACAATCCTAATTTCAGACAAAACAGACATCAAACCAACAAAAATCAAAAAAGACAAAGAAAGGCATTACACAGTTGTAAAGGGTTCAATTCAACAAGAAGACCTAACTATCCTAAGTATATATGCACCCAAAACAGGAGCACCCAGATTCATAAAGCAAGTTCTTAGAGACCTACAAAGAGACATGGTCTCCCACACAATGATAGTGGGAGACTTCAACACTCTACCAACAGTATGTGACAAATCATCAAGGCAGAAAAGTAATGAAAATATTTAGGAACTGAACTCAACATTGGTCCAAATGGATCTGATAGACTTCTGCAGAACTCTACACCCAAAAACAACAGAATATACATTCTTCTCATCACCACATGGCACATACTCTAAAATCAACCATGTAATTGGACATAACCCAATCCTCAGCAAATCCAAAAAACCAAATCATACCAAACACACTCTTAGACCACAGCATGACAAAAACAGAAGTCAAGACTGAAAAAATTGCTCAAAATCATGCAATTACATAGAAATTAAACAACATGCTCCTGAATGACTTTTGGGTAAATAACAAAATTAAGGCAGCAACCAAGAAAGTAATGAGAACAGGAATACAACATACCAGAATCTATGGGACACAGCTAAGGCAGTGTCAAGAAGGAAATTCATAGCACTAAATGCCCACATCAAAAAGTTAGAAAGATCTCAAATTAACAACTTAACATCACAACTGAAAGAATTAGAGAAGCAAGAACAAATCAACCACAAAGCTAGGAGAAGAAAAGAACCAAAATCAAAGCCAAACTAAGGAAACAGATTTAAAAATTTTCAAAACATTTAAAATAAAACCAGGAGTATGTTTAAAAAAAAAAAAAAAAAAAAAACTAAAATAAATTAGGCCACTAGCTAGACTAATAAAAAAGAAAAGAGAAGAGCCATATAAACACAATTAGATATAATGTAGGGAATGTTGTCATTAAGCACACAGAAATAAAAATAACCATCAGAAACCACTATGAACACCTGTTTGTACACAAACTAGAAAACCTAGAAGAGATGAATAAATTCCTGGACACATACATCCTCCCAAGATTGTACCAGGAAGAAATGTATTCCCTGAACAGACCAATAATGAGCTTCAGAATTGAATCAGTAATAAATAGCCTACTAACCAACAAAAGCCCAGGACCTGGTGGATTCACAGCTGAATTCTACCAGATGTACAAAGAAGAGCTGTTATCATTCCTACTGAAACTATACCAAAAAAGAGAGGAGGAGGGCCTCCTTTCCAACTCATTCTATGAGGCAGTCACCATCCTGATACTAAAATTTGGCAGGGACACAACAAAAAAAGAAAACTTCAGGCCACTATCCTTGATGTACATTAATGCAAAAACTCTTGGCAAAATATTGGCAAACTGAATCCAGCAGCACATCAAAAAACTAATCCACCATGATCAAGTAGGCTTCATCCCCTGGATGCAAGTTTGGTTCAACATATGCAAATCCATAAATGTGACTCATGACATAAACAGAACTAAAGATAAAAACCACACGATTATCTCAATAGACACAGAAAAGGCTTTCAATAAAATTCTACACCCCTTTATGTTAAGAACTCTCAATAAGAGAAGTACTGAAGGAACATATCTTAAAATAATAAGAGCTGTCTATGATAAACTTATAGCCAACATCATATTGAATGGGCAAATGCTGGAAGCATTCCCCATGAAAATTGGCATAAGACAAGGATGCCCACTCTCACCATTCCTATTCAACATAGTACTGGAAGTTCTGGCCAGAGGAATCAGGCAATAGAAACAAATAAACGGCATACAAATACGAAGAGAGGAAATCAAACTATCTCTGTTTGCAGATGACATGATTCTATATCTAGAAAATCTCATAGTCTCTGCCCAAGAGCTGCTTCAGCTGATAAACAATTTCGGCAAAGTTTCAGGACACAAAATCAATGTACAAAAATGACTAGCATTCCTATACACCAACAATAGTCAAGCCAAGAGTCAGATCAGGAAGGCAATCCCATTCACAATTGCCACAAAAAAAAAAAAAAAAAAAAAAAAAGGCTAGGAATACAATTAACCAGGGAGGTGAAAGATCTCTACAATGAGAATTACAAAACACCACTGAAAGAAATCAGAGAAGACACAAATAAATGACAAAATATTCCATGCTCACGGATAGGAATAGTTAATATCATTAAAATGGCCATACTGCCCAAAGCAATTTACAGATTGAATGTTATTATCAAAGTACCAATGACATTCTTCACAGAAATAGAAAAAACTATTTTAAAATTCTTATAGAACCTAAAAAGAGTCTGAATAGCCAAGGCAATCATAAGCAAAAAGAACAAAACCGGAGGCATCATGTTACCCAACTTCAAACTATACTACAGGGATCCCATAACCAAAACAATGTGGTACTGGTACAAACACTGGGACATAGACCAGTGGAACAGAATAGAGAGCCCAGAAATAAGGCTGGACACCTATGACTACGTGATCTTCGACAAAGCTGACAAAAACTCTCAACAAAATATTGACAATAGGGAAAAGACTCCCTATTCAATAAATGGTGCTGCAACTGGCTAGCCAGATGCAGAAGATTGAAGCTGGACCTCTTTATTATATCATACATAAAAATCAACTCAAGATGGATTTAAAAACATAAATGTAAAACCTAAAACTATAAAAACCCTGGAAGACAACCTAAGCGATACCATCCTGGACATAACAATGGGCAAAGATTTCATGACAAAGCCTTCAAAAGCTATCACAACAAAAGCCAAGATTGACATGTGGGATCTATTTAAACCAAAGAGCTACTGCACAGCAAAAGAAACTATAAGCAGAATAAATGAACAACCTACAGAATGGGATAAAATATTTGCAAACTATGCATCTGACAAAGGTCCAATATTCAATATCTATAAGGAACTTAAATTTACAAGAGAAAAACAAACAACCCCATTAAAAAGTGGGCAAAGGACATGAACAGACATTTTTCAAAAGAAGACAAACATGCAGCCAACAAGCATATGAAAAAAATACTAACATCACTAATCATTAGAGATATGCAAATCAAAACCACAATGAGATACCATCTCACACCAGTCAGAATGGCTATTATTAAAAAGTAAAAACAAAGCAAAACATATACTGGCCAGGTTGCAGAGAAAAGGCAACACTTACACACTTGCTGGGAGTGAAATTAGTTCAACCATTGTGGAAAGCAGTATAGCAATTCCTCAGAGAGCCAAAAGCAGAACTAGTATTTGACTCAGCAATCCCATACTCAGAGGAATAAATCATTCTACATGTACATGAATGTACATTGCAGCACTATTTACAATAGCAAAGACGTGGAATCATCTAAATGCCCATCAATGACAGATTGGATGCAGAAAATGTGGTACATATACACCATGGAATACTCTGCAGCCATAAAAAAAAAAAATGAGATCATGTCTTTTCTGGGAACATGGGTGGAGCTGAAGACCATTATTCTTAGCAAACTAATGCAGGAACAGAAAACCAAACACTGCATGTTCTACTTATAAGTGGGAAGTAAATGATGAGGACCCATGAACACAGAGAAGGGAACAGCAGACACTGGGATCTAATTGAGAGTGGAGGATGGCAGGAGGAAGATGCGTAGAAAAGATAACTGTTGGGTACTGAGCTTAACACCTGGTTGATGAAATAGTCTGGACAATAAACTCCCATGACATGAAATTACCTATATAACAAACATTCACATGTACCTAAAATAAAAGGTTTTTAAAAAAGAGATATGCAAGAATTTCTTTCAAGAATCACTAAAAATTGACAAGAAAGGATATCATTGATAACACTATCTCTAAAAACAAAGCTTCTGTAGAAAAAAGAATACCGTAGAGAAGGTAAATGTAAGCCATAGTCTGAAAGGACCTATTTGCAATACATATGTCCAAAACTCCTACAAACTGATAATTCCAAAATGGCAAAGAACTTGAATAGGCAATTCATGGAAGAGGAATACTGAATGTACAATTAATATGTGATGAAAGGCTCAATCTAGCTATTAATCAGGGAAAAACAACTTTAAAAAATAAGATATTTCACACACTTCAAATTTCCAAGAATTGAACTATCTTCCAATAACTTAGTTGTTTGGTAAGGATGCGGAGAAGTGGAAACTTTCACACATTCCTGCTGGGAGTGAAATTGGGACAACCACTTTGAAAGTAATTTAATAATGCTTGGTAAAGTTGTCACTTTACTTGCATTACAACTCAACAATTATTTTAGGTATGTAGGCTCTAGTTACACTATCTGTTATAGTGGCTTCTAGCTACTTGTAGTTATACAGCAACTGAAAAATTAAAAGGTACTCTAGGTATAAAAAGAACACTAGATTTAAAAGAAAAATATTTTCTTTTACAAGTTTTAATTGGTTATAATTTTCTTAGTATAAGAGAAAGAAGTTTTCTTAGTATAATATCTGATTCATAATTTTATGTTGATTACTTATTGAAATGGTAGCATTTTTAGATACATTGTGTTAAGTAAAATATAGTATTAGAATTAAAAATTCTAATTTTAGAACTCAAATTTTACCTGTTTCTTTTTCTATTCTAATGTGGTTACTAGAATTTTAAATTACATATGTGGCATGCATGATATTTCTATTGAACAATGCTTGTCTTGAGAAACACACTTACTCCAGAGGAAATGCACAAGAATACTTGTGGTAGTATTGTTTGCAATCACAAGATTAGACACAATCTCTTTGTTCATTAACATGATAATAAATAAGTTATTTCCATGAAGTTCTATACAGTGGTTAAAATAAAGAAGTTAGAGCTACATATGCAAGCATGAAAACATCTCACATATATAAGTTATGGAATATTATGTGGAGTATGTTAAGCAAAATACACAGGTTATAGAATATTGCATAAAGTGTGATACCATTCATTTATTGTTCTAAAAACTCCTCAGAAAAATAACAAATGCTTATGTATATACATGTTTAGTAAGAGTATGATACAAACAGAAATGATGCAAACCAATTTCAGAATAATTATTGTCTCTGGGAATGGAAGGAAGAAAATGAGATTAGGAAGGGGTATATTAGATATTTCAATTGTGTTATTAATGTTTTATTTTTTGAAAACAAAAGATTGGGAGCAAAAATGGTAAATTGTCAAACTTTGTTAAAGCTGTTGATGTGTATATAGATATACAGCTTGTGTTATTATTCTCTATAGTTAAAAATATTCTCTAAGTTAAAAAGAGTTCATCGCAAAAAGTAAATGAGAAAACTACATTTGTGAGACAGTTTTTAAAAAGACTGAGTTTCAAAGGCTCCATAAATATATTGCACTCTAATAAAAGTACAGGGAAGGTGTTCTACTCACACCCATGAGCTGCAAATACAGTCTGGTACAGTGGGAAAGGCTGAAGCTTTGAAGTAATATGTCAAAGATTCAAATCCTAACTGAGCTGCTTTTTAGCTATGTAACTTGGAACAAATAACTCAACATCATTAGATTTTACATTTGTAAAATAAGGATCACAATATTTGCCTTACAGTGTTGGTTTGAGGGTCGAAGTGACATTGTAGACATCAAGTGTGTGGCAGAGTCGGCACTTCGTAACTGTAGGCTTATGTGCATTAGGGCAGATTTTCCTTCCTTCCTTTATACGTCAGAACTTCTAGGTCCTCTCTGCTTTTCTCCTATACTTCAAAGCTAAAAAAAGAGATCTGTCTGAATAAGAACAAAATTATAAACACAAGTAATTGTTTCTGAGAAAAGTGAAAGGGCTACCAACATAATATACATGTTTCACAGAATGAAATTTAACCAAAGCTTTTTTGAGTTATGGTATGAACACTTGCCCAGCCACAGGGGTCTCTGAAACCAGGAACTGAAACTGCAGACATATTGGATCTTCATAATTAGAGTGCCTTAAACCAGTTCTCAATCATAAGGTTTGCCAGCAAATAATTTTTAATAATATGGAAAATAATCTTCAGTGCAATCGTTTAGTCCCAAGTGTTCCCTACAGATATGAAAAAATGAAGTAACGTATTCCTAAGGTATACAGCATTTTACTTACTTGAGTACTTCAAGGACAGGCAAAACTGCCAGAGTGTCTTTCTCCATTGATCAGCTCACACATCTGTCTATACAAACAGCCATTCATCCTTCCAACTAATCAAAAGGGAAGGCAGAAGTTAAAGGAGAACCTACTATGCATCAAGTACGACATCAAATGCATTTTACATACCATGTGTCAGAGTGTTATATGCTAGGTACTATGCCAAGTATTAAGAATACCAAGGTCAATGTAGCTTGGCCTCTGAGTCAGAGGTATTGATAGAGCAACTGGGGCATTATTATAAGAAGATAAGTGACTAAAAAAAAGACACAACGCAAAAAATAAGAGGCACAAAGAAAACACTACAGGAATTAGAGAAAAGAGATGTCAAAACCAGCAGGCAGCATTAGGAAACAAAGAATGAAGTGTGTGACCTCTGAACTGGTTACAATTTGACCATGCAGAGCCTAGCATACCAGGTGGAGGAAAACATTAAGCAAATGCACGAAAAGATTCAAAGTTCAGGCTGGGAGGGAATTATCCTAAAATCCAAATTGACGGCATTGAAATCACGGGCTCATAACTTTTACTGAAGGACTTAACTGTAGTTCTCATAGGGTCCTTCCATGTTCAGTAGCAAATCACCCCAGAACAGCATGTCTCTTACGCTCTTAGACTGTATGAAATTCTAGCTTTGACCAGATGAAATTAAATGCCTAATTTTTTCAATCTACTCATCTGACAAAGGGCTAATATCCAGAACCTATAAAGAACTCAATCAAATTTACAAGAAAAAACCAAACAACCCCATTAAACAGTGGGCAAAGGATATGAACAGACACTTCTCAAAAGAAGACATTCATATAACCAACAGACACATGAAAAAATGCTCATCGTCACTGGCCATCAGAGAAATGCAAATCAAAACCACAATGAGATACCATCTCACACCAGTTAGAATGGCAATCATTCAAAAGTCAGGAAACAACAGGTGCTGGAGAGGATGTGGAGAAATTGGAACACTTTTACACTGTTGGTGGGATTGTAAACTAGTTCAACCATTGTGGAAAACAGTATGGCAATTCCTCAAGGATCTAGAACTAGAAATACCATTTGACCCAGCCATCCCATTACTGGGGATATACCAAAAGGATTACAAGTCATGCTGCTATAAAGACACATGCACACATATGTTTATTGCGGCACTATTCAGAATAGCAAAGACTTGGAATCAACCCAAATGTCCATCAGTGACAGACTGGATTAAGAAAATGTGGCACATATATACCATGGAATACTATGCAGCCATAAAAAAGGATGAGTTCGTGTCCTTTGTAGGGACATGGATGCAGCTGGAAACCATCATTCTTAGCAAACTATCACAAGAACAGAAAACCAAACACCGCATGTTCTCACTCATAGGTGGGAATTGAACAATTAGATCACTTGGACACAGGAAGGGGAACATCACACACTGGGTCCTATTGTGGGGAGGGGGGAGGGGGAAGGGATAGCATTAGGAGATATATCTAATGTAAATGATGAGTTAATGGGTGCAGCACACCAACATCGCACATGTATACATATGTAACAAGCCTGCACGTTGTGCACATGTACCCTAGAACTTAAAGTATAATAATAATAATAAAAAAAACCTTATATAAGTACAGAGCAGGCACCTGGTTATGACAGAAAACCTAACTGCGATTCTAATACCGGCACTTGTTACCTTGATAAATCTCGGAATCTGTGAGCCACACGTTCCTCCTGTGTTTACATGGTAAATAATCTTTGCCCTGCCTCCCTCAGAAATGTTTGGAATTAGGTGAGAACACTCAAAAGAATTTACAAATTGCAAGACACTGATGCAAATGTAAGGTGTTATTATTAAATCTCTCTAGTCTTAATGTGAACAACAACAAAAAAAGAAATTAAATGCCTAAAACATAACCGAAGTGTCCATATTGTGAGTTCATTCCTATCTTACAGTTTGACATCCAAGGCCCCTGGCTGGACAGTTAGAAGCACCTAAGAGTTCTTGGAACTTGAAAAGACTAGGAAACTTAGAGATAGTGTGTTTACAGAATGACCTAGAGCCAGCAAGAGATAGAGTCATAAATGCTGGAGCCATTAGGGTTTCACTTCTTCCCCTCCTACTGTTTCAGTAACCTGCACCATCCCATCTCCTCCCTCATTACTGTGATGGCATCAGCATCAAGATCCCCACAGGATCTTTATCTTCAAACCCTGTTATCCAATTGACTTTTTCCTCTCAAAGTAAAAATATGATTCCCATTAAAGAACAAAAGCAATCAAACTCTTCCCTGGTGCCAAATCCTTGCTATTCTTGTCAGTACTCATAAATTCCTCACAGTCAAGATTTATGAAAGAATTCTACATTTCCTTTTCCCATTTCCCCTTTCTAAATCACTATTTAGCCCAATGTGTCTTGGATTCCACCCCATTGCTCTACTGAAATGGCTGTTGCTGTATTAGGTGTCTATTGCTATGTAACTAATTACCCCTAATACTTAGCAATTTACAATAACAAACATTTTCTGAGGATCAGGAATTTGGGAGAGACTCAGCTGGGTGGTGCTGGCTCAGGGTTTCTCACAAGCTTGCAGTAAAGCTGCCAGTTGGAACTACAACCATCTCAAAGTTCAACTGGGGCTAGAGAACCACTTTGTATGGAAAACCACGTTCCCTCACCTGATCACTCCCTCCTTAATCTCTTCTTCTACTTTGGTGTCCGATTTTTCTCTCTCTTGGTTTGCCTTCTACTTCTTGGACTATTAATTCTCAGTCTCCACTCCTCTTCCTATTTGCCTCCCAACTATTGGTGTGACCCCCAGGAAAGTGTCCTTGAGCTACTCATTTTCTCTCCAAAACTTGGTGGCCCCAAGGCGAGCTCATACTCCCTTTTTCATATTTTGTGCTCCTGTTTTGACCATGTCAGTGACTGGTGTGGGACCACAGCTGCTCCCCAACTTCGGGGTCTCAGGGGCGTGCTTAGCTTTTTTGTTATTCTCACAGACTGTGTAGTAAGGTGTGCCTTAGACTTAACATGCTGATTTTTTTTTAAATGTTGCAGAATTATTCATTGCATATACCAAAAATATAGATACATATTGTGATGGTATAGAAAGTGTGGACTTTACATTTCTCCAAATCAACCTCTAAGTACAAGAAAATGAAGTCAAGTTCCCCATGATTGAAGACTAATTCCTTTTAGTATCTCTGTTAGCTCCCTCTGTCCCCTGCTGTTGTTAATTACCAACGTGGAAAATAAGCTGCCTGATTAGTTTGTACTTACACAGTATTTAGAAAGTGAGCTTAGTTAGAAAATATTTAGTTCAAGGACCATGGAAAAACCCCATGGGTGCTCAATTATTGAGTCACCCACATACGCACAGTGATTTTTGCTCTCTTGGTCCAGCTCATTTGTTTGAGTCAGATGAGTGGTTGCTGAATAAAGCTCTGCAGGTCATTCGTTTTGATAGGAACTGTGTGTCACTGTTCTACACCACAGACTTATTCCAGTGGGAGTACAGTCAAGCCCCGAGAAAACTGAGCAGTCATTCATCTTTCTTGGAGATTCATCACCTTCCTGAGCTGCGCCTGCAGGGAAGAGATGGTGCCAGGCTTTGGAAACATTGATTACCATTTGGCAGTCTCAGCCTTTCCTATAACAGGGACCCCAAAGCTACACAATCTGAGCCTGAAAAAAACAGAAAACTGTGTTTTTGAAAACCCCAAACAAAAAAATATTATATTTTTAAATCAGGGAATGAATAACATGTAGGAATAGATTATAAAAGAAGAAAATTGCTATTAAATGTTAGATGATCTGTTTAATCTCTCAGTTCACTAATAACAGTTTGCAGTTGTAATCAGGATTCCACTTTGATAAAAGTAGGACACAAATCATCCCAGCAACCATGTCTGCCTGCAACTTTCTGGTTGTAGTTACAATCATATTTGCTAGATACAAAGGTCTCCAGGAACCTAATTTCTTCAGGTCTTCATTCCCTTGCCAAAGTTTACCTACTGCTCCCCAGTTTCCTATCATAAAATGAGGAACACATTTTAAGAATATATTTCTTTTAAAAGGTTCACATATAGTATTTTTTTCTCTTCTCCACTATACTAAACTATATTACAGAAATAAATACATGGTGTGAGCCAAATACATTCCTATTTCAACAAAATAGAGTTTCTCTGCAGGCACTGAAATTTAAGTATCTTATCAAATGAAATCAGCTCCACACTGAATTCACCTCTCCGAGCCACCATATTTTAGAGATCTCATTTCTTTTGGCAACAGAAGAAATTGGTCATCTTATATTAACTTAGGCTGGACAGGTAGGGGAGTACCAACCAGGTCTGCTTAACTCAAGAGAAGCCAAAGAACCAAGCTGGCCTCAAACAGCACAATTTGCTGCTTTAACCTGAGAGTCCCCATTCACATCATTAAAAGTAAGCTTTGAGAGTCTCTAAACAACTTGGGCAACCACTTCAATTTTCACTTTATTTGGACAAGATCTCCTTTGTGCGAATGTACACAAAGTTGACTCTGATCCAAGAAGAAAGGGGGATAAAATAAGAAGAAAGAAAAAGTAAATAAATATTAGGGGAAGAGAGTGGGGAAGGGAGTAGGGAAGGAAACAAGAAAGTATTTATGGAGAGCTGACTATAATCACATATTTGTATATCTTATTGTATTTCATGCCATAAAGTTTGAGAATTATGACCAATTCAGGGCTATTGAGAAACTGGTGCAAGGGAGATATGGGGTTCAAAGGGCTAAGAAGATGAAAGGCTAAGAAATATCTGTTTAAGAGGCTGATAATCAAACCTGGGGCCCGAGGACATCTGCAGACCTTCTGAAGGCCAAGGCTTATGCTTTGATAATTTTGAAGAGTTTAGCAGCCTTTTTTGTTGTTCCTTACTTTAGCCAGATGTCAGTGGTGAGTGATGGAGAGGCAATACGTTCCATACAGTAAGGAGGGGGAGTGGAAAGACACCAGACATGACCTGACTTCTGTTTTAAAAGAACGACTCTGCTTGTTGTGTGGACAATAGAAAATCAGGGCTCAAATGTAGAACTAAGGAAATCAGCCAGAGAGCTAGGGCTGTGGTAGTTGAGGCAGGGTAGTGGCAAGAATCAGGGTGGTAATGATGGAGAGCATAAAAAGTGGTTGGATTTAGATTATGTTTTAAGGTAGAGCTAATATTATTGCTGATGGATTGGGTATTATATGTGAGAAAAAGAGAGAAGTCAAGGATTATGTCAAGACTTTTTTTGACCTGAGCAATTGGTTGAAAGACTATCAATTTACTGTTATGGAGGAATATCAGAGGAGGGAAAGTTTTGAAAAAGTAGAAGAGAAACAAGTTCAGTTTGAAGTAGAATAACTTTGATATGGTTATTTGAGTAAAACATTTGGGAAGACAGTTGGATCTACAAGTCTAGAGATACTATATATGAATTGGATATCATGAGCAGAGGTAAATATACAGAAATGTATGGCATTAAAATCCATGAAATTGGGTGATATTTCTATGAGTATGAGTGTAGAGAGAGAAGAGAAGAGGTTCATGGACCCAGGCCACTCTAGCTTTTGTGTTAGGAATTGCTCCTCCTGTACCCTATATCTAATTCATCAACAAATCCCTCTGCTAACTGCTTCCTCAGCTATCACCCTGATTCCAGCCACCATGATCAGTCACCTTGATGATTGCAGTAAGCTTCTAACTGCTCTGGCCCTTGGCCGCTTCACAGCCCATTCTTAGCATAAAACCCATTAGTGGTTCTTTAAAAATGTAAGAACCACTGTTGTTAAAACCTCCAATGTCTTCCCTTGTTACTCAGCTTAAAAGAAAAGCAATCCTTACAGTGGCTCATAAGTAGAGTGGTTATGTCTTGACTGGTCTGGGATAATTTGTAGTATGCCTGTTGTCCCAGTATAATTATTAGTAGTACCACCTCCTTCATTCTCATTCTCAAAATGTTTTGGTTTGTATGATAAATTATATTGTCACTCAAGTTACAAGATCTTTCATGGTCTGGTCCCCTAACTATCTCTCTGATTTCATGTCTTACTACTATTCCTTGTCCATTCCATTCCAGGTACACTAGTTTGAGTCTTCTGGATTTTTCAAACTAATAAGACTGATTGTACCTCAGTGGTTTGCAACTGCTAGCCCCTCTGCTGGAAATGCTCTAGCCTTGTGCCTTGCTCAGCTTGCTCCTTTGTTCTTCAGGTTTCTGCTCTAATGTTATGTTTTTGGGAAAACTTCTGTGCCAGACACTCCCTGTTTATGCTCAGATGCATGCTGCCCTTCTGTGTTCTCTCCTGTGTTGCAGGGGCTGCAAGTCAGATTCTGTTGCCAGTAGACTTACAGCTACATTCTGCCAAGGGAGGGAGTTATGCAAGATTATAAACAAGGAGAAAGAAGCTACCCCATTTTTGGCAGTGATGGCATCTCCAGCAGAGTCACTCTTGGTGACCATGGAGGTGGCTCCAGAATGCCATGGGCTGTGATCTCACCTATGACAGCACCGACTGTTGACTCCTATGTACCTTGGTGGCATTAGTGGAAGTAATAGATTCCTGTAGAAAGAGCCGGGCACAGTGGCTCATGCCTGTAATCCCAGCACTTTGGGGGGCCTAGGCAGGCAGATCACGAGGTCAGGAGATCGAGGCCATCCTGGCTAACACTGTGAAACCCCGTCTCTACTAAAAAATGCAAAACAAAATTAGCTGAGTGTGGTGGCGGGCACCTGTAGTCCCAGCTACTCGGGAGGCTGAGGCAAGAGAATGGCATGAACCCGGGAGGCAGAGCTTGCAGTGAGCCGAGATCGCGCCACTGCACTCCAGCCTGGGCGACAGCGCAAGACTCCGTCTCAAAAAAAAAAAAAAAAAAGAAAAAGAAAGAAAAAGAAAGAGCATAGCAGCATGGAGAGAGACAGAAGCCTGGACTCTGATAAATGTGGATTCCAGGGAGCTTTGAATGGCTTTCCAGACTCCTGTGGAGATGGAACTCAGACCAGTACAGTCTCCCATAAGAAAGAGTGAGCTGTGAAGCAGATTTCTGTGGACTCCTTCAAGGGTTATAGACTGAATTGTGACCGCCAAAGTTCACATATTGCGGTGTAAACCCTGCTCTGTCAGAATGTGACTGTATTTGGAGACAGAGTCTTTAAAGAGGTGATTAAGTTAAAACAAGGTCACTAGAGTGGACCCTACCTCAGTATGACTGGTGTCTTATAAGAAGAGAAAATTTGGTCGCAGATGTGTACAGAAGGAAGACCAAGAGAAGATACAGGGAAAAGATGGCTTTGATGATAAATTTCATGTGTCAACTTGACTGGATCATGGGGTGCCCAGGTATTTGGTTAAACATTATTCTAGGTGCATCTACAAAGGTGTTTCTGGAAGAAATTAGCATTTGAATCAGTAAACTGAGTAAAGCAGATTTCCCTGCTTGTGTAGGTGGGCCTTACGCAATCTACTGAAGGCCTGAGTAGAGCAAAAGGTGGAGTAAAGGAGAATCCACTCTTGGCTTGACTGCCTTTGAGCTTGGACATCAGTCTTCCCCTGCCTTCAGGCATAGACTTGGGCTGGAACTTACACAGTTGTATAAGTTCTCGGACCTTTGGACTTGGACTGAAACAAGACCGTCTGCTTTTCTGGATCTCTAGCTTGCTGACTGAAGATCTTAGGGCTTCTCAGCCTCCACAACCATGTGAGCCTATTCTTTGTAATCTCTTTTTCTCTCTGTCTATTAAACTTTTCATCCATCCTATTGGTTCTGTTTCCCTGGAGAACTCAGGCTGATACAAAGACCATCTACGAGTCAAGGAGAGAGACCTCAGGAGAAACCAACCCTTGATCTCAGACTTCTGGCTATCAAGACTGAGAGAAAATAAATTTCTGTTGTTTAAGCCACCCAGCCTGTGGTGCTTTGTTATGGTCGCCTTAGGAAACCACAGTTGGTAGTGGCTTCTTGCAGCACCTGCTCTCTGGGTGGTGGTACTTCTCTTTCCTTCTTTTCATTTTGTTTCTCTAGTCTTCTTTTTACACTTTAAAACAATATCCATGGTATTAAATTACTTTGTGCTTAGAATACCTAAGATGGTTTTCTTCTCCTGCCTAAACCCTGACTGATACAGTACTAGCTACCAAGGATAATAGCACATAATGCTGGATCAAACCACATTTATTGAAATTGATTCAATTGCCAGAACTTTTGAAATCTATGCATTATTTTGAGCAGCTGAAGTGGTTACTGTCAGTTTGTTTGTTTAGTTGACTGAAATCTGGAGCTGACAGTAGCCTAATTCCATGAAGTTAAGGTGCCATAACTTTTCTGGTATAATGGAAAGGAAAGAATCCAAAGGCTTTGGGAGAAGAATGTTGAAATAAATTTCTCAAGTGAAATTTCCTTCATCGTGTCTGCAGGAAGGCCTAGAGTATTAAGAAATGCAGCTGGGTGCACTGGCTCATGCCTGTAATCCCAGCACTTTGGAAGGCCGAGGCAGGTGAATCACCTGAGACCAAGAGTTTGAGACCAGTTGGGCCAACATGGAGAAACTCCATCTCTACTAAAAATACAAAAATTAGCTGAGTGTGATGGTGTGTACCTGTAATCCCAACTACTTAGGAACCTGAGGCAGTAGAATCATTTGAACCCAGGAGGCAGAAGCAGAAGTTGCAGTGAGCTGAGATCACGCCGCTGCACTCCAGCCTGGGCAACAGAGTGAAACTCTGTCTCAAAAAAAAAAAGGGAAAGAAAAAGAAATGCATTGACAAGAGAAGCATAATCATTCCATAAAGCTCTGTAGTGTCCGTCTCCTGCCAACTGCAAGTGAAAGTGATATATGCCACTATTATAGGACACCCCAGAGTGGCTGAGACCTTGTGGCAGCACTTAAGTACCGGGGACAACATTGGCTCAGTTACTGAAATGGTTAGAATGGTGGAGCAGGAATCAGAATGCTGTGACCCAATGTGGCTATTTGGTCAGTGTCTTTAGGGCCCATAGATGGGCAACCAGTTGGAGTAGTACTAATAATCAGAAATATTTGCGATCTAGACAACAGGCATTGATATTGTCAGCTTGTCACGACAGTAGAGTTGTGTTCTATCACCCTCATCTCTGGCAAGCCAATTCAAAAACTTTAAGTCTTTTGAGTGAAGAGAGATGGAACCTCTTTGAGGAGGTGCTTAATGATGCCACCACAATTCTCTAGTGTAAATATTCTTGCAAGATCCCCCAAAGGACCTGCATCCACATATCGGGATGACAATGACTTGAAGAAGGGGAAATAAAACATCTTTAGGGATTGTAGATAATATATTTGAATTAATGTTAATGTCTGGTGACCTGAAAAGCATCCATGATCTGCCAGAGCTGGGGCTTATGGAGGTGGGAGACAGATGGAGGTTTGGTCTAAATCCATCTCACGGTGGATCTAGAAAGTCTTTGAGCCTTCCTCGGGGTTACTTCCAAAGTTTTTGAATGCATGATTGGAATTGGCCTATGGGTAACTGGCAGAATTATTATGTTGAGTCCCTGATTTATGGACTAAGAACGACTGAGGTAGAAAGATTCAAGCAAAAGTCCCTGGGATGGTAAACCAAAGTGAATGTCATACACCTGATGAACTACAAGAGTCAGTGCCCCAGCCAAAGACTTGAAAGATGCAGGGATGGTGATTCCTCCCATATCCCCTCTTATTGTGCCTATTGACCTGGCCAGAAGGCAGATGGGTCTTGCAGAATGACTATACATTTTTAAAAATGTGATCAGAAGTGATGACAATTGCAGCAGTCCTCTAGTGGGAGCAGGTGCTGCTGGAGACTGAGCCAGCTGTTCATCCAACTTTCTACTCTTTTATGGTATGCTGCTCTGGATGTCCACCACTATAACCTGGGCTTCAGATAATATCCAGCTAATAATGAGCAGCAGTGATTGAATGGCATTGGGTTCTGTGGTCAGGTATTTAGTCTCAACTAGAGCTCAGCAGTAAGCTGGAAGCTGTTTCTCAAATGATTATTTGAAGAGGATCACATGACTTTGCTTTAAAATCTTAGAGGTTTGCTTACTACTAGGGTTAGCCAGAGATTCCATACAGTGTCCTTATCTGCCACAAACACAGTGTGCATCACTAAATCTTCCAGATTATATGGCCCAAGTGGCTGGATAGCTTTCACTGATTGGACTAATTGCAGTGTCTTCTCTTGCTGTCAGCCTAATTCACATCTGGACTTACAGGTTTCTTGGTAAATGAGTTAGAGTTACACACTTAAATGTGGTACATGTGGAGCATGACCTCGCATTTCAATTTGCTGTCAAAACAACAACAACAAACAAGGCCAAAAAAATCCCCCAAAATAACCCAACAATTTTCCCATGCCAGTCCTAGTTGATTATAAAAGATAAAAATCTCAACCAACCAAGCTCCTTAATGTTTTATTCCTCTGGACACACACTTTCACTCTTACAGAGATCTTCATCATTGGATGCCCTGGATCAAAAAAAAAAAAAAAAAAAAAAAAACCTGACTCTTTTATAGAACTTCAATATGTTACTCTCTTGGACAAATAATGTGAACTTTTATAGATATTTAATATTTATTGGGCAAACATGTAACCTCTTTTGAATGTATGTTATCAGTTCCCATTTCAAATAGCCTGTTTGGAAAATATCTAATATTTATGGTGGCAAAGTCTAACCTCACCTTTCTGTTGAATATCAAGAAGTTTCATCTCTCCTTCTAGGGCTTCCTCCCTCAACGACTTCAAGGAAATTCTCAGAGAATTCTTGGATTATATTTATGCAGGAATGAAATGTTGATGTACTGAGGGTGTAGTAGTTGTATTAGTCTGTTTTCATGCTGTTGACAAAGACATACCCGAGACTGGGCAATTTATGAAAGAAAGAAGTTTAACGGACTCACAGTTCATGTGGCTGGGGAGGCCTCACAATCATGGAAGAAGGTGAAAATCACATCTCATATGGCAGCAGACAAGAGAAGAGAACTTGTGCAGGGAAACTCCCCTTTATAAAACCATCAGATTTTGTAAGACTTATTCACTATCCTGAGAACAACATGGGAAAGACTCACCCCCATGATTCAATTACCTCCCACCAGGTCCCTCCCATGACACGTGGAAATTGTGGGTGCTACAATTCAAGATGAGATTTGGGTGGGGGCACAGCGAAACCATATCAGTAGTCAATGCCCAAAGCTGCTAAACACGTATCATCTTCCTTCCTGTAAAGCAGTTTGTGTAAATAAGAGTCTTATTCTTAAATTTCTACAATAATCTCCACCTCCCATTTCCAAATGCTTTTCTAAGCCTAGAGAATGGAAAATCTGTTAAAGAATTAAATGTAAGGATCCAATTTATTGGTACATTAGTTAAAGTCATACATTGGTCCCCACACTATTGCCATTTTTCCCACAGAGAGAAGAAAGGATGTAGATATGGAGACTAGAGACGGGTTACAATGAAAGGAGAGAAGAAATCCTGGAGTGGTGGGAATTTGTAGAAAGGGAAAGTGATGGAGAAAGGGTAGGGAGAAAAGCTCCTGAAACTTAAGCCATCCTGATCCTATTCCACCTGAAGAGCAGGGCATTAGAGAAGAAAATGACTGGTTTGAAGGAATCACACCACCTACCCTTGACAGGAAATCAGACCCAGGCTGGGTGTGTGTGGGCTGTTCTAATTGCTGTCCTACCACAGCAAATTGCTTAGTGACATTAAATCTGTTTTGCTGGCTCTTGTTCTCACTTCCCAACACTGGATCATCAGCATCCTGAAAAGCACCCACCCAGCCCTGTAGGTTTCTTGCCTGTCCTTTCTGTGACTCTAATATCCTCCTGTTTCTTCTTTTCCTCATCTGATTTCACTCACTGCTTTCTGCGGCTGGAGCTCCCTTGGCCTAAGGGCTTTGAAAAGCCACAGTCATGGCTTCTGGAGCCTTTGAACCAGTCCCCTCCATCTCTGCCACCCCTGCTGAAGTTGAGTTGCATTAATTCCCGTATACCAAAGCCAGCACCATGCAGAGACATATGGGTGCCTGGAGCTAAAGAAAAAATGTGCATCCCATCAACATATTCTCATCTGTCTTTGATGATATTTTATTTTAGAATACTAAAGAAGTTGAAAAATATTGAAAAGTTGACAGACAAGTATATTAAAACTTACAACATTGCTGCAAATTTAAATATTGTATTTGTATTCCAAAAAGAATCTATTATAATTTGACTTTCCTGCCTCTGATGGAAGCCAAAACATCAATAGTATCCCTAAAATTTACTTCTGGAAAAATACAATCATTAAAAAAGTAAGGCTTGGCATGGCCCTGTTGGATCCTGTCTTTATTTTTAAATTCTGATATTTTGTTTATCCTGGATTTTTTCCATTGATTTTGTTTTTCTTAAAAAAAATTGCATTAAAATAATTTTTATCTTAATTACTGAATTTTGGGGGCACCCCCTCAAATTTTAGGCCCAAGGCAAGCATTTCTCCTACTTCATCCTTATCCTGGCACTGACAAAGCTATGGTTGCGTTCTATTTTTTTTATTATTATTATTTTTAGTTACAGGGTCTTGCTGTGTTTCCCATGCTGGTCTTGAACTCCTGACCTCAAGCGATCCTCCCAAAGTAGCTGGGATTACAGGCAGTGCTGTGTTCTACATCAGAGGGAGCAGAGGGCTTGCCCGCTGATGTTAGCAGAACACCTGGATGGGTTACTCCAACAGGCAGATAAAACATATGCTTGAGGCACCTGCAAAGTAGGCACACCAAAACCCCTGGTATGATGGGGGTGGTAAGGAAGGCTCAGGGCTGATTTAATTTATAGGAACATGGGTGGGAAGGGCCACTGCATCATGAAACATTTTCTGCAAAGGGTCAGATAGCAAATTTTTTGGACTTTACTGCCCAAAAGTGGGAGATATTCATCTCTGTCTCTGTATCACTAAAGTATGCATAGACAATACATTAATTAATGGGCGTGTCTCCATATTCCAATAAAATTTTATTTACAAAAACAGGTGGAGGTCAAGATTTGGCTTGTATGCTGTGGTTTGTTGACCCTTGTCCTAGAATACCCTAAATCAAACAAAATTTATCATCACAAAAATTAATTTTCTTCCGAAAACTTACCTCTGACCTACCTCAAATACCCCACTAGCATAATTCTCTGACCATATCAAGATCCACTGACTCCACCACTTTTCCACTTTTCATCATCCCTCTCCCCTCATGGACTCACTTCCCTCCTCATCCCACATGGTTCCATGAACTGTCAATAACACTGTAAATATAATAGTTCCTTGCTCACACTGGTAATTCTCTTGCTATGTCCCCCTCACCCCATTTACCTATCTGGCAAACCCTCAGCCCTGGGTAAATCTGATATTTGGCTTTCTCTGAGTGTTTACACTACCTTGCAGACTGGTCTTGCTCTAAATTGATGTTCACACATTTCAAATAGGCCCCCATTCACTCTATTGCATTTCCCTCATCGATTGCTCTCCTACTCAGAGTCAACTTGTCCTCCTCTCCCCCTTGGCAAACCTCTACCCCTAACCCTCTGCCCAATATCCACTGATGATATCACCTCTTATTTCAGTGAGAAAATAGAAGCAATACAAAGAGAACTGCCTCATCTTATCACCACCAGATCCACCAACCAAACTGCAGGAGCCTCCTTTCTGCCCCAGGGTGAGCAACCCCTGCTTCCATACAAGGATTGTTCCTGTTAGAAACCCTCCTTGGCCCTACACCAATTCTAGTTTATGTTCCATGTCTGTGTCTTCCTTAAAAGCAACTCTCCTAGAAAGGCTTGTCTATGCTTTATTTCTCCACATCTTCACTTCCTGTTCTGTCCTCCACCATCTCCATTCCATCTTGCTATCATCAAGAGTCAATTCTCTTTTACTATCTGACTCAACCCTCAACAACACTTCTTTCTTCTCAAAACTATGTCTTCGCTTTGATTTTGGAATACCACGCTCTGTTTTTTTCTCTTACCTCTCTGGCCACTCCTTGTTAGTTTCTTTTTTTGCTCCTGTTATTAAATCCTGGAATTCCCCAGAATTCAGTCTTAAGATCTCTTTTCACTTTCCAAGTGATCTCAAATAATGGCTTGATTTTAAATATCATCTGTATGCTGGTATCTCCTAAATTTATATTTCAAGTCTTGACATCGTCCCCTACTTCCAGACTTGTAAATCTGTCTACTCAATAGGTAAGCTTGAATATTTAATAAACATTATAAATTTAACAGATCCGGGGCAGAACCTGGTCAACCACCATTTTCCAAACCCCTTCATCTCTCATTAAATGATATTGCCGTTTATCTGGTTGTTCAGGTCAATATTTTGGAGGCATTTTAACTCTTCTCTTTCTTTCATACCTCACATACAATTATTCAACTATGTCTTCAAAATACATTCCAAATCTTTTTATTCACCCTAATCTCCACTGTTAACCATCTTATTCTGTGCCACTTGTGGTTGTTTTCAAATCTGAAAATTATTTGCTTCTCTCCCTTCAAAATTTGGATTTTAATTCTCATGCTCTTGAATGTGAGTTATATTTAGTGTTTCATTTCTAATGGATGCAATGTGGTGGAAGTGAAGCTGTGAAATCGCTTGTTCTGGGGAAAACCAGCTGCCATGTCAGAACGACGTGTAAGCAGCCCTTTGGAGAAATCCAAGTGTGAAGAACTGAGGCTTTCTGTTAACAGCTGTGTGAGCGACCCATCCTGGAAGTGGATCCATCAGCCCAAGTCAAGCCTGCAGATAATGTTAGCACTGGCTGACCCCTTGACTGTAGCTTCATGAGAAACCCTGAACCAGAATTACTCAGCTAAGTGACTTCTGGAATATAAATACGTGAGATAATAAATGTTTATTATTTTAAGCTTTAAATTTTGGGGATAATTTGTTATTTAACAATAGATAAATAATATACTTTATTAATTTCCTAGGGTTGCCATAACAAATTACTACAAACTAGGCGGGTTAAAACAAGAGGAATTTGTTCTCAAACAGTTCTGGAGGATAGATGTCTGAAATAAAGATGTTGGTAGGGCTACACTCTCTCTCTGAAAGATCTAGGGAGGATTCCCTCCTGCTTCTTCCAGCTTCTGGTGGGCCTAAGCATCCCTTGGTTGTAGCTCTGTTACATCATTCTCTGCTCCAATCTTTACATGGCTTTCTCCACTGCCTCTGTGTCTTCTTCTGTTCCATCTCTTATAAGTACGCTTGTCTTTAGATTTAGGACCTACCAGGATAATCCAGAACGATCTCACCTTGAGATCCTTAACTTGATTACATCTGCAAAGACTTATTTTCCAAATAAAGTCACAGTCATAGGTTGCAGGAGTTAGGATGTAGACGTATCATTGGGACAACCAGTTTTAAACCCACTGCATACACCATCATCATTTCTTATGAGGATGGCATCTTAACAGGTCTCTGTATTTCTATTTTTACACACACACACACACACACACACACACACACACACATACACACACCACGTATGGTTTCTTCTGTATACAGCAGCCTGAATGGTCTTTTCAACACGTAGTCATATCATGACACTCCCCTCTAATGAATTCTTAACACATTTAGAATAAAATTCAAACTCCTTCTATGGTTAGCAGAGTAGGTAGATTTGGCCTAGCCTATCTCTGGACTAATTTGTTCAGATACTACTGATGTCATCTACGGTCATAGGTGACCCTCAGGCAGAGAAGAACAAGGGCCAAGAAAGTTATCATGACAATAGAAGGTCAGTCATTCACAGGAGGAGTATGTGAATAACACACATCCAGAGGCTTAAGCTGGAATCAGTATGTAAGTTTCACGGTGGTTGGAAGGAATATATAGGGAATGGAATGGCTAAAAACGCTTTCAGGGGTTGAGACTCAGAAGGATAGGAAAGAGTAGACATCAGAGGGAGAAGTCAGAGATACACCTGTGGAGTTTAGCATAAATGACTGAATCCATGGAGGAGGCATAGCATTGTTACAACCACTGGTATTTAGTGTATTCCTTCCTCATTCCTCCTCTGCATTCCTGGATCCTGCACATGTGTAGTGATACCAGGAAGATGTAAGACTCCACAGAGGATTGTAACTGAACTTCAGCAGTTACTCCAGGTTCAGAATATAAGGACTTTTGAAAAAATGAATTGCCCAGATATGTGAATATTAATTAGAGTGGTGGAATAAAATAAATATGAGTTAGACATCTATTTTCAAATCCCAATTCTTCCACTTACTAGGTACGGACTTGTTTAAATTACCTGCCCTCTTTGACTCTCATTTTGCAGAATTCTTCTGCAAAATGGGGATAACAATACCTGTGCTGAATGCTCTGGATTGGGCCGCTCAGCCTCCATTTCAGCAGTCTTCTCATTGGAGAGGTTGAAAAACTAAAAACCACATTTCCCAGATTTCTCTGTGGCCAGAGCTTAGGATGTGAATTCAGTTATATCAATCATACAATTCGGCACTTATATAATTTTTAGAAAGTTAGAGGTGAAATGTAAGTCAAATTTTCCTGCAAGAAGGTTGTAGAAACCTATGAGACTCCTACAGATTGCTCTAAGGTTCCAGTCCCCAGCTTCCTGGAGGTAGAAGAAGTGGTAGTGTCCACACTACTTCTCCTCATTTCTAAAATTTTTTTCATTTTTAATTTTTGTGGCTACATAGTAGGTGTACATACTTACGGGGTCAATGCAATGTTTTGATATAGGCAGACGATGTGTAATAATCACATCATGGAAAATAGGGTATCCATCCCCTGACACATTTATTCTTTGTGTTACAAACAATCCATTTATACTCTTTTAGTTGTTTTAAAATGTACAATTAAATTGTTATTGACTATACTCACTCTGCTGTGTTATCAAATATGAGTTCATACTTATTCTTTCTATTTATTATACCCATTGCCCTCAAGGTGACATGCCTGATCTGGCTGTGGGACCCACATGGAGCTTGCTCCTGTGTCAGTGCTCAGAGTGGTGGGCCGGATCCTGCACTTGCTCGCTTATGTGCTCCCTTCCACAAGAAGCTGAGCATGGTAGGCCAAGTAGATGAGGCACCCCTGCTGTGAGTCTGGCAAAGGGGCCAAGAAAAAGCCTGTGTCATTTAGCAGGCTTGCCCAGGATTCCCGAAGGATGAGTAAATGCAAAGCAAGATGCTTCACTTTCTCTGAGGCTTCTTGTCCTCAGACTTTTTCTGAAGGCAGATGAAGCACTGAACCTCTGATGTAGCTAGTTAAGAGTGAATGGCACAATGACACAGAACAGGATGCTGGAGAGGACGCTTCTGTCACTCTTGGGAGTTGGAAATGTCAGTCTCATTCCAATCCAGTCTTTTCTATGGTATTTTCCTTCTTGTTTTTGGTGCTGTCATGGCGCCTATGTTGTCTTTTACAATGTTAAGAGTGTTGTTGTAAACTACAGAGATATTACTGAGTAGAATAGGTGTTGGGTCCAGTCATCAAAAATGTAATTCAGAACAACGTGGTTTCTGTCTGTTCTTAGAGGCAAAAAGGGTACAGTGTTTAAGAGTTTTTTCCTATACAAGAAACTCATTTGCATATAGCAAGAGTCTTTTCCCCCCAAGCACCTACCCCACCCCACACTTAAGTTGTCTTTTTCTTTTTCTCTACCATGTCAGAAGTTAACACAGCCCTGCAAATACAGGGAGCTTTTCTATGTGAGAGGTTTTTTTCCTTTTGAAAGGCGTCTTTTTTCCTTTTGAAGGGCCAGGGCCCCCTTTCTCTCCCTTGTTTGAGGAGGACCCAGTTCCACAGCTTTACCTTAGCATTCAGCTTATGATAAGGAGGCAGCAAAGGAGCAGCCCCATTGGTTGCTGTTGCAGTCTGGCAAGGGACACCTGGGTTTTAATTTAATGAGTCCATGCACCCTCCTGAGGCAGTTATTTGTCCCAAACTCAATTCTGAGCTTCAGGTTAAAGCCCTAGAAAGGAAAACTGGATCTGATGAATCCAGAGGCATATGGCAATGCAATTCAAGGGACACAGCACAAGTGAGCATTACTAATTCCTGCCAATGAGGCCCCCCACCATTTCATGGATGGAGGTCATGCTAGCATCCATGGCATAGATGAGGTTACCGATCGCAGGGAGAATAGACAATGTGTAGGTGAATGCAAATAATTCTTACTCTCTAGGACGCCCAATTCCACATGGGTGAAAGTCACATTGGCACCCATGGGTAGCACCCTGCTGAGTTCGCTGGGACTCAGGGATACAAAGACAGAAGAAAGAAGATGCCTTTTCTTTCTCTCCCTCACATGCCCTGGGTATTTGCTTGGGGAAAAAAGGCACTAAAGGACACCGTTTCCCCTCTTTCCAGAAGGGTAACCAACCATCTTCAGCTACTCTCCATACCACAGGACACTCCTCTCAGATGCATCTCCAAACTGGGAAAAGTTAATTTTCCCAAATCTTTAACTTTTTGGCTTAACAATGAGCCAGGAAAAATTACAGGTCTAACTGAGCAAATCTCTTTAGGAGGGACAATTTTTATAGTATACAAATAACCTCTTTGTCTGCTCCCCCTTTACAAGACTCCAGAGTCACAAAAGGGCTCCACAGAAAAGGGAAGGGAGCCCAGAAGCCTGACATACTGGCAAAAGGGTAAAAGGTTGTTTTTTTTTTTTTTTTTTAACTAGCCAGACTTCTGGCCTTCCTCTCCCTGTGCAAACTGGTAGAATGAATGATAAAAATCACTGTTTATATCCTCTGTAAAGTTTTGATTAATGGGAAAAAGGATGTGTGAGGCGAATCTTAAGCTGTAACAAATCTGGGTTTTAATTTAATGAGTCCATGCACCCTCCTGAGGCAGTTATTTGTCCCAAACTCAATTCTGAGCTTCAGGTTAAAGCCCTAGAAAGGAAAACTGGATCTGATGAATCCAGAGGCATATGGCAATGCAATTCAAGGGACACAGCACAAGTGAGCATTACTAATTTTGTGCTAAGAATTTATCTTTCTATGTCTTTCTATCAGAAAGAGGGGTACCTTAGGATAGAATGCATGTCTAGGACCCCATAATCCCACTTTTCAAACCATCCCAGCAAACTGGTCAGTAACAAACTTTGCTACAGGTCTCTGAAGGGAAAATAACTGAATGAGGTCTCCATCTTTTTTTATGTCCTTGGGAGCATGACCATGTAACCATGTGGCAGTACTTTCTTTTGGTGTCTGCCATTTTACAATTGTGGCTCAGGTTCAATCCTGGCTTAGGGGATGAGTACTTGCTGGCTAATATCTGTGGGACTTTTACAATTTGCTGATTCTCTTTCCCTCCCTTAGCTTCCAGCTTCCTTTCTTAAATCTACCTTTCTGTGAGCTACCTTTAAAGATTCTAGATTTTGTAAAAACTGCTTACCAGCTCTTTGAAAATACCTTGTACACTCACCGTTAAATCATAACCTTAGTTAAGGCTTGTTGGTTTCACCTGTGAGGTTACTTTTGTTAAAGTTCAAAAGCCAGAAATATTGGCCACTTGGTGTGGCTAAAGTCAGGTAACAAGGGATTTAAAAGGATTTTCTTAAAGAGTGCTATGGTTTAAAGTCAGCTTAATTAAAAGTGGTTATTCACACTATAGGTATATTTAAAAGGCTTTTATGTTTTTCTCTTCTTGGATCTTGTTTCACTGAAAAAGAGTTTTGTTCTTCTCAGCCAACTGAATTATTTTTCTCAATTTTGTCTTGTCACTCGTAATGCATGCACGAGAGGCCCTAAGATAACTTCTGATGGCCTGGGACTCCCTGGAAAAAAACAGAGGAGGCACCATTGACCTTGTTTTGGGGAAAAAAACTTTTGTTTTCCTCATGGATCCCCAAGAATTAAAAGTGGCTAAATCCCTCTCAAAGTATGTTTTTGTCTTTTAGCTATATCTGCTTATTAGGCCCTAGAAACTGCATGTTTTCTTAACCCTGTTTGTTGAAGGGCTCCACCCTGAGGCCAATAATCTAATTAGGAGATTGGCAAATGAAAAAGCTTACAAATACTGGATCTTCTGTCTGTGTAGTTATGTATGTGTTATGTGTGTGATGTTTATATAAAAAAGAGCTTTAATTAATTGGCTTAGAGAAAAACACGTGCTTAGATTAAATATTTTTTGATGTAAAAAGAAAAGCTGTAATGCCTTTTAGTTCATGTGACTTTAATTTTTGAGAAATAAAAACAGTTTTAAAGATTGTTAGTAAAATACAAATGTCTTCAAAATGTAAATATGTGGTCTAAATTATGTAGGTCAGATACTTTAACATTGGCCGGGCACGGTGGCTCAAGCCTGTAATCCCAGCACTTTGGGAGGCTGAGACGGGCGGATCACGAGGTCAGGAGATCGAGACCATCCTGGCTAACATGGTGAAATCCCGTCTCTACTAAAAAAAATACAAAAACTAGCCGGGCGACGTGGCAGGCGCCTGTAGTCCCAGCTACTTGGGAGGCTGAGGCAGGAGAATGGCGTGAACCCGGGAGGCAGAGCTTGCAGTGAGCTGAGATCCCGCCACTGCACTCCAGCCTGGGCGGCAGAGTGAGACTCTGTCTCAAAAAAAAAAAAAAAAAAAAAAAAAAAATTCTTTAAGGTTATAAACTGCTTCTTTGGCTTTTGAAAATTGTTCAACTTGCTTGCTTTATGGTTTAGTAAGACCTGGGGACATATGGAATTAAAAATGTCCCTAACTGTGCTGGAAAGAGTTAGACCCTATCTGCGCCTAGTACATAATTAAAATAACTTACCATGTTTTACATTAAAATTAAAAATTGCTAAGAGTTACCATTATAATACGTAATTGAGACTACTGAACATAGATTTACATGCAAGGTGTGCAAGGAAAGTAAAATCTGTTTTTAGTACAAGGTTATAACAAGGCATGGGAATGTAAATTTTTGTCTAGTTCATGGGGTTAAAGGATTGTTTTAAATGGGATAAAGACAAAGCTGAAGGTTTAAACAAGTTGTGTAAGGTTTGTAAAAGTTAGTCTTGCAAAAGAAATTTTGTATGTGAACATATTGACTAAATTCAAAAGAATATTATATGGTTTTTCCCTAAATTGAGCATTAAAATAAAAGAATAAAACACGGTTTTCTTAGGGCACTGATCTGCTCTTTAACAAAAATTTGTAAAGTGTTATAAAAGGCTTACAAGAATCTCACCTCATGATCGAACTGGTTAAGACTGAATAGAATTATCCATAATATTTCATTAGAATTAGAAAATTGGGGTTGACATTAATAGCAGACTAATGAAAGGGTGAAATTTGGCTTTCTCTCCCTTGAATGAGATTTTCATGTAATAGTAAAGGATAATAAAAAATTTTTGTTTGCTTTGTGAATCAACTATTGAAAAAAAAATAAGGAAAAGACAGGAGACAGATTGGAAAGCTAAGTCTTTCCTCTTAATGAGTAAAGGTTTTTGTCTTTAATTTTTGAGTAGTTATTTTGGCTAACTAAATGACTTATGGAAATCTGGAATTCTATTTCATAATATGAAATGTTTTAAGCCTCTAACATATTTAACAGGCTTCCCAAAAATCAAACTTCAGTTTCAAGGTTGCTTTCTCTGACTTTTAACTTTTGGATGCTACAGAGAGCCCCTGGGTCATCCAAAAGAGAGGTAAACAGGATTACTTGACATGTTTAATTATGTGGAATTGCCAAAATAAAAATAATGTTTAATCTTCTTCAGGTTATATTTTACTAAGAAATATTAATACATGTTCCAAAATGGTATGGGATTTCTAAAAAGTTCTAATGTTTAAGTATATGCTATCAATAACAATTAAGGTTATTATGTTAAGTTATCGTAAATCACAGAAATAACCAAATTTCTTTGTCAATTGTGTTTTGACTGTGACTATCTGAAGACATTTTATTATTTGTTTTTTTTGTTTGTTTTGTGTTCTTTTCTTCCTTCTTTCTTTCCTTCCTCTCACTTTTTTAGTGAATCATATCTCTGGTGATATGCTTTAGTTTCTTGGTTTTTAATCCTTTGTGTATTCATTGTATGACATTTGCTTTGAAGTCACCATGAGGCTTACAAATACTGTCTTATAACCCATTATTTCAAGGTGGTAACAACTTAATACCGTTTATATAAGCAAAGAAACAAGTAAAAAGAAAACTAATAAAAACTCTACATCTTAAATTTGTCCCCCTGTTTTTCAAGTTTCTGTTGTTTTTGTTTATATCTTAAGGTATTGTCTATGTCCTGAAAAGTTGTTGTAGTTATTATTTTTGATTGGTGTATTGGTTAGTCTTTCTACTTAGGACAAGAGTAGTTTACAACCTGTAGTTACAGTGTTAGAATATTCAGAGTTTTTCTGTGTACTTACTATTACCAGTGAATTTGTATCTTCAAATGATTTTTTATTGCTCATTAATTTCCTTTTCTTCCTAATTGAAGTACTCTCTGTAGCATTTCTTACAGGGTGTGTCTGGTGTTGATGAAATCCTTCAGCTTTTGTTTGTCTGTGAAGATTTTTATTTCTTCTTTATATTTGAAGGATACTTTCCTATATGTACTATTCTAGAATAAAAGTTTTTTCCTTCAGCCCTTTAAATATGTCATGCCACTTTCTCCTGGCCTATAAGGTTTCCACTAAAAAGTCTGCTCTGAGTTCAAGCTCCATTGTATGTTATTTGTTTCTTTACTCTTGCTGCTTTTAGGATCCTTTCTTTATCCTTGACTTTTGGGAATTTAATTATTCGATGGCTTAAAGTAGTCTTCTTTGGGTTAAATCTGCTTAATGTTTTATAACCTTCTTGTGCTTGAATATTGATATATTTCTCTGGGTTTGAGAAATTCTATATTATTATCCCTTTAAATAAACTTTATACCCCTGTCTCTTTCTCTATCTCCTCTTTAAGGCCAATAATTCTTAAATTATTGATTTTTGAAGATTTTTGAGGCTATTTTCTACATGTTGTAGGTTTCTGTCACTGTTTCTCATTCTTTTATCTTTTGTCTCCTTTGACTGTATATTTTCAAATAGCCTGTCTTCAAGCTCACCAATTAATTGTTTCTTCTGCTTGATCAGTTCGCTTTTTAAAAACTTTGATGCATTTTTCCATGTCACTTTATTTTTCAACTCCAGAATTTCTGCTTGCTTTTATTAAATTTATCTGATAGAATTCTTAATTATTTCCCTGTATTATCTTGAGTTTCTTTGAGTTTCCTCAAAACAATTATCTAGAATTCTTTATCTGAAAGATCACTTATCTCTGTTTCTCCAAGATTATTCCTGGTGCCTTATTTAGTTCATTTGGTGAAATCGTGTTTTCCTGCATGGTCTTGATACTTGTAGATATTCATCTGTGTCTGAGTATTGAAGAATTAGGTATTTATTGCAGTCTTTGCTGTTTGGGATTATTTGTACCCATTCTTCTTGGGAAGGCTTTCCAGATACTCAAAAAGACTTGTGTGTTGTGATCTGAGCTGTATCTGCTTTAGCAGACATCCCAAACCCAGTAATGCTGTGGTTCTTGTAGATTCATAGAGGTACTACCTTGATGGTCTTGTACAATATCCAGAAGTATTCTCTGTATTACCAGGCATAGACTGTTGTTTTCTTCGCTTACTTTCTCCCAAACAAATGGAGACTTTCTTTCTTTCTTTCTTTCTTTCCTTCTTTCTTTCTTTCTTTCTTTCTTTCTTTCTTTCTTTCTTTCTTTCTTTCTTTCTTTCTTTCTTTCTTTCTTTCTTTCTTTCTTTTCCTTCCTTCCTTCCTTCCTTCCTTCCTTCCTTCCTTCCTTCCTTCCTTCCTTCCTTCCTTCCTTCCTTCCTTCCTTCCTTCTTTTTTCCATTCTTTTTTCTTTCTTTTCTCTCTCTCTCTCTCCTCCTCCCTCTCTCCCCCCTGAAGCTGGGTGTGGAGTGACATAAGTGTCTCTATGGCCACCACCACTAGGACTGTGCTGGGTCTGACCTAAAGCCAATACAACACTAGGTCTCACCCAAGGCCTATTGTAATCATTATCTCATTACTGTTTATGCTTGCTCAAGGCCTTAGGGCTCTGTGATCAGCAGGTGGCAAAGCCATCTAGGCCTGTGTCCTTCCCTCCAGGATGGCATGTTACCCTAGGCCTCAGGCAGGTCCAGAGGTGCCATCTGGAAGCCAGGTCAACAACTTTAGAAGTCTATCTAGTGTTCTGTTGTACTGTGGTTGAGCTGTAACCCAAACCACAACATACAATTCTTCCCACTCTTCCCTCCCCTTTCCAAAGGCAGAAGAGCCTCATCCCATGACCATCACCAACATAGACACACTGAGACTGTTGCCAGACTACCACCCATGTTCCTTTAAGACCCTATGGCTCTTCAGTCAGCTTGTGGTGAATGATGCCTCACCTGGGACTCACCCATCAAGGCAGTGGGCTCCCCTCTAGTCCAGAGAAGGTCCAGAAATGCCATCCAAGTCCCAGGTCCTGGAACTGGGGGCTCCAAGAGCCTGCTTGGTGCTCTACCCACCTATGGCCTAGCTGGTACCTAAGGTGAAAGACAGAGTTCCCTTTATTTTTCCCTCTACTTTTCTCAAGCAGAAGGAGTCTTGCCCCATGGCCACTACAACTCAGAATATGCTGAGTCTCACCTGAATCCAGCTAGTCTCAGAGTCTCACTCAAGGCCCATGATGTACTACCTGGGTATTACTGGTGGTTATTCAGGGCCCAAGTGCTCTTCAGTTAGAAGGTGATGAATCCTGCCAGAAGTAGGTCCTTCTTTTCAAGGCAGTAGGTCCCTTTCTGGTGTAGGGTATGTGTAGAAATGTCATCTGAGAGCTAGGACCTGGAAAGGATGTCTCATGACTCTGACCAATGCCCTATCCTGCTGTGGCTGAGCTGGTATGCAACATGCAAAACAAAGGCCTCCTCACTCTTACCTCTCCTTTCCTCAAGCAGAAGGAAGGGAGCTCTTTTGGAGCCATGAGCTGTGCAGCCTGGGGTTAGGAAAGGGGTGATGCCAGCACTCCCTTAGCCACTCTAGCTGGTGTCTCAGTAGGTCTTGTTCCCACCCCTCCCCTACCCAGTGCACAGGCACTGGGCCTAGTTCAGCACTAGGACTCATCTAGCAGTTTCAGACTTTGTGGCCTAGATTGCCATCCAAGTTAATTTAGGGCCCCAGAGCCCCAGAGCACTTTAGGCCATGATGGAGAGGCTTGTGGGAGCTCAAGTTCTGACCACTGGGATTGGTGATTCCTCTCTGACTAGGGTCTTTTTAAATGTTAACTCAATGGGTGGGTGTCAGCTAAGTTTGGTCCAATTTTGCTTTCTGCTATAACAGGGCAGAACTGAGTTCCACGTCTCACAAATGCTGCACTCTCCTTCTCCCCAACATAGAATCGCTCTCTGCATCATGTTGTCACTGCTGGGTATAGGGAAAGGGTGGCATTGGTGATTTAGTGCTGCTTTTCCTACCTCTTTGGTACCTCTTTCAGTGATGCAAAGTTAAAACCAGGTACTGTGAGTGCTCACCTGCGTTTTGATTCTCATGAAGGTATTTCTTTGGTGTGTAGACAGCTGTTAAATTGGTGTCCTTCTTGGGGGCATGACTGATGGAACCTTCTATTTTGACATCATGCCCCCATGCTACCTCCTCTGTGACTTCTAATCTTAATTATAGCCTGGGGTGTCCAGTGTCCAATTTTCTGGGCATGAGAGGCAGCAAGCAAGGCAGTGACTTTTTTTATCCATAGCTACAGTGTCAGTCTCAAAGGAGTCATTTCCATGATGGATCAGTTCTATATTCCTGGGGATTATTCCAGGAGGACCAGTCTAAAACCTGATCCTTAAATCCCTACAATGATTTTGAAAATATCTAATTCTCTGAATTAAGTCCTTTCCTGCTTAAAATTATCAAAGTAGTTTCTACTTTCTGAACTGAAGAATGGAACCCATAGAAAGACATAAGAGGTGTTGCCTGGGAAAGGCCAATTGACCCATCATGAAGAAGCCTCGCATTGCCAAGTGGCATTTACCTTGGTGAATGCACTGAGTTCCAGTTAAGATCCTTGGCTTGCCATCTTAGGACCCAATATACTGGAGTTGATGGGGGTTAGATGCTCAGTAATGCTAACAGAGCTATCAAGAAGAGGATTTATAAAACCCAAAGGCTGTTTTAATTATTTACAATGAGGGATGTGCTATGAGGAAGACTAGAAGCGTACTGGCCTGACCAGCAATTTTGCTGATTGTGATCGAGACACAAGAGAACTCAAATTTTCAAAGGATTCTCGTTGAGTACGTGTATTAATCTGTTTTCATGATGCTAATAAAGACATACCTGAGACTGGGAAGAAAAAGAGGTTTAATTGGACTTACAGTTCCACATAGCTGGAAAGGCCTCAGAATCATGGCGGGAGGTGAAAGGCACTTCTTACATGGTGGGAGCAAGAGAAAACGAGGAGGAAGCAAAAGCGGAAACCTCTGATAAACCCTTCAGATATCATGAGATGTATTCACTATCACGAAAATAGCATGGGAAAGACCTGCCCCTATGATTCAATTACCTCTCCCTGGGTGCCTTCCACCACACATGGGAATTCTGAGAGATACAATTCAAATTGAGATTTGGGTGGGCACACAGCCAAACTATATCAGTAGGCAATGGAAGCAAAAGAAGAGCCACCACAGGGAAGGACTTGCCCCCTGGACCAGACTAACTGAGAGTCCTGGGCACCCTCTCCTCTGGAGAGTGCTTGAATGCATTTTCCAAAATGATGTCTCTGGGCTCCTCTTTTTTTGTGCTTTCAAAGCATATCCATTTCCCTCCTGATCCTAAACATAGAGGTGCAGGCAGGCAAGGGAATAAATTGCAATGTGAACACTGATTGTGCCTTCCTACGTAATCTACCAATGAGAGACTCAATCTGAAGAGTTTACTCCTCAAACAGGACTTTGGCCTAATTTCTGTTTAACCCTCTTATCTTCAGAAAGGTGTGCAACAGCTGAGCTAAGGTCAGCTCTGGTCAGGAAGACTAGGCTGAATATTGATAAACAAGAAATAAACTCTACGTCTTTAAGAAGAGGCTATATTTAACAAAGCATCTGGGTGTGCTATTTTTTGACATGAAAGAGTAGCCCTTGGAGAATTTCCTAGATTGGTTGGCATCAGTCAAAGAAGACTAAATCATTCTTCACAAATAATAAAAGCAAAATTTTGAGTGTTCAAGGGCAACTTCGAAGCAGACAAGGTGAGGACAGCAGCCCTCCAACCCCACCCTGCCTCATGATTCCTTCCATCTTCCTCCCCTCACCAAAGACACAAGGAATAACCTAAGGAAAAGATAGAGGGTGTGTTGGGAAGGGGTCCTAGTAAGATGTACAAAACAGAGAAGAGAAGGCAGATGAGAAGTTCTATATTCAATCTTGGGGAGTTTGTCAGGACTGTGACTTCTCTGCTAGTATTGCAAGATCTTCAATACATCCCTACTCTTCATATCTCCCTGTATGAATGATGCTTTGGAACATGTTTTTAAAAAGGGATTGAGCTCCAGGTTTGGGTTTATGTAAGGTAGAGAAGAAAAGAGCTGCAAGAGGGAAGATATAGCAGAGAACAAGAATTCTGTGAGAGGAGAAAGTTGGACCAAGTGATGACCAGGAGAAATATTAACATAAGTCTCTAAGAATTCCTAGCAACCATAGTGGAGGAAGGGTGAAGAGAAATTGTCATAAAAATGACAGGTTCATTTAATCCACTTTTGTTTACATCTCAAAGGATAGGGCAATTGGGATGGCCTGGAAAACTTGGGCCAGAATCGGTGCAGTCAAAAACCTGGGCCAGAATAAATGCTGTTAAGGGAGAAGGAAGGGGTTAAGTAGAAGATAATGTAATGTAGAGCCTTGCGTCTTGCATGTAGAATAGATATTTCACCTTCTTAATATTCTTCTTATCCACTTGAAAATTGTCAGTAACTTGACTTTCCAGAAGCCAGAGGAAAAGCTTTTCCTCTGGCATTTCCTAGACTCTTGTCATCCATCCCATGTTTTCTGACTGGCCAATGTGGTTGCCTTCTAATTTTTAAAAGCATCCCTGCACACTCTTCTCATTGTACATGAAGTCACGTCAATTCATGCTTCTGTGACTTAAAAAGGCACAGTACCTCCTCTTTGTTCTTTAATTCTTAAAAGAATTCTGATGGAGAGCAATAAAATTTCAGCCCCGTAAAGATATTAATTACAGAGTTTTAAATACTTGATGAAAGGTCCTTTCCCTTGATAGGAGAATATCCTCTTCCAATTAGAAAAAAACAAACAGATTCTTAAGGCTAAGTCACGTAGCTTCTTGCCTGGTGCCCACATGAGAGCTTCTATGGACTCATGTGAGTGAAATCCTGGGGTATAAATGATTTCTTGTTACAGAAGAGGACAAATCTGAGCAGGAGGAGTGGTAATAGTCAGACAACTATGTGTGCTCTCTGGAAAGTTTTACGAGGTTGCCAAATGCTTCCCCTGAAAGAGTGAGACAGAATGCCTATGAGAAATCATGACACCAGGCTGTCTAAAGTTTTTAAGTGCCTTAGTCAAAGCCAAAAATTCTTATTCATCAGAAAGGATTTTGTGGCTGAAAGGAAAGTTTTGGACTACGTTTTTTAACCTTCTTGAATAGGGTCAGAGTGAAATTTATAGTAAATAAAGCTTAGTGACTTATAGCAGCATTTTCCACAATAGCCAAAAGTGGAAGAAACCAATGTGCTCATCAGAGATGCATGCCTGAACAGAATATGGTATATCCAATGAAAGATTATTCAATCTTAAAAACGAAGAAAGTTCTGACACGTGCTGCAATATGGATGAACCTTGAGGACATTTCGCTAAGTGAAAGAAGTCAGTAGCAACAAAAAGACAAATACTGCATGACTCCATAGAGTGGTAAAATTCATAGAGACAGAAAGTAGAATGATGGTTGCCAGGGGATAGGAAGAAGAGGGAATGGGAAGTTATCATTTAATGGGTACAGAGTATAAATTTGGAGAGATGAAAAAAGTTCTAGAGATAGATGGATGATGGTGATGGTTGCACAACAATGTGAATGTACTTAATGCCACTCAACTGTCCACTTTAAAATGGCTAAAATGGTAAATTTTATGTCATGTATACTTTACCACAATTAAAAAAAAAGCTTAGTGGGAATAATATTGTGTTATTTTGTAAAAGTTTGCATGTTAAAAAATCATATTTTGGGGGAAGCACTCATGAGAAAAAGTTCTGTTGTTTGAATCAACCAAGAAATGCTTCACACAAAGCACATTAAGCACAGAAAAGTCTCTGAGAAGACCTGCATTGAAATTATACTACATTGTTTAACCTAGCATTTCATATGTGTATTTGACTCTAGGACACTTCTTTCCAAAGATTTCTTAAACACCCATCAGAACTGGTATTCTCCGAAATATCAGTTTGGAAAGCACCATTTTAAATTATCCTCCTATCTGTATAGTAACTGTGTCTAGAAAGTAATGAGAGGTTTTCTTCATGGACTTTGGAAGTGCAGTTCTTTATAGAAATACCTCATTAACTTTGTGATAGCAATTAGAGATTAATTATTTTGTTATGTTTTGTTGTTTCAATAAAGAGACCACAAGAAAAAGCTCTCTGTGACTTGAACAGTCCTTTGGCTACTACTTGAAAATTTTTAGTTGTTAATTCAAGCAACTATTCAAAATTCAACTATTAATGAATAGTTGTTTGATTTTTGCTGATAATGGAGGCACCACCACTGTCACCTTAGTGGCAGCTACATGGATTGTAGGCATGTGACCTGCAAATACAAATCAGTCAATTGACAGTAACCATCACCCAAATGGCTTTCCTTATCTGCCAGGGCTTCCCTTCAAGTTGCCTGTTGTGAGGTGTCTATAGGTCCTGCTTGGATGGAGAGGTTTATGTAAGAAACAGTCTCATTCTCATAGTTATTATTTTACACTTAGATTTTTCCCTACATCTCCAATCATGAATAGTTGCACAAAAGAAATTCTCTCACAGTGTACCTCATACTCACGAACCAACATTTTGAACAAATTATTTTTACTTTCTGGAAATAAGGAACTTGGACTAGATTACAAAAGTCCCTATTATCTTTTTAAAAATCACTTTTTTTCAGATAAAAGCATGATTTTCCTTCTTGGCAAATCAATATTTCTTTATCTTATTAAAATTTCAGGCCTAGATATTTCTCGTTTTATAAGAATTAGTGTTTTGAATACAGTGGGTTTTTCAAGTTAAAAAATCAGTATTGTTTAATGCCTACAACAATATTGTGTTTATTGAATTTTTAAAAATTAATTTTTTGTGGGTACATAGTAGGTGTATGTATTATGGGGTACATGACATGTTTTGATACAGGCACGTGGTATGGAATAAGTACATTGTGGGGAATGGAATATCCATTGCTTCAAACATTATCCTTTGAGTTACAAACAATCTAATTACACTGCTTAAGTTATTTTAAAATAAATACAATTTATAATTGCAAATTGTATTTACAGTTAGGTTATTATTGTACAGTTAGGTTATTACTGACTATAGCTACCCAATTGGGCTGTCAAATAGTAGATCTTACTCATTCTTTCTATTTTTTTGTACCTATTAACCATCTCCACCTCCCCCTACCACACCCCTACCCTTCCCAGCCTCTGGTAACTATCCTTCTACTCTATACGTTCACGAATCCAATTGTTTTGATTTTTAGATCCCACGAATAAGTGAGAACATGTGATGTTTGTCTTTCTGTGTCTGGCTTATTTCACTTGATATAATGATCTCCAGTTCCATCCATGTTGTTGCAAATGACAGGTTCTCATTCTTTTTTATGGCTGAATAGTACTCCATTGTATATGTGTGCCACATTTTATTTATCCATTCATCTGTTGATGGACACTTAGGTTGCTTCCAAATTGTAGCTATTGTAAGCAGTGCTGCAACAAACATAGGAGATCAGTATATCTCTTCAATACACTGATTTCCTTTCTTTTGGGTTTATGCCCCGCCTAGGATACTGGACCATATGGCAGCACAATTTTTAGTTTAGAAGCCTCCAAACTGTTCTCCATAGTGATTGTAATAATTTACATTCCAACCAACAGTGTACAAGAGGTCCCTTTTCTTCACTCCTTACCAGCATTTGTTATTGCCTGTCTTTTGGATATCAAGACACTCGCCTCAATCTACCCAGACTCAGAGAGTTGTGGGTGTTTCCTTTTTTCTGCAACCTCGCCAACATCTGTTATTTTTTTGACTTTTTAACAATAGCCATTCTGACTGGTGTGATACTGTTGGTGAGAGTTTAGTTCAATCATTGTGGAAAGCAGTATCGTGATTCCTCAAAGAGCTAAAAGCAGAATTACCATTTGATCCAGCAATCCCATTACTAGGAATATAAATCATTCTACCATAAAGACACTTGAAAGTGAATGCTAATTGCAGCACTATTCACAATAACAAAGACATGGAATCAACCTAAATGTCCACCAATGACCGACTGGATGAAGAAAATGTGGTACATAGACACCATGGAATACTATGCAGGCATAAAAAAGAATGAGATCATGTCTTTTGCAGTAACATGGATGGAGCTGGAGGCTGTTATCCTTAGCAAACTAATGCAAGAACAGAAAACCAAATACCATACGCTCACACTTATAAGTGACAGCTAAATTATGAGAACTCATGAACACAAAGACGGGAACAACAGACATTGGGGTCTACTTGAGGGTGAATGGTAGGAGGAGAAGGTAGACAAGCAGAAAAGAAAACTATTGGGTTCTGGGCTTCATACATGGGTGATGAAATAATCTGTACAACAGATCCTGGTGACATGAGTTTGCCTATGTAACAAACCTTCATGTGTACCTCCAAACCTAAAATAAAAGTTTAAAAACTAAAAATAAAAAATAATGAGTAAAGAAGATTTACTTCTTCCAAGAGATTGCATACTATCTTATTGAGGAATGTAGATTGTATAAAACATACTCGAATTCATTAACTCTTTTGTTGCATCCTCAAGGACTCTATACAGTAGATAAGGTAGATTTTAAAGATAGAAGTCTCAGATAAGAAAGACAAAGATTGAGTATTTATTGATTAACTAATTCTATTATTGGATCACATTCCAGGCACCGTGAGATATAGTTTGGATATTTGTCCCTGCCCAAATCTCACTTGAATTGTAATCCCCAATGAAAGAGGTGGGGCTGATGGGAGGTGTTTGAGTCTGGGGGTGGATCCCTCATGACTTGGTGTTGTCTTCACAATAGTGAGTGACTTCCCAGAAGATCTGGTCATTTAAAAGTATGTAGCAACAACCCCTGCACAATCTCCCTCTCTTGCTCCTGCTTTCACCATATGATACACCTACTCCCTGTTTGCCTTCCACCATGATTGTAAGCTTCCTAAGCACCCCAAAAGCTGAGCAGATGTTGGCACCATGCTTCCTGTAAAGTCTGCAGGACCAAGAGCCAGTTAAACCTCTTCTCTTTATTTAGAAAAAAAAAAATACGGGGTGGAGCAAGATGGCCGAATAAGAACAGCTCCAGTCTCCAACTCCCAGCGCGAGCGACACAGAAGACCGGTGATTTCTGCATTTTCAACTGAGGTACTGGGGTCATCTCACTAGGGAGTGCCGGACAATCAGTGCTGGTCAGCTGCTGCAGCCCTGACCAGCGAGAGCTGAAGCAGGGCGAGGCATCACCTCACCTGGGAAGCGCAAGGGGGAAGGGAGTCCCTTTTCCTAGCCAGGGGAACTGAGACACACAACACCTGGAAAATCGGGTGACTCCCACCCCAATACTGCACTTTGAGCAAACGGGCACACCAGGAGATTGTATCCCACACCTGGCCAGGAGGGTCCCACAGCCACGGAGCCTCCCTCATTGCTAGCACAGAGTCTGCGATCTAACCGCAAGGCAGCAGCGAGGCTGGGGGAGGGGCGCCCGCCTGCCATTGCTGAGGCTTAAGTAGGTAAACAAAGCCGCTGAGAAGCTCCAACTGGGTGGAGCCCACAGCAGCTCAAGGAAACCTGCCTGTCTCTGTAGACTCCACCTCTGGGGACAGGGCACAGCTAAACAACAACAACAAAAAAAGCAGCAGGAACCTCTGCAGACGCAAACAACTCTGTCTGACAGCTTTGAAGAGAGCAGTGGATCTCCCCACATGGAGGTTGAGATCTGAGAAGGGACAGACTGCCTGCTCAAGTGGGTCCCTGACCCCTGAGTAGCTTAACTGGGAGACATCCCCCACTAGGGGCAGTCTGGCACCCCACACCTCACAGAGTGGAGTACACCCCCGAGAGGAAGCTTCCAAAGTAAGAATCAGACAGATACACTCACTGTTCAGCAATATTCTATCTTCTGCAACCTCTGCTGCTGATACCCAGGCAAACAGGGTCTGGAGTGGACCTCAAGCAATCTCCAACAGACCTGCAGCTGAGGGTCCTGACTGCTAGAAGGAAAACTATCAAACCGGAAGAACACCTATACCAAAACCCCATCAGTACGTCACCATCATCAAAGACCAGAGGCAGATAAAACCACAAAGATGGGGAAAAAGCAGGGCAGAAAAGCTGAAAATTCAAAAAGTAAGAGCCCATCTCCCCCTGCAAAGGAGCGCAGCTCATCGCCAGCAACGGATCAAAGCTGGTCAGAGAATGACTTTGACAAGATGAGAGAAGAAGGCTTCAGTCCATCAAACTTCTCAGAGCTAAAGGAGGAATTACGTACCCAGCGCAAAGAAACTAAAAATCTTGAAAAAAGAGTGGAAGAATTGACAGCTAGAATAAATAATGCAGAGAAGGTCATAAACGAAATGACAGAGATAAAAACCATGACACAAGAAATACGTGACAAATGCACAAGCTTCAGTAACCGACTCGATCACCTGGAAGAAAGAGTATCAGCGATTGAGGATCAAATGAATGAAATGAAGCGCGAAGAGAAACCAAAAGAAAAAAGAAGAAAAAGAAATGAACAAAGCCTGCAAGAAGTATGGGATTATGTAAAAAGACCAAATCTACGTCTGATTGGGGTGCCTGAAAGTGAGGGGGAAAATGGAACCAAGTTGGAAAACACTCTTCAGGATATCATCCAGGAGAACTTCCCCAACCTAGTAGGGCAGGCCAACATTCAAATTCAGGAAATACAGAGAACGCCACAAAGATACTCCTCCAGAAGAGCAACTCCAAGACACATAATTGCCAGATTCACCAAAGTTGAAATGAAGGAAAAAATCTTAAGGGCAGCCAGAGAGAAAGGTCGGGTTACCCACAAAGGGAAGCCCATCAGACTAACAGCAGATCTCTCGGCAGAAACTCTACAAGCCAGAAGAGAGTGGGGGCCAATATTCAACGTTCTTAAAGAAAAGAATTTTAAACCTAGAATTTCGTATCCAGCCAAACTAAGTTTCATAAGTGAAGGAGAAATAAAATCCTTTACAGATAAGCAAATGCTTAGAGATTTTGTCACCACCAGGCCTGCCTTACAAGAGACCCTGAAGGAAGCCCTAAACATGGAAAGGAACAACCGGTACCAGCCATTGCAAAAAATGCCAAAATGTAAAGACCATCGAGGCTAGAAAGAAACTGCATCAACTAACGAGCAAAATAACCAGTTAATATCATAATGGCAGGATCAAGTTCACACATAACAATATTAACCTTAAATATAAATGGACTAAATGCTCCAATTAAAAGACACAGACTGGCAAACTGGATAAAGAGTCAAGACCCATCAGTCTGCTGTATTCAGGAGACCCATCTTACATGCAGAGACATACATAGGCTCAAAATAAAGGGATGCAGGAAGATCTACCAAGCAAATGGAGAACAAAAAAAAGCAGGGGTTGCAATCCTAGTCTCTGATAAAACAGACTTTAAACCATCAAAGATCAAAAGAGACAAAGAAGGCCATTACATAATGGTAAAGGGATCAATTCAACAGGAAGAGCTAACTCTCCTAAATATATATGCACCCAATACAGGAGCACCCAGATTCATAAAGCAAGTGCTTAGAGACTTACAAAGAGACTTAGACTCCCATACAATAATAATGGGAGACTTCAACACTCCGCTGTCAACATTAGACAGATCAACGAGACAGAAAGTTCACAAGGATATCCAGGAATTGAACTCATCTCTGCACCAAGCGGACCTAATAGACATCTATAGAACTCTCCACCCCAAATCAACAGAATATACATTCTTCTCAGCACCACATCGCACTTATTCCAAAATTGACCACATAATTGGAAGTAAAGCACTCCTCAGCAAATGTACAAGAACAGAAATTATAACAAACTCTCTCTCAGACCACAGTGCAATCAAACTAGAACTCAGGACTAAGAAACTCAACCAAAACCCCTCAACTACATGGAAACTGAACAACCTGCTTGTGAATGACTACTGGGTACATAACGAAATGAAAGCAGAAATAAAGACGTTCTTTGAAACCAATGAGAACAAAGATACAACATACCAGAATCTCTGGGACACATTTAAAGCAGTGTGTAGAGGGAAATTTATAGCACTAAATGCCCACAAGAGAAAGCAGGAAAGATCTAAAATTGACACTCTAACATCACAATTAAAAGAACTAGAGAGGCAAGAGCAAACACATTCAAAAGCTAGCAGAAGGCAAGAAATAACTAAGATCAGAGCAGAACTGAAGGAGATAGAGACACAAAAAACCCTCCAAAAAATCAATGAATCCAGGAGTTGGTTTTTTGAAAAGATCAACAAAATTGACAGACCGCTAGCAAGACTAATAAAGAAGAAAAGAGAGAAGAATCAAATAGATGCAATAAAAAATGATAAAGGGGATATCACCACCGACCCCACAGAAATACAAACTACCATCAGAGAATACTATAAACACCTCTACGCAAAACAACTAGAAAATCTAGAAGAAATTGATAATTTTCTGGACACTTACACTCTTCCAAGACTAAACCAGGAAGAAGTTGAATCCCTAAATAGACCAATATCAGGCTCTGAAATTGAGGCAATAATTAATAGCCTACCAACCAAAAAAAGTCCAGAACCAGATGGATTCACAGCTGAATTCTACCAGAGGTACAAGGAGGAGCTGGTACCATTCCTTCTGAAACTGTTCCAATCAATAGAAAAAGAGGGAATCCTCCCTAACTCATTTTATGAGGCCAACATCTTCCTGATACCAAAGCCTGACAGAGACACAACAAACAAAGAGAATTTCAGACCAATATCCCTGATGAACATCAATGCAAAAATCCTCAATAAAATACTGTCAAACCGGATTCAGCAGCACATCAAAAAGCTTATTCACCATGATCAAGTGGGCTTCATCCCTGGGATGCAAGGATGGTTCAACATTCGCAAATCAATAAACGTAATCCAGCATATAAACAGAACCAAAGACAAGAACCACATGATTATCTCAATAGATGCAGAAAAGACTTTTGACAAAATTCAACAACGCTTCATGCTAAAAACACTCAATAAATTTGGTATTGATGGAACGTACCTCAAAATAATAAGAGCTATTTATGACAAACCCACAGCCAATATCATACTGAATGGGCAAAAACTGGAAAAATTCCCTTTGAAAACTGGCACAAGACAGGGATGCCCTCTCTCACCACTCCTATTCAACATAGTGTTGGAAGTTCTGGCTAGGGCAATCAGGCAAGAGAAAGACATAAAGGGTATTCAGTTAGGAAAAGAAGAAGTCGGCCGGGTGCGGTGGCTCAAGCCTGTAATCCCAGCACTTTGGGAGGCCAAGACGGGTGGATCACGAGGTCAGGAGATCGAGACCATCCTGGCTAACACGGTGAAACCCCCTCTCTACTAAAAAATACTAAAAAACTAGCCGGGCGAGGTGGCGGGCGCCTGTAGTCCCAGCTACTCTGGAGGCTGAGGCAGGAGAATGGCGTAAACCCGGGAGGCGGAGCTTGCAGTGAGCTGAGATCCGGCCACCTCACTCCAGCCTGGGCGACAGAGCAAGACTCCATCTCAAAAAAAAAAAAAAAAAAAAAAAGAAAGAAGAAGTCAAATTGTCCCTGTTTGCAGATGACATGATTGTATATTTAGAAAACCCCATTGTCTCCGCCCAAAATGTCCTTAATCTGATAAGCAACTTCAGCAAAGTCTCAGGATACAAAATTAATGTGAAAAAATCACAAGCATTCTTATACACCAGTAACAGACAAACAGAGAGCCAAATCATGAATGAACTTCCATTCACAATTGCTTCAAAGAGAATAAAACGCCTAGGAATCCAACTTACAAGGGACGTCAAGGACCTCTTCAAGGAGAACTCCAAACCATTGCTCAGTGAAATCAAAGAGGACACAAACAAATGGAAGAACATACCATGCTCATGGATAGGAAGAATCAATATCATGAAAATGGCCATACTGCCCAAGGTTATTTATAGATTCAATGCCATCCTCATCAAGCTACCAATGAGTTTCTTCACAGAATTGGAAAAAACTGCTTTAAAGTTCATATGGAACCAAAAAAGAGTCCACATTGCCAAGACAATCCTAAGTCAAAAGAACAAAGCTGGAGGCATCACGCTACCTGACTTCAAACTATACTACAAGTCTACAGTAACCAAAACAGCATGGTACTGGTACCAAAACAGAGATATAGACCAATGGAACAGAACAGAGTCCTCAGAAATAATACCACACAACTACAGCCATCTGATCTTTGACAAACCTGAGAGAAACAAGAAATGGGGAAAGGATTCCCTATTTAATAAATGGTGCTGGGAAAATTGGCTAGCCATAAGTAGAAAGCTGAAACTGGATCCTTTCCTTACTCCTTATATGAAAATTAATTCAAGATGGATTAGAGACTTAAATGTTAGATCTAATACCATAAAAACCCTAGAAGAAAACCTAGGGATTACCATTCAGGACATAGGCATGGGCAAGGACTTCATGTCTAAAACACCAAAAGCAACGGCAACAAAAGCCAAAATTGACAAATGGGATCTCATTAAACTAAAGAGCTTCTGCACAGCAAAAGAAACTACCATCACAGTGAACAGGCAACCTACAGAATGGGAGAAAATGTTTGCATTCTACCCATCTGACAAAGGGCTGATATCCAGAACCTACAAAGAACTCAAACAAATTTACAAGAGAAAAACAAACAACCCCATCAAAAAGTGGGCAAAGGATATGAACAGACATTTTTCTTTTCTTTTCTTTTTTTTTTTTTTGAGGCGGAGTCTCCCTCTGTCCCCCGGACTGGAGTGCAGTGGCCAGATCTCAGCTCACTGCAAGCTCCGCCTCCCGGGTTTACACCATTCTCCTGCCTCAGCCTCCCGAGTAGCTGGGACTACAGGCGCCAGCCACCTCGCCCGGATAGTTTTTGTATTTTTAGTAGAGACAGGGTTTCACCGTGTTAGCCAGGATGGTCTCGATCTCCTGACCTCGTGATCCACCCGTCTCGGCCTCCCAAAGTGCTGGGATTACAGGCTTGAGCCACCGCGCCCGGCCTAGACATTTTTCAAAAGAAGACATTCATACAGCCAACAGACACATGAAAAAATGCTCGTCATCACTGGCCATCAGAGAAATGCAAATCAAAACCACAATGAGATACCATCTCACACCAGTTAGAATGGCAATCGTTAAAAACTCAGGAAACAACAGGTGCTGGAGAGGATGTGGAGAAATAGGAACACTTTTACACTGTTGGTGGGATTTTAAACTAGTTCAACCATTATGGAAAAGGGTATGGCAATTCCTCAAGGATGTAGAACTAGATGTACCATATGACCCAGCCATCCCACTACTGGGTATATACCCAAAGGATCATAAATCATGCTGCTATAAAGACACATGCACACGTATGTTTATTGCGGCACTATTCACAATAGCAAAGACTTGGAATCAACCCAAATGTCCATCTGTGACAGACTGGATTAAGAAAATGTGGCACATATACACCATGGAATACTATGCAGCCATAAAAAAGGATGAGTTTGCATCCTTTGTAGGGACATGGATGCAGCTGGAAACCATCATTCTTAGCAAACTATCACAAGAACAGAAAACCAAACACTGCATGTTCTCACTCATAGGTGGGAACTGAACAATGAGATCACTTGGACTCGGGAAGGGGAACATCACACACCGGGGCCTATCATGGGGAGGGGGGAGGGGGGAGGGGAGAGGGATTGCATTGGGAGTTATACCTGATATAAATGATGAATTGATGGGTGCTGACGAGTTGATGGGTGCAGCACACCAACATGGCACAAGTATACGTATGTAACAAACCTGCACGTTATGCACATGTACTCTAGAACTTAAAGTATAAAAAAAAAAAAAAAAAAAAGAGGCTAAACCTCTGCAAAAAAAAAAAAAAAAAAAAAAAGAAAAAGAAAAAGAAAAAGAAAAAAATGCAACTTTTTGTTTTGTTGATCTTTTGTATTCTTTTTTTCATTTTAATTTCATTTATTTATGCTCCAATCTTTATTATTATCGTTCTTTTTCTAATTTTCAGTTTGGTTTGCTTGTGTTTTTCTAGTTCTTTAAGATGCATCATTAGATTACTCATATGAAGATTTTCCTCTTTTTTTTGATGTAGACACTTATAGCTATAAACTTCCCTCTTGGTACTGCTTTTGCTATATCTGATAGGCTTTTGTATGTTATATTTCCATTATCATTTGTTTCAAGAAAATTATCAATTTCCTTCTTAATTTCTCCATTGAACCACTGGTCATTCAGGAGCATATTGTTTAATTTCCATGTGTTTGTATAGTTTCCAAAATTCCTCTTGTTACCAATTTCTAGTTTAATTCCACTGTGGTCAGAGAATGTGCTTGATATTGTTTCAATTTTGTTGAATGTTTTAAGATTTGTTTTGTGACCTAACATGTGTTCTATCCATGTGCCGAGGAAAAGAATGTGTATTCTGCAGCTTTTGGATGAAATGTTCTGTAAATATCTACAGGGCTATTTTATCTGCAGTGCAGATTAAATCTGATATTTCTTTGTTGATTTTCTGCTTGGAAACTTTTTCCAGTGCTTAAAGTGGGGTGTTGTTGTTTTCAGCTATTATGGTATTAAAAAGGCCTATCTCTTTAGCTCTAATAATATTTGCTTTATATATCTGGGTACTCCAGTGTTGGCTGCATATGTATTTAAAGTTGTTATACCCTCTTGCTGAATTGACCCTTTTGCTATTATGTGGTTGCATACAGTGTTTATATCTCTCATACTCACAGAACACTTTTCTTAACACAACAACAGTTATGTTGTTCTTTTGCCACACTTTTGTCACTGGTTTTTGACAAATTGCTCTTAGAAAAGGCAAAAATGTTAAAAGCTCAGCTATTTCAGAAGTGAACAGAACATTTAAATGAAACAAAGTGAAATTTCAAAAACACCTGTAGGTGGTAACATTCAAAGATAAACAATAAAATAATTGAAGAAGAGTGTAAAACTTCCAGACCAAACACGCCACGAATGGAATATTTTCAAAAATGAGAAAAGAAAAATCATAGCAAAAAAAACCCAAAGTAGAATGGTAGAAACCAGCCCAAATATTTTAATAATCAGTAAAATGAAAATGAGTTAAACATGACAGTTAAAATAGACTTAGATTGGATTTGAAAACAGTAATACAAAATTCTTCCCTGTGCTTTTATGAAAACATGCCTGAAGCTTAAAGGCCTGAAAAGGTGAAAAGTAAAAAGGGTAGAAAAAGATAAAATACCTACATCCTAAACAAAAAAGCTGACAACAAGATATTAATCTCAGATAAAATAGACTTTAAGACATAAAGCATCTTTAGGAATAAATAAGTCTCTATGTAATGTTTAAAAAACTTTAATACCTAAAAGTTACCTTAAAATATTTCAAAAATATAAAGCAAAAATTGATAAGGTACCTAGAATTACCATGAGAAATGCGCAAATTCATCATCAGAATGGAGGATTTTAATTTTTAAAAAGTTCAATTATTGAGAGGTGAAACAGACAAATATTAGGGTGTGGTTATGATAAACTGATAATGTGAGTCATTTAGCTTTTTAATTTGATAGAATGCCTATTTAGTGCTAGGCACTATTCCAGAGATACAGATATGATCCCTGATCTCATGGGACTGACAGTCCAGGTCCTAGGGCTGATGGAGAAGGATGTTCACGACACCCCCTCACCATGACATGGAATTTGGAGGTATAGTTTAGTGGTTAAGTTTGCACACTTTGAATGGAGATCTTTTTGGGCCTTGTCTCTAGCACACAGGAATTGCATGGTTTGGATGATCATTTAATCTCTGTCTACTCATGTATAAAGCGGATGCAATGCCTATCTCCAAGTGCTGGTGAATAATACTATATAGGGTATTTGAAGCTCTTAGCACAATGCTTGGCATAAACTCTCAGTAATTGATCACACGTATCATTACCTGTCATTTTGCTAAAAGCTTTGAATCAACAGTTGCTGCTGAACCAGATGGGCAGGCTTTAATAACACCCTGATTGGTAAGTAATGGTACTTTGTGGATGAGTACTGAATGAATCAATCTATTTTCCCACGAATCCTGTTTCCAGTTTTTTATTCTTTTTAGCCAACTTCATAGTTTTGCATATTTGGGACTTGTGGTTGGTGAAACTGAATGCTGTGGTTGCTTTTTTTTTTTTTTTTTTTTTTCCTAGATGGAATCTTACTCTGTTGCCTAGGCTGGAGTGCAGTGACACAATCTCGGCTCACTGCAACCTCTGCCTCCCAGGTTCAAGTGATTCTCCTGCCTCAGCCTCCTGAGTAGCTGGGATTACAGGCACCTGCCACCACACTCGGCTAATTTTTTTGTATTTTTAGTAGAGATGGGGTTTCACCATATTGGCTAGGCTGGTTTCGAATTCCAGACCTCAAGTGATCCACCCACCTTGGCCTCCCCAAGTGCTAGGAATACAGGTGTGAGCCACCGCGCCCTGCCTATGGTTGCTTTTGACAGTTCTTTGTGTACTCAGAACCTAAGAATCAGATTACGCATGTGTCTTACTTAGCATCCTGGTCAAAATGGCCACTTCCCACCCCCCTCCACATGACTAGACATTCTAACATTATGTTTGCATAAAACTCAGAATAGGAAACTACTAACTTAAAAAAACATTCTTTTATCAGTGGCTGCCTGGTTATGAGCTCCTACTTCATTTTAAGGGATCAGCACCAAATATGGCCAGGAATCAAAACAGAGACCTTAGTGCATTTTTGTCATGTGTAATTCCTTTAATATACCAGTAAATATTTACTAAATGCTTCTGAAATGTCACACTCTTTTTTATTTCAGAAATGGTCGAGAATACAACTATGAATAAGTTGTGATTCCTACTCTGGAGAATCTTACTGTTTAGGGGGAGGAATCAGGCAGGTATAAAAAATAACTCTGCTCCTTCTAAGAGCAAGAACAAAGCAAGGATGTCTACTCTCACCACTTCTTCTCAACACTGTTCCAAAAATTCTAACCAATATAATATGGTGGACATCACAGAGAAATAGAAGGCATAAATATTGGAGATAAATAGTTAAAACTCTTTATTCTCAGACAAAAACTACTAGGACAAGTGAATTTATCAGTGTCATAGGGTATGAGGTCAGTATACAAAAGTCAATTGTATTTCTATATATTAGCAATGAAGCATTGGGAAACAAAATTTTCAAAGCAATACCACTTATAATAACATCAAAAATATAAAGTACTTAAGAATAAATTTAACTGAAGATCTTCAAGTCCTTTACATTGAAGATTACATGGCATTGTGGAGATATTAAAGACCTAAGTAAATGAAGAGATATACCATGTTCATGAATTAGAAGGCCCACTGTTGTTAAGATGTTACTTCTCCCCAAATTGGTCTATAGAAATACAATACCAAACAAAATCCCAGTTGAAATTTGGAAGCTGATTTTAACACTGACATAAAAATTCAAAAGACCTAGAATATCCAAAACAATCTTGAAAAAGAACAGGGTTGAAGAACCTTTGCTTTCTAACTTCAAGATTTATAAGAAAACAGAATATTTTCATTATCCTGGAGTAGAAAAAATTTCTTAAATAGAATAATCATTAACCATAAAATAATTGATTAGTTGTGCTAAACAAAATTGGAAACTTCTCATCAAGAAACATCATTAAGCAAGTGAATAGGCAAGCAACAGACTGGGAAAAGATGCTTAAGATTAATGTATACCTCAAGCAGGTACTTGAATTCAGAATATATACAGAATTTGTACAGCTCAATAATACAAAGACAAAAACCTCAATTTAAAACAGATACTGTGCAAAAAAAGATATAGAAGTGGTTAATAAGCACTTGAAAACATGTTCAAAATCAGGGAAGTGATGAAAACCACAAGATACCACTTGACACCTACTCAAACGGTTAAAAGGAGAGATTGATGACAATAAATATTGGACAGGATGTGGAGTAGCAAAAATTCTTATATATTGCCAGTGACAGTATAAAATGTTATGTCCACCTTGAAAGACTACCTAGAAGTTTCTTATGACATTAAACATACACCTATTCTGTTACCCAGCGTAACAGAAGAATGGATAAGTAAATTGTGGTATATTCTTACAATACAATACCATTCAGCCATAAAAAATTGAATTACTAAATAAATGAATTCTCAAAAACATGCTGAGTGAAAGAAACCAAATACAAAAGAATAAATATGATTCCATTTATATGAAATTCTATAACAGACAAAGGTAATTTATAGTGATAGAAATAAGAACAGTAGCTGTTACTGTTGGGGACAGGGAGTGGGGATTGATTGGAAAGGGGATGAAAGAACTCTCTAGAATGACACAAATGGTGGGGGTAAAATAAGTGTACTTATTTGCCAAAAATCATTGAACTGTGTATTTAAGATTTGTGCATTTAATGGTATATAAATTTAAAAGAAGAAAATAACTCTACAAGGTAGCCATTTATAATTTTACCAATGCTTAAATCACAAACTCAAATATCCTATTGTCCGATTACATTCTCTTTGGCCTCATGAAGCACTCCATTTTGATGACCTTACACTTTTTCTGTATCTACCACCTTTTTTTTTTTTTTTTTTTTTTTTTTTTTGCCTTCACTTCCCTCTCGTTCAGGTGCAAGTCCATGGACCATTACTATAGGCCCTCCCTTGCAGATACCTTCAACTCTCTCACCTCTTTCCTTCTATTACATGTGCCTGTTGCAACTCAATTCTGCATAAACCTATTCACTGCCTTTTCCATGCCTGCCTCCATGCAGTTGAAACTGGGCAAAAATCCCACAATTGGGTAGATAGACATGACTTTTCACTTCTATTACTCTAGGCTCATGGTTTCCAACCTCAAATGGGAAATTGGCACTGCCAGTCACCACACAGCTGAGATAAGCCCATTCTTTGACTCTCCTCAAGGAATATTTGTACATTCTCCAGTTTTCCAGCTGTATTCATCCTACCCTGTATTCCTCTCAGCTAATGACCTTGTCTCCTATTAATTAAAAACAAAACACACAAACACCACCTCACCCTCACCCCAAATCCCACAATGTACAATACAGAAACTCTACCTGTTTCTCTCCACTACCAAATTCAAACACCTGGTGGCATCACCACCCAATTTTTCTCCTTCTTTACTGTTTCTGGGAAGAGATTTCATTTCCTCTGCAAAGTCAGACACCACATTTGTGCTCTGATCCCATGTCCTTTATGCCACATCAGGCGGTTTTGTTCCATCGTTAACATTTCCGTCTTTACTCTCTATTGGATTTATCCAATAATTATTCTGACATTTGTACACTACCCTTTTTATCCTAATCATCCCCAGCTATTGCCCCAATGCTCTGTCTCCCTTAACTGCACTTCTTGCAAGAGTTGTCTGCAGTCTCGTCCTCACCTCTCATTTAGTCCTCACTGTACTCAATTTTAGTTTCTGCCTCTTCCATTTCATAGAAATGGATTTTGCGAAGGGCACTTCGTGCTGCCAAAGCCAGTGGTAGTTTCTCTGTCCTCATCTTACTGGACTTTTCTGTGGTAGTCTAGGCTGTTAAATACTTCTTTCCTGAAACATGATTTATCTCTTGGCTTCCATGACACCAGACCCCCAAGTTTTCTCCCAGCTTTCTGGTCTTCTCAGACTCTTTTGCCAGCAGCCCTCTCTTCCCCCTATCCCAACTAAACTCTAATGTTTGAGTTCTCTAGGAAGCAAGCAGTCCACAATCATCTTCTCTTCTTACTTTAAATTTGCATTCCACCCAATCCCATGACTTTGGATTTTACTATACACTGTGACTCTTAAACAAATAATTGTAGCTCAGATCTTTATTCCAGGCCCCAGACTCTCATTTTCAATGACTTATTCCGCATTTGTAACTTGGAGGGCTCACAGAAATCTCAAAATGGACATGTCCCAAGAAACATTTTGGTTCCCTTATTCCCACCACTTCATCGTTCTTTCTCTTCTGGGTGAATTGGACTTAGGAAGAACCAACCCCATCTTTCTTGCTACCTTTTTCTGACTCATTGGTCCTCCCAACATATTCTAATTCATCACAAATTGCTATCAATTCTGCCCTTACAACGTGCCTTAAAATTATTATGCACATGTCCATGTCCATCTCCGCAGGTCCAACCCAAGTCACATCATCTTTTGACTGACTCTTGCCTGAATAACTCCTGCTTCTCTTCAATCCACTCTCCATGTGGTAGACAGAGTAATTAAGCAAATGGATATAGGATAATGTCTCATGCTCACACACAAACTCCCCCAGCCACCGAACACTATCAGTGTCTTATTTCATGTAAAACGCAACCTAAAACTCTTAATATGATCTCAGGCATGCTTTAGCTCTCCTCACCAACTTCCCCTTGAATTGCTTTTCTACTCATTCGCTACAATGATTTCCCTCCTCTCATTGGTCCCTCAGGTATACCAAACTCTTTTCATCTCAGTGAGTCTGTACAACCTGTTCGCTCTGCCTGGAACATTCTTTCCACCACTCTTTGCCTGGCTAACACTGAGTCAGCTCTCAGTTCCAACAATACTTCCTCAAAGTGGCCTCTCTGCTATTCTGTCTCTGAAAGAGTTCTGAGAGCCCCGTCTTTCCTACTGTAACCTGTAGACCAGTTTGTATTAATAAATATATATTTATTTGTGTGTTGATTACAATAAATATGTGTTTATTATAATAAATATATATTTATTTAATGCTAGCTTTCTCTAGAGATATTTAATCTCCACAAGGCCCGTTTTGTTTACCATTGTATATCAATGGTTGTACTTCCTGGCCCCTAGTAGATGCTCAATAATTATTTGTTGAATGAATATGAGGTAGATAACGACAAATTCTCCAACCTCGGGCCTGGATCAACTGTCTGCGTAACTGTCCCAAATCCCCTCCAGGCAGGGTGAATGGTTTACTCTGACAAAATTCTATTCGATAGCCCTCTGTGTTTACATTTACAGTGCTAGTAATGAGAGATATCATTAATATTCACTAATATCCCATGTCCCTCCACTTTGAGTTATAGATAGGATTGTACCTTCTTGCTATGTTAGATTAAGTTTTGCCTCCAGTATCTGCTGCCTCTGTGTGATAAGATTACTCTACTTCCCCACCTTTGCCATCAGCCTTGGCCACGTGAGAGGTGGTGATCCTCCACATAGGAAGATTATGCTTCTCTGATATCAGATATTGACCATGAAACTCATTTTGGTCCACAAGTAGAAGTAAAGAATGCTACTCCCGAGCAGAAGCATTAGAGCTATTACATCAGTCCGCAGACTTTCTTTTCTATCTATAATGAGAATGACATTGTCCTACATAGAGGCTGCTCCTTCTGCCTGGAGCCCAGGGCATTAGATGACCACAGGATGTATGAGAGAGAAAAAAATCACTATTTCTGTAAACCTTGAGACTTGGGGGTTGATCATTCCCACAGTTTAACACAATCTAAGCTGAATGATCGACTTACGTCCTTAAAGTTATCTGCAACTGGTTCTGCCAACAAAATATGAGAAGTCATGTGTATCACTTCCAGGCAGGTTCAGCTTGGTTGAATCTTGCCAGGCTTGAGAAGTCAGAGCCTCTGGGCCCAAATGCAGTAAGACAGTAAAGAATCAGGAACAAAACATTAAGCATATTAGATATGTATGTTTTAGTAAGGAGAGAGAATGAGAATACAGCTGTACTTTGATCCTCTAACCCAAATCCATGCTGCTGGCCTTTGGGCCAGGAAGCATTTTTATTGGATAGGACCTGATCTGTAAGGGTCCTGAATCCCTGGCTATCTTTCTTTTTTTCTTTTTTCTTTTTTTTTTTTTAAATTTTGAGACGGAGTCTCGCTCTGTCGTCCAGGCTGGAGTGCAGCGGCACAATTTCCACTCACTGCAAGCTCTGCCTCATGGGTTCACGCCATTCTCCTGCCTCAGCCTCCCGAGAAGCTGGGACTACAGGCACCTGCCACCACGCCTGGCTAATTTTTTGTATTTTTAGTAGAGAAAGAGTTTCTCTGTGTTAGCTAGGATGATCTCAGTCTCCTGATCTTGTGATCCGCCGACCTCAGCCTCCCAAAGTGCTGGGATCACAGGCATAAGCCACCGTGCCCGGCCGGATCCCTGGATATCTGAGACCACTTAGTCCGATCTCTGAGACCACTTAGTCCACAAATGATATGAAGGAGTACTTACTTCCACAGTTTGGCCCAAGACAGACCTCACAGGAGGAGTTCATGCTCTCTCTTTCTCTGCCTCCTGGTGGTCATTGGCGTGTCTCAGTGTGGGATTCAGAACCTTTTCCCTAGAAGGTGCCGACAGAACATCATTACTTTATTGGTAGGTGCACATGGCCAGGAAGTGTTTGGGAGAATGGCATAAAATACGTATAAAATACTGCCAAGCTCCATCTTCTGCTTTCAGAAACACTTCTTGATACTTGCTCTAATCCTGGCATTAACAAACATTATCTTCTTACAACCACCAGGTAAGGAAATTATTACTGTCTCCATTAAATAATGGGGACATAGGGTCAGAAAGTATAAAGATCTTGCCAAAGGATGCAGAGCTAGTGAGTTGGGAACCTGAGATTTACAAATATTTGAATTCTTGCTTCTTCTTTTTGTCTCTCTCTCTCTCTATCCCTTCCATTCTGTGTTACTGAAACTGCACAGACCACTACTAATCTCTAATAGCTCCTTCTCTAAATCTCATCCCTAGGATCTTTTTCTTTGAAAACTCTTCTTTCTGGTCTCGTATTGAAGAATATTTTTCAGTCTCCTGAAAACAGTTCCTTTGTGACAAAAATTAGTTCTTACAAGTGTAATGGAAGAGCTCTGAGAGGCAAGCTTTTGGAATCAAAACAGCAGAACCTTCTTTCCCAATTCCTGTCGGTTACTCCGGCATAGGTTGTACCAGCAAAAATAAGCTTCGGGCCCACATAGGAAACCAGAGAGGCATAGGGCTCTGTTGGAGCTGCTGGCCCAAGACCTTCTTAGGTATCACCCAGTGTCCATCTGTGTACCACAGGTGCTGCAGAAGAGAAAAAGCCTGCTGCAGGCCCCTCTCTCCAGAACGTGTCCCAGAACTAATTGTGGGTGATGTCTCCTGAGTCAAAGAGCACACCATAATTAGGGGGACATGCTGGGGCGGCCACAGGCACCCACATCTTAGATGGTGCCACCCACTGTGCCTGCTGGCTGCTGCCATGTCTGTTCTCAAGCTGATCTACTGGCTCTTGATGGTGACTAATTGTCAGCTTGTGCTTTTGCTGGGTGTTTCAGGGCTTGTCGTAGTTGGGCCTTGAGGAAGCTCCTGGTGGAAATTTGAATGGCACATCTGAGTTCTGCCAAGCTTTGTACAGAAGCAGTGTCTTCCCACCCCTTCCTTGCTGTTTCCTCTCTTTTCAGTAGGTGCTGGCAGGAAAGGAAAGGATCTCCAGGCCCTAATTGAGGGAGAAGGTAGGTTCTGGGCATGTGAAGATGAGTCTTTAATTTAGGTCAGACAAATGACTGATTTTTGCAGTTGATGTCTGATTCTCATGCCTTATTCTTTAGCTCTGGAAAACTGACCTTCACAGACACAAGTTGGCATGAATGTAGGTGTTCCTTATCTGGTTCTACAAATGCTGATGCAGCACCATGCTTCTTACACAATATAAAAGTGAATCACAGCTGCCCCACCGCACGTCTAAGCAGCGAGGGACTTGAGTGTGAGGCCTTTGCTTACTGAAGGGGCAGAAAGGAAACCTGGGAAGAGCTTTGAGAGGGGAGAAGCAGCAAGCAGAGGGGCTTCTCCTTTCTCGGCGGGAAGTGAGAGACAGTGTCTCACTTTCCAGGGCTTTTGGTGGAGTTGGAGAAGGCAAGCCCATGGTCTGGCCCATTCTTAGTGACTTCTTGTCAGCACTGACTCACCTGGTTTGGTGTAGAATTAAGTTGGTATCACACCACAGGAAACCACAAGGCCACAGAGGTGGGCAGGAGTGCCTGGCTCACCCTCCCTCTGCCTAGAATTGACTTTTTTGAACTACTTTCTGACTTCTTCCCTCATCCTCACCCAGTCCACTTTTCCCACCTGTCCCTTTCTCAGCCCTTCCTTACGGATTCATTTGTCCATTTCTGGACTGCTTCCTTCCTTTAGCAAGCATGCTTTCCAAATCCCTTAGGAAGTGTTCCTTGTGAGATAGTTTCCAGCAATCATTTCTTAAGACAGAGGTCAAAATCTTGAGTCACTCCCATGAGACCTCCCATTTTCTGGAAAGTTCTAGTTCACTTAAGCCAGCATGTCCAATGATTGAGGTTTATTTAGGTGGAACTCACTTCCCTGTCCCTGGATTTTCATTGTTGATTGTTGTGGTTCTGTTTTTCACACATTGGGGATTTCCTTCCTGACTCTTCTTTCTTGGCCCCAATCCACTGCTGATTAAATATCTGTGTGGATCCTTCACCAGGCCCTGTGTAAGCTGCTCAGCCATGAGACCCACCTGGGTGCTCAGGTCTGAACCTCAGGGATCTAGTGGACTAGAAGGAGTGCTGATTCTAGAACTAAAAAGTGGGCTTCAAGTGCAAGTTCTGCTGCTTGGTCACTCTCAGAACCTTTTTCTTCAGGAGAAAATGAGACTTACAATATCATATATATGAAGCTGCCATGAAGTGATGTCTATAAATAAACCAGAATACTATATTAAACCATTGTGCATGATCATAATAATGGCAAACAGGAAGAAAAAAGAAGAGTGATGAGGAGAATAAGCACAAGATGACTTTCTCTTCCGGGTGGGAGGGAAGCAACCTTAGGTAGACTGTTTGAGAAGAATCAGTGGCTTTTCTTTATTGAGCAGAAGTCATTGAGCAAGTATTTACTGATCACTACTACATGTTAGTGTGGATTCAAAAGCAAGTAAGATCTGGTTTCTGTGTGATATGCCATAATAGACACAGGTATAAAATAACAATGGACATGAATGAGAGACCAGTAAGTTTCCCTAGGTGTGATTATGTGGGGAGTCCAAGGCCATAGGCTTTGGAGAGCTGGTTGCATTTAAGCTGAGCTTTACATGATTTTATTAGGTGAAAGGGAGTTCTAGGCTGAGCAAATAACCTGGGCAAAAGCATTGAGGTGTAAAACTGGCAGTAAGTTCGGGGAGCAAAGAGTAGTCTATTGTGACCAAAGATGGTTTGTGTGGATGAGGTAGTGGGTGAGGTAGTGGGAACTGAGGCTGGAAGGTGGGCTGGGTCCAGATGGGTCCAGATGGCACAAGCTTGTGTGCTGAGGCCAAGGGGGGTTGTGCTGGGCTCTGTGAGTCCTCAGTGCCCTTGGAGTCCTTCTGTTTGCATTGCTTTGAGTTTTAGGAGGGATTTCCCCCTCAACTGTGCATTTTTGCAACTGTTCAACGTCTTTCCGTCCTCCTTGATTATATATATTCAAGCTGTGGGAACAGTACCACTTTCCAGGCCCACTCCCACATTTGCAGGGCTCAAGGCAAGGGTACAAATGGAGGCTCATCTGCTAGATGTTTTCATTCTTAACAGTTGTAAACTAACTTTAAAAAATGTTAAATCAGAATGTTCTATGCTCCTCACTTGACAAGTATACTTTTATAATCACCCTGAAGATCAGGTTATAATTGATCATTTTCAGACTCTTCAGAAAACTGGTTGTCCCTGTCCTCACCATACTATCTCCCCTCCCTAACTTGACTTCCCGTCCCTAGCTTTGCCCCATTCTGTGAGAATCCTTTCTCAAGCACATGGGTAGATAATACGGTCCACATATCTAAGCTATGCCCACTGCCCCAGTCGTCACCCCAGGGCACCTAGAGATACTCATCTTGGGAGCCAAGTGGTGGACATACCAGAAGCACAGGGCCCCTCTGCGGGGAGAGGCCAAGAGAAATGGCCAGACTGGGCCATGGGAGTGAGCTAGAGGTCACTGGGCAGGGGCCCTGATCCACGGGGCATGCTGTAAACAGAAAGTGACATAGGCTCTGAATGGTCACATTCCATAGGCCCAATGAACTTCTCACTCAGCCGGGAGAGGCACAGCCACAGGCATGCCAAAGTAGAGCCCTCTAAAGGGCAGACCTAGAGCAGAGCCACCTCTTGTCTGGGCCTCAGGGTGGGGCTATGATGAGCCACTTCTATCTTCGGTGAGTCCACTTTCCGGGTTACTGGGCTGAGTTGGTAGAAGCATCAGACTTTGTCAGCAGGTAGTGTTCTTACCACCTCCATTTCCCAGTGGATAGAGAATGCACTATATCGCTTGGTGGACAAGAGTCTTAGCATGACAGTATATTTTGTCATGCTACCAGAATATCAAGAAAATTTCAGAGGCTTACGGAAAGGAGGATTGCTCAAGGATATTCTATATTAGGAAATACTGGTTCAAACAGTTACATGAAAATGACAAGCATAGTCCAGGCGTGGTGGTTCATGCCTGTAGGCCCAGCACTTTGGGAGGCTGAGGCGGGTGGATCACTTGAGGCCAGGAGTTTGAGACTAGCCTGGCCAACATGGTGAAACAGAGGCTCTATCAAAAATACAAAAATTAGCCAGGTGTAGTGGTGCATGCCTGTAATCCCAGCTACTCAGGAGGCTGAGGTAGGATAACCACTTGAACCCGGGAGGTGGAGGTTGCAGTGAGCCAAGATTGCACCACTGCACTCCAGCCGGGGTGACAGAGCGAGACTCCATCTCAAAAAAAAAAAAAAAAAAAAAAAAAAAAAAAAAAAAAAAAAAAAACAAGCACAATATGGACTGCAGAACTTTCATAATCTGGTATTATACTCTTTTCCTTAGCATTCCAGCTATTTCAATGCTGGACAAGTGGGAATATCCTGTAGCATGGACCCAACCTGCTCAGAAATGGTGAAGCTCAGATGATGTGAATAAACAGGCCACCAGAAAGGAGGATGCAAAAATATACACACACAAGTATTATCTCATGCCATAATACCCATAAATGTTAGAGCTGGAAAGGTCCTTGAAGTTTTACAGATGGGAAAGGAGCTTGCCAAAAGTGACAGAGAGAGGAGCAGATCCTTGGGTTTCACCTGAGTCTCTTTTCCTAGACTGGGACTCTTTCCATGGTTTCATCACAACCTCATGTTTGGTTCCAAAATTCTCTAGACCAGTTAAATGGGGCCTCTGTCTGTTTATAACAAAGGCATGGAGAGGCTGATGAGATTTTTCCCAGGAAAAAGTACTCTTTTTCTCTTTTGTCCTGAACAAGTTCACAATCTTTGCTCACAGACCCACCATTGAAGCCCTCCCATTTAGCCCCAGGCAAGGCACTCCATGTATTTCCTCGGAACTGCTGCTTCACTGGCACCCAAGTCATGGCTATGGGGCCATGGAATGCATTCAAGGAGCAGCCAGCACCCAGATTCTTGTGACCACAGTTCCTACTTCCACGTGGGATTCTGAGAATAGTAATGATGATCAGATAGACATGATGGATAGGGGAAGTTTAACATAGTGACAATACTGACACTGATCAAGACTAGAAAATTATAGTTGCCAGATCACTAGAATTATTGACTATTCTGGTCTGGCTACTTAGTTGCAGATGGAAGATAGCCAAGAACCACAGGGAGAGGAAGCTTGACCAGGAGGCCGTGAGCTGATCCCTGAGGTGACTGTGGTTGCCATTCTATGTTTACCATTCTTTGTGCCTGCCCCTCCTCTGCTGCTCCTCCTTTGGATCTTCTGCCTTCCCTCTCCTCTGCTTATGTGCTAAGTCTACAGATTCCTCTGCTCAGATCCACAGACATGACATATGGAGGGTCAAAACCTTCCCCATCCAACTCCATGTTCCTTCCAGGTTCCAGGGAGCTTCCAAGCCACCAGGGGCCACTAATGTCCAGAAGCCTCTGGTCCTTATGAGAGAACGAGGAGCAAATCCAAGCACTGGGCAGACCCTGTAAGAGTGCCGCACCTTCACCCTTCTCTGCATATCCTGGGCTCAGGGACCTGGGGGGAGTTGGCAGTGGCTAACAAGTTCTATTCCATCTGCTCCTTCTGGCAGAGTGGACCTGGAACCTGGGGCCCTTCTCTAGGTCCCCCAGAGCCAAACTATCAAATGAATGACAGCTAAGATTCTATCGACTTCCCACTGTCTGATTCTTTTCTTTCCCTGTGACATTTTTACACTGTGCATTTTAATTTGGGTTTGCAGAATTTCACAAGATTCTTGTTCGATTTCCTTCCTCAAAACACTTTATTGTGATTGTAACATTGAAAACAGAGAAACAAACCACCTCCATGTGTTTTCTTAAGACAGGCCTGAAAGCCTTGGAGCCTGCTGTGTCACACTACACGCTGTTTCATCCTCTACTCTCCTCACTCTGATTCCTTTAAGGCCAAACTTTCTCACTGCTGCTGCCAACCCTGTGTTAGTGAGACTCAATGAGATGGTTTTTCCTCTGCCCCCCATGCCTATACAGTGTAAAGGGGCCACCCTGGGTGGTGTCCAGCTAGGAAAGCCCATCTAATCTCTATTGCTGTCAGAAGATTCTAGAATCACAGGGGCTTGGGTTCGAATCTTGATTATACCTTACCAGCCATGTGACTTTTTATGACAACTCTGAGTCCAGCCAGCTTTCTTGTTTATTAAAAAATGTATCTCTCTCATAGGGATTTTTTGAAAAGTAAATGAGATGAATATGGAATGCCTGGCACATATTACCATCTTCATAAACTTTTGTCCTCCTCAAACTGTCTCTCACTATGAGGTGATTTTGCCTTGGCCAGCAGGCTGGAGGCCTCCTGGGGAAGCATTGAAAGCAAGAAATTGTATCTCCTAAAAGAAATTTACGTTACTTGCTAGATCAATAAAGAGATACGAATGTCTTAATTTACCCAATCCTCATAAAACGCACCAAAATAAAGATAATGATACAAGAAATCCCCTTAAAATTTTCAACAAGGCTTGCTCATATGCTGAGAGGCAACTGTATTATTGTAGCTCATGAGATAAAATTTATGTTTCAGAAAATGCTAAATATTGTGTCATGAACTTTCAAAATTACTCACGAATAGCCAAAATCTCAAATATTAACCCACAAATGCCAAACATCAACTTACTTTCAAAGCTCTGGAGAGAGGGGCAGATATTTTCCAAAAGTGTGAAAAAGGGTGGAAGGAAAGGTCCCATCAGAAGACAATATTGGCCAGGCATGGATCAAACCACCAGCAAGTGATTCCTGCAGTAGGGAAGACTCTGTGGAGAATGTCAGTCCAGTTTTCATTTCCTCTCCCTGAGTGTTGGGAAAACTAAACTTACTCTGGAGAACAGATCTGAGGTTGTCAGCTTGCTCTCTGTCCCTGATTGTTTTGGGGAATATGCTCCTTTTGGGGGTTATATGCCTAGGGATGCAAACAGTAGTTTAATGAACTTCTTTTTGCAGGAGAAAAGGGGTTCTTTTCTTTTTAAAAGTAAAATAAAGAAAATAACAGCATTAGCAATACTGAGTTCCTGTGGAGAGTTCCAGTACAAGAACAAATTTAGAAGAGGAACAGCAGGTGATCTTCCTGTAGCCTTTTGTGCTCTAAATTGACTTCTTAGAGGCCATTGTAATAAAACTAGGAAGTTGGCCCAAGAGATCTGGAGGAAGTGCTCAAGTTTTCATATTATACCTATTTCAAATATATCAATATATCAGCCTGCATTTTGCATCTGTGTTAGGCCATTCTTGCATGGCTACAAAGAAATACCCGAGACTGGGTAATTGATAAAGAAAAGAGGCTTAATTGGCTCATGTTTCTGCAGGCTGTACAGGAAGCATGGTGAGCGCATGTGCTCAGCTTCTAGAGAGGCCTCAGGAAGCTTTTAATGATGGCAGAAGGCTAAGGGGAGCAGGCACGACACATGATGACAGCGGGAGCAACAGAGAGAGACGGAGTCTCCACACACTTTTAAAAAGCTGATCTCATAACTCACTCGCTATCATGAAGACAGCACCAAGCCGTGAGAGATCTGCCCCCATGACCTAAACACCTCTCACCAGGCCCCACCTTCAACACTGAAGATTACATTTCAACATGAGATTTGGGTGGGATAATTATCTAAATCATAATAGCATCCTTGCTCTGTGGAGTGGTGAATTTTAGGAAGGTGAGTAAGAAGCTTGGGTTCAGGTTTTGCAATGCTGGCCCTAGAGTTTACTCAATGCCCAGCATAGTGCCTGACATATGACAGAGTGTCGTTATGGTTGATCAATAAATGGATGTGTAAATATTGCCTAGTGTAGAAGTTGCTCTGGAATCCATCCTTAAAACATAGTATGGGAGTGGGGACACTTAAGGTTGAAGACCTGGGGATGAAAAATAAGTTCTCCTGAGGAGCCTGTGAACCCCAGTGATACTATTCGCACACACAGCTTTCCATGTGGGCCAAGCCAGACATTCAAGCTATGCTCCTTTGCCTTTAACTAAGACCTGGTTCTGATATCGTTTTCATTCATTCATTTGTTATTCAGCAAATACTTCTTGAATATAATAGTGTGCCAACCATATACAGGTAGAGTTTAGCATTGAATAAAACAGATAATATCTCTACCTTTGTGGAATTTATTGTATTAGTGAATGTAATACTAGAGGCTATAATAGATAAACCCAGAAATCTCAGTGAGCAAGCACAATAGAAATTTATTTTTTGTTCCTGTAAAGTCAATAAGCAACAAGGGTAGAGAGAAATGTTCAGCTCATTGTATTCATTTAAGCACTTGAGTTTATTGAAAGCTCTGCTGTCCTTAATTTGTGACTTCCAACGTCACCCTGCTCATTGACATCTGTTGTCAGACAGTAGAAAAGACAGAATGGGAGCCTGGACATTGGGCACATCACTTTTACCCATATTACATTCATCAATATTCAATTATGTGGCTTTAGCCATATATAAGGGAGCTGCAAAATGTAGCTCCTGGCTGGGTAGTGACTTCTAGCAGAAACTCTTCATTAGAGAAGGAGAGCATGAATATTTGGTGGGAAGATTGACATTTCTGCCACATTCACATTCTGTTGGGTGCAGGAAGACAGACAATAAACATATAAGTGAGTACACTATGTAACATTTCAGATGATAATAGGAAAAATAAATCAGGGGATGGGAATTAAGGGTGCAAATAGTTGTAATAATAATTTTCTCCAATGGCTATTCATTGGTCTATATTGACTGCAGATCATATGTGAGTTGAACCTTGAATAAGTGAAGAGGTAAGGATTTTCCTTCCTGAATTGTGCAAGAGCAGCTCATATTGGAAAGAGAAACTTTACTTTGTGTCTAGCTAGCCACCAAACCCACATGGTGGTTGCCACCACGACTCTGTGGTGACAGAGTTTTTTGGGTGAAAAATACATTATAAAAAACATAAGGATTATGCAGACGGATTAAAATGGGTTTACATTTGCTTCGGGGCCTTTTCTATTCCCCCAGCCTTTGTGTATTTTCAGTGAAGACCCAGGCTGAAGTTTACATGCTTTTAGTTTTGACTCTGTGTCCATTTTTTTCATAATCTCAGCTTCCTGATTATAAGAGGATTCTCCCAGATGAGCATTTGCTTGCTTGATTGATTTCTCAGTAGTAATAAAGTAATGTGACCTTTATTTTAAGGAACACTAGCTGGTTAACTAACAAAAGTTTAGTTAGAAAGGAACTAGTAAAGGAAGTTAAACGATGCTAAGAATATATGAAATGATGGAAGAAACTTCTGTGTTTAGTAAAAGGCAGATGCTTAGATATTTGTGAAAACATAACTCATCCCTTGCATTGTGGACACAATTCAAGAAACATTTTTTGATACTTCTATAGATCTGGCTATATGCTAGGCACCAGTGAAATAGTGGTAAACACAGTTTTGCTCCTAATCTCAGAGGCCCACTGTCTAGGCACGAGACAAAGATACTTTACTGACCAGAAGGCTGAATTTCAGCCACACTAAGAAGGGTCATAAGTGCTATGCTAATAATCCTGGTTTTACTAGTGAAGAACCATTGAAGAGATAATTTTTCCGTTGGGAAATGGGTGATGGTTGTAGAAACTGGCATTTGCTTGTCATGTGACAGTTGGCAAGTCAACCTCTCTGACTCTCACTTGCTTTTGTCTGAAAAAGGAAGGTAATAATAACTTCCTTGCTTACCTCACAGGGTTATCATAAGGATCAAATGAAATCAAGATGTGTGAAAGAAATGTTATTCATATGTTAAGTACTATTATTAGGATTAGTTAATAATATAGAAGTCTGAGAGAACAAAGGAGTATTGGGTGTTGACTAGTGATGCTCTGAGAATATGGCAAAAATCTTTCATCCAGAGTGAATATACGTAGGAGTGAAACCAGTCTTGGTTAAAAAAATCTGAACAATGGAATATATTGAAAAAAGTTTCTTTATTTTAAAGTAAACTTTGCTGTAAAGAAAGAAAATGGATAAGAATGCCCTTAGTTTACAGACAAGAATGTACATCTGGTTGAAAAGGACAGAGCAGACTGGGAAGAAGCTGCTGCAGAGGCAGGATAAAGGCCAGCAGTGACTTCTAAAGAGAGCCAGAGACACAGCCAGGGCACAGAGGGCCAGGGCATGAATTCAAAAGCACTGAAGTATCCACAGCTGCTGGTCTAGCTCTGAACAACCTTTCAGAGAACACTCCATAGTCTTTCTTGAATCATCTTCCTCCAGAAAGTACTTGGCCCTGAGGGAGCTCACGCTTCAAAAAATAAGTTATGACTCTTGGCAACATTTTTACTTTTCTTATCTTTTGTGATTTCCTGAAAGTGTGGCTCCCATTGGGAAGAGGTCTGTGTCCAGAAGGCCTTGGAGCTTATCTGGATTTTCTGTGAATCTTAAAACCTCACATGTCAATGCAGTGTATATTAAAAGCCAAAACATCTCTTCGGAGAATAAGGTAAGTTAATGTAATACAATGTACGTCACAGTTGGTCTATTCCCAGGTGGCAAAATTCCATTACTTCAGTCAAAATTTCAGAATTCATCCTAATGTGAAAAGCATATACAGTAGATATTCAGTATGGAAAAAGTTCTGACTTTAGTTTTTTTTTCCTTCATTTATACTATATGGAAAAGTATCAAAGAGACTGATGTCAGCAAGATGGTGGAATAAGATTTTTCAGCACTCATCCTTTTGCTGAAACATCAATTTAAACAAATATCTATGCAAAAAAATGCCTTCACAAGAGCTAAGAATACCAGTAGAGAGACTATAGCACCTGGGTACAGCATAGAAATGAGAAAAGATGCACTGAAGAGGGTAAGAAGAATAGTTTTACATTATCTGTGTTACCACTTCCCCAACTCTAGGCAGAACAGTGGAGAGAGACATCCTTCACTTGGATATCTCTCCAAGATACCCAAGGAGATATCCAGAGAGAGGAAGTGAGCACTAAACTTTGCCTTGGACCCAATCCACTTGGGGATTAAACCTCCAAACCCACTCTGATGCCAAGTGTGACCCCACAGCTTCAGGTTCCACCTTAGCATCCTGAGCCAGCTCCTGCACACTCAGGTTCAAAACTTATCCCAGCACTGGGTCAATGCCTACAGACCCAGACATCAAATGTCAGTGGAAATAGGCTCCAGGCTTGCCCTCACCAACTCAGACTCTAGGCCTACTGCCCCTAGATTCAATCAACAGGTCTACCCCAGTGATCCTGACCCCAGGCCCACTCACCTGCTGACCTAGGCATCAGGCCAGTCTTTCTGAAGACTGCAGCAGAAAGTCCACCCTCAGATTATACCAGACAACCTGTCCCAAATCTCTGGATGGGCTGGCTGGTGAAAAACTTTCCTAGACAAAGCCAGTTTGCAAATACTGGAATAAGTCACTACTTCTTTAAATGCTCAGATATCAATAGAAGGAAGAAAGAAACGTGAAAAAGCAAGTTGATAGAACACCACCAAAAGAATAATCTCCCAGTAGCTGACCTCAAGGAAATAGAGATATAAAAACTGCTTGACAAGGATTTCAAAATAATTGTTTTAAGGAAGTTCAGCCAACTTCAAGAAAATATAAGGAAATTCAAAGAAATCAGGAAAACAATGCACGACCAAAATGAGAAATGTAACAGTGGTATTGAAATTATTTAAAAAGACAGAAATTCTAGAGCTGAAAAATATAATGAATAAAATGAAAATGCAATAGATAGTATCAAAAGCAATATTCATTAAACAGTTGAAAGAATCTGTGAGCTAGAAGACAGGTTATTTGAAAACGTACAGCCAAAGGAGAAAACAAATGATAAAAAGGAATTTTTAAAAAGCTTATGGGTCTTATGGGACAACCTCAAAAGTGCAAATTTTGAGTCATAAAATCTCAAGACAGAGACAATGGGGATATAAAGCTTATTTAAAGAAATAATAGCAGAAAATTTTACAAATATGGGGAAAGATATAAATACACAGGTAAAGAGGGTCAAATGTCTCCAATAAGTTTCAATTAAACAAAATTATACCAAGGCACATTATAATCCAACCATTAAAAACCAAAGAGAGAATCCTGAAAGTAGCAAGAAAAAAGAAGCAAATAACATATCATAGAGTTCCGATGAGTTTAGCAACACATTTATCAGCAGAGACCTTAAAGGCCAGGGATAGTAGGATGATATATTCAGGATGCTGAAGAAAAAACTCTGCCAACCAAAAATATTGTACCTCAAAAGTTGAAATAAAGGAGAAATGAAGGAGAGATAAAGACTTTCCCAGACAAAAACTGGGAAGGATGTTTATATTGCTAAGCTTGTCTTACAAGAAATGCTAAAGGAAGTTCTTCAAACTGAAAGACAAGAACACTAATTAGTAATACAAAAACATATGAAAGTGTAAAACTCACTGGTAAAAGTAAACATACAGTCAAATTCAGAACACTGATTCTGTAATGGTGGTATGTAAATTGCTTATATATTTAGTATGAAGGTTAAGAGACAAAACTATTAAAATAATGACTACAATAATTTTTAAGAGATATACAATATAAAAAGATGTAAATTTCAGCATCAAAAACATAAAATGTGAGGAAGGATGGAGCAAAAGTTTAGGGTTTTGTATGCAACCAAAATTAGGTTGTTATCAGCTTTAAATGTTATAACTTTTATAACTTTAAGATGTTTTATGTAAACTTCATGGTAACCATAAGGGAAAAACCTGCAGTAGATACACGTAAGACAAAAAGTAAGCAATCACAGCATAACACTAGAGAAAATCACTTAATCACAAAGTAAGGAAACAAAATAGGCGAAAAGCAACAAACGATCTATAAAACAACCAGAAAACAATAAAATGGCAGTAGTAAGTCCTTACCTATCAATAATTACTTTGAAAATAAATAGATTAAATTTTTAAATCAAAGGACATAGAGAGGCTGAATGGAAAAAAAAATTAAAAAAACAAGACCAAACTATATGCTGCATACAAGAAACTCGTCTCACATTTAGGACACACATAGACTTCAAGTGAAGGGATGGGAAAAAATATGCATGCAAATAAAAACCAAAAAAGAGCAGGTTGGCTATTCATATATCAGATAAACTTTAAGTCAGAAACTGTAAACTAAGGCAAAAAATTATTATATAGAGAAAGGGGCTCAATTTATCAAGAGGATATAACAATTGTAAATATATATGCACCCAACACTGAGACAGCTAAATATAGGTCTAATCCCAACACTTTGAGAGGCTAAGGTGGTCAGATCACCTGAGGTCAGGAGTTCACGACCAGCCTTGCCAACATAGTGAAACCCTGTCTCTACTAAAAATACAAAAATTACCTGGGAGGGTGGCACGTACCTGTAATCCCAGCTGCTTGGGAGGCTGAAGCAGGAGAATTACTTGAACCAGGGAGTCGGAGTTTGCAGTGAGCCAAGATCACGCCACTACACTCCAGCCTGGACGATAGAGCAAGACTTCATCAAAAAAAAAAAAAAAAAAAAAAAAAAGCACAATGAGATATCATCTCACACCTGCTGGAGTGGCTATTACCAAAAAGATGAAAGATAACAAGTTTTAGCAAGGATGTAGAGAAAAGGGAACGCTTGCATGCTGCTGGTGGGAATGTAAATTAGTACAACCATTATGGAAAACAGTATGAATAGTCCTCAAAAAAGTAAAAATAGAGCTTCCATGTGATCCAGCAATCCTAGTTATAGGGTGTCTACCAAAGGAAATGAAATCAGAATGTCAAAGAGATATCTGTATTTCTATGTTCACTGCAGCATTATGCACAATAACTAAGATACAGAATTAAGCTGTTAATCAATAAATAAATGGATAAAAAATGTGGCATACATACACAATAAATACTATTCATCTCTATAGAAGAAGAAAATCTTGTCATTTGCCATAACATGCATGTTCCTGGAGGACATTATTTATATGAAAGAAGTCACATACAGAAAGACAAATACTCAATGATCTCACTTATGTGTGGAATCTAAAAAGGTGGAATTCATAAAAGTTGTGAGCAGAATGGTGGTTGCCAAGGGCTGGGAGGGGGAGGGTTTTGGGGAAATTTTTGTCAAAAATAAAGAATTTCAGTTATACAGAAGGAATAAATTCAAGAGATCTGTTGTACAACATGGTCACTGTAACTTAATAATGATGTGTAATTTGAAAATCTCTAAGACAATTTAACTGTACTCACCAGAAGAAATGATAAATATGTGAGGTAACGTGTATGTTATTCAGCTCAATGGAGCTATTTAACAATGTATATGTATTTAAAAAATCATATTATACATGATAAATGTGTATGATTTTAATTTGTTAATTAAAGAAATAAAATCAAGTCACAGAGAAATAAAATGATGGCAAATATTTTGCTAAATAATAAGCAATCATACTAATTCAAGTTTTTGTCAAATGTCAGTATTTGGGGTTTCAACTAGTTATTACAGGGCTGAAAATTCTGCATGACAACTCAAACCCTTTCGAAAATTTATTTCACTTTTATCTTTCAATGCTCCATAGTAATAGAGAGGAATTTCACCTGTAGATAAAAGAGGGGTTGAAGATTTGCTGAGTGGGGAGAAGCACACCAACATTAGTTTCTCTTGTGGACAACAGATTTAATCTATGTTTTATTTCATTCTGCTAAGAGTTAACCCTTACAGGCTGGACGTGGTGGCTTACCCCTGCAATCCCAGCACTTTGGGAGGCCGAGGCAGGAGGATCACGAGGTCAGGAGATCAAGACCATCCTGACTAACACGGTGAAACCTGGTCTCTACTGAAAACACAAAAAAATTAGCCGGGTGTCTCAATTAAAAAAAAAAAAAAAAAAAAAAAAAGAGTTGGTCCTTACAAAGCAAGTATGGTCAACTCCATTTTGTAAATGAGAATATTGATGCCAAGAGAGAGATTTTTGCCAAAGGTCACACAGAAGTGGTGGAGCTAAAATTCAAGCCAGCCTATGGAACTCCAAAGTCTGAGCTCTTTCCTCAGCCCATCCCTTTAGCTTTTCCTGGAACATCGGCTGGGGAATGCCCAGGGGGAGGGCTTGTTAAACTGGGTAGATTAGTGCATAGAGGAAAAGCCTCTCAATCAAAGAGGTGTGAGGGTTTGGAAGAATTGACTAATTACAAAACATGATTTAGCTTCAGTCCCTTTCTCCCCAGCTCCTTCCTTCTTTCTTTCAGGGAAGAATTTCTCCAGCTTGGCTCTATTGACATTCATTGTTGTTCATTTTATTGGGGTGGGACTGTTTTGTGGTTTGTAGGATGTTTAGTGGCTTTACTGGCCTCCATCCATTAAATGCCAGTAGCATCCCTCCCCAGTTGTGACAATAAAATATATCCCTAGACATTGCCAAATGGCATCTGGGATAGGGAATCTCCCAGATTTAACAACCGGTTTTGGTTTTGTCTTTGTTTTTGAGATGGAGCCTCACTCTGTCTCCCAGGCTGGAGTGTAGTGGCACGATCTTGGCTCACTGCAACCTCTGCCTCCCAGGTTCAAGTGATTCTCCTGCCTCAGCCTCCAGAGTAGCTGGGATTACAGGTGGGCCACTGTTCCCGGATGATATTTGTATTTTTAGTAAAGATAGGGTTTCACCATGTTGGCCAGGCTGGTCATGAACTCCTGACCTCAGGTGATCCACCCACCTTGGCCTCCCAAAGTGCTGGGCTTATAGGTGTGAGCCACTGTGCCTAGCCAACAACCAGTTTTATAGTGACCAACCATCCCAGTTTGCCCTGGACTGAAGGATTTACTAGGATCTCTGAGGCATTTGTCAGGGATTCAAGGCTGAAACTAGGATAGTCCAGGGCAAACTGGGATATTTGGTCAACCAACAAGGAAAGTTTCTTCTCCTGGTTAAATTAAGGCTGTGGTGGGAGGGGGCATTGTGTTGATTGTGTGGTTGTCCTGGCAGCCTTCAGTTTCTCTAAGCTGTTGCTATATCAAGTACATCTGCCTAATACTCCTTTCTTCCCCCTCAGGTAGCCTGCTAGGGTTGTAGGGGAGGCGTCCTACCTAAGGAAGGCTGGCTGAGCCACTATATGGGTCATTACAGGACAGAAGAAGACCAGAGTGAATGCTGGCCTCTGTGTGTGTGTGTGTGTGTGTGTGTGTGTGTGTGTGTGTGTGAGAGAGAGAGAGAGAGTGTGTGTGTGTGTGAGAGAGAGAGAGAGAGAGAGAATGTGTGTGTGTGAGAGAGAGAGTGTGTGTGTGTGAGAGAGAGAGAGAGAGAATGTGTGTGTGTGTGTGAGAGAGAGAGAGTGTGTGTGTGTGAGAGAGAGAGAGAATGTGTGTGTGTGTGAGAGAGAGTGTGTGTGTGAGAGAGAGAGAGAGTGTATGTGTGTGTGTGTGTGTGTGTTGAACTAGAGAACTGGTAGGGGCAGTTGGGAGGGTGCTGGACTGCAGAGGGCCCATTAGTGCTGCTCCAGTGGATGTGCACATCTGTGTTTACACTGACAGTTAATGGATATCGGATGGGGAAAGGTTTTTTTCAGCTATATGTTACTGCAGCCTATAACTATGTGGTATGAGCATTTTAATATCTTTGGTGTTTTGAAATACTTTTATGAGCTACTCTGACAACTTGTCAAGGATATTTTCCTGAGGGAAACAAATAAAAGACAAATCTCAAAAATAGTTTGCTATTAGGATTTTATTTGTTGAGATGTTGAAGATGTCTTTTCAACAGTGATAAATGTTTTGGTTCTTTGCAAATTCACAAAGCACTTCCAAAATGTCATTTGTCCCTCATACTTCTATTCTTGATGTCATTCTATGATCCTGTACATGATGAAAACAATCTGAGTTCTGAAGGTGGTAAGTAACATGCTGAGGTCAAATGCCAGAATTTGAGTCAGGTTCATGGGGCTCCATTTCCTGTGACCTCCCTACTCCACCAGGCTGCGAAAGAATGACTCTTGCATTCATATACTCAGTCTGTGTTTCTGTAAACCTGAATGGTAAAATGATGGAGGGCGTGAATCAGCTCTATTAGCAGTGACTCTGACAATGGTCCTTCCCCTCTTCTGTCTTCCCCTTCTCTGTCTTGCAGCAAGTGGGAGGACAAAGGTTTCATGAGAGCAGTGCCCAAGACCCACAGTCATCTAGCGCCAAGGCAACAACCCTACTGATATCTGGATGTATTTTCCTGTGCTCTTTGACACAGGTGTGGAGATTGTAATTTGCTGTGCATGATTGTTTGCGCTTTCCTTGATTATGTAAACCAGTGGCTTTTGCCAAGAACTCTTCGTGCCCTGAAGCTCTGAGCTGGTTCCCTCCTATTGGTGGACCTTATTTCATTTTATTGGGAGGCATAACTTTCAAGTTACAGAGCAGTGATAATTACCTGCCAGTGTCTCTTAGGAGTGAAGTACCTGGAGTTGAGGGACTCCAACCTGTGGCAATGACAGCAGACGAGTTGGTTTTCTTTGTGAACGGCAGAAAGGTAAGTAGGAGCTGACCTCTGGTTTGGTGTCCCTGCTCCCTGGGAGGGGACATCTGTCGTCTGGAAGAGCCATATCTTGTTCTCTGTCTTTCCTGTTCCCTCTTAATTGTTATCCTGTCTTTCTCTCTCTCCCTTTAAAGGTGTTGCTGCATTTTGGTAACACTGGGGAAGAAGACCTTCTCAGGGCTAGAGCACAGACAAGACACTCAGAAGGCAAAGGAATGAGGGAGAGAGAGGCAAGCAGAGAGGCATCTGTGAACTAGCTGCCAACTCTCTGCAGTAGTGGAGATTGGCACAGAATGAGAAAGGGGAGTTGAGTTCTAGGTGAGATTTGAGGTCATCACTACACTTCTATTTCTGGGTTTAATCAAATATATCCTAAAATTTACGTTGTTCTCTTTACAGAGAGAAGGAACAGGAATGTGTTTTCTTGCTTTTATCAGGATATAAGATGTACTCAGCCTTTGAATCTAATATATTATATATATAGGTTTAACAGCCAGTCCTGATTCACTGTGTGGTGACATATACTGACACCTTATGGCAAACCACAATTATTTTTTTCCATAAAGGGCATCTCCCACATTCTCCGCACTCCCCACCCCCACACACTTAGTTCTACAGGTAAGTTGCAAATCTCTTACCTACTTGAATTTACCTTATTGGTGCACAGGGACTTAGGGAAGGTGACATGGATAGCAGCCCTTGGACAAGAGTGAGAATCTTTGCAAATTTTAATGTGGTGCAGGGAGACAGGGGGCAAGCATATTACATGGTCCCCAGCCTCCATTTGCCCCCCTACAACACTGCTGAGATGCTCACACCTGTTCAACTCCCCACTTGGAAATGAAAAGGATAGTAAAAGAGTCCCATAGTTGCACATTGTAACTAACTGTGTGGACAGTGTGTGATGAATGTGCCCAATGTGTCCCCCAAATAAGGGCAATTTTATTTGTCTTGCTATATTGGCACTTTTGCATTGAGTTGAGAAACTTTTGATGTAATTTTGAGTGACTTTTGATGTAATTTTCAAGAATAATAATGTGCTTCACAGGACTCCTAGGTCTTAAATTTCCAAGATGTGTGTGGGTGACCGTAAAATATATTTCATGAGCTGTTTCAGCATCGGTGCTCCAAAGATTGACGGATTTCCTTTGAGTGGTGCCTTTGGGAGGTGCTGGGGAATGGGGACAGCCATGTTCTTCTGGGTTCAGAGTTTCCTCTCTGAGCTGCCTGGCACCAACCCAAGAAATAGGGCAAAGCTTTCAAGTTGATGGTAGTAAGATTTTGCATCCAACATTTCAAACAACTTCTTTCATTCAGCAATTACAGTGCAGAAATTTAGGAAACCATTGTACAACTGGCTTTCTAGGAGACCTACTTACACAAAGACATCTCTGGAATTTTTATTAGTAATTTTTACATTGGGTAAACAGCTAGATTCCATGAATTGCAAGGTCATGTCTTACTCTAAGGTTTTATTGTTTATTAAACCAAACCATTGGTTAACGTGTGAAAGTATACGTTTCTGCTCTTCTTCAGGGATGGCTTGCTGTTATGCACTAAATCTAGAAAGAAGCATTTCAAGGTAAATCTCGTTTGGGGAAAATTATTTTCCCTTGCATTTTACTTTCACTTTAGGAAAGTAATTTTAAATTTTTAAGTGGTACCATCACATCAAACCCTATTATTTCTAGAAGCTTCTACTACTGCCAGTTTCTGTGATGACTATCCATGTTTGTAATTTATAATGGTGTAGCATGTTCAGAAACTTCAAGAAAGGTAGAAGGGCAATGCAGAAAGTAATTATGTGAAAGCAGTGCTGTAAAAACAAGGCCAAGCAAGGGAATTCCTGGGCAAACAATGACAGCTGTGAGAATGTTATTCTCATTTTTATTCGGAAGATATTCTAGACCTTTTGTTACAGGAATTGTGCAAAGTAGTTACCAAAGAAGCTGTAAGAACTTAGTGACTCATTCTTAAATGTGAGCCCCTACTCCTCTCCTTGTTTTGTACCACTGTCCAGGACTCTGTCTTCACTAAATGGGGTCCTGCAGAAGGTGTTAGATGCAAAAAGTCGAATACCTCTAGGGCCTTCTGTGGTGGTGATGAGCCTTGATGACTATTGTTTTCACATCTTCTTTTGTTCTAGAGTCAGAGTCAAAGGGAAGGAACTGTCCAGTATTTTTTTTTTTTTATTGTAATGACAGCCTTTTTGCAAGGCAGCATTCTAGCTTTTCTGAGTAGTCACTCTGTCTAGGGGAGACTGTGGCACCTGGAAGAATCTGGGAGTGCAGGGGCCATTGAAAATAATATGCTAAGAATAGATAAGGCTCAAGGACAATATCTCTAGCTAGTTGCACTTTCAATGAACTCCAGTAGTCAAGGACAGTATCTCTAGTTGAACTTTTAATGAACTCTAGTAGGCGCCAAGAAGGCAGGCAAAATAAGAAAGAACTTAGAGACAAGGAACTAAGCAGAAGGTTATATCTGGGTGCAGAAAGTTTGTTTTGCATTGTGTTATTTTTGCTGACGTGGGATTTATGGAGTATAAATAAAGTGAGGCGGAGGCTCTAGGCACGGCCACCATGTTCTCTGTTTGTCTTTGTCTCTTGTGTCTGTTCATTCTCCACCACCCCCGGCACGGTCCCCAGTAAGTGGCGCAGCGAGCAGGGTGCACAGGGTGAGTAGTGGGGAACAAGAAGGGGAACCCCCTAGGAGCGGGTAAAACCCGGGAATTGTTAAGGGGAACCTTCTTAAGCTTTCATTATGGGGAATTCCAGTTCCTTGGCCTCAGAATATTTAAGATTATTACAAGGGCTTTTACTTTCGATTGGGGTTGATGCAAAAGAGAGAACTTTGCGGAAATTGTTTGCTCATATGGAACAACATTGCTCTTGGTTTCAATATCAAACTGAAGTACAATTAAATAAGCGAGAGTGGCAACAGGTTGTTAAGACCCTTCGTCAAGCGCATCAGCGCGGCGATGTAATGTCAGCACCTTTGTGGGCCCTTTGTGCCTCTATTACTCAGGCTTTGGAGCTCTTAGAGACAGACTCTGAAAAGGGGGATGAGGAGTCTTTGAAGTCTCCGATAGCCATTTCCCCTCCTTTAGATAATTCTGTAACTGAAGGAGAAGGTCCTTTGTGTGATAATGTGTCTCATGAAAAGGAATCAGAAATTCAAAAGGAGCTTCAGCCGGTTGTTCAATTGTTACAACAAATTTTACAATTGCAGTTATCTCCCCCCTCAACCTTCTCCTCCACCCACTCCTGTTTTTACTTTTCCCGTGGTTCATCCACCCCCATCAGTACCTAAGGCGGAGGAGGAGGATAGTTTTCCACCACCACCACCGCCGGTGGAAATGCTGCCTCATTCAGGCACGGTTTTTGCTGTTCCCGCTTCTACTGCTAAAGCTGTAATTAAGGTATTGGATTCTCAAGAGGATGAGGATCCTCTACAATTGTTCCCCATTATTAGGCAACCTTTTGGTCCTAATGACCAATTTCCTCAAGGGGGTATAAATGTGCAGTATAATGTTCTTCAATTTAAATTTCTTAAAGAAATGAAGGCAGCTGTTGCTAATTATGGCCCTCAATCTCCTTTTGTCATGGGGCTTCTAGATTCTTTCTCCTCTGAGAATTTGTTTTTGCCTCTTGATTGGGAGACTTTGGGGAAGGCTGTTTTGGACCGCTCTCAGTGGCTTCAGCTACGCAGTTGGTGGCTGGAAGATGCCAAAGAGCAGGCCCGCCGCAATGCCGCTAGAAATCCTCCAGGACCAACAGAGGAGCAATTAACAGGCACTGGTCAGTTTGCTACCATAGCGGCTCAATCTGGACTTGAGGACGTGGCATTATCACAAGTTAAAGCACTTTTTTAAAAGGCTTGGTGTAAAGTAGAACCATCAGGAAAAACTGCCTTGTCTTTTGTTAAGATTTTGCAGGGCGCAAACGAACCTTATCCTGACTTTGTGGCTCGGCTCCGAGATGCTGTAATAAAGACTGTGGGTAGTGGGGCTGCAGGCCAAATCCTGGTAACTACACTAGCTTTTGAGAATGCTAATCAGGAATGTCAGAGGTTGTTGCATCCTCTAAAGGCTGCTGGAAACTTACAAATAGAAGATTTTATTAGAGCCTGTGCAGGAGTGGGAGGGGCTGCCTACAATGCTCAGTTGTTTGCTGGAGCTTTATCTAAGGCATTCATGGGAAAAAAGGGAGTTTGCTTCCAATGTGGAAAGACCGGTCATTTTAAAAAGGAGTGCCGTAAGTTATCTAATAGGAGTGACTCCTCCAAAGTAGAATTTAAAAAGCTTCCTACTGAGCCCTGTCGTCGTTGCAGCAAAGGGCGACACTGGACTAATGAATGTCACTCTAAAGTGGACAAAAATGGTAATTCTCTCACCTCCGGATCAGGAAACTTGCAGAGGGGCCCTTCAGCTTGGGGCCCCAACAACAATACAAGCCCTCTTCATTTGCAATTTCCAGTCAGCTCAGGGGTCCAGCATCAGCAGGCCAGTCAGCCAATGTTAACCCCCAATTTTCATTAGCTCAGCTTTTCTCTGCTACTTCCGGTAGCGCCACTGCTGATGTGGTGATTTCACAGGCTGTTGAACTCACCCCAGAAATGGGAGTTGTTAAATTGGCTACAGGTGTTTTTGGGCCATTACCTCCACATACTGTTGGATTGCTTATAGGACGCAGTAGTAGCATTTTACAGGGTTTACAAGTTCATTTGGGTGTTATAGATTCTGATTATAAAGGGGAAATTCAAATTATGGCTCAGGCTCATAAACCTATATCCCTGACAGAGGGGCAGCGAATTGCACAACTCCTTGTACTACCCTATTTTCAGTTTCCTTCATGGAGGCAAGAAAGAACCGGAGGTTTTGGAAGCACAGGTAAACATATTTTTTGGGAAACTTTAGTAACTCAACAAAAACCCTTGTTTCCCCTCGAAGTAGAGGGACAAATTTTTCAGGGCTTGGTCGACACTGGAGCTGACATTTCCATTATTGCCTCTGATCAATGGCCTTTGCAGTGGCCTAAACAGCCTGTTGCTGTTTCTTTTACAGGATTAGGTTCTGCCTCTGAGGTGTATCAAAGTTCTCAATCCTTAAATTGTCGAGGGCCGGATGGTCAAATGGCCCAAGTTCAGTTTTATATTGTTCCTATTGCCCTAAATTTATGGGGGTGAGATTTATTACAACAATTTGGAGCTTTTATTTCTATTCCTCATGTCTCTAATTCTGCCAAGAATATGATGTTCCGCATGGGCTACAATCCCCTTGAAAAATCTTTAAACATGTAGCCACTGTTCAGCAGCCTCAAGCCCTTCCCTTGACATGGAAAACTAATATTCCTGTATGGGTTGAACAGTGGCCTTTAACACGTGAGAAGCTTGAGGCCTTGGAAAACTTAGTTCAGGAACAATTATCCCTAGGTCATATAGAACCTAGTACTTCTCCATGGAATTCACCTGTCTTTGTGATTAAGAAAAAACAACGGTAAATGGAGACTATTGACAGATCTTCGTGCTATTAATGCATGTATTCAACCCATGGGATCCTTACAACCTGGCCTTCCTAACCCTTCTATGATTCCTCAAGATTGGTTACTTATGGTTATTGATTTAAAAGATTGTTTTTTTTCTATTCCTTTGGATCAAAAGGTTTGTGAGCGTTTTGCCTTCTCTGTGCCTGTTTTTAATAATTCTCAGCCACTTTCTCGATATCAGTGGAAGGTTTTACCTCAAGGTATGTTAAACAGCCCTACCTTGTGTCAAGAATTTGTCCATCAAGCTCTGAATCCTGTTCGAAAATGTCATCCTTCTGTTCTTTTTTTTTTTCTTTTTATGTATTTATTTATTTATTTATTTATTTATTTATTTATTTTATTATACTTTAAGTTCTAGGGTACGTGTGCATAACATGCAGGTTTGTTACATATGTATACTTGTGCCATGTTGGTGTGCTGCACCCATCAACTCATCAGCACCCATCAATTCATCATTTATATCAAGTATAACTCCCAATGCAATCCCTCCCCCCTCCCCCTTCCCCATGATAGGCCCCAGTGTGTGATGTTTCCCTTCCCGAATCCAAGTGATCTCATTGTTCAGTTCCCACCTATGAGTGAGAACATGCGATGTTTGGTTTTCTGTTCTTGTGATAGTTTGCTAAGAATGATGGTTTCCAGCTGCATCCATGTCCCTACAAAGGACGCAAACTCATCCTTTTTTATGGCTGCATAGTATTCCATGGTGTATATGTGCCACATTTTCTTAATCCAGTCTGTCACAGATGGACATTTGGGTTGATTCCAAGTCTTTGCTATTGTGAATAGTGCCGCAATAAACATACGTGTGCATGTGTCTTTACAGCAGCATGATTTATAATCCTTTGGGTATATATCCAGTAATGGGATGACTGGGTCATATGGTACTTCTAGTTCTAGATCCTTGAGGAATCGCCATACTGTTTTCCATAATGGTTGAACTAGTTTACAGTCCCACCAACAGTGTAAAAGTGTTCCTTTTTCTCCACATCCTCTCCAGCACCTGTTGTTTCCTGACTTTTTAATGATTGCTGTTCTAACTGGTGTGAGATGGTATCTCACGGTGGTTTTGATTTGCATTTCTCTGATGGCCAGTGATGATGAGCATTTTTTCATGTGTCTGTTGGCTGTATGCATGTCTTCTTTTGAGAAATGTCTGTTCATATCCTTTGCCCACTTTTTGATGGGGTTGTTTGATTTTTTCTTGTATATTTGTTTGAGTTCTTTGTAGATTCTGGATATTAGCCCTTTTTCAGATGAGTAGATTGCAAAAATTTTCTCCCATTCTGTAGGTTGCCTGTTCACTCTGATGGTAGTTTCTTTTGCTGTGCAGAAGCTCTTTAGTTTAATTAGATCCCATTTGTCAATTTTGGCTTTGGTAGGCTATTAATTATTACCTCAATTTCAGAGCCTGCTATTGGTCTATTTAGGGATTCAACTTCTTCCTGGTTTAGTCTTGGAAGAGTGTAAGTGTCCAGGAAATTATCCATTTCTTCTAGATTTTCTAGTTGATTTGCGTAGAGGTGTTTATAGTATTCTCTGATGGTAGTTTGTATTTCTGTGGGATCAGTGGTGATATCCCCTTTATCATTTTTTATTGCGTCTATTTGATTCCTCTCTCTTTTCTTCTTTATTAGTCTTGCTAGTGGTCTGTCAATTTTGTTGATCTTTTCAAAAAACCAACTCCTGGATTCATTGATTTTTTGGAGGGTTTTTTGTGTCTCTATCTCCTTCAGTTCGGCTCTGATCTTAGTTATTTCTTGCCTTCTGCTAGCTTTTGAATGTGTTTGCTCTTGCCTCTCTAGTTCTTTTAATTGTGATGTTAGAGTGTCAATTTTAGATCTTTCCTGCTTTCTCTTGTGGGCATTTAGTGCTATAAATTTCCCTCTACACACTGCTTTAAATGTGTCCCAGAGATTCTGGTATGTTGTATCTTTGTTCTCATTGGTTTCAAAGAACGTCTTTATTTCTGCTTTCATTTCGTTATGTACCCAGTAGTCATTCACGAGCAGGTTGTTCAGTTTCCATGTAGTTGAGCGGTTTTGGTTGAGTTTCTTAGTTCTGAGTTCTAGTTTGATTGCACTGTGGTCTGAGAGAGAGTTTGTTATAATTTCTGTTCTTTTACATTTGCTGAGGAGTGCTTTACTTCCAATTATGTGGTCAATTTTGGAATAAGTGCGATGTGGTGCTGAGAAGAATGTATATTCTGTTGATTTGGGGTGGAGAGTTCTATAGATGTCTATTAGGTCCGCTTGGTGCAGAGATGAGTTCAATTCCTGGATATCCTTGTGAACTTTCTGTCTCGTTGATCTGTCTAATGTTGACAGTGGAGTGTTGAAGTCTCCCATTATTATTGTATGGGAGTCTAAGTCTCTTTGTAAGTCTCTAAGCACTTGCTTTATGAATCTGGGTGCTCCTGAATTGGGTGCATATATATTTAGGATAGTTAGCTCTTCCTGTTGAATTGATCCCTTTACCATTATGTAATGGCCTTCTTTGTCTCTTTTGATCTTTGATGGTTTAAAGTCTGTTTTATCAGAGACTAGGATTGCAACCCCTGCTTTTTTTTGTTCTCCATTTGCTTGGTAGATCTTCCTGCATCCCTTTATTTTGAGCCTATGTATGTCTCTGCATGTGAGATGGGTCTCCTGAATACAGCAGACTGATGGGTCTTGACTCTTTATCCAGTTTGCCAGTCTGTGTCTTTTAATTGGAGCATTTAGTCCATTTACATTTAAGATTAATATTGTTATGTGTGAACTTGATCTTGCCATTATGATATTAACTGGTTATTTTGCACGTTAGTTGATGCAGTTTCTTCCTAGCCTCGATGGTCTTTACATTTTGGCATGTTTTGCAATGGCTGGTACCGGTTGTTCCTTTCCATGTTTAGGGCTTCCTTCAGGGTCTTTGTATGGCAGGCCTGGTGGTGACAAAATCTCTAAGCATTTGCTTATCTGTAAAGGATTTTATTTCTCCTTCACTTATGAAACTTAGTTTGGCTGGATATGAAATTCTAGGTTTAAAATTCTTTTCTGTAAGAACGTTGAATATTGGCCCCCACTCTCTTCTGGCTTGTAGAGTTTCTGCCGAGAGATCTGCTGTTAGTCTGATGGGCTTCCCTTTGTGGGTAACCCGACCTTTCTCTCTGGCTGCCCTTAAGATTTTTTCCTTCATTTCAACTTTGGTGAATCTGGCAATTATGTGTCTTGGAGTTGCTCTTCTGGAGGAGTATCTTTGTGGCGTTCTCTGTATTTCCTGAATTTGAATGTTGGCCTGCCCTACTAGGTTGGGGAAGTTCTCCTGGATGATATCCTGAAGAGTGTTTTCCAACTTGGTTCCATTTTCCCCCTCACTTTCAGGCACCCCAATCAGACGTAGATTTGGTCTTTTTACATAATCCCATACTTCTTGCAGGCTTTGTTCATTTCTTTTTCTTCTTTTTTCTTTTGGTTTCTCTTCGCGCTTCATTTCATTCATTTGATCCTCAATCGCTGATACTCTTTCTTCCAGTTGATCGAGTCGGTTACTGAAGCTTGTGCATTTGTCACGTATTTCTCGTGTCATGGTTTTTATCTCTGTCATTTCGTTTATGACCTTCTCTGCATTAATTAGTCTAGCTGTCAATTCTTCCACTCTTTTTTCAAGATTTTTAGTTTCTTTGCGCTGGGTACGTAATTCCTCCTTTAGCTCTGAGAAGTTTGATGGACTGAAGCCTTCTTCTCTCATCTTGTCAAAGTCGTTCTCTGACCAGCTTTGATCCGTTGCTGGTGATGGGCTGCGCTCCTTTGCAGGGTGAGATGCACTCTTATTTTTTGAATTTCCAGCTTTTCTGCCCTGCTTTTTCCCCATCTTTGTGGTTTTATCTGTCTCTGGTCTTTGATGATGGTGACGTACTGATGGGGTTTTGGTATAGGTGTCCTTCTGGTTTGATAGTTTTCCTTCTGACAGTTAGGACCCTCAGCTGTAGGTCTGTTGGAGATTGCTTGAGGTCCACTCCAGACCCTGTTTGCCTGGGTATCAGCAGCAGAGGTTGCAGAAGATAGAATATTGCTGAACAGCGAGTGTATCTGTCTGATTCTTACTTTGGAAGCTTCCTCTCAGGGGTGTACTCCACCCTGTGAGGTGTGGGGTGTCAGACTGCCCCTAGTGGGGGATGTCTCCCAGTTAGGCTACTCAGGGGTCAGGGACCCACTTGAGCAGGCAGTCTGTCCGTTCTCAGATCTCAACCTCCGTATTGGGAGATCCACTGCTCTCTTCAAAGCTGTCAGACAGAGTCGTTTGCGTCTGCAGAGGTTCTGCTGCTTTTTTGTTGTTTTTTAGCTGTGCCCTGTCCCCAGAGGTGGAGTCTACAGAGACAGGCAGGTTTCCTTGAGCTGCTGTGAGCTCCACCCAGTTCGAGCTTCCCAGAGGCTTTGTTTACCTACTTAAGCCTCAGCAATGGTGGGCGCCCCTCCCCCAGCCTTGCTGCTGCCTTGCAGTTAGATCGCAGACTGCTGTGTTAGCAATAAGGGAGGCTCCATGGGCGTGGGACCCTCCCGGCCAGGTGTGGGATATATTCTCCTGGTGTGCCCGTTTGCTTAAAGTGCAGTATTGGGGTGGGAGTTACCAGATTTTCCAGGTGTTGTGTGTCTCAGTTTCCCTGGCTAGGAAAAGGGACTCCCTTCCCCCTTGCACTTCCCAGGTGAGGCGATGCCTCACCCTACTTCAGCTCTCGCTGGTCAGGCTGCAGCAGCTGACCAGCACCAATTGTCTGGCACTCCCTAGTGAGATGACCCCAGTACCTCAGTTGAAAATGCAGAAATCACCGGTCTTCTGTGTCGCTCGCGCTGGGAGTTGGAGACTGAAGCTGTTCCTATTTGGCCATCTTGCTCCGCCCCCCTTCTGTTCTTTTATATCATTATATGGATGACATTCTTCTTGCTGCACCCACCAAAAAAGAGCAGCAAGATGCTTTTGCATCCTTACAAACACAGCTCTCTTTATACTCACTTAATATTGCCCCAGAAAAAATTCAAATAGATTTTCCTATTCAATATTTAGGTTATACCTTGGGAGCGTGAAATATTCGACCCCAAAAGATTCAAATTTGACGCGATCATTTAAAAACATTAAATGACTTTCAAAAGCTTTTTGGAGATATTAATTGGATGCGTCCTGTTTTAGGAATACCAACATATCAGTTACAACATTTTTTTCTATTCTAGAAGGAGACAGTCACTTGGACAGCTCACGTCATTTAACTCCTTTGGCTTTACAGGAACTCCAGCTTGTAGAAGAACAACTTCAAAAGGCCCATCTACATTATATCCTTCCCGACGTTCTCCTTTCCTTTTGTTTATTTCATACTTTACACTCTCCTACAGGTATGATTCATCAAACAAATCGGCCATTAGAATGGATTTTTTTATCCAACAAAACATCTAAACGCTTGACTACTTATATCGATCGTTTAGCTGAATTGATCATCAAAGGACAGCATCGCTGTCGACAACTCTGGGGAGGAGATCCTTCCTTCATTATCTCTCAATTCACTCATAGTCAGATTACTTATCTTCTTGCCACTTCTGATTCTTGGCAAGTTGCTTGTGCCTCATTTGTCCGACAATTTTCTACCCAATATCCTAAGTCTCCGATCTTTTCATTTTTTAGACAGCATTCTGTGTTGCCTTTCTCACCAATATCTTTATTTCCTGTTCAAGGCCCTACCTTTTTTACTGATGCTAGTAGCAATGGTAAAGCTGGATATTGGAGTGTTCATCAATCTCGAGTTACAGTTTATCCTTATCCCTTGGTGCAACAGGGAGAACTGTTTGCTATTCTCATGGTCTTACTTGATTTCCCTTCCACCAGTTGTAACATTGTTAGTGATTCTCAATACGCCGTGTATGTTACTTCTTATATTTCTCAAGCCACTCTACCTCTTTGTGCTACTTCTTCTCTTCAAAAACTCTTTTCTTTGTTGTCCTCTACTTTGAGCCAACGTCGAGCCCCTTTATTCATCACTCATCTTCGTTCTCATTCTCAACTTCTTGGACCGTTAGTTCATGGTAATGCTCAGATTGATTCGCTTTTAATTGGCCACCTACAGGCTGCAGAACAAGAACATGCTCTACATCACACTAATAGTTCTGGCCTTCAACGACGATTTCATTTAACTCGTAAACAAGCTCATTCTCTTACTCGAGCTTGTCCTTCTTGTGCTCCTTTTGAGCGTTCCATCTTTCCATCCTGGGGTTAATCCGTGAGGTACTCAAGTTAATCAGATTTGGCAAATGGACGTCACACACGTCCCTTCTTTTGGACGATTAAAGTATGTTCATCATACCATTGATACTTTCTCTCATTTTCAATGGGCAACTCCTTTGCCATCTGAAAAAGCTGATTCTGTTATTACTCATCTCTTAGCTTGTTTCGCCATCATGGGCATTCCTCTAATACTTAAAACTGATAATGCGCCTGCCTATGTTTCTTGTAAGTTACAAGTTTTCTTACAGCAATACAATATTCAACATCTCACTGGTATCCCGGGCAACAGTCAAGGTCAAGCCATCATTGAACGCACAAATTTAACCTTAAAAACTCAACTGCTAAAACAAAAAGGGGGAAATGAGTCCCTCAGAAATCAGATTTTAAAGGTTTTGTTTACCTTAAATTTTTTGAATCAATGGAGACAATTGCAGGACTCCACTGCCGTAACTCATCTTTCCTCACCTCCCTCGGCGATAGTCCCCGCCGACAATTTAAAGCTTTGGTATCCTAATGAAGAAGGTAAGTATGCTCAGGGGCAAGTTCTAAAACAGGGACGGGGCTATGCTCTTGTCCTTACAGGGAGTGGACCTGAGTGGTTTCCTACAAGGCGATTGAAACCCTGTTGAAAAGAAAACTGGACTCAGCATGCATCTCTTCCTTTGTTGGATGTGCCTCAGCGGGGGACTTATTTCCCTTAGTGAGGCTTTGTATGAATATTGGACTTACATTCCCTTTCCACCCTTGTATCAGCGAGTCACCTGGGGGGAGGCAGAAGTTAAGGTTTTCACCAATGACACTACTTGGATGCCATCCCCCTATATGGACAAGGACAACATAGAACGGGAAACAGGAATAATAAACAGCACATACCAATTTGGAGTGGAAGGACTTCCGATTTGCATGGGAAATAGTCCTCATTGTCTCCAGAAATCGCATGAAGCTTGGGCTGTTCGCTATAATCATAGCCATGTGGCTGCCAATACTGTTATTATTGTAACTAGAAGTTTTCATTATAATCATACTGTATATATTAATGAGACTATTCCTAGTTCCTTACCTTTTTGTCCTATTCCAGAGGTTTCCCCTAATATTGAGGTATTGGAGTGGCAACATTGTCGGGGAACTAAGCCCTGGATTTTATTAGAATATAATGGGCTGCAAGTAATTGATTGGAGTGTGCACGGTGATTTTCAAACAAAATTTAGTCACATACCTTTGAAATGGCACCGGGTAAATAAAAGTATTGCTGCTGACGGTAATGAAACTTTGGTATGGCATGAAGGAGGCTTGTCGCCACCTATGCCTCATCTTAGATACTCTTTACAAGTACAAAGTCATCTTTGGAAGTTATTAGCTGCAGGTGATGCCATTAGTACTTTTGTGGGGAATATGTCCCTTAATCTTTCTAACCCGAATAATCTCTTTCATATTCAATTACATCGGAATATCTCCCGATATATTATTGCTTGTGTCCGAAAGCCTTACCTATTGTTAGCGGGGAATTTAACATGGGATAATGATACGGGAATTGTTAATTGTACAGATACATGTACATTTTTGTCTTGCCTCAATCATTCCTGGTGGCACAACTTTAGTGGGGATATTTATATCCTCAGGGCTCGTAAGGAAATTTGGCTACCTGTCAACCTTATGCAACCGTGGGGGGGCATCACCTCTTGAAACTTATATTTGGACTTCCCTCCAGTGGACCCGTCGTGCCCTTGGACTTATAGTTGCCTCAGTAATGGGCCTTGTCCCCATCGCCTCCACTGCAGCCATGGCAGGACTCGCTCTACATCAAAGTATACAAAATGCTGAATTTGTGCAGCAATGGCATGAGCAATCTCATCAGTTGTGGCTTCAACAACAGAACATTGACTCTCAACTCGCTGAAAGATTGAACAACGTGGAGCAAGCCTTAACGTGGCTTAGAGATCAGCTCACTGTCCTCAGTACTCGAATAACATTGCAATGTGATTGGAACTCCACTCAATTTTGCGTAACACCTGTGCCTTTTAATGTTTCTCAGAATTGGACTGAAATCCGAAGATTATTAATAGGCCATAAAAATATTAGTTTGGACACTCAAGAACTCACTCAAAACATTTCCGAAGCATTTCGACAACAATTCCATGTATTGTCCGGGGCCGCTATCTTGCAGGAGCTGGGTCAAAGTTTTGCTGCCCTTGACCCATGGACCCAGACGAAAACATGGATTTCTACCATCTCTGGAAGTATCTTGCTTTGGGCGCTCGGATTGGGTTTACTTCTCATGGTAATCCGATGCTCCCTCCGTCGCATCCAAAAACAAAGGAAAACACAGGAACAAGTATGGGCTACCTTTCTAGGATTGAGGCAAAACAAAAAGGGGGAAATGCAGGGGCCATTGAAAATAATATGCTAAGAATAGATAAGGCTCAAGGACAATATCTCTAGCTAGTTGCACTTTCAATGAACTCCAGTAGTCAAGGACAGTATCTCTAGTTGAACTTTTAATGAACTCTAGTAGGCGCCAAGAGGCAGACAAAATAAGAAAGAACTTAGAGACAAGGAACTAAGCAGAAGGTTATATCTGGGTGCAGAAAGTTTGTTTTGCATTGTGTTATTTTTGCTGACGTGGGATTTATGGAGTATAAATAAAGTGAGGCGGAGGCTCTAGGCGTGGCCGCCATGTTCTCTGTTTGTCTTTGTCTCTTGTGTCTGTTCATTCTCCACCACCCCCGGCACGGTCCCCAATATGGGAAGATTTGGCAGGTAGGGTGCAGCCAAAGGTGTCTACAAGTGATCCCTACAACAAGTGAGTGTTGGCTGCAGAGATCCTCACGGTAACTTTCACTCACTCACTCACTCATCATTCACTTGCTCACACCCCATATAGTCAACCTTTATCAAGCTCCTTCTGAGGCCTCAGACAGTGGGATATGCACTGGAGGAATAAGATCTCTAAGATCAGGCATTTGCCATTTTGGAGCCTATAGATTAGTTGGAGAGATGGATTATAATTAGACAAAGTAATACATTCTGAAATGTATTTCACAGAAAACTAGCAGCATGAGATGCTCTCCTTGGATATTCTTAAACCACTTATCACAGTGTATGGTATATACTAGGTGTCCAACTAGTGTGGATGGAATAAGTGGATGAATTTTTAAAATTTTGAGAAATCCTGTACTAAATAAATTACTTCTCTAACTTTGTATTTTACAATTATTTTATGTTTAAAGAAAAATTGCAAGAAGAACACAAGGAAGTATTAAATACCCTTTATATACTTTACCAACTGTTAATGTTTTGCCACATTTGCTTCATCATTCTCTCTTTCTTGCTCAGGACACACACACAGATACACAAGTATATATTATAAGTACATAAATAATTATATATAAATGTACATAATTAATATAAATGAATATATAGTACAAGATAGATTTCTGAACCATTTGACAGTAAGTTTCAGACATCATGTTCCTTTACCTCTTATCCTATGAATAAATATATTCTTTTCTTCTTTTTTTTTTTGTGACGGAGTTTCGCTCTGTCACCAGGCTGGAGTGCAGTGGCATGATCTCGGCTCACTGCAACCTCTGCCTCCCGGGTTCAAGCGATTCACTGCCTCAGCCTACAGAGTAGCTGGGATTATAGGCAACCACCACCACACCCAGCTAATTTTTTGCATTTTTAGTAGAGACAGAGTTTCACCATCTTGGCCAGGCTGATCTTGAACTCCTGACCTCGTGATCCACCCACCTCGGCCACCCAAAGTGCTGGGATTACAGGCGCGAGCCACTGCACCCAGCCAGAATAAATATATTCTTACAAAACTATAGTCCATTTATAGAAATCAGGAACCTTAGCTTTGGTGTGATACTATAAACTTTATGCAAATGTATTCCGATTTTCCCAAAACTGGCATATATAACTCTCCAGCCCCAGCTCGGAATCCAGGATTATGCCTTGCAGCTGGTTGCCATGTCTTTAGTCTTCTCTAATCTAGAACAGCTCCTCAGCTTTCCTTTGTCTTTCATGACATTGGTGTTTCTGAAAAGAACAGGCCAGTTATTTTTTAGAATGTTCCTCATAGTGAATTGTATTATGCTTTCTTATAATTAGATTCAGAGTCTGCATTTGGGAGGCAGGAATACCACAGAAGTAATGTGTTTTTCTCACTGCATTCTATCATTAGGTTATTAGGGTTTTTTTTGTTTTGTTTTATTTTGAGACGGAGTCTCGCTCTGCCACCCAGGCTGGAGTGCAGTGGCGGGATCTCGGCTCACTGCAAGCTCCGCCTCCCGGGCTCACGCCATTCTCCTGCCTCAGCCTCCCGAGTAGCTGGGACTACAGGCGCCCACCACCTTGTCTGGCTAGTTTTTTGTATTTTTTTAGTAGAGACGGGGTTTCACAGCGTTAACCAGGATGGTCTCCATCTCCTGACCTCGTGATCCACCCGTCTCGGCCTCCCAAAGTGCTGGCTTGAGCCACAGCGCCCGGCCAGGTTTATTTTTTTGACGTCAGTTTTTGGGTCTTCTTTGTGATGCGAACTTTGATGACTTGGCTAAGGTGTTATCCACCAAGTTTCTTCACTGTCAGATAACTTTGCTTTACCTTTATAATTAATAGAGGCTATGTGAGAAGATACTTTGGAATATACAAATTCTTGTTCATCAAATTTTCACCCACTAGTTTGAGTATCCATTGATCGTCTTTTTTAAAATAATTTTTATTGTAGTAAAATACATAAAATTTACCATCTTAATCATTTTTATGTGTACAGTTCAGTGGTATTACATACATTTATAATATTGGGCAACCATCATCACCTTCCACCTCCATAACTTCTTTCATTTTTTAAGACAAACTCTATAAATTTACTAAACAATAACTCCATATTCTACCTTTCCCCCAGTCCCTGGAAACCATCATTTTTTCTGTCTCTATGAATTTGACTAAAGTATTTCACTTAAGGGGAATCATACAGTATGTCTTTTTGTGACTGGCTTATTTCATTTAGCATAATGTTCATCTATGTTGTAGCATATATCAAAACTTCCTTCCTTTCTAAAGCTGAATAATATTCCATTGTATGGATGTACCACATTTTGCTTATCTGTTCATCTATTGATGGACACTTTGGTTGCTTTCACATTTTGGCTACTGTGAATAACGTTGCCATGAACTCAGGTGTACGAATATCTGAGACCCTGATTTCAATTACTTTGTGTATAAATCCAGAAGTGGAATTGCTGGATCATATGCTAGTTCTATTTTTACTTCTTTGTGGAACCGTTCTACTATTTTTCCACAGTGACTGTGTCATTTTGTATTCCCACCAACTGTGGACAGGTGTTCCAGTTTCTCCACATCCTTACCAACACTTATTTTCTGTTTGTTTGTTTGTTGATCGTAGCCATTCTAATGGGTATGAGGTGAAATCTCATTATAGTTCTGATTAGTGATGTTCAGCATCTTTTCATTTACTTGTTGGCCATTTGTAGATCTTCTTTGGAGGAATGTCTATTCAAGTCCTTTGCCCATTTCTGAATTGGGTTTTATAGTCGTTGAGTTTTAGGAGTTCTGTATTACACTTCATCTAATAGTCACTGATGGCTCATTGCAACATTTACATAAAAACCAGAAGGAAAGAGAAAGAAGGGGAGATGGAAAGCCTTTTAATTTTTAATTTTGGGGGGTACATAGTAGATCTACATATTTATGGGGTACGTGAGATTCTTTGATGTAGGCATGCAATGTGTAATAATTACATGATAGAAAATGTGGCATTCAGCTCCTCAAGCATTTATCCTTCGTGTTACAAATGACCCAATTGTACTTTTTTGCTATTTTTAAATACACAATTAAATTATTATTGATTGTAGTTACTCTGTTGTGTTATCCAACGCTGTATCTTATTCATTCTTTCTAATTTTTGTACCTATTAGCTATCCCTACTTTCCTCCTACTCCCTACTACCCTTCCCAGACTCTGATACCATCCTTCTACTCTATCTCCATGAGTTCAATTGTTTTGATTTTTAGCTCCCACAAATAAGTGAGAATATGTGAAGTTTGTCTTTCTGTGCCTGACTTATTTCACTTAACATAATGACCTCCGGCTCCATCCCTCCATGTTGTTGCAAATGACAGGATCTCATTCTTTTTTATGGCTAAATAGCACTCCAGTGTGTATATGCACCACATTTTTTTTCCATTCATCTGTTCATGAACACTTAGGTTGCTTCCAAATGTTGGTTGTTGTGAATAATGCTGCAAAAAACATAGGTGTGCAGATATCTGTTTTATATGCTGACTTCCTTTCTTTTGTGTATATACCAGCAGTGGGATTGCTGGATCATATGGTAGCTCTATTCTTAATTTTTTGGGGAACCTTCAAACTGTTCTGTATAACTGTAGTGGTTGTACTAATTTCCACTGATGATTCTTAAATGGATCAGTTATTGTGCTGATTACAAGATGGCCAATCATATTTATTAGATGGAATTCTGCTGTCAGGAAGCGCTTTTCCATATTTTCCATTTGTTTGTTTGTTGACTATCAATTTGGACTCATAGATTTTAATGGTATTTAATGTGTTATAGCCCATTATGGCTGTTATTTCTTTTGATGCTCGAGTTTTACCAGAGCAATCTGCTTAACCCAACATTTCCTTAACTCACTTCCCTACAAAATGTTTTTCCTTGGGGATACCCAATGGTATCCTGTTGAGAGTGTTCAATGGAGTGTACCGTGGTAATCCTGCTGCCACACCTTGAGAGTGGCACAGCCATTCTCTATAGCAATCCACTTGTGGCTGGAGTGGTATGGAAAGCCTTTATGAAGAAATTGTTTGAAGTCTTCTGATAAGGCAAAATGCAGGTGGAAGAAGAACAGCATAGTCAAAGGCACAGGAGTTAGAAGATATAAAATGTATTTTTAGTGCAGTAAGATGACCAGCTTGGCAGGGAAGTAGAAGAGAGAAAGGCTGAAAATGAAGATTGGGAATATATTGAAAAGGGCCTTGAAAGACAACCTAAGGAACTTGGATGTTACCTTGAATATGTGGGTGGTCATGAAAGGCATTGAGCAGGGAACTGATGTGATGTGATAAAAGCAGAACTGCAGTACAGGAGAAACGAACAATGTGGTACTAAGCTAAGAGGCTCTTACTGTCGTCTACAAGAAAGGTGATAAAGATTGCTATTTTGGGCATTTATGATTTCTTCTATGATTTGTAACTAGGATATTGAGTAAGCTGGACTCATGTTAATTTCATCTACTTTCCTTTAAACTTCATTCAAAGGACAAATTCTGGAAGTTTCATGAACTTTTTATTACTCTTAGTCAACAAAGAATCCTATGGTTATTTTTAAGTTGCCAGTCTCAATTCAGGACGGTGTGGTGAGGATAGCAAGAAAGCTCTCCTTTAATTGGTACTGTTGTAAGATGGCTTCCGGCTTTCTGAGCCTTTTAGGTGTTTGGAGCTGACTCTTTCATTCTTCTTGTGATGGCTTTCAAGGATCTTCAAGGGCCACCACAGGAAATATTTGCATGCATGTGTCATGACACAAGTGACACACTTTTCTCAGGCTGCTGTTCTCCATCAGCCTCCAGTTTGGGGAAGTCCACTCCACACAGTCTCTCTTTATTGAAGGCTCTATCCTGTATTTTGGGAAATGATTTAAAGACCTCCAAGCCAACTCTTTTTATCTCATGAATGGCTTGCACTACATCCATAGCCAACACTTCTGCATCCTTTGCTCTGCCAAGCTCTGGGAGTATGTACCAACCCCAGTACAGCCACATCTCCAACTTAAGTTTAAAGAGGAGTTTAAACTTGTCATTGTCAGTACTAATTTCTTGTTAAGCCTATCTCTTCCCCTATGCTGCAAAGGTAGCATGTTAGATTTCTTTGTAGCACGAAGCAAGCCCCCTCACTAAGTTTGAGGTGGGAGGCAAATACTCCTCCCCTTCTCCTTTAGGAAGGTGTGGGCAGTATAGTTCCTGCTAACAAAAACCTCATCATGAATTCTTTCTCTTTATTATTTCAATAATCCACATCCTTTTAAGCTTTGGTAATGTGTGAGAAGTACTGAAACGGGTTTTCGTAGATTTCCTTTGACAATTCACAGTGGAAACTGACATGGCACTTTCTAGACCACTTTTTCCACCTTATTGAACCTAGTGAGGGATCTTTAGTTTGAGATTTCTCTTCCATTTCTGACATGTGTTAGTGTTGACTAATACCCATCACATTCAATGCTCTGCTCTGAGCACAGGCCAACAGACTGGCTTTCCACAGTCACACGCAGGGTCTGAGAGTGTATACTCAAAGCTGCAAAGTCCAAGGTCTGCATGCCATGCTCTCAGAGGCCCCTGGAATTCACAGGTGTGATCTAGCCGTTGAAATGAGATGACAGGTTTGATTTGAAGTGGACTTTGCCTTGGTCGAACCAATGTGGAAGGTGCAATGCCTGCATGTTCTGTTGTGGGTCCCAAGGTGAGCACTGAGGTACAATTATAGAATTTAAGGATTTGAGCATATACATAGCCTGGCTGTAGTTTATAGGTTCATTCTTAAGGAATTGTCAATAAAAATACCTAGGTTTTTACGATATATTTAGCACAGTGTATTAGGCCTTTCATGCTTTGCTATAAAGAAATACCCGAGGCTGGGTCATTTATAAGAAAAGAGATTTAATTGGCTCACAGTTCTGCAGGCTGTATAAGCATGACACCGGCTTGTGCTCGGCTTCTGGGGAGTCCTCAGGGAGTTTTTACTTATGGCAGAAGGCAAAGCGGGAGCAGGCATATCACATGGCCAGAGTAAGAGCAAGAGAGAGAGAGAAGAAGGCGATGCCACGCGCTTTTAAATATCTCATGAGAACTAATTCACGACTAAGGGGGTAGCACTAAGCCATTCATGAGAAATCTGCCCCCATGATCATATTGCTTCCCACTAGGCCCCCCTTCAACACTGGGGATTACAATTAAACATGAGCTTTAGAGGGGCAACGTCCAAACTATATCACACTTCCCACTAACTCTACAAATTCTTGAGTGAGACACTGAAGGAAGAAATTAATTGCAGAAGGATGACTAAGTATACCTATGATATATTTTTCTTTCATTTCTTTTAATAGGTGGTGGAGAAAAATGCAGATCCAGAGACAACCCTTTTGGCCTACCTGAGAAGAAGGTGTATCCTGACTTTGGAGTGGGAGTGATGGAGAAGGGGGGCAATGGTGACTGATTCTCTGGGCCTTACATTGTTTCCTAGTGACTGGTGGGGTGGCCATGAGGTGTGGAGGAAAGAGCGCTGGATTAGGACTTGGGACACCTGCATTTTAGTTGCCCCTGTAATCTGAGATTCTCAGCTACTGAATGAGAGGATTGTTTCTGGTGATCTTTGAGGTGTTTCCCAGCTAAGACTCTAGTAATGCCAAGGTTTAATCCAGGGCCTGTAGAAAGGCCCTCATTAGCCTTGGTGAGCTTCATGGTCATTCCTCTGTGGAAAGAGGGGGCCTTCCTTAGGTGACATTTGCTTAATACATAAATGCAGTTCCTGGGGAATGTTTCCAGCTCTGCCTAGGTGGAGGGAAGCAAGGGAAGTTGTGTCTATTGGGAAAAGGATGCTTGAGGTAGGAATCCTATACAGGTAGCATTCATTGTAGAAACAGCAAACAGGGAGCCCTGGAGGGCGGGGAGACTCTTTAGATAGACTGGGGTGCTGCTCCTCACTCAGTGTCGGGGAGCTTCTGGAAGAGCCCCTAAATCTTTAGTTCTGAGTATCAGAAGTATTCTGAGACCCTGGAACTAAAACAAGAATAATAATTAGAGTTAACATTTGATGAGCACTTCCTATATACAGGCAGGATTCAAAGTGATTTGTGCAGCTCAGCTCAATCTTCCCAGGAATCCCATGGAAGCGTAACACTCCCTTTTCACAGAGGAGGAACTAAGGCCTTGATATGTGAAGTGACCTGCCTTTTGCTAGTGTGTTCTGAGGAAATAGTGATGGAGACTGCACCAAAGCCTAGAGCTATGTTCCCAACCTCTCACCCACACTGGCAACTCTCCAGGGGGCCTGTCAGCAGGACTGTGCTCATCCTGACCTCTGTCAACAAAACCCTCCTTCTCCCAGGGTGGGGTGTCTAGTGGATCTTTCCAATGACATATATGGGGACAGCAAGGATTATTTCAACCCCCACAGAAGTGAGCCTGGAGCCCACGATTTCACTCTGGTTTGCTCCTCTCCTATCATACAGTACAGTGGTTGGCTTTGGTGTACTTTGTTCTGGATTTTTTACCTTAAGTGGGTGTATCTGGAGGTTCACAGAAGATAAACCTGGTGGTGTTGGGGAGTGAAAGTGTCACTGGATCGGATCAGGTGATTGCATGGAACTCCATTGACAGTCCATCTACCTGGGAGGTCTGGGAAGAGAAGCTCATTCTCAGAGATTATTGAGATCAATTTTAGCTTTCTAATAATAAAACTAATTTTAGTTTTTAAATCATTTCCATTGTAGTTTTGAAGCTCCAGAAGCCTCAGAAATTCCTTGTCACAGCAATTGGCTGTGTCACATCTTAAATGAAATGCAAAATTGAAAGCTGGCACATAAATAGGATGATCTTGCAGCTTATGGCTGTCTGTGCTCAGAGACAATTTACGGGAGTTCCAGACTGGGGAGAAAACTCCAGCCTTGACTTTTACTCTAACTTCCAGAGAGGTCTCCAGGCTGGGAGAAGACCTTGCTAGACTTTAGACTGCCACTATTCATCTTCAGGTGCCCCCAGAGTTGTATGACCCGCTGATAGCTGTGTATACCCTGACTAGGACACAGCAAACCTTCACAGATGTGCTGGGGAGGAAGGAGCGCGATGAAGGGAGCTCACCCAGTCTGGAGTCAGATGGCTGTGATGGGGCCACACCGGCAGGGCAACATGAGTTCCTGTGTCATCTTGTGTGACCCACGTTACCTCTTGGGTCTCAGTTTGTTGTTTTTCAAATCTGTGAGGAAATTTCTTTCCTGCCTGCTAACCAAATCATTCTGAAGGTCAAACAGGTATCTAGGTGTAAGTGCTCTTCCAAAATAAGATGTTATATCATTGTTTTTAAATTTTGTCTTGAAAATGAGAGAAGTGACCAGGCGATAATCCCCTCAGTTTCCTCCATCTTCAGTAGGTGGTGGGTGGCTTAGAGGCCTGCAGGTCTGAGGGAGAAGCAGCAATGTGACTCAGGGAAAGTGACCTCCGCAATAGCTGTTCTCTAGCATAGCTTACTAGTTAGGCACTTTTAAAACTCAAAGTAGCCGATGATCTTTCTGCAAGTATATATAAGAGTGTGGCCCAGTATTGGACCCTGACCTAAAAAGAAACCACTCTATTTTAATTTCCATTCACATATCTTGTGGGCCAAATATTCAAAAGCCTCTGGTCTAGCCCTAATTTTGATTCTTGGGGATTTATCAGCCCAAAAGTTCAGAGTGAAAAGCGAGGACTCAGAGGTCCCAGAACAGATCAATGTCTCATTCTGACCCAAGCGGTTTCATGGTGTGCCCAGCTGGGAGTGATGTGAGAACTGCCCCGTATGCTCAGGTGTATGATTTACCTCCTCACACATAGAAGACTTCAACCCAAGAGAAGGCTCTAGGACTGACCAGTTCCTAGAACTCATGTCCCAAGAGATACTACTTGGATGCTGTCCATGGGGTCCAGATGCCTTTGCTCTTCTGTGCAGTGGAGATGGCCCTGTTCCCTGCCTCCCTGGGGTGCAGTGCAGTCTCTCTGAATAAGGAGGCCAGTGGGCCTGCTGCCCTCCTGGGTTAAGGGGCCTGAGCACATATGGGAATGAATGGCTCTGCCCACGGCTCTGCCCATGCATTTCCTAGCAACCCAGCAGACTCCTCTCCCTGAGTTCATTCTCCTTAACTCTTGACCACCCAGTGGGGCTGAGTGGAACCAAGCTCGGCTGTGGAGAGGGAGGCTGTGGGGCTTGCACAGTGATGCTCTCCAAGTATGATCGTCTGCAGAACAAGATCGTGTATCCTTTGCCTGCTGGCACCACCCACGTAGGGGCTGTGATGCAGTACCAACTTGTGAGGGAGTGCATGAGTGTATGTGTGTGCATGTGCACGTGTGTGAACCCATTTTTAAGGAGAATCTGTGCACAGGAAAACTGTAGAATGATCTCTTAGCAAGTATGTTCTAGGCTTATAATATTGACCAGGCTCCGAACTGCTGATAAAATGACTTTTCTAAAATCCAGGTTTATATCGCATTCCATAAAACCCATCAATAACTCTTCATTGTCCCCAGGACAAAATCTCTTTGCTTAGCGGGCAAGGCCCTGCACAGTAGGCCCCAGGTTTCTTCTCCAGCTTTCTTTCTCACCATGGGCCCAGCACTCCATTCAAGCAGAGATAATTGTGAAATATCAATGACACAGGCCCACTAATTGCTTGGTCTTTGTTTAAGCTGGGACGTTCTCCTACGATTTCCCTACCTGGCTAACTCTTACTAGCTCTTTAGAACTGGACGAAAATATCACCACCTCCAGGAAACCATCCTGGATCTCTCAAGACCAGGTTAGGTGCCCCTTGACTGTGCTGGTCCCATAGTGCCCTGTGCGCAGCCTACCCAAGGTAAACTGAGGCATGATACCATTTTTTTTACAGTTTGAGAAAACAACAGTTCAAGAGTTCAAGCAGCTCCAAATTAGAAGCAGTTCAGGTGCTCCACCAGGTAAATGCAAGCAGGAGGTTTTTGTAGGATGGACACAGGCAAAAAGCAAAGAAGTTATTTGACTGGTTACAATTATACAATTGCTTTATTTGGTCTATCCCATTGGAAAGTCCCTAGTTCTATAATTATAAGTTCATTGACTACTTCTGATTGGTTGATCTTAAGATTTTTTTTTTTAAATAAAGATATTCATAAGAAGTAACTCAAGTTAAAACTCTCCTGCAAATCAAGCAGAGTTTAGGTCACTTATGAGGCTTAACTGGTTTTGTCTGCTGAGTCTTCAGGCCTGGTCTCCTTTTAAATTTACTTTAACAAGATTTAAATTGCACCTTCACATGGGCTTCCGCTTTCCCGGTAGACTGCAGGCTGTTGAAGGGCAGAGCTTTCATCTTATTCATCTTTATTTCCCCAGCCCTCAGCAGAGTGCCTGACACGTTTGGCACTCAATAACTGATGCTGATTGCAAGTGAATGAGTGATGAATAACAGAAGAATGCAAGGAAGTTCTAGCTAAGGGCTTGGTGTCTCACGTTGCCAGGAGGTTCCCTCTCCCTTTCCCCACAGAGGAATGAAAGCAATAGAGGTGAGGAAATGCAGGGAAGCAAAGTGATTGGAGGTTCTGGCACCGAGGCTAAGGAAGAGCCCTGCAGGCAGAAGCATGCTTCAAGGCTGCAGCCTGCCAGAGAAACTTCCCCTTGACTCAGCCTCCAGGGTCAGGCTGAGTAACAGGCAACTGAAAGTGACCCTGGCTCCCTGGCTTCTGCTCTGAGGCTGAGGATGCTCTGATGCCTGATCCCACAGGATTCTGGAAGGGCTCAGCTTTACCTACAAGAAGGGCTTCCTTTGTTCCTCGCCCAGAGTCTTCAGTGGAGAGGTGAGGACACTGATAGAAGATACAAGAACACAAATGGGAGCAGAGAGACATAATGCAAAGTCTCACAAAGTCCTCCAGAGCCCACAGTCAGGCCCATTCTGATGACCTGAGTGGACAATAAATGGAATGACCTTAATCTGGGGTTCTAGCCACTTTTCTGCCAATGCCTGCCTGGCCCCCATCTGCTCCTTGCACCATGTTGCAGTGACAACTGTGGAAGGAATAGGAAGCACCAAGACGAGGCTGCATCCTGTGCAGGTAAACAGAGGAAAGGGAGCTGTGCTCTTGAGATCATGCTGTTTCCTCTGCAGGGAGGCTCATAAAAAGGTGCAGACTTGCTTTGGGTTGTTGGGCAGAGTTTCACTGCTTAATCTAAGGAGGCAACTGCACCCTGGCCACCTCCCCATCTCCTCTGGGTACCATGAGGTGAAAAGAAGAAACGCCCAAGGCTGAATCTCCTTCCTGTGAGCTGGTTGGTTATAACATTGCATGATCTCAAGGGACCCAAGAGGTCAACTGAATCTGGTGGCTAGGCCAGTCCAGCTGCACCAGAATTTGGAGGAAGAGATGCAGGGAACCTTCCTCACTTTGTTCTGGAGTGTGTTTAGGAAACTCCCAGCCTTCCCAGATTTGAATTTTGATTATCTGTACCCCCTGTTTATAAGCCCACCTACTCTCTGCAATGGTAATTCTGCACCCCTTACCTCCCACCCACAGATAGTACAAATGTAAACTGCTAGGCCTTCACCTTCATTAGAATGGAGGTTAGCAAGTGCTAAATAAGATGACAGAGATTTAGTGCCTGAGCAAGGCTTTCTCCTTGATGGTGTCAGGCCACCTGAAAATGCATTGAAATCCGAAACGCTTCTGGGGTGAGTGGGCAGTGATAATCTGAGAGGGGTTTGGGGAGACAATCAGGATGCTCTTAGGCCAAGTGGAAAGAAAGGGGAGTAGAGCCCTGTTGGAAGGAATGGCCATTGTCCCCAAAGCATTTTGTTTGACGAAACTTGAGGTCTTTGGGAGATTATAATAGACGTTACCAGAGCTTGGCCCAGGTCTTAATTCTCCCTTGATTATTTGAGGAGACATGTCATTCAGGTGATGGAGTAGGAGCCTCCGCAGAGTGGCTGGTTCTATTCCTTGGAATGGCATCTTGGGCCAGTCAGGTGAGGTCAGACAGGTTGGGGTGATATTGCTTTCCATCTGTAGATTTGTTTCTTAGGCAGGAAGAGGGGAAATTACTAAACTTGTCCAACCTGAAGGAGATGTGAGAGGGTTCATTAAGACTTGTTATTTTCTTTCAAACAAATAGATGAAAGAAAGAATAAATAGTTTAAACACAGGAGTCAAGTATTAGTCCATTCACACACTGCTGATAAAGACATACCAAGACTGGGTAATTTATAAAGAAAAAGAAGTTTAATTGACTCACTTCCATGTGGCTGGGGAGGCCCCACAATCATGACAGAAGATGAAAAGCACATCTTACATGGTGGCAGATGAGAGAAATGAGACCTAAGTGAAAACAGAAACCCATCAGATCTCGCAAGATTTTATTCACTACCATGAGAACAGGATGGAGGACTCACCCCATGATTCAGTTATCTCCCACAGTGTCCCTCTCACAACACGTGGGAATTATGGGAGCTACAATTCAAGATGAGATTTGGGTGGGGACACAGCCAAACCATATCAGGTCATATCTGTATAATCAACCTAAAATCCTCCCTGTCCAATGGTACAGGTTCTTATTCCTAATGCACTTATTTTGGTTACATATAGGCTACAGAGCCAGATTCCACTTCTTGTCCATTTATTTGTTTTCTCTTGGTTTCTGTGACTGTGGTTCTGCCTTTTCCTTCTCTCTCCACGCTAGCTCCTCTTCTGCTCAGTCTCTAATTGCTGCAGTGCCCTGAGCCCTGACCTAGGCTGATCCCCTTCCTCAGCCCTACACTCTCCCTACATGAGTTTGATGTTGTCCACATGCCATCGGCACTTACATTTACAACTTCAGTTTTGACCTCTCCTCAGAAGTTAGACTTACATTTCCCATTGCCTACTTGACATCTCAATACGGATGTCTAATCTCAAACTTAAGAAAACCCTACTTTTCTCCTAATGGTTTCCTTCCCCAGTCTTCTCCCATCTAAATCAATAGCAAAGCCATCCACCCAATTGCTTAAGACAAAAATCTAGACATCACCTTTGACTGTTTCTCTCATATGCTACACCCAATCCATTCAGAAGCTGCCTTCTGGTTATGATAGTCACTGTTCTTGGAAAAGACCTTGCTAGTCATAGCTAACATTGGTTGACTGCCCGCTATATGCAGGTACAGTGTTAAGGGTTTTACATGAATTATCTCAGTTAATCCTCATCACAGCTCTAGAGGTAACTACAAGGATGGTCCTCATCATACAGATGAAGAACCTATGACTCAGAGGGCTTGGAACCTGGCCAAGGTCACAGTTGGTAAATGGTGGCACTGGGGCTTGACTTTGTGCAGTGACTACTACCCCCCACTGTCTCTCAACATGGGCTGGCTCCAGTCGAGTCCTTTGGGGAGCCAGGGAGGGTTCTGCTATCCCAGGTGTCTACGTCATCTGTTCCTTTTAGGAGAGAATTGCCAAAAGCCACGGCTCCCAGTGCGGGTTCTGCACCCCCGGCATCGTCATGAGTATGTACACACTGCTCCGGAATCAGCCTGAGCCCACCATCGAAGAGATTGAGAATGCCTTCCAAGGTACGGGCCTTCAGGCACAGCCTAGGAGGTGGAATGGCAAACGAGGCCCTGAAGAGGTGAGGGCAAGTGCCAGGGCAAGGAACATGAGGGACTACCCTTTGGAGGAAGGGCTCAGACCCCCCACCCCCCCACAATGCAGTGACTAAGATCTGCTAGAAAGCCAACCCTCTCTTAGTTGGAAGAACTCCTGGTTGGTGTGGAGACTTCCTGGGGTCTCCTGCCTTTGGGTTCACCTTCCTGAGGTATCTGTCTGTCTTCCACCAGTATTGGAGTGGTGTTGGCAGTGCGTGGCTGGTACAGGAAAACTCCACAGGGACTAGTGATATGATTTCCTTCCCTCTCAGATTTCACCAGAACAGAATTCTGCAGGGCAAAGACCACCTATGTGTCTGTTTCTCTGAATTAAATAGAGAAGCCTCCCCATCTATTCACCATTTCTATCCATCATCTATTCAGTTATTTTGAGTCACATCCTATGCCACAGGGATAAAAGACACAGCCTCTACTCTCAAAAAGTTCATACTCTGAAGCAGAGACTTTATAATGTAGTCTGATAGGCTAACTGATGAAGCTATGATCAGCCACTCACTGTGGGAGCACTTAGGAGAGGCACCTGACTCAGTCTGGGCATTCTAGGAAGGCTTCCATTCTAGGAAAGACTTATTGAAGTCATGACAGATATTCTGAAGTCAGTATAGGAGAAGGCCAAGAGGCCTTCCAGACAGAGGTAACAGAATATGCAGCCTGGTAAAGAGAGCACCCAACTTAGCTGCAAGCAAAGTCACAAACTCCTCACCCATTCCAGGGACCTACACTGACATTGCAGTTTTTTCCTTGGCCCACAGGAAATCTGTGCCGCTGCACAGGCTACAGACCCATCCTCCAGGGCTTCCGGACCTTCGCCAGGGTAAGTGTGGACCCCAGAACATCAGTGTCTCTGCTCCTAAAACAGCAACGCTCAGAAATCACTGTTGGGAGGGAAACCAAGGGCCTCTGGTCTACAAACAAGGATGATAAGATGACCAGTTAGTGTGTCTTCCCTCTGGGGACATCTGGCATGGGGAGTAGAGTCTGCTATTTTTATTCAGGGAAGGGTTCTTATGAATAGCATGGGAATTTCTGCCAGTGATGGTCTGGAGACCGGCTTTCTGGAAGAGGCTCACTGCCTAAGAGTTAGCTTCCTCTAGTGCCTTTGGGTTTGGCAGCTTTCCCTTGGAGCCTGGCAGGCTCAGCCCATGGCACAGGTGCTGAATGTAGCATTTAATAACAACCTGGCCTTGCTCAGCACTTGTACCCCTCCTCCTTTCCTCTCCTGGCTGCTTTCTGTGGCTGGCACTCTGTTGGGCTTATGAAACTGGTAATTAGATCTCCAGACAGTTTGTGAACCCCTGCAGTGTTCATATAACTCTGAGTGAGAAGTCACAGCTGGGTGTGTGGGCATTGATTATATAAACACATACATACACCTGCCATCTGGCAAGGAAGGCAAGAGAGCTGGCATCTCCTTTCTTGGCTTAATCTTCCCCCAGGTTGTACCTGACTTCTCAATTGGGCCAAGTTAATCTTGACTCCAAATCAAACCATCTCATTTCAATTTGATCCTGGGTCGAGGGGAGTTACAGACTCCTATGCTTTCCACTCACCTTTAGGGTTGGCACATCATGAAAAAGAGTGCTGTGTGCATATAATCCAAGAAGGGGTGGATAGACATGGAGACAGGACCTTATAAGGATTGAAAACACCACACTCTGATTAATGCTGCTGCTGATGAAGAATTAGCAAGTGTGGAATTAAATGAAAATGCCTAAAAGCACAAATTCAGATTCTGCAGACCTGTGTTCAATTTGATGCACTTAATTGATGCCCGACCTTGGGCAAGTCTCCTTGCTTTCTATCAGGTTGGTGCAAAAGTAACTGTGGTTTTGCCATTAAAAGTATGGAAAAAACTGTAATTTTTTTTGCACCAACCTAATAAAATGGTGATTTTATTAGGTGATTTCATTAGAATATTTACCTTACTGTATTTATAAAAACTAGGTACTTCTTGAAAAGCTTTTAGAACAATGCCTGGCACATTTCAGTTATTCAATAAATGGGAACTATAAATTATAATGCTGGTACATTTCTTCCATTAGCCGCTATATAATCTTCCCAAGTTACTCAGTGTTTCCTGAGAACCAGGGATTGTTCATCTTGCCTCTATTTACTTCATTAGAACTTGCTCAAAGTGATAAAATGTAACCAGTCCTCTTAATTTTTCAAAAGAGAAGGATTTTTTTAGTATATCAATTGTCTTCCCTCCTGGAAGTTGAATTCAGCTCCTGAATTCACCATGCAGCACTTACCTCCCTCAATTCAGCTACCTACAGCACAGAGCAGAGCAAGACTGAGAGCTCTGAGCAGCCAAAATGACTGACACACAAAAGGTGTTCAGAAGCTAATGCACGTTCCTCATCGGAGGTCCCCAAGATGTTTCTTCAGAGCCTTTTTACTTTTATTTTACACATAGCTCTAACAAATGTGGTTATCTAGTTTTCCTCTCCACAGCACACACTAGAAAGTGTGTGGAGGGTCAGGTAGAGGTGGGCACACTGCTCACAGCAAGAAGTGACCACACCTATCTGGCGACAAGGAAAGAAATGGAGAAACCATTAAACAGGTACAAGCAAGACTTCCAGTTTCTGGTCTGGCATGTAAGCAGCTTAGGAGTCTTTATTTCATCTAAACAAGAAGAAAAAAGCTGAACAAACTGAAGAATCAACAATTGCTTTTAGATCCATCAGAGGAATGAGGTCACAGGACAACTCATTGTCTAAAAAATTGGAGAGACAGACAGGCAGACATGGCACATCAGAGCAGAAACCCAGGAGCAAAAACCTCTGCAGGAATCTTTGCCAGGATAGGAAGATGTAAGTACTAACTGATGAATTGCTGGAGTTTATACATGGATATAAACTACAGGGGGATGTAGTCATGGAGGGGGTGCTCTGCATCTTTGTGAGTTTTACCTCCAGGCGGTCCACCAGGTCCTCACAGTAAATGCTGGAGAAAAATCTCCTTGTGTTTTTGGTAGGGAGTGGGAAAAATGAACCATTTTGGAATATACCAGAGTATTCTGTTCTTCTTAAAAAGGCCTGCCCTCAGGAGAAATTATTTTACCACAGCCTAAACTTCTGAGGTTATATTAGAGCCTAACCTACCTTGGGGAGGGGAAATATGCAACCCCCGGGCCTCTGGTCTTTCACCCGTGGGAAGGGAAATACACAAGCCCAGCCCCCTCCAGCCATCCTCTCCCACTAAACGGAGAAAAAAAAAAACCCTGAGAAGCACTTGTGAGGTTCACAGGCGAGGGGCACAAGCTCCCCTAATCCTATGACTGTACAATACTTCTCCCTCATATCTTACCAATAAATTAACTAAAGGCCTATTTACATCAGATCCTTTTAGCCAGTACATCATGTCCACCTTTCAACCAAAAATTATAAGGCATAGTCAAAGGCAAACACAATTTGAAGAGACTGAACAAATAGCAGAACCAGAGTCAAATAGGGCAGGAATGTTGGAATTAACAAAAGAGGAATTTTATAAAGCTATGGCTAGTATGCTAAGAGCTTTAATGGAAGAAAATAGATAGCATACTAGAACAGATCAATAATGTAAGCAGAGAATGGACATTCTAAAAATTGAAAAGAAATGCTAGAGATTGAAAATACTTATACCAAATTGAAGACCACCTTCAGTGGGCTCATTAGTAGACTGGACATGGTTGAGACAAGAATCTCTGATCTTGAGGATATAACAGTGCAAACTTTCAAAACCAAAAAACAGAGAAAAGGGAGTGAATGAAAACAAAACAGAAACAAATAAGAACTGTGTGATAACTACAAAAGGTGTAACATATGTGTAATGAGAGTATCAGAAGAAGAAGAAAAAGAGAAAGGAAAAGAAGCAATATTTGAAACAATAATGACTGAGAATTTCCCAAAATTAACGTCAGACTTTAAACCACAGAGTCAGTAAATTCAGAGAACACAAACCAGGATAAACACCAAAAAAAACAAAACCAAACAAAAACTACACCAAGACATGTGATATTCAAACTCCAAAAAACCAAAGGTAAAGAAAAATGACTTGAAAGAAGCCAGAGGAAAACACCCCTCACCTACAGAAGAGCAAACATAAAATTATATCTGACTTTTCCCAGAAACCATGCAAGCAAGAAGCATGGAGTAAAATACCTGAAGTGTTGAAAGAAAAAACCAAAGCACCTAAAATTCTGTAACCTCCAAAAGTATTCTTCAAAAGCAAATGAGAAATATTTTCTCAAACAAAACTTGAGAGAATTTGTTGCCGGTAGACCTGTAAGAAATATTAAAAGAAGTTCTTTAAAGAGAAGAAAAATGATGTAGGCCAGAAACTCAGATCTACATAAAGGAAGAGCATGAGAGAATGAACAAGTAAAGGTAAAATAAAAATTTTTATTTTTCTTAATCTTAGTTGGTCTAACAGATAGCAATTTGTTCAAAATAATCATAGCAACAATGCATTTGTTTATGTGTGCATATGTGTGTATATATATATATATATATGTGCTTGTGTATAAGTAAAATGAATGACAACAATGATAAAACAAACAAGAGAGAAAAATTAGAAATACTTTGTTATTATAAGATACTATCACTACCTGTAAAGTGGCATAGTGTTATTTAAAAGTGGACTTGGATTAGTTAAAAATGTATACTGCAAACTCTAGGGCAACTACCAGAAAAAAAAAAAAGAAAAAAGGAAGTATAATTGATATTTTATGAAAGGAAAGGAGATGAAATTATTTACAATGCTCAGTTAAAATCACAAAAGTCAGAAAATGTGTGAAAGACAAAACTGGAAGCAAAGAACAAGGACGACAAATAGAAAACAATAACAAATATGGTAGATACTCATCCAACTGTATCAATGATTACCTTTAATGTCAGTGATCTAAATATACCATTTAAAAGGACATTGTTAGAGTAGACGAAAATAACAAGACCCAACTATATGTTGTCTACAAGAAACCTACTTTAAATGAAAAGACACATGTAGATTAAAACTAAGTAGATGAAGAAAGGTAGACCATGATATACTAATCAAAAGAAAGTGGAAGTAGCATATTAATTTTGTACACAGCAAACTTCAGATCAAGAATAGTTACCAGAGAAAAAGATGGGCACTAAAAATAATAAAGGAATCAGGCCGGGCGCGGTGGCTCAAGCCTGTAATCCCAGCACTTTGGGAGGCCGAGACGGGCGGATCACGAGGTCAGGAGATCGAGACCATCCTGGCTAACATGGTGAAACCCCGTCTCTACTAAAAATACAAAAAAACTAGCCGGGCGAGGTGGCGGGCGCCTGTAGTCCCAGCTACTCAGGAGGCTGAGGCAGGAGAATGGCGTGAACCCGGGAGGCGGAGCTTGCAGTGAGCCGAGATTGAGCCACTGCACTCCAGCCTGGGTGACAGAGCGAGACTCCGCCTCAAAAAAAAATAAAAAAATAAAATAAAATAATAATAATAATAATAAAGGAATCAATACTCCAAGAAGACATAACAGTCCTTAATGTGTATGCACCTAACAACAGAGCTTCAAAATACATGAGGCAAATCTGATGGAACTGCAGAGACAAATAGATGAATCCATTATTATATGTGAAGACTTCAACACCCTTGTATCAGAAATGGACAACACCAGGCGAAAAATCAGTAAGGACATAGTTGGACTCAACAGCACCATCAATTAATTGGATATAATGACATTTATAGACTACTTTAGCCAAAAACAGCAGAGAAGACATTTTTCTCAAGCTCATGTGGAATATTCACCTAGATGGACCACATTCTGTGCTATGAAACACACTTTTACAAATTTAATTTGCATGAATAGAGATCATACAATGTCTGCTTTCAAACCAAAATGAAATTAAACTAGACATCAACAACAGAAAGATAGCTGGAAAACCCCCAAATGCTTGATGATTAAACAACACAATTCAAAAGAATAGAGGTTCAAAAAGATAATCTCAAGAGAAATTTTAAAATATTTTGAATTAAATGAAATTGAAAATATAGCTTATCGAAATTTGTAAGATGCAGTGAAAACAACGCTGAGAGGGAAATTTATAATATTGAATGCATATATTAGAAACGAAGATTAAAAATCAGTAATCCACCAGGCACGGTGGCTCACTCCTGTAATCCTAGCACTTTGGGAGGCTGAGGTGGGCAGACCATGAGGTCAGGAGTTCAAGACCAGCCTGACCGATATGGTGAAACCCCGTTTCCACTAAAAATACAAAAATTAGCCAGGCATGGTGGCATGCACATGTAATCCCAGCTACTCAGGAGGCTGAGGCAGGAGAATCACTTGAACCCGGGAAGCAGAGGTTGCAGCGAGCCAAGATTGCGCCATTGCACTCCAGCCTGGGTGACAGAGCAAGGTTCCATCTCAAATAAATAAATAAATAAAGTAATAAAAATAAAATACAAATAAAATCAGTAATCTGGGCTCCCACTTTAGAAAACTAGAAAAAAAAAGACAGATTAAATTCAAAGTAAGCTGAAGAAAAATAAAATTTGGAGCAAAAATAAATTTCATTGAAAACAGACAATCAATAGAGAAAATCAACATAACTGAAATTTGGTTCCTTAAAAAGACCAATAAAATTAATAAGTCTTTGAACAGGCTAACTAAGAAAAAAAAGAGAAGATACAAATTACTAATATCAAAATAAAAAGATCTTACTATAGATCTCATGTACATTAAATGGATAATGAAGGAATATTAAGAACAACTCTATGCTCATACACTTGATAACCTAGATGAAATAAAACAATTCCTTGAAAGATGTAAGCTACCAAAACTCATACAAGTAGATAATCTGAATAGGCCTATAACTATTGAAGAAATTGAATCATTAATTAATAACCCAACACAGAAAGCACCAGGCCCAGATAGATTCACTGGTAAATCCTATTAAACATTTAAAAAAGAAATTATGTCAATTCTCTACAATCTCTTCCAGAAGATAGAATCAGAGGTAATACAAAAGTTAATCACTTTCCTATATAACAGCAATGAATAAGTGGAACTTGAAATTCAAAACACATTATCATTTACGTTTTACATTAGTACTCCCCAACAAATGAAATACTTAGGTATGAATCTAAAAAGTATGTACAAGATTATGTGAGAAAAACTACAAAACTCTGATGAACAAAATCAAAGAACTAAATAAATGGAGAGAGATTTCTTTTTCATGAATAAGGAGACTGAACATGTCAAGATGTCTGTTGTTCCCAACTCAGACTCAATGCAATCCCAAACAAAATCCCAGTAAATTATTTTTTGGCTATCAACAAATTGATCCTAAGGTTTATATGGAGAAGAAAAAGATCCAGAATAGCCAACTCAATACTGAAGGAGAATAGAGAACAAAGTCAGAGGACTGACACTACCCAATTTCAAGATTTACTAGGAAGCTGCAGTAATCAAGACAGTGTAGTGTGGACACAGTCCATACTACAAAAGAATGGACTAAAGAACTGGACAAAGAGCTCAATGGAACAGAATAGAGAGCCCAGAAATAGACCAACATAATAGAGTCAAATGATCTTTCACAAAGAAGAAAAGGCGATATGATGGAGCAAAGATGATCTTTTTAACAAATGGTGCTGCAACAACTGGACATTCACATACAAAAAAAATGAATCTAAACACAGACATTATACCCTTCTCAAAATGAATCATAAAACTAAATGTAAAACAATAAAACTCCTAGAAGATAACATAGGAGAAAACCTAGATGACCTTGGAATGATGATGACCTTTTAGATGCAACACCAAAGGCATGATCCATAAAAGAAATAATTATAAGCTGGACTTCATTAAAAGTTAATAACAGAAGAGTGAGGAGTCAGGCCATACACTGGGAGAAAAATATTTGCAAAAGACACATCTTGTAAAGTACTTATCCAAATATGCAAAGAACTGATAAAACTCAGCAATAAGAAAATGAACAACTAAATTAAAAATGGGTAAAAGACCTGCACAGCTAACTCACCAAAGAAGATATATGGATGGCCAGTAAGCATGTAAGTTCAACATCACATGTCATTAGGGAATTGCAAATTGAAAGAGCAGTGAAATACCACCACACGTCTATTAGAATAGTCAAGTCCAAAACACTGACAGCATCAGATTCTGGTGAGGATGTGGGGCAACATGAACTCTCATTCATTGCTGGTGAGCATGCAAATTGCACAACCACTGTGGAAGACAATTTGGCAGTTTCTTACAAAACTAAACATGTTTTACCATGCACCTCAGTAATCACACACCTTGGAATTGACGCAAATGAATTTAAAACTTATTGCCACACGAAAACCTGCACAGGAACACTTACAACAACCTTACTCATAATTGCCAAAACTTAGATGCAACCAAGATGTCCTTCAGTAGGTGAATAAACTGTAGAACATCCAAACAATGGAATGTTAATTCAGTACCAAAATGAAAGGAGCTATCGAGCTACGAAAAGACATAGACAAACCTTAATTGCTACCACTAAGTGAAAGAAGTCAATCTTAAAAAGCTACACATTGTATGAGATCAATTCTATGAAATTCTAGAAAAGACAAAACTATGGAGGCAGTAAAAAGACTAGTGGTTGCCAGTGATTAGGGGAAAGAGATGGATGAATAATCAGGGCACAGAGGTATTTTAGGGCAGTATAACTCTATTATCATAAGGGTAAGATATCATAAGGGTGGACACATGTAATCATGTATTTGTCAAAACCAATGGAACGTACAATGCCAAGAGTGAACCTTCATATAAATTATGGACTTTGAGTGATAATGATGTGTCAATGTGGGTCCATCAATTGTAACAAATGTACCACTTTTGAGGATGCTGCAGTGAGGAAGGTTGTGCGTATATATTGGGATAGGGGATATTTGGGAATTCTCTACATGTTCCACTCAGTTTTTTCTGTGAACCTTAAACCACTCTAAAAAAATAAAGCTTTTTTTTTTTTTAATTTATTTTAAAAAAAGGCACCAGCGCAGAAGTCTTAGCCTATTTAGTAAGCTCGGAATCTCAGGAGGGTGGGGATGAGAAAATGTAGTCTTATCCAACCTCAATAGACCTTAAGGGCAGTGACGCATCACTGCACATCACAGTAATTTATGTTATTAACACACCAATGAATTATCAAGAAAATAGATCTAAATAATAATGTGCTGGCACTTTGTCTGGAAAAGGCACTTCTGTGAAATACAGCCTTCCTCAGGAGGGCCAAGTGAGTGGGGTTCAGGACTTTCACTTCAGGCAGGGCAGGGCATTTCCCTGCCTCACTCTTTCTCCAAGAAGAAATGTGAGAAGAGGCACTAAGAAACCTCTCTTTCTTCCTTTCTTTCCTTTCTTTCTGTCTAAATAAAGAGGGGAAGTGCAAGGTGGCTGGCTGGGGGGAGGCTCAGAATGGACGGAGCAGGTCTGGCATCCAGTGCCAGAGCTGCGAATGCAGGAAGAGTCTGTACACGGAGCAGCATGTGCAGGTGGTGGGGTGAATGGGGGGTTTCTCTCCTGATGCCATCGCCTGCCTGCTTACAACTTCTCCAAGGTCACACCTCCAGCGTCCCGTGAGCGCTTTCTTGGGGAAGCCAATGAGTTGTGAAACGGCCTCTGGGAAATGCCAGCACGGTATAGTGTATCCTGTGGCTGACATGCAGAAGGACTGCTCCCGGCCTACTTTTTCAGGAATTGACTACCCCAGTGCCTGGGACAGAGCCTATGAGTTTTCCCTACTTTTTCATCTTAGCACAACTCCAGGACTCTGTCTTCTGAAGCCCTGAGCTGCAGATCGGTCAGTTGAGCACGCCCCTCCACCACCCTGCAATGCCTCCGTGCTGGGAGGTAGTGATTCTAGAGTCTGTGTGTGCTCTGCCACTGGTATCCCAAGAGATCCTGAACAAGTCTTTCCCCAGAGATGCTGGGTGGTCTGACCTGCATACTTTCTCCAGAACAGGCCCACAGCGAGCAATGAAGAGCGTTTACCTTTCTGGGAAGAAGTGCCTAATAAGCAATAGGGAGGCCATTGGGCACACTGGCTGGACACAGTGCTGGGCCCAGCACCCATCTTGGACATCCTTGGCAGGGTCCCACAGAGAGTCCAGCCTGGGAGACACCAGCCACGCCCCATGGAACCTCACTGGTCTGGAAGTTGAGCCTCTTGAGTCTTGAGAGAGCCAATGGGAATATCCCTCATAGACACTTCCTGAGGAAGCAGCACTGAAGAAGAGAAATGGGCATAAGGGATGGGTTTTGATAAAGTAGGACCTAGTTTTTATGGAGAAAATTTCCTGAAATTCAGTGACCTTGTTGCTCCTATTTGTTTAATCTACGTTAGCCAAGCAAGAGGGAATGTAGCTGAGGCCTCCACTCCGCACGACAGGCAGGTAGGATGCCCCTGCTGTTCATGCTGGGACAGGCATCAGAGCTGGAGTGTTCTGGATATTAATAATCTAGGTTCCTTAGCTTCTGTGAGTACTCTTTGTAAATACCCTTGTGCAGATGTTCATCATCTCTCTAGGGTGGTGGATGCTGTGGAGGAGATGGGAACAATCCAAACTGCTGCATGAGCCAGAAGAAAGACCACTCGGTAAGTGAGTTCTTCTCCCCCTGGAAGCCTGGGGGTAATCTGAGTCTTAGAGGAGTCGGTGCACAAGCTCCATGTCCCTGGCAGTGGGGGCTGGAAAAGGAACCTACGGTTAGTCAGTGATGGCAGACTCACCGTAGATGAGTCTACGTAGACTACTACGTAGTCTGCCCACCTAGATGGGGATGGCGATGGTGCACATTAGCCCTAGGTCCTCTAACTGAGACCCTCTTATTCCTGCCTCCCAGGGATTACCTGCTCCTCTTGCACCCTGCAGGGGGCTGGGAATGAGCTGGCTGGAAGGAAAGGCTGAATTGGTCCTCTTGGGTGTTTGAAAGGAGGGGATACTGCCCCATCTACCTGTTCTCTTTCCCCGTAGGTCAGTCTCTCACCATCTTTATTCAAACCAGAGGAGTTCACGCCCCTGGATCCCACCCAGGAGCCCATTTTTCCCCCAGAGTTGCTGGTAGGTGATGCCTCAGGGACAGGTCCAGCCGAGGCTGTACTGTGAGTCCCTGGAGGCCTGCTTTATTTTCATACCCACTAAGAACTTTGTGTCTTTCTTGTCCTTTAGGTTTCAGCTTAAATTTCCTTTCCACTCTCTGAAACCCCCTAGGCTGAGTCTCTGCTATGTGTGCCCACAATCCCTGCACTTCTGTTCATGTGTGTCACACTTACAGTTACTAATTTGATGTCTGTGTTCCTTGTTAAATGACAAGCCCCATGAGGATAGGGACTGGCTCTCTGGGCACACTGTGTAGCATAGCAGGTGCACTATAACCATTTGTTGATCTCCTGCCTATATCTAATACATAAGCACCCCAAGAAACCTATTCCCTCTATAAGCAATCCATTTATTTAAGAAAAAACAAAACAACAAAAAAGAGAGGTCTCTTCAAAGGACATGATCTGCAGCTCACAGTTCTGTCTTAAGGAAACCCCCTCACACCCACTTTATCACCATCACTCTAATATTTATGGCAACAAAAGAATCAAGCCACTCGGAGTTTTTGAAGTGCATGCTTCTCAGGGTGTTGAGCTCATGAAAACTGCCTTGTAGCTTCAGCAGGCCAGAGAGAATGGCTTTGCAGTAGGCCACCAGTAGATCTTTCTCTGGACTGTGAAACTTTGAAAATACCGGCAGTTTTATTTGAGGGCTTCGTTCTCAGCCCAGTGTCACCCTGCAAGCACTAAAGCCAGCCTTCCTAGGCCTCCCCTTATAACAAACCCTTCCTTCCTTCCTTCCTTCCTTCCTTCCTTCCTTCCTTCCTTCCTTCCTTCCTTCCTTCCTTCCTTCCTTCCTTTCTTCCTTCCCTATAACAAACCCTTCCTTCCTTCCTTCCTTCCTTCCTTCCTTCCTTCCCTTCCTTCCTTCCTCCTTTCCTTTCCTTCCTTTCTCTTTTTCCTTCACCCTCCCTCCCTCCCCTCCTTCCCCCCCCCCTCCCTCCCCTCACCGTCCCTCCCTCCCTCCCTCCCTCCCATCCCTCCCCTCCTTCCTTCCTTCCTTCCTTCCTTCCTTCCTTCCTTCCTTCCTTCCTTCCTTCCTTCCTTCCTTCCTTTCCTTCCTTCCCTTTTCATGCCTTGTCCGTGGTGCCCCCTGGAGACAGTAAGGGGAACTGCAAGGAATCCGGGCTTTCAGCCAGGTCTGTTGGGGACCTCAGGATCTTCGTTCACCAGTGAAAATGAGGCTCCTACTGCCTCCTTCATGGAAGTCTTGTGAAGACTAAGCATATATTTAATAGGGATACAGTGTAGTAAGAAAACTACATTTCCCAGAGGCTGAAAGATACTCCTCGGAAGCAGCTGCGATTTGAAGGGGAGCGTGTGACGTGGATACAGGCCTCAACCCTCAAGGAGCTGCTGGACCTCAAGGCTCAGTACCCCGATGCCAAGCTGGTGGTGGGGAACACGGAGATTGGTAAGGGCCAGGGAGGCTGCCCTGGGGCTGCCAGGAGGCCTAGGGGTGTTTCTAGGTCTTCTTGCCCTTCCTCACCTCCCCCTGACCTTACTTGCCTCTGCACCCTACCCCTCTGCCCCACTGACTACCTAGAACCCACCAGAAAGCCCTGTACACTCCAGTTCCTGCAAAGGCCCCTGGCTGTGGAGTCCCACAGGCCTGGCTCAGCCCCTTGCTAGATGTATGACCTCAGAAAAGTTGCTGGGACCTAGAGGACAGATTTGAAGTTTTCTCTCTCGTTTTCCTTTTTTGTTTTAATGTTAAACTTTCATGTTTTCATTATGATTATACCCCAACATGAATAACCATTCCAGTACTGAAATTTGGTTATTCTTAGCTGTGTGATTTGGGCAAGAAACTTAACCTTTCTGTGCCTCAGCTTCTTCATCTATAAACAGAAAAATCATGGTACCTCGTAGGGTTGTTGTAAAGATTAAATAAGTTAAAATAGGGAAAGTGCTTGGAAGGGTTCCTGACATACCTTAATTTCCTGTGTTTTCTAATGTTGTCCACACACACACACACGAGTGAATTGAAACTCATTTCATTTGAATTCAGATAGGTTTTCTAAGAGGGAAAGAAAGACCTAGTTTTGGGCAGACAGTCCAAAGACTACATCTATTCCCACCCCTGGTCTGCTGAGTTTCCTATTCCCAGACACCTACAGTCACCAGGGAGCATATTATGATTGTGAATATGTCATATATCCTGTGTGTAATGGTGAGAAAAGCTGCTAAGTCCTGCCCTGGTGATACAACAATGGGCCTACAACTTCAGCGTCTGGTTTCTCCCTAGGCATTGAGATGAAGTTCAAGAATATGCTGTTTCCTATGATCATCTGCCCAGCCTGGATCCCTGAGCTGAATTCAGTAGAACATGGACCCGAGGGTAAGGGGAGGTTCACTCCAAGCTCATGGAGGGACTATGAGGCTGGGGATAGGTTACATGATGGGTGACAGGTGTCAGGGTGGCCTCCCCATTGGCTCTGGCTGCCCCCTGCTTCTCCTGGGGCTCGCCTTGCACAGAGAAAAGTGGGAGAGACCCCATTCACTGCCTTTTCACCACCAAACATCCATGGTAGGGTGCCAAAGGGCAAGAGGCTGCGGGATCTTCAATCATTTTCTCAATTCTGGCTACACATTAGAATCACTCATCTGGTGGTGGGGAAGTGGGGGTTGTGCTTGAGTGCTTTTGAAAAACATGCTAGAACTTCACCTTCAGAGATTCTGATTTTAATGAGTTGAGAACTACTGGTTTAGAGGAAAGAGCATTGGTTGTAGGATCAAGAGGCCTAAGCTTGAGTACTGGCTCTTTTATTAGCAGCGTAGCATTGGTTAAGTCACTCAACCACTCTGGGCCCTAATTTCCTCATCCATGTAAAGCTGTGAGTCCTGATTCAGCCTTGCTTGGGTTGCTGGAAAGCTTCAGAGGAGCTGTGCATGAAAGCCTCTTCTGAACTGTGGGAAGAATTGCTGGGATTCCGATTGTGTGTTCCCAGGTATCTCCTTCGGAGCTGCTTGCCCTCTGAGCATTGTGGAAAAGACCCTGGTTGATGCCGTTGCTAAGCTTCCTGCCCAAAAGACAGAGGTGTTCAGAGGGGTCCTGGAGCAGCTGCGCTGGTTTGCTGGGAAGCAGGTCAAGTCTGTGGCGGTAAGTCGCTGTCAGAAGCAAGCGAGGCCCGTAGGACGGAGTTTTCATCTGCAAGCAGGGCGGCCAGACTCTCACTTGTGTCAGTGCAGTGGGCCTCAAACTTTAGTGCTTAGAGTTGCCTGGGAGGAGCAGTGCTTGTTAAAGTGCAGATTCCTGGGCCCCACCCTCAGAGATTCTGATACGTGAGTCTGAGATATAGCCCAGCTCTTCAGGTGCTTCTGATGAAGGTGGTCTGTGGGGCACCCTGGGAAACACACTCCACGACTCAAGGGCTTCATGCTGTGGTTGCAGAGATGAGGCTTCCTGCCTCCCTCCCCTTTCCTGAGCTTGGCTGAGCCAAACAGTAGGTGAATAAGAGATATGCTAGGGAGAAGCCAGAATTGGGAGGGGAATTTCCTTTCAGAGCTATGGGGAGAACCAGAGACAGAACCCTCCGACAGAGGGAGGAATCCACCTGTTGATTATTCAGTCAGCTTTCAGATGAGTCCACACATTCCCAGTTTGCAAATGGTGGCATTCAAACACCCTATGCCAATGGAAGCGCTTCACAACAGCTCATGCTGTTGGAAGAAAAGCTATCCCTGCCATTTTTAAATTGTTTTTTTAAATTAAAACAAAACAGCCTATGCCTGTTCCTCCCAGCCCCCACCCCAAGTACCTGTCACTTCTGATTATAGATTAGGAGATATAAACTCAGAAACTCTACCGAGTTCCCTAGTTCTGCTAAAATCTACTTCCAGGAAGAATTTTGTTGTCATTGTGCAACTGATTTTCTTCCTGTTTTTTAATAATGAAAACCCTGTATCTGATTCTTCTTACATTTTTTTGCCAAGTTACCAGGAAGTTCAGATCCAAATAGAGCAAATTGTTCAACCTTAAGTCTTCCTCCTCTCTTTCCTTGATCTTTATCTTCTATTTTATCAACTCTATATGGCCTCTGTGATATTATCACCTCAATCCTTTCGGGAAAAGGTTGGGTGAAATCATCAATCAAACAAACGAACACACTTAAAGGGGCTTGCCTGCTAAAATTTTAGAGTTGGGATTCAATCTCAAGTGTTCTGATTTCAAATTTTGCGCATTTTTCAGAATGCCTAAGTTCTCACTGTGCTGTTACTGTGACTACAGTAGACACAGGTCCTCAGGGGTCTGCCTGCAGCAAGGGTCACCTGGCTGCCCTGGGTTCAGAAGCCTGCTGCGTGAGCAGGGGTTTCCTGGGGTGGGCTCTCACTGCATGCTCTCTGCTTGTTTTAGTCCATTGGAGGGAACATCATCACTGCCAGCCCCATCTCCGACCTCAACCCTGTGTTCATGGCCAGTGGGGCCAAGCTGACACTTGTGTCCAGAGGTGAGCTGCCTGAAGCAGAGGTCCAGGAAGAAGGACTTGGGGGAGAAAAGTCTCACCAGATAGGTCATTTTCTGGAGAAACAGAGTTCAAAGTTCAGTGACCCAGCTTTCCCTAAGGTTTGGATCCGGGGAAGCAAGGAAAATGTACCTGGTTTGGGGGACAGGAAAGCTGGACCTTTTCTTTGTAGAGAATTCACAGCAGGTATTGCTACCTGCATGCCTTACCTAGTGGGGTACTGGGGCTGGGATGCACTGGCTCACCACAGCCTGCTGTTGGACCTTCAGGAATTCTGTGAGCCATCTGTGAAACAGTTATTAATAAAAATCAGGCCAGGTGTGGTGGCTTATGCCTGCAATCCCAGCACTTTAAGATGCCGAGGTGGGAGGATTACTTGAGGTCAGGAGTTCAAGACCAGCCTGGCCAACATAGTGAAACCCCATGTCTACTAAAAACACTAAAATTGGCCAGGTGTGGTGGTGTGCACCTTTAGTCCCAGCTGCTTGAGAGCTGAGTCAGGAGAATCACTTGAACCTGGGAAGTGGAGTTTGCAGTGAGCCAAGATCTCACCACGGCACTCCAGCCTGGGTGACAGAGTGAGACCCTGTCTCCAAAAATAAAAATAAAGTTGTGTAAAATTACAATGAAATAAATTATATTCAAAACAAAAGGAATAAATACTCAAAATTCATCACTTCCTAATTACTTCATTTTGCTGTTATCAGTGCTCTTGGAGTTATTTGCATCTGTCTGTCTGTACAGTGGACATGCTCTACAATTATGTGCTCCTGTGCATCTCTGCCTTGTCAGAGGGTTCCCGAGACCACCCCAGCTCTGATATTCGCTGAGAGGATTCAGCATGCCGTCATATTCCTGGCTATGACTTACTATATAGCAGGAGGATGCAAAATCAGCAAAGGGAAAAGATACATGGGAGCAAAGTCTGGAGGAACCAGGCCCAATTTTCCAGAGACTTCTCCCAGTGGAGTCACACAGTGCATGCTTAATTCCTCCAGCAATAAGTTGTGACAACACAACTGATGCCTTGCCTACCAGGGAAGCTTGTTAGAGGCTCAGCGCCTGGGGTGTTCTTGGGAGCTTGTCACATAGGCAGCCTCTACTAGCATGTGCCCAAAGTCTAGACTCCCAGAAGGAAAGCAGGGGTTCAGCATAAACTATTGTTTGTACAGATAATTTAGGCGCAGTGAGCTGCTCTATCATGGAGCACTGGGAACCCTTCTGAAGTACAAGTTCCCAAGGGCCAGCCTTGTAAGCAACCCCTACAGAGGAGAGCTGTCGGGTTGCTGTGCTCTTTCCCGCCTTCTTCCCAGTTTCACATGCAGTGATGCAACTTTGGCAGCCTGAAATTGGCTATCGAAAGTACTTACACCACACAAATTGGCAAATGCTATAAACCAGGGCTTTTCCCCCCACACGGAACTGGTCATTAAAGATTCACCAGCACACCATTGCTTAAGGATGCTTAAGGATTTCAAATGGAGGATTTTGCCCCAGTTGTGCCAGTCATTCCCTCTGACTGTGGGCATTGGAGACCAGCATGAAGAATCCCACTGATGGTTGTCCTTTGCTCCCCATGGGGTTCCCAGCCTTTCCCTCACGTTGGCTCCTCTTCATCTTGCTTCTGTACAGGCACCAGGAGAACTGTTCCAATGGACCACACATTCTTCCCTGGCTACAGAAGGACCCTGCTGAGCCCAGAGGAGATACTGCTCTCCATAGAGATCCCCTACAGCAGGGAGGTGAGCTGTTGGCATTGGTTCCAGGCTCTGCTCAAATGAGTCCTACTGCCAGGCTCTAGACAAAGAGATCAGAATCTGCCTCAGGGACCAATGTGAGCCTCTCTCAATCTTTACATTGATGATTTTTCTCTCTGAACTTTGCCTCTATTGAACCAACCATATTCCTTTCTGGACAATGAGAAGTTGCAGGATAGGAGTCCACATGGCATGGACTGTGGAACCAGATAGCTAGAAACTTGGTCCTGAGTGAGTCATTTCACCTTTCTGAGCCCCAATTCCCTCATCCGTAAAGTGGGCACATGTCACTTACTATACGGGTTATTGTGAGGACTGAAAAGAAATAATTCATAAGGTTCCTGGTGATGCCTAGAAGCCAGTGGAGATGACCAGCAGCTAACAACAGAATTCCAAGAACACATGTTGCTGTCAAGGCTTCCTGCCCATGTCAGAGGAAATTTGCTTTCCCGTGGTGAAGAATGTGGGGTTCATGTGCTGCATGAAGAAGCTGCCTGTGGCTCAGACCATATGCTGATCTTAGACTTGATGAGGTGTTGCTTCACTGACCTCACTGTGGATTGGTGCGGATGGATTCGTGCCTCATGAATGGCTCTTCTGGCCTGTTGGGGCAGGTCTGGCACCACTGGCTGCCTTACTCTTTGTTCCCTGGGGCCTGTGATGTCTTGACCTGGTGTGGGTCTTTCCTCTCCTAGCAGCTACCAGCTCACAACACATTCCAAAAGGCAACTGGGAGAGGCTTGGGGAGCCGCTGTCAGGGAGAGTGTGAAGTTTCCCACAGCCAGCGCTTTAGTGAGTGTTCTAAGGCATGTTCTGCCCTTGGTAATTTTGACCTCCTTAATGAGAATGCTAATTAAATTAGAGCAATTATATCCCTGAGGTGGTTTCTTAATGGTTTTCTAGCTTGTCTGTATAGACCATTTTGAGCAGTGATTCCCAGAGTTTTGAATTTCACAGTTCAGTAATTCTTTTTTTTAATTATGAGTGATGAAAGGGGGAGGAAACAGGTGTAGCTCTATTCAGTTTTTATTTGCCAGGTATGGTCATTAACAAAATACATCCTTCCATAAAAGAAAGGAGATTTTAATACCCAGAATTAGGAAACTCTCAAGAAAGGATATTGTCAACCTGCCACTGACAGTTCACTGTACCCCAGCAAGAATGTCCCCATGGATGGGCACAGTCCTGGGAGTGAGCACCTGGGACCTCTGTTCCAGAACAAAGGTCAAACTCTGGGCTCAGTGCCCCAGAGCCACGCTTGACATCCAAGCTGAGCTAGCTTTGTCATCAGGAGGGGGCTCCATGGTTTCTTCAGAGAAAAGCCTGTGGCCATTTGGGGGCCTCAACTGTGGGCCTCATTGTGCTTTTTCCAATAGATCTCCTCTCCCTAAACATGCTAATTTTATTGTTCATCAGAATTTGCGGTGCCAGAGTAAGTACAGACCTCAAAAGGAACCTGACACAGAAAGAGCTTGAAGTCAGGTGGCTCTTACCTGGAAAATAACTCATGCTCTCCTCCTATCCTTAAACACAGATCCTAGCTCAAACCCAGGAAGGAAAATGTGTTTAAAGTGCAAGGGCAGTGATTATTGCATAGTGTGATAGTGGTATTTTCTTTTAGCAAGACTTCTTTCTGTCTTTCTTTCTTTTTCTTTTCTTTTTATTTTTTTTGGGACAGAATCTCACCCTGCCTGCTGGCCCAGGCTGGAGTGCAGTGGCATGATCATGGCTCACTGCGGCCTCAACCTCCCAGGCTCAAGTGATACTCCCACTTCACCCTCCCAAGTAGCTGAGACCACAGGAGTGCGCCACTACACCTGGCAATTTTTTCCTTTTTTTGTAGATATAGGGCCTCACTATATTGCCTAGGCTGGTTGAACACTTGGCTTCAAGCACTCCTCCTGCCGAGGCCTCTGGGATTACAGACGTGAGCCACTGTGCCTGGGGTTCTTTCACCAAGATTTCTGAATGATGCCAACAGACTGGTGGGAGGGGCAGGTTGGAGAGGGCACTGTGAAGGCCACAAGCAGAGGATGCCAAGGGCCAAACAGTCTCAGTCCCCAGAGAGCCTGGGGGGGCACTGATAGTGGGCACCAGGGTGGGGAAGGTAAGGGGCATGAGGGGTCTCTGGGGAGCCTTTGTGAAAGCACACTTCCTCCCCTGCAGCTGTTGTTCAATGGAGACCACCCGAGTTCTACTTTGTCCCTGACCCTCAGCTTTTGTGACTAGCAGGGAGAAATCCTGGTTTTTTTCCAGCTTCTGGGAATGCTATTTGGAACCTTCCTAAACAGGTGGTAATCAGTTACGTTTGACCTTTGATTCCTGGGGCCAGCTCACACACTGATGTGTGATGGTGTTATCCCTCACCTCACCTCATAGCCCTGTGGTTTGGGTCTGCCATTTGCAGCCCCTGCAAAGCAAGGTGGAAAACAGGCACCTTCCTGTTCTCTTTTAGGGGGAGTATTTCTCAGCATTCAAGCAGGCCTCCCGGAGGGAAGATGACATTGCCAAGGTAACCAGTGGCATGAGAGTTTTATTCAAGCCAGGAAGCACAGAGGTAGAGGAGCTGGCCCTTTGCTATGGCGGAATGGCCAACAGAACCATCTCGGCCCTCAAGACCACTCAGAGGCAGCTTTCCAAGTAAGAGCTAACAGCAGAATAAAACTGCTGCTACTGTTGCTGCTACTAATAGTATCATTGTTACTGCTGCTACTACTATGGCTACCAATAGTATTACTATTGCTGTTACTACTACCATAACTACTGCTACTGCTGCTACTATTGCTACCACTTCTACTTCTACTATAACCACAGTTGCTACTACTACTATTACTAATACTACTACTAGTATTACTGCTAGGAGTATTGCCACTGCTATGCTATTACCATTGCTGCTACTACTATTATTAATACTATTGTTACTGTTACTGCAATTATAATTAATATTATGATTGCTGCTACTCCAGCTGCTTCTACTACTAGAATTACTGCTGTTACTCATTATTGCTATCACTATGACTACTGTTCCTACTACTATCACTACAGCTACAATCATTGCTGCAATTCCTACTGTCACTATTATGATTAGTATTATTGCTGTTATTACTATTACTACTACTGCTGCCTCTTCTACTACTTGTTCTGTTAGTACTACTACTACTACTATTATTGGTGTTATACTAGTATTTTACTAACACCATTACTGCTGCTACTATTATTGCTACTGAAATTACTACTACTACTACTGTTACTGCTACTATGACTATTACTATTGCTACTAGTATTGCTGCTACTACTATTACTACTAACAGTAGTATTACTGCTGCTTTGATGCTGCTGGTGCTATGACTGCTACTTTTTGGCATTGCTTCTGTTACTACTATTATTACTACTGTTGCTGTTGATTCTATTACAACTTCTTCTGTGACTTTTACTACTTCTACTACTACTATCTATATTGCTACAACTACTGCAACTATTGTTGCTGTTGATAGTGTTATTACTAGTAGTATTGATGCTGATGCTACTACTACTGCTCTGTAATTACTACTATTGCTACCACTATGGCTGTGATTAGTACTGCTGCTACTACTATTACTATTACTATGGTTATTATATAACAGAAATTGTACCAAGCACTTCACTAACATTATCCTAGGAAATCCTTACAGCACCCACATAAGATCAATAAAGCTTAACTTGGATTTTGGTTCCTTGGTTCCAAAATTCCTGGCTTTGTCATTTACCAAATAGGTAACGTAAGTCAAGTTACTTGGCCTCCCTGTGCCTCAGTTTTCTCCTTGGTAAATGGGTATACGAATTTTTCCTACTACATTTTAAAATTTAAATTAAAAGTGAGAATTCACATAAAACACTTAAGACATTGCCTGGCACATTGTGAGGATTTGATAGATTTTTAACTGTTATTATTTTGGTGGTCTTTTAAAATTGCATCTGTTTTTAAAGATGAGGAAACAGAGGCTCAATGAGGTTAATTTAAGTTGCCTAAAGTCACCCAACTCTAAGTATCCAAGCTGAATTTTGAACCAAGCTTTATACAGCTCTGAGGCTCTGGGCACACAGCTCTACACAAAGGGATGTGGAGGGCTGGGCAGTAGTGCTGTCCCATGCCCTGCATTCTGGCAGGCTCTGGAAGGAGGAGCTGCTGCAGGACGTGTGTGCAGCCCTGGCGGAGGAGCTGCATCTGCCTCCCGACGCCCCCGGTGGCATGGTGGACTTCCGGCGCACCCTCACCCTCAGCTTCTTCTTCAAGTTCTACCTGACAGTCCTTCGGAAGCTGGGCCAAGAGAACCCAGAAGACGTGAGTGGGGCCTGGCCAGGCACTGGCTCTCTGTAGCATGTTTGGGGATGTAAGAAGTTGGTCTGGGTAGTAAACTTACTCCTCTCCTCCAGACATCTGAGGGCAGAATAGCAGGGACCAGGGTCACAGCACAAGAATCATGGAAATGGGAGTGACCAGCTGGCTTAGAGGCAGAGTGCTGGGCTGGGCTTTGGGAACACAGGTTCTTGCTCTGTAATCTCAGCTACTCGGGAAGCTGAGGCAGGAAAATCGCTTGAACTCGGGAGGCAAAGGTTGCAATGAGCCAAGATTGTGCCATTGCACTCCAGCCTGGACTATGAGAGAGAAACTGTCTCAAAAAAAAAAAAAAAAAAAAGAGAGAGAAAAGAAAAGAAAGAAAAAGAAAAAAGAAAAAAAAGAAAGAAAGAGAAAAAAAGAAAGGGAATACAGAGTGTGATAAGTACGTAGGGTGGAATGGGAATGTCAGGTGGGGCTGCAATAGCCAGGAGGCCATGGAATGCATAGGATGTGCCCTCAAGAGAGCATGCAGGCTAAGATGGGGCCCAGCTCCTGAGATTTGTTCACCAAGAATTTCTTTTGCATCTATCCTATGCCAGGTTGCACGAGGTGCTAGGGGGCAGCTCAGTGTGGGGGAGAACATGGACAATAAAGGCCACACTTGGGAGACAACTGCGGAGATGGAGTGTGGAGGGAGCCCAAAGTGGAGAGGATGTCACTGATGCAGGGACAGCAGAGATAAATCCCTCTTTAAAAAAAAAAAAACAACTTTAAAAATACAGGATTGGATAAAGAAAACCTAAAATTACCTTACTCTCAAATCCCAGAGAAAACCACTGCCAAATATTTTGGTTATTTCCTCTGATCTTTTTTCCAGCATTTATCTGTCCATCTATCTGTTATACTGTTTGTCTGCTCCATCTCTCTCTCTCTGTTTCTAGCTGTCCTTCCATCCATCTATCAACACCTATCATCTTCCTGTCTTTTGAGGTGGATATATTATTTTCTAAATAGACTTGGGACCACACTGCATATAGAGCTTTAAATTCTCCTTTGCTTCCATTGGGATTATATCGTGAATAGTTTCCATATCATTAAATGCTTCCCATGGAATTGAGGAGGGCAAGGAAGACTTTTCCAGGAAGGCTGGAGGAGAAGGATATTCTCAACAGAGACAGCAGCAGGCATAAATACAAGAAGGAGGGAAAGAGTTTGGGGTGTTGGAGGAAGTACAGACCATTCAGTCTACAGGGTACAGTGGGGGGCTAGCAGTGAAGCTGAGGCTGCTGTTAAATGCTGGGTTCTCAGAGCCCATGTTTGGATGCTGAGAGATCCAGCCCGCACTCAAAGGGGCATGAAATGAAGAGACAAGGGGATCAGTTGTCACTTTGGTTATTTGGGGACAACCAAGGAAGGGATCAATGATTGAAACATAATCCTGATCACCTCTGTTATCTTGTCTCCACAGAAGTGTGGTAAACTGGACCCCACTTTCGCCAGTGCAACTTTACTCTTTCAGAAAGACCCCCCAGCCAATGTCCATCTCTTCCAAGTGAGTACAGTCAGTGTATGGCTAAGATCAGGGTACTTTGCAGGCCACATAAGTTGGCTAGTGGCTGACCATCAGCTAGTGACTAACTTGAATTGTATGTAGGTGCATAAAGCTCCTTACGCTTGTGCGTAAATATGCAGTGAAGAAAATGGGAATCGTATAGATGTTAATGTCACTAGTCACTATTTCTCCCTTGTGTGCCTAAATTTCTCTCTTTGGGATTAGACTCTTAGCTGCACCTCTTCCTTACAGATTTTTTTTTAACATGAAGGATAATGTGCAAAGCCAGAAGTCTTCTTGAGCATGCTAAAACAAACGAACAGACAAACCATCTATCTACTCCAGCTTTTTGAGAGGTGCTAGGTAAAGGGTCAGCAAACTTTTCCGTAAAACATTTTAGATTTTGTGGGCCAGATGGTTTCTACTGCAACTTCTCAACTCTGTCATTGTAGCACAAAAGCAGCCACAGGCAAAACATGAATGAATGAGTGTGTTGTCTTCCAATAAAGCTTTATTTACAAAAACAGGCAATGGGCCTGTGTCAGCCCCCAGGCCACAATTTACTGCCCCCTGCACACTGGAGTGTGGTTGGCCCAAGCATGAACTCTGGGGCCTGACTGCCTGAATTTGTATCCACACTCTGCCATTTCATAATTGTGCAACCTTGAACAACTTATTTATCCTCCTGTGTGCCTCTTAAGCAAGTTAATTATACCCACCTGCAAATGTGGATAATCACATACCTGTTTCATAAGATGGTTTTGAGGATTAAATGTGTTAATAAAAGTAAATTACTTAGATGGTCCCTGGGATACGGCGAAACTTTCAATAAACATTAGCCATTGTTATGATTACTTTGTAAAACAAAAACAACTTTATTATCAAATCAATAATTTAAAACATTTTAGAAAATATGGAAAAGTATAAGAAGAAAATAAAAATCACGAAAAATTCCACCTCCAAGAGCAAATTATTATTATATTTTTGTTTAATTCTTTTCATTATTTCCTATGCGTATATGGACATGTATATACTATATTTATATATATATTATATATATATTATATAATAATATAATAATATATATATTATATATATTTATATACTATATTTATATACTATATTTATATAGTATATATTATCTTTTCCTACAGAATTTGAATTATTGTCAAACACAAACACAAATGTTTTATGTCCTGTTTTTATGCTTGCATGAACAATCCTTCTAGTTAAAGTCCTTCAAAAGTATGTTTTAATGGTTGCATACTATTGTGTTAGATGGGGCTGCATAATTTATTTACCCAATCCCCAAATAGTGGAAATGTAAGTTATTCTTTTCTTGTTGTTCTTTTATAAAACAACACTACGACCACCCTTGCCATCACTTATCCACCTTCCTGTTCCCTTTGCCCCTCGCCCCCTGCATTCTTTATTCTTACCCCTCGGTGTGCTTTGCCATGTAGCCTGAAGCTCTCCAGTGTCCCCTGGGCCTGTAGAGGGGCAGTGTCCTTGACAGCGCAGCCTGATTGATGACCCTGTCATTCCAGGAGGTGCCCAAGGGCCAGTCGGAGGAGGACATGGTGGGCCGGCCCCTGCCCCACCTGGCAGCGAACATGCAGGCCTCTGGTGAGGCCGTGTACTGTGACGACATCCCTCGCTATGAGAATGAGCTGTCTCTCCGGCTGGTCACCAGCACCCGGGCCCACGCCAAGATCAAGTGAGTGTCACCGCCAGGAGGAGTTGGTGGAATGCTGTGAGGGAGCTGCTGGGAGCACCCAGGAGACTTCTCTCATCCTGCCAGGCCATGGAGATGCAAAGATAATGACGTGCCTCCAGGACCTCTCAGGCTAGAGAGAGGGGAAGACCTTCTAGACAGCTCCTATTATTATCTCTGTGTTCCAGATGAGGAAACTAAGGCACAAGTAGGGTATGTTACTTGCCCCAGGCCGCACAGTTGGCAAGTGGCAGAGTTGGAGTTTGAAGCCAAGCAACTGAGCAACTGTGTTGTGTTGTTGCCTCTGCATGTTCAAGCCAGACAGCGTGAACTTTACTTCCTGGTGGGCGTTAGACACATAGCCTGCTGAGTAGAGCAGCTAGGAAAAGCCCTTCCTTGGGCCCACTGCATGGACTAGGAATCAGGTTTCCTTGTCATTGGTCTTTTCTCTGCTGCTGCTCCTAGTTTGGAGATGGACTCCCTCCAGGAATGGTGAACCAGGCATGGCTGAAATCTAACAGATAAATAAACTTGTCCAGGTCCCTAAAAAAAAAAAGTGTTTACGTTCCTATGGTTGCTAGCTATAGGATACATTCTTTCCCTTTTTTTCCTTGTCTTGAGCCCATATTGACAATACCATAACCCACATTATCTACACTCAAACCACCTCCATCCAAGCAATGTGTGAATGGATGGAGGAGGATGAGGGGGTTGACATTGTCGTAACTGCAACAACTGGGGCCTTCCCAGGCTGCACACACTTGGAGGTGGGTGTGGCAGGACAGAGCTTAACCCTCCTAACTTAACCTCAGTTCCGATAATACCAGTCACGCTGCTTTCTGGCTTAGTGACTTCAGACAAGCTACCTAACTTCCTTGAGTTTGAGTTTCCCCGAACATAAAATGGGAATTAGGATAAGCACTTTCAGAGTTTCTTGTGAGGGTTAAGCATCTGGAAGATGTTTAGTAGTACTTCAGGGCAGTTTCCATACCTTTCCCTGAAATGTGTTGCCCTATTTCCCTATGGGGGCATGTGCCAGTATGATCAGTACATAGTTGAGACTGTTTCCTTGATAATATATTCAGGCATTCTCCTTTTGAGGTTCATGTTTCCTCATTATGGTAGGATGCCCTGTCATGCTGGGATAGCACCATGAATGCAGGGAGAGAAATGCAGCTCTATGAAGCTGTTCAGGGCCATTGGATCAGTGGCACAGCAGGGCCCTATGTGCTGCTTTTGGAAGGGAGCTAGGTGTGATGCGTGAATTAGCCAGAGCTCTCCAGAGTAAATGCTGTTCATTCTGATATGGCTCGCTTGTACTTGGAGACTAGACAGGGCACCATGTAAGGTATAAAGAGGCCTGGCCTGCCTTATTCACTTTATTTATTTTTAAATGGAGACAGGATCTTGCTATGCTGCCCAGGCTGGTCTGAAACTCCTGGGCTCAAGTGATCCGCCCACCTTGACCTGACAAGGTGCTGGGATTACAGGCATGAGCAACTCTGCCTGGCTGGCTTATTCACTGTATATCCCCAGCAACATTCAGCATAGTGGCCTGAACATGGTGAGGATTTAATCAACATTTGCAGAATAGAGTATAATTGAATTAGAATCTAATAGAAAAGAAGCAGAGAAACGAGGAATTAGGATGGAGCCAAGCCAATCAAAATAAAAACAGGGTTGTCCAACTAGGTGATAGGTTCCCTGCTCCAGCTTGCTGGCCTGGCCCCTCACACCACTCATTCTTGCAGGTCCATAGATATATCAGAAGCTAAGAAGGTGCCAGGGTTTGTTTGTTTCATTTCCGCTGATGATATTCCTGGGAGTAACATAACTGGAATTTGTAATGATGAGACAGTCTTTGCAAAGGATAAGGTAGGTCTTGGATTTTTTTATATGAAGTAAATTGAATAAGTATTGAAGTTTTAATTTGTGTACATTGCTCCAAACTCCTGATCTGGAAAGGTTATACATTTGCGTGGACTGTGGCCATCATCGAGTTGGCCCATATTCAGCACAGTCCACAAAGGGATAGAATATGTTACTTGTTTATTTAATTGATGCCTGCTGTTTGTACATAGTAGGATGTCTCTATGCCAAAGTGGCAGTAAAACAAGGCTGGTGATTACATTTGAACTAACAATTGGGTTCTTAAGGTACAACAGTAAACTCCTTAATTAAAATAAAATAAGAATACATTTAACAAACTAACTAGAAATCACAATACCACCACTATGTGAATTGATCATTCACTTACACAGAAGTTGAACTATTGATTTCAACTATATGGAATTCTGCAACAACAAACAAAATTCTTTAAATGTTTAAGACAGCTGCTACAGAAGTCCTTATATTTTACTCATATAATTCTCGACAGTCATTTTGTAATTCCAGTAGACATCAAATCTTGCAAATTAGACATGAGTGGGTATTTCTGAAGAGTGAGTTCATCTTATTATTCATGTAAAAGTGAAGGAGAGAACAAAAAACTAAAAATGTGAGAACAAGGACTCCATGAGGAGAGCATTTCATAGAAGAACAAATTGCTTTACATACTTCAAGAGCTTCTCAGGACAGTGCTAGCATTATGGCTAGTGAGAGTCAGCCACATTTAACCACCATTGCACTAACCAACAGCCAAATTTAACCACCATAGCACTAACCAACTAAGTCAATAGCTTATTTGGGCCACAAAGATAATTATCAGAGACATGCATGCTAATTGTTGGTTCCTATTGTCAGAAACCTCATCTTCTAAAGTGATGTGTTGGACAACAATTTTTTGTTGTTTACTTTTTTGGGGATGTTGGATGAAAATTATCTCTGAAGGAGTTCCATTAAGCTTTTATGAAACTGAATTATTGAAGAAAAGAAAACAACAATCATTATCATATAAATTTTTTAAAATCTTTTTATGGGTCATCAAGTCTAAGAACCAGCGTTTGAGAGCTACTGCTTTTGGGTATTAGATGAAGTATGGGACACGATACTTAAAAAAAAGTATCACGTCTTGTAAGCGTATGTCTTACATGCCTTACACTGATGCATACAGCCTTTATAGCCTTTGAGAAGCTTTTGATATAAATCTGGGAAATAGAACATAGAAGAGAGTGGTGTAGTGAAAAGAAAATAAAACTGGGGGTCAGGGTCTAAGATTAGTCATGATCTATTAATAGTGACAGGCCAAATGTGGCCTTGCCTTCTGAGTCTCCATAGGAAGACCAATGGTGTTGGAGTGAATCTGAATTGACAAACACACTTCCTGGTGCCATATCCCCCTTTCTGCTCATGGCAAACGAGTAATCAATTGCCACATTCTATCTGGTTCAGCTTCTCAATAGTCTGCCAGTACTAAATACTCAGAATTGGCCCTTGAGATGAAATGTGTTTGGCATCTTGATCCTAATGATCCTCAGTCAGTAGGATAAGGAAATTAAGAGGCCCCGGGGCATTCCTAAAATGTGCTTCGATTGTGAGGCCAGGGACTTCTTTTGGCTTTTTGAACAATCCAAAAATAATTTGTTTCACTGTGAGCCGGGTTGCGTTCTTTAACAGTCTGTCTCTGCTACTAGGTTACTTGTGTTGGGCATATCATTGGTGCTGTGGTTGCTGACACCCCAGAACACACACAGAGAGCTGCCCAAGGGGTGAAAATCACCTATGAAGAACTACCAGCCATTATCACAATTGAGGTAACTGAGAATGGGCTGCCTGTGTAGAGGAGTGAGCTCCTTGTCCCTGGATGTGCATTTATTATGATTCCCTAGAGGGAATTTGAGCAGCAGGTAGGAATTTGGTTAGATGAGTTTTTTTTTTTTTTTTTTGAGACGGAGTCTCGCTCTGCCGCCCAGGCTGGAGTGCTGTGGCCGGATCTCAGCTCACTGCAAGCTCCGCCTCCCGGGTTCACGCCATTCTCCTGCCTCAGCCTCCCGAGTAGCTGGGACTACAGGCGCCCGCCACCTCGCCCGGCTAATTTTTTTGTATTTTTTAGTAGAGACGGGGTTTCACTGTGTTAGCCAGGATGGTCTCAATCTCCTGACCTCGTGATCCGCCCGTCTCGGCCTCCTAAAGTGCTGGGATTACAGGCTTGAGCCACCGCGCCCGGCCTAGATGAGTTTTAAAATCCCTTTCAACCCTGGGATTTGGGGTCCCATGAAATCTTCCCCTTTACGATCTTAGGCCCAGTCCACTAACAACAGCCAAACTGAGTTCCTCCTTCCCAAAATTTTACCTCCATCTGGTCCTTGTGGTATTCTTTGCGTTTCCTTGAGGTCCAGGGTTGTCCACCTACAGCTGAGGAAATGGAGGAAGATGATTCCCTGGGCTACAGTAGAGCTTACTTCAAGTCTGTATGTGAAGCGTATAGAGATTCATTTATGGGAAGAGAGAGTCAACAATTCAGAGAGCTTCTCTTTCCCTAATCAGAACCCATCTTTCCCTCCCTGCTAAAAGTCACATTTCTGAAACTTCTTTGTGATCCCCAGGATGCTATAAATAACAACTCCTTTTATGGACCTGAGCTGAAGATCGAGAAAGGGGACCTCAAGAAGGGGTTTTCCGAAGCAGATAATGTTGTGTCAGGTAGAGCTGTTCCATGCCGCAGTGGGAATGGGGTGGCCCTGGTTTGCAAATTAAATTCAAGAGATATGCATTGAACCCTGAAGCAGGGAAGTGATTTCCAGACATTTCCTAACAGAAAATTCCCTCTTACATTTGTAGCAAAATCGTGGACAGTTGGCTGGGAAAGAGCTTCAGTCATCTTAATCTCTACTCTCCTGTCTCTAGGCTGGACCTAATGATTCTAGAGAGATTCTAGAGTATTCTGATCTGGAAGACCATCTAGGGAAGATAACAGCCACAGATGCCTGACAGCCTTAGGTCTGCCAGGCCTCTAACTGCATAAACTCTCATCATCCCCCTACCTGGAGGCAGTCCTTACTCATATTCAACTAGCATTCTCCCTCCTCTTCCCTTTGCCCTGCTCTCCCTCCACCTCTGTCTCTGACACTGTGAAATCACATCCATTGCTCTCACCCCAGGACAGTGCAGCTGACTACCTCTTTTGGAACTGTTTTTTACATTGGCTGTTGTGCTTTGCAAAGTCACTATGAAGCTAACTCTCCACCAGGCCTGGTAGCTTAGGTTCTGGAAGATGCTCTGGTTTTCAGCATTTCAATCACCTCTATTAATCCCTACTTTACCTTTTCCAAAACTGTACAATGACAGTTTTCAAAATCCTTGATTTCCATAAGCTGCAGTGAGAAGAGAACTTTGGACTGGATGCATTTTGGTGTCATTCTGGTTTCTTTGTTCAGGGGGTGGGGGTGAGGGTAGAGCACTCAGCTCCCAAATGGCTAAGACTTTGGGGTCCTTTTCCACCCCAAGTGGGAATCCTTGAGGTTACCCCTCAGGTAACTGTGCGATCAGTTGCTTCCTGCCCAGGCCACTTGGCAGAGTGTACTCTCTCTTTAGGCAAGCTGGCCCCTTCTGCAGAATCGAGCTCACTGTGAGGGATCTCACTGCTTCCCCAGGGGAGTTATACATCGGTGGCCAGGAGCACTTCTACCTGGAGACTCACTGCACCATTGCTATTCCAAAAGGCGAGGCAGGAGAGATGGAGCTCTTTGTGTCTACCCAGAACACCATGAAGACCCAGGTAGGTGCCTTTGGGTCAGCACAAGGGGCTGACAGGGCAGCGGGGAGCTCCTAGCAAACCAGGAGGGCCATGTGGGAAATGGAAAGAGGGAGATGTGGGCTGGTCCAGAGGGTACTCGAGTGTCACAGTCCTGGAGTCAGACTCTGTCACCAACAAGCTGGTATCACTGACCTTGTTCCACAACTTTTCTCAGCCTCAGTTTTCTCATCTATAAAATGGGGCTTGGGTGGGTCGTCGTAATTATTAGATGAGTTTTAATATTTAGACTAGAGTTTGGTACATGTTGGCTGTTATCATTTCAGTGCCTATGGCCTTGGTCAAGTCATATCCTGCCTCAGTTTCCTCATATGTAAAATGAAGGTATTGGATTAAGTCATAGCCACAAGGCCCACTAAATTATCTACAGCAGCTCAAATAGTCCTCATTTCTCTACTGCCTGTAATGTGACAGCGGTTGCCAGTGTTTTTGGCAGCTGGTCCTACTCTCATGATCTCCCAGTCCCTGGTCACCTGGTCAGACGGAATAAGTTTCTAAAAGTATTCTGTGACCAACTGCTTGCCCTCTGGTTAAAAACCAATGCCTGAATTCAGTCTGGCAGGCCCCAGCATCACTAACCACAAGACTGCATGGGGATTTTGAATTAAGGAATTTCAGAATTCACAGTAGTAATTAGGTCCATGCATATTGGACAGGCTCTGCATAAGGCCTGAAATAAGTTCAGATAATGGATTCAATGTGAATGTTCTGTCTTTTACCCATAGAGCTTTGTTGCAAAAATGTTGGGAGTTCCAGCAAACCGGATTGTGGTTCGAGTGAAGAGAATGGGAGGAGGCTTTGGAGGGAAGGAGACCCGGAGCACTGTGGTGTCCACGGCGGTGGCCCTGGCCGCATATAAGTGAGTTCCAAAGCCTGTTTCTCCTATCTGGCTCTGGGAAGAAGACTAAGGCTACTTCTGCCAGGAAGGCTTTCTCGACTTCCCCCTGTTAGAATTAGTTTCCTCCTGCTTTGAATTCTTTCAGCCCTCTGTTTTTAGAATCCTTGGGCATAGTAGGAGGGTAACATCGCCTGTTCCATTGTGGTCTGGCACAGGTGTCCACATCTGATCTCCCCTACCTGGCTGTGAGCTCTCTGAAGGAAAACACATACCTCGCGTCCTTCTATTCTCCACCTTGTGTAGCACTGTGCCTAGATGGCAAAGCAGCCCAGTACAGGTCTGCTCAGCGTGCAGGTGGAAAAGGTGGCTTCCTGGCTGTTTTTGTTCTGAGACTCGCAGGGCTGAGTTGCTGTTGAAGGCTCACAGGCTTCTAATCCTTTCGGTACCCCCCAGGACTGGCTGCCCTGTGCGCTGCATGCTGGACCGTGATGAGGACATGCTGATAACTGGTGGCAGACATCCCTTCCTGGCCAGATACAAGGTTGTAGATGTTGGGGCTGTGCTGGGACGGGAAGTGCCATTTTGTGAGGAAACCTGGGACCAAATGTCCAGGCCTCCTTGAGCTGCACTCTTACTTTTTGCCTATCTGTAGAAGTTCAAATAAGATATAGCCAGAAGAGAAATTCAAGTAGGCTAACAGCAACACAGAAAGGTAGTGCTGGGGGAGGCTGGTACCTCATCTCCCAAGGGTGGCATTCGTGACTTCTGTGGATTTGCTGTGTTCTGAGTCTGGTCAGGCTCAGAAACATGATTCACCAGCCGACTCAGGGTCAACCAATCGTGCTTGGTAGCCCAACATTAACATGATCACAGGCCTGACGTAAACGTTGGAATGACAGCTTAGTAATTTACTGTGAGAAATAGAACTTTCCAGGAGCCTGGATAGCCCCAAGATGTTCGGATAAGCACCTGGTTTCGCAGATCATGGTTGGAGACTGTCCACACTTCTCTCTGGGACAGTCCCTTTTTTGGGGTTCTGTGGATGACCCATGCACCCTTTCCCTGTACACATCAGCAGAGCCTTAACAGGGTTCTGCCTAGCTCTAGAAACCTGGGCGCCCTCTCTCCATGAACTGGCCTTGAACATGGCCTTTGACCTATTCTGAGTTTGTTTCATGATTTAACTCCCAGCAAGGGATTATAGTTCTCTTAGCCCCAAATTCTTGTGGGCCTGAAGAGAGTTCCTTGATCTTTCAGGGTCCCAGTTTCCGTGTGTGTAAGACAGCCTGTAAAGGGTATTTTAACAGTGTACATAAGGTCAAGGATGTGCGTGCTCCTGTGAAATACAACTTTTTTTGTCTTCTGACCAAAATCTGTGAGGGGACAGTCCAGTATCTTTCCTAGTTTCTCTTCCCTGTGCTCCCCTCCCTGCCCTATCATGACCAACTTTCTCTTTCCAACCTCCTTACTCCCCTCCTAGACCAGAAGCCAGGTGCCAGTAGCAGGAAGAAGGGGTGTGGGGACACGGGTGTCCAGGGGTGGGGAGCCAAGTGTGTGCCACTGGGGAGAGGTCAGGTCCTCTCTTCTTCACTTGTTACCTTCTGCTGACTTTTGAAGGTCACTCTTTTCTCATGGGATGATGTGGTGTTCTGTTTATTTCCTCCAGGTGTCATAAGTGGGAGGGAGGATCAGAGAGAGACAGAGAGGTGGGGGAAAGGGGACTTCGGATAAATCACTCTCCTTTCTCCTTTTATCAGGTTGGCTTCATGAAGACTGGGAAGGTTGTGGCTCTGGAGGTGGATCACTTCAGCAACGTGGGGAACACCCAGGATCTCTCTCAGAGTGTGAGTAGGACCTGCAGCCGCCCCTGCACCCAGAGCTGACTTCAACAGCTGATCAGCCTGTTCCCACACAGGCTCGAGCCTCCCCAATCCCAGCCTGCTACTGTTGCAGTAGTCTCCTAATGGGTCCTCACCTTCAGGTTTCCCATCCTTGATTAATCTCTATAGCACAATGATGATCGTATTATTTCTCTGGTTAAAAACCCATCCTTCCTGTTTAAGATAATTTGCCAAGCTAGCAAAGTTAGTTACAATGTTTTATGTACAGTGTGGTAGCATTGTGTGTGTGTATATGCATGGAATAGTAATATATATACTTAAACTAATACTAATATATATTACTATATATAACATGCATGGAAAAGTGTCTGAAGGAACATATACCAAACTGTTAACAGTGATGATCAAATTATTAACAATGATTGGAATGGTATTGAGAGGGGTACACACTGTCATTTTCTATGTTACACGTTTCCGTGATGTTTTAATTTTAAATAAATCTAATTGATTTTTTTTTTTTTTTGTTGAGACAGAGTCTCGCTCTGTTGCCCAGGCTGGAGTGCAGTGGCCAGATCTCAGCTCACTGCAAGCTCCGCCTCCCGGGTTTACGCCATTCTCCTGCCTCAGCCTCCCGAGTAGCTGGGACTACAGGCGCCCGCCACCTCGCCTGGCTAGTTTTTTGTATTTTTTTGGAGAGACGGGGTTTCACCGTGTTAGCCAGCATGGTCTCGATCTCCTGACCTCGTGATCCGCCCGTCTCGGCCTCCCAAAGTGCTGGGATTACAGGCTTGAGCCACTGCACCTGGCCAGTCTAATTGCTTTTTAAAAAATTATTTCATTGAAGTATAATTTACATACGTAAAGTCAATCCATTTGAATTATATAACTTAATGGTTGTTAGTAAAATTCAAGAGTTGTTAGACCACTATCACAATTCAGTGTTTGAACTCCCATCACCCCAGAATGATCTCTTGCATCCATTTGTAGTCACTCCCATTACCATTCCATAAGCCCAGGTCAGTTAAGTCATTTAATAGAACCATTCACTATGTAGTTTTTTCTGTTTGGTGTCTTTCTCTCGGAATAATGTTTTGTAGCTTCATCTATGTTTTTGTTATTATTCTTTCTTTTGAGACAGTCTTGCTCTGTCACCCAGGCTGGAGTGCAGTGGCACGATCTTGGGTCACTGCAACCACTGCCCCCGGGTTCAAGCGATTCTCCTGCCTCAACCTCCCAAGTAACTGGGATTACAGACATGCACCCCTATGCCTGGCTAATTTTTGTATTTTTAGTAGAGACAGGGTTTCAACATGTTGACCAGGCTGGTCTCGAATTCCTGACTTCAAGTGATTGGCCCACCTCAGCCTCCCAAAGTGCTGGGGTTACAGGTGTGAGCCACCGTGTCCGGCTCATCTTTGTTATAGCATGATTCAGTACTTCACTCCTGTTCATTGATGAATAGTATTCCATGATAAGGATATACCATATGTTGTTTACCATTCACCACTTGATGGACATTTGTGTTGTTTCCAGTTTTCTGCTTTTATGCATAATACTGCTCTCATACTAGTTTTATGTAGACATATATTTTTATTTGTCTTGAGTAAATTCCTGGAATTCCTAGGAATAGAATTGCTGAATCTGTGGTGAGCTTAACATTTTAAGAAATAATCGCATTTTCATGGGCAGAGGCAGCCTGGCAGGCACTGGGAGAGCTGGGCTTTATTATTACTAATATTCTACAATTGTTTAAATAGAAGGAACTTTATAATGAAACAGTTCAGAATACTGGCTCAAGAACCTATGTCAAGATGAGCTGAATTTTAGTAAATTATTTTAGGAATTATGACGAGCTAATTGAATTAGGCTTGTGACAATGAGAGGAATTTACATAACAAGTAAAACTTACATTAAAAATGTTTAGATATTTGCTTCTATAGGTGTCACTTTAATAAAATACCAATTTAGTTTTACTTGTGACTTGTCTAGTTAGTAATAACTTTAATAGGCTTTATTGGGACAAGCTTACTGCTCTTGTGGGAGCTCCTCTCACAAGTAGTTGTAATGCCGTAGTATAACTCAGGATCAGTAGCTTGAGATGTTATTGTTTTTCTCTTCATCTTTGACTTGCAAAGAGCCTCCCCTTTTTGGATCCAGACATCTTTTCTGAATCCTGGTTCCACTAGTATACCTGCTCTCCTGTGATCCCAAATCATAGTCAATGGTGCCTCGAACATAGCACCTTCAGCTAAAGGCTGCCTAGTGCTCTGAGGAAAGCTTGCTGATTATCTTCCTGCTCTACTCACCCCAAAAGGCAGAAAAACAACATAGTCAGTCCTGTGCTCATTTGTAATTGTAAAGATCAGTTATATATGTATTTGTAATGAGAGCAAGTATATACTCATTATAGGACAAATTTAAGAAGTTTAAAATATGCCAAAGTAGAATTTCTATATCTAGTCTTTTGTTTTTTTCGTGAATATTTGCAAGTGATTACCATTAAATTCACACATGACAGATTAATCTGAAAGATCAGAGAGACTATGTTATTCCTGGCCGTGATAGAACTGCTCCTGTGGTTTGGGACAAGTAACAAAACATCTGCTTGAGTTTTGTTTGCAAAATACACTATTAATATTGGACCTACCTCAAAACATATTGAGGATCTGTGAAATGCTAAGTTCCCAAAATAAAATATTGCCGATTGTCTTTTTATTGAAAGTAAATTTCCTCATTAAGTCAATCTGCCTTCTGTAAGTCACAGTGCTTAAATCTCAGGATCTTTTCATTAGGAGAGACCTGTTATTAAGGATTTGTAGGTGTAATTGCTTAGCCTCCATTATTGGTGCTTGGGATAGAGAGGTTTTAGATTTTTCTGTTTTTTGTTCTGCCTCAAAGCTCAGTTTATTGAAGACATTTATAAGCTATTGGATCATCACTTGAATCAAGATTTTGACTAATGAGCTAAATTGTCCATTTCTTATGATTTCCAAGTTATAGTCTGAGAAATGGCTAATTTTAGTAACTGTCCTATCATAAATTAATGTTGGAATAAACTGAAGCTGGAAATAAATACTTCATGAAAACTGGCTAAAGTCTGAAATAAATTACCTGTTTTATGTCCAATAGCTACTACATTTGATAGAACAATTTTGAGAAACACTTCATTCTTGAAGGCAACATCTGACATGGTTCTCAGCAAGTTGGAATAGTAAAGATGGTTGGGTTGTTTTGATGAGTGGAAGCAGCATGTTTGTAGCATACAAGTTGTTCAATCATCTTGTGCTATTGACCTAAAAATATGTCTTAACTCTTCATCGAGGCAAGCCTGGTGAAGCCTTTACTTGTTACTATTTCAACAGTTGGAATTAGTTGCACTTTTTACTTGATGAAACAAAACTATACCTCTGAATATTTATGGATGCTTTTTACTAATCAGGCTTGTGTTCTTAATCCAAATTAGTAAAGTTTTATGGAAGCTGAAATGTAATACAGTAGTCTCCCCTTATCTGCAGGAGATACATTCCAAGAACCCTAGTGGAGGCCTGAAACCTCAGATAGTACTGAACCCTTTATACACTAAGGTTTTTCAATCTGACAACCAAGACAGCTACTAAGCGCTAAGGGGCAGGCAGTATACAGTGTGGATAAGCAGGACAAAGGGATGATTCACATCCCAGGCAGGACAGAGCAGGAGATCATCAGATTTCATCACTCGGGACAGCTTGTGATTTATTTATTATTTATTTATTTATTTTTGTTTTGAGATGGAGTCTTGCTCTGTCACCTAGGCTGGAGTGAAGTGGTGCGATCTCGACTCACTGCAACCTCCGTCTCCTGGGTTCAAGTGATTCTCCTGCCTCAGCCTCCCAAGTAACTGGGATTATAGGCGCCCCACCCCAACATGCCCAGCTAATTTTTGTATCTTTAATAGAGACTGGGTTTCACCATGTTGGCCAGGCTGGTCTGGAACTCCTGACCTTGGGTGATCCACCCACCTCAGCCTCCCAAAGTGCTGGGATTATAGGCATGAGCCACCGTGCCTGGCCGACTTGTGATTTAAAACATGAATTGTTTATTTCTGGAATTTTTCACGTAATATGTTTGGACCAAGGTTGCTTTGGTTAACAAACTATGGAAAGTGAAATTACAGATAAAGGGGGTTACTGCTCCTTTGCTCTGAAATTGATGTTTGGGTGATCAGGAGCAGGTAGCCAATGGAAAGAGCACTTCTGAGTGATAAGTAAAGGAGTTTCTCTGGTGGCCTTTTCACATTCTTCAATGTTCAAGCATATTTTTCACTTACCATTTTCTCTTTCACCTCATTTTGCCTCACCATCCCCCATCTCTGCTTATTTCTTAAACCCATTGATGGCACTCATTAAATTGTGTTCAGAGTGAATGAATCATTGTTCCTTAATATCCTTTTCAATATGCCACAATTTAGGACACTTTTAAAATTTCCTAAAACAATATCCTAATCTGAATAATGACTAATTTGAGCCACATTCCCACCTCTATCTCAGCACACACTGCCAGTCTTCCCCAGTATCTCCTCTTAATTCCCCACCACACCTCATAAAATTGGAATCAAAGAAATCTCACTCTGTCATTGTTAATCTAAGAATAAAAGCACTGATTTTAATACTGCTTTACTAGTTTCAGCCATCTAAGTAGGTAGGCCTCTAGGTATTCTGTAGCTCACTGGTGGTCTTGACAGCCATTCATACATGTTTGTATTACATTATTTTTCAACTAAACCACAGTTGGAAAAAAACATCTTTAATATTTGCCCTTGGATCTGTTACTGCATCACTAGCACTTGTGATGCAATAGGACACTGCGCCTGTACTAAAAGGTCCAAGAGTAAATGCCTTTTTTTTTTTCTTTTGGTATTTGTTTTGTTTTGTTTTGTTAAACATGTCTATAGAGTTGGTTAATGCTAAATTTGTCAAATAGCCCTTCTAAAATTATTCTTGTATTTAAAAAATAAATGGATCTACCTAATTTTTATTGATTTTTTTAAAAAAAGAAATGATCAAATTATATTCCAGAGTGACTAAGCCATTTCATATTCTAATCAACAACCTTTAGGGGTTCCACATCCACAGTAACACTTGGTATGTCTGTCTTTACCCACTAGAATTAGTGGGTGTGAAGTGATAGCTCATTGTGATTTCAGTTTGTGTTTCTTATATGCTGTGACCTTGCAGAACTCATTTATTAGTTCTAGAATTTCTTCTGCAGATTCCTTGGGATTTTCTCTGCAGGCAATCATTATCATCTGCAAATAGGGACAGCTTTTGTTCTTCCTTTCCAATCTGCGAGTTTTAATCTCTTTTTCTTTGCATACTGTGATGGCTAGCCAGACCTTGCAGAACTATAGGTCATATATCCTTGCCTTGTTTTTACTCTTAAGGGGAAGGCATTCAGTCTTTCATCATTAAATATGTTATTGGTAGGGTTTTGTTTGTTTGTTTGTTTTTTGTAGATACTTATGATCAGATTAAGGAAGTTTCCTTCCATTTGTGTTTTCTGGGCATCTTTATAACGAATGGGTGTTGAATTTTGTCAAATGCTTTTTCTGCATTGACTGATATGATCATGTGATATTGTCTTCTTTAGCTTATTAATATGGTGGATTGTGTTCATTGATTTTTTTAAACACTGAACCAGCCACTGTCCTTGGAATAAATCGGCTTGGTCATGATATAATTAATACATTGCCAAATTGTATTTGCTAAAATTTGTTAAAGATTTTTGGATCCATATTCATGAGAAATATTGCTCTGTAGTTTTTTGTTTAAAAATTATACCATCTTGGTCAGGGTTTGGTGTCAGGATAACATTAGCTTCATAAAATGAGTTAGAATTCCTCTTTTCATTCTAGAAGAGATTGTGCAGAATTGGTGTTAATTCTTCTTAAAATGTTTGGTAGAATTTTCCAGTGAAATCATTTGGAACTGGAAACTTCTTTTCTGACAGCCTTAAAACTATTGGTTAAATTTCCTTAATAGTTCTAGGACTATTCAAATTATCTATCTCATATTGAAGCGGTAGTTTTGTATTTTGAGACATTCATTTTAAAATGTTTTGTTTTTAATTGTTATGGGTACACAGTAGTTGTATACATTTATAGGGTACATATGATGTTTTGATGCAGGTGTACAGTGTGTCAGGATAAACAAATCAGGGTAATGTAAGTTTCCATTACCTCAAGAATTTATCATTTTTCTGTGTTAGGGAACATTTCAATTCTACTCTTATTTATTTTTAAATATATGATAGGTCAGGCACGGTGGCTCCCACCTGCAATCCCAGCCCTTTGGGAGGCTGAGGCGGGTGGATCACGAGGTCAGGAGATCAAGGCCATCCTGGCTAACGTGGTGAAACCCCGTCTCTGCTAAAAATACAAAAAATTAGCCAGTCGTGGTGGCGGGCGCCTGTAGTCCCAGCTACTGGGGAGGCTGAGGCAGGAGAATGGCGTGAACCCAGGAGGCGGAGCTTGCAGTGAGCCGAGATGGCGCCACTGCACTCCAGTCTGGGTCACAGAGCCAGGCTCCATCTCAAAATAAATAAATAAATAAATAAATAAATAAATAAATAAATAAACGATAAATTATTGTATATTTTTAAATATTATAGTCCCCATATTGTGCTACTGTATACTAGGTATTACTCATTCTATCTAACTATAATTTTATATGCATTAACCATCCCCACTTTATCCCCCGTCCCCCCTACCTTCCCCAGCCTCTGGTAAACATCGTTCTACTCTTTATCTCCATGAATTCAATTTAATTTTGTCTAAGTTATTAAAAAATTTATGTGTGTAAAATAGTTCATAGTGTGTTCTTATTTCTCTTTTGATGTCTTCAGGGTCTGTAGTGGCATCCCCTGTTTCAATCCTGATATGAGTAATTTGTGGCTTCACTTTGTTTTTCTATCTTGCCAGAGGTTTGTCAATTTTATTGCTCTTTTTAAAGACCCAGGTTTTTGTTTCATTGATTTTCTCTATTGTGTCTGTTTTTGATTTCACTGATTTCTGCTGTTATCCTTATTATTTCCTTCACTTTGTTTGCTTTGGATTTATTTTGCTTCTCTTTTTCTAGGTTATTGAGTTGAAAGCTTGAATAACTATCTGAGAATGTTTTCCTCTTTTTTAATGTATTCAGTTGAGTGCTATAAAGTTTCCCCTAAGCACTACTTTAGACAGGTCCCATAAGTTTTGGTATGTGTATTTCATTTTTTTCTTGTATTTTTGGTCTGCTTGTTCGTTTCTCTGACACTTTCTCTTTGATCCCTAATTATTTAGGAGCATGCTGTTTGGTTTCCAAATGTTTATAGATATTCCTGTTATCTTTCTATCCTGAGGCTTTCTATTGATTTCTAGTTTCATTCCATTTTAGTTGAAGAACACATTCTACAGGATTTCAATTCTTTCAAGTGAGTTGAGGTTCATATCATGGCCCAGGACATAGTCAGTTTTGATACAAGTTCCATGGGCACCTAAACAGAATGTGTATTTTGCTGTTGATGGACTGTGTATTAGCTTCCTGTGGCTGTTATAACAAATCACCACAAATTGGGTGGCTTAAAATAGTGAACATTTATTTTCTCACAGTTCTGGAGGCCAGAAGTCTGAAATCAAGGTGTTGGCAGGACCGCACATCCTCTGGAAGCTCTAGGGAAGGATCCGTTCCTGGCCTTTTCTAGTTTCTGGTGGCTGGTGGCACTCCTTGACTTGCGGCTGCATCACTCCAGTCTCTGTCCTTGTCTTCCCATCACCTTCTCCTGTGTGTCTGTTCTTGTCTACCTACACATAATTCTCTCTTACAGAGACATTTGATTGCATTTAGGGTCCACTCCAATAGTTCAGGATAAGCTACTTCTCTCCACATCCTTAACTTTATCACATATTTTGCCATATAAGGTAGTATTTACAGGTTCCATGATTAGAAAGTGAATATATCTTTGGGGAGGCATTTCTTTTTCCTACCACAGGTGTAAATATCCACTAGATCCTGATGGTGGTGTTGAGTTCTTCTATACCCTTCCTGATTTTCTGTCTATTTTTTTCTATCAATTTTGAGAGAGGAGCATTGAAATCTCCAACTGTAATTGTGGATTTTTCTATTTCTCATTTTAGTTCTACCAGTCTTTACTTCATAGATTTTTCAGCTCTGTTATTTGGGGCAGACACAATTAGTATTGCTGTCTTTTGGGAGGATTGACACTTTTTTCATTATATAATCTCCTTCTCTCTGTCTCTGGTAATTGTATTTGCTCTGAAGTCTATTTTATCTCATGTTAATAAAGCCACTCTTGCTTTCTTTTGATTAATGTTTGCATGGTATATCTTTTTCCATCCTTTTACTTTCAACTTGCCTACATTATTATATTTGAAGTGATTTTCTTGAAGATAGTATGTAATTGGGTCATGTTTTTAAATCCATTCTGCTAATCTCTTTTAATTGTATTTACACTATTTATAGGTAATATAATTACTGATGTGTTGAGGCAGAAGTCTGCCACTTTATTTTTTGTTTTCTGTCTGTTCTATCAGCTTTTCATTTCTCTGTATTCTTTTGTGTGCCTTGCTGTGGTTGGGTTACTTGGACATTTTTTTAGAATTCCATTTTGATTAAAAGTATCTCTTACATAGCATTTTTAGTATTGCTCAAGGTATTATGTTATATATATACAACTTACCGCAGCCTACGGAAGGTCTCGTTTTACTAGTTTTGGTGAAGTATAGAAAACTTACCTCCCTTTATGACTCTGCCCTTTCCCATTTACATTATTTTTATTTTAAACACTTTCTTTACATTCATTTAGAACCATATCAAGACAGTGTTTTAATTTTTGTGCAACTATCAGACAATTTTAAAAACTGAAAAGAAAAGCTTACTGCTTGTACCCACGATTTTGCTTATAGTGTTTTTCCTTCTAATTTTCCAGGCTTCCTTCTTTTATCCTTTTCTTTCTGTTTAGAACTTCCTTTAGTCATTATTTTATTGTGGGTCTGCTGGGGACACATTTTCTTAGTTTTCCATCTGAGAATGTCTTGATTTTTTTCCTTGTTCCTGAAGGATAACTTTACTGGGCATTAAATTTTGAGTTAACAGTTCATTTCTTTCAGCACCTGAGAAACTGCCACTTCGTTCTGGTCTCTGTGGCTTCTGATGAGAAATCCTTTCTCATTCTAATTAGGCTTCCCCTATAGGTAAGTTGTCATATTCTCTGGGTGCTTTCAAGACTTTTTCCTTTGTCTTTAGTTTTCAGAAGTTTAATTATGATAGGACTTATCACGGATTTCTTCAGGCTTATCCTGTTTCAAGATCACTAAGCATCTTGAATCTGTAGGTTTATATATCTTGAAACCTTGAAAACTTTTCAGTTATTATTGCTTTGAGTACTTTTATGCTCTTCTCTTTTTCTCCTTTTCTTCCAGATCTCCAATGGCTTCAATGTTAGGTCTTTTGTTATAGTCCCAAAGGTCCTTGAAACTGTTTGTTTGTTTTTTTTTTTTTTTTCATTCCATATTCCCAATATAGTTCAGACTGGATAAAATATCTTATTCTATTCTTCATTTCACTGATTCTCTTCTATGCCCCCTCTCTTCTGCTGTTGAATCCACCCAATAAGTTATTTATTTTAGTTGTTGCATTTTCAATTCTAAAAGGCCCATTGGTTATTTGTGGAAGCCTTTTATTTGTGTCAAGTGTGTTCACAATTGATCTTGGAGGCATTTTTTTTTTCATGGCTGCATTAAAACTATAGTCAGATAATTTTAACATCTTTGTCACCTCAGTGATGGCGTCTCTTGGTTATCTTTTATTATTCAGGAAGTTTGAGATCTTCCTGTCACTTGGTATGACAAGTGATTTTTCACTGAAACTTGGAGAAACCCACCACTAATGTACAGATGATGGCGGTGATGATGATGGTGATAATGATGTTCTGAGAGCTTGGATCTTATTTAAGCCTTCTATTTTAATTGGCTCTTTCTGACCTTGCTCTAGCAGTGGTGGATGCCACCTCATCACTGCTAGGTGGGGGTAGAAATCTTAATCTTCCACTTGGCCTTTGTTGATACTCAGGGTAGGAACAACTACTTACTTCTGGGCAGAGGTGGGAGATCTACATTCCATGTGCTGTCCATGGACATCATGGTGCAGGTGGTCTCTTTACCACTGGCTTGTGCTAAAAGTCTTGACTCTTCCCTAGACTTTTTCTGACACCACCAGAATGGAAGGGAAGAGTGATGTGTCTTTGTTAGGTGGGTGGGGAAGTCAATGTGTTCTCCAGTGACTCAATCATGAGGTGTAGGTACAGCCTTATGACTGGCCATCAGCAGTGAAAGTCTCGACTCCCTACCTGGTCTCCTCTGGCACCATCCCAGCAGGAGTGTTGGGGTATCTCATAACAGCCTCGTGAATGTGAAAGTCTAGGCTCCCACTGAGCTTTTGTAGGTGTGAGTAGGAGTGAGACTACATTTTTGTGTGTGTGATGTTTGACTGGGGTACTTATTGTCTAAAAGTGTTTAGTTTTGCTTGATTGCCCTATTCCTGGTCTTTTGACTAGAGATAAAAGGATTTGGGATATAGAGTGAGCTTTTTGGTCTCTGTCATCATTGGCATTTCTGGATTGCCAGCTCCTGCCCCAAGTCTGGGATATATAGATGAGGCAAAAAGGAAACCCCTGGAACTCACCATCATGTCATTCCTTGGGTTGCAAAATCCCTCCTGGGACTGCCTTTTTTTCCCTCCACTTTTCAGAGTATTCTTACATTGTTGTTGTGGTTGATTTTAAATAAATGTATAGAATTCCAGAGTTTTTAGTGGTACTTAGTGGGAGTATGTAAGTGGAAGTCTCTATATTATACATCAATGCTGAGTTTCTCGCAAGATAGAATCCTGAGTGATGTCATCAGTAATTATCGTGTGCTTTCATGTTTAGTCTCAGTTGATGCTCCTCCAGTCACATTATAAATGACCAGGGTAAGACCAGAAGTGGGAGCTACACACTCCTCATTATTGTGGTCACAGCTTTAGCAGATGAACTTGGAGTATTGAGTTGTTTAGAAAAATAACTAGAGGGTTTGGATGAAATAAGGTCAATTGTGAGAATTAACAAATTTATTTTGGTGGTACCACTTTTTACAGTTTTTTAAATCTTAATTTTGTAACCATAGTAGTTACATATGTATAGATTCTTGTTAAAAAAAAAAAAAAAAAAAAAAAAAGAGGTGGCTGGGTGCGGTGACTCATGCCTATAATCCCAGTACTTTGGGAAGCCGAGGTAGACAGATCACTTGAGGTCAGGAGCTCAAGACCAGCCTGGCCAACATGGCAAAAGTCCGTCTCTTTAAAAAAAAAAAAAAAAAAAAGTTAAAGTTTTCAGGAAAAGTTGACATTCCCCTTTACCTCTTTGGATCCCACTCTTCTCTGCTAGGTGCTGCCTAATGGGCTCAGTTAGAAAACTTCACTCTTCAGTTCTAGGGTTAAAATTGTTCAAAAAAAGAAGTATTATTATTTCATGTTCTCACCACGTATAAGACATGCTTTTTGGCATGGGAAAAAATCACATTGAAAAACGTACAGTCTTTGTCCCTAGACACCTTACAAGATTTTTAATTCAATCCAGCAAATATTTATTAAGTGCCTAGGGTGGCCACATGAAGAAGGATATGACATTGTTTCTGCCTTCAAGAAATTCACAATATGGCTGGGGAAATAGATGATAAAAGAAACAGAAATACAAGTTGATAAATACTAGAAAAAGCAAAAGTAGAATTAATTGAGACATAGAAAAATCATCTAGGATGAGTAAGACTGAAATGATCAAAGACACATAAAGCAACTTGTGGGAGAGAGAGAGTACACATAGGAAAATAAAACCAAAATAAAACAAACAACAAAAACATGAAAACTGCCATTGATCTTTCCAGAGAGATGAGATATTACAACTTAAAGAAGGAACAGAATGTTACTAAAATGGAGCAATCAAAGAATAAAAAAGAGCTCTCATGAATTGATACTATGAAAGCAGAAGGGTTGAAAGGAACTTGACAAATTTCCCAAAAATGGAAAATAATGTGAAAAAATAGAGAAAATACAAAAAAACATTGAGGATTAGTTCAAGAGGTTCAAATCATAAACATTTCAGAAAGAAAGAATGGAAAAAACAGAGACGGGGGAGCTATCAATAATTCAAAAAATTTTCCAAAACCGATGGACATACATTTTGGGATTAAAACAGCACATTCAATAACCAGCACAATGAAAGAAAATAGACCTATGCCAATTTATAACATTATGAAATTTAGAAACCCGAGGACAAAGAGAAGATTTCACAATTTTCAGGAAAAAAAAACCTTTCCAAGAGTTAGAAAGCCATTGATTGGACTTCTCAATAGCAGGAAGCTAGAATGTACTGGTCAAATGCCTTCAAATTGCTGAGAAAAACTGGAAAGCCTACTTCCAAATTAGGATTCTATATACAGCGGAATCATTAATTAAAGGTGAAAGGAGAATAAAGACATTTCAGACATGCAAGGTGTCAAAGATGTTCCTCTTTGTGTACCCTTTCTTATGAAGATATTAAAGGATGTACTCCAACAAAATGAGGGAGTAAAATTTAAAAAGGGAAAGGCATGGAATCCAGGAACAGGAGATTCAATATGGAGAGAGATGAAGGGAATCCCTGGGATGAATCCCTTTACCCCTTTGGATCCCACTGGGGGATTTCAGATTTAAATCCTTAGGTAACAGCTGAATAGCAGGTCTAGTGGGCAGCCAATTTAAACTGGAGTAGGCCAGATGGCTCTAGGATAGAAAATCTAATGTGCTTGAAAATGTTGGAAGCAGGGCTCACGAGGGAAAAGAGAAAACACATTAGAAGCAGATTTTTAGAATTGGGGAAAACTTTAAGTTGGCTTAGTAATAAGTACATACCAAATGAAGCAGATGAAAAAATAAAGACAATTATTAACTCCAGGATGAAAAAAGTATTATCAAGGGAGAAGAAATTGTAATGTAACTACATGGTTCAGCAGTAAGTAATGTTTACAGAGTTACAATATTAAATTGACTATTGATCTGATCAAAATACAACTATACTGGGAAATAGGAAGCTGGTAGGGGTGAGGGCTGGAGGGAGGGGGCTAAGCCAAAACTAAATTCTCCTTTTCCGTAAAAGAAAGACAACCTAAAAGTCCAAAACTGAAAAAGTCAAGACATAGCAATGTAGCCACATTATCTAGAGACGTGTAAGTTTATCTAAATAACTTATAAATGATAAGCTATGAGAATTGCAAGTAGTTGCTTCTGGAGACTGGAAGGAAGGAAAGTGGAAGAGGCTACTGTTTTTCATACCATGACTTACAGAAGTCTGCAACACTTCAAACTATTTGTAGTACAACTTTCATGGTGGTTTCATTAGTTTTTATTAATTAATTTACAATGAATTTTTAAAAGTTAACTGTTTTCAAAAAGAGGCAAGTTCCAACTAGAGGCTCTGGGAAAGGCTTCTCCACAGAGGAGCTGAATGAGGGGACTAGTAGGTGGATACGGTGCAGTAAAGTTGCTGCTGCAGGCTGGGCTCATCCCTGCAATCCCAGCACTTTGGGAGGCCAAGGTGGGTGGATCACAAGGTCAGGAGATCAAGACCATCCTGGCCAACATGATGAAACCCTGTCTCGACTAAAAATACAAAAATTAGCTGGGCATGGTGGTGCGTGCCTGTAATCCCAGTTACTCAGGAGGCTGAGGCAGGAGAATCGCTTGAACCAGGGAGTAGGAGCTTGCAGTGAGCCAAGATCACGCCACTGCACTCCAGCCTGGCGACAAAGCGAGACTCCGTCTAAAAAAAAAAAATGCTGCTGCAATATCCTGGGGGAGAAATAACTTGGGCTGAAGAAGAGCAGCTGTGGTGCAGAGGGGAAAGGCAGGCAATGGATATGGCCCTCAGAATTCCTACTTTGAGGAGCCAGTGAAATCAGCACACTGTTCTCTCCCATTTTTGTTTCCTCTGCTTCAGATTATGGAACGAGCTCTATTCCACATGGACAACTGCTATAAAATCCCCAACATCCGGGGCACTGGGCGGCTGTGCAAAACCAACCTTCCCTCCAACACGGCCTTCCGGGGCTTTGGGGGTCCCCAGGGGATGCTCATTGCCGAGTATTGGATGAGTGAAGTTGCAGTGACCTGTGGGATGCCTGCAGAGGAGGTAAGCGGAGTATTTGGTAGCACAAGTCGAAGTGGTTTGGACTGCTTAGGGGGAGAGTGGCTTTGTATCTTGGGCATCTCCCATGGGGGCCGCCCCCACCCCCACAGTCTCTTGCCACCAACAAGGCCTCTTTGTCTCTCTCCTTGGGAAGGTGCGGAGGAAAAACCTGTACGGAGAAGGGGACCTGACACACTTCAACCAGAAGCTTGAGGGTTTCACCTTGCCCAGGTGCTGGGAAGAATGCCTAGCAAGCTCTCAGTATCATGCTCGGAAGAGTGAGGTTGACAAGTTCAACAAGTAAGCACTGGGAGTAGGGGTCCAGTTGCTTTCCTGGGTTTCATATCCTACAGCCTTTCTGCTGACCCCAAAATAGGAAGCTAGTAATTTAGTGGATAACTTATGAGACTGCTGAGTTTGCCAACTCATTCATAGCCATCTCTTTAAGATCTTATAATGATCTTCAGCCTGGGGCAGGTGGGCTCACAGCCTGCAATCAGTGTCATAGTCTGTCAGTTGTGGTTCATCTTTAAGCATTTGTAAACCTGGGCACACCATATTGTAAAGAACACTGGCCCAGGACCAACACGTCACAGTTATACACCTGCCTCTGACACCAATCTATAAATATGAATTTTAGAGTCACTCCATCTCCCTGGGCCTCAGTTTCATCATCTGAAAAGCGGACATAATTGGACTGGCTCTGTCCTCCTCACAGAGTTATTCAGACAATTAAATATAAAGCACAGAGAAGGCTTTATTATTGTCAGCAAAGCACAGTGCCTCCTGGAGATAACAGCCCAAGACCACCAGGGCACTCTGACCCAGCACAAGTTGCACTCAAGGAATACGAGTGTTGACACTAAAGTCAAGACCGCCTGGAGCGGGCTGTGCACCAGCTGACTGTTCTCATCTTTGTCTTTTTTGGGGCATAGTTCCATTATTACAAGACTGTATGGGAAACCCCAAGGATGTCCTGTTTTGGCTTGATCCAAAGATGTTCATGACCTCAACATGGTAGAGAAGTTTCTATAAGAATGTTCCTTTTTCTCTAGGGAGAATTGTTGGAAAAAGAGAGGATTGTGCATAATTCCCACCAAGTTTGGAATAAGCTTCACAGTTCCTTTTCTGAATCAGGTAATTGCTTTATAGAATTGTGTCTATCTCCGCTGGACTGGGACCCCATTTCCCCCTTGTTTACAGCATTGCAAGGGAAATTTCGTTGTCACTGGTAACAGGGCTTACTGGAGGAACTCTTTGCTATTTAAATGAAAGTTGAACTTGCACAGTCCTATTTGTCCAGTAAGTCATGGGCAGTGAGACTCAGAGATCTGGGATCAACCTCTAGTTCTTACCTTTCCTTACTATCGGACTGGTGAGAGCTACTCTATTTTTCTTGTTCTGTTTCTTCACTTACAGGGTGAGGACAGATATTTGACCTATTTCCCTTTGAGAACAAGAGAAACAGAGAGAAACACATGAAAACCTTCTGCAAACTACTGATGTGCTATATAATTAAATCATGAGATTCATACTGCCATAATTTTTGTCTGAGATTTATATCCAAAATGCTGCTGGTTCTCTTGTTCCTGGGCTCCATACCTTTGGTCCCAAACTTTACTGAATTGGAATTTACTGACTTTTGTGTCTGGCATCCTTCTCTTTCCCTAGGCAGGAGCCCTGCTTCATGTGTACACAGATGGTTCTGTGCTGCTGGCCCATGGGGGGACCGAGATGGGCCAAGGCCTTCATACCAAAATGGTCCAGGTGAGCAGCCCTCTCTAGCACCGTGCTGTCTGTTGTTAGGGGAAGTGGTATAAGAAATTGAGCAGTGGGACCTACCAGAGCAGAAGCAGGCCCGGGGGCTGGCCCCGGCCCTGTCGCTTATGTCCGTGTCACCTCGGGCAAGTCTTTTCCTGCACTTGAACTCAGTTTCCTCAACTGTGCAAAGGAGTTGGCCAGGTGACTTCTGAAGACATTGCTATTACCAACATTCTCAGTGTGTCAGGTGGGCACACTGTGTGTGTAAAGGTTTCCCACATTCCAAAAGACTCCTCGGAGTGGGGTGAGGACAATGAGCTGGATTAGAGTCAGCACATCTGCTTGGCGCATGGAGACTGGCCAGATTGGATCTTGTGAAAAGTGAGTGTTAGTGTAAAAAGGCACTGTCAGTTTATGAATGCTTTTACCCAACCAAACCACTCCAACAAGTGCTCCTTCAAATTCAGCCAGATGTGAGGACATCCCAGACAATGGGATTAGAGCTTACAAAATTGTTTTCTTGCCTGTAACAGTGAATGTGAATCCTGTCTTGGAGAGAAGGCAGCCAAGCCCCATGATAACCCTTTCCCTAGAGGGCAATGTCTTCTCTTTTTGCAGGTGGCCAGCAGAGCTCTGAAAATCCCTACCTCTAAGATTTATATCAGTGAGACAAGCACTAACACTGTGCCCAACACCTCTCCCACGGCTGCCTCTGCCAGCGCTGACCTCAATGGACAGGCCGTCTACGTAAGGAGCCCATGGGAGCCCGCAGAGCAGAGGGCCAGCCCAGAGCTGTGGGCCTGGAGAGTCTCCCTGGGTGGGAGCTAGAAGGGTTCCTTGCAGACTCTTTGGCTCTGGCCAGGCCTCTGGCTCCCTTATCCAGGAGGATGCTGTTTCTCCAAACCTCAAGCTAAAAGAGAGGCCCAAGAATCATAATCACTGCCCTCAAAGCTGGGAAGGATGAGTGCAGGATGGGGAAGTGAGGATACTGAGGGAAAGCAGAGGCTTCTGGAAATACTCCCTGGTTCTGGAGCTAGCAATAGGACAATGGACTGAAGCTGAAATTTGATTATAGAGTCAAGTTGGCCACACTTGCTCCTCTCCCATATGGGGGATGTAATCAAACAAGGAGTTTGAGGGAAGAAGACACCTCCCTTGGGATCCCTCAAACATTCCACCCTCTGTCAGTCTAAGAATTGGGTCAGGAAGTGCTCTCCAAGCAGGGACTAGTGGTGGCCCTATTGGCCAGGTCCTGTGGATTCTATCCTGGACCTTGGTCATTCTGGAGTGGGTGGTCAGGCTGTTTGAGTGGCACTCTGGGCACAGCATTGCTTGGAGATGGCCTTGCTGGGGCCCTCGGGTTTTGCCTGGGCTATTGAATGCAGAGGAGTGATGTGTCTGGCTTGCTGGGGGTGTTTACTTTAGGCGGCTTGTCAGACCATCTTGAAAAGGCTGGAACCCTACAAGAAGAAGAATCCCAGTGGCTCCTGGGAAGACTGGGTGAGTCTGAGCGGATCCAAGTCCCTTTTGCAAAGGAGAGGGAAATCGACAGCAGGGCCTCCGTTCCGACCCCGAACAAGCAATAGGAGACAATATTCTAGTCAGAACAGCAGAGAGAAGTTGAGGTGGTTTGTGTGATTTTACAGGACGAATAAATGCTCATCCTGGCTGGGTTGCTTTCTCTGTAGCTTTCATCATTGAGGGAGGTCATTTGAGGGAAGTTTTTGATCCAGGATCTTGACAGCCTTGTGGGAATCAGGGTTTTCGCTACCTGAGCCTGAGAGGATGGGTGCCTGCTGAACATGCCTCATCAGATTGTACTGACTCACCGGGTCTATTCCCACAGCCCCTTTGTCCCAGATGAACCTGGTTTTCCTCAAATCTCCATCTCTTGAGTCTGGGTCTACTGAGATTCCCTCTATGAGAGCGTGGGGAGAAAACATCACCCAAGAACTTCTATCATTCCTGTGATTTGGGGAATGACAGAACAAGTACTTATAATAAGAATGAGCCCAATTCTCTGACTTCTAGATCAGTGGCCTGAATGTCAGAAATCTCAGAGGGAGGCTGCAAGGGAGTCTCTCGCAGGTGGGAGGCTGTGGCTCCTCCAGTAGGGGGAAATATCAATGGCAGCCCTGCATCCTTCCCCAGTATTGGAGTGGTAGAACTGGGCAGAAGAGTAGCACATCAAATGTGACCCCACGTAAACCAGCTCAGTACAAATCTTCCTCAATAGATTGAAAGAAAACATGCCATTTTTCTCAGACTCACTCATCTTACTATGCCTTCTTTGATCTCTCCATACCATGTGTACCAAGCACATGAATGTAGCTTGGCTTTGGTAGTTGGGTGAAAGCTTAGTGGCAGGTCAGGGTTCCTGAAAACCCCACTTCCCCTGCCTGATGGCCATCTCTGCTCCTCAGGTCACAGCTGCCTACATGGACACAGTGAGCTTGTCTGCCACTGGGTTTTATAGGTAAGTATGGTGCTGTCCTTGCCCAGCTCATAGTGTGATGTCATCTTAACCTCACTGGTCCGTTCCAGCACCAAATCCTGCCAGGCTGTGGTCAGGAGAGAGCAGCCCCACTGAAGCTCTTATCTCTTCAACAGACTTCCACTAATTTCAGTCTAAAGATGCTCTAAAATATGTGGAATAGCCACGCTGTGTGCCAAGGGGCAAAAGCACCAGTTGTGTGTCAGAAGACCTGACTTCTAGTTCTGATCTCAGGGTGCACCATTTTGCCTGAGGAAGTCAGTGGTCCTACTGAACCTGTTCCCCTGTTTCCTTACTGACGACATTTTAGGGCCAGTCACCTAACCATTCCTCCCTCAGTGTTCTCCTGCAGAAACCAGGGTGTGTAGTGTTATGAGTTAGGCATTGCTGTTAGCTATGCGTGCTTCTTTGTACTGTGTGTGGGATTTTTTTATAGAATGAGAGGAGGATTTAGAGCACATGGTCTTGTTACAAAATGCAGAATACAGTGGAACCTTATTAATACAGGGAGATTTTCAAGAGAGTGTATGTCTTCTGCAACTTTAAATTTAGTAGCAGCATGAATAGCTAGAGACCCTGCCCATCTGACTTAGCAGCTGTAAAAAGATATGATCATATGTACTGTCAGTCATCATGTTTTAGCCATCTCTGGCAATTTTAACTAGGACCTTTTCTTTCACAGATATTTGGACTATTTTCTTTCAATATATTTGGAAAATAATTCAATGTTTCTTTAAAATATCTTGTCTGAATGTATGGATATATAGATGCATAAATATATATGTATAAACATTTCTTATACATATATAAGCATAAATATATATATGTATAAACATTTCTTATACATATATAAGCATAAATATATATAAATGTATGAAACATTTATTTTCATGTGTATATGAATATATATATAAGCATATATATGTTTATACACATATAAGGCATAGATATGTATAAACATATATACACAAAAAACATTTATATGCCCTATATATGAACATATATATGGCTAATACATGTGTATACATACTACACTGAATATATATGCCTTATACATACATGTATATACCTATATACATGTATGCATAAGGCATATATATGTATAAACATATATTCACACACAAAACATTTCTATGCCATGTATATGAACATATATATGGCTAATATATGTGTATAGATATTACACTGAATATATATATGTATTATACATATATGTATGAGTCATATATATGTGTAAACATATATACACAAAAAACATTTCTATGCCATATATATGAACTATATATGGCTCATATATATGTGTATAAGTATTACACTATATATGTATTATACATATATGTATAAGGCATATAAAAGTATTATACATATATATGTATAAACATGTATATATATGTGTGGTGAAGAAATGTTTTGCCAATGCTTTCTAGGTTATTAATATCTGACCTACACATACATAAACTCATTTTCTCATAAATTCCTATTACTTTTCTGGAGTTCATGAAACTAAGGTTTTATAAAGGTGAAACCAGATGAGCATGGTGACAGTTGGAAAAACAGAGGTCAAAGGGATTGGTGGTGTTTTTTTCTGGGAGTTGGTGGTGTTTTATTCTGGGAGAAGGCTTTTCCCTCAGCCCCATACTGGTTTTGTTTTTGTGCAGATGTGCCCATATCAGCTCATGTTATCCCTGTGTAGTATATGGAATAACAGAGTCAGTGTACTGTAAACTCTACGTGTGTGAATACACATGTACAAATGCATAGATATACACATATATTTATATGACTCAGGCAAAAGTGGAATTGTATAAGGTACTCCAGATTGAAAATTTTTTAAATGTATAAGGAAGCATTTGTTTCTATTAGTGTCATTTCCCTCAAATCATTTGTTGAACTTTCAAAGGGACCAGCAGGTGGGGAGTGGCTGCTTAAAGATGCACCCAGGTTAGCATGAGATACTGATCTTATTAACTTTCATCTTGAGAAGGTAAGCAGGTGAACTTGTGTGAACAGTCTAAGAGCCACCACAGGCAGAACCTTCTGTCCTGAAGACCTTGGATTTTAATTTAGTACATCCTTTGGAGTGTGATTTTCACGTCCTTCATGAACGGACAGATCTATTACCTCTGTTTCTACTGTGTAGAAGCCAGCATGGTATCAAACACTGCTAGGCTATACAGAAAGAGTACGGAAGGGTTACTGGCAAACTAGAGGAGAGCCCAGAGACAAAATGTTCTGGAATAACTGGGTTTCATTAACAGGTTCAAACTGTTCAAAACACATGGACTTTTTTGGAGAACAGCTGAATGCAAAAACTTGTGGGGTTTAAAGATGTTGTGTGTCAAGCTGTGCGTGCATAGGGAAGGGGGTGTGTTCATGTTAATACGCGCGCAGTATCTTCTCTTTCCTTTCCCAGAACACCCAATCTGGGCTACAGCTTTGAGACTAATTCGGGGAACCCTTTCCACTACTTCTCCTATGGGGTGGCTTGCTCTGAAGTAGAGATTGACTGCTTAACAGGAGATCATAAGGTAAGAAGTTTGCAAAACTTTAGTACTTAGTGGGAAAGAAAGAGAAACAACTGAGTTGTAATACCAAAAGTTGATAGAGACAAACTTTCTGGTTGGAAAAATAATGCCTTACATTAAGGATAGGCAAACATCCTATGAAGGGCCACAGAATAAGTATTTTAGGCTCTGTGGGCCATGCAGTCTCTGCCTGAGCTACTGAACTCTACCACTGAAGTGTAATAGCAGTCACAGACAGCTTGTAAACCAATAAGTGTGACTCTGTTCCAATAAAATATGATTTATAGACACTGAAATTTGAATTTGAATGGAATCTCATACGAGTTTTACTTGTCACAAAGTATTCTTCTTTTTATTTTTTCCAGCTATTTAATAATGTAATTATTATTACAACAGACCCCACAAAAACAGGGGCGAGTTGGATTCAGCCCATGGAACGTAATATATTGACTCTTTTGTACATGATCTACCCAGACTCAGATTCAAAGCCCCAGGCTGGGACCCCATCTGACTACTCACGTATGAGTGTGTGTTATTTCCAGTTACTGAGAGATCATTGCTGCTCCCCATCCCCTACTCCTACAAACCCAGACTCCAGCAGTGATGGTGGCAGCAGAGATTTGGTGGGAATATTCACACTTCTGCCTGAGTACACCCAGGGCTTTCTGCTTGGGAACGTACCCTTTGGTTGGCATTTGTAGTCTGAGGGTCACCATGAGTCATCTATCATATTCCAAACATCTTTTTCTTCTCTAACTGCTTGTAATTTTGCTGTCTCCTCTAGAACCTCCGCACAGATATTGTCATGGATGTTGGCTCCAGTCTAAACCCTGCCATTGATATTGGACAGGTGAGGCTTGGGAGACCAGGATGGTGACAGACTTGGCCACCGATGTGCCCCATTCCCCTCCTGGGGCCACCAGCCACAGCATGTTCTCCAAGGTTGTCTTCAAATAGGCTGAAACATGGAACCTAGGGAGTTCTCCCCAAAGTAGAATTTAGATTGGTGATAGCCCAACCAACTCTCAAGACAGAAAACAAATTAATATAGATTAACTTGGGAAGGGCACTCACAACTCAAAGAACAAGATGAGGAATGGGGAACATGGCATGCACATGTGGACATACACACATACCCAATTTGAGTGCAAGCACAGTGTAGAATGGAGATTGACTTTGGGATCAATGCCCAGACAGCGGGTCTGAGGTCAGAGGAGTTTTCTGTCTTCTCATTCCTCCTCCACCCAGAGCAGCTTTTGTACCCCAGGAAGCAGATGCTGCCAAACATGGAGTGGTGGAAGGCTCCTGGGAGCAAAACACAAAGGCTTAAGCAGAAGTAGTAAAGGGAGGTCCCAGAGAAAACTGCTTTAGGAGAATATTGGATTACTGGGAAGAATAGGTGAAATAGGGCTGGGCCCTGTGGCTCACACCTGTAATCCCAGCACTTTGGGAGGCCAAGGCAGGCAGATCACCTGAGGTCAGGAGTTCGAGACCAGCTTGGACAACATGGCAAAACTCCGTCTCTACTAAAAATACAAAAATTAGCTGGGTGTGGTGGCGTGCACCTGTAATCCGAGCTACTCAGGAGGCTGAGGTAGGAGAATTGCTTGAACCTGGGAGGCGGAGGTTGCAGTGAGCCGATATCACACCACTGCACTCCAGCCTGGGTGATAGAGCAAGACTTAGTCTCAAAAAAATAAAATAAAATAAAGAATAGATGAAATAGGAGAAAACAGAGGAGGAATCAAGAATTCAAGACTGAGCATCTGGTAGAAAATACAAATTGTACTTCTCAAAAATGGACAACTACTGAGTATACGAAAATCTGGCCATTAGTCAATCTGTTCGTTAATTCATTGAACAACCATTTATGGTCCCCTACTGCGGCCAGGCACCAAGCCAGGCACTGTAGACCCAAAGGTGATTGCCGGCTGGTTTCTTTTCTGAATGCTCATTGAGGTACGGTAGTGCCGCATGTCACGCTTCTGAGCAGGGGGCTGAGAGGGCAGATGTGTGGGCCTGTCTAGCATGGCAGTTACCCTAGGAGAGACCTGTAAGCTGAACTGCAGTGAGGGCACTTTCTCCCAGACGACAGACAGGGGTGGGCATTCACAAAGGCTGGAGGTAAGTCTCAAAGAATCTACTATCGAATAAATCCTCCTGTGAGCTTGCTTCTCAGCTTTGGCTCACCATTTCCCCAGCAGCAACATGGAAGGAACATCTCCATCTGCACTGCGGCAGGTGTTAATGGGAAACAACGCCCACCAGCATGACCTTCCTAGAATCACTGACCTTCCGTGTTAATGTCTTTGCTCTGTCTGAGCCAAAGCCTGGCAGAAGTCCAGATAGGTTATCCCAGGGCTGGGGCAGGATCCGGGTAAGCAATAGAGGACTGTTTTAGCTACATTCCAGGCTGCACTGCAGGTGGGGCTTTGTGTCCATTGTGGCAAATGGTATCTGTCCTCAGGGAAGAGGGAGGCAAGCTAACTATGCTCTCTATCCATCCTGTAGGTGGAAGGGGCATTTGTCCAGGGCCTTGGCCTTTTCACCCTAGAGGAGCTACACTACTCCCCCGAGGGGAGCCTGCACACCCGTGGCCCTAGCACCTACAAGATCCCGGCATTTGGCAGCATCCCCATTGAGTTCAGGGTGTCCCTGCTCCGCGACTGCCCCAACAAGAAGGCCATCTATGCATCGAAGGTACCATTGCTCTGGCTCTGTGCCGACGCCCAGAAATTTTGCTCCAATGGGTGTGTCTTAGGGCCCTGGAACCTGCATTTTCAGCAAGTATCTTTAGTGATTCTGATATAGGTGGTCTCTGATCTATACTTTGGGGGGAGAAAAACCAACCTATGCTAGAAAGTGTTTTAATTCTTGTTTGTTCTTATCCCCATAATTCCTGCAAATGCTGTAATATGACTATGGTGCCTGTAAATGTTGGCTGCCGAGTTGCTGGTCCTCGGCTAGTGACTGAGGAAAAGGTTAAAATTCACATCAGATTTTGTGCTCTGTAAAATACAATTACCGACTATAACTTTAAATGGTACATTATATTTGCATGATGTCATCAGAGAAAATTACACAATGAGTGTTCAAAGAAATATGTCCATGAGGTCCGGTCATGTACTAGCTTGATTGTTCTTAGCCCCTGATCAATTTTGACTGTGCCTTCCCGCTGTATTTGGTGTGGCCCCCGTCAGTGCTTTCCTGGTGCCACCAGCCCTCCTCGTGCAGAGTTTGACCTCTTAGGTCCACTTGATGATGTGGAGGCGGGACCAACTGCCTGAGCCCCTGCCCTGTGCCCTGTCTGTGTTCAGGCTGTTGGAGAGCCACCCCTCTTCCTGGCTGCTTCTATCTTCTTTGCCATCAAAGATGCCATCCGTGCAGCTCGAGCTCAGCACACAGGTAATAACGTGAAGGAACTATTCCGGCTAGACAGCCCTGCCACTCCGGAGAAGATCCGCAACGCCTGCGTGGACAGGTTCACCACCCTGGTATGATGCCCTTCAAGCGTCCACTCAGTCCAGGGGAGGCCAGGGATAGGCTGGCAAACTGCAGGGAAGGTTCTGCACAGAGGAGAGGTGTTGGGCTCTCTCTTAACTGGGCAGCCTTGCATCAGTGGCCACCATTCATTGTGCACGGTATGCAGCACACACATTCGAACTTGCAAGAGAATAACGAGAAACTTCCTTAAAGCTGTAGCTTGTAGCCGGGCCTCTTTAGAGATGGGAGGAATGTGTGGTGCACAGTCATAACTCACAGATTTTATTATTTTCCATCTAGATAAGGGTGATGGATGAAACTCCAGAGAGCCTAATCTTTAGTATCAGTCAGTCGCCAGCATTTTTGTTTTAATTTATGTGAAGGACTCTGTATGAATATTGGGGGGATAGAGGGAAAAAGAGGAAATAATTAGATCAGCCATATTTGTCCTGTGATTATCATGTACCATTCTGATACTGGGGACACATAGGTGTCCCTGAGGACTTTGCAACCTTGGGAAACCAGATGATTCCATTATAGTGTGATTGATGACTGCTTTGAAGGTGTATGTGGCAGAAAGTAGTAGAAGAATTCCGTAGTCATTGGAATCACTTTAA